>NC_060127.1:84065076-85274451 GCF_021461395.2 Schistocerca americana
TTCCAGGCCGACCCTTGGCTCACTTGCTGAGAACCGCTTGTCCTGATTCCTTAGTTTGTGATGTTTGTTTTAAGGATATTTGTAATTTTCTAATTATTGTTAGTGTGGCCTTAAGCCAAGCAATAATTTCACTTCTTTCGTGGTATGGGCTTCAGCCGTGTTACAGTAAGTTTTTTTAAGCAAACTTGTTTTAAAGGAAGGTATTATTTTAAAAGGTGCTATTTGGAATTGTTTTCCTGTCTTCTAATTCAGGCCTTCAACCGTCTGTTATTTGAAATTGTTTGTGGCCTTTAGCTGAGTAATAATTTCACTTCTTTTATAACAAAGCCTTCACCCGTGTTACAGTTTGTTTTAAAACGAAGTATGTATCTTAAAAAATGGTCCAAATGGCTCTGAGCACTATGGGACTTAACTAACCTAAGGACATCACATACGTCCACGCCCGAGGCAGGATTCGAACCTTCGACCGTAGCGATCACGCGGTTCCAGACTGAAGCGCCTAGAACCGCACGGTCACATCAGCCGGCGTATTTATCTTAATATGTGCTATTTGCAATTGTTCCTTTGACTCCCAATTCAGGCCTTCAGCCGTTTGTGATTTGAAGTTGTGTGTGGCCTTCAGCCGAGCAACAGTTTCACTTCTTTCATAGAGGCCTTCAGCCATGTTACAATAAGTTTTTTTTTTTTTTAAGCAAACTCGTTTTAGAGCAAAGTATTTGTTGAAGGAAATCTGTCCCTATTCCCTGTTCAATATGGCGCACTTAAGTTGACTCAGTAGGTTGTATGGTGTATGTTCCCTTAACTGAATCTGATGATGATATTTTTGTAACGCCTCAGTAAAAAGAGTGGTCAAAAAATACCTGTGGCTATTTTACTATTATCATAGCGTTCATAATAACTATTCCCGTTGTCTTATCTAGTTCATGAAACTATAGGGGTTGAAACGGGAATATTCCACAATGTTCCACAACAAATTCGGCATTAATTCAACCGAAATTGGCCGAAAGAATTGTGTTGCATACCATGCTGAACGCCTCTCGTATTATCTATCTCAGAAATAGAATTTTATGAGACACCCGCCAGAGTAGCCGAGAGCGCTAACGCGCTACTTCCTGGATTCGGTTAGGCGCGCCGGCCCCGGATCGAATCCGCCCGGCGGATTAACGACGAGGGCCGGTGTGCTGGCGAGCCTGGATGTGGTTTTTAGGCGGTTTTCCACATCCCACTAGGTGAATACCGGGCTGGTCCCCACGTCCCGCCTCAGTTACACGGCTCGCAGACATCTGAACACATTCGCACTATTCCATGGATTACTCTCGACGCAGACAGTTGGGGGTACACCGATTCCGTCCCGGGGATATTGGGTGGTGGCAAGAAGGGCATCTGGCCACCCCTTAACTATTAACATGCCAAATCCGATTAACGATGGCTGACCCTGCGTTAACTGTGGAACAAAGCTCAAGCGATAGAAAAATAGAATTTTATGAGACATTAGCACGATATACAGATCAAATAATTCACTAAAATTTGTTTCCTGAAAATTTTCGTTTTTGTAGATCACTTCTGCAAAAATAGTCCTGAGTTTGACGTCTCCAAAGTTAGTTCCGCTCTAGTCAAGATTATCAAAGAGTTAACATTTTTCCGTCGTTGCTTCAACATCCTCGGGACGATCCTCCAAAACGACGTCAGCGAGCGATGCTGGGGCTATGGGCGGCAGGGACAGTCAGTTATGTCGGACACAGGGCCAACGAGATATACGGGCCCTGCAACGAAATTGTGACGTCAGACTAGTGGGCTTGTCCGCCATACTTGTGAACGCCCACGGGAAATCTATATTTCATTGAAAAGGTACCCACTAAAGGATTAATTGAGTCGTGTTCTATCGAGAACTTGCATGCATTTAAGCACACAGACAAGAATTATGAAGCTCGCCTGGAATAGTTACTCACTCCCTGCCGCAGACGGCTGCTAGCACTTGTAAGATCTACGGTGTCACGTGTTGTGACGTTCGCGCCGCAGTCTGTCTTTCTCGTGGGGCTCGTGTCGGACACAGCTGACGTGCGGCGGCTGCGCGAGTGCTTTGTGTTGTGACGTCACAGCTGGTCTCGCGCCGTTTCCGCTCGGCTGGTCCCGCCCCGGCAGCCGCTGCGGCTAATGGAATACAAACAGCACGCGTCCGTCGTGGTGGAGGGGGAGCGGAAAGCTGCCACACTTGATACGCGTTTCCAGAAGTACTTGCATCTACATCCACACTTTGGAAAATTTTGGTAATTTGTGGTAAGTTGCTATGGGACCAAAATGCTGAGGTCATCGGTCCATAGGCTTACACACTTATTATTATTATTTATTTTATGGCTTCATTGGAGCACTCTGGTCAAAAATACGAAGTTGTAAACAAGATGTTACACAGGGATACACTTTGGCTCAACAATAACTTAATATGATATCTGTTGTTGTTGTTGTGGTCTTCAGTCCTGAGACTGGTTTGATGCAGCTCTCCATGCTACTCTATCCTGCGCAAGCTTCTTCATCTCCCAGTACCTACCGCAACCTACATCCTTCTGAATCTGCTTAGTGTATTGATCTCTTGGTCTCCCTCTACGATTTTTACCCTCCACGCTGCCCTCCAATGCTAAATTTGTGATCCCTTGATGCCTCAAAACATGTCCTATCAACCGATCCCTTCTTCTAGTCAAGTTGTGCCACAAACTTCTCTTCTCCCCAATCCTATTCAATACCTCCTCATTAGTTACGTAATCTACCCACCTTATCTTCAGCATTCTTCTGTAGCACCACATTTCGAAAGCTTCTATTCTCTTCTTGTCCAAACTGGTTATCGTCCATGTTTCACTTCCATACATGGCTACACTCCATACAAATACTTTCAGAAATGACTTCCTGACACTTAAATCTATACTCGATGTTAACAAATTTCTCTTCTTCAGAAACGCTTTCCTTGCCATTGCCAGTCTACATTTTATATCCTCTCTACTTCGACCATCATCAGTTATTTTACTCCCTAAATAGCAAAACTCCTTTACTGCTTTAAGTGTCTCATTTCCTAATCTAATCCCCTCAGCATCACCCGATTTAATTTGACTACATTCCATTATCCTCGTTTTTCTTTTGTTGATGTTCATCTTATATCCTCCTTTCAAGACACTGTCCATTCCGTTCAACTGCTCTTCCAAGTCCTTTGCTGTCTCTGACAGAATTACAATGTCATCGGCGAACCTCAAAGTTTTTACTTCTTCTCCATGAATTTTAATACCTACTCCGAATTTTTCTTTTGTTTCCTTTACTGCTTGCTCAATATACAGATTGAATAACATCGGGGAGAGGCTACAACCCTGTCTCACTCCTTTCCCAACCACTGCTTCCCTTTCATGGCCCTCGACTCTTATAACTGCCATCTGGTTTCTGTACAAATTGTAAATAGCCTTTCGCTCCTTGTATTTTACCCCTGCCACCTTCAGAATTTGAAAGAGAGTATTCCAGTTAACGTTGTCAAAAGGTTTCTCTAAGTCTACAAATGCTAGAAACGTAGGTTTGCCTTTTCTTAATCTTTCTTCTAAGATAAGTCGTAAGGTTAGTATTGCCTCACGTGTTCCAACATTTCTACGGAATCCAAACTGATCTTCCCCGAGGTCCGCTTCTACCAGTTTTTCCATTCGCCTGTAAAGAATTCGCGTTAGTATTTTGCAGCTGTGACTTATTAAACTGATAGTTCGGTAATTTTCACATCTGTGATGATATCTAGGTAATATAAATATTAGAGTCTATTCTTATGTGAAAGGTGTTTTGTTCTTCTGTCTGCCCAAAATGTGGTATCACCGCCAGACACCACACTTGCTAGGTGGTAGCCTTTAAATCGGCCGCGGTCCGTTAGTATACGTCGGGCCCGCGTGTCATCACTATCAGTGATTGCAGACCGAGCGCCGCCACACGGCAGGTCTAGAGAGACTTCCTAGCACTCGTCCCAGTTCCACAGCCGACTTTGCTAGCGATGATTCACGTCTGCATGCGCTCTCATTTGCCGAGTCGACAGTTTAGCATAGCCTTCAGCTACGTCATTTGCTACGACCTAGCAAGGCGCCATATTCAGTAATTAGAATGAATTCTGAACAGTTAATATTGTGAATCATGTACCGTCAAGAGCGATGTTCATCATTAATGGATTAAAGTTGAGTATCAAACTAATTACGTCCGCTTTCTGAATTCTAATTCCTTGTCATGTTCCAGACCTCACGTCAGTATAGTCTTTCCTTCCTCACACCAACCTGCGTAAGCTAAAACGCGTGCATTTCGGCCTCTACTAGTAACACGGTGTTGGCTCTCCTGCCAACACAGCACAATATTTCTTCATTCTTTCAGATATTTTCTTTCTTTCTTCATCTGAGACCACTCTTCCTGTACTCCTTTTATTGATTTTCATTTGTAGTCTGGTTTGCGGGTCTTGCAGTATTCTGGTTTTCTCTGTCTTGTTTTTTAGGTTATCTACTGTAATTTGGAGTTCTTTTATATCTTCCTCAATTTCTGTGAGCCATTTAATGTCGCTCTTGCTATTCCACAATTTTTGTATTATTTTTTTTTACTAATTCTGTTTTCTGGAGTTCTCATCAGATGTCCAAAGAATTGGCCGGAGTGGCCGAGCGGTTAAAGGCGCTACAGTTTGGAACCGCACGACCGCTACGGTCGCAGGTTCGAATCCTGCCTCGGGCATGGATGTGTGTGATGTCCTTAGGTTAGTTAGGTTTAAGTAGTTCTAAGTTCTAGGGGACTTATGACCACAGCAGTTGAGTCCCATAGTGCTCAGAGCCATTTGAACCATTTTGTCCAAAGAATGAGATGCGTTTCTTCCTGATCGTGCTCATGACTGGTTCTATTTTCTTATATAGTTTCATTTGATGCTATTCTCCAATGTCCATTTATTTTATACTGTTTATTTATACATGTCTTAATTATTCTTCTTTCTATTTTTAGTATTCTGTCAATTTCTGCTGTATTAGTGGTTTTGAAGATAGTTTCAGCTGCATACGTTATTTCTGGTTGTGTAACTGTTTTATAGTGTTTTAATTTTGCATCTATAGATAGGCTTTTTTTGTTGTATGTAGTTTTGGTAATGTAATTTGCGTAGTTCAGTTTTTTACACACTACTTAAACTAACTTACGGTAAGGACTCGAACCTCCGACGGGGCGAGAGCCGCACGAACAGTGTCAAGCCGCCTCAGACCGCGCGGTTACTACTGTGAACTGCACGACAGAGGGTGCTTAGCACGGTACCGCATGTTAGGCTTTTTCTCCGTTTCAATCGCAGGGCTGGCCATGGCGTGCCAAAGTACTCGCGTGCAGGATGTGCTGGCCGCTGGCTGGCCAAGCCCCGTCCTGTTACTCGGCTTTGATCGGTCCTCCTCGGAAGTAAACGCGGCACTTCACTGATAAGGGAACCTCCCCATCGCACCCCCCTCAGATTTAGTTATAAGTTGGCACAGTGGATAGGCCTTAAAAAACGGAACACAGATCAATGGAGAAAACATGAAGAAGTTGTGTGGAACTATGAAAACAATAAGCAAAATATACAAACTGAGTAGCCCATGCGTAAGATAGGCAACATTAAGGACAGTGTGAGCTCAGGAACGCCGTGTTCCCGTGGTTAGCGTGAGCTGCTGCGGAACAAGAGGTCCTTGGTTCAAGTCTTCCCTCGAGCGACATTTTTACTTCATTTATTTTGCAAAGTTGTGATTTGTCCGTTCGTTCATTGACGTCTCTGTTCACTGTAATGAGTTCAGTGTCCGTGTTTTGCGACCGCACCGCAAAACCGTGCGATTAGTAGACGAAAGGACGAGCCTCTCCAATGGGAACCGAAAACATTTGATCGCAAGGTCATAGGTCAACCGATTCCTCCACAGGAAAACACGTCTGATATATTCTATACGCCACTGGTGACGGCATGTGCGTCACATGACAGGAATATGTTGTCGAATGGGTAGAAAGATTCTTCTACCTTGCCCGATTTAGGATTTCTTGTGGATGTGATAATCACTCCCAAAAAAGTGATGAAAACATAACGGACGGATAGATAATAACTGTCTGAAAATAAAAAATTAAAATTTTTCGTTCGTGGGCAGACTTGAACCAAGGACCTCTGGTTCTACAGCTGCTCACGCTAACCACGGGGCCACTGCTCCCCTGATCTCACACACTCCTTAATGTTGCCGATCTTGCGCATGGACTACTCAGTTTGTGTATTTTGCTTATTTTTTCATAGTTCCACACAACTTCTTCCTTTTTTGTTGATTGATCTGTGTTCAGTTTTTCAAGGCCTATCCACTGTGCAACTTACAACTAAATCTGAGGGGGGTGCGATGGGGAGGTTCCCTTGTGAGTATCGTACGTCGGTACAACTTTCTTCAGTTCGACAGAATCGCAGTGTCAGCGCCGTGTGGCCTTCGCTGTTTGTCCCTGACACGGAGGACGTTCACGACTCTCTTTTTTTTATACACAAGGATGGGGTCCCTCCACGCCCACACCAACGTGGTGACCAAACCAAAAGTTCTACTGTCACCTCCGTATAACATGTTAGTTTTTGAATTAGGAGTCACAGGATGCGGGCTGTGGTGTTATTCATGCGTCTGGGTAAGATTACCCATTAACATGGTCCATCAGGAGATAGAAAGTGGAAGAAAGCGATCGAAGGGTAGCGGTTGTAAGGGCAGAGGAAAAAAATGTGCCAAGGCAAGCGCCAAGGGAAAAAAAACCTCTGCGATAGTAGGACGGGTAGTAAGGGCAGTAGCGGCTTGCTATCTGCGACAGTGCATGCAAGGTGTAGTTATGTTAGTGCGAGGTATCGTACATCGTTACCTTTGTCGTTGCTGGAGCTCGTTGCGGGGCTTGCTGCAGTTGCTGCGTCCCTGCAACAGCTCAAGGTCGTTGTACATTAGTGGGCGATCGGTCATAGATCGGCTCACAGTGTAGGGGGTGTGTGTGGTTGGTTTGCGTGCTGTGTACAGTACGGTTTCCCTGCGGTTGCCTGCCTGTTTTTCGGCGGGTCGATAATCTGGGGTTACGAGTAGTAACTGTGTTGCAGGGGCTCGCCAGTACTGTCGTGTTAGCGTGCTATGGGCCACAGACGCTTAGTTCCTAGCCAATAGTGTCTTTGGTCTGTTATGCTTCCATCTATGGTTCTGGTCGTAGTTACCCAGAGAAAGGATGAACGGGTTGCGCGAGTGTCTCGTATTATTGTACAGTCGTGTGGAGAGTTTTTGGAGTACCTGCAAGATGGTATCGAGCCGATATTCCCGGTGAAGGTCCGCGATGCGTGTGTAGCGCGGAGCGTTGCTTATGATTTTGAGTACTTTGTTCTGTACGAGCTGCAGACGGCGCAGACGAGTGGGCGCAGCGTATCCCCAGACAGGGGCTGCGTACGTCATCAGGGGTCGGATAAGTGTCATCTACCTCGACACCCTTCTGTTCAGTGTGCTACGCCTGTTGAGCATAGGGTAGAGCTGTTTGAGCCTCGCGCTTGCTCGGTTGGTCATGTGTTGTATGTGGTCCCCCCAGAGTAATTTCCGGTCCAGCCAGACACCGAGGTATTTGACTTTCTCGCGGAAACGTATTGGGCGTGCATGTAGAGTTATTGGTCTGAAGAGTCGGTGTTTGCGCAGTTGCTTCGGACTTCTAGTGAACACTTGTCGACGTTTACTCTAACACGCCATTTCACCAGTCAAGGCTCTGACGTTCTGAGTGCAGTCTGTAGTCGTGAGTTAATATTAGGCGGCTTCCAGTCTTGCGCAAGGATGGCGGTGTCATCCGCGTAGATTGACACCGTCGTGTTGTGCATACATCACGCGTCCTGTGGCTGTTACTTATAATACGTCTTGATTGCAAAAATTTTTTTATTCACATGACCGGTTCCGGTTCGTCTAGAACCATCTTCAGATGTGCGATTTCGGTTACAGGAGTAACCCTTCCACACTAAGCAACCCTCGCATGCTGCGTCACGTTAAATGTGGTATGTAGTGTGTGGCAAGTAGTGTCGAAAAGGAAAAGTTGTGTGTGTGTGTGTGTGTGTGTGTGTGTGTGTGTGTGTGCGCAATACACCGCGCGCCAGCTGACGCATGACGCATGACGTGGTTGGAACCTGGAGAATGGGCTCCGGTGCGCCGAGTGGCGGTGGGGGGGTTGGTGGGTGGGAGGGGGGGGGGGACGTGTAGTGACGTCAGCGAGGTGTCTGGAGCCGCGCACGGCGTGGGCGCAGGAATGCGGCCCGGCACGTAGCGCTTGGTGTGTGATATGTGGCCGTCTGCCGCCGCACACACGTTAACACAATGCCGCATTGGCCATTACATTTGAAACACCGCAAAGGTGGTGCGCAACAAACGCTGAATTGTCCCAATGTGTGTGACATGTATAGATGTGCAAATGATTAACATTTCACAATGCAGGTAGGAGCGTGTTTCTCAATTCTTATTGCTAGGCAATGTAGAGGAGAGTCACTAGATAAAAGTTCCTCGGGGGGCGTTCAATAAGTAATGCAACACATTTTGTTTCTCGGTCAGTTTCGGTTGCAGAATGCGAAATCAGTTGTCAGACATCGTGGTATATTCCCGCTTCAGCTCCTATAATTCATGAAGTTCCGATAGGTGGCAGCGCTATACGTAACCTTCAAAATGGTGTTCCAAGCAGAGAGCTTTTGGCGGAAAATCAGACCATCGCAGATATTTGTAGACGTCTGCAGAATGTCTGCAGTGACCAGGCAGTGAACAAAAGCACGGTAAGTCTTTGAGCGAGGCGTTTGTCATCATCGCAATAAGGTCCACCTCCGGCTTGCACACAGCTGCAGTCTTGGAACGTGCCGACATTCTAAATCGAGTTGATCGCTGGCCGCTGCGGCCGAGCGGTTCTAGGCGCTTCAGTCCGGAACCACGCGGCTGCTACGTTCGCAGGTTCGAAACCAGCCACGGGCATGGATGTGTGTGATGTCCTTAGGTTAGTTAGGTTTAAGTAGTTCTAAGTCTAGAGGACTGATGACCTCAGATGTTAAGTCCCATTGTGCTCAGAGCCATTTGAACCATTTGATCGACGGATCGCAATCAAGTGCCTCCCTGGACAACTGGACGTCTTTGTTGGTCGTGCTGACACACTCGTCCACCAGTTGGAGTACCCAAAGCTGTGTGCCCGCTGGATTCCTCGCCCCTAACACAAGATCGTAACGAGAAAGGAAGGACGAACTGCGGGGAATTGCTTGCGCGTTACGAGGATGGTCGTGACAAATATTTGTCGAACATCCTCACAGGAAATGCAACATGGGTTCATCACTTCCAATCGGAAACGAAACGGGAATCCTTAAATCAATGCAGTGGTGCCACTCCATGTCATCTCCGGGAGAGACCCGGAGTCATTTCCGGCCAAGGTAGAGTTTGGCAGGCACGAAGACAAGTAGTAGAAACTCTCGCCGTGTGCGGATGGCCATTATCTTGCTGAAATGTAACCTCAGGATGGCTTGCCATGAAGGGCAACAAAACTGGACGTACAATATCGTCGACGTTCCACCATACTACATCTAGATCTACATGGATACTCTGCAAATCACATTTAAGTGCCTGGCAGAGGGTTCATCGAACCACCTTCACAATTCTCTATTATTCCAATCTCGGATAGCGCGCGGAAAGAAGGAACACCTATATCTTTCCGTATAAGCTCTGATTTCCCTTATTTTATCGTGGTGATCGTTCCGCCCTACGAAGGACGGTGTCAACAAAATATTTTCGCCTTCGGAGGAGAAAGTTGGTGACTGGAATTTCGTGAGAAAATTCCGTCGTACCGAAAACGCCTTTCTTTTAATGTTGTTGAGCCCAAATCCCGTATCATTTCTGTGACACACTCTCTCATATTTCGCGATAATACGAAACGTGCTGCCTTTTTTTGAACTTTTTCGATGTACTCCGTCAGTCCTACCTGGTAAGGATCCCACACCGCGCAGCAGTATTCTAAAAGAGGACGGACAAGCGTAGCGTAGGCAGTTTCCTTAGTAGGTCTGTTACATTTTCTGCCAACAAACAGCCCTTGGTTAGCCTTCCCCACAACATTTTCTATGTGTTCTTTCCAATTTAAGTTGTTCATAATTGTAATACCTAGGTATTTAGTTGAATTTACGGCTTTTAGATTAGACTGATTTATCGTTTAACCGAAGTTTAACGAGTTCCTTTTCGCACTCATGTGGATGACCTCACACTTTTTGTTATTTAGGGTCAACTGCCACTTTTCGCACCATTCAGATATTTCTTCTAAAACATTTTGCGGTTTGTTTTGATCTTCTCATGACTTTATTAGTCGATAAACGACAGCGTCATCTGGAAACAACCGAAGACGGCTGCTCAGATTGTCTCCCAAATCATTTGTATGGATAAGGAGCAGCAAATGGCCTATAACACTACCTTGGGGAACGCCTAAAATCACTTCTGTTTTACTCGATGACTTTCCGTCAATTACTACGAACTGTGAGCTCTCTGACAGGAAATCACATATCCAGTCACATAACTGACACGATATTCCATAAGCACGCAATTTTACTACTAGTCGCTTTTGCGGTACAGTGTCAAAAGTCTTCCGGAAATCCAGGAATACAGAATCGATCTGAAATTCCTTGTCGATAGCACTCAGCACTTCATGTGAATAAAGAGCTAGTTGTGTTTCACAGGAACGATGTTTTCTAAACCCATGTTGACTGTGTGTCAATAGACCGTTTTCTTCGAGGTAATTCGTAATGTTCGACCACAATATATGTTCTAAAATTCTTTTGCATATCGACGTTAATGATATGGGCCTGTAACTTAGTGGATTACTCCTACTACGTTTCTTGAGTATTGGTGTGACGTGTGCAACTTTCCAGTCTTTGGGTGCGGATCTTCCGTCGAGTGAAGTGTGCCGCAGATGATAACCAGACGGTTCCTGCTATGAAACTAAATTGCGCCCCAGACCATCGTTGGATGTCTCGACGTATGGCAGGCGACAGTCAGGATGGTTTGCCGTTGCCGCTGGTCATTGGGTCTCAATTCGAAGCGAGACTCACCACTGAAGACAATTCTACTCAATGAGATTCGGAGCCAATTGGGTAGAGACGTTCCAGACAACGGTTGCATACAACCTGGTTCTCGCCCGACAAAGGGTCCAACACTCATGAGTGATGGTCTTGCGTGCTGTGCCTTTCTTTCGTAGCAGGACCCCTTTGGTTGTCGTCCGCGTCACTCTTACAGCACAGCGATACGTCGACGATATTCTATGCCACATTTTGTTGCCCTTCATGGCTGGGCTTACATTTCAGCAAGATAAAGCGCTCCTATACACGGCTATGCTTGTGTTCCTGTTTGCAAAACCCGACCTTGGCCAACAATGGTGCCGGATCTCTCCCTAGTTTAGAACTTTTGAAGGATTTGGACGATCTAACGGGCCTGTGGGATACATCTTCAGCTGTTTTTTGCTCCTTTATTACTGTACCACTACTGGTTTCGCAGCGTTTATGCCACATCTTCAGGTGACTTCAGTCCACAGCTCGTGGTCTAGTGGCTAGCGTTGCTGTCTCTGGGCCACGGGGTCCCTGGTTCGATTCTCGGCCGTGTTGGAGATTTTCTCTGCCTGCGGACTAGGTGTTTGTGTTGTCTCCATCACTTCATAATCATCATTCGTGACATTGGGTGGATTCGACTGTGTAAAACTTGGACTGTGTGAGAGTTTGGACTTTGTACGGGCGCTGACGACCACGCAGTTGAGCGCCCCACAAACCAAACGTCGTCATCATCATCATCATCATCATCATCATCAGACGGATTCAGGCTTAAACACCACGAAACCGTTAGTGGTACAGCAGTAAAGGACCAAAATACAGCTGAGTGGGTTATTGGTACCCAAGATGAATAGTAGTAGCTGTAGTTGTCCCACCTACAAGGTTGTCTATTGGATGCAATTTCGCACGATATCCCGTAGGAGGCCATCCAGCAACTCTGTTAACCGGCGCCAAGCTGAACAACTGCTTGCATAAGGGCCAGAGGTGTACCAGTGCTTCATTGGTCTGCTTAGTTTGTAAGGCTGCCTCTCTTCAGTAAATCATCCGGTTTTTCTGAAACTGCAGTCATTTTTAATCTGCACATGTAAATCGATTTCCGTCGCATTGGTTTAATTCCTTCGCGGTGCGTCGTTTTATTTCTCTTAGAGTGTATTATACAGTGATACCACTGAACACGATCATGGTGGCTGTTGCATTTTTTCCCGGCAGTGTATTAAGACTAATGAATTATTCAAAGCCAGTCTTAATCGCATTTATTATTATTATAATACCGCCAACCCGTTTCAACCCGACGTAAGGTTCATTTTCTGGGCGTTTACACTGTGAAATTATAGATGTCTGTCAGAAAGACTCCATTATACAACAGATAAAATTACGTAAATTTAAAATATGTTACCCACTGGTCGACTGCTGGTGGTTTCACTCCTGTCTACATAACGGCAGGACATCACCAGCAGTTCAAATGGTTCAAATGGCTCTGAGCACTATGGGACAACGTCTGAGGTCATCTGTCCCCTAGAACTTAGAACTACTTAAACCTGACTAACCTAAGGACATCACACACATCCATTTCCGAGGCAGGATTCGAACCTGCGACCGTAGCGGTCGCTCGGTTCCAGCCTGTAGCGCCTAGAACCGCACGGCCACTCCAGCCGGCCCCACCAGCAGTCGATGACCTGATGACTTCAGACGTTAAGTCCAATAGTGCTCAGAGCCATTTGAACCAGGTGGCGATCAGTTTGGCTTTAGGAAAAGTAAAGGGACGAGAGAGGCCATTCTGACGTTACGGCTAGTAATGGAAGCAAGGCTAAAGAAAAATCAAGACACTTTCATAGGATTTGTCGACCTGGAAAAAGCGTTCGACAATACAAAATGTTGCAAGCCGTTCGAGATTCTGAAAAAAGTAGGAGTAAGCTATAGGGAGAGACGGGTCATATACAATATGTACAACAACCAAGAGGGAATAATAAGAGTGGACGATCAAGAACGAAGTGCTCGTATTAAGAAGGGTGTAAGACAAGGCTGTAGCCTTTCACCCCTACTCTTCAATCTGTACATCGAGGAAGTAATGATGGAAATAAAAGATAGGTTCAGGAGTGGTTTAAAACACAAGGTGAAAGGATATGAATGATACGATTCGCTGATGACATTGCTATCCTGAGTGAAAGTGAAGAAGAATTAAATGATCTGCTGAACGGAATGAACAGTCTAATGAGTACACAGTATGGTTTGAGAGTAAATCGGAGAAAGACGAAGGTAATGAGAAGTAGTAGAAATGAGAACAGCGAGAAACTTAACATCAGGATTGATGGTCACAAATTCAATGAAGTTTAGGAATTCTGCTACCTAGGCAGTAAAATAACCAATGACGTACGGAGCAAGGAGGACATCAAAATCAGACTCGCTATGGCAAAAAAGGCATTTCTGGCCAAGAGTAGTCTACTAATATCAAATACTGGCCTTAATTTTAGGAAGAAATTTCTGAGGATGTACGTCTGGAGTACAGCATTGTATGGTAGTGAAACATGGACTGTGGGAAAACCGGAACAGAAGAGAATCGAAGCATTTGAGATGTGGTGCTATAGACGAATGTTGAAAATTAGGTGGACTGATAAGGTAAGGAATGAGGAGGTTCTACGCAGAACCGGAGAGGAAAGGAATATGTGGAAAACACTGATAAGGAGAAGGGACAGGATGATAGGACATCTGCGAAGACATGAGGGAATGACTTCCATGGTACTAGAGGGAGCTGTAGAGGGCAAAAACTGTAGAGGAAGACAGAGATTGGAATTCGTCAAGCAAATAATTGAGGACGTAGGTTGCAAGTGCTACTCTGAGATGAAGAGGTTAGCACAGGAAAGGAATTCGTGGCGGGCCGCATCAAACCAGTCAGTAGACTGATGACACAAAAAAAAAAAATAAATAAATAAATAAATAAATAAATGGAGTCATTCTGACAGACATCTATAATTTCACAGTGTAAACGCCCAGAAGATGACCCTTATGTCGGGTTGAAACCGGTTGGCGGTATTATAATAATAATAAATGCGATTAAGACTGTTTTTGAATAATTGATTAATCATACAAAAGCCGCGCGGGACTAGCCGAGCGGTCTGGCGCTGCAGTCGTGGACTGTGCGGCTGGTTCCGGCAGAGGTTCGAGTCCTCCCTCGGTCATGGGTGTGTGTGTTTGTCCTTAGGATAATTTAAGTTAAGTAGTGTGTAAGCTTAGGGACTGATGATCTTATCAGTTAAGTCCCATGAGATTTCACACACATTTTAACCTTTTTTGAATCATACAAAAATTGCTGCTTCATCTCCACAACCATGTTGTCCAAAAATCAGTGTATTAAGACGCTTGTGAAGATCCACCCTATTGTTGACCTGGCACTGGCAGCTGTGTGTTTTACCAGGGAATTAAAAAAAAATCGTACGTATCTAGACAGTTACACGCTGCGGAGTGAAAATTCATTCTGGAGGCCAGACACTAGTTGGGAAAGCAAGACTTGAGCATTTGCTTGGCAAGACGTGAGGGACCCCTCTAGTGATGACGAGTCGCGTGCGTGAAGAGTGAGACGGGAAGAGAGTGAGGTGTGCGGCGTTTTCTGGGGCCGCGTGTCAGCAGCAAGCAGGCTATGAGGTGTCGCCCCCAGGTGTGGTCCCGGACGCAGGTGACGCAAGCCGGTGTTTGTCTATTAGTCCGGAGTGAGCGCTGGCGTGGGGGAGTGCCTCGTGCGAGGGGACCCCAGCCGCACCCCACCTGTCTGACTCAACGACGCACGCGCCCTGGGTGAGGCATGCGAGCTGCAGCTTCTGACCGCAGCACTGACTCATTCGAGCGCCACGGCGCTCCCCTACATCTCTGTCCACTTACGTTCTCTACACAGCGTGGTGGAGGCGAACCTTCTACCCCTACTATCAACATTAACATCATCAAATCCAAATCGTTGCATCCTGTTCGATGGGACGGCAGTAGAGATGGGTAGTTCGCGAACGAACGGGTGCAAAGGAACGGTTCACCATGATGAACGAAAGGACCGAGGAACGAATTCCAAGGAACGATCGGTTCATAGTTCACTTCGGTCGCGGCGGTCTACATATAGTTCCCGGGAACGAGGAACGATCGGTTCGTAGTTCACTAGTTCACTTCGGTCGCGACGGTCACTTCGGCTGTTCTCGTTCCAGCCTCGGTCGCGTGCTCGTCTCAGTCTCGGTCTCCCTCGGCCGCACTCGTCGTTCTTCGCGTGACCGCCTATCTCAGTTCCACTGCCGACTGCTCCTAGTAAATCCAGTATCCAGTTGTTCGTTTCGTTCACTGCGCTCGCCCATTTTACATGTGTTCCAAACTGTTCTTCCACTTGGGTCTGGCTATTCAGCGTCGACGACCGCTAATCAAAAAGTATTTTATAGTTACGTAAATTACATAAAAATCACGTTGTATGTAATAGGTACGTCTTTTCAGATAACAAAAGGGCATATCAGCTCACTTCCTTATATCGATGACCAGCAGAAGACATACTTATAACAAGGCAAGGTTTTTTTTTTGTTATTCATATATTTTTTGGTTTCATCGACTTGATTTAGCAACTAACTTTCAATAATTTGCTTAATTTTTAGTGTAAGAAAGTTCATATAAAACAATTTTCGTGTATCTTTCATATACAAAACATTACATTTAGGAAGGCTCTAATTATTTTTAAATTTGGTTGTTTCCAATTTGCATTACCTGCTAGTTTGGTTCCTTTGAAAAAAAAAATGTTGTGTCATTTTGGCTCAGTAGCAAAAGCGGTGCCTCTCCATTTGAAAAGTCATAGATTGCCATAAAATCGTATTTACTTACTATCTCAAAAACATTTGTTCAGGAGGAGCTTTCAAACCAAAAACTTTATTACTGCGAACTTAATTATTATTATTATTATTATTATTATTATTATTATTGCTGCATTAACTTTAATAATACAACATAAGAACCTAATTTTTAATAAGCGTGTGACGCAAGTGTGATGAGAAAACCACATTTTATTTTATGCTTCCGTAAAGTCTACTTCGCCTACGAACTCAGAGACAACGAGAAGTATATATAGAGTGTAAACGCTTACTGTTTACAACGTAGCATAGCTATGTAGTGGAAGTCGAAACGAAGAATTTTATACAAGACACTTGTGGTCTATTAAGTTGGGAAACAGCCACCAACAGGTTTACAAGACTACATGAGATATAGCCTATGCGCGTCGCGTGAGATTTTCATGTTCTCTTCTCCAGCTCTCTACACATCGCCATCGATTGTTTCGTAATTGTTGCTTGCATTAGCTTGTTATTTCTTCAGTGCCTAATTATTACATGTTTGTCTGTTTGTTGTATCTGCTCGTAACGGGCAACGCATCGTCCGTAATTGGCGAGCAGTCTGTACTCGGGGCCGGTTTTCCGTGCGCCACCCTATATTATTTCCCTGCGATCAGCCACACAAGGCTACAGTTGGCTAAACGAGAGGTTCTGCAGAATCACAGCAATTACTTCTAAAAGTGTGTAAGAATTCTGTAATGAATAAAAACTCTATACTCCAGGGGGGAGGCAAGTGCCCCCTCTTGGTGCCCTCCATCCTTCAGTCACCTACACTACTAGTTTTCAGCTTTTCATAAGAACCATATACCAAGCACAAATGAACGGTGAACGAATAAAAATGAACGGTTCCCAAAAAAGAACGATCAGCAGTGAACGAGTTTGCCCATCTCCCATCTCTATACGGCAACTGAGGCTTCTCCACCAGTTGCGGTCCACATCAGTGTTGCCCAATGGCGGGGGAGGGGGGGGGGGGGAGAGGAGGAATTACTCCCTGTGGGGTAAAATGAAATAATCTGAAGGGGTGAAAACTAGACGATTCAATTCTGTTTTAGTCACGAAACTTAATTATTTAGAAAATATCATTACTATTATCACAATTTTGTTTTGGTTATATACGTTATCAATAATTATTTTTTCTCAGTTGGTAGCATTAATGCGGTGCAGGCTACAGGTTCCTCATATAGTCCACCCACTACACACATGTGTTGTGCTCTGCCCCGGGGCAGTCGCCTTCGCTCCCACCGACACCTTTCACACAAAATAACGCAATTCAGCTAGGAGTTTACAGTTGGATCGCACGTACAATCAAATGTTGAATGTATGACCGGAAGATCATGTAACCATCGTGGATATTTGGAGTATAAAAGGAGGCATGACAGCCGCAACCGATCGGTCTTCTGTGGTAGTTAAAAGTGTCAACGTGGGTTCATCCAAAGTACTTAACACACCTCAGATATTAGCGAGGAAGACGAGACCAGCCGACCAACGCTTTAGTTTATGGTTACTACTGGAGAACCTGGACAATCTTGTTTGTGCCATTGGGAACATAAATTGCGCCGAAAATGGTACACCCCTTAGTCCTATTACAGAACCGTTTTGCGATAGCATTATGATAGTTAAAATTTGTGATCAAGGAGACTGTCTGGAGCAGTTCGAGAAGGGACGATCTGTAATGTTGAAGAAGGAGATCCGTGGCCCATTTAACTATTATCTACTTAGTAAATTCTCTCTGTTCATTACTGCAAGACATGGTGTCAAGGCGAAGCTACCATTTCTCCTACATGGAAGCGAC
Source organism: Schistocerca americana (assembly GCF_021461395.2). Lineage (NCBI taxonomy): Eukaryota > Metazoa > Arthropoda > Insecta > Orthoptera > Acrididae > Schistocerca > Schistocerca americana. The sequence continues at coordinate 84,082,772 of NC_060127.1, forward strand.
AGTATGACAGCAAGAGGACTATTGGATAAAATAGGCAAGGAAGCACTGGAAAACATTCTGAAGAAATATAAAAATTCTGTTGCTGCAGCATGTGAAGTGGAATTAGCCGACGTTAAATTAGATGTTCTAATGGAAGGTTACCTAGAATATTGCAGCAGCTAGTTGTAGACGATTATTACGTTTCGCATTTAGACATGACGCAAAACTTTGCCGGAATTTTTAATAAAATGGAGATGTGCAACTATTAAATATCATACCACCACTGCTGCATGGGAGGAGACGTTGAGGGAAGCAGTAATGTGATTTTGGACAACGATAAGACAGCTAGAATAGACTGTTATCGTGGAGGGGCTCCAATTGTAGAGTAATGGTATACAACAAATTTATGTCATATTACAAATCCAGCACTAAACAAAGTTATCGATAACCATGTTATAGATTTTATAAAGAGTCCAGCAAGCGACTACGGGAAACTTTTACGTCTTCTTTCGCTAAGGAGCAAGGCATTACCAGGTTGGGGGTTAGAATATACAACTACAGAATGGATCGTGTGTTGGACCCACTGCAAAGCTGTTTAAGTGTATTAGACATCAACAAGAAGTATTTACAATGTGCTCCACTTTACTCTGTGCCAATTGCGTTCATGTGGTGTCAGCAAACTAATAATTTACAGAACAGTTGTTGTATGGTGTTTAACAACGTTCTGCAATTTGTCTACTGGGGTAATAAGAACACCCGAAAATTGACTGGTGTGCAAGTAAAGTGTGCCAGACTCTTGACCGAGAAAAGCTTATAAGTTATGCTCTGTCTGCATACAGTTTTAATTATCTACTTGTAAACTACGTGGAGGTTCTTAACTCTGACTCCAACTAAGACAATATAAGCATCACGCAGAATTATTATACTAAAGCAGGAGAAACTTATTCTTCTCAGTCTAGAACCCTGTTCTCCACAACACCGTCCGATATAGATATCGCCGCATTGGGAGTGGTTCCTACGAATAATGTTATACCCCAAGAAAAAGGACCAATGTATCAAACAGACTTGAACCATTCCCCATTAAAGAAATTACTCAAAAAAGGTTCAAATGGCTCTGAGCACTATGGGACTTAACATCTGAGGTCATCAGTCCCCCCAAACTTAGAACTACTTAGACCTAACCAACCTAAGGACATCACACACATCCAGGACCGAGGCAGGATTCGAACCTGCGACAGTAGCGGTCGCGCGGTTCCAGACTGAAGCGCCTAGAACTCCTTTAAGCGCAGTATTAAGTGTACGGAAAAGAAAACTGGAAATGGAGGACATGGAAGTAAAGAAAAGGAAACTGGAGTACATAGAGAAGACAACTGCCATAAGGGAAGAATATAAGCTGCACTTGGAAAAGGAAGAAGTTATTGCGGATGTGCAGGCCAGTTTTACATATGGGTTTATATACACTGTACGAGAAAATCTGATTACGAAGGGGGAATACAAAATATTGGCATTTACAGTAAACAGCAATGGAAACTGGTCACGTGTTGGAGTACTGGCCGAAATCAGTGGATTTTATTAAGGGAAAATGTGTTTCTTAAGCTCTATTCTCATTTGGATCGGCTGGAAAACTATGGTTATATTCTACCTAAGAGTGGCGAGCTGGATGTTGTCCACCTAGCCACAGAACAGCCATTTGCCGAGTTTAAAACTGATGGAATAACTCGTTTGCAAAAGCTGAAAACATAAAGATATATACAGAAATCTCGCAAGAATGTGGAGCAGAAGAGTGGCCGACATACACACAGGAAGACATGGAACGCTTTATCAGTAGCGTCATGGAGGAGATACGAGGAAAAATTAAAACCCCGAATGCTATCGCCTAGAAGGACTGCAGGAAGGAACTGAGTTAATAGTTAAAGCCATAAAACAAGTACTTTTCAGGAAGAAAATTAGATATGTATTGGACATGGAGAATATACCTTCTCTGTATTTGTCAAATTACTGGAACATTATTAAAACTACACCTAACAAAAATAAGGAAAGTATTGTTGACTGTGTGTAAATATATGTGCAAAAGTTAATAAATATTCTGTACGAGATTATTTACCTGTCGTGTTTGCTAATATACCAAAAATCCTAAGAATTTTCCTATATAAAACGATCTATGTGCATGTATTTCAGATGTGGAAGTGGGTGGTTGGATGACCGTGAAAAGTAATTGAAACTAGGTAGTTGAAAGTGTAGCGACCCCCGTTTCTTACGTATATGAACGGGATGCCGGCGCCTACTGCTTATGGGACCCGAACAAACACCTGCGCATGGCCCAGCAGCTTGTCTACCCTTTGCAGGGCAGGCCACACAGGCATGTACGCATGTTGGATCTCTGTAGAGAACAATTCGCTGATACGTCGCAGTTGATGATAGTTCGAAAGCATGAGTGTTTGTGCAGTGCATTATTTTCGGCAGTTTAAGAGATGTGAGCGTGTTGGCAGAGCGTTATATATGCATTATTTTTTGACAATTTCACGAGTAGTGAACATGTCTGTTGCATTATTTTGTGAACAGGTCTGTAGGCTGTGCAATGCATTATTTTGACAGTTTACAATTAGTGAACGTGTTTGCAGAGCCTTTTACACGCATTGTTTTCACAATTTACGAGTTGTTTGCGTGCCTGCACGTCAGTGTACTGCATCATTCCGGTAATGTACGACTAGTTTACAGGTCTGCTGGCTATTTGTAAACGCCAGGGCGAGTGTTTTGTATCAGCGTAATAAATATACTAAGTGAAATCCATGCCTAAATAAATTGTTCCACAATAAATAAAGTACACTCCTGCCTCTCCCCCAGCAGGTGGTCACAGACTGACTTATTTTCCCTCCAATTCCAAGGAAGAGGTAGTGGTCGAATGGCTTAGGTTAGTGAAGGTAGCATGAGTGACGTATTTTGCCGCCAAAATTTTCCCGCCATTTTCTAAGGTTATTGTAGGCAGCCCAAGTGACCTTTTTCCATCAAAATTTGAACTTCCCGTTATTTTCTCAGGGAGGGGAGGGGGACGAGAGGGGAGGGGTTAGGTCAGTGGAGGTCGCCCAATTGACTTATTTTTCCGCCAAAATTTGAACTTCCCACCATGGCGCCATTGCGACGTTGCCACATCTAACGCCACCATCTTGGATCCACCATGTTGAATAAATTTGGCAACACTGCAGAGCTGGGTGACGCACAGGTTGCCCTACCACTGACGAATAGCCTGCTGGATTCGAGTGAGTCCGCACCATTGCGCAGGTATGTCGCATCCAGGTTAAAACACTCACTGAGGATTTGAACGCGCAATTCCTCCGAATTGTGGGGATGCTGATGTGGGCGTTTTACCACCTGTTCGAACACGTCTCGAAGATTTTCTTTTGGGTTCAAGCCAGGCGATTTTGTGTGCCCATCTAGATGTACTAAGGTGGGCAAGCGTTCAGAAAACCAATCACATATTCCTCTAGCCCGGTGAACTTCGCTGTTGTCGCCTTTATGTGCCTGTGTAAGCAATGCACTCTTGCCCAGTGACCGACATCAGATGTTTATTGCAAGCAGTTCCCGACACAGTTTTCTCTCGCTAACCGGTGTGAGTGGACCTTCATTCACTGCTGCAGTGATTCCTGTCAAGTTCGGAGGCGATTTTAATTCACAAGCCGTGGGACGCGCCTTCGGTCCCTTTCGGTCAGAATCTCGTTCCGACCACAATTCTGTCGACGTGTTTCGTCACTACGTGTGTTGAACCACTGATTGATTGTACACATGATGAACTGTCCAGCTCGAAACACCAACAAATCCATCAACTTCACTCATCGCGGGGCACAGACAAATACAATTGCCCCTTTGTGGTACTATGTCACGTCCTTTCATTTACCCATGTCTGACTAATCGATACTGCCTTAGGATCATATACAGACAATGTGCTAGCAGTTGTGCAACTGACTCGTTGCTGCACCATCTGTAAAGGCTTAACGATTTTTTTGCCTGGTGTGCTTATGATTTATTCAGGAAAAGAGGCGTGACTTTACCGGGTTTGGGCCGGCCGGAATGGCCGAGCGATTCTAGGCGCTACAGTCTGGAACCGCGCAACCGCTACGGTTGCAGGTTCGAATCCTGCCTCGGACATGGATGTGTGTGATGTCCTTAGGTTAGTTAGGTTTAAGTAGTTCTAAGTTCTAGGGGACTGATGACCTCAGATGTTAAGTCCCATAGTGCTCAGAGCCATTTGAACCATTTTTACCGAGTTTGTGTTGTGCCCTCCAGTTGACGTTACGAGTGGGGTGGCTTTGCAAATTTGCAACAAATAAAGAAAAGAGATTTTCGCCTCCAAGCTGGTATTCAGTGAAGAAGCAACATATTAGCCACATCAGTGTTTTTGGCGCGTAATGCAACACTTTTTCTTTGTTTCTGAAAGCAGATTGGGATTGGATTTCAATATTATTCCTCACTTTTTTGGTTAGAGAACCCTATTTTTCAACATACTCTCCGTGCAATGCGACAGAATTATCCCTCCTTACTGGGAGGCCGTATATGCCCGTAAGGTACCCCACTACGTTTCGACGCAGGAGACCACTCACCTCCCCATCATGTATGTACTGCCTCCAGCGGAGTGCATCGTCCATTGCGTAAAACAGATGGTCCGTCTTTGCACTTTGTAATCTTCTGTCAGGCATAAGAAACCCAGCGCGAACACACCTTTCAAGACCTCAACTGGTGGACGACTGAATCAGCACTACCAACAGAAAGGTTCATTTTTGCAGCGAGATACGCGATTTTGATCCGTCGATGACCTCGAATGTGACTGTCCGCACGTTCCAACACCGTAGGAGCCACACATGAACAAGCGGGAGATCAAACAGGTTTGCGCGACCTTGATGCGACGGCAGACGCCTAGCCCAACCACTTACCGTGATTTTATTCACTGCTAGGTCTCCGTAGACATTCCGCAAGCGCCTATGAATATCTGCGAGCTCTGATTTTCCGCCAATAGAATGACAGCTCTCTGCTTGCATCGCAACTTCGTTTCAGACGCCATTTTGAAGGCATGATATTATAGGGACCGAAGCGCGAATATTCCATGATGTCTCACCATACACAGCTCTTCGGATGGTCCGCTTCCAAGGAACAAATTTCTGTCGTCTAGGAATTGAACGATTTATAGAACATTCCGACAGTTCTGTTGTTTGGTTGTTTGGTTGATTTGGGGGAGGGGACCAAACAGCGACGTCGTCTGTCTCACCGAATTAGGGAAGGATGGGGAAGGAAGTCTGCCGTGCCATTTCACAGGAACCATCCCGGTATTTGCCTGAAGCGATTCAGGAAGCCATGGGAACCTAAATCAAGATGGCGGGACGTGGGTTTGAACCGTCGTCCTCCCGAATGCGAGTCCAAACTGCTAACGACTGCGGCTCCTTGCTTGGTACCGTTGTTTGCAGAGACTTGGTAGATGTGTTGGAAAGTAGCGTAATATACCTGTGTGTGTTTCAAATGTGGAGCAGCATTCAATAAAAGCTACCCCCTCCTTTCCACAACAACATGTAACTTTTATTTTGAAGTCCTCTTGTACCTATCCAAAATTACAAAAAAAAAAAAAAAAAGCACTGAAGTATTTGAGCTTTGTGGCCACAGCGTTAGCAACTGAAGGATAGTTCTCAAAAACGGGGCACGCTTCTTGCCATTACCGCAATAACCTGAAGGGGAGACTTCTCTCAAAAATATTGCTTTTACTTCTTTTATACAAAAATTAGCTTAGAGCCCACTGCTTCGCTTCCGCAGACTGTATAGCCTGCAGAGTTTTTCTTTTTGTTTAGTCGAATTTTTATCTTGTTCACAAATTGCAACATCTTATAAGCTTTCTTCCCTAATAAAGACCATATAACCATGGTCTTTACCGAATGTACTTCTGACCAAAAAGTGATTCTGGTACCTGGAGTCCAAAGTTTTCACTAATCGTACATTTTGCGTTCTTATGGAGATATTTCAATAGCAACTGTCATCCCCTAACAAATAATTCTTTATATATAACTGAGAAGTGAAATACCTATTTTTATACATTTAAAATCTTATAATTTAATTTTTTCAATGTAACGAAGTATTTCCTTAAAAATTTTCATTCCCTATTGCTTTCCCTTGCGGACTGAATTTCCAAAAACACTGCAACACGTTTTTTTTAAATTTCTAACCGAGAATCCAAATACCAGTTGTCATAGACGTGGTCTTACAAATGCTTTAGTAGTTCTTTAGTAATTATTTATTTTCAAAAAGTCTTACACCCACTATTTTACAGCTTAGTGGTTGAATTTTCAAAAAATTGCTGAAACATGTATTTTTTATTTTCTGGCTGAGAAGCCAAATGATAGTTTTTGTAATTATAGCTTCAAAATTCCCTTAATAGCAAGATACTTTCCAAAAGCCTTTCATCCCCTATTTCACCCCATTAGGAGAGAATTTCGGACAAGCCTTTCTGCAACCATGCCTACAGTATAAGGTCCACATCCTTTTCAAGCTGGAACTTTCTTTCCTCAGTAGTTCGATCTGGGCGATGATGACTCAGTGAATCAGTCTGACCTCCATTCAACCCCTTAGGGGTCGTATTTCCAAAAACACTGAAACAATTTTTTTAATTTCCAACCGAGAAGTCAAATACGAATGTTCTTAAATGTAGGTTGAAAAATACTTTAGTAGTTCTTTAATATTGATATATTTTCAAATAAAGACTTTTACCCCGTATTTCAATCCCATAGGCTTAAATTTCCAAAAATGCTGAAACACTTGTTTCTTGACTTCTGACAGAGAAACAAATACCAATTTTCGTAAGTCTAGCTTAAAAAGTGCCTTAATAGAGACATTTTTCAAAAAGCCATTCATCCCATATTCCATCCCCCTAGAGTTACAATTGCGAAAAATCCCTTCTTAAACGACGCCTACAGTGTAAGATCCAGAACGTTTCCAAATTTCAACTTTGCATCCTTAGCGGTTTTGGCGGAAGATGGTGAATCAGTTATGAGATTGTTTTTTTTACATATAGTGATCTGTAAGAAATGTAATAGTAATTATTGCTTTATTTGTCGACTAATAAATATGATGTTAGATGTATTAGTTTGTTGCTTATACGGCATTCCACAAATTCAAATCTGAAGCTGATGTTAGAACATCGATGTATTGGGGTCGATTGTTATCGGCGACCGATGGTTTCCCAACACAGCACGTTCCTACTGTGAATGTCTCCTCCTGGATGTCCGTCACAAATGGGAATCGTAGAGAGCCCTCTTATCTCTGGTGATGAAAGGTGCTTTCATCAGCGTGCAAGCTCGTATCTGGCTCGTTAAAGGTTCCGCTAGATTCCCGTTCCTCTGTCCCACTGCTGCCCGCTTCGTGTATGGCGGGTTGGACAAAGAAAACGGTGTCCAGAGTCCGTTCGCCGCGATTCGTTCACAATTCGTATTCGCGAAAGTGGGGCTCGGCTGGTTTCACACTACACACTGCCACCTGCTGTGACAGTAATGCAATTCGATTAGTTTCGTGGATTAAAGTAGCTCCATACATATAGTATTTTTCGTTTCAGTTCACACTCGAACAATGTATATCTCAAATACCGAGTCATTTCCTCTTGTCACCCACGGAAGGGAAAAGGAACGAAAGCGAAAAAGCATAGAAAGACATCTTCGTGTTACATATAAAACAACTAAGTAATGGCCTTTACAATAAAAGATCCCTGTCTTTAAGAACTACCGCTATTCAACCGCAGGCTATTCATCCGGCAGACACTCTTAACGTAATTTGCCAGTAAATGGCTGGAGAGACAGTAAGAATTTTCGTAAAGTTTATGAGGGTTTATGAGCTAAATCGACAACCAACGCGTAATGGAAATATTTTAGATCTGGTAGCCACGAACAGACCAGACCTCATCGACGGTGTCAGTGTTGAGACAGGGATTAATGATCATGCTGTTGTCATTACGACTATGGTTACGAAAGTTAAAAAATTGGTCAAGAAGGTAGGAGAGTATTCTTACTAGAAAGAGCAGAGAAGCAGTTGTTAGAATCCCACTTAGTAAATGAATCGACTTCATTTACTTCCGGTACGATGGACGAGGAAGAATTATGGGCAAATTTTAAACACATTGTAAATCACGCATTGGACAAGCATGTGCTGAAAAAGTGGGTTACGGACGGAAAAGACCCACCGTGGTTTAACAGCGCAATTCGAAGAATGCTCAGGAAGCAAAGACAGTTGCACTCGCGCTACAAGAAAGATCGGGAGAATGAGGACAGGCAAAAGTTAGTAGATATTCGTGCTGCTGTAAAAAGAGCGATGCGCGAAGCATACAACCACTACCACCGTCATACCTTAGCAAAAGATCTTGCTGAAAACCCAAGGAAATTCTGGTCTTACGTAAAATTGGTAAGCGGGTCGAAGTCCTCCATCCAGTCACTCACAGATCAGTCTGGCCTGGCAGCGGAAGACAGCAAAACGAAAGCTGAAATTTTAAATTTAGCATTGAGGATCGTACAGACATACCGCCGTTTGAGTCTCGTCCAGATTACCGTGTGGAGGACATAGTGACAGACATCCCTGGGGTTGTGAAGCAGCTGAATGGGTTGAAAATAAATAAATCGCCACGTCCTGATGGGATTCCAATTCGGTTTTACAGAGAGTACTCTACTGCATTGGCTCCTTACTTAGCTTGCATTTATCGCGAATCTCTTGCCCAACGTAAAGTCCCGAGCCACTGGAAAAAAGCACAGGTGACGCCTGTATATAAGAAGGGTAGAAGGACGGATCCTCAAAATTACAGACCAATATCCTTAACATCGGTTTGTTGCAGGATTCTCGAACATATTCTCAGTTCGAATATAATGAATTTCCTTGAGACAGAGAAGTTGCTGTCCATGCATCAACACGGCTTTAGAAAGCATTGCCCCTGCGAAACGCAACTCGCCCTTTTTTCACATTATATCTCGCGAACCATGGATGAAGGGTATCAGGTGGATGCCATATTCCTTGACTTATGGAAAGCGTTTGACTCGGTGCCCCACTGCAGTCTCCTAACTAAGGTACGAGCATATGGGATTGGTTCCCAAATATGTGAGTGGCTCGAAGACTTCTTAAGTAATAGAACCCAGTCCTTGATGGTGAGTGTTCATCGGAGGTGAGGGTATCATCTGGAGTGCCCCAGGGAAGTGTGGTAGGTCCGCTGTTGTTTTCTCTCTACATAAATGATCTTTTGGATAGGGTGGATAGCAATGTGCGGCTGTTTGCTGATGATGCTGTGGTGTACGGGAAGGTGTCGCCGTTGAGTGAGTGTAGGAGGAAACAAGATGACTTGGACAGGATTTGTGATTGGTGTAAAGAAAGGGCAGTTAACTCTAAATATGGATAAATGTAAATTAATGCAGATGAATAGGAAAAAGAATCCCGTAATGTTTGAGTACTCCATTAGCAGTGCAGCGCTTGACACAGTCACGTCGATTAAATATTTGGGCGTAACATTGCAGAGCGATATGAAGTGGGACAAGCATGTAATGGCAGTTGTGGGGAAGGCGGATAGTCGTCTTCGGTTCATTGGTAGAATTTTGGGAAGATGTGGTTCATCTGTAAAAGAGACCGCTTGTAAAACACTAATACGACCTATTCTTGAGTACTGCTCGAGCGTTTGGAATCCCTATCAGGTCGGATTGAGGGAGCACATAGAAGCGATTCAGAGGCGGGATGCTAGATTTGTTACTGGTAGCTTTGATCATCACGCGAGTGGTACGGATATGGTTCAAGAACTCGGGTGGGAGTCTCTGGAGGAAAGGAGGCGTTCTTTTCGTGAATCGCTACTGAGGAAATTTAGAGAACCAGCATTTGAGGCTGACTGCAGTACAATTTGACTGCCGCCAACTTATATTTCCTGGAAAGACCACAAAGATAAGATAAGAGAGATTAGGGCTCGTACAGAGGCATATAGACAGTCATTTTTCCCTCGTTCTGTTTGGGAGCGGAACAGGGAGAGAAGATGCTAGTTGTGGTACGAGGTACCCTCCGCCACGTGGATTGCGGAGTATGTATGTAGATGTAAATGTAGGGTCTAACTACCTAAAGTGAACTCCAAATACAATGAAATTTTAGGACAATGAAAGTGTTTTTAGGATGAAGTTTTTGGTATAAGAATAATCTGAATAGCTTTGATATAAACTTTATTGTATAAACATTTATGTCGGTCAGTAATTCAGAATTTTCCTGCCAGTCCTGCCAGTCTATAGACTTATTAACTACTTTTCCTACATGCTTAAAACTTTGTACACACATGTATCACATTTTCATCTAAAAAATAGATACAATCAAATGATTTCAATAAATAGTTTTTATACTATAAATACATAAATTAGACAATCAAAATTAAGGTAATTTTTGTGATTAATAAGGGTATATTTTCCCTCTTGGTGTCTGTAGTCTGCTTTTCTCCAAAGGATAGCCTGAAACATCACAAGAAATTGCAGATCTCTAGCTCAAAAAGTTTTTTGTTTGCATAAAATAAACAAGCCAGAAAATTTGATTCTTGGAAAATTCAGTTTAAAGGTACATTTCATCTGTTACTCACCTCTGTTGTTCTTAAAACCCTCCAGTTGCATAATATTCTCTCTTCCTTTTCTTGCTCCTATTTGCTATTCTGGCCTGTTTAGTTGCCTCAAGAATCAATTTCTCGCCTCCATCCGCAATTCGCGCCAAAGGCATATTCCCCCCCCCCCCCCCCCCTCTCTTCCACTCGCGGGTCGTGCGAGGGAAAAACGACTGAACGCCTCAGTACGAACTCTAATTTCCCTTATCTTCGAATGGTGATAACAGCGCGATTTTGAAGTTGGTGGTAATAATATATGCTCTACATTCTCGGCAAAGATCGGATTTCGGAATTTAGTGAGCAGCCCCTTGCGCTTAGTGCGCCGTCTATCTGCAAGTGTGTCCCACTTAAAACTTTCTATGAGATTTGTAACTGTCTCGCGATGACTAACTGTACCAGTCATGAATCTTAACACTCTTCTTTGGACTTTCTCAGTCTCTTGAATGGGACCCAACTGGTAACAGAAGAACAATACTCTAAGACTGGACGAACTAACGTATTGGTAAGCTATTTCCTTTGTTGAAGGACTGCATCGCTTCAGGATTCTACCAATAAACCGCAATCTACAGTTCGCCTTGCCCGTTACTTGTGTAATCTGATCATTCCATTTGAGATCATTTCGAATAGTCACACCCAGATACTCGACGGATGTTGCCGCTTCCAAAGACGGTGCATTTATTTTGTACTCGTACATTAATGGGGATTTTCGCCTTGTTGTACGCAATAGGTTACACTTACTAATATTGAGAGGGAACTGCCAGTCATTACACCACACATTTATTTTCTGCAAATCCTCATTGATTTGTTCACAACTTTCGTGTGATACTACTTTCCTGTCTAATGCCGCTGTCGATACCATCTCATTTATGTAAATCGTAAAAAGGAGCGGACCTATTACGCTGACCTGGGGCAACAGAGCACCAAGGGGCACACCGTTAATCAGTTGTATTTTGAAAGATCACAGTCTGTCTCTGAGTTACTGAAGCTAGTGCTCATTGAAAATTACGGAGTAAGAAAGGCGCTTGGAGGACCTGATGACCTTGTTAACAAACAAAAAACAAATTTATGTTTGGTAAGTTTTGAACGCGTTACCCCGCAACAGATGTTCTGCTCAGAAGGTCTCCTCGGCTTCCCCGCTCTCCTGGAGCCGCTGTCCCGGAGATTCATAGCTTCCGGAAATTTCCAGCACTGCGTGACGTGACTGCACCCTCTAATGCCGGCCGCCTCGTTCTGCATTTGAGTCACGCGCGGCCCCCGCCACAGCGTTCTAAACTCCGTGTCGGTGTGCCACCGCCTTCTAAACTCGGCGCGGCAGTCGCGCCTCGGCTAAGTCGCTATCGATCTACGTCTGAGATACCGCTGAGGTCGATACTTCCTGCGTTTTACGAAAGAAAAGGAAGGGGAGAAAAGAAAAAAAAAGAGGAGGAAAGAAGAATAACGGGCCCCCTAGAGGGTCAGGGCTGCTTTAGAAAGAATAAATTACATACTGGGCGTGCCAAGAATTCACAGAAGCATACTGCCGGCTATACTCCTTCCTGCTCGCAAAGTATTTGCCGCCTTATCTAGGCACAGTGTCACAATCAAAAACATTGCCAAGGCAAATTCTGCCGAAAGAAGTGTAATTTTAACTGTGCATCTGAATATTGTGCCATATTGCGGTCAGTACATCACAAAAGATACCAAAACTGATTGCACCATAAAAATACAATTACCGTAAAATCGAGTGACTTTGAATGGCGATGTGACTCTGAACAGCACTTTTGCGTCTTTCTAAAGTAAATGATCCACTCTATTGTGTAAATATGGAACTAATGCAACAGTCATTAAATTCACCAATAATCGATAGTCTCAGATGATGTGACATTCGATATGAGATAACTTTTTACACCAGAAATAAAATAATATTCTGGAAATGTGAGTTCTTACATAAACGCAAGTACATTTACCTATTATTAACATCATTTTTGGTTTTAAAGTTTGAAAGGAGTTTTTATGGGCAAGATTAGCACTTGAATAGACATTTACAGTAGGCATAACAGGTCATGTTTTGGTGGCGTAAAAAAATAAAATTTAGAGGCTTGTATCTCAAGGAGCAACTTTGGACAGCGCCTTCTGTATTCTTTGATACTGATAGATCAGAGGATCAGTCTCGGCTAATGGTGTAAAATATTTTGTTGGACAAATTATCAGTGATGATCAAATAACATTTCTGAGGAAATGGCATTCCAAGGTGGAATCAGATGAAGTTTTCTTTCTTTTCTTTGTGTAGCTTAAGGTTCCTGATGTATCAGATATTGATAAAGAAGACATGTGTAGGAGTCTTCCTGATGAGATAGATAGAAGAGGAAGACTTCAATTTCAGTTTAAATTTGATGGCAGTGACATCTCCTATAGTGGACCTCTTTCCCGGAGACTGTCTTTGCTGTTTTGTGTTTTATTACAATATGATACCTGTTTTTCCGTCACACTAATTGAAGGCTTACAGATTGTTTGGAAAGGCCTGCTATTAAATAATTTTCTTATTTCATACGTAATTTAGGACACAGTTTCATTATTAGCAAAATGAAGCCTTAATCATGTGAAATGTTTCAGGTGATTAAAGGAAACTCGTAAATAATGCTCAATTTTTTCTAGATAAGTTACTGTCGAACAACATTTATGGACAAAATACCATAATCTTTCATATCATAGAGGTGATTCCCACAGAATACTCAAATGTTTCCATGTTCAAAGTGACCCCGACGAAAGGGGTGAATCAGGACAGTGAAAATTAAAAAAAAAAAAATGAAACGTGTGGAGGTTGTTGTTGTTGTTGTTGTTGTGGTCTTCAGTCCTGAGACTAATTTGATGCAGCTCTCCATGTTACTCTATCCTGTGCAAACTTCTTCATCTCGCCGTACTTACTGCAACCTACATCCTCCTGATTCTGCTTAGTGTATTCATCTCTTGGTCTCCCTCTACGATTTTTACCCTCCACGCTGCCCTCCAATGCTAAATTTGTGAACCCCTGATGCCTCAGAACATGTCCTACCAACCGGTCCCTTCTTCTAGTCAAGTTGTGGCACAAACTCCTCTTCTCCCAATTCTATTCAATACCTCCTCATTAGTTATGTGATCTACCCATCTAATCTTCAGCATTCTTCTGTAGCACCACATTTCGAGAGGTTCTATTCTCTTCTTGTCCAAACTATTTATCGTCCATGTTTCACTCCCATACGTGGCTACACTCCTTAAAAAAATTTCAGAAACGACTTCCTGACTCTTAAATCAATACTCGATGTTAACAAATTTCTCTTCTTCAGAAACGCTTTCCTTTCCATTGCCAGTCTACATTTTATATCCTCTCTACTTCGACCATCATCAGGTATTTTGCTCACTTCCTACTCCAATTCCCTCAGCATCACCCGACTTAATTCGACTACATTCCATTATCCTCGTTTTGCTTTTGTTGATGTTCATCTTATATCCTCCTTTCAAGACACTGTCCATTCCGTTCAGCTGCTCTTCCAAGTCCTTTGCCGTCTCTGACAGAATTACAATGGCATCGGCGAACCTCAAAATTTTTATTTCTTCTCCATGGATTTTAATACCCACTCCGAGTTTTTCTTTTGTTCCCTTTACTGGTTGCTCAATATACAGATTAAATAACATCGGGGAGAGGCTACAACCCTGCCTCATTCCCTTCCCAACTACTGCTTCCCTTTTGTGCCCCTCGACTCTTATAACTGCCATCTCGATTCTGCACAAATTGTAAATAGCCTTTCGCTCCCTGTATTTTACCCCTGCCACCTTTAGAATTTGAAAGAGAGTATTCCAGTCAACATTGTCAAAAGCTTTCTCTAAGTCTACAAATGGTCTACAAATGGAGAATCAATATATGTAATGTGCTTTGTCATAATCAGCAGCATCTCTTGCAACTTTCAACCACTTTCTTGTCAATATCTTGAGAAGTTTTTGATTAGGTTACAAAATTTAATTAAAAATGTTCGGAGTAACCCCACTTTACGGTATCCACATTGGCTGTATTTCGATCACAGTCATTTATTTCACACGGTCAGATACTCTACTGGCCATTAAAATTGCTACACCACGAAGATGACGTGCTGCAGACGTGAAATTTAACCGACACGAAGAATATGCTGTGATACGCAAATGATTAGCTTTTCAGAGTATTCACACGAGGTTGGCGGCGTTGGCGACACCTACAACGTGCTGACATGAGGAAAGTTTCCTACCAATTCCTCATACACAAACAGCAGTTGACCGGCGTTGCCTGGTGAAAAGCTGTTGTGATGCCCCGTGTAAGGAGGAGAAATGCGTACCATCACGCCCCCGACTTTGATAAAGGTCGGATTGTAGCCTATCGCGATTGCGGTTTATCGTATCGCGACATTGCTGCTCGCGTTGGTCGAGATCCAATGACTGTTAGCAGAATATGGAATCAGTGGGTTCAGGAGGGTAATACGGAATGCCGTGCTGGATCCCAACGGCCTCGTATCACTAGCAGTCGAGGTGACAGGCATCTTATCCGCATGGCTGTAACGGATCGTGCAGCTACGTCTCGATCCCTGAGTCAACAGAAGGGGACGTTTGCAAGACAGTAACCATCTGCACGAACAGTTCGACGACGTTTGCAGCAGCATGGACTATCAGCTCGGAGACCACGGCTGCGGTTACCCTTGACGCTGCATCACAGACGGGAGCGCCCGCGATGGTGTACTCAACGACGAACCTGGGTGCACGAATGGCAAAACGTCATTTTTTCGGATGAATCCAGGTTCTGTTTACAGATGGTCGCATCCGTGTTTGGCGACATCGCGGTTAACGCACACTGGAAGCGTGTATTCGTTATCACCATACTGGCTCTCAGTTCCATCAATAGATCTGATCCTCTTATGATAATAGTTAGCTAATGTCTCTGGACATCAGTACCGGCCGTGTGGCCGAGCGGTTCTAGGCGCTTCAGTGTGGAACCGCGCGACCGCTACGGTCGTAGGTTCGAATCCTGCCTCGGGCATGGATGTGTGTGATGTCCTTAGGTTAGTTAGCTTTAAGTAGTTCTAAGTTCTAGGGGACTGCTGCGTCAGATGTTAAGTCCCATAGTGCTCAGAGCCATTTGAACCATTTTTACAGGTCTCGGTCATGTCGTGCTCGCATTGACGGCACTTTGAACAGTGGACGTTACATTTCAGATGTGTTGCGACCCGTGGCTCTACCCTTCATTCTATCCCTGCGAAACCCTACATTTCAGCAGGACAATGCACGACCACATGTTGCAGTTCCTGTACGGGCCTTTCTGGATACAGATAATGTTGTACTGCTGCCATGGTCAGCACATTCTCCAGATATCTCACCAGTTGAAAACGTTTGGTCAATGGTGGCCGAGCAACTGGCTCGTCATAATACGCCAGTCACTACTCTTGATGAACTGTGGTATCGTGTTCAAGTCGAATGGCCATCTGTACCTGTACACGCCATCCAAGCTCTGTTTGAGTTAATGCCCAGGCGTATCAAGGCCGTTATTACTGCTAAAGGTGGTTGTTCTGGGTACTGATTTCTCAGGATCTATGTACCCAAATTGCGTGAAAATGTAATCATCTGTCAGTTCTAGTATAATATATTTGTCCAATGAATACCCCTTTATCATCTGCGTTTCTTCTTGGTGTAGCAATTTTAATGGCCAGTAGTGTAATTCCAGCGATGTTCCGTACTTGCTCATAGGGTACAGGGTTATAATGTTACAGCTTCAGAGTGCCTGTGTATATAAGCAGTACATCTGCCTGGGCGTTAAGCGACGTGCAGCCCATGGACACAGACTGCCGAAAACAGACTCTGTCGCTCTGCACATCACGGAGATGAACTCTGCTCTGTTAGACTCCAGCCACTGGTCGTCAGTTCGGCTTCCTTTTGGTAGTCGCACTCGATAAAACACAGCCGTGGCCCACTTTTGCCTGTCTCACATATCCCATCACACAGCGATGCGTGCGGCGATTCTGCGTATAGCGCTGGGGGTGGATTTCCAGAGGCTTTACGGTCTATAGCGCTTCCGTCGCCCTCAGCGGTCTTCAGCTGTTGCCACCGTCGTTTCTCGTTTGGCTACGCATGCAGTTCAATATCTGTGTAGTAGTTGTTGTTGTTGTTGTGGTCTTCAGTCCTGAGACTGGTTTGATGCAGCTCTCCATGATACTCTATCCTGTGCAAGCTTCTTCATCTCCCAGTACCTACTGCAATCTACATCCTTCTGAATCTGCTTAGTGTATTCATCTCTTGGTCGCCCTCTACGATTTTTACCCTCCACGCTGCCCTCCAATACTAAATTGGTGATCCCTTGATGCCTCAGAACATGTCCTACCAACCGATCCCGTCTTCTGGTCAAGTTGTGCCACAAACTTCTCTTCTCCCCAATCCTATTCAATACTTCCTCATTAGTTATGTGATCTGCCCATGTAATCTTCAGCATTCTTCTGTAGCACCACAATTCGAATGCTTCTATTCTCTTCTTGTCCAAACTATTTATCGTCCATGTTTCACTTCCATACATGACTACACTCCATACAAATGCTTTCAGAAATGACTTCCTGACACTTAAATCTATACTCGATGTTAACAAATTTTTGTTCTTCAGAAAAGCTTTCCTTGCCATTGCCAGTCTACATTTTATATCCTCTCTACTTCGACCATCATCAGTTATTTTTCTCCCCAAATACACTCCTGGAAACGGAAAAAAGAACACATTGACACCGGTGTGTCAGACCCACCATACTTGCTCCGGACACTGCGAGAGGGCTGTACAAGCAATGATCACACGCACGGCACAGCGGACACACCAGGAACCGCGATGTTGGCCGTCGAATGGCGCTAGCTGCGCAGCATTTGTGCACCGCAGCCGTCAGTGTCAGCCAGTTTGCCGTGGCATACGGAGCTCCATCGCAGTCTTTGACACTGGTAGCATGCCGCGACAGCGTGGACGTGAACCGTATGTGCAGTTGACGGACTTTGAGCGAGGGCGTATAGTGGGCATGCGGAAGGCCGGGTGGACGTACCGCCGAATTGCTCAACACGTGGGGCGTGAGGTCTCCACAGTACGTCGATGTTGTCGCCAGTGGTCGGCGGAAGGTGCACGTGCCCGTCGACCTGGGACCGGACCGCAGCGACGCACGGATGCACGCCAAGACCGTAGGATCCTACGCAGTGCCGTAGGGGACCGCACCGCCACTTCCCAGCAAATTAGGGACACTGTTGCTCCTGGGGTATCGGCGAGGACCATTCGCAACCGTCTCCATGAAGCTGGGCTACGGTCCCGCACACCGTTAGGCCGTCTTCCGCTCACGCCCCAACATCGTACAGCCCGCCTCCAGTGGTGTCGCGACAGGCGTGAATGGAGGGACGAATGGAGACGTGTCGTATTCAGCGATGAGAGTCGCTTCTGCCTTGGTGCCAATGATGGTCGTATGCGTGTTTGGCGCCGTGCAGGTGAGCGCCACAATCAGGACTGCATACGACCGAGGCACACAGGGCCAACACCCGGCATCGTGGAGCGATCTCCTACACTGGCCGTACACCACTGGTGATCGTCGAGGGGACACTGAATAGTGCACGGTACATTCAAACCGTCATCGAACCCATCGTTCTACCATTCCTAGACCGGCAAGGGAACTTGCTGTTCCAACAGGACAATGCACGTCCGCATGTATCCCGTGCCACCCAACGTGCTCTAGAAGGTGTAAGTCAACTACCCTGGCCAGCAAGATCTCCGGATCTGTCCCCCATTGAGCATGTTTGGGACTGGATGAAGCGTCGTCTCACGCGGTCTGCACGTCCAGCACGAACGCTGGTCCAACTGAGGCGCCAGGTGGAAATGGCATGGCAAGCCGTTCCACAGGACTACATCCAGCATCTCTACGATCGTCTCCATGGGAGAATAGCAGCCTGCATTGCTACGAAAGGTGGATATACACTGTACTAGTGCCGACATTGTGCATGTTCTGTTGCCTGTGTCTATGTGCCTGTGGTTCTGTCAGTGTGACCATGTGATGTATCTGACCCCAGGAATGTGTCAATAAAGTTTCCCCTTCCTGGGACAATGAATTCACGGTGTTCTTATTTCAATTTCCAGGAATGTAGCAAAACTCCTTTACTACTTTAAGTGTCTCATTTCCTAATCTAATTCCCTCAGCATCACCCGACTTAATTCGACTACATTCCATTATCTTCGTTTTGCTTTTGTCGATGTTCATCTTACATCCTCCTTTCAAGACACTGTCCATTCCATTCAACTGCTCTTCCAAGTCCTTTGCTGTCTCTGACATAACTACAATCTGTGTAGTTATGCGTTGGCAATCATAAGAGCCACTTCATATTTCGTTACCTGGTGGACATCAATTTATTCCGATTTAATGCGACCCTCTGTTGTAGGTTTTGAACAAGTTACTGGACAGTGTGGTAAAAACGGTCCTGTAACGCTAGCTTCAGTGACTGTATGCGATCATTATGGGCATTTAAGTGTCTATATACATTTGACAAACTTTTTACGACAAGCACATAGAGTATATTTTGAAATTGACGTCGGCAGTCATTTAATGATGTACTGGCAGTCAGTCGACCCTGTAGCAAATTCTGAACCCAATGTCACCCACGTTAACTGCACTGTTCTTTTGTGTATTGACCGAGCGAGGTGGCGCAGTGGTTAGCACACTGGACTCGCATTCGGGAGGACGACGGTTCAATCCCGCGTCCGGCCATCCTGATTTAGGTTCTCCGTGATTTCCCTAGATCACTTTAGGCAAATGCCGGGATGGTACCTTCGAAAGGGCACGGCCGATTTCCTTCCCCATCCTTCCCTAATCCGAGCTTGTGCTCTGTCTCTAATGACCTCGTTGTTGACGGGACGTTAAACACTAATCTCCTCCTCCCCCTCTTTTGTGTATTTCCGTGGTGTTCACCGTTTTGCTGTGGCATTAACCTCATTCCACTGTAGTTTGGAAACACTACATCCCATCAGGAAACGCTGACGTTGTCAGATGCATACAGAGGACGAAACTCGATAATCCCCGATTTGTTGTTATGATGTCCGCCTGCTTAGCTGAGCAGTAACGTGCTTCCATACCATGCAGCGGGCCCGCGTTCGATTCCCCGCCGGGTTGGTGATATTCTCCGCTCGTGGGCTGGGTATTGTGTTGTCCTCATCATCAATCCATCCTCATCACCAGCACGCAAGTCGCCCAGTGTGGTGTCGACTGAAATAAGACTGTCACTCGGCGGCCTAATTTCCCCGTGTCGGGGCCTCCCGGCCAACAATGCCACACGCTCATTTCATTTTGTTGTTACGATGCTGAAGGCAATTTGTTTTCCATATACCAACTGCGACAATAACGAGACTGATGTGAAAAAAAAGTTGCTTACCGATTAATTCATGAAAGGAGAAAATATAAAAATGCAGTAAATGAAGCAGGCAAAAAGGAATACAAACGTCTCAAAATTGAGATCGACAGGAAGTGCAAAATAGCTAAGCAGGCATGGCTAGAGGACAAATGTGAGGATGTAGAGGCTTATGTCACTAGGGGTAAGATAGATACTGCCTACAGGAAAATTAGAGAGACCTTTGGAGAAAAGAGAACCACTTGTACGAATATTAAGAGCTCAGATGGAAAACCAGTTCTAAGAAGGGAAAGCAGAAAGGTGGAAGGACTATATAGAGGGTCTATACAAGGGCGATGTACTTGAGGACAATATTATGGAAATGGAAGAGCATGTAGATCAAGATGAAATGGGAGATACGATACTGCGTGAAGAGTTTGACAGAGCACTGAAAGACCTGAGTCGAAACAAGGCCCCGGGAGTAGACAACATTCCATTGCAACTACTGACGGCCCTGGGAGAGCCAATCCTGACAAAACTCTACCATCTGGTGAGCAAGAGGTATGAGACAGGTGAAATACCTCCAGACTTCAAGAGGAATATAATAATTCCAATCCCAAAGAAAACAAGTGTTGACATGTGAAAATTACCGAACTATCAGTTTAATAAGTCACAGCTGCAAAATACTAACACGGATTCCTTACCGACGAATGGAAAAACTGGTAGAAGCCGACCTCGGGGAAGATCAGTTTGGATTCCGTAGAAATATTGGAGCACGTGAGCCAATACTGACCTTACGACTTATCTTAGAAGAAAGATTAAGGAAAGGTAAACCTACGTTTCTAGCATTTGTAGACTTAGAGAAAGCTTTAGACAATGTTGACTGGAATACTTTCTTTCAAATTCTAAAGGTGGCAGGGGTAAAATACAGGGAGCGGAAGGCTATTTACAAATTGTACACAAACCAGATGGCAGTTATAAGACTCGAGGGACGTGAAAGGGAAGCAGTGGTTGGGAAGGGAGTGAGACAGGGTTGTAGCCTCTCCCCGCTGTTATTCAGTCTGTATATTGAGCAAGCAGTAAAGGAAACGAAAGAAAATTTTGGAGTAGGTATTAAAATCCATGGAGAAGAAATAAAAACTTTGATGTTAGCCGATGACATTGTAATTCTGTCAGGGACAGCAAAGGACTTGGAAGAGTGTCTTGAAAGGAGGATATAAGATGAACATGAACAAAACCAAAACGAAGATAATGGAATGTAGTCGAATTAAGTCGGATGATGCTGAGGGAATTAGATTAGGAAATGAGACACTTAAAGTAGTAAAGGAGTTTTGCTATTTGAGGAGCAAAATAACTGACGATGGTCGAAGTAGAGAGGATATAAAATGTAGACTAGCAGTAGCAAGGAAAGCATTTCTGAAGAAGGGAAATTTATTATCATCGAGTATAGATTTAAGTGTCAGGAAGTCGTTTCTGAAAGTATTTGCATGGAGTGTAGCCATGTATGGAAGTGAAACATGGACGATAAATAGTTTGGACAAGAAGAGAATACAAGCTTTCGAAATGTGGTGCTACAGAAGAATGCTGAAGATTAGATGGATAGATCACATAACTAATGATGAAGTATTGAATAGAATTTGGGAGGAGTTTGTGGCACAACTTGACAAAAAGAAGGGACCGGTTAGTAGGACATGATCTGAGGCATCAAGGGATCACCAATTTAGCATTGGAGTGC
This sequence comes from Schistocerca americana, assembly GCF_021461395.2. Taxonomy (NCBI): domain Eukaryota; kingdom Metazoa; phylum Arthropoda; class Insecta; order Orthoptera; family Acrididae; genus Schistocerca; species Schistocerca americana. The sequence goes on from NC_060127.1 coordinate 84,104,464, forward strand.
AGCGTGGAGGGCAAAAATCGTAGAGGGGGACCAAGAGATGAATACACTAAGCAGATTCAGAAGGATGTAGGTTGCAGGAAGTACTGGGAGATGAAGAAGCTTGCACAGGATAGGGTGCATGGAGAGTTGCATCAAACCAGTCTCAGGACTGAAGACCACAACAACAACAGCAACAACAACCGTTTTAATCAAGTTTAGTGTTGTCTACTTCAAAGTAGTTCCCTTCTGATTTCACATACTTTTACCAGCGCCTCTGCCATTGACGGTAACATTTCTGGAACTCATCTTCTGTAATATCCTCCAAGACCCTAGTCTCAGCTTTCTGGACATCTTGTGTCGTTTGAAAATGGTGTCCCTTGACCGCCGTTTTGACTCTTGGAAATAGAAAAATGTCGCACGGAGCGATATCTGGTGAATAAGATGGCTGTGGTAGTACTGAAATTTGTTTTGAAGTTAACAGTTGCTGTACTGACACAGCAGTATGACATGGCGCATATTCGTGGTGCAGAATCCAATTATCAACGATGTTGGCATGGACACGAAGAACTATTTTACGAAGTCTTTCTAAAATTTCTTTCTAGTAATATTGGTTAACTGTTTGTCCAGGAGGTACCCACTCTTTATGAACATTTCCCTTGGATTCAAAGAACCACACAAGCATACATTTCCCTTTTGACATGCGTTTTTTTTTTTTTTTTTTTTTTTTTTTTTTTTTTTTTTTTTTTTTTTTTTTTGTCTGGGTGATCCCTTTGAGCACCATTGCGATCTTTGGCGTTTTGTCTCTGCATCGTACTGAAAAAACCAACTTTCATCACCAGTGATAACACGGTTCAACAATTCTGGATTGATTTCCGTTTTCTCCAACAGATCGGCTGCCACATTTTTACGTGTTTCTCGCTGTTGTTGTGTGACATTTTTGGGGACCATTTTTGCACAAATCGTTCTCATACCAATATCTTCAGTTATTAGTAGACAAACTGTTTCTCAATTGATGTTCAGTTCATCTGCAATCATTTTCACAGATAATCTTTGATCAGATCGTACGAGTTCTCGCACCCTGGTCAGGTTGACATCCGTCTGTGAAGCTGATGGTCGACCACTGTGGTCTTCATCTTCAACATTCGTTCTGCCTTCACTAAACATTTTATGCCAATGAAAAACTTGAGCTCTTGATATAACCTCCTCTCCAAAAGCCTTCTGAAGCTTACCGTAAGTTGTCGTCGCGTTTTCACCCAATTTAACGCAAAAAGAAATGGCATACCGTTGCGCAATATTATGCGGTTCCATTTCCGTGACGAGAGACACAAACACGTGTTAACTTATTACAGCACAACTCACGACTGAGCAGTTGCATCGATGTGCCGCTTGGACTAGAAGCAGCTTATAGACCAAGATCAAATATATTGCGCCTACGCATAATGATGTGACTCTTTCAATGTTAGAATGTGTGGACACTCTAACTGAAGGTGATTCAAACGAACTTCTTCTTCTCCATGACAATGCAAGGCCTCACACGAGTCTGCACGCCCCAAAGAAGCTCACAAAACTTCGTTGGTTATTCGAGGCATGCTGGCACGGAATTGTAGATCCTCAACTGTTCAGTACTGGGGAATTGGATAGTTCTTTTGTGTTTTCGTCCAGTTGGACTGTTCTTCTTCGTCTCGCATCTTCCTACTTCCATCTGTTTGGCCCGGTGAAGGATGAACTACGCAGAAGCAGTATGTGGGTCATGGGGAGGTTATTGATGCATGAAGACGTCGGCAACGACATCGACCAGTAGAGTGGCACCATCCTGGCATACAACCCTTCCAATAAGGTCGCCTAAGGTTGTTGCTCTGAGCGGAGATCAAGTTGAGAAATAGGGTTTTGTAGTCAAAAGAGTTGGGAATAATGTGGTGGTTAGGAATCCTGAACAAAACGACCCTATTTTTAGAAAAGAAAGTGTTGCATAACTTGCTGAACAGCCCTTCGTAATTATCGACTTGACGCCAAGCAACCTATCTTTAACCAGACTGGGGCTGCAACTCTGCTTACGCCGTTTTTTCTCAAAGCTCGAGGCTTTATTGTGAGAATCTTAGAAAAAATCTGCGCCCCAAAGCATTGGCCATCACAGTCCACTACTTTCTCCCCTCTTTCTGGCAGCATACGAATCCCGCGGTGGAAGAACTGGGCGTCTTTCGAGAAGATCCATGCTTCGATGCAATTTTGCAATCGTTTATATGGCTCTGAGCACTATGGGACTCAACTTCTGAGGTCAGCAGTCCCCTAGAACTCAGAACTACTTAAACCTAAATAACACACATCGGTGACCGAGGCAGGATTCGAACCTGCGACCGTAGCAGTCGCGCGGTTCCGGATTGTAGCGCCTAGAACCGCTGGCCGGCCCGTTCATATGACAGGAACTGCTGGGCAGCCAGGTCGTGTGCCATTGAACTAAAAAGTTGGTAGTCAAAGGGAACAATGTCTGGAGAATACGGCGGGTGGGGTAGGACTTCCCATTTCAACTTTTCCAGGTATGTTTTGGCGGGTTTAGCGACATGGGGTCGAGCACTGTCATGCTGCAGAATCACATTTTCATGCCTATCGCTGTACTGCGATCGTTTGTCTTTCAGTGCTCGGCTCAAACACATCAATTGCTTTCGATAACGATCTCCCGTGATTGTTCCTATCGGTTGCAGTAACATTTAAGCCTTCTGTCTTTCACAACCATTCCGGTCTTCAACGGCAAAAATCACCGTTTGAAGCATGGAAACCATTTTCTGCAAAGTTTTGTCACTAACAGGCGTCTCATCATAGGTCTTACCCAGATTTTTATCAGCCTCAGCCGCAGATTTCTTCATATCAAAGCAGGAAAATTAAAACCTCCCGCAGATGACGAGAATTGGGCTCATGAGTTGACGTATTCAGCCGAGAGTAACTTTAAAATGCAGTCAATAATCGACTGATATTTTCCTGGCGTTATATTCTCAAATGCCTAAGCTTACTATATGACACTTACGACCTACGTCTTTTGCCACTACTTTCCGCTAATGCCGTCTACTAATAAACGGCGGAAGCAAAGTTGTAGACCTAATATATGTCAACAAATTCACATTACGGCAGATTTTGGTGTTTTCGTGACGCTGTTCTTTGAAACGTTACATCGTTGGGTAAATCCACTTCGAAAGGAGTTGCGTACAGCATAATATTAACTACTGCGTAACTTGCAAATGCTAACATCTAGCTTCTCAAATTTTCTGAAAATGTGTAACATGAACACTTAAGTGCTGCTTCAAAATAAATAATATCTTCAGATTGGCATTACACTGTACGAAAAGAAAATACATAATCGTTAATCTGCACAAGATACAACCATTTTTGGGATGGCCCAAATTTTACAAAAACGTTTACATATTTTGCGTATATAATCACGTACATGTGTCGTCGACACTTTGAGAACAAAGTGTAAGTACATTAAAAAACTCCACATGCTCTGTCATTTATAAAACAGAATGCTCCCAGATGGATTGTCAAATAAATGAAAGGTAAAGTCACAGCGTCCACAGCACCAACAGAGAGAAAACTACACGCCATGTCGACGACCTGAGATGAACTAAACTGAAACATATCAGAGCCTTTCGACTAACACACGTTGTTACGGTGACTACATACATTACCGCCCTATAGTTATGCGTTTTATATCTGTATATAAAAGGAAATATCCTAACTGACTGGCTGACAACAAACTAAGGATACAAACAAGAAATTTGGAGCGAGTGTTGATCTTGTACTGTAGGCAGCGCTGAAGAAGAGATTTTTTGAAATTCTATCCTTAAGGGAATGAAATAGGGGATGAAATGTTTTTGAAAATATATCGCTATTTAGGCAGTTTTTAAGCTAGAACTACGAAAATTAATATTTGGTTTCTTGGTTGGAAGTAAAAAGTAAGTGTCAACATTTGTGGACAATCAACATCTAAAAGGGTGAAAAATTGGGTGAAAGTTTTTCAAAAAATAAATAAGTATGAAATAAGCACTAAAGCATATTTAAAGCTATATCTGTGAAGACCGCTATTTGACTTCTCAGTTAGAAATTAAAAAACACGTGTTTCAGTGTTTTCGGAAATTCAATTGCTTGGGAGGTGATATAGGGGATGAAATGTTCATGAAAATATTTCATAACGAAAGCCGAATCGCAATTTGCTCAGAAGTACATTCGGAAAAGACAATGCTTCTGAGATGGTAATTAGCGTGAAATATCAGAAGGTGTTTGTGAACTAAATCAGAGAAAGCTATTCAACAGTCACCACGAAAAACTGGATTTGCCAAAAATGCATAGAAAAAGAAACGGATCTTTAAGTATCCAGTAGGCCTAAAACATATAAAATTATTTTTGTTGTGATTAATACGCTAACTAATCATTACTAATGACAAAACAGATGTCACGCTTTAATGCGATTCCATGTGTAGGAACATCTGTTTCAGAAGAGAGAATTTAGTACCGGGTGTGAGGCTGGCAGTAATATCTATAGAACCACATTTCCGCATTGTCATTCTCTTTTTTTAATTGCGTGCATGAAATTAAGATAAACCTGTTTTAACACTTGTTTCCTACTATGGGGTGACTGTTTACTTTGCGCGGATTGACTGACTTGCGGAGTACTTATTTGCTCTTGGCCACAGCCCAGTGCGTTCCACGGACTCACACGACAAACATTTTAACTCGCGGCTTACGTAAGGGCGCAGCAGCTGCTGAGGTCACCCATGAAACTGTTCGTGTTCTTCGCTGGTCGCTTTCGTCCACAGGAAGTGCTCCACTCTCCTGTGTGTTGTTTCACACTGCAGATATCAGCAGCCCCAATATCCCATTAACAGGTGTTAAATGTAGCATTAGCTGATTACGGACATCCTCATAACACTGTGAACCCTGTAGGAACGTAGCAACGTCAGAAAGTATCTATTCCCAGAATGCCCTGCAGAGACGTGCTGAATTGTGCAGGCTGTGGGAGTTTACCCATAACGTAAATAAATATATCATATTGCCTATACTTAGCAAAAGAGATGCAGATACCAGACTGAGATTCACCGGAATAATCTTAAGGAAATGTAACTCGTTCACGAAGGAAGTGGTAGAGAGAGAGAGAGAGAGAGAGAGAGAGAGAGAGAGAGAATGGCAGTGGTCTTCAGTCCGAAGACGGGTTTGATGCAGCTTTCCATGCAACTCTACCTGTGAAAGCCTCTTCCAATATGCAACTTACATCATTCTGAATCTGCTTTCAGTATTCATCTCTTGGTCTCCCTCTTCACTTTCCTCAACACTAATTTGATGATCTTTTGATGTCTCAGATGTGTCCTGTCAACCGATCCCTTCTTTTAGTCAAGTTGTGCCACAAAACTCTTGTCTCAACTGTTCTATTCAGTAACTCATCATTAGTTGCGTTACTACCCACCTAATTTTCAGCTACTGTATCACTACATTTCTTCAGTCTACATTTTATGTACCCTTTACTTCGGTTGTCATCATTTATTTTGCTGCCAATACATCTACTACTTTCGGTGTTTCATTTTCTAATCTAATTCCCTCAGCATTACCTGATTTAACTAAACTATATTCCATTAGCCTCGTTTTGTTTTTGTTGCCGTTCATCTTATATCCTCCTTTCAAGGCACTGTCCATTCCTCTCAACTGCTCTTTCAAGCCCTTTTCTGTCTCTGACAGAATTACAATGTCGTCGGCGAACCTCAGGTTTTTATTCCTACTCCACATTTTTTCTTTGATTTTCTTTACTGCTTGTTCAATTTACAGATTGAATAACATAGGGGGTAGGCTACAATCCTGTCTCACATCCTTCTCAGCCACTGCTTCTATGCCCCTCTACTCTTGTGACTGCCGTCTGGTTTCTGTGCAAGTTGTAAATAGCCTTTCACTTCGTACGTTTTAAGCCAGTTACATTTCGAATTTCAAAGATTTTCTCCAAATATGCAAATTCGTTTTCTTCACCTATCTTCTGCCACATACGCCTCACTGCTACATATATTCTAGAAATTAGAGCTAATACAGAAGGGGGGATAACTGATACTAGAAATTCTCTCCGCCACACACCGGTATGTGGCTTGCGGAGTATGATGAAGAAGCAGATGTATTTGTTATTTATTTTATTTCATTATAGGTATTGTTTCAGACGGAAAAGTGAATATTTTAGAAGGCACAAGTATAGACAATTGTGATTAAGAGAGTCCATATGTGTCCGACGTTTATTGTTTGAAGAGATACAGGTGGTTACCGACACAAGTATTCATCGTTGATAATCGAACTGCTACTTATGAATTTATCGACCGTCATTTTTGTTTTGAAGTTGTGCTTGAGCTTACATAAGTGAATCATTCAACTGTGACCACAGTTTTTTTTCGCCACTTCTACCCTATCGTATAAGTATGGCGCTCAAATTTACTAATGCTGAGTAGGCCGGTACAGTATCTGTGTACGGGTTTTGTAATGAAAACACTGTTGATGCTTCAACAGAATACGGTACATGATTTACTAATAGAGAGTATCCGAGAGCGGTGTGTTCACCCGTGTTTCCACTGAACTGCGCTCATATCTCACCATATCGTGCAGATGAACAGATGTGGATGAAGTATGAGACATTATTCAGTTATTGGAACAGTACTGCATAAATGCTGAACAGGCCACTTCATAAAACGTCATCGGCTGGTGAATGAATGGCTTTATTACCACGCGTTTCGGGACAGCCCACCATCAGATATCTATGAAACAGAGGATACGTAGTTATTTTATAAAACCATCATCAATGACGTGGCGCATCACAAAAATATCCGTAAGTTATAAGTAACACACACACACACACACACACACACACACACACACACACACACCAGATACATCGACTTGTGCAGATGTACTGAAGCTGTTTACTACATGCACAATTGTCCGAGGTAGACTAACAGTTCCACAGCGGTTTCAGCAACACGAAATAAAATTCTTCCGGTAGGCGGTAATAGTGGACTCTTAGTCGCGTTACACAGCGTCAGGTGACAAACCAATACTTACGTGCTACAATTTTTAAAAATACGTAAACTCATTTAACCTGAAAGATCCAAACGAAAATATAAAATATGTACGTAATAAATTGGTGCCACGTAAACACCAATACAGCAGAAATAAAGAGCCTAAAATAGTTTTACTTAACTAGAATAATAATTCTTTAAGCAAATTGGTCAGTCATTTACGATTTCCTTGTTCCACCATGACATAGATGTTACTAATGATCCAGATAAACACATAAGGGAATAAATACAGAATTACTGTTAGCTTATGAGCGACCTTGTAACAGACATAGAAACCGGAGACAATTTTAGTTTCCATAAGTAAATTTTTTTCATCTTCTGACAATAATGCATGCAACACGTAAATTCAGCCCACCTGCAAAACTGATGTATCTAATATCTCATGATGCATTATCCCAAAACGTGTAGTATTAGGGACTGATGACCTCAGATGTTAAGTGTCATAGTCCTTAGAGCCATTTTTGTGTAGTATTAAAGTGATTCATTCACCATCTGATCTGACCTATCCAGCATTTGATCAGTGATGTTCTAGTCTATATAAATAAAAATGTAAAACATCGTTTGTTCAAAATCGTGTCTCTCCAAAAATTATTGACCGATTGCTTTAAATTTTGACACAACGTTGCTTTCTAATACAGGCGTGCTTTTAGGTACCTAATTCATTAAAATATGTATATCTTAATACATTGTACACTGAAGAGCCAAAGAAACTGCTACACCTGCCTAATATCATGTAGGGGACCTGCGAGCACGTAGAAGTTCGGCAACGCAACGTGGCGTGGACTCGACTAATGTCTGAAGTAGTGTTGGAGGCAATTGACACCGTGAACTCTGCAGGATGGTCCATAAATCCGTAAGAGTAAGAGGGGCTGCAAGACTCTTCAGAACAGCACGTTGCAAGGCATCCCAGCTTTTCTCAATAATGTTCAAGTCTGGGGAGTCTGTTGGCCAGCGGAAGTGTTTAAACTCAAAAGAGTGTTCCTGGATGACGCTGTAGCATTTCTGGACGTGTGGGGTGTCGCATTATAATAAATGGATGCAGGTCATCAGACTGGATGCTTACGTACGCGTCACCTGTCAGAGTCGAATCTGGACCTATCAGGGGTCCCATATCACTCCAGCCGCACACGCCCCACACCGTTACAGAGCCTCGACCAGTTTCAGCAGTCCCCTGCTGACATGCAGGCTCCATGGATTCATGAGGTTGTCTCCATACCCGTACACGTCCATCCACTCGATACAATTTGAAACGAAACTTGTCAGACCAGGCAACATGTTTCCAGTTATCAGCAGTCCAATGTCGCTGTTGGCGGGCCCATGCGAAATGTAAAACTTCGTGCCGTGCAGTCATCAAGGGTACCCGAGTGGGCCTTCGGCTCCGAAAGCCCATATCGATGATATTTCCTTGAATGGTTGGAACGCTGACACTTGTTGGTGGCTCAGCATTCAAATCTGCAGCAATTTGCAGAGGGGTTGCACTTCTGTCACTTTGAACGACTCTCTTCAGTCGTCGTTTGTTCTGTTCTTGCAGCACCTTTTTCGTTGTCGGAGGTTTCATGTTTTACCGGATTCCTGATATTCACGGTACACTCGTGAAATGGTCGTACAGGGAAATCCCTACTTCCTCTTTGCCTTCTATTTGCCGTGTCCCACTGGTCGTGCGCCGACTATAACACCACTGTCAGACTCAGTTAAATCTTGATAAACTGCCATTGTAGCAGCAGTAACCGATCTAACAACTGCGCCAGACACTTGGTGTCCTATATAGGCGTTTCCGACCGCATCGCCGCATTCCTGGTGCTTACATATCTCTGTATTTAAATCTGCATGCCTATACCAATTTATTTGGCGCTTCAGTGAATAAATAAATTGAAAACATTGTTACCAAATATCTGAAAATGTACCTTTCCAATTTAGTTCTTATTTTTACGCGTCATTACAACAAACGTTTAGACGCGTAGAGACTACATTATTTATAATATATATGTAATGAAAGGGATAGTTGCTACTCACCAAATAGCTAATCGATGAGAGTTGATAAGTATTAGCTTTACCTGTTATCATTCTGCCCGGCATTTTCCATTATTTGAATGTATATGTACGAAATACACCAAAATGTGGCGTTATTAGCAAACAGGAAAGTTGTATATCGGCTTATTCAAAAAATGGCTCTGAGCACTATGGGACTCAACTGCTGAGGTCATTAGTCCCCTAGAACTTAGAACTAGTTAAACCTAACTAACCTAAGGACATCACAAACATCCATGCCCGAGGCAGGATTCGAACCTGCGACCGGAGCGGTCTTGCGGTTCCAGACTGCAGCGCCTTTAACCGCACGGCCACTTCGGCCGGCTCGGCTTATTCGATTAGAATCAGAATACTACTTAAGTGTCTGAATTTGCCATTGCAACAAACAGTGGAGTTGGGGTTGGGTTGTTTTGGGGAGGGGACCAGACAGCGGGGTCATCGGCCTCATCGGATTAGGGAAGGACAGGGAAGAAAGTGAGCAGTGCCCTTTCAAGGGAACCATCCCGGCATTTGCCTGGAGCGATTTAGGGAAATCACGGAAAACCTAAAGAAGGGTGAGGGGCAATAAGAGACAAAGGGGTAGAGGAGATGGACAGAGAGATGGAGCGGGACGAGGATATGCACAAAGGTAGTTGGAGGGGCAGATGGACGAAGACAGGGGAGGGAAGGTGATATTACGTAAATCAAATTCCCATACATAATAGAAGGTTCTGCTTTCTGTGTTCTCTCTTTTCCATTTAAGCAGACTGAGCCACAGGAAAGCGTGCCCGGGTACAGCTGGTTATACAGTGTGGTCGTATGCTTCATGTACTAACTTTGTTGCATCTCCAGTTATTCAGCAGTACTATTCGATCAAACATACACAGAACTATTGCTTGTCTCGATGTTCTACATACAAGAGCACTGTGTATGCACGGCCTCTATAATTAGCATCTACAGCGGAACCAACACTTTCCAGAAGGAGATGAAGGCAGACTGCTGGACTTTTGTCGTTTTCTAATTTCGAATCGCCGAGACATGCCGTTAACACTGCCTACTGCTGGAGGCGACGGTATCAGTAACACTCGTAATTCTCGTCGGTAATCCGACGAAAACCGACGAGCCTCTGCGGAGAGACTGTTCCACGACCGCTTCTCTCTAAATGTCTGCTGTAGCCTGAGAGACAGTTGAGTGGCCGTGTTGTGTGACCGCACTGCCTTAGAAGACCCCGTTGCATGGACTTCCTGTAAAACGGATTTCTGTAGTCATTGGAAGAAGTTCCTTTGGATCCTAGGACGGGTGTGTTCTTCCAGCGCTACGTGGTTCCTCCAGATTCTAGTCGTTAAGGTAATATATCATCTAAACCTGATGACATTGCTCGGAAGATGGATCGACAGAACTGGCCATATTTCTTGGCCACCAACGCCCCCGACACTTACCGCTTTAGATTTTTGGCGGCCAGGATGATTGAACAGGAAAGTCTACAAAGACGAAACGAACACAAAAGACGAATGCATCGTTTGGATTAGTAATACTGGTGTTCCCATACAAGAATGCCAAGTCGATCTAAGAAGCGCTACAGTTGATGTTGGGAAGAGAATTTTAAACTGCTTTGGAGTCAGAGGTGGCATTTAAGAATACAAACTTTGAATTTAATCATTTTCCTTTGCTTAACAGCTTCTGTGAGTGCTTGTTTTGGATTATATTATAAAAGCTTTTTTCTCTATTCAGCACATGCCAAACGGAACGTTTCATTCGAATTATTCTGCAGTGTTGTAGTATATTTACAATTGGCTGGAAAATCCGGCATTGCCCTGGTATTGATTTTATCACTTTTCTGTTAGAAACGAAAGAAAATAATGAACTTTGTTTGTTGTGTAATATCCCGGACTGTTTCTGTACTCTGGGAGTAGCTGATTCGCGTGTCTACAACCCAATTTCGTAAACGTCTCTACGGCAATACCTTTGCATAGCTGTGCAGATGATGATGATGATGATGATGATGATGATGATGATGATGATGATGATGATGTTTGGGTTGTGGGGCGCTCAAGTGCGTGGTTATCAGCGCCCATACAAGTTCCCAACCTTTACTCAGTCCAGTCTCTTCACTTCCATAAATGATGATGAAATTACGAGGACAACAAAAACACCCAGTCATCTTGAGACATGTGAAAATACCTGACCCCCCCGGAATCGAACCCGGTACCCTATGCTCGGGAAGCGAGAACGCATAGCTGTACAGATGGCGGTTGTTTTCACCTATAGCCGTTTGCGCTTAACAGTTGAAAGCTGTCGAAAGCGCTGCCACATGTCAGGGATTTCCTTAAGTTGACTGAGATGTAGGAATGGCTTAGTATCAAAGAATAAATGTATGAGACTTGCCCAGAAAGTAATACACCGCATTTTTTTCCTCTGCCGAAAATAGCTACGAATGCGAAACGTTACGTATTTGAAGTCTCCTTTAGTGAGCGCGCCAAGTTTCCGCCACTTCCGACTGATAGCGTAGCTGCAGGTCAGTTTCAAAATGGCGTCTGTAGGTGATGTACGTTACAAGCAACGTGCCGTCATTGAATTTCTCACTGCAGAGAAAGAAACTGTGAGGAAAATTCACAAACGCTTGTGCAAAGTCTATGGAGCACCCGCTGTTGACAGAAGAACAGTCAGTCGCTGAGCACGGAGGGTGAGGTCATCAGAAAGCGGTTAGGTGGAGCTCCACGATTTGCAGCGGCCGGGGAGACCTTGCCCGACTGTCACACCTGACATGTTACAGCGAGCTGATGTTGTTTGGGCCTTTAAAGTATACCATTCGTGGCAGACATTTTGGGACGATGAAGAGGTGATACCCACAGTGAAGCACTAGCTCCGCCAGCAGGACAAGGATTGGTACCGACAGGGCATACAAGTCCTTGTTTCGTGCTGGAGAAACGACATAGAATGGTATGGAGATCACGTGGAAAAATACGGTGTGTAGATAAACGCCATTGTGTTGTGTATTTAATTCTCGCTCATTATGTTCAGTAAAGAATTGTTGAAGGAAAAAAAAAGCGGTGCATTACTTTCTGGGCAATCCTCGTATTAAAACTTCACGCACGACACGGACTTTTTTTCCACGCACTCGTTTATGACGTCATATCTTCAGAACTATGTGTGGTACCGTAATATTATTTTGTAGGTGCACTTAGCGGTGTATGCCTGTGAAATTTATTGCGAATAGAATTAGTAGCACAGAAGTGATAAATTTAAACGTCACGCACGCTGCGGCTGTTTTTCACGTATCTCGTTGTTTATGACGTCAGATCTCCTGAACTATGACAGCTGTGTAGTTCTGCCCCCACATCGACTGTTCCCTGACAGTAAAGGGTACGTGTACGACGTTTGGTTGAAGCCTCGAGCACTGGTTTAGGAGGAGATGTGGAACACACACACACACACACACACACACACACACACACACACACACACACGTCAGTTTTTATTATATGAATGGATTCCAGGATACCAGGTCCTGTCAGAGGAAAGCGACTCTCATACACTGTCTCATCAAAAGTATCTGGACACCTGTTAGTGAACATTAGTATAGTGTGCGTCAACCCTTCGCCTTTATGAGGGCTTGAAGTCTGCTTTTAGTGAGGTGCCTGTGGAGGAATGGCAGCTAGTATTCCTCCAGAGTCTAAACCACAGAAGGTAGTAAACTTTACTGTGTCGACCAATATCTTTCCTTGACCCCGGTGTCAGAAAGCTTTTAAGCCTCCTAGAGTCAATAACAAGATCCAGACAACAGCGCATCCAGCATGTTTATTTCTCAATGTTGCTTCACAGCACTGCAGCTCAACGGGGTCCATTCTTTTCTTCTCTGCTTTTTCCACAGTCCATGATTCACTTCCCTGCATTGCTCTGCACTAGACGTACACTCTCAACAATTTATTCCTTAGATTAAGGGCTATTTTTGATGCTAGTAGACTTCTGTTGGCCACGAATGCCCTTTTCGCCAATGCTAGTCTGCTCTTTATGATGTCCTTGCTCCAGCTTTAATGGGTTATTCTGCTGCCAGGACAGCAGAATTTCTTCATATGATCACAAATTTTGATGTTAAGTTTCTTGCTTTTCTCATTTCTGTTACTTCTCATTACTCTCGCTTTTCTTCGGTATACTCTCAGTTCATATTCTGTATTCATTACGCTGTTCATTCCATCCAACAGATCCTGCTCACTATGGGACTTAACATGTGAGGTCATCAGTCTCCTAGACTTAGAACTACTTAAACCTAACTAACCTAAGGACATGACACACATCCATGCCCGAGACAGGATTCAGACCTGCGACCGTAGCAGCAACGTGGTTCCGCACTGAAGTGCCTAGAACCGCTCGGCCTCAGCGGCCGGCCACAGATCCTGTAATTCTTCTTCACATTCACTGAGGATACCAATGTGTTCATCGAATTGATATCCTCTCACCCTGAATTTTAGTCCGACCCTTCGTCATTTCGTATATTTCAGTCATTCCTCCTTCGATGCACAGATCGAACAGTAGAGGCGAAAAATTGCTTCCCTGTCTTACGGTCTTTTCAACCCGTGCTCTGCGGTCTTACTCTTCCAGTCTTATTCTTCTCATCTTCTTCTTGTATTTACTGTATATTACGCGTCTTCCACATTGTTTATTCCTTTTTTTCTCCAAATTTCGAAGATCTTGCACTGTTTTACATAGTCGAAAGCTTTTTATAAGTCTGCAAATCATAAGTACGTGTCTTGATTTTCATAAATTTTGCTTCTGCCTTCAAGCTCAGCGCTAGAATTCGCTCTCTGGTGCTTGGTTTCCTTTGCCATTCTTCTGTACATTATTCTTGGCAGCAACTTGGCTGAATGAGCTGTTAAATGGACTGTGCGATACTTCTCACACTTTTATGCCCTGTCTGCCTTCGGAACTGAGCGGATGATATTTCTCCGAAAGTATGAAGGTATGTCTCAAGTCTTATAGGCTCTACACAGGAGCTCGAATAGTCGTTGGGTTGTTACTTTCCCCAAAGATTTCTAGGCGCTTCAGCTGGAACGCGCGACCGCTACGGTCGCAGGTTCGAATCCTGCCTCGGGCATGTGTGTGTGTGCTCTCCTTAGGTTAGTTAGGTTTAAGTAGTTCTAAGTTCTAGGGGATTGATGATCTCAGATGTTGATTCCCATAGTGCTCAGAGCCATTTGAATCATTTTGAACCCCAAAGATTTCAGAAATCTCGAAAGAGTGTGTGATCTACAGCTTCTGCCTCATTTGGTTGCAAGTCTTCCAAAGCTCTGCTACACTGTACTCCATACCCTGTAGTGTAGTGTAGCGTGTTTCCGTATTGTACTGCTGCTGCCCCTCTCGGCCTGCAGCTGTGACGTCACTGGGCGCCGGGGTGCCGGTGCTGGCAGTCCTTATCGATCCGGCGCCGCCAGAGAGCTGGCGCGGGGAGAAAGCACACTCGACGGGGCTGGCCTGGCCGCCACAGATAACACACTCCGCCCCTCGACTGGTTGCATACGCGCCAGGGGCGTAATCCACGTGTGGGCGTCCAGGGTGGGAATGTGACCGAGACTGGGCGGAACTGTTACGTCTCCCAAGACAGCAGCGGCATGAGGTGGTAACAGTAACCATTCACCTGCCTGGACAGTCATTAGCAGCAACCGTGAAACAAACTTTTTCTGTTCCAATAGGGAGGGTTATGTTGTTGAAATGCTCTGGGTAGTAGGGCGGGTCGCATAGTTGTTTACACGTTAAAGAAAAGAAATCGAGGTGTGATACGTGATGGTGTTACTCTCCTCTACCTGTTCCCCCTTCACTGCTACACATGTCTTGATTTTTTTTAACACTAACGATGGCTTTTTTGTCAATATGTTACTTCGGTTCTTTTGCCTAGGGAGTGTGGACGGGAAAAGCCGACCGGTTAAAATCGACACCGATATTTTAGTTGTGAATAGCCGGTAGTTTTCGTTATTCGTTTTGTCTCGGTTACAACAGGTGTTTTTATTTTTTACTACACTACTGGCCATTAAAATTGCTACACCAAGAAGAAATACAGATGATAAACGGGTATTCATTGGACAAATATATTGCACTAGAACTGACATGTGATTACATTTTCACGCAATTTGGGTGCATAGATCATGAGAAATCAGTACCCAGAACAATCACCTCTTGATACGCCTGGACATTGAGTCAAACAGAGCTTGGATGGCGTGTACAGGTACAGCTGCTCACGCAGCTTCAACACGATACCACAGTTCATCAAGAGTAGTGACTGGCGTATTGTGACGAGCCAGTTGCTCGGCCACCATTGAACAGACGTTTTCAATTGGTGAGGGATCTGGAGAACGTGCTGGCCAGGGCACCAGCCGAACATTTTCTGTATCCAGAAAGGGCCGTACAGGACCTGCAACATACGGTCGTGCATTATCCTGCTGAAATGTAGGGTTTCGCAGGGATCGAATGAAGGCTAGAGCCACGGGTCGTAACATATCTGAAATGTAACGTCCACTGTCCAAAGTGCCGTCAATGCGAACAAGAGGTAACCGAGACGTGTAACCAATGGCACCCCATACCATCACGCTGGATGATACGCCAGTATGGCGATGACGAATACACGCTTCCAATGTGCGTTCACCGCGATGTCGCCAAACAGGGATGCGACCATCATGATGCTGTAAACAGAACCCAGGTTCGTCGTTGAGTACACCATCGCAGGCGCACCTGTCTGTGATGCAGCGTCAATGGTAACCGCAGCCACGATCTCCGAGCTGATAGTCCGTGCTGCTGCAAACGTCGTCGAACAGTTCGTAGATGGTTGTCGTCTTGCAAATGTCCCCATCTGTTGACTTAGGGATCGGGACGTAGCTGCACGATCCGTTACAGTCATGCGGATAAGATGCCTGTCATCTCGACTGTTAGTGATACGAGGCCGTTGGGATCCAGCTCGGCCTTCCGTATTACCCTCCTGAACCCATCGATTCCATATTCTGCGAACAGTCATTGGATCTCGACCAACGCGAACAGCAATGTCGCGATACGATAAACATCATTCGCGATAGGCTACAATCCGACCTTTATCAAAGTCGGAAACGTGATGGTACGCATTTCTGCTCCTTACACGAGGCATCACAACAACGTTTCACAAGGCAACGCCGGTCAACTGCTGTTTGTCTATGAGAAATCGGTTGGAAACTTTCCTCATGTCAGCATGTTGTAGGTGTCGCCGCCGGCGCAAACGTTGTGTGAATGCTCTTAAAAGCTAATCATTTGCATATCACAGCATCTTCTTCCTCTCGATTAAACTTCGCGTCTGTAGCACGTCATCTTCGTGGTGTAACAATTTTAATGTGCCAGTAGTGTACTTTGGTTATTTTGCCTTGGGAGTGGGGACGGGAAAAGCCGACCGGTTGAAATCGACACCGGTATTTTAGTTCTGAATAGCCGGCAGTTTTCGTTATTCGTTTGGTCTCGGTTACAACAGGTGCTTTTATTTTTTACTAATAACCGAGAAAGAAACCGGAGTTTAGCTATAAAGCAGTGCTATATTTTTTCGTTTTTAAGTAAAACTTTTTCAAAGAACGAGTATCTTTTATTCGTAAAATTTGCATTGCTTTGAAATATTGCTGTATTATACAAAATGGAATTATTGATCAGTGCTATCTTGATAACAATGCTAACAGAAGCGAGGAACAAACACATGGCTTAAGTATTCTGCAGCATTGCTGACATAAATTTTGCCTATTACCATGTCTCGTGGCGTATTAGATGGTACGCGTCTACATGCAGTGTGCAGGATTTGCCCTTTCTGGGCTATATGGTACTTTCTCGCTACTGACTTCGGACACCAGGTGGACTACAGAATTACACCATTTCTAGTCTGTAAGTATTTTATGTAGGGCGGTATCGACGAATTATAATGCACCATTTAGTTTAAAAGATTAGAAGGTGGAGAAGCAACAACAAATTTGCGATATAATATAAGGAGAAAACTTAAAACTTTGCAATAAAAAAAAAAGCAGCTGATATGATGCCTGCGTACACACAACATGCCTTTATGTGCTTTCGCCCGCTGGAAACGGACAAATTAAGATGAAAAATATGGTTATTCAGCCTCTGTTTTCTCCCTTTACGACGCTTTATTCGTAGTGTCCAAATAGTGGTATGATCTCCGATTACAACATCATGTTTAAGGAAAGTTTAAAAAATTAGAATCAGTAGAAGAATACTGGTGAGGTTTTTGTAATAATCAACCAGTCATCAGCGAATGGTGGACGGACTAAATTTTCTTGTACACTGAAGCGCCAAACAAACTGGTATAGGCATTCGTATTCAAGTGCAGAGATACGTAAACAGGAAGAATACGGCGATGCAGTCAGCAACGCCTATATAAGACAACGAGTGTCTGACGCAGTTGTTACCTGCGTTACTGCTGTTACAACGGCAGGTTATCATGATTTAAGTGAATTTGAATGTGGTATTGTAGTCGGCGCACGAGCGATAGGACATAGCATCTCCGAGGTACCAATGAAGCGGTGATTTTCCCATACGACCATTTCACGAATGTACCGTGAGTATCAGGCATCCGGTAAAACATCAAATCATCGACATCGCTGCGGCCGGAGAAACATCCTGCAAGAACGGGGCCAACGGTCACGGGAAAGAATCGTTTAACGTGAAAGAAGTGCAACCCTTCCACAAATTGCTGCAGATTTCAGTGCTGGACCACCAGCAAGTGTCAGCCTGGGAACCATTCAGCGAAACACCATCGGTACGTGCTTTCGGAGCCAAAGGCCCACTGGTGTGGCCATGATGACTGCACGACACAAAGCTTTACGCCTCGCCTGGGCTCATCAACACCGGCACTCCACTGTTGATGACTGGAAACATGTTGCCTAGTCAGACGAGTCTCGTTTCAAATTGTATCGAGCGGATGGACGTGTACAGGTATGCAGACAACCTCGTGAATCCGTGGACCCTGCATGTCAGAATGGCACTGTTCAAGCTGGTGGAGGCTCTGCAATGGTGTGGGGCGTGTGCAGTTGGATTGGTATAGGACCCTTGATACGTCTAGATGCGACATTGACGGGTGACACGTACGTAAGTATCCTGTCTGATCACCTGCATCCATACATGTCCGTTGTGTATTGCGACGGACTAGTGCGATTCGAGGAGGACGATGCGACAGTCTACATGTCCATAATTGCTACAGAGTGGCTCCAGGAGCACTCTCCTGAGTTTAAACATTTCTGCTGGCCATTAAACTCGCCAGACATGAACATTATTGAGCATATCTGAGATACCAAGCTACGTGTTCTTCAGAAGATATCTTCACACCCTCGTATACCTACGGATATATGGGCATTTCTGCAGGATGCATGGTTTCAGTTGCCTCCAGCATTACTTCAGACATTAGTCGAGTCTTGTTGAGGCACTTCTGCGTGCTCGGGGGGGGGGGGGGGGGGGGAGGGGGGGCTGTACAGGTATACCAGTTACTTTGCTCTTCAGGGTATTTCACTAATTTAATATTTTGGGAATGGAGATATTGAAAATTTGTGGTAAGTTCCTATGGGACCCAACTGCTGTGGTCAACGTTCCCTAGGCTTACGTTCCACTTAGCCGAACTTAGACTAACTTACTCTAAGGACAACAAACACACCAATGCCCGAGGGAGGACTCGAACCTCCGACAAGGTGAGATGTGCGAACGGTGGAAGGGCGTCCTAGACCGTGCGGCCACACCGCGCGGCTTAATGTTTTGATTCTATGTATCTTGAAACTGAAAGAGTCAACATTTTTCAATCTTTGCTCGATTCTAAAGTTTACTATAGCGAATAATAGGCATAAGAAACAGAAAATCAATTACTAACAGTACGGTGAAAATGACGTTGAAGAAGACCGATTTCACCGAAAATCTGTTGTTTCAGCGATAATGACCATCCAGAGTGGGCAATACGCTATTGTATTACGTCGTTTGATGAACAACGGCCTTCATTGTGCCACGGATTTAAACTAACTGCCGACCTCCAAATCAGTATAACCCACTCCAGACGTTGACATACATTGAATTTCAGTGTGATTATGAGCGCTCACTAGATATATACCGTCGTTTCGAGACTGGATTAATAAAAAATAAATAAAAAAATAAAACATTGAACATAGCTGCTAAGGTTCAGTGACCGTTGCAACCCTTGTTCACTCAAGTACCAGCAGCCCTTAGCGACTCGCCATCTTGTTTACAACTATTCATGACGTCGCCTTTCCGGCTTAGATTTTTTAAAATGTGACTTGTAAGTACTGCATCTCTTTCCAGTCAGTACAAACTTCAGTTTTATTAATGTATTATATACCTGGAATGAGATTTTCACTCTGCAGCGGAGTGTGCGCTGATATGAAACTGCCTGGCAGACTAAAACTGTGTGCCCGACCGAGACTCGAACTCGGGACCTTTGCCTTTCGCGGGCAAGTGCTCTACCAACTGAGCTACCGAAACACGACTCACGCCCGGTACTCACAGCTCTACTTCTGCCAGTACCTCGTCTCCTACCTTCCAAACTTTACAGAAGCTCTCCCGCGAACCTTGCAGAACCAGCACTCCTGAAAGAAAGGATATTGCGGAGACATGCCTTAGCCACAGCCTGGGGGATGTTTCCAGAATGAGAGCACTTGCCCGCGAAAGGCAAAGGTCCCGAGTTCGAGTCTCGGTCGGGCACACAGTTTTAGTCTGCCAGGAAGTTTCGTGTTATATACCTAATATGCTTTTAATTCTGAAGACGACGCTCATAGTAGCGTCGAAACCTGGTCAATTTTGACTTAATAATTGTGACCGAGGGCTTATTTGTTCTAACATAAAAAAAATAACTGAGAAACGTTAAGTTGGTGGTTATTGATTCATGTATTCTGTATAGTCTCCCCTCAGTTGAGTACTGGTGCTACCAGTGCAGGCGCGGACACAATCTCTGTCACCATGAGGTACAGTATCCAGCCACCTATTAGCGGACATTAATAAGGGGTATGGCCACCCTTTACCCTTATAACCGCTTGAACTCTGTTGGAAACACGTGCAAGGAGGTGTCTTGGAGTTTGTGGAAGAATGCCAGCTTATTCTCCCTCAGGAACCGGAACAGGAGAAGGTAGTTGTGTAGGTGGACGCTAGGGCTTGGAGCGAAGTCGATGTTCTAACACATCCGACAGGTGATCCAATTGGGTTCAGGTTGGGACTATGGTCAGACCAGTCCGTTTCAGGAATGTTATTGTAGACAAACAATTTCCTCACAAATGCTGCTTTATGATATGGCGGATTCTCATGACGTCTCTGATCTGTCTCTCTACAGTATGCTCTGTACATAGAGCTGTAAAATGTTACACAAAAATACAAAACATATTGGTATCCTTCCAAATTTTGTTTTCTTCAGCACAGTAAGGGGACCACATCCTAGCCACAAAGAACATCCACATATGACAACGCCACCACTTCTCTGTTCGCTCCACGCACCATGGCAGGTAACGTTCTCCAGGCAGCCGCAAAGCCCAACACTTCCATCGGATTTGCCACAGGGTAAAGCCTGCTTCACCAAACGAAATCACTCGGTTCGAGTCACCCAGTGTCCAGTGATGTCGCTTTTTGCACCACCTCAAGTGGCGCTTAGCACTGACTTTAGAGATGTGTCTCTTCTGAGGAACACTGACTATAGAAATGTGCATCTTATGAGTGGCTGCTAGACCCCTTCACGAAGTTCTTTCCGACTCCGTAAGGAAAACAATTGTGCTGCGTGGAGTGCTGCAGGACCTTGGAACTCACGAGATGAGCGTTCCTCTGATTTCTTGCGATGTTTTACAAACACGCTTGACAATGGTCGACAGTCCGTGCCCTGTCAGCAGATGAGATTTGCTTGGACTTGTTTTAACTGTTTCCACAACCTTATCACAAATAGTGGACTTGGGCGGACTTGAAATGCCCTCGATGGATTTGTTACTCAGGTGACATCCGATGACTGATCCAGACGGCGATTGCCACAGCAATGGTCCGGTCACACTTCCGTGAGGCATTCTTGTTTTACACTGAAGTGCCAAAGAAACTGGTATAGGCATGTGTATTCACACACAGAGATATATAAACAGGCAGAATACGACGCTCAAGTCGGCAACGCCTATACAAGACAGCTAATGACTGGCGCAGTTGTTAGATCGGTTACTGCTGCTACAATGGCAGGTTATCAAGATTTAAGTGAGTCTGAATGTGGTGTTATAGTCGGTGCACGAGCGATGGGACACAGCATCTCCGAGGTAGCAATGAAATGGGTATTTTCCCGTACAATCCCTTGACATGTGTACCGCGAATATCATCAGTCCGGCAAAACATCAAATCTCCGACATCTCTGCGGCTGGAAAAAGATCCCGCGAGAACGGGACCAATTACGATTGAAGAGAATCGTTCAACGTGACAGAAGTATAACCCTTCCGCAAATTGCTGCAGATTTCAATGCTGGGCCATCAACAAGTGTCAGCGTGCGAATCATTCAACGAAACATCATCGATATGGGCTCCCGGAGCCGAACGCCCACCCGTGTATCCTTCATAACTGCACGACACAAAGCTTTACGCCTCGCTTGGACCGTCAACACCGACATTGGTCTTTTGACTGGAAACATGTTGCCTGGTCTGACGAATCTCGTTTCAAATTGTATGGAGCGGATGGACACGTACTTGTATGTAGACAACCTCATGAATTCATTGGACCATGCGTGTCAGCAGGAGACTGTTCAAGCTGGTGGAACCTCTGTAATGGTGTGGGGCGTGTGCAGTTGGAGCGATACGGGACCCCTGATACGTCTAGATACCTCTTTAACAGCCGACACGTACGTAAGCATCCTGTATGATCACTTGCATCCTTTCATGTCCATTGTGCATCCCGACGGACTTGGGTAATTGCAGCAGGACAATGCGACACCTCATACGTACAGAATTGCTTCAGAGTGGCTCCAGGAACTCTCTTACGAGTTTAAACACGTCTGGTGGGCACCAAACTGCCCAGACATGAACATTATTGATCATATCTGGGATGCCTTGGAACGTGCTGTTCAGAAGAGATCTCCACCCCCTCGTACCGAATTATGGACGGACCTGCAGGATTCATGGTGTCAGTTCCCTCCAGCATTGCTTCAGACATTAGTCGGATCCGTGCCACGTCGTGTTGCGGCACTTCTGCGTGCTCGCGAGGGCCCTAACAATATTAGGCAGGTGTACAAGTGTCTTTGGCTCTCCAGCGTATTTTGCAAGCCATGTATGTAGGTACAATGCGGGTAAAATTGTGGGTGAAATGCGGTAGGAAATACTGTAATACATCGTACAGTGGTACCCTTTGCATTTTGTTGAGAGAACAGTGTTAACGAAACAAAACTCAAAGCCTGTGGCCGTTTTGATACTCTTCCCGGCTGAATTACGAGAAAGCATAGAAAACGCTGAACCGCGCTGCCGAGATTGCAGTCGAGTTGCCAAATGTTTAATGCTGTTGGCTACCTGCTGTACAGAAGAAAGTTAATTGAGCTCGGCGCCAGCAACTGACAGCAGCAGAAATATTATTTCGGGAACGCGGCGAATTAAAAAGCGTTCTTTGTTAGCGCAGCGAACAAAAGCTTAGCCGAGCCCGCCGCCATTACGCAGATGAGGTTTCCCTGCTGTATGGAGACTTCCGCGCGCGCTCTGTTCAGAGAGAAACGCGGCGGTGTGAGTTAAAGGAATTCGTACCGCCGCCGGCGCCATGCTGTTTCGGTGGAAAGTTCAGTGCGGCCACCAGACGTAATTTCGTAAAACGAAGACTTTTCGCAAATGGAATCCTATCACCATGTACGAAGGCATAGTTTCGCAGTGAAACAGACGGATAAAATTTGCTCGAGTTCCCAGCCGCGTCAAGTGGTTAAATACCCATGAGCTTTCTGCAGAGTGCTCCCGCGGCTGCGCTACAGACCAGGGCATCATGACATCTAAGATTTTGTGCTTCACTACGGATTGGATAGGTACCACATCTAAGATTTCGTTTTCACAGTCGTTGGCATCTACAAGCCAGAATCAAAGTCTTACCATGCAAACTAGATCCTGGACTACGCTACTTATCAAACTGGCACCTCATCTAAGTCCAACATCGCAAGGTCCGCGATATCTGGAGCTCTGAATGGTCTGTCTTGAACACGCCAAATAAGCTCCGCATGGTCAAGTCGTCCACGGCCGTATGGAACTCATCCTTGAGGGTCACGCGTAGGTACTCAGTTGTTCTCTGCCGTCTCCGAATTGGACATGCGCGGTTGACCCATAGCCGTCTCCTTCGTCTTGAGAACCCTCCCAAGTGTCGCTGTGATGCAGGGCTGACAGTGGTCCATCTTCTGACGGACCGCCCCCTTTTAGCCCTCTTGCGGCAGTCCTTTAATTTACCAGCTGCACTTCCTTTAATTCTCGGTGACGATGCCTCTATAGCAGACTCAGTTTTACGTTTTATCCGTGCAGCTGGGTTTTATCACTCGCTCTAGTGTGAGCGCTCTCGCATGATTTCTCAGGCTACACCCACTCCAGCGACATTTAATTGTGACGTGGATACCACAGTAGTGTCTTTTATGGTAACGAATTGTGTTGGTACCTCTGTCAACGCTTTCCAGCTGGAGGTTCTTCGTTTGTCGTTGATTGGTTGACCTTTCCCTGATCCATCAACCACTGTAGTCTGTTTTACTCTAGTCAACAATTTGCTCTACTCTTTTTAAGTGTTTTCTATTTTGTGTTACTGCGGTGATCATTTTAGCTCTGTACCCCTTGGTGTTCCCTCCCTCTGGGTGCAGGGGGTACGCTTTTACTGTATAGGCCTTTCACAAGCATGTCTCTTTGGAACTGGGAACTGATGGCCTCGATGTTTAGTCCCCATCAAACCCCAAAACCAACCAACCAACCACATCTAAGATTTTGTTTCCCCCGTCGTTGGTATCTCCAAGGGAGAATCTAACCTTCCAACCTAACCTCGGGGTACACTACGGATCAGACAGACACCACATGTTAAGATTTCGTTTTCACGGTCGTTGGCATCTCCAAGTCAGAACCGAAGTCTTACCTTCCAACCGAGACCTGGGGTTACATCAGACTGACACCACATCTAAGATTTCGTGTTCACGGACTTTGGCATCTCCAAGTGGGAACCAAAGTGTTACCTTCCAAGCTATTTCGTTTTCACGGTCGTTGGCTTTTGCCAGTTCAGCACCAGATGGTCCCGTCCCACCCTAAAGCCGTCGGCACACGGACCCTGCATTCAAACGTTGAGCATTGAGCGTGCCGAGTTTCTGACGTCATAGCGTGGAATAGCACGTTCAGGAGTCTTTCCGAACGTGCAGAGCAATATCTGGCATGTCAGACATTCTGAGCGTGCGTCTGAGCGCTGACCAGTGAGATGGCACAGCGCCACCTACGTCACATGCACGCCGTCTCCCTTCAGTACAGAGTTGTGAGGTGCCATATTGGCATTCATTTCGAGCCTATGGGTATATATGCCGTTTCTGAGCACAAGCAAATTGAGAATCACTGGAAAACCCGTTGTTAGCTGTGTGATTCGATCCAATAAAATAATGAGAAACATCATATTCTTGGCCAAAGAATTATTGTAACTTGCATATTATGACAGTAAGCTATTTGAAGGCAGCGAGACACTGAAGATCCACTCAAAACGCATTGTTCTTGGTACAATTTGTTGTAATTAAACTTCAAAAAATGGTTCAAATGGCTCTAAGCACTATGGGACTTAACTTCTGAGGTGATCAGTCCCCTAGAACTTAGAACTACTTAAACCTAACTAACCTAAGGACATCACACACATCCATGCCCGAGGCAGGATTCGAACCTGCGACCGTAGCGGTCGCGCGGTTCCTGACTGTAGCTCCTAGAACCGCTCGGCCACACCGGCCGGCAAATTTCAATTAGTAACATGTCTACGATTAAGGTTTTCATCAAGGAGTAACATATTATAATGAGATACAATGACTGTGTTGTTGGTTTAGCGTAGCGTAATTGTTCTGTATTGAGATGTTTTTGTAGGGACAGTGGTGCACGTCCTCCAAATTTTTTTCCTAAAATTTGCCTTTTTATTAGGTTCTGATACTTTATTATTAGTTTAATATAAGTATACTATAATATTTGATGATACGTAAATATAAGTTAACCTTTTTTTGAGGAGTAACTTTGTTCGATTGGCTTAATCTACAGGACAGCTTGCGCTACTTGTATAAAGATATTTTGCTCCTTTTTCTTTTACGCTTCGTAATTCACATGTTGCAAAGATTCTGCTACTGTGTAAGAACAGTGAGCAAGTAAGACTGTCCTTGGGGTTTTACTAAAATGTGGGAATGATGAAATAATGTTTATGTTATGTGGAGAAGTATTCCAAATTTGTAACGCACTGTTTGTAATGGAACTTTTATAAGCCTGTGTCCTTATTGATTGGACATGATACTTTCCTTTTCGGGGACGATGGAGGAAACGTGCGGTTTAATAGAGCTAACGTGGGAATTTTGCGCGCGTCCGTTGAGTAGTCAGTGTGATTTACGAACTAGAAACATCCCGTAGCTGCCGCTGGAGTGCGTTGCGATCGCGTGTACCACGTTGGGGCCCACGTACCGTATGCACAAGTCGCATCGTTCCTGAGCGGTCAGCAGACCGTTGAACTCGGAACGCTCAACGTTAACGTTCGACAGCACGGTCCGTGTGCCGACATCACATTTAAGATTTATTTTTCACGTTTATTCCCTTCGCCAACTCAGAATCAGAGTGTTACCTTCCAGTCGAGACCTCGTTTTACACTATAGACGAGACGGTCTCCGTATCTAAGATTCCGGTTTCACGATGATGACTGTATCAGTATGACAGCACGCCTTGTCATAAAGTAGCATTTATGAGGCAGTGGTTTGCGAGTAGTAACGTTCCTGAAATGGACTGCCCTACCCAGAGTTCCGACCTCAACCCTATGCAACACCTTCGGCATGAGGTAGAAATTTGGCATCGCTCCAGACCACAGCGTCCAACATGTTCTCTGATTTCGGCTCTTGAGCAGCAGTGGGCCGCCAATTCTCCAGAAACATTCAGAAACCTCTCTGAAAGTCTTTCCAGCAGAGGTCAAGCCGCCATAAAGGCGAAGGACGGCCACACCTCTTATTAATGTCCGCTATGGGCGTCAGGATAGCTGTGATCAGATAGGAAATATGTGTAATGAATCTGGAAATGAAAAAAAAAAAACAGAGAAATTTTACCATGAGCAGTTGGAGCAGATTCTACACTACTGGCCATTAAAATTGCTACACCACGAAGATGACGTGCTACAGACGCGAAATTTAACCGACAGGAAGAAGATGCTGTGATATGCAAATGATTAGCTTTTCAGAGCATTCACACAAGGTTGGCACCGGTGGGGGCACCTACAACGTGGAGGAGAAATGCGTACCATCACGTTTCCGACTTTGATAAAAGTCGGATTGTAGCCTATCAAGTTGATTGAATATATTGAATTAAATTTGATAGCAGTCGAATTTATTCATATCTGCTGTTCGCGTTGGTCGAGATCCAATGACCGTTAACAGAATATGGAATCGGTGGGTTTAGGAGGGTAATACGGACGCCGTGCTGGACCCCAACGGCCTCGTATCACTAGCAGTCGAGATGACAGGCATCTTATCCGCATGGCTGTAACGGATGGTGCAGCCACGTCTCGATCCCTGAGTCAACAGATGGGGACGTTTGCAAGACAACAACCATCTGCACGAACAGTTCGACGACGTTTGCAGTAGCATGGACTATCAGCTCGGAAACCATGGCTGCGGTTACCCTTGACGCTGCATTAGAGACAGGTGCGCCTGCGATGGTGTACTCAACGACGGATCTGGGTGCACGATTGGCAAAACGTCATTTTTTCGGATGAATCCAGGTTCTGTTTACAGCATCAAGCTGGTCGCATCCGTGTTTGGTGACATCGCGGTGAACGCACATTGGAATCGTGTATTCGTCATCGCCATACTGCCGTATCACCCGGCGTGATGGTATAGGCTACCATTGGTTACACGTCTCGGTCAACTCTTGTTCGCATTGACGGCACTTTGAACAGTGGACGTTACATTTCAGATGAGTTACGACCCGTGGCTCTACCCTTCATTCGATCCCTGCGAAACCCTACATTTCAGCAGGATAATGCACGACCGCATGTTGCAGGTCCTGTATGGGCCTTCCTGGGTACAGAAAATGTTCGACTGCCGTCATGGCCAGCACTTTCTCCAGATCTCTCACCAATTGAAAACATGTGGTCAATGGTGGCCGAGCAACTGGCTCGTCACAATGCGGCAGTCACTACTATTGATGAACTGTGATATCGTGTTGAAGGTGCATGGGTAGCCGTACCTGTACACGCCATCCAAGCTCTGTTTGACTCAATGCCCAGGCGTATCAAGGCCGTTATTACGGCTAAAGGTTGTTGTTCTGGGTACTGATTTCTTAGGATCTATGCAGCCAAATTGCGTGAAAATATAATCACATGTCAGTTCTAGTATAATATATTTGTGCAATGAATACCCGTTTATCATCAGCATTTCTTCTTGGTGTAGCAAATTTTAATGGCCAGTAGTGTAGCAACATGCCGTTACGACTGCTACACCAGGTCATAATGAAGAAATTCGATTGCTATTAAAATTTAATTCAGTATGATCAATGAACTTGTTTGCAGCCTTCCTACTGAATCATCTTTCAATTTAGATACTTTTTACGTACATTTATAAACAGGCTATTTTCATTTTAATGAACAGTCGCAGTGGTCTCACTGAATAACGATGAGAGTGTTTAATAACCATATCAACCACCCAGTAGCAGGTAGATAATTTTCTATCTCAAATGTAACTGTATGTTTTTTGATTCTAGAATGGTAGGTTTCGATGAGCTGTGCTGTTCTTTATGAACTAGGTGACATATTCTTCACTAGCAGTCATCATTTTTAACCTAAATAGAAATACATGTGCCGATTGACGACGATTCGGTATTTTACGAGCAGCATAAAATAACTGAAGTATACGAACACTCAATCCGTACAAGTACTTAATGCAAAACGTCAGATGGGCAGTCTGCGGTTAAAGAGCTACCTCGTTGGAGCGTAGATTTGGAGGTGGTACGTCACTCAGCCGACGCCAAAAGTATGAGGAAAACACTATTTCAAACAAATATTTGCTGTGGAATTTTTTTCAGGTCAACGAATTAGTTGCACAGCTGAATTACCACAACTTACATCTGGATACTGACTCCCATGGTTCGCACTATGTAAATTGCTGATTATCCGTGCATAGTTTGGGGATTAAAAAAATACGAAGCCGGGGGCATTGTTTTATAATTTCAACCAACATTTTCTTTGAAACTGATAATATTAGAACGATTATTTGATTGTAGTTTTATAAGTTGTCAGTTTCCGACGAATAATGATATTCTAATGAAGCGGGCTTTGAAACGCGACATGTAGCATATTTTTTGAATACAAGAGAGGGCGATTTTCTCTAAAAACAGGTACATTTTCTATTATCCGTCTTTTTCGATTATCCCTGCAAGAGGCCGGAGAATATATACCTGTGTTTCAGTCATACGTTGCCGTACCTGTACCGGCACATAATGGCAGGTCATGACACTAACAATGCAAATCCAGTAGCGCACAATCTATCATTCGTATAAATTTGAGTGCTCATACTGTAAATATTTTTCTGTCTCAAGTAGCAATAGTTCATTTATAACCTCCCGATATACAAAGGTGCTACACAGTTATTTTGTCCAAGTTCTGAATTAATACCCAGTGAAGTACTTGTGTCTGATTTACACTTTAAGAGCAGTATCAGAGGGAGACAGTTTTTTCTGTCGTTCACCACAGCGTGTTTACCGTGTGTGAGTCACTCAAATAAGAGATGAGAAAATATGGGCGGAATATAAAAGAGTGGCACGCTGGTAGCCCCTTAGCGTGGGACGAGCAAGCAATGCGGCACGGTGGATCTGTTTTGCGGGCAGCATAAACGCGCTGTTGCAGGCGACGGTGGACTAAGGGGCGCCCGCATTATTAGTAGACGTGTGTGTGTGTGTGTGTGTGTGTGTGTGTGAGAAAGAGAGAGAGATGAATAATTGCTCCACTGAACTCAAATCTCATCTAAAAAATGGATAATTGTCGTGAAACGTACAACTTCAATTCCATACCCTTATTTCACCTCCTAATTCCTGTTCTGTTCGCAAATGGGTGTGAGGAAAGATGACTTTCAGTTAGGCTCCGCACGGAGTGAACCCAGATTCCATCGACAAAATTTCGTTAGTTGTTCAGCAATGCTTTCTGATTATTTTACGGTGAGAGTTCGCTGCAGAGTAATCATGTTATAATTTTCTTTTATTTGTATCTCACTTCAGTTACGTTTCTTTCTGTGAAAATATTGTGACAGTAGTCAAAGAGCCTGTAATACGCAATCAGCCAAATGTCAACAGAAAATCCTTCAGAAGCAAAAGTACTGTGATGTGATCACATAAACTGAGGACAATAAATAGTATGAAAGAATACTCTGCAGAATGTAGTCTGCTCGATACACCTGTGAAGATGATAAGCCACTTACATCCTAAGATATTTATCAACGTAATCAGGTTTTTGTTACTTCGCAGAATAAATGTGGGCAGTTATAAGGTGTAGGGCCGAGGAAATAAAGCAATTTTCAGATTCACTTCAGTCCGCTGTAATAATACTTGTTATCGTCGTTGCTACAGCTACCACAGATCGCTGTTAGTCCCCGTATCTCAGTATGCCTCACTTTATTCACACAAATCAATGTCTTTATGTATCTTGAATCAGTGCGACGTTATTTTTGAACACCGTCAGAAAATTAACTAACTTATGTTCAGTGCTGAGTCACAGATTACAATTTAAATGCTGATTTCTTTAAGCAGTACTTTCATCGCAGTTTAGGAGTATATGAGCGTGAAAACACTTTCCCATAGAACACAACTGCTGATGGGCAACTGAATACTGTTATCTCGGTACATCGTAACCTTTGACCTTTTATCTCAAAATTGATCCATTTAAATCAAAATAGGTTGAAAAGCCCAATTCAAAACTAATTCGCAAGTGCAGTTAAAGATTTACCATTTGTTACTGACCTAAATTCTTCCACTAAAAGTTTATTAACCCTGGCGTAGTAATACAAAACCACAGATAACATTCGTTGCCAACATGCATGAAATTAAGCTCCACTTGAAATGAAAAATTTCAAAATTAAAGTAAATTATTCTATTTAAAATAATTCAGGTAGTTCGTTCCGCATACTTCCAGCACATACAATTCGGAGTCTTCAGATAGTTTTTAAAAACGCTTCACAACTTTTGATTGTAGTCTTCTTGTACGACTTAATGCCACATAAGGCTCCAACATAATGAAATACACTGAAGCGCCAAAGGATCTGGTATAGGCAAGCTTATTCAAATACAGAGATACGTAAACTGGCAGAATACGGTGCTGCAGTCGGCAACGCCTATATAAGACAAGGGTCTGACGTAGTTGTTAGATCGGTTACTGCTGCTACCATGGCAGGTTTTCAAGATTTAAGTCACTTTGAACGTGGAATTATAGGTGGCGCATGAGCGATGGGACACAGCATCCCCGAGATAAAATAAAGTGGGGGTTTTCCCGTACGACCATTCCGCGAGTGTACCGTGCACATCGGGAATCCAGTGAAACATCAGATCTGCGACAGCGCTGCGGCCGGAAAAATATCTTGCAAGAACGGGACCGACGGAAACTGAAAAAATCGTTCAGTGTGACAGAAGTGCATCCCTTTCGCAAATTGCTGCAGATTTCAATGCTGGGCCATCAACAAGTGTCAGCATGCGACCCATTCATCGAAACATCAACAATATGGGCTCTCGGAGCCGAAGAGCCACTCGAGTACCCTTGATGACTGTACGGCGCAAAGCTTTACGCCTCGCCTTGGCTCGTCGACATTGAAATTGTTGATGAGTTCAAACGTGTTACCTGGTCAGACGAGTCTCACTTCAAATTGTATCGAGGGGATGGGCGTGTACGGGTACGGAGACAACCTCATGAATCCATGGACCCTGCATGTCAGCCGGGGACTGTTCAAACTGGTGGAGGCTCTGTGATGGTGTGGGGCGTGTGCAGGTGGAGTGACATGGGACCCCTGATACGTCTAGATACGACTCTGACAGGTGACACGTCCGTAAGCATCCTGTCTTATCACCTGCGTCCATTCACGTCCATTGTTGCATTCCGACGGACTCGGGCAATTCAAGCAGAACAAAGCGACACCCCACACGTCCAGAATGGCTACAGAGTGGCTCCAAGAACACTGTTCTGACTGAACTCCCCAGACATGATCATTATTTGAGCACATCTGGGATGTCGTGCAACGTGCTGTTCAGAAGAGATCTCCACACCCTCGTACTCTCACGGATTTATGGACAGCCCTGCAGCATTAATGGTGTAAGTTCCTTCAGTCCTACTTCAGGGACTAGTCGTGTCCATGCCACGTCGCACTTCCGCGTGCTCGCGGGGGTGCTACACGATATCACGCAGGTGTACTAGTTTCTTCTCTTCTTCAGTGTGCATTAACTGTTAATACAAGCAACCCGTCTTTATACTTCCAGTTCATAAAGCATACTACTCTATGCAATAGCAATGTACAAGTTATTGTTCCATTTTCATTTTTCAAACATCGGTGCAGCGAGAATTTGACGCTTCCAGCATCATCGTTGTCTCTGTGGCCGTCGCCTACGAGGCGGAATAGTCCGGTGGGCTGTAGTGGCTTGCTGGGAGGTCGAAGACTGCGCACCGCTCATGAAACAGAAGAAAAACTCCGTTTGTAGTTACATTGCATATACTTACGGAATACACTATATGACAACAGAAATATTACTATAACAGTCTTAACTTTACGGACCGATGGCTCGTCACCTGATGCATGAAGGGATAATGTTGTATAAACCACAGATCTACGAACACCAGTTATATAATACTGGCTCTTGTCATGACTGCACACGAGCGTAGTTTCCTATCAGTATACGTTGCTCAAGGGGCCGAAAGTGGCGTAATGGAACACGGAAACTGTCTGCGTAAATGAATTAAATCCAAAAGTGTCAGCTGCAGTTGTTTTTAATTTTCGTTTCATATTGAAATTTTACTGCACTGACGTCGCCTATATGCCACCAATAAAATCAGTTTCGTAACGTTTTGGACGGACGGTGTGTAATACATCTTTTGAGTAGTTTAATGACTAGTTATTAGTTTTCCACTTGTTGACTGTTTTATTTCTTTTTTTGCAGGTGAGCCACCACTCCAGTTCTTAGTCGGTATCCAGTTACTGGACACTCTTCTGGGCGAGAGATAAGTACAGGTCACCAACCTACAACTTACTAAACTTACTTTTCTCTTGACGGTGTCCTGTAGAAAGCTTGAAATGCTGCATTCGAGTTCACTGCTGTGTGATTGCACTTTGGCGAAGTTGAAACCTTTGTGATACTAATGTTGGGAGTGAGGAAAGCTCGTTTATCAAAAAGTACTGTGAGGCTTACGTCGTTTACATATCCTGCAATGTGAAGACGCTGTCCGTTACACCCGCTGAACAGGTGCCGAACACACAATCACTAAACGCCGATTAACTGGAGAACGTAAAGATTACGATCAGATTTGTACGTGTCTAGTTAAGCCTCACCGGCCATTTGACCATCTTCTGTGCGGATGCACACACATTGCGCGAACTCTTACGGGAATTGGTAAAGCCGCGAGTAATGAGTATAATGGACAGCGTCACTACGGATATAGTGCGGGACAATGAGTTGGGAATGTGGGTCTCACGGGGAGCGTGCAAAGGATAAATCCCTGCAGTCGCACTATCCCCTGTGCCGCCGGTGGCTCAGATGGATAGAGCGTCTGCCTTGTAAGCATGAGATCCCGGGTTCGAGTCCCGATCCGGTGCACATTTTCAACCGTCCCCGTTGACGTATATCAACGTCTGTATGCAGTTAAGGGTATTCATTACATTGTATTGATTTAATTGTAATTTAGTTCTAACGAGCTGCACGGTCACCGATGGTATCTGTTCTTTCGGACATGTCCGAAAGAACAGATACCATCTTCATAAACAGTTTAAACTTATTCCAACTGTGGCAGCAAGAAAGTAGTAATTGCGCTTGGGTAGAGCTTAGTTTTCGTGTGGATACCGTGCCTAAGAAGCTAAGAAGGGAAAGGAGCAAATGGTTCTCTTCTTGGACATCTACAAGGGCTATTTCATAAATAGTGGACGGGTTGGTACTGATGTGAATCATTTGATGCAACAACAATGGGAATTACGTCGGATATATATAGTTGGGAGCTTCAGTAATATGGCTTTAAGCAATATGGGATTTAACATCTGAGGTCATCAGGCCCCTAGACGTAGAACTACTTAAACCTAACTAACCTAAGGATATCACACACATCTATGGCCGAGACAGGATTCGAACATGCGACCGTAGCACCAGCGCGGTTGCAGACTAGTGCCTGGAGCCGCTCGGCCCCAGCAGCCGGCCGTGTTTTTCTTTTTCGCAGTGTACCCTAACATAAAACTGGTGAGAGTTATAAATGGGTACCGCAGGGTTCTCAGGTACTGTTACTGTTGAAGACCAGAGATCCGCGTTAAATGAAGTCTGTGTCGAGTATACAGTAGACCGTAGTGCAATTTTACGGAGGGTTCATCGTTTTCGTGGTGGATAATCCAAAACCTGGAAGGCCGAAAGTGTCAACAGATGAACGAAGTTTGAAACTTGCGGTAGATGCTCGTGAAGAAGACAACAGTGCAATTTGTGAGGAACTCTCTGAATTCCCCTAACATCAGTATTCCGTATTCTGACAAATGATCTGAAGAAGAGAAAAATTTCTGAGAAATGGGTCCCACACTATATGACTGCTATGACTGCTGAAAATAAAGCAGACACGCCTGGACATTGTAGCCTCGCTTCAACCCCCGTGGAGATCAAGGATTATTGTGTCGGATTGTCGCAATTGATGAAACGTTGATTAGAGACTTTGAACCGGAGTTGAAGACACAGACCAGTGAGTGAATAGCTGCAGCTTCTCCACATCCAAAAAAATTTCGACGCGCTTAGTCAAAGCTGAAAGAAATAATTATTTTTGCGATCACCAATTAATCATCATGACTGGTAGTTCCATTTGGAATGAGGGTGACAACAGCATATTATCGTAGGTTCATGTAAAACCTGCGGAGAAAAATGCAGATAATTCAATCTTAGCTGCTCGAGGTTGGGCCACACATTTTCCATGACAGTGTTCGCCCGTATATCGGCCGTGTTGTACCCCAAAAACTGCGCGATTACGGATGGTAAGTGTTGCCTCATCCAGCCTACAGCTCGGACACGAGTCCACCTGATTTCGACTTGTCCCCGAAGCTGAAAAAACGTATGATTGGACGTCATTACTTTCTCAGGGAGCGCTTTCTACCACCGTTATCCGAGCCTTTCGACAGATGAAAAGTGGATTCCTGGATGGACTAATAGAGCTTCGAAAAAGTTACAGAGGAGCAGGGAGATTATATTAAATGACAGTAAAGAGATACTGAAAAAAAACGTGTAAGTAAAAAAAGTTGTGTGCATTATTTATGAAATGTCCGTCCTGTGTTAAACACGTAGGTATTTGGTGGATTTCAATGATGTTGACAGCGTAAACAAGTTGTGACGTGTTGCTGCACTTGAGGCGGTACTGCAGGACTTGTATGTGAATGAACTAACTATATGTGAGATGAAGAGTAACATTCATCCTCTAGAAACACAGATGAATTACAAAAAGCACGCGAAAGTAAAACATATGGTCTCGGATCAAACAAAATGAGATGAACGGTTCATTAGAAAAAAAAAAAAAAAAAGCCGTAACCCTGTAGTTTAAGTTCCTACGACAATGCTTTCAAGCATTATAGCATTCTTCTTCCTTGTCGCATCACTGACTTTATTAGGAAGAAAAGCGTACTGTTCTGGTGACTTTCTCAGATGGTTGAAATAACTGCTCGGGGCTTCCACGAGCGGTCGGTACCAGTGCGTTCCAAAAAGCCGCACGCGAGGATTTGATTTTTCAGGTGGTCATGTGTCGTGTTCTATGGTTGACAGGGATAAGGAGTGTTTTGAGTAGCCCTTGGCCTGGCGCCCATTTCTATCGGAAGAACCAGAATCTATCCCAGAGTACAGGGTCAAAATTTAAACATTACACACTTCTTCCAGCCCAGGAAAACTAAGCAGATCGGTAGGTGTGGTCTACGGTAGACCTGAGACGGCTTATAAAAGAATTTTTTTTTCATGAGCGGTCATGAGCAAACGCCGAAAAACCAGATTTTTGGGTACCAAGAGAACCAGTTGTTGGGATGGCCACTTCTATAATTTCTGCTTGTGGCATATCGTCTTTATTCTTACCATATGGCACTAAGATGATGTTTTCGGAGACCCTAAAAACTTTCGATATCCTTTCCCGTTACCGAGATCAAGACGTTCAAAGTTGTCGTACTTGTGCATGAAATATACGCCTGAAATATCCGGTCTTAGGCGTAAATGCAGTTTTACCTGACGTGATGAACACATCGGAAGGGTCCTAGGGTAATCGTGAGGCCTATTAAGTAACCAGACTATGTTCTTAGTAAGCAGATTTTCACCAAAAAAAGTTTATGACGCACTTTCTCTGTACAATCTCCAATTCGCGCTTATGCAAATACGCCCAACGCGGTCAGCAATGGAAATAAATTCGCTAAAACGGATTTGACATGTATGAAAGGATTTAAAACGACTGTCAAAAATTGTGTAAAACTGGTAAGACTGCAAATTCACTAAAATGTTTCAAATAACATTTTTACTCCTGTAATGTGCATATCATAAGCCAAGCATTTTGATTAACTGCGATCGATCAGCAAAAAATGTGAAGCAGAAGATTTTGTGTTAACCATATGTTACACTTACTTACCTTTTGGTTGTATACGTCAATGTATAGAAATCTGTCGAAGTATAAAAGAAACTGTCAAAACTTGACTGACGTATAGAATTCGTTTAATATAAAACAGCATACCCTGTTGTAATAGGAAAAAGTAGGGAACCAGCTGCAAAACGCTCCTGTCGGACCACAAAAAAGAATATGTTTCTGGTAATAGACTCTGACAGAAAATAGGGGAACCAGCTTCCTCAGTCTTTCTTCCTCACTGAAAAACTTGGCACGAGAGTATATTCGTGCTTTTATGTGATGAAAGAGAGAAGCAGAGATGTGACGGTGGAAGAGAGATGGAGCTCTGTCAGTGGGAGAGAAAGTGAGGCGAGATAATGATGATGTGTGACAGAATGTGGCAATGAAAGAGAAAGAGAGATGGATCGAGACAATAGTAGCAGGAACCAGAGTAGATACCGATGATAAGTGAGAGACACTGGCAGTAAAAGAGAGAGAGAGAGAGAGAGAGAGAGAGAGAGAGAGAGAGAGAGAGAGAGAGAGACAGACAGAGAGAGAGAGGGGGGGGGGGGGGAGGGCGAGAGATGGGTGGAGAAAAAGCCATACGAGCAAACGAGAGAGGAGATAGTGGAAATGAAAAGGAGATAGTGGAAATGAAAAATATAAATGGAGGAGAGCATATTTAGGATTTGACCCTGTCAGACTGATGACACGTGGGTATAGGGGAGGTCGCATTTTGAACCGATATTTTAAACATGTGGGTATAGGGAAAGAATTAAGTTGGACCTCTCAGTGCGGCCCCCATAATTTTTCAGCTACCGAGGTCTTGTGAGGACTGGAAGTGGGAAAGGAAGACAAAATGGGACTGTGTAAGTGAGAGAGGAGACAGTGGGAGAGAAAGGAGATAGTGGGAGAGAGACATGAACAGTGGCAGTGAGAGAGAGATGCTGGGTATGAAGGCTTAACCACAAAGAGCGACTGGTAAAAAAATTTAAAATGTTCAGTGTTAAAAGAGAGCGATATGTTCGCGCGCCAAGATTTTTTGTGAGGAAGGCAGAATGGGGACTGAGCCAGCTGCTTCCCCACTTTTCTGCCAGAGTCTTTTAAAGAGGAACATATTCGCGTATTTTGCTCACCGACAGGAACATTTTTCAACTGTAATTTCTTACAACACTTTCGCTGAAAAATCGAGCTGATGTCTTTTTTTTTTTTAATTGAGTCACGAATACAAGCCCGTCTCTTATTTCTTTCCTATGTTTCGATTTTAGGCAGACAAA
This sequence comes from Schistocerca americana, assembly GCF_021461395.2. NCBI lineage: Eukaryota > Metazoa > Arthropoda > Insecta > Orthoptera > Acrididae > Schistocerca > Schistocerca americana. Next base: position 84,141,806 of record NC_060127.1, read on the forward strand.
CATTAACTCAGCTACTACTCGTGTCAAAACTTACCTTCCAGAAACGATTTAGACATTCATAAAAAAACGAAAGAGTACACTGCTGTTTCCGTGTCTGTGATCATACACGAAATCAGTTTCGTGAAACTGGCTTCAAAAAACAAGTTTCACAACTTAAATGTCGTTGCGTAAAATAGTCATTACTCTCATTTTCTTTCGAGAACATTTGTTCCTCTGAAATGTTATTGGAAGTCTTTGTATTCGTTCATTTCCGTATGAAGCTCTTCCTTCACAACTCCTACCTGACTCTCTCCCTGTCTTTCTGACTCTTTCGCTCTTTCTCCATCCCTTCTTTACTCTCCATCATTCCGTTTCTGTCTAGTTCCGTCAGTCTTTCTTTCTATAACCTAGCATCTCTCCCTCCTCGTTTTCTCACCCTCGCTCACTGTCTCTCTTTCCCTTTCGTTCTCTTACTCTCCAACCCACGCCCTCTATCTTTCACTTTCTCTCCATCCCTCCCACACACAGTATCTTTCCCTCCAATTCCCTTAAGGGGCTCCGGAACGCCCTATACTTGCAATGTTAAAATAACGCTTATAAATTACATCTTTCCTCACAAAGTATTTGAGGTAGGAAGTTGAACTTTTTACAGATTATTTATTGGAATATGGGCTACAACTTAACACAGGGATTTTACAAAATTTTAGTTCAGTTATTAAAGATGATTTTTTTCAATTGTAATGAAAATTCACAACATTTTTTTGCAATTTTTTATTTATATATTCAAAAATATACAGTTTTTTGGAAAAAGGCTGTGTTAAATTACGCAGAAGGTACTGTGTAACATTTACTGAAAGTTTGAAACCAATATGTTTGGAAGATCCGTAGAAAACATGTAATTAGTATGAGAAAATAAAAGTTTTGGGAATCGAGCGACAAAGATTGGATTAACTTTTTAGTGCATTCCAGGTCCATAGGATGGATTATCTTCATCCTCTGCAAACTCCTCCTCCATCTTCCTCTTGTTCCTCGTCCTGTTTACTCTTGCTTGTATTTCTAGACTCTTTACAGCCCTGTCTGCAGCCCGAAGGCGTTCCTTGTCTAAAGCAAGCATAGCTCGTTGTTGTGTTCGTAGATTTTGCTACCACTTTCTTCAGTTGCAGTTACCGCAACACTGTTCCAAAAGGTGGTCATGTATGAACACTTATCACATTTCAGTTGTATTTCACTAGCAAGTCCTACGTGCTATATTATGGAGAGTTCCAGACCAACTTCACTACAATGAATACATCTTACACAGTTTGAAAAAATTCCTTTGTGAACCGACATATCAAATATTTCATTCACATCCGATTCGCCCATAAAACATTCATAGTTTTCACTCATTGAACCAAGCTTCTTCTGTGAAGTATTTTCTTTCCCACTTTGACTGCTATGGGCAGGTGTACTTGAGAGGTTAGGTTCACTCACTTGGTTATAGTCTTTATTGTTTACAGTAATAACACATACCTTTGGCTTTCCAACATTTCTCCTTTTCTTAAAAGCCTTCAGAGGATTTCTAATAACTTTACTTTTACTCATTATTATACTTCAACAAAACAGAGACTCAAGAAACAGAATTAATTACGAATATTTTCGAGATAACGACAGAGTAAATAAACATGAAACAATCGACAATCACACCAGCGATATATTTTGAACCATCACAGGTTAGCCACAACACATACTTTATCTCACATCACTAAAATGTACCTGATGAACACAGACGTTAATAATAACACCATTTGACAGCAGTTTAACAGCGCCACAGTGGGTCACGCCCATGTAGAACACATTTAAAAAAAAATTTAAAAATAGTTGTAGTCTTCGGAATTGAATAAATTATATATCTATTAAAGGGTAATAGTCTGCAGATTCAGAAAACGCAAAAAAGTAAAAATTGAACTTTTCATGATTTTGAGCGTTTCCGGAGTCCCTTAACTTTCTCTCTACCTCTTATTTTCTCTCCGAACTTCCCTCTGCTGTCCCTATCTTTCACTTTCTCTTTTTTACTCTACTTCTCCCCCTCGCTCGCTCTCTTTCTTTCTCCTTCTCTTTCTCTCCAATCTTCTCTCTCTCTCTCTCTCTCTCTCTCTCTCTCTCTCTCTCTCTCTCTCTCTCTGTCACACACACACACACACACACACACACACACACACACACAGACTCTGTCTCTCCCTCTCTCTCTCTCTCTCTTTCACACACACTCCCATCACGGCCAGAGTCTCTCGACACAGCGCTTACAAAGGCGGCCACAGCAGCGCCGCCGTCAGCTTACGAGATCAAAGACGCTGTTGCGGAAACCACAGCCGCCACCCAACGCCCCTCCTGTGTCACGCTGCACACAGGGACAGGGCAGCTCACCTGCTGTAGACACGTGTGTGACCGACTCGCCCCCCCCCCCCCTCTCTCTCTCTCTCTCTCTCTCTCTCTCTCTCTCTCTCTCTCTCTCTCTCTCTCTCTCTCTGCCCTCCTCTGTCCTGCTTCAACCTCTGCGAGCAACTGGGTCATACTTGGAACCTCTGCTATGAGAAGCGGTCAGAAACCCACTAAAACGAATTTCCACTCCTCACCTGAATGTATGCTGATATGAAATTTCCTGGTAGGTTAAAACTATGTGCTGCACCGGGTGTCGAATCTGGGACCTCTACCTTTCGCTCTAACGATTGAACTATCAAAGCACGAGTCACAACACTAATTCTGTCAGTTCCTTGTCTCTTACGTTCTAAGCTTCCTTTCCTATAGAAATGCTAATCCCACAACTTATGCAGGACAGCTTGTGTAAAGTTTGGGAGGTAGGAGATAAGTTACAATCGGGAGTAAAGCTGTGAGAGCGGATCATGAGTCGTGTTGGGTCATTCAGTCGGCAGAGCACCTACCCACTAATGTTTTAATCTCCTTGGAAGTTTAAGTCTCAAAGTCGTGTCACTTACTTAAAATAAAGTTATATAATTTTATAACTTTGTAATGTAATACTCTTAGCCCACCCTGTTAGCCGTGCGGTCTAACGTACGGCTTTCCGGATTGGGAAGGTGAGCCTGGTCCCCGACACGAATCCGCCTGGCCGACTTGTGTCGAGGTCCGGTGAGCTGGCCAGTCTGTGGATGGTTATTAGGCGGTTTTCCATCTGCCTCGGCGAATGCGGGCTGGTTCCCCTTATTCCACCTCAGTTACACTATGTCGGCATATGCTGCGCAAACAAGTTCTCCACGTACGCGTACACCATCATTACTCTACCACGCAGACATAGGGGTTACACTCGTCTTGTGTGAGACGTTCCCTGAGGGGGTGCACCGGGGGCCGAACCGCACGATAACCCTGGGTTCGGTGTGGGGCGGCGGAGGGTGTAGTGTAACGACGTAAGTTTTTTATAACCGATTTTCGTTTGACATATGACCATGTGCAGACTTCGTCACCTACGTCAGTTACAACCCACTTCAAAATGATTCATATTCTTTTTAAATTTTCATAGAATGGTTGTTGAACGAAACTGTAAAACATCAGTTGAGTCGTATGCAAAGAATTACATCACTTGGGCCAATTTGTTTTTCGTAAACTTTTTCGATTTAAATTTCTTTTGTTTCTCCTCAGAAATTATATTGACACACGTTATCTTGATTTAATCGATATCAGAATCACACCTTAAATGAACCTTTGAGATTCAAAGTTTCGATGACCGCTGTCAGAATTCAATAATCTTGTCAATATATTATTAATCCGTTCACATAATTCTTCATAAATAAATCCTCAGAACACGTGTTTCAACTTTAGTAGCATACACTACTTTATTAGCTTCCTACACATACAGATGTGAACTTGACCGTCGGCAAAATAGGACTGACTTTTAATAAGATTAAGCTCTATATGATGTCATTGCTGTACAAAAAGAGTATAAAAATTCATTTTTAATTTTTAGAAGCACGACGCAACAACTCGGTTCCAGGATCTTCTGTTGCTCCTTGGCTGTCGACCCGCGACGTATAGCGGCCAGCAATTTTCTCTCTGGTCGCGGCAACGAAGATGCTGTCTCCGTTCGTTGCGCCGCCCTCTCCGTACATGAAACATAAAAAAATACAAAACTTTTGGATAGTTCACAGCTATTACAAATATTAAGAAAAATACATAAACAAAACTAAATTAAACTTATAGTCACCTGCAAACTGGGCTGACAGTGGTGGATGGGTGACGCTTAATTTCGTCCAACTACAAGGGGTGAAGTGGACTGCGGTAGTCGTCGTGGGGTTGTGGACCACTGCGGCTGCGGCGGGGGCGGAGCCTCTCCGTCGCTTCTAGGTCCCCGGTTAACATACAATACAATAAAATGTAATACTCTTACCAGAGAAGTTTATTTTCCATACAGCAAATATACATACACAAGAAAATAGTTTTGGTGAGTTAAATTACCATCTTCAGATCATCTACTCATCTACATACAGGGCGACAATTATTGAACTATATGAAATAAAATCATCATAACTTGTGAACGGTATGCTTTATGATGTTCAAACGGCACGGTTGGCCGCGAGTCATGATGGGAATTAGAATGCTCATGAATGTTCGGTTTAGCGACGACACACACTTTCATTTGGATGGGTTCGTCAATAAGCAAAATTGGCGCATTTGGGGGACCGAGAATTCGCGTTTTACCATCGAGAAGTTTCTCCACCCTCGACGTGTGACTAGTGTGCAGTAGTGTCCAGTCACAGAATAACCGGTGCAATGTTCCTTGATGGCACAGTGACTAACGAACGGTACGTGAAGGTTTTGGAAGATGATGTGATCCCTATTATCCAAAGTGCCCCTGATTTCGATAATGTGTGGTTCATGCAAGAAGGAACTCGACCCCTTCGAAGCAGGAGAATTATGTCCTGTAGGAGCACATTGGGGACCGCATTCTGGCTCTGGGGTGCACAGAGGCCACTGGCATGGGCCTCGATTGGCCGCCATATTCTCTGGATCTGAACACATGCGACTTCCTTTTGTTGGGCTGTATTAAAGACAAGGTGTACAGCGATAACCCCAAAACCACTGCTGAGCTGGAAACAGACAGTCAGGAGGTCATCGACAGCATCGATTTTCCGACACTTCAGCGGGTCATACACAATTTCGCTATTCGTCTGCGCCATTTCATTGCCATTGATGGTAGGCATATCGAAAATGTCATATTGTAAATCCGGATATCTGCAGTAACATTTACACTTTGAAGAAAATGTGTGCACGCATAATTTATATTTAATTTACGTTTGTTTCATATAGTTAAATAATTGTCACACTGTAAGATATTGCCTGCTGTGTCCTTGTTGACAGCTGAGCTAGAGTGTCGAGCCACCGACGCTGGATTATACGATACCAATAGAAACGTATCTGTCTTAATCCAACAGATGACGACGAGATGCATATCGAAACACGTAGTGGTGCTCAAAAGAGAAGTGAATGAAAAGTGTGCCAACAAATTTTTGTATCTATCAGTGGCAGGTCTCAACAAGATATGGGTGACATATCTGAGACCGAATAGATACGTCTGCAAATGTTTCGGTACAGGATACGATTCAGTTTCTGTAGATCGTAGTTGAAAGGCGGGAGAAGGGTCGTCGCGCAGAAGAGCAAAACTACAGGCCTGTATCTCTGGCATCGATCTGTTGTACAATTTTAGAACATGTTTTTTGCTCGCGTATCATGTCGTTTCTGGAAACCCAGAATCTACTCTGTAGGATTCAACATGGATTCGGAAACAGCGATCGTGTGAGTCCCAACTCGCTTTATTTGTTCATGAGACCCAGAAAATATTAGATACAGGCTCCCAGGAAGATCCTATTTTCCTTGACTTCCGGAAGGCATTCGATACAGTTCCGCACTGTCGCCTGATAAACAAAGTAAGAGCCTACGGAATATCAGACCAGCTGTGTGGCTGGATTGAAGAGTTTTTAGCAAACAGAACACAGCATGTTGTTCTCAATGGAGAGACGTCTACAGACGTTAAGGTAACCTCTGGCGTGCCACAGGGGAGTGTTATGGGACCATTGCTTTTCACAATATATATAAATGACCATTCATGCGGCTTTTCGGGGATGCAGTAATATACAGAGAAGTTGCAGCATTAGAAAATTGCAGCGAAATGCAGGAAGATCTGCAGCGGATAGGCACTTGGTGCAGGGAGTGGCAACTGACTCTTAACATAGACAGATGTAATTTATTGTGAATACATGGAAAGTAGGATCCTCTATTGTATGCTTATATGATAGCAGAACAAACAGTGGTAGCAGTTACTTCTGTAAAATATCTGGGAGTATGCGTGCGGAACGATTTGAAGTGGAATGATCATATAAAATTAATTGTTGGTAAGGTGGGTACCAGGTTGAGATTCATTGGGAGAGTCCTTAGAAAATGTAGTCCATCAACAAAGGAGGTAGCTTACAAAACACTTGTTCGACCTATACTTGAGTATTGCTCATCAGTGTGGGATCCATACCAGGTCTGGTTGACGGAGGAGATGGAGAAGATCCAAAGAAGAGCGGCGCTTTTCGTCACAGGGTTATTTGGTAAGCGTGATAGCGTTACGGAGATGTTTATCAAACTCAAGTGGCAGACTCTGCAAGAGAGGCGCTCTGCATCGCGGTGTAGCTTGCTGTCCAGGTTTGGAGAGGGTGCGTTTCTGGATGAGGTATGGAACATATTGCTTCCCCCTACATATACCTCCCGAGGAGATCAGGAATGTAAAATTAGAGAGATTCGAGCGCGCACGCAGACTTTCCCGCAATCGTTCTTCCCGCGAACCTTTTTTTTTTTTTTGTCATCAGTCTACTGACTGGTTTGATGCGGCCCGCCACGAATTCCTTTCCTGTGCTAACCTCTTCATCTCAGAGTAGCACTTGTAACCTACGTCCTGAATTATTTGTTTGACGGTTTCCAATCTCTGTCTTCTACAGTTTTTGCCCTCTACTGCTCCCTCTAGTACCATGGAAGTCATTCCCTCATGTCTTAGCAGATGTCCTATCATCCTGTCCCTTCTCCTTATCAGTGTTTTCCACATATTCCTTTCCTCTCCGATTCTGCGTAGAACCTCCTCATTCCTTACCTTATCAGTCCACCTAATTTTCAACATTCGTCTATAGCACCACATCTCAAATGCTTAGATTCTCTTCTGTTCCGGTTTTCCCACAGTCCATGTTTCACTACCATACAATGCTGTACTCCAGACGTACATCCTCAAATTAAGGCCGGTATTTGATATTAGTAGACTTCTCTTGGCCAGAAATGCCTTTTTTGCCATAGCGAGTCTGCTTTTGATGTACTCCTTGCTCCGTCCGTTATTGGTTATTTTACTGCCTAGGTAGCAGAATTCCTTAACTTCATTGACTTCGTGGCCATCAATCCTGGTGTTAAGTTTCTCGCTGCTCTCATTTCTACTGCTTCTCATTACCTTCGTCTTTCTCCGATTTACTCTCAAACCATACTGTGTACTCATTAGACTGTTCATTCCGTTCAGCAGATCATTTAATTCTTCTTCACTTTCACTCAGAATCAGCGAATCGTATCATTGATATCCTTTCACCTTGTATTTTAATTCCACTCCTGAACCTTTCTTTTATTTCCATCATTGCTTCCTCGATGTACAGATTGAAGAGTAGGGGCGAAAGGCTACAGCCTTGTCTTACACCCTTCTTAATACGAGCACTTCGTTCTTGATCGTCCACTCCTATTATTCCCTCTTGGTTGTTGTACATATTGTATATGACCTGTCTCTCCCTATACGCGACTGGAACAGGAAAGGGAGGTAACGACAGTGGCATGTAAAGTGCCCTGCGCCACACACCGTTGCGTGGCTTGCGGAGTACAAATGTAGATGTAGATGTAGAGAGCACCCTACCGCCACCTGTAATCTCCTGGTGCGTCCCCGGCCCTTGGTGAGTTCATTTCACCTGCGCCGAGCCACGGCTTCCGCGACGTTTCGGCGACGCCTGTCATCGTCAGAGCCGCAGTGGCGCAGGCGGAGCGGCCGGCGTGCGTCAGCGCTTTGATGTCGCCGTGACGTCACTGCGGCCGACCGACCTCTGCTTTTGGAACCGCCACGTGTCAGCGTGACGCGAGCCGGCCGGTTTACGCAGGGTTATTAAAATAGTGGGAACAATCAAATCACATCACATCACAGAGAGCTGGGAAACGCGCGCTGGAATTACGTGTTGCGACAGCGGTTTGTCGTGGTATGGCTGCTCGCACACACACACACACACACACACACACACACACACACTGGATTGTTTGAGCGAGGGCTGTCGTCATGTGGCACGGAGTATTGTTTCGGTGTCAACGATTGTGCAGAACTGCGGGCTGAATTCTCCTCTCAATTGCGAACCACAGGCTCCCGACAGCGTTCTAATTATAACTGACTGTACACGCACCGCATCTGGCTGCTAAAATTATTTGATGCGATTGCAATTTCGACACTTCGTCGTTGTAAAGCATTCTGAAAACAGTCCCCAATTCTTGGGGTAGCCACAACTATACATCTCCATTTTGTGAAATGAAGAAAAACCGCACAACAGTTGTTGAATGACCAGTATTTTATTGAATTCACGACCTGTTCAAAAAATGGCTCTGAACACTATGGGACTTAACATCTGCGGTCCTCAGTCTCCTAGAACTTAGAACTACTTAAACCTAACTAACCTAAGGACATTACACACATCCATGCACGAGGCAGGATTCGAACCTGCGACCGTAGCGGTCGCGCGGTTCCAGCCTGAAACGCCTAGATCAGCTCTCGGCCACACAGGCCGGCTACACGACCTGTGCCTGGACACTTAAAGATCTATCATCTGGAGTAAAAAAAAAATTAAATTATTGAGCCATCTGATGTCATCCTCATCCAGTGTTTTAATGGTTCCAGAAGTTCCGAATCAAAAGGGCAAAAAGGGGCACATAAATTCCATAAAAACCGTCCTCCCGCGCCCCCCTTCACCACCACCCGACCGGGGAGATATGCATGGGAAAAACAGATACCGGTATTTTAATTCTGAGTAACTGGTATTTTTCGGAATTTGTTTTGTCGCGGTTTTGTACTAATAACTGGGTAAAAAGCCAAAAGCCGCGCGGGGTTGCCAGGAGGTCTGAGGCTTCCTGTCACGGTCCACGCGGATTCCCCCATCGGAGTTTCGAATCCTCCCTCGGGCATGTCCTTAGCATAAGTTACATTATGTAGTGTGTAAGCTTAGGGACCGATGACCTCAGCAGTTTGGTCCCATAAGACCTTAGCACAAATTTCCAAAAACCAAAAACAGAATTAGCTTTTGCAGCAGTGGTAAAATTTTTCGTTTTCAAAGAAACTATTTTAAGGACATTAAATTTACATTGCTTTGAAATATTGCACTATCATAGAAAATGGGAAAAGCGAACTGTGTTGTTTTAATAACAAACACGTGGCATAAGAGCTGGTACAGTATTGCTGAGACAATAACGTACCTCTTACAATGTTTCATGGCCTGTTACACGTGTTAATGCAGTGTGGAAGACACGCCACATTTGGTTTGCGTGGTACTGTCTCACTGTCGTCATCGGACATCAGTTGTATTACAGAATGGCACTGTCCCTAGTATGGAAGTATTTTACGAAGTGCGGTATCAGTGAATTACAACGCTCCATTTACTTCAGGAGAGTACAAACTGGAGGATCCACAACAGATTTGCGATATAATATAAGGAGGAAATTTTAAAACTTAGTTGTTCATTCATAGTTTACAACAAGAACATGCAGCAGCTGTTTCGCTGCTTGTGTCCACATTGATGGCTTTACCTGATTTTAGCCTTTGAAAACGGACAAATTAACACCAAAAATATGGTTATTCGGCCTCAGTTTTCACCCTTTAGCACTGACTATTCTCAATGTCTAAATAGTGGTGTGATTCCCGATTACAAGTTGATTTTTGAGGATAGTTTCAAAAGTTTAGAATCAATAGAAGGATACTGGTGACTTCTTGTTGTGGTAATCAGCCACTTTCACCTTTCGAGGAAAGCAGCGAATATTGAACGGCCTAAGGTTTCTTTTATTTGTCTATTTAATTTAATATTTTTGTTCTGTGTATCTTGAACCTGTGGGAGTCAAAATATTTCAGTATTTGTTCCATTTCTGCGTTTTTACAGCAGATAACAGGAATAAAAAACCGAAAATAGGTTATTTCAGAAACCGGTCATTTTGAACGGTTTTAACAGTCCGGTTAAACCGAAGTGGAAAAAGAAACCATGTAACCGAAAGCCGGTTGTTTGGGTGATGACCGCCACCCCTACTGGGTAATTAGCAGGAAAGCTGAGATTCTTCTCTCTGTGTCTCCGAAAATAAGCATTACTGTACTTCATATATTACGATGGTAAACGCAGGATTTTCACTTAGTATCTGTCAGTCTCCTCATTGAGATTGGGGAGGGGAGGCAGCGGATGGAGGCGTAGTGAGCGGGAATAGCTGATCGAAAGTATCCGGACACCCCTATGTAATGCGGACTTGACCACTAGATGCCAACCAGTATAACGGTGGAGCACTGTGTTGTCAATATAGGAGCACATGGGGTCGATCGGGAGACCTCGCGAGCAGAACACGGCACGTGGCATATCCAGATTTCCTAGGATGAAACACGTTTCTCGGCGTATCCGTAGGTACTGAACCATTTCTGAAAACATGACGGCCAAATTTTTCGAGATACTTCATGTGCCTGAGAGAGAATAATATTTCGACCGAAGCGGGTTCATCCTTCTGCGCCCCGTTTTCGAAACACGATTATTATTTTAGTTTTTGTTTTCCGTTCATCCACCCATGTTCGGCGAATATTGCTACACGTATGTTTTCCAGTCCAGGTAAACACATCAATAAAAGTTTTCCATCACCCCGATTTCCAGAACTCTTGAAGATAGACGTTGACTGTAGATATCGTATCACAGACACAGTCCCTTTGACTGTTCAGAGGTGTCACTATACCCGGCCAAAGATGTAAACAACCATTTATGTGCAGCGCGTATTGGAGAGGGCCCAACAGCCGATCAGTTCCAGTCATTCCACCAGGAAGGAGGTACACGGCTCGTGTTGTCTGTAGTTCAACCATGCCTAGACGGTCAATACCGCGGTTCGATCGCGTCTGCATCGTTACTTCGTGCCAGGAAGGGCTCTCAACAAGGGAAGTGTCCAGGAGTCTGGGAGTAAACCAAAGCCATGTTGTTTGGACATGGGAGAGCTACAGAGAGACAGGAACTGTCGATGTCATGCCTCGCTCAGGCGGTCCAAGGGCTACTACTACAGTGGATGACCGCTACCTACGTTTTATGGGTCGGAGGAGCCCTGACAGCAACATCACCATGTTGAGTAATGTTTCCAGAATGAGATTTTCACTCTGCAGCGGAGTGTGCGCTGATATGAAACTTCCTGGCAGATTAAAACTGTGTGCCCGACCGAGACTCGAACTCGGGACCTTTGCCTTTCGCGGGCAAGTGCTGTACCATCTGAGCTACCGAAGCTCGACTCACGCCCGGTACTCACAGCTTTACTTCTGCCAGTACCTCGTCTCTTACCTTCCAAACTTTACAGAAGGTTCGCAGGAGAGCTTCTGTAAAGTTTGGAAGGTAGGAGACGAGGTACTGGCAGAAGTAAAGCTGTGAGTACCGGGCGTGAGTCGTGCTTCGGTAGCTCAGATGGTAGAGCACTTGCCCGCGAAAGGCAAAGGTCCCGAGTTCGAGTCTCGGTCGGGCACACTGTTTTAATCTGCCAGGAAGTTTGAGTAATGCTTTTCGTGCAGCGTAGGTATTGCCGTGCTTGTAAACCGATTACCGATTCGGCAGAGTGCTATACGTAGTCACATTAGTTCCAATTCGTGGATCTCTGTCACATGGCTTTTCACGAAATAGTGCCGTGTCTATGCAGAAACCCTGTTGATGTTAATATCCACTGGCAATGTTTTGTTCTGAGTTCTTCAAGGGAGGTTGGCAGCCCACCTTGCTTCTCTGTTGTGTGGGCGCTCTAACCGGTAAGGGGCCGCTACGACAAGGTCACAAGACCTGGGAGGCCATTCCAAGTCTCCACGAAATGAGATCACATACTGAGGGAATTTTTCATGGAGTAGAGGAATGTGTGACACGTAAACCCGTCCTGCTAAACCCATATATTGGCTGTACCCACGTCATCCAGACCAGGCCAGAAGTTGTTTCTCACCATTTCACCATGTCACTCACGATTAATAGTTATTGCATTACTATAGAAATCTTAAATAAAAACTGGCCGATCACATCTCCTGCCCATCAGGCCACACCAAACTGTGGTTTGCAGCGGATGCACGTGGCGCTCTCTTTGATCACTCTATGGTTTTATTGAGCCCAAATACGGCAATTCCGTCGGTTAACGAACCCACACATATGGCACATATGGAAATATGCTTTGTCACTGAAGACTTTTCTGTTTGAAAAACTGTCGTCTTTTCATTTTGTGAAAATCCACCTGGCGAAATTTCTCCATCGCAAACGATGTAGGGTCAAGATGTCGCCTCATCTGAATCTTTTATTGGTCATACGGTCTTTTTCAATATTATTTCGATAGAGACTGTCGAAACTTCCAGTTGTTGAGAACATCGGTAAAGAGCCACACTATCTGGCACCGGTGCAATAATTTGTCCCGTACGAACCGTACTGTTTCTCTGGCTCTGAGCACTATGGGACTTAACATCTGAAGTCATCAGTCCCCTAGAACTTGGAACTACTTAAACCTAACTAACCTAAGGACATCACACACATCCATGCCCGAGGCAGGATTCGAACCTCCGACCGTAGTGGTGGCGCGGTTCCAGGCTGTAGCGCCTAGAACCGCTCGGCCACTTCGGGCGGTTACTGTTTCATCCGAGCGATTTTATAGTCGCAACGTACAGGATTTCCTCAAGTTTGTTTATCAACCGCGGATCTGTTGATCATGTAGGAGCATTATTTCGTCTGAAGATCCCTTGAAGTCTATGAATAGTCTCTGCGTAGCAGTTGTCGGTTCCTTAATGGTTTTCACAATGATAACAAGTTCCTCCTTTGTGGACCGCTACATGGCAAGTGCGATCCTGAAATACATAATCAGCGATTGAGTGATTGATCAAATAATAGGCATGACGATCGATATTAAAAGTAATATTTACAGTGCTGTAAACTGGAAAAAAATTTTTACAACTCAGTTTAAAAATTACGTAATGTATCTAAGACACTACATAATAAACGTATTAAAGGTTTCGGGAATTACTGCAACAAGTCGCCGTTTTTTCTTCAATTTTTATTTATTCATGACCGATTTCGAATCACCGGTCATAAACAAATAAAAATTTAAGAAAAAACGACGATTGGTTGCAGTAGTTGCTGAATCCTTTAACAAGACAGTCGAAGTGTTGCAAATCCTGAATGGATAAAAGTTTTAATAAACGTATTATTTTACCACACGCATCTTACTGACAGTGAGAAAGCCACAGACATGGCTGCCTTACATGTTGTTGTTGTTGTGGTCTTCAGTCCTGAGACTGGTTTGATGCAGCTCTCCATGCTACTCTACCCTGTGCAAGCTTCTTCATCTCCCAGTACCTACTGCAACCTACATCCCTCTGAATCTGCTTAATGTATTCATCTCTTGGTCTCCCTCTACGATTTTTACCCTCCACGCTGCCCTTCAATGGTAAATTTGTGATCCCTTGATGCCTAAGAACATGTCCTACCAACCGATCCCTCTTTCTAGTCAAGTTGTGCCACAAACTTGTCTTCTCGCCAATCCTACTCAATACCTCTTCAACATACTTCTGTAGCACCACATTTCGAAAGCTTCTATTCTCTTCTTGTTAAACTATTTATTGTCCATGTTTCACTTCCATACATGGCTACACTCCATACAAATACTTTCAGAAACGACTTCCTGACACTTAAATCTATACTCGATGTTAACAAATTTCTCTTCTTCAGAAACGCTTTCCTTGCCATTGCCAGTCTACATTTTATATCCTCTCAACTTCGACCCTCATCAGTTATTTTGCTCCCCAAATCACCCGACTTAATTCGACTACATCCCATTATCCTCGTTTTGCTTTTGTTGATGTTCATCTTATATCCTCCTTTCAAGACACTGTCCATTCCGTTCTACTGCTCTTCCAAGTCCTCTGCTGTCTCTGACAGAATTACAATGCCATCGGCGAACCTCAAAGTTTTTATTTCTTCTCCCTGGATTTTAATACCTACTCCGAACGTTTCTTTTGTTTCCTTTACTACTTGCTCAATATACAGATTGAATAAATCGGGGAGAGGCTACAACCATGTCTCACTCCCTTCCCAACCACTTTTTCCCTTTGATGTCCCTCGACTCTTATTACTGCCATCTGGTTTCTGTACAAATTGTAAATAGCCTTTCGCTCCCTGTATTTTACCCCTGCCACCTTTAGAATTTGAAAGAGAGTATTCCAGTCAACATTGTCAAAAGCTTTCTCTACGTCTAAAAATGTGCCTTACATAGTATGATGAAAAATGCAGAGTTGTCAGTTATCTGTCGATCCCATCAGGTTAGATCTGATTGCGAGTCAGGAACTTCAGGGATGATTTCCAGAAGAAGAAAAAACGGGAGGAGGGTAATGAAGCAAAATATCTTAGTTCTTCATTTCAGGTGGTAGACAAGCGAGCTGTAAGATATTTATGACTATTATCGCCGCATATGATCAGTGAAAGTAAATGAAATGGTTGTGCCTTTGTATTAGGAGTCCTCGCAGTTTTAATAACCGGCTGTCGTCTTGAGCAGAGCTGTCCCACCCAGGCGTATCAGGGAGGACAGCGGACGGATCCTGAGAGGGTCGCCTGCCAGTGGCAGCGGAGGGTGGTGGCTGAGAGGTGGGGGAGAGGCTGCCAAATTTATTTATTGCCAGAGGAGGGCGCAGCTGCCAGGAACAGCAGACCAGCGCCTCGTCTTATTAGAGAAAGAGCGGAGAAAGCCCCGCACTTCTTTGTTATCGTCTGGGAGCCGTGACACTGCAAACCCAATTACTGGGCTGTCACCGCGGGGGGTCTGACGAGCAGCGATAAGAAGAGAGGTACGGGGGGTGGGGGTGGAGAGTGGGGGTGGGGATGGAGGTGATTGTGTGCCAGGCAGGCTGGCCGCCCTCGGTCCCAGGGTCATTACTCTAGAGGGAACCGCCAAGACTACTCCCAGCTAGATCCCCTGTTGGTACGTAGTATTATATTTGTAAGTGATAATAGACATACCGCTCGCTGTCTGCATCTACATATGCTCCACAAAAATATTAGTCACTGTTAATGAAACACACTGGAGCTTGGTAGATGGTGTAAAACTGTCATCATTTGAGGGATGTAACCCTCGGTCATTGACGTAAGGCTTCACTGCTTCTGCACTTTGTGTCTTAGGCAGTGTGGTGTGCATACTAAGACCTTCAGTACACACACCATCAGATTATTTGACTTGTCGCTCTAACGAAGTAGGCGAGTGTCAGCAATATCTCTCGTGGTCTTATCGTGGCGTGTTTATCTTCTGCCGTTAGGTCAGACGATAGAAATGCCACTTGCATGCTTAGAGTAGCAGATTGACAGTGACCAACTTTAATCAGAACTTCAGTAATTTTCACACACATTTATTAGAGTAATAACAAGCATAAAAATTACTTAAATTGGTTCTGGATGCTATTTACAGTTGACAATCTGAAGTTCCTTTGGTATTGGTACGTTAATCTTATTCTCACATATGTCTCTGATACTTGACAAAAGTAGCCTTATTAGGCGCAGACTGAAACTTGACTATAGACTGGTACAGACAAATGTAGACTGGTGCAGACAAATGCAGACTGACTAATCAGAGGTCAGTACACTTGTTATAATACCTCGGGCGCTCAGGTATTACTGCGCGAGTGTGATCCGCGAGGAGAAAAGGTTCTACGTTAGCAGCAATCTCATTGGCTCTGTAACATATTAATACGCGGATCGGCGTAAGCAGAATTTGGTCCGTCTCTATGGCAGCGCCATCTCGTAGTGCGGAGACGGACGAGCGCTGCGCCTGCGCTGTTGTGCTTGGCGGGGCGCGCTCTAGTGGGAAAGTTGTGTACGCGCTGACTACGCGGAACTGTGTACACAACAGGCAGGTTCTTGTTACACTACCTATTCCTTCCTTGGCCTTCCAAAACTTCTACTGCATTGCGGATTATAATTTCTGTCTTTTTCTTCCTTTCATTCTGTCGAGATGTTCACTTCATTTTCTTTTTTCGCCTGCAACTTTTATTCTTACATTAAACATGTTTAAATCCCGGGAATACAAGTTTCTCGGAGCTTGTTCATACAGGCTCATCCTTGACGATTGTTTCGCAGGCTAGATATTGGAGTGTCGTCCCTGCATTTCCACTGTGGTTTACTGATTTCTTGGCCACTCTTCCAGGATTGCCTTGTGGCACACATGAAACAGAAAGGTCTCGTCTTTTGCTGGGCAGGGTAGCGATTGATGGTGAGTGGTAATGTGAACATGTAATGGTTTTCTAGTGGAAACGGGGGACTAGGTATGTGGTTTTGCATCTGTCCTGGGCTCTGTTTACATCAACTGTGTAAGGGAATGACGACAGTGAAAATTTGTGCCGGACCGGGATTCGAAGCCGGATTTTATGCTTTACTCAAGAGGTAGCCTTAACCGCTTCGGCTATCCGTGTATGACTCACATTGAGACCCAAACCTCAATATCTCGTCATTCCTGCGTTACAACCTGTACTTGCACAAACATAGTGTGAGTCAAGTTCAGGGGAGAACATTTTAATTGGCAGTAGCTGCCCAGTATCTACATCTACATTTATACTCTACAAGCCACCCAACGGTGTGTGGCGGAGGGCACTTTACGTGCCACTGTGATTACCTCATTTATCAGTGGATTAATACAATACAGCAGTTCCTAGGCTGTCTGGAGGACAGGCACTGCAATATCGTCTTGTTCCTTTAGTTAGATGACTTTTCTTGTTACCGCTCAAATACTTCTTCAGTGGTGGTGGCCTCTTTATCTTCTCTTGGCATTGTGGTGAATCACTCTTTCTTCAGAGAAGGTCTCATCTGCAATTCTGACGATGTGTTCCCCCAGCACTGCGGCACTGATTGCGTTGATGACCACCAGGGATAGGAATTTGAGGAGCACCTCTAGCTGTTCTAGGGTGAAAGAATAGGGCTGATAGGGGCAAGGAAGACTAGCGTGGTCGAAGGGGTCAATGGGTAAGAACAGAGGAGATGGGTATAGGCTCTGTCGTGTAGGAACTTGTCGAACACGTCCAGCACCGGTCCTACACTGCCCTTGGATGGAAAAGGGAGGCAGATGGGTGGTGGCGCTAACTCGCGATTGGGGAGCAAGGACGAGGGGGTGGCCTTGCGAGAGTTTCAGGTTCATGCCCACTTCATCGCTTTATAGCTGCTGCACTGCAAACTTATCTGCTGAGGGCCCAAATTACGAGCCAGTCACACGCTTTTGGGAAGCACATGGCAGTTATGGTATCATGTATCGATAGCACTGCATGGGCTTTCTAGAAACGGAATTGCAAGTTTGATGCTGATAGCGGTCGCTCAGGATGTGGTGGACCCAATGGTGCGCGCCCGCAGAGCCACACCTCTAGTGGCTCCAGACTACGAACGCCTTCTGCCGCCACAGTAAGAGATGGCCGGCACCAGACACAGAGCCCACGTGCACTCGCAGTCACTTCGCCATAGGACACTATGCAGGTGCCACGCAGTCGGGGCTCCATTGACCATGCTTACTGCAGCAAGCCTTATCGTTGTCGACATTGTCATAGCTGCTATTACTTGCTACATTATTTGTAATGAGTCTTCGTACGTTTCGAGAAATACAAGTCACTCTTCTGTTTACTGTGTTAATTCGCTGATCATTTCTGCTCCTGTCCAAGCATCCTTCAACGATAGCTACTACAGAAGTCCGTAGCCCACCTTTTCTTACCGTTGTATATGAAGTCGTACGCAGCAGTGCTAGTGGGCTGAAGGGGGAAGAGGGGTGGAGGGGGTCCAGACGTCGAGTTCTGGCGCTGCCTAACTATTCTGCCAGCTGCATCCGCCACTTTCATAAAGCAGTTGTTCCTGCCTCATTTTTGCTCAATCCATATCCCATGCTGAGCTGAGTTCGAAACCACTGTCCCAGTTGAGAAGACTGTTATCTGCTAGCATTTCCTCTGCCTCTTCGATGACTGAACCCCAGAACCCGTTCGCATGGAACAGTACCCTGCCGCCACCTGGACTGTTTAAACCTGCTCACATCGTTTCCGAACCAGTCAACTTATGAGCGAAAGTAAATAACATTTTTATAAAATTAGTTAACTACAGAAAGAAAGGAAATCACGTTACTGAAGATGAATTGCGACTCTTCTAGACTAACCGCGTGCATTTCAATAACCATTCCAGAACACGCCATCACTCTCAGTTATGAGTGGCTGGAACATACTGTAGCCCATCACTTTCACAGCTTTTCGCTAACATCTCGCTAAGTTCCATCCTTGAGGAGCGTTCAGTAAGTAATGCAACATAAAGCAATACGTTTTTTTCTCGGCCAGTTTCGGTTGAAAAATGGGGAATTTGCTGTAGGACATCATGGAATATTTCCGCTTCATCCTCTGTAGTTCCATAAGTTTCCGACTGCTGGCGGCGCTAGTTATACACTATGTGATCAAAAGTATCCGGACAGCTGGCTGAGCCTCGGGCATGGATGTGTGTGATGTCCTTAGGTTAGTTAGGTTTAAGTAGTTTTAAGTTCTAGGTGACTGATGACCTCAGAATCAGAGCCATTTGAACCATTTTGAACACCTGGGTGAAAATAACTTCCAAGTTCGTCGCACCCTCCATCGATAATGCTGGAATCCAATACGGTGTTGGCCCACCCTTAACCTTCAAGACATCTTCCAGGCATACGTTCAGTCAGGTGTTGCAAGGTTTTTTGGGGAATGGCAGCCCATACTTCATGGCGTGCTGCACTGAGGAGAGATATCTATGTCGGTCGGTGAGGCCTGGGACGAAGTCGGCGTTCCAAAACATCCCAAATGTGTTTTGTTGGATTCAGGTCAGGACTCTGTTACAGCGACGTTATTGTCATGTAACCACTCTTCCACAGGCCGTGCATTATGAACAGGTACTCGATTCTTTTGAAAGATGCAATCGCCATCCCCGAATTGCTCTTCACCAGTGAGAAGCAAGTAGGTGCTTAAAACATCAATGTAGGCCTGTGCTGTGACAGTGCCACACAAAACAACAACGGATGCAAGCCCTTCGATGAAAAACACGACCACACCATAACACCATCGCCTCCGCATTTTACTGTTGGCACTACACACGCTGGCAGATGACGTTCACCGGGCATTCCCCATACTCACACCCTGCCATCGGATCGCCACATTGTGTACCGTGATTCGTCACTCCACACAACCTTTTCCCATTGTTCAATCGCCCAATGTCTACGCTCCTTACACCAACCGAGGCGTCGTTTGTCATTTAGCAGTGTGATGTGTGGCTTATGAGCAGCAACTCGACCATGAAATCCAACTTTTCTCACCTTCAGCCTAACTGTCATAGTACTTGCTGTGGATCCTGATGCAGTTTCGAATTCCTGTGTGATGGTTTGGATAGATGTCTGCCTATTACACATTACAACCATCTTCAACTGTCGGTGGTCTCGGTCAGTCAACAGACGAGGTCGGCCTGTATGCTTTTGTGCTATACGTGTCCCTTCACGTTTCCACTTCTCTATCACATCCGACCACGTTCGAAGTCCGTGAGTTCCGCGGCCCATTCTGTTCTCTCACGATGTCTAATGACTACTGAGGTCGCTGATACGGCGTTCCTGGCAGCAGGTGGCAGCACAATACGCCTAACATGAAAAACGTATGTTTTTGGTGTTGTCCGGATACTTTTGATCGCATAGTGTAATAGGCGTTCCCAGAAGAGTGCTGTCATTGACTTTATTTTGGCGAAATATCAGAGCATCGCAGATATTCATATGAGCTTACAGAATGTCTACCGAGACATGCCAGAACAAAAGCACGTTGAGTCGTTGGGCGAGGAACCTGTAATCATCGCAACAAGATCGCACAACCCCTTCCGATCTCCCGCGTGCCGACCGGCCGCACAGAACTGCAGCTTGTGTTGAAACGTGTGGACACTCTCATTCGAGGTCAAATTTCCTTCTCCATGACAACGCAAGCGCTCGCACAAGTCCGCACATCCTGGAGCAACTCACAAAACTCCATTGGGCTGTTTGTACATCTCGCACCTTCCGACTTTCATTTGTTGGGACCAATGAAGGATGCTCTCTGCGGGAAGCAGTATGAGGATGATTGGGAGGTTATTGATGCAGCAAGACGTTGGTTCCGACGGCGTCCAGTACAGTGGGACGATGTGGGCATACAACCGATCCTAGTATGGTGGCGACGGGTGTTCATATTGCACGGAGACTATTTTGAAAAATAGGAATATGTAACCAAAATAGTGGGGGATAATATGGTGTTCTGAAATCTTGAATACAACCAACCATCTTTGAGAAGAAATTTGTGTTGCATTACTTATCGAACGCCCCTCGTATGTGCCTCGTTGCTCAGTTACATAGTATGGTTACTCGCACAAACATTGTTTAGTATTAACAGATCTCAAGATTCATGCTCATAAATTAATGATAATGCTGATACGTGGTGAAACAACGCTCTAGTGGGCGGTTTGCAGGTTTAAATCACCTCGGGGTATGACCATGAGGTACATTTGACTGCGGTCGTCGCACGGTGGCGCTGGCAACAGTCCACATACGCAGAGGTGTGTTGTTGCATGTCGGTGTACGGTGCAGCGAATAAGTGTGCGGACGTTTTCAGACGTGCTAATAGTGACTGTGTGTTGAAAATGGATCAAAGAACACATATTGATTACGTTATGTGGGGTAGAGTACTAGGGCGACTGGAGGCTGGTCAAACACTGCAGGTCGTAGCACGGGCCATCCGTGTGCCACAAAGTGTGATCTCAAGATTATGGCAACGATTCGAGCAGACAGGAAACGTGTCCAGGAGCTACACTACGGGACGTCCACAGTGAACAACACCACAAGAAGACCGATATCTCACCATCGGTGTCCGCAGACGGCCACGGAGTACTGCAGGTAGCCTTGCTCGGGACCTTACCGCAGCCACTGGAACAGTTGTCTCCAGACACACAGTCTACACACGACTGAACAGATACGGTTTATTCGCCCGGAGACTTGCAAGGTGCATTCCACTGACCCCTGGTCATAGGAGAGCCCGTATAACCTGGTGTCAAGAACACAGTACATGGTCATTGGAACAGAGGTCCCAGGTTACGTTCACGGACGATTCCAGGTATAGCCTGAACAGTGATTCTCGCCGGGTTTTCATCTGGCGTGAACCAGGAACCATTTACCAACCGCTTAATGTCCTTGAAAGGGACCTGTATGGAGGTCGTGGTTTGATGGTGTAGGGTGGGATTATGATTCGTGCGCGTACACCTCTGCATGTCT
Source organism: Schistocerca americana (assembly GCF_021461395.2). NCBI lineage: Eukaryota > Metazoa > Arthropoda > Insecta > Orthoptera > Acrididae > Schistocerca > Schistocerca americana. The sequence goes on from NC_060127.1 coordinate 84,163,340, forward strand.
TTGACGGTGGAACTGTAACAGGTCAGGAATATCGGGACGTAATTTTGCGCCAGTATGTCCGCCTTTTCAGGGTTGCAGTGGCTCCCATCTTCCTCCTGAGGGATCATAACACACGGCCCCACCGAGATGCCGTCGTGGGGGAGTACCTTGAAACAGTCCGCCCCCGGTAGCTGAGTGGGCAGTGCGACAGAATAACAATCCTAAGGGCCCGGGTTCGATTCCCGGCTGGGTCGCAGATTTTCTCCACTCATGGACTGGGTGTTGAGTTGTCCTAATCATCATCATCATTTCAGTCCGCAGCTCGTGGTCGTGCGGTAGCGTTCTCGCTTCCCGCGCCCGGGTTCCCGGTTTCGATTCCTGGCGGGGTCAGGGATTTTCTCTGCCTCGTGATGACTGGGTGTTGTGTGGCGTCCTTAGGTTAGTTAGGTTTAAGTAGTTCCACGTTCTAGGGGACTGATGTCCATAGATGTTAAGTCCCATAGTGCTCAGAGCCATTTGAACCATCATCATTTCATCCCCATCGACGCGCAAGTCGCCGAAGTGGCGTCAAATCGAAAGACTTGCACCTGGCAAACGATCTACTCGACGGAAGGCCCTAGTCACACGACATTATTATTATACCTTGAAACAGAAGATATCAGGCGTATGGAGTGGCCTGCCTGTTCTCCAGACCTAAACCCCTTCGAGCACGTCTGGGATGCTCTCGGCCGACGTATCGCTGCACGTTCTCAAACCCCTACGATACTTCAGGAACTCCGACAGGCACTGGTGCAAGAATGAGAGGCTGTACCACAGCAGCTGCTCGACCACCTGATCCAGAGTATGCCAACCCGTTGTGTGGCCTGTGTACATGTGCATGGTGATCATATCCCATATTGATGTCAGGGCACATGCGCAGGAGACAGTGGCGTTTTGTAGCACATGTGTTTCGGGACGGTTTTCTGAACTTATCACCAATAACGTGTCGTGTGTGTTCCCCATGTACCAAGCTACTAGCGCCAGTTTTGTGTAGTGTCACCACAATCTGCAATTATCTTTAATTTATGAGCATGAGTGTAGTTTGTAGACAGAAAGAACCGCCGTTTGTAACGATCTGCAAATTAGATTTTTTAAAGTGCACCATCGTAAACGTTACGTAGGCCTGCAGTTAAGTTTACAAGTTAACAAACCCTGTCGTAATTCAGTGCGGTCTCAGAGTTAGCTCGGTTCATAATCTGCCCGGGCTGGAAGCGAGTTGAACGAGGGCGCTCCGTCTTGATTAGCCCCTATTGTACCCTGACAGACCCGCCCCCTGTAGGGTCCGAGGCACGCTCAGAGCAGAGGTTTTTAGCTGCGGCGCTGCGCCGGACTAAAATTGATAATGCGGCGTAGCTGTGCTGGCGAGGGTTAGCGAGGGTGCGGTTATTTCATTGTTCCCCCTCCCCCCTCCGCTCCCCCACAGGGCGCGAGACTGATAGCTGGTTTGCGTGCCGCGGAGGGCGCAGGGGAAGACGGAGAGACCAGACCGGCTAAATTAAACGGGGGTGCGCCGCCACCGCAGACGAAATGGTGGAACAGCGTCTGGCTTGTTTGTCTGCGCTATCAGCGTCTTTACACACTGCAGCACCTCGTGATAGGCACTGAGCGTGGGTCCCGCTTTTCAGAGCTGCACAGCTTCAATGTAAGCAGTACGAGGGTAGCGTGATATGTCAGATGAATTTCCATGAAAGAATGGAACGTTTTTGTGGCTCCTTCATTGTTGGTAAGGTTGATTATTGCAAAGATAGTATAAAGGATTTCAACACTGTACTGCGTACAGTTCATCATTGACAGTAGACTGAATTGCTGAATGGGTCGACTGCGATTGAAAAATAGTGCTGTTATTAAACATTTTGATTTGAAAAACAGTTTGGATGAAGTTCACTTAAACTCGGCAACACATACATTTGGATTAACGAATTTAAACGTGGTCGGAGAAGCACCAAAGACTGCGGTCGTCCAACTGAAGTCACCACAAAGGAAACGACGGACAAAATCCATGATGTGGTAATACGAGACTGACAAATAGAAGTTCATGAGATTGTAGGCATCTCAACTAAGGGTGAGGGTGAGTCAAACGAAAACCTTACATTTGTCGTAACAAATCGAAATTTCGGGCCATTGGTAGGCGTGCTACAAACAGCGTGGAGAATTGCCTGTAGCTGGCAGCATATTGCAGATGCACACATACCGTCGCTGTATCAGTATAAAGATGGCCGCCCCAGTTGCGACTTGCACCAGGGAAGAACAGCGTTCTGTTATTCGGTTTGTGCGTAGTGAAGGTGTGAAACCTATCGAAATTCATCGACGAATGAAGGTTCAGTACGGTGATGCATGTTTGTCACAGCAGCAAGTCTACGAATGGAGTAGGAAGTTCGCAAATGGTGTTGACTTCAGTGGAAGATGCTCCTCGTCCAGGTCAGGCACAACGAGTTGTGACTCCACAGAACATTGCGCCAGTTGAAGGCATAGTGAAGGAAAACCGCTGAATGGCATTGCAGCATGTTTACAGATTAGTCATGGGTCAGCACACCACATTGTGCATGATGTGCTCCAGTTTCACAAAGTGTCTGCAAGATGGGTGCCACGGCAGCTGACTCCTGAAATGAGATGACGACGTGTTGATGCTTGTGAGGAACTTCTTCGGCACTTTGAACGAGAAGGTGATGGCTTCCTTGCAAGAATCGAAACCTGGGTTCACTTCCACCAACCGGAAACGAAGAGAGCGAGCAAGGAATGGCGCCATTCCTCATCACCAAAACCAAAGAAGCAGGGAAGGTTATGCTGACTCTCTTTTGGGACGAAAAAGGCGTCATTTCGGAGTAATACATGCATAGAGGGACCACTGTAGATCTCCTACAAAATCATCTGCGGCCTGCAATCAAATCAAAGCGACGTGGATTGTTGTCAGCAGGTGACATTTTGCAACATGAAAATACAAGGCCCCACACTGCCCGTACAACAGTTGCAACAATCACAGACCTGCATTTTGAGTGTCTTCCTCATCCACCATACTCACCAGACCTTGCCCCAAGTGATTTACATGTGTTTGGACCACTCAAAGACGCAACGGGCGGGAAGAAGTTCCGTTCTGATGAAGAGGTACGCCACACAGTGCATGAGTGGTTGCGCGGAGTACCAAAAGAATTTTTTTCTAAAGGAATTTATGCACTTTGTAAGCGCTGGAGGACTTGCATTGAGCGTGGGGGAGATTATGTTGATACAGCTTTGTACCACTTCTGCCAATAAATAATATTTAAAAAATATTTATGGTTTTCATTTGACTCACCCTCGTGTAACCAGCTCGGAGAATCGGCTATAAAGTAGTTGTATACGAAGAGAGTTCCGCAAATGCTCACAATCGACCAAAATTGCGTCCGGCACATTTCACCGCAATGTCCAAGACTCTTTGCGCCGATTTATAACTGTTGATGAAACCTTGATCCATCATCACACACCAGAGTCAAAACGCAGTCGAAACAGTGGACAAACGCTGGTGAAAGTGTGAAAATGCACCGAAGAACGCAAGTTATATGCAATGACATTTTTTTTTGAGGAGCGGGCGGGAATTCCAAGGAAAAATCTAATCGATTACTGAAAAAGGGCAGAACCATAAGTGGACCTTATCATGCTTTATTGTTGGATCGTTTGAAAACTGCGTTGGCTGGGAAAAGTCCAAGGTTGGCAAGGAAAAGAGTACTTTTGCACCGGGGTAATGCAACTTCCCACACATGGCGAAAACACATGAATTGGGCTTTGAACTGGCTCCTCATCAACCCCATTCATCAGAATTAGTCCCAACTGATATCTTCCTGTACCCTAATTTGAAACTTTTGTTTGCTGGGAAGAAGTTGCAGCCAACGAGTGTTTTGCACCTGCGCTTATTTTCAAAAATGGGATCAATGGGGTCGCAAGCGAAGTTCGCGACTGGATTGAGGCCTTTTTTGTAGGGAGGGCACATCATGCTATCTTGAATTGAGAGTCATCGTCACATATAGAAGTGGTTTCGGGTGTGCCCCAGGGACGTGTCTTGGGATCCTTGATGTTCATGTCGTATATTAATGACCCTGGAGACAATATTAACACTTTGCCGTCGGCACGTCTCGTACAAATAGATTCGGTTGGCGCCGGCAGCGCTAATTCGGTATACTTGGCTTGACGCCGGCTGCTCTTGACACTATCGGGAGATTATAAATTTTTTAATTTTACTAATCTCATCGTTAGTTCTCATAAGTTCTCAACCCTGTTCCCCTACCTGCATGTAATTTCGAAGATATACATACGTAAATTATCAAAAAGTTTGTTTGTTCATACACTTGTTTATTTGCATTGTCTTTGGTTCTTAGCATTTCTGTTTCATATGATATGCATCAAAACAGTCTCCAAGGTGTAACGCAACTCTACAGGACTTTCACATTAAGTCTGTTGTCCTTTTTGTGGAAAAAACATGGCAGTTTCTTCATTTTCTTTTATACGTCTCGGAAATAAGTATTAGGTGTTGTTGTTTTATGTACCAGGAACGTCTGTCAATCGGATCATGGTGAGACGTACGCGATGTTGTGGCAACCTCCAGGTTTTGCTCAGAAGCAGGTACATGGTCTTTTATCCACGAATCAGGATACTTTCAATAAAAAGTCGTGAAATCGGAGACTCTAGTGCTCTGTATTGAAATATCGACATATACAGAATGCGTTAAATAATGTGCAAGTAAACGGCACTGTCCGCTTTATTGCTGCTGTCGGAAAAATGTAAAAATGATATTATTTGTCCGAATTCGTTGCGGGACATCGTTTTGCGAAATATCGGTGTGACTATCAATGGATTCGTTGACCAATAATGATAGATCCTTGATTTTTTTACAATTACCATAAGCATAGCAGGCCCAAACCATTTTCAAAGTTCGGGTCCCGTAACGTTGACAAATTTGGCATTTTTTTACCCAGTTTCCTTCTGTTGCAATTAGTACTTGTTGGTTTCGTTGCTAATAACTTCAAATAGATCATTCCCAATATTTAATTCTACAATATCCTCCACACCCTGTGTATCTTTGAAAAATATGTTTGGACCCGGAGATGCTTGGTAAATCATAGTCTGACCACAGTGCACTATCTTCTTCGTCTGATTCAGCCCAATCAGTTGGCAACCGTAGCGTTCGCCGGATTCTTCTTGGACGTATTTCACTATCTTCCGACGATTGTGCTTCACTTTCATTTTTTTTTATATCCAATGTCTTCTTCCCAATCGGATAAGTCGTACGGAACGTCAGACAAGACGTCCGTGCTGGTTCAAATGGCTCTGAGCACTATAGGACTTGACATCTGAGGTCATCAGTTCCCTAGAACTTAGAACTGCGTAAACCTAAGGACATCACGCACATCCATTCCCGAGGCAGGATTCGAACCTGCGACCGTAGTAGCCGTGTGGTTCCGTACTGAAGCGCCTAGGACCGCTCGACCACAGCGGCCGGCTAACGTCCGTGCATTCATCGCAAATAATCGTATCGCCTCTTTCGGCTGCCATGGTGAAAGGGCACAAGTACTTATACAAACGCCGGCCGGGGTGGCCGTGCGTTTCTAGGCACTACAGTCTGGAACTGCGCGGCCGCTACGGTCGCAGGTTCGAATCCGGCCTCGGGCGTGGATGTGTGTGATGTCCTTAGGTTAGTTAGGTTTAAGTAGTTCTAAGTTCTAGGGGACTGATGACCTCAGAAGTTAAGTCCCATAGTGCTCAGAGCCATTTGAACCATTTGAACTTACAAAAACAAAAAAACTTGTTGACGTATGGAACTTATTGTTACCTAAACAAAACACCAACAGAGTGCAAGAGATACTAAAGTGCTGTCGCCGGCCACTGCGCGATACTATGCTCACGACACCACCGTGGCGTCGCCGGACGGCATAGTGTTAATATTAAAATCAGAGTCTTTGCAGATAATGCATATATCTCCAATGAAGTACTATCTGAGAGAAATTGCGTAAATATTCAGTCAGATCTTGATAAGATTTCAACATGGTGCAGAGGTTGCCATCTTGCTTTAAATGTTAAGAAATGCAAAATTTTGCACTCCACAAAACGAAAAAACCTGGTATCCTTTGACTATAATATCAATGTCACGGTTTGAATCGGCCAACTCATACAAATACCTGGGTGTGTAGGGGTATGAGATGTGTGGTACCCTGCCAACTCGTGTAATATACGGTGCCTAGGATGATGTTTTCTCGGGTAGCTAAACAACAATGCAAGCAAATTACACTAAAGGTTTTTATTACAATAAAGTAGATTGACAATACGCTTTACAAAGATTGGTCGCGAGCAATTAGTGACATGCACATAATCAATGTCCTTCAATGTACGAGGTGCATTCAAGTTCTAAGGCCTCCGATTTTTTTTTCTAATTAACTACTCACCCGAAATCGATGAAACTGGCGTTACGTCTCGACGTAATCGCCCTGCAGACGTACACATTTTTCACAACGCTGGCGCCATGATTCCACGGCAGCGGCGAAGGCTTCTTTAGGAGTCTGTTTTGACCACTGGAAAATCGCTGAGGCAATAGCAGCACGGCTGGTGAATGTGCGGCCACGGAGAGTGTCTTTCATTGTTGGAAAAAGCCAAAAGTCACTAGGAGCCAGGTCAGGTGAGTAGGGAGCATGAGGAATCACTTCAAAGTTGTTATCACGAAGAAACTGTTGCGTAACGTTAGCTCGATGTGCGGGTGCGTTGTCTTGGTGAAACAGCACACACGCAGCCCTTCCCGGACGTTTTTGTTGCAGTGCAGGAAGGAATTTGTGCTTCAAAACATTTTCGTAGGATGCACCTGTTACCGTAGTGCCCTTTGGAACCCAATGGGTAAGGATTACGCCCTCGCTGTCCCAGAACATGGACACAATCATTTTTTCAGCACTGGCGGTTACCCGAAATGTTTTTGGTGGCGGTAAATCTGTGTGCTTCCATTGAGCTGACTGGCGCTTTGTTTCTGGATTGAAAAATGGCATCCACGTCTCATCCACTGTCACAACTGACGAAAAGAAAGTCCCATTCACGCTGTCATTGCGCGTCAACATTGCTCGGCAACATGCCACACGGGCAGCCATGTGGTCGTCCGTCAGCATTCGTGGCACCCACCTGGATGACACTTTTCGCATTTTCAGGTCGTCATGCAGGACAGAACCCACAGAAATGCCAACTCTGGAGGCGATCTGTTCAACAGTCATTCGGCGATCCCCCAAAACAATTCTCTCCACTTTCTCGATCGTGTCGTCAGACCGGCTTGTGCGAGGCCGAAGTTGTTTCGGTTTGTTGTCACACGATGTTCTGCCTTCATTAAACTGTCGCACCCACGAACGCACTTTCGGCACATCCATAACTCCATCACCACATGTCTCCTTCAACTGTCAATGAATTTCAATTGGTTTCACACCACGCAAATTCAGAAAACGAATGATTGCACTCTGTTCAAGTAAGGAAAACGTCGCCATTTTAAGTATTTAAAACAGTTCTCATTCTCGCCGCTGGCGGTAAAATTCCATGTGCCGTACAGTGCTGCCATCTCTGGGACGTATTGACAATGAACGCGGCCTCATTTTAAAACAGTGCGCATGTTTCTATCTCTTTCCAGTCCGGAGAAAAAAAATCGGAGGCCTTAGAACTTGAATGCACCTCGTATACAACATGCATGCAAGTAAATGATTCTGTTCACAAGTCACGGCTCGTCTTCTAGTGCGGCCGAGGCCATGCAGAGCCTCGCTTTTATTCTCTTCGTGTAGAGGCCGCTCCTGTCGTGGTGACCTCGTAAGCGTGCTATTGCCTGACGTCGTCTCCCAACCCTCTCTGCTGTATCGTTCTTGATCTTCGTGCCGCAGCTCATTGTTACGCCGGAACGAAATGGAATGATCGCGTAAGTTCAGTCGCAGTGAAGCAGGTTGGTAGACTTCGGTTTATTGGTAGAATACTGGGCAAGTGCAATGAGTCTACAGAAGAGATTGCTTAAAAATCACTCGTGCAACCCTTCCTAGAGTATTAGTGATGTGTGTGGAACACGTACCAGACAGAAGTAACAAGGGGTATTTAACGTATACATAGAAGAGCAGCACAAGTGGTCACAGGTTTGTTTAATCGCCGCGAAAATGTCACAACGATATTGAGGAAACTGAACTGGAAGACTCTCGAAGACAGACGTAAACTATACCGAGAAATCTTCATGTTTTCCCAGCATAAAGATTTCGTGCGTGCAGCAGCGTAGACTCAGTTTCTCCTCCTAATATTTCGGCTGAATACCGTCCAGCCATCTTCAGAGTGAGCCGAGGTGACTGACACTCCAGGACTTGCTCCGTCCTTTTAAACTCGACGACCGGACCACTGCGGATGCGGCTAAAGATAGCAGCCAGCAAATGCTGGAGCGTTAGTCACGCCGATGACTCTGAAGATGGCTGGACGGTATTCAGCCGAAATATTAGAAGAAGAAATTGAATTTATGCTGCTGCACGCCCAAAATTTTATGTCTCTGTCCTGAGGAAGTCTGTTAACAAAGTTTCAAGAACCGGCTTTAAATGATTAGGGATATAACACAACCCACTACGTATTGCTCACTCAGGGGTCGTGAGGATAATATTAGAACAATTACTGCACACACAGAGCCATTCAAACAGTCATAATTCCCGCGCTCCATACATGAGGGGAACAGGAAGAAACGCTAGTAACTGGTTCAATGGGACGTACCCTCTGCCATGCACCTCGTGCTGGTTTGAACAATATACAGGGTGTTTCAAAAATGACCGGTATATTTGAAACGGCAATAAAAACTAAACGAGCAGCGATAGAAATACACCGTTTGTTGCAATATGCTTGGGACAACAGTACATTTTCAGGCAGACAAACTTTCGAAATTACAGTAGTTACAATTTTCAACAACAGATGGCGCTGCGGTCTGGGAAACTCTATATTACGACATTTTCCACATATCGACCATGCGTAGCAATAATATGGCGTAGTCTCTGAATGAAATTACCCGAAACCTTTGACAACGTGTCTGGCGGAATGGCTTCACATGCAGATGAGAAGTACTGCTTCAGCTGTTCAATTGTTTCTGGATTCTGGCGGTACACCCGGTCTTTCAAGTGTCCCCACAGAAAGAAGTCACAGGGGTTCATGTCCGGCGAATAGGGAGGCCAATCCACGCCGCCTCCTGTATTTTTCGGATAGCCCAAAGCAATCACACGATCATCGAAATATTCATTCAGGAAATTAAAGACGTCGGCCGTGCGATGTGGCCGGGCACCATCTTGCATAAAAAACGAGGTGTTCGCAGTGTCGTCTAAGGCAGTTTGTACCGCCACAAATTCACGAAGAATGTCCAGATAGCGTGATGCAGTAATCGTTTCGGATCTGAAAAATGGGCCAATGATTCCTTTGGAAGAAATGGCGGCCCAGACCAGTACTTTTTGAGGATGCAGGGACGATGGGACTGCAACATGGGGCTTTTCGGTTCCCCATATGCGCCAGTTCTGTTTATTGACGAAGCCATCCAGGTAAAAATAAGCTTTGTCAGTAAACCAAATGCTGCCCACATGCATATCGCCGTCATCAATCCTGTGCACTATATCGTTAGCGAATGTCTCTCGTGCAGCAATGGTAGCAGCGCCGAGGGGTTGCCGCATTTGAATTTTGTATGGATAGAGGTGTAAACTCTGGCGCATGAGACGATACGTGGACGTTGGCGTCATTTGGACCGCAGCTGCAACACGGCGAACGGAAACCCGAGGCCGCTGTTGGATCACCTGCTGCACTAGCTGCGCGTTGCCCTCTGTGGTTGCCGTACGCGGTCGCCCTACCTTTCCAGCACGTTCATCCGTCACGTTCCCAGTCCGTTGAAATTTTTCAAACAGATCCTTTATTGTATCGCTTTTCGGTCCTTTGGTTACATTAAACCTCCGTCGAAAACTTCGTCGTGTTGCAACAACACTGTGTTCCAGGCGGTGGAATTCCAACACCAGAAAAATCCTCCGTTCTAAGGAATAAACCATGTTGTCTACAGCACACTTGCACGTTGTGAACAGCACACGCTTACAGCAGAAAGACGACGTACAGAATGGCGCACCCACAGACTGCGTTGTCTTCTATATCGCTCACATCACTTGCAGCGCCATCTGTTGTTGAAAATTGTAACTACTGTAATTTCGGAAGTTTGTCCGCCTGAAAATGTACTGTTGTCCCAAGCATATTGCAACAAACGGTGTATTTCTATCGCTGGTCGTTTAGTTTTTATTGCCGTTTCAAATATACCGGTCATTTTTTAAACACCCTGTATATGTCGATATAGATGTTAACTATTTTTCCGACGGGATGAAAAAGCTGGGTGATCGGTAGACCAAATGTAAATCCTTCAAAGGAGAGTATGTCGAGAAGTTAGGTGAGTTGTTTACGAAAGAAACATTTACAATGAAATTAATACCCTTAGCTGCATACAGGCGTGGATATAAGTCAACGGGTATAGTTGGAAATGTCTGCCCCGACCGAGACTCGAACCCGGGATCTCCTGCTTACATGGCAGACGCTCTATCCATCTGAGCCAACGAGGGCAAAGAAGATAGTGTGACTGCATAAACTTATCTCTGGCACGCCTCCCGTGAGACCCACATTCGCAGCTGATTGTCCCGCCCTTCATACTCATTACGCGCGGCTTTACCACCGATTCCCGTAAGAGTTCGGGCAGTGTTTGTGCATCCGCACAGAAGAAGATGGTCAAATGGTCGGTGAGCCTTAACTATATATATATATATATATATATATATATGTGTGTGTGTGTGTGTGTGTGTGTGGGTGTGTGTGTATAAAGATGGTATCTGTTCTTTCGGACATGTCCGAAAGGACAGATATCATCTTCATATATATATAAAGAAATATTTGTTCTCGGTTTTTTACCAGGCTTATGAAGATACTCTCCTATGGCAAAAATGAGGAGCACCCCGCAGGGAAGCAGGAGAGCTAATTAATATTCACAGGTTGACAGGAAATATGATGGTATTCCGGTGAGTATTGAGTTGAATTTGCAAAGGACGGGGAAGTAAGAGTTCAGTTATAGTTATGACGCTACAGCCACTGTTGCCTGGGTGCGTGCAGTGGTTCGGTTGCGTGTAGTGCCTCCCTGAGACAAGTTCGCTCCGCAACTCTTGTAGCTGGTCCTTGATGCTGTGAGCATTGTCACAGCAACGAAGTTGACGTTCGAGCTGGTCTCACGCATGTTCTGTCGGACAGAGGTCTTGGACTTGCGGTCATGGGAGTGTCCCAATGTCACCCCGACAGTTAATAGAAACACGTGAAACGCATGCACGCGCATTGTCTCGTTGGAAAATGGCACCACGGTGCTGTCGGGTAACAGATGGGGATGACTGGTGCCCGTGGCGTACCGCTGCACTTGCAGAGTTCTGTCAACTCTACCAGCCGTCACCTAACATCATCCCAGATGCTACCCTTCTCCCTCACCTGACGATGGGTGTGACACCGGCGTGTCTCGAAAACACTGGAAGGAAAGAGTGGTTCACCTGTAGAGGAGACCGCATATAGGACGCCAGTGTGACCTATTATTGACTACTGCTCGAGTATTTCGGATCCGTACCAGGTCGCTGGAGAGAGACTTCGAAGCATTCCAGAGGTTGGCTGTTACGCTGAAGCGTCAAAGAAACTGGGATAGGCCTACGTATCCAAATACAGAGATATGTAAACACGTAGAATACGGTGCTGCGTTCGGCAACGCCTATATAAGAGAACAAGTGTCGGGGGCAGTTGTTAGATCGGTTACTGCTGCTACAATGGCAGGTTGTCAAGATTTAAGTGCGTTTCAACGTGGTGGTATAGTCGGCGCACGAGCGATGGGTCAGAGCATCTCCGAGGTAGCGATGGAGTGGGGATTTTCCCGTATGACCATTTCACGAGCGTACCGTGAACATCAGGAATCCGGTAAAGCATTAAATCTTCGACATCGCAGTGGCCGGAAAAAGATGCTGCAAGAACGGGACCAACAATGACTGAAGAGAATCGTTCAACGTAACACAAGTCCAACCCTTCCTCAGATTGCTGCAGATATCAGTGCTGGGGCTTCAGCAAGTGGCAGCGTGCGGACCATTCAAGAAAACGTCATCGATATGGGCTTTCGGAGCCGAAGGCCCACTCATGTACCCTTGATGACTGCACGACACAAAGTTTTACACCTCGTCTCGACACACCAACACCGACATTGGACTGTTGATGACTGGAAACATGTTGCTTGGTCGGACGAGTCTCGTTCCAAATTGTATCGAGTGGATGGACGTGTACGAGTATGGAGGCAACATGAATCCATGCGCCCGCCCCCCCCCCCCCCCCCCTATGTCGGCAGGGGACAGTTGAAGCTGGTGGAGTCTCTGTAATGGTGTGGGGTGTTTACAGTTGGAGTGGGGTGGGGCACCCTGATACGTCTAGATACGACTCTGACAGGTGACACGTACGTAAGCATCCTGTCTGATCACCTGCATCCATTCCTGTCTATTTTGCATTCCGACAGGCAATTCCAGCAGGAGAATGCGACACGCCACACTTCCAGAATTGCTACAGCGTGGCTTCAGGAGCACTCTTCTGAGTTTAAACACATCCGCTAATCACCAAACTCTCCAGACATGAATATTATAGAGCATTTTTGGGATGCCTTGCAACGTGCTGTTCAGAAAATATCTCCACCCCGTCGCACTCTTACGGATTTATGGACAGCACTGCAGAATTCATGGTGTGTGTTCCGTCCAGTACTACTTCAGACATCAGTCGAGTTCATTTCGTGTTGCGGCGCTTCTCCTCTGGCGGTGTGGGGGGGGGGGGGGGGGCTACACGATATTAGGCAGGTGTACCCGTTTCTTTGGCTCTTCAGTGTGGATTTGTCACCGACAGGTTCCAACAATGCGTAATTGTTATGGACATTCTTCGATAACTCAGATGGAAATCCCTCGAGTGAAGGCGACGCTCTTTTTGAGAAACACTACTGAGAAAATTTAGATAACTAGCATTTGATAAATAAGAAGAAAACAAAAACTATGGTAGCAGGGAAGGCAAAAGAAAATAGTAAAGTTAATATTAAACTACAAGGTGATGTTCTAGAGCAGGTTGAGAACTTCTGTTATTTAGGGAGCGCAATCACTGACGACAATAAATGTATCACAGATATAAAGAGAAGAGTAGCGTCGGCAAAGCAAGCTTTCCAAAACAAAAGGAATTTATTATCAGACAAGCATATAAGCTTAGAAAGTAGGAAAAAGTTTGCCAAAACTTTTGTCTCGAGTGTCTTAACATTCGGATGTGAAGCGTAGACTCTGGGAAAGGCAGAGCAAAAGAGACTGGAAGCAATGGAAATGTGGATATGGAGAAGAATGACGAAAACAAGCTGGGTAGATAGAAAAAGTGATTAACAGGTCTTAAGAGAAGTGAATGAGAACAGAACGCTGCTAAATTATATAGGAAGAAGAAAATCAAAACTGATCGGGCACATAATGAGACACAACCAGTTCCTAAAGAATGTATTTGAAGGAAAAGTTGTAGGAAAAAAGCTGAGAGGCAGGCCAAGAGCAACGTATTTTAATAACATCAAAGAAGATATGGCGACAAAATCGTATGAAGAATTGAAGAGGATGACAATGGAAGAAGACGTGGCTAAATCGACAAGGCATAGCCTTTACTTTATGGTGATAGCATTTGAAGCTAACTGGCAAACGATTCTACTGCCACCAGCATACATTGCGCGTAAGGACCACGAAGATAACATGCGAAAAATTTGAGCTCATACGGAAGCATATAGATAGTCGTTTTCCCTCGCTCTATTTGTGAGTGCAGCAGGAAAGTAAATGAGAAGTAGTGGTACAGAGCAACCTGCGCCACCGACCACGTGATGTCTTGCGGAGTATGTACACTACTGGCCATTAAAATTGCTACACCACGAAGATGACGTGCTACAGAACCGAAATTTAACCGACAGGAAGAAGATGCTGTGATATGCAAAAGATTAGCTTTTCAGAGCATTCACGCAAGGTTGGCGCCGATGGCGACACCTGCAACGTGCTGACATGAGGAAAGGTTCCAACCGATTTCTCGTACACAAACAGCAGTTGACCGGCGTTGCCTAGTGAAACGTTGTTGTGATGCCTCGTGTAAGGAGGAGAAATGCGTACCATCACGTTTCCGACTTTGATAAAGGTCGGATTGTAGCCTATCGCGATTGCGGTTTATCGTATCGCGACATTGCTGCTCGCGTTGGTCGAGATCCAATGACTGTTGGCAGAATATGGAATCGGTGGGTTCAGGAGGGTAATACGGAATGCCGTGCTGGATCCCAACGGCCTCGTATCGCTAGCAGTCTAGATGACAGCCATCTTATCCGCATGGCTGTAATGGATCGTGCAGACACGTCTCGATCCCTGAGTCAACAGATGGGGACGTTTGCAAGACAACAACCATCTGCACGAACAGTTCGACGACGTTTGCAGCAGCATGGACTATCAGCTAGGAGACTGTGGCTGCGGTTACCCTTGACGCTGCATCAAAAAAAGGAGCGCCTGCGATGGTGTGCTGGACGACGAACCTGGGTGCACGAATGGCAAAACGTCATTTTTTCGGATGAATCCAGGTTTTGTTTACAGCATCATGATGGTCGCATCCGTGTTTGGCGGCATCGCGGTGAGCGCACATTGGAAGCGTGTGTTCGTCATCGCCATACTGGCGTATCACCCGGCGTGATGGTATGGGGTGTCATTGGTTACACGTCTCGGTCACCTCTTGTTCGTATTGACGGCTCTTTGAACAATGGACGTTATATTTCAGATGTGTTACGACCCGTGGCTCTACCCTTCATTCGATCCCTGCGAAACCCTACATTTCAGCAGGATAATGCACGGCCGCATGTTGCAGGTCCTGTATGGGCCTTTCTGGATACAGAAAATGTTGGAATGCTGCCCTGGCCAGCACATTCTCCGGATCTATCACCAATTGAAAACGTCTGGTCAATGGTGGCCGAGCAACTGGCTCGTCACAATACGCCAATCACTATTCTTGATGAAATGTGGTATCGTGTTGAAGCTGCAAGGGCAGCTGTACCTGTACACGCCATCCAAGCTCTGTTTGACTCAATGCCCAGGCGTATCAAGGCCAGAGGTGGTTGTTCTGGGTACTGATCCTCAGGATCTATGCACCCAAATTACGTGAAAATGTAATCACATGTCAGTTCTAGTATAATACGAATATTTGTGGAATGAATACCCGTTTATCATCTGGATTTCTTCTTGGTGTAGCAATTTCAATGGCCAGTAATGTAGATTTAGATGTAAATGTTAATGTTCAAATGTAGATGGCGCTCGTTGATGTCTTGTAGGGGGCCGCCGGCAACGTCGTGTTGTGCCGAGTAAGCCGCTCGTGCAGCCAGACAGACGTGGAGCCACACCCACCAACGGGGGCGGATGATTTGCAGCCAGCCGACCGCTCTGCAGAATCTTAGCCCAGATCTCACTTCCCCCTCCCCCCCCCCCCCCCCCCCGCACCCGACCATTTCCCATCCCAACCGTACTGCGAGATATGCGTCTCCTCCCCTTCGACACACGACGACCAACTTGTCTAACGACCGTCGCTGCTTGCCGCCGAATTCCCCCGGACTGGTAATTAGCGGAGCTCTCGTCGGTGCAGCGAGCAGTGGTGGCAGAATTAGCGAGACTTGCGGGGGGAGATATTGGGCGATCTGCGAGCACGGACCACTGAAACCAGCCGAGGCAACTTGGTGGCGGGTAGCAGGGGCGGTGCGGAAGTCTCGACTGAGGCCGGCGCGTCGGTGCTCACCCTATGCGGGCGCCTCTAGACGCTCAATATCACTTGGCAGTCCGCCCCCGGTAGCTGAGTGGTCAGCGCGACGGAATGTCGTGCCTAGCGGCCCGGGTTCGATTCCCGGCTGGGTCGGAGATTTTCTCCGCTCAGGGACTGGGTGTCGTGTCGTCCTTATCTTCATCATTTCATCCCCATCGACACGCAAGTCGCCGAAGTGGAGTCAACTCGAAAGACTTGCACCAGGTCTCGCGTCCGTCGGCCGTCGTAATTTAATATATTATTACTATTATCATTATTTTTTGATTGTTGCCGACTTACGTGGTGGGCCTTAATAAAAATGATATTTCATTCAAATTTGATTTACGATTAAATGCTTTCCGGAAGTTCTCCCTTTTAACAATATTAATCTTAAATTATTTGTTACGTTAATGAACGTTAGACTCACTGAATGTTAAAACATGAGCATATAAGTTGAACAATGGAATAAACTTTTCATATTAATTTCCTCGGCTAGTCACTTAAAAGCAAAAAATCTTTAGTTATTCATTACAATTGCGGCCCACAGAGGCGCGACAATATTTCCTCTTACCTCCGTTAACCATTGCATTGTAGTCGGAATCCTGGCTCTGACTCTCGGCTATGGTACTGAAAATAAGAACCTTAAAGCTACGCATTTTCTGCAACTTCGTGCGGCTGTGGAGAAAAATGAATATTATGTTAATAGCGGGCGAGTTTTTCGCTTCCGCTAATTTTTTTATAAGTTAACATTGCCACCTAATGGCGTCGTTGGCTGCATCGGCCGCTGCGCTTGTTGAACTGTAGATTACTTGAATGCAGGTTAATTCAAGGAAGGCGGACATGAAATCGGGATCACCTCTTACAAATTAAAAGTGCACAATAATATTAAGTCAATGTATTATCTGCTTAATTCGTACAAATATGCTTACATTTGCCAGCACTCGCAAGATGTCTGTCTACACGCAACCAAGACAAGAGAAGAAGTGAAGACGACTAATAACAAAAGAGCGTATCTTGTCGTCTCTTTAGATCATTTTGTTATATTTCTTTTCCCTCGAAACTTACACAGAGAAATTATTATAATACGGAGAAAAATTTATGTTCGCCTGTGCGGCTAGTGTCCACTTATTATTCAAATTTTAAATGTCTCTTCTTTATAAATACCGTTTTTTAAGTCTTTTCGTAATATAGCACTGGGGACGCTTTACAGGCGAACGGTCTACCCGACGGGAGGCCCTCGCCACACGGCATTTCCATCACTTGAAAAACGTCCATATTCACCGCAAAGAGCTTTCCTATTGAGACCGTTTCGATCTACAGATCATCACACGCGATAAAATATTTACAACAGCTTACAAAGCAATACAAAGTCAATCGCATCGAATAATAAAAAGTCCATGATTCGTTAGCGCCGTCAAATAGAAACGTTAACAGAAAACTCTCGATCTTTAACCTCTTCAGTCCGTGGAATTCG
This sequence comes from Schistocerca americana, assembly GCF_021461395.2. Lineage (NCBI taxonomy): Eukaryota > Metazoa > Arthropoda > Insecta > Orthoptera > Acrididae > Schistocerca > Schistocerca americana. The sequence goes on from NC_060127.1 coordinate 84,180,675, forward strand.
ACGCTCCACTCCGTAAAATTAATAAACAATTTTTTACCAACTCGTGTGCTGCGATCTAGCGGCAGAAACTGAACCTACGCAACCCACACGAACGTATTCCACCAGTCTTAACTGTTTATCAGTTTTACGAAGTGAGATCTCTAAGTCCAATGTGTAACCATGGGACTGAAGAAGTTAAACACGGCTGATCACTCGGAACAGGCCTGCGATTGGTTTCAAAGCGGCCTGTGGAAAAACTTCGTGGGAGGAGAAAGTGTGGTGCTCACATTGTACTCACGAAGTACACCTTTGACCTCGAAGGCGTGGAACGGCACAAACCCTGCTTACAATAGCACTCGATCTTAAAAAGTGGTCTGCGTCGTTTTCTATTCTACCACAAGTGACATTTTAATAGATTGAAACAAAGTAACAAGATATCAGTACTATCGGAGGGTTCAAATGGTTCAAATGGCTCTGAGCACTATGGGACTTTAGGTCATCAGTCGCCTAGAACTTGAACTACTTAAACCTAACTAACCTAAGGACATTACACACATCCATGCCCGAGGCAGGATTCGAACCTGCGACCGTAGCGGTCGCGCGGTTCCAGACTCACGCGCCTAGCCGAGCGTTGGCGAAGTATGACGCATAAAGCTACTAGCGTGACGTCCCAGTTCGTTGTAGGGCCCGTATCTCTCCCGGGCCCCGACAATATTTTGCTGATTAAGCATGTACACGTGGATCAGCTCAGGTGTTGCGGCTACAAGGTATCAACAAATTTAGTCGGTTTTCGGCGCATTACACTGTGCGGCCTCGGCTTCACTCCGTTCCGTTTCCACTGGCCATTTAACCTCGCTGGATGATCGTGTCTGCTCGGGACGCGGTACAGCGCAGCTAACGTCGTTCTGCCGGTAGCAGAAGCCTTTTACAGCGAGGACGTTCCAGCAGCTGGTCGTTACACCGGCAGCTGCCGCAGCTGCGGACCGCGCACCTGTCTACAACACTTGCCTTCCCCCCTCCACCTGTCCCCTTCTTTTCCTGGGTTGCAACTGTTATAGGAGCGACTGGGACACAGTCTATGCCATTAGCGTAAGTTGCACATAGAGAAAACTTCGAAACGATCGTTTTTACATATTACACTACTGACCATTAAAATTACTACACTACGACGATGACGTGCTACAGATGCGAAATTTAACCGACAGGAAGAAGATGCTGTGATATGCAAATGATTCAGAGCATTCAAACAAAGCTGGCGCCGGTGGCGACACCTACAACGTGCTGACATGAGGAAAGTTTCCAATCGATTTCTCATACACAAACAGCAGTTGACCGGCGTTGCCTGGTGAAATGTTGTGATGCCTCGTGTAAGGAGGAGAAATGCGGACCATCACGTTTCAGAATTTAATAAAGGTCGGATTGTAGCCTATCGCGATTGCGGTTTATCGTATCGTGACACTGCTGCTCGCGTTGGTCGAGATCCAATGACTGTCAGCAGAATATGGAATCGGTGGGTTCAGGAGGGTAATACGGAACGCCGTGCTGGATCCCAACGGCCTCCTATCACTAGCAGTCGAGATCACAGGCATCTTATCCGCATGAATGTAACGGATCGTGCAGCCACGTCTCGATCCCTGAGTCAACAGATGGGGATGTTTGCAAGACGACAACCATCATCACGAACTGCTCGACGACGTTTGCAGCAGCATGGACTATCAGCTCGGAGACCATTGCTGCGGTTACTCCTGGCGCTGCTTCACAGGCAGGAGTGCCTGCGATGGTGTACTCAACGACGAACCTAGGTGCACGAATGGCAAAACGTCATTTTTTCGGATGAACCCAGGTTCTGTTTACAGTATCATGATGGTCACATCGGTGTTTGGCGACATCGAGGTGAACGCACATTGGAAGCGTGTATTCGTCAACGCCATACTGGCGTATCACCCGGCGTGATGGTATGGGGTGCCATTGGTTACACGTCTCTGTCACCTCTTGTTCGCGTTGACGGCACTTTGAACAGTGGACGTTACATTTCAGATGGGTTACGACCCCTGGCTCTACCCTTCATTCGATCCCTGCGAAACCCTACATTTCAGCAGGATAATGCACGACCGCACGTTGCAGGTCCTGTACGGGCCTTTCAGGATACAGACGGATACAGAAAATGTTCGACTGCTGCCATGGCCAGCACATTCTTCAGATCTCTCACCAACTGAAAACGTCTGGTCAATGGTGGCCGAGCAACTGGCTGGTCACAATACGCCAGTCACTGCTCTTGATGAACTGTGGTATCGTGTTGAAGCTGCATGGGCAGCTGTACCTGTACACGCCATCTAAGCTATGTTTGACTCAATGCCCAGGCGTATCAAGGCCGTTATTACGGCCAGAGGTGGTTGTTCTGGGTACTGATTTCTCAGGATCTATGCACCCAAGTTGAGTGAAAATGTAATCACATGTCAGTTCTAGTATAATATATTTGTCCAATGAATACCCGTGTATCATCGGCATTTCTTCTTGGTGTAGCAATTTTAATGGCCAGTAGTGTACATTGCCTTACTGGACTAAGCTGACAACGAGCTACAAAAGGCACTTAACCGGATTAGTTACATGTTCATACAAAAATGGGAGATTATCAACAGAATGAAAACAAAAATGACAAAAAAGGACAATACAGTGTGTGCAATTGTACAACTTACACTATGTCATCAAAAGTATCCGGACACCCCCAAAAACATACGTTTATCATATTAGTTGCATTGTGCTGCGACATCCTGCCAGGTACTCCACATCAGCGACCTCAGTAGTCATTAGACACTGTGAGAGAGCAGAATAGAGTTCTCCGCGGGACTCACGGACTTCCAACATGGTCAGGTGATACGGTGTCGCTTGTGCCATACGTCTGATTGTGAGATTTCCACACTCCTAAACATCCCTAGGTCCACTGCCTCCGATGTGATAGTGAAGTGGAACCGTGAAGGGACACGTACAGAACAAAAGCGTACAGGCCGACCTTGTCTGTTGACTGACAGAGGCCGCCGACAGTTGAAGAGGATCGTAATGTGTATTAGGCAGACATCTGTCTAGACCTTCACACAGGAATTCCAAACTGCATAGGATCAACTGCAAGTACTGTGACAGTATGGTGGGAGGTGAGAAAACTTGGATTTCGTGGTCTAGCAGCTGCTCATAAGCCACACATCACGCTGGTAAATGACAAACGTCGCCTCGCTTGGTATAGGAAGCGTAGACATTGGACTGTTTAACAGTGGAGAAAAAAAAAAAAAATTGTGTGGGGTGACAAATCACGGTACACAATATGGCGATCCGTTGGCAGGGTGTGGGTATGGCGAATGCACGGTGAACATCTGCCCGCGTGTGTAGTGCCAACAGTAAAATTCGGAGGCGATGGTCTTATGCTGTGGTCGTGTTTTTCATCGAGGGGCCTTGCACCCCTTGTTGTTTTGCGTGGCACTATCACAGCACTGTCCTACGTTGATGTTTTAAGCACCTTCTTGCTTCCCACTGTTCAAGAGCTTTTCGGGGAAGGCAGTGCATCTTTCAACACGATAGAGCACCTGTTCATAATGCATAATGCACTGCCTGTGGCGGGGTGGTTACACGATAATAACATCCCTGTAATGGCCTGGCCTGCACAGAGTCCTGACTTGAATTCTATATAACAGATCTGGGATGCTTTTAAACGCCGACTTAAGTCCGGGGAGTATGGTGGATGGTTCAGTACTTCACAGTACCATCGACCAAACTTAGCAGCCACAGGCTGCACTGTATGCGCCCGCGCATTGTCGTGCGAAATTATGGGTGGGTTGCGCAGAAAGTGTCGCCGCTTCTTTCGCAAAGCTGGTCGCAGGTGATGCTCCAAAAACGAGCAGTAATACTGCGCATTGGCGGTCTGCCGTGGGGGAACGTAATGCGTTAGGATAACACCATCACAGTCGTACACGAGTATCACCATACTGGGGCTCTGACGAACTTCGACTTTCACGGTGGCCCATAATGACGCCATTCGTTGGATTGGCGTTTCACTTTTGCCTCGTACGATGTGGTCCATGTCTCATCCAATTTTACGATACAGCGTAAGAGAGCCTCTCCTTCATGCTCATAGTGCTCCAAGTGCGTTTGAGCAGCATCGTAAGCATCCATTTCTGCATTTCCATCAAGTCATGTGGAACCCATCGTGATGCAATTTTTCGCATGCCAAGGCGTCCCTTCAGGAAGTGAAGCACAGCCATATGCGCTAATCCGGTTTCGTGGGCGAGCTCACGAATCCTATGGCGTCGATCACTGTCCACTAACGCGGCAGCATCATGCACTTCTTCTTCAGAGACGCTAGGACGACCTGCCGGATGCTTGTCTGCCACAGTTTGCCGACCTTCGCTGAAGGCTTATACCCACTTGCCACTGTTCTGTACGGCAATGCCGATTTCTCGCACGCCTCTTGATGAACTTGGTGACAGCGTCGTGCTGTAGGACCTCTGGTGTATTCAATCTTGATCCAACTCCGTTGTTCCTGTTTCGAAAATATAGTGACACCGTTACGTTAGGCCGATCGCTCACAAGTGACTGTTTCCCTCGATTGCGCGCGCGCCGGTGATGTGGGATGGGCGAGTCCATTTGCTCAGAGGTAAGGTAGGTATGTCAACAACGTGTGCTATCAGCAACAATAGTAGATTCCATTGCATAGTGTGTCCACAGCAGTGTTGCCACTATTTAAGTTCCATTTTTGACAGCTCCAGTTTGTAATGCTGTTTGTTTACAATGGAATTTCCATTTAGCGGACCGAGCGAGGTGGCGCAGTGGTAAGCACACTGGACTCGCATTCGGGAGGACGACGGTTCAAACCCGCATCCGGCCATCCTGAGTTACAGTTTTGAACATAGCTATTACTCAGCAACTCTATACTAGTTTCAATATGGGGTTCTACAGCCAACCGGTTCCACACAACTGGTAGGTACATTGACCTAGGTACCGACGCCTACTAGGGGTGTCTTCATCAAAATCAAGTTTTGCTGAATCGTAAAATTACATCGCTAAAAAGTAATGGTCACAATTTGGAGCAGCTAAATGAAACTTTCTAGTCTTTTATTTACTATTGACTTGAGCGTAGCTGCTCCAGCTTGTGACCATCGCTTTTTAGCATTGTAATATTACGATTTAGCAAAATTTAATTCTGATGAAGACATGCTTAGTAGGCGTCGAAACCTCGGTCAATGTACCTACCAGCTGTGTTCAAGCGGTTGGCTGTATGACTGTATGTTGTGTCCTGATTTAGGTTTTCCGTGGTCTCCCTAAATCGCTTCAGGCAAATGCCGGGATGGTTCCCTTGAAAGGGCACGGCCTACTTCCTTCCACATCCTCCCCCGAATCAACCAACCAGACTATTTCGCGGAATGTCAGTGATTACATTTGAATTTTCAGAGATAGTATTTGTGTGGTGGTTACGTAAATGATAAGCCTTATATTGTTCTGTGTTTACCAATTTTATGCTATAATGTCAATAAAATTTTCTAGGTATTTTGCATATTTAAAATATGTTTGTTCGTTGTGGGTGTCTTCTTGGTTTGTCTCTGTATGAGAATGAATTTCCATTCACCCCACAACGTTCACTGTGTGTCCTTTAGGTACTGTGTGCAGAACTTTAAGGGCATTTCTAATATTTTCTGCTTTATACTGGAAGACGAAAAAACAGATTTTAAACCAAAAAAAAAAACCTACAAAATTTTGTTGGCATTGTAAAAGAAAAACAGTAATTTATCGCGGTAAGCACAATAGAACACTTATCATTTAGGCAAAAACTCAGTGATCTCTGTATATCTGGTTTCGACATCAGATATATAGAGACCACTGGGTTTTTACGTAAATGGTAAGTGTCTGTACTTACCTGCCAAAGACGCTCGTATTTCGTTTGTTGTCTAATTACAACATAATTCCCACGACAACGCAAAATGAAAATACTTTTAGATTCTATTCTCACATCAGCCATATCATCACACACTGATGGGAAGGTCACTGCCAGAAATAAGTACGAGATTATCACGCATAGACCAGTGGAAGATTTTTGATTACAACATGGCGGACCACGCAGATGACAAGACTCTGCAGGCACGTCGAAGTTCCAAGTTTTGAGATCAGAGATCTACATCCAGGTAGTCTAGAAATCACTGTAAAAACCTCAAAAGTGTCTCCAAAAATTAAACGTAATCACCGACTTTTCGCGAAATAGAAATTCCGTTGTAAACGTCTAGCATCGCCGGAGCCAAATCTGTCAGAAAATCTGACGAAAAACTTCACAGTATCACGCAAATAGAAAGTAGACATATAAATAACAGGATCTAATCGTAAAGAAAGACAACGGTCATTTATGCTCCAAGATAAGTCGTAAGTTGCCATATGTATATACGGACGAAATGAACAATACTACACCTATTATACCATCTGCACAGGTACACTTGATAATGGCAAAGTTCCGAAACGAGTTCGTCGTATAACTTATATTACTGCAGGTAAATAAATAAATAATGCAACTCGTAGGCCTACTTAAAGTGATATATGTCCTTCGATCTCATGCAGGCTGAAGGCCCACTGGAAATAAAATACTTACGTACGTATTTATGCCATTCCCATTTCGGTGTCCTATTTGCGTGTTGACCTGCGCTTACCTTCGCTCACCGCAATCTGTAGTCATTTGTGCGACAGCAAAAACAGTTTAGGAGTCTATTTCTCGTTACAGGGCTAAAGACTGCTAGCGACGCGTATGGAGTTTATATCGGCATAACACCGCCTGATTTACGACCTGGGCGATCGTGTGGCCCCATAAAATTTGATGCAGTCTCAGCTAGACTGACGCACACGACTTGTACCCGGTGAAGAGGGAGGGGACACGCGCTGTAATGGGGATCGTAAACTTCCCTCCACACACGCACACCCACCCACGCACACCCACACCCACACGCACACCCACGCACGCACACACACACACACACACACACACACACACACACACACACACACACACACACACAATTTATGGGGAGCTGAATAACCCACACGTAAAAGCCTGGCCATTCTATTATCTCCCCACTGCCTCTTTAAAGGTGGACTGACAACACGAGGATAAAGACAAGATCGACGGAATTCGTTGCACTTTACTATCGATACATCAACGGCTGAACTGTGACATAATTATTCTACAGATATACAGTGATGGTGCCACAGATTTTCTTCTCCTTACAGGGTGTTTTACTGCACCTGCGCCTGCATAAATACTCCGCAAGTATGGTGCGTGGCGGAGGGTATCTTGTGCAACTATTGTCCTTTTTCTTTCCTGTTCCACTCGCAAATAGAGCGAAGGAAAAAACGCATGTCTTAATACCTCCTTACGAGCCTTAATTTCTGATACGCATTCATACATTTTTCTTTTGTTATGGTCCACAAAAAATCAACATAATTTTGTGTGTGTGTGTGTGTGTGTGTGTGTGTGTGTGTGTGTGTGCATCCGCACATCAAATTCACTACGGAAACAGAACAACAAATGGCTCTGAGCACTATGGGACTTAACATCTGAGGTCATCAGTCCCCTAGAACTTAGAACTACTTAAACCTAACTAACCTAAGGACAACACAGACATCCATGCCCGAGGCAGGATTCGAACCTGCGACCGCAGCAGTTGCGCGGTTCCGGACTGAAGCGCCTAGAACCGCTCGGCTACCGCGGCAGGCAAACAGAACAACAGCGGATGATGAGAAATTAAGACAACACAGTCAGTGATTTTTCAGTTTGAAGTGCTGTGCATCGAATATATCTGAATTCAAATTTGCTTCCAAACCCTGTAATCAGAGGTGCACTCCAGCTTGTGTGATAACAGCACCACTGGAGGAACAGATCTGGTGGAGCGACGAGTTTGTACCACACACCAACGGATGTAAATATCCGTGGAAAACTGGAAATCAGCCAATTATTTTAATACTCTCGATCTCATTTGAGAGTAAGAGCACTTAGCGGCCTGCAACAGACTTCACACATCATTTCAAACCTTTACAAATCTAATAATTTTTTCATAATGCGGGGCCACAGTCATAATATATTTCTTTAAAGTCAGTACCGACATTAGACTGTTGTTTATTTACAGTGTTACATTTACACTTACACAATCATGATTTCGGCTTCACACACACTATGTGTCTAATAGAGTATTTTAATACGACAGTATGCCATCCCATGCAATTTAAAACGCCTGATAATGGCACTTTGAAGCCGAAATCATGATTTTGTAAGTGTAAATATAAAACTGTAAATAAACAACAGTCTAATGGCGGTACTGACTTTAAAGAGCCTTACAAATCTATTTATCGGTGACCCCCGTCCGCAAAAACGATGAAAGGAAAACAAATTTATCACTTACTACATTCTCTTTGTTCATGCAGTAAAACTTCAGTATGAGATATTATGTTTTAATTTATTACTTTTTTACTACGAACTCTATTCGCAACACACTTTGCGTACACTATTTACATTTGTCACTTAACGAATCTGCAAAATTATATCTAGCAAGACACGTAATTCAAGAGATTCGGCATCACAAGCATTGAAATGGCTGAAAAAGTAGCTTCTGCTTAAAATGGAGCGCAAATTACCCAGTTTCACCCGATGTTTCCTAATGAAAGCACGTAGCGACTTCCAACAAACTTTAAGATAATTTGTAACCTTTTCTAATTCTTTTCTCGGTTACATGCTTAAATACGTGGTTAACGTTTAACAAGGAATCAGACGTTTGAAGCAGTTTTATACGTAGGAACTCGATTCTTCAAAGAATCGGGAGTTTACACGTTCAGATATGTCAGTCTAGAGAGCTCTTACCCCCTTTCCTCGCTCCCACAGGTACACCCGAACCGCTACACCGCCTGTTTGTGCCAATGTTGTACTGGGCGGTAATAATTGAAGTGGAACTACTCACGGAGGTCCAGAGTAGGCTGTAATTGTTGTATGGTAGCGAAACTTGGTAGATATGCTAATGCTAAAATGCGGCACCGATTTACGCTGAAAAAAAAAAATAGTTCCAATTTTTGGCCACCAGGTGCAAATCTGGCACCGTGCAGCAGTACGTTGACGTCTCCGGTGCTCCTACTAAAGAAACTGTGTAAGCGGCAGTTATAATAAAATCAACAAAGAAGTTGACTGAGTAGTGTCTGACTGTACATATCATTCGAAAAATAAAATGCGGCAAACAAGCACCAGAGTTTTTGAACAAAAATTATGGAAAAATATAAAGGGTTTATCACTTTAAATATCTGGGGGAAATCATACAAGAAAACGCTCTGGAAAAAGCTGCAAACGACATTCGCTCTCGAAAAGTAGCAACTTTATTCAGATTAAAACAAAATATTTTTTGTAAAAAACACATTTTAAATTCAGTAAACCTAGGCATTACAGCATTGTAATCAAAACTGAATGTCTTTAAACAGAAATTTTAATTTTAAATAGAAAGAGGGATATTGGAGAAATTCAAAAGAAAGAAAGATTATTACGAAAGTATTAAGGTCGAAATTACTGATGGAGAAACAAATAAACTGGGAAATAATAAGGAAATAGAAGAATACACAGACACACATGGGTGCATGAGAAAACGAAGCCTTAAATTATATGGGCACCCACTAGGTTAACGAAACAAATAGTAGAATTCTATGAAAATAGAAGTAAGGCCAAAACGAAGCCAGTTAAATGGATCGTTGCGGTTAAGGAGGATCTTAAAGTAGCCGGTATAACTCAGGTAGACGTAAATGATAATAATCATAATTAATTGAAACCCTCAGCTGCCGACAGATGTTGGTGATATTTCTCGATCGGGACAGCTGAAAATGTGTGCCCCGACCGGGACTCGAACCCGGGGTCTCCTCCTTACATTGCAGACGCTCTATCCATCTGAGCCATCGAGGATGAATAGCGCGACTGCAGGGTCTTGCCCCTGCAGGCTTCCCGTGAGACCCACATTCCCAACTGTCCACAATCTACATACGTAATGTTCCTAATAGATATTTGCCAATCCACTCATTAGTCGCGCCAACTAAGGTGACGATACCCGGAAGCGTTTGGCCAACCTGTGCGCATTCGCACAGCCTAAGGTCAATGGCCGGGTAGTCTTTAACTATATAAATGAAGATAGTAGATCTGTGTCCTCGGTGGCTCGTATGGATAGAGCGTCTGCCATGTAAGCAGGAGGCCCGGGTTCGGTTCCGGTCGAGGCACACATTTTCAGCTGTCCCCATCGAGGTATGTCAACAACACCTGTCGCCAGCTGAGGGTTTCGATTAATTATCATTTATTCTAGAGAAGCTGCACGGTCATCAATGGTATCTGTTCTTTCAAGAACAATTACTATCTTCATATATCAAGTAGACGTTACAGACAGAAAGACATTCGGACAAAAAATATTTCATTGGAAACCTGGTCAGAGGGAAATTAGAAAACGGACTGGACCACCGTGATTTGATGAAAGAAAGAGACTTCATTCTGAAAGGATGAAACAAATTGGACGCAAAGGAATGCCAACTATCAAAAGCGACATGGACTGATTGTACCTCGCGTGGTCCTATTGGGTCCATACGTGAATAGTAATAAAATCAACATTATACCTCTTTCACTTGTTCGACACTTTCCTGCCCGAATCTCCAAAGAATTTTTGTTGGGTTTGTTTAGTTTCATTTGTGGCCGTGCGGTTAAAGGCGCTTCAGTCTGGGAGCGCGTGACCGCTACGGTCGCAGGTTCGAATCCTGCCTCGGGCATGGATGTGTGTGATGTCCTTAGGTTAGTTAGGTTTAATTAGTTCTAAGTTCTAGGCGACTGATGACCTCAGAAGTTAAGTCGCATAGTGCTCAGAGCCATTTAGTTTCATTACGTTAACGATGTGGACATGTGTTGTTACTTATTTCTTGATTTGCAGTTTTGCAGGTGCACTTGAAAATGGGACACAGGTCCTGAAGTTGGTGTGCTTTCCTTTTTAGAAATAAATACTTTTTACAGCGTGTGCATAACTTATAACTGATGATGAATATCAACAGCTGTGCATCTCCCAAGAAGGGAAACGTATTTCTGTAAGTCTTCCCTGCATTCATAGCGCCAGATTTGCTCTTGGTGGCCAAAATTGGAACCAATATTTTTCCAACGTTTGTCAGCTCCACACTAATGCATTAGAACATCTACTAAGTTTCGCTGTCATACGACGATTAGAGCCTACACTGGACCTCTCTGAGTAGCTGCACTTTTTATAATTAAACAAATCGCTATAACAAAATTGTTGTACGGGGTGGAACGCATTTTGGAGAGACCGCTCTCGTCGTAGTGAGCGGTTTTTCTGCCCAGGTACACTACTGGCCATTAAAATTGCTACACCAAGAAGAAATGCAGATGATAAACGGGTATTCATTGGACAAATATATTATACTAGAACTGACATGTCATTACATTTTCACGCAATTTGGATGCATAGATCCCGAGAAATCAGTACCCAGAACAACCACCTCTGGCCGTAATAACGGCCTTGATACGCCTGGGCGTTGAGTCAAACAGAGCTTGGATGGCATGTAGAGGTACAGCTGCCCATGCAGCTTCAACACGATACCACACTTCATCAACAGTAGGGGCCGGCGTATTGTGACGAGCCAGTTGTTCGGCCACCATTGACCAGACGTTTTCAGTTGTGAGAGATTAGGAGAATGTGCTGGCCAGGGCAGCAGTCGAACGTTTTCTGTATCCAGAAAGGCCCGTACAGGACCTGCAACATGCGGTCGTGCATTATCCTGCTGAAATGTAGGGTTTCGAAGGAATCGAATGAAGGGTAGCGCCACGGGTCGTAACACATCTGAAATGTAACGTCCACTCTTCAAAGTGCCGTCAATGCGAACAAGAGGTGACCGAGACGTGTAACCAATGGCACCCCATACCATCACGCCGGGTGATACGCCAGTACGGCGATGAGGAATACACGCTTCCAATGAGCGTTCACCGCGATGTCGCCAAAAACGGATGCGACCATCATGATGCTGTAAACAGAACCTGGATTCATCCGAAAAAAATGACGTTTTACCATTCGTGCACCCAGGTTCGTCGTCGAGTACACCCTCGCAGGCGCTCCTGTCTGTGATGCAGCGCCAAGGGTAACCGCAGCCATGGCCTCCGAGCTGATAGTCCATGCTGCTGCAAACGTCAAACTGTTCGTGCGGATGGTTGTTGTCTTGCAAACGTCCCCATCTGTTGACTCAGGGATCGAGACGTGGCTGCACGTTCCGTTACAGCCATGCGGATAAGATGCCTGTCATCTCGACTGCTAGTGATACGAGGCCGTTGGGATCCAGCACGGTGTTCTGCATTACTCTCCTGAACCCACCGATTCCATTTTCTGCTAGCAGTCATTGGATCTCGACCAACTCGAGCAGCTATGTCGCGATACGATAAACCGCAATCGCGATAGGCTACAATCCGACCTTTATCAAAGTCGGAACCGTGATGGTACACATTTCTCCTCCTTACACGAGGCGTCACAACAACGTTTCACCAGGCAACGCCGGTCAACTGCTGTTTGTGTATGAGAAATCGGTTGGAAACTTTCCTCATGTCAGCACGTTGTAGGCGTCACCACCGGCGCCAACCCTGTGCGAATGCTGTGAAAAGCTAATCATTTGCATATCACTGCATCTTCTTCTTGTCGATTAAATTTCGCATCTGTTGTACTGTAGCACGTCATCTTCGTGGTGTAGCAATTTTAATGGCCAGAGCTGCTACTGCTGCGATCTACTGCAGCTGTGACAATTGCTCCCTGTTGGCGGTGTAAACTCTTTTCGCAGGTTGGGGAACCGGCTCGCGAGCGAGTTGTCGGCTGTGTTTGCCCACCCCCCCACCCCCCCCCCCGCACCCCCCTGCTCCCGCCACCAGCCGTCCCTCTCCACGCTGCATTAGGGCGTGCCTTTCACGGTGTTATTCGCCTAGTTCTCCCCGCACCGCTTTCTTGCTTTCTTTGGCTCACGCCCTCGTCACTCGTTTTTTGCGCTGTCGCCCTTCCGCTCGCTTTGCCCCTGGTGCCGTGTTGGAGAGCCCCTCCAACTCGTTTTGTAGTTTTCCTGTCACAGCGGCGCCGCCGCCGCTTGATCCGTGCCGCCACAAGGCACCTGTCGCTACTACAATCCTCTCAGTCTGCTGGCGATGAAGAGAGGGGGGTAAAAATCACAGGGAGAGAGAGAGAACGGGGCTGACAAGAGAGAAGAGAGTGCAGGTGTGTTTGAGGTGTGTGCAGAAAATAACGCCTGTAATTTGGTTTGTTTTCCGTCACTACAGACGTATGGCTAGGAGCGGAGCGCTAAAAAAGGAATTGCACCTTTACCTCTGTGTCCTGGAAATTGCTCTCTAGCCTTCACTGAAAGTGCTTAATGCCAACATCAACACGCCAAAAAATTCTGCTTTTTTATTCACAGATTTATTTCAGGAAAAAAATTTCTTTTCAGTATTTTCTAACTCTTTTTTTTTTTTTTTTTTTTTTTTTGACAGCCACACAACTTTTGCGTCTTTTTTTTTTTAATTGCAAACTTAAAAACGAAATTAGGGACCATACAGTAGACGAAGTGAAGGAAATCTGCTGCCTTGGAAGCAAAATAACACATGATGGAGGAAGCAAGGAGGACATACAAAACTGGTCAGCTTCGGGTAAGACTCTGCCTCTGGATCACGGGGACCTGTGTTCGATTCGAGGCCGGGTTGGGGATTTTCTTCACCCGCGGACTGGGCATTTCGTTCGTCCTCATCATTTCATCATACTTCGTGAAAATGGCGAGACTGGACTGTGTAAAGATGGGTTGAAAAATGGTTCAAATGGCTCTGAGCACTATGGGACTTTACCGAGCGAGGTGGCGCAGTGGTTACACACTGGACTCGCATTCGGAAGGACGACGGTTCAATCCCGCGTCCGGCCATCCTGATTCAGGTTTTCCGTGATTTCCCTAAATCACTCCAGGCAAATGCCGGGATGGTTCCTCTGAAAGGGCACGGCCGACTTCCTTCCCCATCCTTCCCTATTCCGATGAGACCGATGACCACGCTGTCTGGTCTCCTTCCCCAAACCAACCAACCAACCAACTATGGGACTTAACTTCTGAGGTCATCAATCCCCTAGAACATAGATCTCTTAAACCCAACTAACCTAAGAACATCACACACACCCATACACGAGGCAGGATTCGAACGTGCGACCGTAGCGGTCGTGCGGTTCCAGACTGTAGCGCCTAGAACCGGTCGGCTACAACGGCCGGCTGGGCGGTGTGGCAGTACTGATTATGGTGAACAGTTTTTAGCATAATTATATTGCAAGTTAAGTTTAGCTTTTCAAAAAACTTCTGGCAATTGTAGCTACAGTACTCACAATTGATTTAAACAGCAAGTGCTATCTAACTTCATTAATCCAACATAAATGCCAATCATCATATTACCAAATCTTAAAAGCATTACAAAAATGAAATATCTAAATAGCTTTTTTTATCGAAATTGTTTATGTACCTTCTGGTGTTACTCAACAATTACAAATTATCAGCCAACTCATCTATACTAACGAGATGGCAAAACAAAAAACAATTATTTAACATATTTAAATTGCATACATGAAGATTTCTGCTTCCAAGTTCAAGACTGATATACCTAAATTAATCTAGCTCTTGGTGGCTTCACACAGCACACTACAAAGACTGCCGCCTACTGCATCGTCTTTCACAGACAGATACCTACAACTGTGCGCCCAGCATTTTCTTATTCCGACAAAGTACCTTTGGCTCTGCTGTCGCGCAGCCTGTGATCCGCATTATCGAGCCTATCAGTGACATTCACCGTTTATAGTATACTAGTTGCATTTGTCCGCCCCTGGTAGTTGAGTGGTCAGAACGACACAATGTCAATCCTAAGGGCCCGGGTTCGATCCCCGGCTGGGTCGGAGATTTTCTCCGTTCAAGGACTGAGTGTTGTCCTAATCATCATCATTTCATCGCCATCGACGCGCAAGTCGCCGAAGTGGCGTCAAATCGAAAGTCTTGCACCCGGCGAACGGTCTACCCGACGGGAGGCCCCAGTCACAGGACATTTACATTTTAGTTTCACTTCAATTTATTAATATTCTTATCTTATTCTGGTGCCACATAGAAGTCACTAGCGCTACAGCACTGTTCTGAGTTACTGGTCAACTAAGCAGTTCAACTACTCTCCGCAGCTTGATGCTGTGCTCACCATTGAATATGTCCAGTCCTGTCCCTAGTGCTGTTAGCAACCGATTTTGTGGTTTCATGGTAGACCATATCTACACTCCTGGAAATTGAAATAAGAACACCGTGAATTCATTGTCCCAGGAAGGGGAAACTTTATTGACACATTCCTGGGGTCAGATACATCACATGATCACACTGACAGAACCACAGGCACATAGACACAGGCAACAGAGCATGCACAATGTCGGCACTAGTACAATGTATATCCACCTTTCGCAGCAATGCAGGCTGCTATTCTCCCATGGAGACGATCGTAGAGATGCTGGATGTAGTCCTGTGGAACGGCTTGCCATGCCATTTCCACCTGGCGCCTCAGTTGGACCAGCGTTCGTGCTGGACGTGCAGACCGCGTGAGACGACGCTTCATCCAGTCCCAAACATGCTCAATGGGGGACAGATCCGGAGATCTTGCTGGCCAGGGTAGTTGACTTACACCTTCTAGAGCACGTTGGGTGGCACGGGATACATGCGGACGTGCATTGTCCTGTTGGAACAGCAAGTTCCCTTGCCGGTCTAGGAATGGTAGAACGATGGGTTCGATGACGGTTTGGATGTACCGTGCACTATTCAGTGTCCCCTCGACGATCACCAGTGGTGTACGGCCAGTGTAGGAAATCGCTCCCCACACCATGATGCCGGGTGTTGGCCCTGTGTGCCTCAGTCGTATGCAGTCCTGATTGTGGCGCTCACCTGCACGGCGCCAAACACGCATACGACCATCATTGGCACCAAGGCAGAAGCGACTCTCATCGCTGAAGACGACACGTCTCCATTCGTCCCTCCATTCACGCCTGTCGCGACACCACTGGAGGCGGGCTGCACGATGTTGGGGCGTGAGCGGAAGACGGCCTAACGGTGTGTGGGACCGTAGCCCAGCTTCATGGAGACGGTTGAGAATGGTCTTCGCCGATACCCCAGGAGCAACAGTGTCCCTAATTTGCTGGGAAGTGGCGGTGCGGTCCCCTACGGCACTGCGTAGGATCCTACGGTCTTGGCGTGCATCCGTGCGTCGCTGCTTTCCGGTCCCAGGTCGACGGGCACGTGCACCTTCCGCTGACCAGTGGTGACAACATCGATGTACTGCGGAGACCTCACGCCCCACGTGTTGAGCAATTCGGCGGTACGTCCACCCGGCCTCCCGCATGCCCAATATACGCCCTCGCTCAAAGTCCGTCAACTGCACATACGGTTCACGTCCACGCTGTCGCGGCATGCTACCAGTGTTAAAGACTGCGATGGAGCTCCGTATGCCACGGCAAACTGGCTGACACTGACGGCGGCGGTGCACAAATGCTGCGCAGCTAGCGCCATTCGACAGCCAACACCGCGGTTCCTGGTGTGTCCGCTGTGCCGTGCGTGTGATCATTGCTTGTACAGCCCTCTCGCAGTGTCCGGAGCAAGTATGGTGGGTCTGACACACCGGTGTCAATGTGTTCTTTTTTCCATTTCCAGGAGTGTATTATTGGCCTGTAATGACCTCGTATTCAAGGGGTGTGCGTGTGTGTTTGTGTGTGTGCGCGCGCGCGCTAGTTCGTGGGTGTGTGCTAGCATGCGAGCATATACTGATGTAGAGCTGAGTAAGTAAATTTAATTACGCAATTCTGTGTACTGCAACGCTTTTCACACAGAAACTGGATGGTCAGTCCTCCCTTGCTTCGCCGATTATCCAATTAAAAACGATTGCTTTCCAGCTGGATACAAATGCGATCAAACTTTTCGATACGCTGCGCGAATAACAGTTTTGCTATTCAAATACGCTCGTCCTTCCTCTGGCGGGCTGGAATTTATAAAAACGCCAATGCATTTATAATGGAATTGAATAAGAGCCATTTAAATTGAAAATATCGTAGCTACCATTCAATTGCCTTTAAAAGACCACATTCAGAGTGCTTATACCAATATGGCGTCGAAATAAGTGTGTGTAGGCAGAAAACAGTGTTCCATTTGTTCTGTAATTTTAAAATTTTAGACACGAGTAATTGGGGAGGTTATGATATGGAATAATCTCAGTAGGTATGTAAGTCAAGTGTCGGAGGATCATATTTGTTTTGTCCCAGAATTACTCAGAAGACGAGGTGAAAGTAGTAGTTAAGTAATTATCATTCTTGAATAACAATAGACCTATGGTAAATTATCGGTTTATTTACATAACAAGATTAGTTTTATCGGAAATTAGGAAACATCAGAGCGTCACGCTTCATCCGATCGCTCCTAAAATGCTTCTTTTTTTTTAGGCTTCTGTGCGCTAATTTGCAACACTGAACCTTTGTACGATCGCTTTGTTATCCATTCGTCTGTGTGTAAGTCAGTCAGTCAGACCTTTTTCTCAGGAATGATCAAACATATCAAGTTCAAACTTGTCACATACTATAGTCTATGTCCCCTTGGAGGTGTACAAATTGCAAGCTTCTAATTCAATTCAATCAAAAGATACGGCCATTTACGTCGCATATTTTGTTACTCAAAAACTCAGCATCAAAATCTATAGGGGGCTTCCCGTTGGCTAAAAATCATGAAATTTGCCAAGAAGCAATGTTTCACTCTAAAAGTAAAGGGAAAAATCAGAAAATTGCTAATTTGTAATTATATCACACGAAAAATGTTTTTTATGAATTATTTATCCTTTTGTCTTTCTGTTAGTCTGTTAAGTCGCTTTTTCTCTGGTACACTTTGGTGTATCGAGTTCAAAAGTAATTCGCGTACTAAGTTCTACAATTTCTTGGTAACGTAAAAATTGTAAGCTTCTAAGTCAATGGAATCAAAAGATATTGCCATTCATGTCACATATTTTGATACTCGCAAACTCAGTCATCAAAACCTCTACGGTGCGTCCCGTTGACTTAGAATAATGAAATTTGACAAAAAGCAAGGTTTCACAGTGCAAGTAAACGAAAAATCCGAAAACTGTTAAATTGTGATTACATCGTATAAAAAAATATCTTTTTGCCATTAGAACGTAGACTGCATTCATCAAAACTACCATATGTAGAAATATGAAAGCGGAGTTTGGTTGCAATAATATCATGTTTGTTGTTTGAAACTGATAAACAATACTTCATTCAAATTAATGCCGCCCCCCCCCCCCCCCCCCCCCCCCCGAAAGAAAAGAGTACTTCTTTTGAAGCGAACCAGTCAGCGAGCCATTTTCATACCAAATGAAGCATTGTTCAGAGAATAAGCCGCATGCCGTAGTATTTCCCAGCTGAACGCCTCGATGGTTTCCCTGGCCCGTTTTGCTCTGTGTGAAGGGGCATTGTAATGGAGCAATATGATTCTGTGTTGACTTTTTCTATATGCCGGTCGTTTTTCACGTTATACTCGATTTAAATCGATCATTTGCTGTTGGTAACGATCAGTGTTAACGGTTTCACCAAGTTTTAGCGGCTCATAATACATGACGCCCTTCTGATCCCACCGAACACAGAGCATTGTCTTCTTTCCAAAGCGATTTGTTCTTGCATTGGATGTCGATGGTTTGTCTGGATTCACCCACGATTTACGTCGCTTAGTATTCTCAAAAAATATCCATCTTTCGTCACCTGTCACTATTCGATGGAGAAACAACTTTCTTTTGTGTTTGCAAGCAGTATTTCACACGTGATCTTCCGATTTGGTTGCTGTCTTTCGTTCAGTTCACGCGGAACCCATTTTCATACTTCCTGCGCCTTTCCTATAGCTTTCAACCGAAGAGAAACGGCTTTCTGCGTCCCATTCAGTTGTTCCACGAGTTCCTGTTGAGTTTCAGTATCACATTCATCCAATAAGGCCTGCGATTCGTTGTCTTCGAACTTTTTCGGTGGTTTCTCGCGCTCGTCGTTTCTCGCTTCAAAATCACCAATTCTGAATTTTTTGAACCACTCGAAACACTGTGTTTTCCCAAGAGCATGTTTGCCGAAAGCTTCGACAAGCACTGGATGCGATCGTGCAGCAGTTTTCTTGAAATGGTAACAGAAAACCATTGCTGTCCGCAAATCGTAGTTGGTAGTCACTGAACTCGACATTTTTTCGGGTTTGAAACAGATACCGATGTACGGAACTTGTGTTTCTTCGCGTTGAGATTCGCCGTCAGTCGTTACAGGAAACAGGACAGGAACCGATCTCACGGGCCCGAAACTGACGCCTAGCACAACTGTAGGGAAATTCCGATTTCATACTTCTACACCTGGTATAATATAAAAATATTTCGTCATGCAAACTTAAAGTGTAAGCTGCAGTCATGTTTAGGTAAGAAAGTAAAAATAATGTTTTATTAAATCTTCTCTCTCTCTCTACGTACATAAACTGAAGTTGCCTGTTCGCTTCTTTTTGTATGTACGGTCTAATCTGAGCAACCGCTCAAGATATTATGATACATCTTGGAAATCCCTGGACCCATATATTGCCAGAATCGATAGCGATGACAGGCAGAAATCGTTGAGATTCTCGATTCTCAGGATGGATGAACTGTCTCTATACTCTATGTGATCAAAGGTATCCAGACACACCCAAAAAGATACGTTTATCGTATTAGGTGCATTGGGCTGCCATCTACTGCCAGGTACTCCATATCAGCGACCTCAGTAGTCATTAGACATCGTGGGAGAGCAGAATGGGGCGCTCCGCAGAACTCACGGCCTTCCAACGTGGTCAGGTGATTGGGTGTCACTTGTGTCATACGCTGGCTCGTGATATTTCCACACTCCTAGACATCCCTAGGTCTACTGTTTCCGTTGTGATAGTCAATTGGAAACGTGAAGGGACACGCACAGCACAAAAGCGTGCAGCCCGACCTCGTCTGTTGACTGACAGAGAGCGCCGACAGTTGAAGAGGGTCCTAATGTGTAATAGGTAGACAGCTATCCA
Source organism: Schistocerca americana (assembly GCF_021461395.2). Classification (NCBI taxonomy): domain Eukaryota; kingdom Metazoa; phylum Arthropoda; class Insecta; order Orthoptera; family Acrididae; genus Schistocerca; species Schistocerca americana. The sequence goes on from NC_060127.1 coordinate 84,200,805, forward strand.
GACCGTCACTCAGGAATTCCGAACTGCATCAGGATCCTCCGCAAGTACTATGACAGTTAGGCGGGAGGTGATAAAACTTGGATTTCATGGTCGTGCGGCTGCTCATAAGCCACACATCACTGTGGTAAATGCCAAACGTCGCCTCGCTTGGTGTAAGGACCGTACACATTGGACGATTGAACAGTGGAGAAACGTCGTGTAGAATGACGAATCACGGTACACAGTATGGGGATCCGATGGCAGGGTGTGGGTATGGCGAATGCCCTGTGAACGTCATCTGGCAGCGTGTGTAGTGGCAACAGTAAAATTCGGAGCAGGTGGTGTTATGGTGTCGTCGTGTTTTTTATGAAAGCGGCTTGCACCCCCTATTGTTTTGCGTGGCACTATCACAACACAGGCCTATATTGATGTTTTAAGCATCATCTTGTTTCCCACTGTTAAAGAGTAATTCGGGGATTGCGATTGCATCTTTCAAATCGAGCACCTGTTCATAATGAACGGCCTGTGGCGGAGTGGTTACACGACAGTAACATCCCTCTAATGAACTGGCCTGCGCAGAGTCCTGACCTGAATCCTATATAACACCTTTGGCATGTTTTGGAACGCCGACTTCGTGCCAGGCCTCACCGACCGACATCGATACCTCTACGCAGTGCAGCACTGCGTGAAGAATGGGCTGCCATCCCCTAAGAAACCCTCCAGCACGTTATTGAAGGTACGCCTACGAGAGTGGAAGCTGTCATCAACGCTAAGGGTGGGCCAACACCATATTGAATTACAGCATTACCGATGGAGGGCGCCACGTACTTGTAAGTCATTTTCAGCCTGGTGTCCAGATCCTTTTGATCACATAGTGTACATAATTAAGATTGTACCGAATCCTCAGCGGGTGAGTCCTATTCACATTTGGTCAATTTTCTTTTTTGTAAACGCTCGGCCATCTGGAGCTCCATGTTTCCGTCACTTTCTTTTCTGGCCAGATCCTGCTTATACCAGAAATTGGGATGAAATCGGTGATGACGAGTAGGCGTGGTCCCCCTGTAAGATGAGAAACGTAGCGAACCCTGCTGCGTGCCACGGACTTTGCACTCGCTCCGTTCAGTCGCTGCTGGGGAGAAGCGGTAGGTGGCAAAGAAAGGCGGGATTCTTCTCCCCTTCCTTCATTGGGGACGCCGCCGGCGTCGGAATGCGTTTAATCACATTTCTCGCCTCTCCCCGTCGAGCCGGTAGGAGGATTTCATGTCGTCCCTAAATGGAGGCCCTCCTCGAATAAAATGGGTGACCAATTGGGTTCCTCAACTCGGCCGATGAAGGCGACCCTCTCTCCGGCTTAAGTGGCCAGACTCCCACTCTGCGAACGGCGCTCTGCGTTCGCCGCTTTCCCCCCGTCTGCAGAGTTTGCTACTTTCATTCTTTTCTGGCCAGACCCTTCTTATACCAGAAATTCGGATGAAAACGGTGAGCGTGGTCCTCTTGTAAGATGAGAAACGTAGCCACCCCGGTTCACTCTTTCTGATGATCTATCTCCATCTGTTTGCGCCTTTTGTCCAGATCCGCCTTAGTGGCCTGAAAACGTTCCTTTCGTCAGCGTCTCGGAGCTCATGTGGCGTCGTCGGAAAAAACTGCGCAACTTGCTCCTCCGCTGATGCAATAGGAACCGTTTTCTCGCGGACGTGAATTAGTTCTTTGCACTCCTACACCAACAAAATCAGTCAAAATAAGGGTCATCAACCATGCTTTGAGCCGGCCGTTGTGGCCGAGCGGTTCTAGGCGCTTCAGTCTGGAACCGCGCGCCCTCTACGGTCGCATGTTCGGATCCTGCCTCGGGCATGGATGTGTGTGACGTCCGCAGGTTAGTTAGGTTTAAGTAGTTCTAAGTTCTAGGGGACTGATGACCTCAGATGTTAAGCCCTATAGTGCTCAGAGCCATTTGAACCATGCTTTGAATTGCGGGACAAGCTTCTCGCTCTTGCAAAGTGGCTAATTAAAAGCTCTTTAGCTATCTAAGTACTTCCAGGACGGATATCGAAATTTGTTCACCGCAAAGATTTCAGTACATCGCCCCAGTTGGCTTTCAGCAACTCCCGTCGTTAGTTACAACAAAATAGGAACACAGTTCAAAGCCGATATGTAAAAAGTCACACAAAAACATCACTTTCAATTTTCAGTGGACTCAGAAGCTGACGGAGGAAAATCACTACACCAAAAAAAAATATGTCCAAGGGACGTATGGAACTGGCCAACATCGCGAGTATGCACGACACATTGACGTGCCTTTTGCTAAGACAGTCCCTTCGAATAGGCCTCATTCCTTCTGCTCTCTATGTAGCAATCACTTCGCGTTATTTATAGTTCGTTGTTAGCATCTACCCGTGTGTTTGTATATCTGATCAGGTCCGTGCGTTATTACCACACAGTGGGCCGGAAGCAGGAGATTGGAAATTTGGAACTAAAAAACCTGCTGTAGTTGCAGCTTTGTATGGTTCAAATGGCTCTGAGTACCATGGGACTTAAAATCTGAGGTCATCAGTGCCCTAGATTTAAAACTACTTAAACCTAACTAACCTAAGGACATCACACACATCCATGCCCAAGGCAGGATTCGAACCTGCGACCGTTGCAGCAGCGCGGTTCCAGACTGAAGCGTCTAGAACCGCTCGGCCACAGCGGCCGGCAGCTTTGTATCAGGAAGCCTATTCTAGTAGGACAATAGCAACAGAAGATGGTGCAGCCCAGTCAACAGTGGCGTAAACATTGCAGCAATTCACGGAAAATAGTGCCAATGTTAGTGTTTCGCGTATGTAAACATGAGTAGACTGGCTGCGATGAAACTGACTGGACTGAGGCCGCCTTGGTCCTAAATGAAAAGGTGTACAGCAGGAGCGACCCTGGTGCCGGTTGTGCGCTCTACCTGTTCTTCGTATCTGATGTACGCGAAGGCCCTCTGAGGAGCTAGCTGCAAATTTCTTATGTAGCTGGACTGTGCAATCGTTGAGACACAGGGGCTGTCGTTGCTGCAGCCCGCCTAGCAGAGGTGTGTTGCAGGGTGGCGTCAGCGCCTCATGACGTCCGCGTCACGCCACACCTGACGAGTTTAACGCAGTGTGTCTTTCAACTACTGAGATTTGATGAGGTCCCATACTCATGGGAGCGTAGGGAACGATGCGGGAGACCCGCACCGCTGTACTAGGCAAGGTCCTAGCGGAGGTGGTTTGCCATTGCCTTCCTCCGACCGTAATGGGAATGAACGATGATGATGAAGACGACACAACACCCAGTCATCTCGAGGCAGGAAAAAAACCTCTCACTCCGCCGGGAATCGAACCCGGGACCCCGTGCGCGGCAAGCGAGATCGCTACCGCAAGACCACGAGCTGCGGACTTTTTAACTATAAGTAATCGCATTTTTATGATGACTGTGGTGTCACCGCGAGACACCACACTTGCTAGGTGGTAGCCTTTAAAATCATGTACCGTCAAGAGCGACGTTCTTCATTAATGGATTAAAGTTAAGTATCAAACTAATTATGCCCGCTTTCTGAATTCTCATTCCTTGTCATGTTCCAGACCTCACGTAAGTATAGTTCTTCACGCCAGCCTGCGTGAGCTAAAACGCGTGCAGTTCGGCCTCCACTCGTAACACGGTGTTGGCTCTTCTGCCAACACAACAATGACTGCGTTTCACTTTTACCAAACATACTTTCGAAATGTGGTGCTACAGAAGAATGCTGAAGATTAGATGGGTAGATCACATAACTAATGAGGAGGTGTTGAATAGGATTGGGGAGAAGAGAAGTTTGTGGCACAACTTGACTAGAAGAAGGGATCGGTTGGTAGGACATATTCTGAGGCATCAAGGGATCACCAATTTAGTATTGGAGGGCAGCCTGGAGGGTAAAAATCGTAGAGGGAGACCAAGAGATGAATACACGAAACAGATTCACAAGGATGTAGATTGCAGTAGGTTCTGGGAGATGAAGAAGCTGGCACAGGACAGCATGGAGAGCTGCATCAAACCAGTCTCAGGACTGAAGACCACAACAACAACAACTTCTTCATGAACTATATTCTTTCTAAATCATTCCGAAGGAAGAAAAAGTGTAATGAATGAAATGGAAATGAGCGTTTGGCGTTATTGGCCGGGGAGTCCCTTGCGGGCCAAGTCCGGCCGCCTTGGTGGAGGTCTTATTACATTCGACGCCATATTGGGCGACCTGCGCGCCGGATGGGGATGAAATGATGATGAAAACAGCACAACACCCAGTTCCCAAGCTGAAAAAATCTCCGACCCATCCGGGAATAGAAACCGGGCCCGTAGGACGGCAATCACGCTGACCACTCAGCTATCGGAGCGGAGAGTGTAAGTAATGGAAAGCGATGAGTGATAACTACAAGCAAAGACTGGTTAGCAGTATAGCGAGAGGAGTCTACGTTGCGAATATGTTGCTAATGTTTTCTCGTCTCAGCTTTTGGTAGCAGGTATATGTTCCACGAAATGAATAGCTGGGGAATATCATGGTCCCTTTAGCGAAGTGGCTAGTAAGAAGGAAACACGAAGATCATAAGCTGGAATGTAGAGCAAGAGACATAGTGAAATGATGAAGACAGAAAAAGTGAAAAACTCAACTTGGCATGTAAGTAATGCAACACACTTCTTGGCCAGTTTAGGCTGGAAAAGTGCGGAATTTTCTGTGGAACATATTGGAATATCCCCGTTTCAGCCGTGTCATGAAGTTCCAATAAGTGGTGGTGCTATAAACAGCCTTCAAAATGACGTCTGTAATGGAAGTACGTTCCAAGTAGAGAACTGAGTTTCTTTTGACGGAAAGCCACAGCTTCTTAGACATTCCTGGGTGCTTGCAAAATGTTTACAGAGACTTGACAGTGAACAAAAGCATGCTGAGTGGTTAGGCGAGGCGTCTGCCATCATCGCAACATCATCATTTTCCGCGTGCCGACCGGCCGCACACACCTGTGACTCACGCAATGTTGCAACGTGTGGACACTCTCGTTGGAGGTGATGGACGGATCACTATCAAATACCTCGCTGTACAGCTGGACATTTCATGGTAGCGCTGACACACCTGCCCACCACTTAGGGTACTCGAAGGTGTTCCCGTGCTGTGTTCCTCGCCTCCTGACAGTAAACCACGAAGCGCAACGAAGGACCCTCTGTTGGAAGTTTCTTGCGAGTTGCAATCGTGGCAATCTCTTGTCGAACATCGTCACAGCCGATGAAACATGGGTTCATCGCTACCAACTGGAAACACAACGGCAGTCCATGGAGCAGCGTTACACCACCTCTCCTCAAAAGAAAAAGTTCACAGCCGCACTCTCAACCGGGGAAGTCTTGTCAACTGTCTTTTTGGACTACGTTTGATGTTTTACGTGACGGTGCAGCGATCAACTCTGAAGTGCATTGTGCTACCATCAGAAAACTAAAAAAACGGCTTCAACGTGTTCGTCGTCACGAAAAGGCAAACGAATGTCTCCTTCTCCATGAGACCACAGGCCCTCGCACAAGCCTTTTGACATGAGAGGGCTCCACAAAACGTGGTTGGATTGTCCTTCCTCATCGACCCTACAGCCCGGATTTCGCACCTTCCTACTTCCATGTTTGGTGCTTGGCTCAATGAAGCACTCCCTTGGAAGCAGAACGTGGATGATGGGCAGGTTATTGATGTAGCAAGACGCTGGCCAAGCCCTCGACCAGTCGAATAGTTCCACGCCGTAAGACCGTCGCATTGAGCTGATATTATGTTGAAAAGTAGGGTTTTAAGGCCAGAGGAATGCTGTATAACATGGTGTATTGGAATCACGAGGCAACGGCCTTGCCGCAGTGGATACACTGGTTCCCGTGAGATCACCCAAGTTAAGCGCTGTCGGGCGTGGTCGGCACTTGGATGGGTGACCATCCAGGCCGCCATGCGCTGTTGCCATTTTTCGGGGTGCACTCAGCTTCGTGATGCCAATTGAGGAGCTACTCGACCGAATAGTAGCGGCTTCGTTCAAGAATACCATCATAACGACCGGGAGAGCGGAGTGCTGACCCCACTCCCCTCCTATACGCATCCTCGCCTGAGGATAACACGGCCGTCGGATGATCCCGACAGGCCACTCGTGGCCTGAAGACGTAATATAGGAATCATGAATAAAATCAACCAGCTTTCAGATAAAAAAAGTGTTGAATTTCTTTAAAAATGTGTAGTATTACTTATGGATCACCCCTCGTGTTTTATATACGAGGGTTGGAACTTTAATAGTGGCAACTATTTATTTACAGCTCGTCACAAAATAGATACGTGTTTCAGATTTTTACTAACCTTCAGAGTAGTCACCAGCATTGTGTATAACCCGTTGCCAGCGATGTGGAAGTCGTAGGATGCTCTTAGCAGTGCCAGTTGTGTTGACAGTTCGAACGGCGCGGTCTGTTGCCTGACGAATTTGTAGCAGTTCTGAAGCGAATGCCGCGAAGTGTTTCCTTCAATTTAGAAATCGAGTTGAACTCACGAGGGCTTAAGTCAGGGGAGTGCAGTAGGTGGTATAGCACTCAGCGGCCCCATCAGTCAAACAAATCAGTAGCAGCTTGCACTGTACGTGCTTGAGCATTGTCCTGCAAAATTATGCTCAGGTCCTGCAGAAAGTGTCCTCACTTCCATCTCTAAGCTGGTCGTAGGTTGTCTTCCAAAAATGAACAGCATAGAGACAGAATTGGTGACACTTTCTGCAGGACCTGACCATAATTTTGCAGGACAATGCTCAAGTCCGTACAGTGCAAGCTGTTAATGATTTGTTTGTCTGATGGGGCTGCTAAGTGCTATATCACCTACTGCACTCCCCTGACTTATTCCATCGCGAGTTCAACTCGGTTTCTAAACTGAAGGAAACACTTCGCGGCATTCGCTTCAGAACTGCTACAAATTCATCGGGCAATAGACCGCGCCGTTCGAACTGTCAACACAACTGGCACTTCTAAGAGCATCCTACGACTTCCACATTGCTGGCAACGGGTTATACACAATGCCGGTGACTACTTTGAAGGCTAGTAAAAGTTTGAAACACGTATCTGTTTTGTACGAGCTTCAAATAAATAGATGCCACAATTAAAGTTCCAAACTTCGTTGCTGAAAAAAAAAAGAAAAGCAATTTTAATGACGAAAAACTTACTCAGAGATGAAGTTTTGAATCAGCTACTTTTGTCCTGTGCAATGTCTTAGTTAATTATCTCGGCGGAAGGTGAGTAGCTGAAGATGTTGACGCAATGAAAGAAGTACTTGTTGGAGAAAGAATAGGCGTGGTTTCTGAATTTGTCTTACAACTCAGTCAGGGTCGTAATTGCTCCTTAGTGGCGAAGAGATGGCCAAATCCGTTCTCATTTACACTGCATTCAGTTGCATACCGCGTTCGTCGCAAAACTGGTACCAATGACTGCGGCGGAATCAGAACAGAGCAGTGTGGGGGCACGGGGAAAGCGGAGGGGGGATAGCACTCACAAAAAAAAATATGTATGAAAAAAATTAAAAAAGTTGCTCTGTTGAGCTGCGAGGTATTTGGGAAGCATTAGTCATTCATGGAAAAGGAGCGCAACGGACGACGCGTAATTTGTTTGCGAACAGCTTTCTGTGAGTGAATGAGAGAAAGATGGCGGACGCCGCGCCGTTCGCCCGTCGCAGTCGCCCCCCCCTCCCCGCCCCCCTTGCTGCTCCACCCGTTCCTTCCTCACAATTTCATTTTAATATAATGATCTGCTCGCCTCTCCCGCGCGCAGCCGGAGCTTTTGAAAAGCAGTTAGCTCCTTTGTGTCGGAGTGCATCCCCCAAACTCCTACGCTCCCCTGGCCGCTCCTAATTCTGTTTACCCGGTTGCCATGGAAACGCCGTAGTGAAGGGAGAGAGGTGGGTTCGAAGTGCGGCAGGATTTCTGCTGTTCGTTAGCCTTGCAACACCCTCCCCAATCTCTTCCTCCCTCTCTCTTTCTTTCTCCGACCAACTGTTCTGTCAGCCGCCTTCACAGTTTTCTTCGCGTCTCTTGCGCCTCTGTTCCTCTCTTTCCGATCCGTTGCCCGCCTTTTCCTTCCCAGCCGAATACCTGCCCCTGCCGTTTGCAGCCGTGCTTAATTAAAATACGCTCTCTCGCAGACATTGCCGAGTGCGAGCGCAAGGAGCCCCACAGCCGGGTCGCATTCTCTTTCTCTCTCTGGCACGCGCGAGAACTCGTTTAGAAGCGCCAGTCACCGCCCCGCTCTTTGGAACGGAACTGAAGCTTTTGTTCCACACCTACTCCCACCTCGGCACTACGTGCAAGAAGTGGCAATAGCAGCGGCCCACGTCCCGGTTTTCTTATCACCTCCTTTACCCTGCCCTAATTACAAAACCTCCATCCAGGGCAATCGGGAAGATGTACGTCTGCGTAAGAGCTCAGTGTGAAGTACGTAAAGAAGAGGACTTTCCTACTTTCTTCATCCGTTCCGCTCCTGTTTAGCTCACGAAGTAGCCGAGAGGAAGTGCTTGACACGATATATCCGTCTGCCTCGTAATTAGTCATATCTTACTTTGGCTGTGGTCTGTTACTGCATAACTAAAGTATTTCTGCTTTTGTCTGTTAGTGTTCCGGACCTCAGTCGGTTTAAACGGAACCCTTATAGGATCAGTTCGTTGTCCGTCTGTCTGTTCCATTGTTAAAAACCTTTCTTCCCAGGAACGAGTAGACGTATCTAATTGAAATTTATGTCACATACTAAGTCCTAAAGTTACTTGGCTGAATACAAAATGGAAGCTTCTAACTGAGTGCAACCAAAAGATACGGCCATTTGTGTCACGTATTGCGATACTCGAAATCTCATCCATCATAACCTTAGGGTCTTCCCGTTGACGTAGAATCACGAAATCTGGAAAGAAGCGGGGTTTTACAGTACAAAAAAGGAAAAAAAATTATAAAACTGTTAATTTGTAATCGTATCACAAAAAAATATTTCTTTTGTCATTTGTTATCCGACTTCAAAATTGAAATTAAAACATTCTTGAAAATCTTGGAATCCCTGGAATCGGCATCTTGCTAGTTGATACTAGCTAGTTGATAATATGCAAAAATCATCATGATTCTCGTGTCATCGAATGAATGAACTGTCAAAACACGCCGGAACGCGGAAACGTAGACTTTGGTGACTATTCTTGAGATGTGGTCTCGAAATTTTGTTTACTAAAGGTTTGCGGAGATGAAGAGTGCCGTATTTCGGCTTAAAACTAAAAAAAAAAAGACAATCACATCACGCAGCATCGAAACCAAGGACAAGGAGGTCTCAGTAGATGTACGCTGGTGTCGAGAATTAAAGCAACAAACCACTATTTCCCCCTCCTGTGTCTAAATCACGATGTAATCATACAGACTGTCAAGAGATGTCCTTACTATTGTGTCCTGCACGGAAGATGGCATTGTGGTCGACGGACAGCGGTGTCGACAGGGCACTTACGAAACAGGATAGTGTTTATATATATGAAGATGGCAATTGATGTCCGAAAAAACAGATAGGGAGCAGGTTTAAAAAAAAAAAAAAAAAAGAAAGAAAGAAAGAAAGAAATCCATCCTCCATTCGAATTAAATTATGAAACGAAGCTCGAGCTTGAAAAGTATGTGCTGATGTACGGTATATTATTTCACAGAGAATGTGGATATTACGAATGCGCGAACTGACATTAGGCACTTTAATTAAACCATGTTCCCTGAAAATGGGACGAAAATGGTGTGTAGGTAAAGAGTAACTTCGACTAGTATATGTCTCAGATCGTTCTACAGCATGATACAGGGAAGGACAAATAAAAGTGGCCCGGAGAACAGAGTTTGCAGGATGCAAAGAAACACAACAGAGGAAAGGAAGTACAGTACTAACGTGAATATAGCAGATGTTGAAAGTGACCACCATTCATCTGTTGGCACTTTTGGGGCCTGGTCAGCAAGTTGCTGAAGCCACATCGCAGCTGGACGGCTGGAATTGCTGCCATCTCATGCGAAATTTTCTGTTGAAGTCCTTGAGGACTATGAGGGTTGTTGCGATACGCCTTAGGCTTCGGAGATACCCACGTAAAGTAATCCCACGCTGACGGATTAGGTGACCTGGTTGGCCAGATAAGGCCGCGACCAGACTTACCTCCGCTAACAGCTCTGTACAGATTGTGTAAATGTGCTCCAAGGTTCGGCAGGCTGTACGGGCCGTTCCTCCATGTTGTTGGGAGTAACTATAGGACTTTTATTCCTCCTTTAACGCTGCCACAAATTCACGTACAATCGTATCCGCTCGTCCGGACCAGTTTTATTTGTCCCATCCTGTATAATGTTCCTTTACTTGCAGTGCGTAGCGCACTGGACTAGCATTCGGGAGGACGACGGTTCAAACCCGCCTCCGGCCAGCCTGATTTAGGTTTTCCGTGATTTTCGTAAATCGCTTCAGGAAATGCCGGGATGGTTCCTTAAAAAGTGTACGGCCGACTTCCTTCCCCATCCTTCCCTAATCCGATGGGAGCCATGTCCTTGCTGTTTGGTCCCCTCCCCCGAAACAACCAAGCAGCCAGCCTTTCGCCATTTAAAGGGAGGTTTACTGTCTTTGGCCCGGAAAAAGCATGTTCTTTGAGAATTTTTTTTTCTCGGGATGTGTTATAGATATCAATGTCAAATTTGGTCAAAATGTTTATTGATATTTGCTCTACAAACTGGAATTGTTTCGACCGGAAATGTCGAATAGCAAAGGCGGAAATGCCGTCGGAACGAAACAAAATTTCGATGTAGACCTCACAGGTCAGCCGGTTCGTCTGAAATCAAAATTGAGCTGACGTTAGCGAAGTATATAAGATTCTTTAGGAGTTGTACCTCGCTTAAGTTATTGGGACCATGGCAAACAAAATGGCGGCCATTTGACGAAAATAGGGATTTTTTCCATCGATTTTTCGACTTCGTCGGCCAAGTAAAAACATTTAAATTTGATGGGAATAAAAGTGGTACAACTCCTAGACAATTTAGTTAGCTTCGTCGGAAACAAAGGATCATGCCAATCGGTTCAGTGATTTGAAGTTACCATACAGCGCGATAAAAAAAAAAAATCATTTCGAGAAAAACGCATTTGAAATTTTGACTACATATAAATGCCATATTATGCAACTTACGTTCAATCTGCTATTCCGGGTGCATAAACTAGTCCTTTCTCTTCCTCATAGAGGGCGTTCTGCTGGATCTGGGCCATCCTGCGCTGCTCCAGGGCCGCTCGTACGGCCGGTGACAAGCGGTTTACGGCCGCTCGAATCCGGTGGTCGTCCGAATGCTTGGCGAACTGCGTCGAATAGAGTCCCAGGGTGACGTCCATCGTTGTCATGATCTTCAGAATTGCTGAATACCCTTCGTTGACGCTGCTCACTGGCAGGAAAGTCGCAATCTCCACAGTCTCCGCACCAAAATGCAAATGCTTGGGGACTAACTTCCAAACACACGCGTTCAAACTTCCATTTGAATTATGTGTGTTCCCTCACAAGCAACAGTACAATAACTCGTCCTCCGAAAGAAAAAGGAAAGGGGTGCGTGGAAAAGGCCGATTTCAGACAGGTGCATTTTTTTGTTCAACCGCGAATAACAAACATTTCCGTTCCGTAATCGGAAAAACCGTTTCAGGCGTGGATTCTAAACACTTTTATGGATCCAAAAATGCAATTAAAAAATCGATTTTTTGAAGCAAAAGACTGTATGTATTGTATTGTATGTTAACCGGGGACCTAGAAACGACGCAGAGGCTCCGTCCCCGCCGCAGCCTCAGTGGTCCACAACCCCACGACGACTACCGCAGTCCACTTCACCCCTCCGCCGCCCCACAACGAACCCAGGGTTGCTGTAGGGTTCGGCCCCCGGTGGACCCCCAAGGGAACGTTTCACACCAGACGAGTGTAACCTCTATGTTTTCTTGGTAGTGTAATGGTGGTGTACGCGTACGTGGAGAACTTTTTTGCGCAGCAATCGCCGACATAGTGTAACTGAGGCGGAATAAGAGGAACCAGCCCGCATTCGCCGAGGCAGATGGAAAACCGCCTAAAAACCATCCACAGACTGGCCGGTTCACCGGACCTCGACACAAATCCACCGGGCGACTTCGTGCCGGGAACCAGGCGCTCCTTCCCACCCGGAAAGCCGTGCGTTAGACCGCACGGCCAACCGGGCGGGGTAAGCAAAAGATAGTAAACCTCCCCTTAAGTCATCTATGCGTCTGGAATCTTCTTCGCGATTTTCTCTGCTCTTCTTCGACAGTCGTTACCAGACCTACCGCAGCTATTTCACGCGCGTGGTAAGGAGACTGTTGTTTGCAAACCAAGTAAAGCCGGAAACGGTCTCTGGAGAGCGCCGAGATCGCAAACCACGTAAAGAAGCTCGTCCCGTGTGCCGTGGGCGCTGTTTCTCGTGACGTCGAATGTCCCTTTCACGTCCGCGTCCATGTTAACTGCCTCGTTCCATACGAAGGTGGCCTGACTATTGTATCTCACACACCGTGCCGTTGGGATTCACACTAAAACGACTTTTTCTCACGTTCACCGACCTAGCCCTGAGTCGTGTCCCAGTAAGGACACGGAGGGGGAGACGGGGGAGGGAGGGTGACATTTCCGCAAAGGTCGCTGCCTCACCTTTCCCGACGAACCCATCGACCCGCCAAAGGGTCCAGCTGTCGCTCGCAGAGGTGAGGCGCTGCCCGCATCGATCCAGCTACTGGCACTCAGGCAGTCGACGACTCCGCGAAGTCGGTACTCCTGCCACGGGGCTACCTGACAGAAGTAAAGCAGATGCGAGACTGAGGTTCATTGGAAGAATCCTAAGGAAACGCAGTCCGAAAACAAAGCAAGTAGGTTACAGTATACTTTTTCGCACAGTGCTTGAATACTGCTGACCGGTGTGGGATCCGTACCAGATAGGGTTGATAGAAGAGGTAGAGAAAATCCAACGGAGAGTAGCGCGCTTCGTTACATGATCATTTAGTAATCGCGAGAGCGTTACAGATAAACTCCAGTCGAAGACTCTGCAAGGGAGACGCTCAGTAGCTCGGTACGGGCTTTTGTTGAAGCTTCGAGAACATTGTAATTCTGTCAGGGACAGCAAAGAACTTGGAAGAGCAGTTGAACGGAATGGACAGTGTCTTGAAAAGAGGGTATAAGATGAACAACAACAAAAGCAAAACGAGGATAATGGAATGTAGTCGAATTAAGTCGGGTGATGCTGAGGGAATTAGATAAGGAAATGAGAGACTTAAAATAGTAAACGAGTTCCTCTATTTGGGGAGCAAAATAAGAGATGATGGTTGAAGTAGAAAGGATATAAAATGTAGACTGGCAATGGCAAGGAAAGCGTTTCTGAAGAAGAGAAATTTGTTAACATCGAGCATTGATTTAAGTGTCAGAAAGTCGTTTCTGAAAGTATTTGTATGGAGTGTAACCATGTATGGAAGTGAAACATGAACGATAATTCGCTTAGACAAGAAGAGAATAGAAGCTTTCGAAATGTGGTGCTACAGAAGAATGCTGAAGATTAGATGCGTAGATAACGTAACTAATGAGGAGGTATTGAATAGAATTGGGGAGAAGAAGAGTTTGTGGCACAATTTGACCAGAAGAAAGGATCGGTTGGTAGGACATGTTCTGAGGCATCAAGGGATCACCAATTTAGTACTGGAGGGCAGCCTGGAGGGTAAAAATCGTAGAGGGAGACCAAGAGATGAATACACTAAGCAGATCAGAAGGACGTAAGCTGCAGTAGGTACTGGGAGATGAAGAAGCTTGCACAGGATGGAGTAGCATGGAGAGCTGCATCAAACCAGTCTTAGGACTGAAGACCACAACAACAACAACCTTCACCGAGGAGTCAAGCAGTATATTGGTCCCTCCTACGTATATCTCGCGAAGAGACCATGAGGATAAAATCAGAGAGATTAGAGCCCACACAGAGGCATACCGACAATCTTTCTTTCCACGAACAATACGAGACTGGAATAGAAGGGAGAACCGATAGAGGTACTCAAGATACCCTCCGCCACACACCATCACGTGGTTTGCGGAGTATGGATGTAGATGTATAAGTATTTCTCTGCCGTTTAGAAATCATTTTACGGGAGGCATGTTCATGGCATCTTACTGCTGTAGGGTGCTCAGTCGTTAAAGTAACCTCTTTCGTGGCGTGTGGCCGGCAGGCGAGTATGGCTACCGTACCCGCGGCGCTGGTAACAGGAGATCCGCAATAAGCACGAAGGTGAGACCTTAACTTTTCCCGGCGAATTGAATGTTCAAACAACTTACGGGTTTGCTGCCGGATGACATCGTCGACCACCGCCGATATTTCGACAGGAGCACACCCTGCCATTCTCAAGGAACAAATGCAAGGAGGCAGTGTTCTGCAATAGCGGATTTGCTCGGCTGTTGTAAGCAGAACACTGCCTTGACACCGGTCATCCTATGGAATACAACAACTCGGAGATTCTGGCTTGCACGTCCAACTATTGGGATAGTGTTATTAAGGGAGCTGTTGAAATCAAACTATCAAGCAACCTTATTAACAGAGATGGTGGATTTTGTTTAAATGCTGCTTGGAAACCGGCTCTGTCTCTCATCAAAAGACAGAGGGACAGAATTAGTGCTACCTCACCTGTTGATTTGTCACTATCGACATTTCTGGTGTTTTTCATCTTTGTTTGTGTTGACACTTGTTCTGGGTGTGATATCTTCCTTGTTTCTCCGCTGTGAACCGACGTATTAAATTTCCTTGCACATTTCTTCCTCCTTGCATTTGTGCCTTGAGAATGGCAGGGTGTGCTCCTGTCGAAATATCGGTGGTGGTCGACGATGTCACCCGGCAACAAACCCGTAAGTTGTTTGAACATTCAATTCGCCGGGAAAAGTTAAGGTCTCACATTGTTTACCTCTACGGGGAGGAAATGTATCGTTGCTTGCGGAGGTTGGATAAACTTCGCAGCAGTAGAGTAAGGTTGGAATGTGCATTATCGTTTTTACGGATGTGTCGAAATCACAGTGTGGTTCCAACGTTTGCTTAGGCTGTGCATCATATTAATTCCCCTGCCGCCAATCGCATCAAGCAACGTGCTGGTTCAGCTCTTGTTCGTGAAAGGATCCCCTATACTCGCCGTCGGTTAGATTTTGTTTCTAAGGAATTATTTCAGCTTCATTTAATGATGGCGTCTAATGTCTCTGAATTTTCTTGGGATTGGGTGGACGGTGCTGGCTCTGAGCACTATGGGACTTAACCTCTGAGGTCATCAGTCCCCTAGAACTTAGATCTACTTAAACCTAACTAACCTAAGGACAGCACACAACACCCAGCCATCACGAGGCAGAGAAAATCCCTGACCCCGCCGGGAATCGAACCCGGGAACCCGGGCGTGGGAAGCGAGAACGCCACCGCACGACCACGAGATGCGGGCGTGGACGGTGCCTCTTGGTCGCAGTCTGCCTGGGAATTTCAATCTGTAACTGCTCGTCATTCGGCGAAGTTTGAACGTTTCCTTGGCTCAGTGTTTAATTCTAATTTTAATTCTCGACGTTCTGTGATCAATCTCACGGAGAAAACGTTTGACGACGCAGCTTTGTCTGTGCTGGGGAAAGGTTTGAACTTCGCACCGACGCCTAAGAGTTTGCCAGTCGTTGATTTTATTAGTTCTATCGAACAGGCTGTTTATAAACTACCTTCCGAGGCTGCGGAAGAGGGTAGGAGGGAAGCTTGTCGTGTGTTGACTGCGGCCCGTCCACCCAAGTGTAACATCACAGCAGCTGAGGCGGCTGCTTTACGTTCACTCAGAATGGATCCTGATATTGTTACTTTACCTGCGGACAAGGGGAACGCCACCGTTTTGTTGAACAAGCACGAATACATTCAAAAGATGCAGTGTCTGCTTTCTGATTTGGCGTATCGCAAAATCGGTGCTGACAGCTCCTCCCTCGTTTTCTTCCTTGACTTCCTCAGTGTTGGCAAATCGGTGTCCTTTCGTGCCCATTGGACGGAGCCAAGCAAGGCGAGTGAGGTGCGTGCGGTAGCGGAACCAAGCCATTTTACAAAATTGTTAAGGCTTTCGTGGCCACTTGTTGACAAACTGCCTATTGGCTTCTGTCTCTGGGAATGTATGGGAATGTCTGGGAATCTATGGCAGAAAGGCCGTACATTCCCAGAGTGACGGACAGAATCGGCCGTATATTGCGCAAACATGGCGTAAAGACGATTTTCAAACCGACAAGGAAGATCAAAGAGTGTCCTAGATCAGCGAAGGAGAAAAGAGACACACTTTCAATTTCGGGAATATACCGTATACCATGCACATGCGGAAAAGTTTATGTCGGAATGACTGGACGATCCATCAACACCAGGATCAAAGAGCATAAGCGACATTGCAAGTTGGGGCAGGTGGATAAATCGGCCGTGGCAGAGCACGCACTGAATGAGACCGACCACGTAATAAAATTCGCCGACACGGAAGTTCTGGCTGTAGAGAAGCATTATCACACGCGCTTGTTCAGAGAAGCTGTAGAAATACAAAAACACGCGAACAGTTTGAACAAGAAAGAGGAAAACCTTAAGGTCAACGGATCCTGGCTTCCCGTACTGCAGCGAACGACCGTCGCAGGTGGCAAGAGGAGAACCGCACCGGAAATGACCGCGGAGAAGCCCTCGGACGTTGGCGCGCCAGGTACATATAGTCTGCGCCCGCGAGCTCGGCTCCAGTTCACCACCGGCAATGGAGGGTGAAGCTTTGACAATGCCAGCCACTCGTGCCGGCGAAACGTCAGAAAAATCATTAGCTGAACGTCGGCCGAAGAACCCGAGACAGAAGCCAATAGGCAGTTTGTCATGCCATTTTAGCCGAAAACTGTCCAACACAGATGGCTGTGTGTGCAGCTGCGTTGTCGTGGTGGAAGAACCAGTCTCCCATCTGCCACAAATCGGTTCTTTTAGAGTTCTAGGCGCTTCAGTCCGGAAACGCGCTACTGCTACCGTCGCAGTTTCGAATCCTGCCTCGGGCATGGATGTGTGTGATGTCCTTAGGTTGGTTAGGTTTAAGTAGTTCTAAGTTCTAGGGGACTGATGACCTCAGATGTTAAGCCCCTTAGTGCTCACAGCTATTTGAACCATTTGGTTTTTTTGACGAACAGTGTTGCGCAATCTTCTCAATACCTCCAAATAAAAGGACTGATTGACGGTCCGACCTGGGAGAACAAACTCTGGATGAACTACGCCTTTGGCATCAAAAAAGCAAATCACCATTGTTTTGAGGTCTGATTCGACTTGAGGGCATTTTTTTTGGACCTGGTGACGATGACGCCATTCACTGGCTTGATTGTTGCCTTGTTTCTGGGTCGTAACCATAGCACCATGGCTCATCACCAGTAATGACCTTTGACAGATAATGTGGATGAGTTTCAAGCTGTTGTTTCAAAGCACGAGATGTTTCAAGTCGACGTTCCTTTAGGTTGTCAATCAGAATCCGAGGAACAAATTTGACAGCAAGTCTTTTTATTCCCAAATCTTCCGCTAAAATTCGCTGGGCTGAGCCCCAAGATAACCGATTAATCACTTACAGTTGCTCTATTGTCTGTAGACGGTCTGTAAACACAAGCCCTCGAAGTTACTCAATGTTTTCATCGATTCGGGCAGTTGGACGTCCAGAGCGGGCTTTGTCATCGATCGACATGCCGTCATTTTTTTTTTCTTCAGTTGCTTGCAAAAGTGCAGCGCATTGTTACAAGAGAATCGTGAAATTAATTCCCGTGAAGATTATCGTCACCAATATTCCGAGACATGATTCAATATTCCTGGTTTGCCTCAAAATTATCAGAAACTCAAAACATTTTCGTAAATGTTAATGGGGCATGTTTTTGTACAGATTTATTGCAAACACCCTGTGATTGTAAAAAATCCGCTTTTATATGTTGCGCAAGATGTCGCAAAAACTATTGCTTCGTTTGTTTTTACGATAATTACCACTGCGGTTCTTGTTTATAATTATTTTATGTATAAAAATGGAATGTTTCCCAATCGACTTTGTTATCTGATTAAAAACCCAGTGTTTTTTCCTCATAAACTTTACAATGAAAAATGGAAAACCCACCGCCATGAATTGTGTTGTTGGACATAAAGAAAATAATTTTTATTGAATAATGTAACTAATTTTTATAGGTAATGTAGGCTTGGGCAACTTTCTGAATAATTGGTGGAATAACAAAAGAAAATGAAACAGAAGGAAAAAATGTGCTAGTGGAGGAATCGATCCCGAGACCTCACGTGTGATAGTCCGAGCCCTAAACATCTAGGACAGACGGCGACTCGGCAATTCACAAACGTTTTATACTCATATGGCACCTAAGAAACTTTGGATAGATTTTTCCCGGGATTTTCCGAGTAGTGCGTCCTAATACTTTAACCACGTGAAGTGTTAGAGGTCCTCTTTCACCACACAAAATTTCGGACAAATCCCCGACCCCACGGTCGTGCCGTCTCCGTGTCAGAACGTTTCGAACGCTACTGACGGCGACATCTTCGGTGTTGTGTTGCAGGCGCTGCAGCCATCGGGCACGGAGGCGACGCCCGCAGCGCACTTCGAGCCGCAGGTGGCCGTGCTGTGCGAGAAGGGCGCGGGGGCGGCGCAATACCACAGCCAGTACATGGGCGAGACTGGCCGCTGGATGCCCGACACCGCCTCCAAGCCCGCCTCCTGCCGGAAGGACAAGCTCGAGATCCTCGAGTACTGCAAGAAGGTGAGGGGCTGTCTGTTCTGTCTCCAGCCTCACGTCGTCAGCTGTCTGCTAAAGCAATAGTGTAGGCTGTGCATAACGTAGCGCTTCTTACAAGTATGAGGGCTGTTCAATAAAGAATGATACTAATTTTTCTTATGGTCATGATTTCTCGCACTAAAATTTAATCTTATGATATTCTGTTTTTTTGTTTTTGTTTTTTAATTTAATCTTATGATATTCTGTTTTGACTGGAATACTCTCTCTCAAATTTTGAAGGTGGCAGGGGTAAAATACGGGGAGCAAAAGGCTGGTTACAATTTGTACAGAAACCAGATGGCAGTTATAAGAGTTCAGGGACATGAAAGGGAAGCAGTGGTTGGGAAGGGAGTGAGACAGAGTTGTAGCCTCTCCCCGATGTTATTTAATCTGTATATTCAGCAAGTGGTGAAGGAAACAAAAGAAGAATTCGGAGTAGGTAAAATCCATGGAGAAGAAATAAGAACTTTGAGGTTCGCCGATGACGTTGTAATTCTGTCAGAGACAGCAAAGAACTTGGAAGAGCAGTTGAACAGAATGGACAGTGTCTTGAAAGGAGGGTATAAGATGAACATCAACAAAAGCAAAACTAGGATAGTGGAATGTAGTCGAATTAAATCGGGTGATGCTGAGGGAATTAGATTAGGAAATGAGACACTTAAAGTAGTAAATGAGTTTTGCTATTTGGGGAGAAAAATAACTGATGATGGTCGAAGTAGAGAGGATATAAAATGTAGACTGGCAATGGCAAGGAAAGCGTTTCTGAAGAATCGAAATTTGTTAACATCGAGTGTCAGGAAGTCCTTTCTGAAAGTATTTGTATAGAGTGTAGCCATGTATGGAAGTGAAACATGGACGATAAATAGTTTGGACGAGAAGAGAATAGAAGCTTTCGAAATGTCGTGGTACAGAAGAATGCTGAAGATTAGATGGGTAGATCACATAACTAATGAGGAGGTATTGAATAGGATTGGGGAAAAGAGAAGTTTGCGGCACAACTTGACTACAAGAAGGGATCGGTTGATCGGACATGTTCTGAGACATCGAGGGATCACCAATTTAGTATTGGAGGGCAGCGTGGAGGGTAAAAATAGTAGAGTTAGACCAAAAGATGAATACACTAAGCAGATTCAGAAGGATGTAGATTGCAGTAGGTACTAGGAGATTTGCACAGGATAGAGTAGCATGGAGAGCTGCATCAAACCAGTCTCAGGACTGAAGACCAAAACAACAATATTCTGTTAGCTTAATGTGCAACAAACACGCTGTAGTAGTTTCATTGTTGGGACTCCTGTTCCCCGCCTGTGAGAGGCAGGTAAGGTCAGACGTGTTCAGTATCGCCTATCGCTGCATTGGAGGTAACACGCGAGGAACATGCAGCTTTGGAATTCTGCTTTCATCTCAACAAATCCTTTTCTGAGGCGTATACAGTGCTACAGGCCTATGGAGAGTGTTTTTCCCTACAGTACAGCTCGAAGGTGGTTTACACTGTTTAAGGAGGGGAGACTATAAATTTCTAAGGAAGGTGGACCCGGTGCTTCAGTTACTGCTCGCACGGAAGAAAACATCGACATTGGTGCTGTGATTGTGAGACAGGATCGCCGAATTACCTTAAGATCAGAGACTCACTCTGGAAACATCCCCCAGGCTGTGTCTCCGCAATATCCTTTCGTCGAGGAGTGCTTGTTCTGCAAAGTTCACAAGAGAGTTTCTGTGAAGTTAGGAAAGTAAGAGGCGAGGTGCTGGCGGTTATAAAGCTGTGAGGACGGGGCGTGAATCGTGCTTGGGTAGCTCAGATGGTAGAGCACTTTCCCGCGAAAGGCAAAGGTCCTGAGTTCGAGTCTCGATCCGGGACACAGTTTTAATCTGCCAGGAGGTTTCATACCTTAAGCTCACTTTCTGAAATACTGAACATTGCATTGGGTGCCACCCACACGTTGATGACAGAAAAATCACACATGTCACGTGTTTGTGCGCGATGGGTTCCAAGACTGTTGATTCCCGAACAAAAGGACATACACGTGCAGAAATGCGTGCAATTAAAGTTGATGTTAGAGGGAGATCCGGAGTTTCTTTCGGATGTAATCACTGATGATGAAACTTGGATACATTATTTTGGTCCTGAGAGCAAACAGCAAAGCTCAATGTGGAAATCTCCTTCATCACCAAAACCCAAAAAGCGAAAGTGGTTGCTTCTGCTGGGAAAGTTATGGTCGTCTCATTCTTTGATATTCATGGAATGGTTCATCAGCATGTTGTACCTGCACACATATCAGTAACTGGACAATACTACAGGAATGTCCTAAAAACATTGCAAGTGCATATCAGGCGCAAAAGGCCACATTTCCCTGAAGCAGTGTTGGATGCTGCACCACGATAATGCGCGGTAGCGCTTCCACACACATACGAAATACACCTTGTCTTCACAGTACAGGGTGTTCAAAAAACAACGGTACGTCCTGTTCTACATAAATAAGGTACTAAAACAGTAATACTACCTTGCATCTACATAGTACAGGGGCGTTCAAAAAGGCATGCTTATTTGCATCTACAATTACATAGTACACAGTGTTCAAATAATAACGCTACTTGAAATCCACACCTAAAAGGAACAGCGTACTCAAACAGTAATGTTACTGTATGTCTACATAGTACAGTGTGTTCAAAAAGCAACGCCACCTTGCCACTATAATATAGTACAGGATGTTAAAACAGTACACGGTACATTTACATAATACCAGATGTTCTAAAAGTAACGTTACAGTACATATGCATAATACAGGGTGTTCAAACTGTAAAGCTACTTCACATATACATTCGTATGGTACAAAGTACTCAAACAGTAATGTTATAGTACGTCTACATAACACACGGCATTCAAAAGGTAGCACCACCTTGCATCTATAATACACACACATCAAAAAAAGTTTTGCATCACCCCAGTTCCCAGAACTCCTGGATATAGATATTGTATGGATATTGTATCATAGACACAGTCCTTTGTTCACATATGTCACTAAATCCGCCCAAAGATGTAAACAACCATTCATGAGCAGCGCCTATTAGATGGAGGGGGTCCAACAGCCAGTCAGTTCCGGTCATTCCACCAGGAAGGAGGTACACGGCTCGTGTTGTCTGTAGTTCATCCATGCCTAGACAGTCAATACCGTGGTTCGATCGCGTCCGAATTTTTACTTTTGTGCCAGGAAGGGCTCTCAACAAGGGAAATGTCCAGGCGTCTCCGAGTGAGCCAAAGCGATGTTGTTCGGACATGGAGGAGATACAGAGAGACAGGAACTGTTGATGACATGCCTCACTCAGCCTGCCCAAGGGCTACTACTGCAGTGGATGACCGCTACCTACGGATTATGGCTCGGAGAAATCCTGACAGCAACTCCACCATGTTGAATAATGCTTTTCGTGCAGCCACTGGACGTCGTGTTACGACTCATACTGTGCTCAATAGGCTACATGATGGGCAAATTCGCTCCCGTCGTCATGGCGAGGTCCATCTTTGCAACCACGACACCATGCAGCACGGTATAGATGGGCCCAACAATATTCCGGATGGACAGCTCAGGACTGGCATCACATTCTGTTCAACGATGAGTGTCGCGTATGCATTCAACCAGATAATCGTCGGAGACGTGTTTGGAGGCAACCCGGTCAGGCTGGACGTCTTAGACACACTGTCGAGCGAGTGCAGCAAGGTGGAGGTTCCCTGCTGTTTTGAGGCTGCATTATGTGGTGCCGACGTACGCTTCTGGTGGTTACGGAAGGCGCCGTGGTGGCTGTACGATACGTGAATGCCATCCTCCGACCAATAGTGCAACTATGTCGGCAGCTTATTGGCGAGGCATTCGTCGTCATGGACGACAATTTGCGCCCCCATCGTTCACATCTTGTCAATGACTTCCCTCAGGATAACATCGTTCGACTAGAGTGGCCAGCATGTTCTCCAGACATGAACCCAATCGAAAGTGCCTGGGATAGATTGAAAAGAGCTTTCTGCGTGACGTGACCCACCAACCACTCTGAGGAAATTACGCCGAATCGCCGTTGAGGAGTGGGACAGTCTAGACCAACAGTGCCTTGATGAACTTGCGGATAGTATGCCACGACGAATACAGGCAAGCGTCAAAGCAAGAGTACATGCTACTGGGTATTAGACGTACCAGTGTGTGCAGCAATCTGGACCACCACCTCTGAAGGTCTCGCTGTATGGTGGCACAACATGCAATGTGTGGTTTTCATGACCAATAAAAAGGGCGGAAATGATGTTTATGTTTATCTCTGTTCCTATTTTCAATACAAGTTCCAGAACTTTCGGAACCGAGGTGATGCAAAACTTTTTTTGATGTGTGTAGTACAGGATATTCAAACAGTAAACCGTACATCTAGATAGTACAGTATGTCCTAAAAGTAACGTTACATACATCCACATAGTCCAGGGTGCTCAAACAGTACCCCACTTTACATCCACATCTCCATACTGCGGAGCGCTCAAAAAGTTATGCTACCTTAGATCTATATAGAAAGGGTGTTCAAACTGTAACACTACTTCACATCCACATCTAGATAGTACAAGGCACTCGAACAGTAACACTACTTTGTAATCCACGTAGTACAGGTTGTTCAAAAAGTAGCACTTTCTTGCGTCTCTAATTGCATAGGATAGGATGTTCAAACAAACTCTACCGTACATCTACATAGTACAGGATGTTCTAAAAAGTGTTACACTACATTTTTATCGTATAGAGTGTTCAAAAAATAACTCTATCTTGTATCTGATTAGTACAAGATGCTCAACAGCAGTGCTACCTTACATGTACATAATACAGTGTGTTCAAAAAGTAATGCTAAGTTGCATCTGTATCTACGTAGTAGAGGATCTTCAAGTACTGGTTCTACCCTACACACAAAGGGTGTTCAGCAGTAGCGCAACCCTACATCTTTAAAGTACATGGGTGTTCAATTATTAGAGTTATCATCCATCTACACTCCTGGAAATTGAAATAAGAACACCGTGAATTCATTGGCCCAGGAAGGGGAAACTTTATTGACACATTCCTGGGGTCAGATACATCACATGATCACACTGACAGAACCACAGGCACATAGACACAGGCAACAGAACATGCACAATGTCGGCACTAGTACAGTGTATATCCACCTTTCGCAGCAATGCAGGCTGCTATTCTCCCATGGAGACGATCGTAGAGATGCTGGATGTAGTCCTGTGGAACGGCTTGCCATGCCATTTCCACCTGGCGCCTCAGTTGGACCAGCGTTCGTGCTGGACGTGCAGACCGCGTGAGACGACGCTTCATCCAGTCCCAAACATGCTCAATGGGGGACAGATCCGGAGATCTTGCTGGCCAGGGTAGTTGACTTACACCTTCTAGAGCACGTTGGGTGGCACGGGATACATGCGGACGTGCATTGTCCTGTTGGAACAGCAAGTTCCCTTGCCGGTCTAGGAATGGTAGAACGATGGGTTCGATGACGGTTTGGATGTACCGTGCACTATTCAGTGTCCCCTCGACGATCACCAGTGGTGTACGGCCAGTGTAGGAGATCGCTCCCCACACCATGATGCCGGGTGTTGGCCCTGTGTGCCTCGGTCGTATGCAGTCCTGATTGTGGCGCTCATCTGCACGGCGCCAAACACGCATACGACCACCATTGGCACCAAGGCAGAAGCGACTCTCATCGCTGAAGACGACACGTCTCCATTCGTCCCTCCATTCACGCCTGTCGCGACACCACTGGAGGCGGGCTGCACGATGTTGGGGCGTGAGCGGAAGACGGCCTAACGGTGTGCGGGACCGTAGCCCAGCTTCATGGAGACGGTTGCGAATGGTCCTCGCCGATACCCCAGGAGCAACAGTGTCCCTAATTTGCTAGGGAAGTGGCGGTGCGGTCCCCTACGGCACTGCGTAGGATCCTACGGTCTTGGCGTGCATCCGTGTGTCGCTGCGGTCCGGTCCCAGGTCGACGGGCACGTGCACCTTCCGCCGACCACTGGCGACAACATCGATGTACTGTGGAGACCTCACGCCCCACGTGTTGAGCAATTCGGCGGTACGTCCACCCGGCCTCCCGCATGCCCACTATACGCCCTCGCTCAAAGTCCGTCAACTGCACATACGGTTCACGTCCACGCTGTCGCGGCATGCTACCAGTGTTAAAGACTGCGATGGAGCTCCGTATGCCACGGCAAACTGGCTGACACTGACGGCGGCGGTGCACAAATGCTGCGCAGCTAGCGCCATTCGACGGCCAACACCGCGGTTCCTGGTGTGTCCGCTGTGCCGTGCGTGTGATCATTGCTTGTACAGCCCTCTCGCAGTGTCCGGAGCAAGTATGGTGGGTCTGACACACCGGTGTCAATGTGTTCTTTTTTCCATTTCCAGGAGTGTATATCTACATAAAACAGGGTGGTCTAACAGTAAAACCACTATACACCTACGCAGTACAACGTGTTCAAACACTAACGCTGCCTTTTATTTATATCTATATAATTATTCTGCAATTCACGCTAATTGCATGGAAGGCAAGATGCCAGAATGAGAATGCTTGGAAGTGTCGTCAGGAAGCCCATGGAGGTGGCGCTTACAAAACCCTCTTTTGACAAATACTAGATTATTATTCGTCAGTCTGGGATCAGTGCCAAACAAGATTCATAGAGGGAATAGGTAGTTGCCAATTGTGAAACGCCATTGGTTCGCTAATGTGCACAGTTCTATTGTCTGCAAGTGACATGACCTGCTTTGTCTTCCTGTACGATGACGTAGGGATTTCCCCCATTCAGATTTTTTCCTAACCCCCCCCCCTACTCTCCCACCACCTCCTCTTTACTTCCACATTAGTTTGGTGGGAGAGTGAGGGGAGCCGAGGAGGGGGTGGGGGTTGCTGTACGGTGATTTTGGGGAATGCGACTCCTCTTTCATTCTGCGCCACTGTGCAACAACAGCGGGCAGAGTAATCATTGAGTGACAGCTAATTTGCAGAGCTGTCACTGCCCTTCGTGGTGAACATGCTTGTCGCTTGTCACACGAGCTGCCGACATCCGTGGTCGCGTCCGTCGCGAAACAGGGATTACCTCCCCGGAGGCAGAATTTAATCCGAACATCCTTACTTACACGAGTCCCATAGCGTCATTATACGTAGAGAGGTGTAGAGTGTGTAGTAACTGGGATTTTTGTTGCTATGATATTTCTTTATAGAACAATGGAAAAACTGGTAGAAGCTAGTCCTGGTGCATATCAGTTTGGATACCAGAGAAATGTGGGAAAACGTGAGGCAATACTGACGCTACAACTTACAGCTAGAGGATATGTTAAGGAAAGGCAAAGAGGCGTTTATAGCATTTATAGGCTTAGAGGAATACTCTCTTAGAAATTGTGAATAAATTAGGTTTACAATACATCATTCAGTCTGTACAATCAGTAAGGTGTAAAGGAAACCAAAGGAGAAATTGGAGTAGGAATTAAAGTTCATGGAGAAGAAATGAAAACGATGAGGTTTGCCGATGACATTTCAATTCGGTCACAGACAGCGATGGAGCAGTTGAACGGAATGGCCAGTGCCTCCAAAGGAGGTTATAAGCTGAACATCAACAAAAACAAAAGGATATGGAATGTACTCTAGTTAAATCAGATGATGCTGAGGGAATTACATTAGAACATGAGACTCTAGAAGTTGTAGATGAATTTGCTATTTCGGTAGCAAACTAACTGATGATGACCGAAATAGAGAGCATGCAGAATGTAGACTGACAATGACAAGGAAAGCGTTTCTGAAGGAGAGAAATATGTTAAGATCGAATATTGATTAAAGCGTACGAAGTCTTTTCTGAAAGTATTTATAAGGAGTGTAGCCATGTACGGAAGTGAAATGAGAGCGGTAAACAGTTTAGGCAAGTGAAACATGGACGATAAACAGTTTAGACACAAAGAAAATAGAAGCTTTTGAAATATGGTGCTGCAGACGAATGTTGAGGATTAAATGGGTAGATCACGTAAGTAATGAGGAGGTAATGAATAGAATTGGGGAAAAACAAATTTCTGGGCCAGCCTGACTAGAAGAAGGTATCGGTTTGTACGACACATTCTGAGACATCAAGGGATCACCTTCCAAAGGTTACGTTCAGAAACATAACGAAAAGTGGTTTTGCGAACTAAATCGTGTACTGACTCCGACAGGAAAAATTAAACGTGCTGCACCCTACATTATTGGGCACTGGGTTTCAGCTGCCTGGAAACGTATCGAAGCACCAGTGATCGTAAAATCATTCAAGATTCCAGTAATGACGACATTAGTGAATAATGATGAGTAAGGCCTGTAATTTACAGTATGTTTCCGTGTGTGTCATGTAGGTAATCAAGTTAGGCGTTCTTTTATAATGATAAAATGTCACTTATTACCGTAGTGAGTAACTTAAAAGTAAATTATTGTTGCTTTTTGTAGTTCATGTATACGTTCAATGTTGTTTGGAATAAAGTTAGCGTTGTAAAATAAATTCCAACAATACAAAAATAGCCTACCAACGATCTAAATTCCTTTTTTTAATTAATTTTGAAAATTAGGGTGCTCATTATATTCAATGGCGCATTAGATTCGGGGAAATACGGGTTATATGGTTGTGTTGTGTAGCGGGGGCCTCAGTGTTTCCCAGATTCCCAGTTTGTCCCTACTATGTGTGGGGTGGCGCTAATTCCCTCCATGACATACATAAGCACGTTGACTAACAGTGTGGCCCTGTACCGCAAGGCTGTTGTAGGGTTGCTGTCCGTCGATTCCTGGTATGAACTGAGTTTTCTTCACTATGGGTTTCAAGCATTACTAGCTGGTACTTCTTACCTTTTCGGTTTTCGTATTTTCCTCGTTTCATTGTAGGTTTTCAACTGGTCAGTTTTATTTTTGACGCCCTGCTTGTTTCGGGTAACAGTATTTTATTCTGAGGAGCTTTCGTCCCCCTCCTTCCAATGTCGTGAGCGTAATGTTTTACTTACGTGTGCGTGTTTCATATTCGTTGTCATAGAGCATCGATTATTATGATAGGTATCCATTTTCTTTTTGTTTCAGATGTCGACTGTGTGTTTCCTATCTTGTAGATGTGGAGTTGAAAGTTGATATGATATCACAATACCGGTCATGCTCCTGTAAATAAATGTTCTGGTAAAGGAGAAAGCGGTTTATTTCTGAAAAAAAAAAGGATTGCTTCTACAGCGGTTGCCTTCAACAAAACAGACTATTGGTTGTTATATTGCATGGGCTACACGTGCTGGTCACCATAGCTTGTGACAGATGGACATGAACCGACAAGGGAATAAACAGAGTGAGAGGAAAAGGAGGATATGGACAGAGAGAAAGATGAAGGGTGAGATGCATGAGGCAGGTGAAAGATGTAGAGATGTAGTAAATAGGTGGAAAAGGAAGAGGGGGGAGGCGGATATAGAGACAGGGAAATAATTATGTTCAGCGGGAGGAAGGAGGAAGATGTCGTCAGAGAGAGAGAGAGGATGCAAAAATTGGACAAAGGAGGGGGGACGAGAAGATGAAGAGACGGAGTGAGTGGAGAAGAGCAGATAGACAGATAGAAGTGGCAGAACGAGATGACGGACAGAAGGAGGCAGTGGTGGACACAGAGGAAGAGGTTCAAATGGCTCTGAGCACTATGGGACTTAACTTCTGAGGTCATCAGTCCCCTAGGCTTAGAACTACTTAAACCTAACTAACCTAAGGACATCACACACATCAATGCCCGAGGCAGGATTCGACCCTGCGACCGCAGCAGCGGCGCGGTTCCGGACTGAAGCGCCTAGAACTGCTCAGTCACAGTGGCCGGCGAGTAGGAGGTATGTTCAATATATGTAGAACAGATACTCTGGGGAAGCTGCAGCGAGGAGGCTAGTAAGGAATATGGATGGACCCAAAATTGAACCCTGTGGGACTCATTTTGAAATTTCTCCACAGTCGCTAATCTTTTCCATCTTTCCCACGTTATTTGGAGTATTCAACAGAACTTTTTGCATTCTGTTCGTTGAGTACGGTTCAAACCTGTTGTTTGTAAGCCATCGATTCCATAAAACTTGTGCGACTGCTACGGTCGCAGGTTCGAATCCTGCCTCGGGCATGGATGTGTGTGATGTCCTTAGTTAGGTTTAAGTAGTTCTAAGTTCTAGGGGACTGATGACAACAGCAGTTGAGTCCCATAGTGCTCAGAGCCATTTTTTTGAACCAGAAAACTTGACTTTTTCTAATAGTGTAACATGATCTTCCAAAATCAGACGATTTGAAAGGATCACAGAAAATACGACCTGGTGATTTCATTATTTAAAACGTGCAGTGCTTGTGGTTGAATTGGTCAACAGTATCCCAGTTGAGTAATGCCTCTTACCAGACTCCCGCGTCCCCGAACCGCCATATCATCGTCTGCAGCAGCAGTAGCATCAGCAGTAATGTTGCAAATCTCGTTAATAACGAGATGTGGCTGCGGCTATGTTTTCTAGAAGCCGTGTCAAATGAAAGGCGGGCCGCGTATTCATTACGGAGGGATGCGAAACCCGCTGTCAGCGCATCAAACACTCGCCGTCACTACCTGTGGCTTTGTTAGCCGTCGCCCGGGCCGCCTTGTTAGCGGCGAGTCTGCACCCAATTAGCAGAGAGGGCGGGAGTGGTGGGGGGAGGGGAGGAGGAGAGGCTGCAGGCTGCTGAGGATGCGGTGCGACCTACATCCCGTGTGGCGCAGGTCTGCGGCGAGAGTAAAGGACGCAGTGACGAGCCGTTCCTGGAACTACCCCGAGTAGAGCCTCGCGCATTATACTAGGACACGACACGATACCGGCCATGTTTATACAGCCGTGTCATAATTGCATACTGCCTGACATAAAATAGTGAAGCACCGAAAAGACATGTTCGAATGTCAATGTAAATTCGCATACGTACGCCCCATCGGTGGGCACGTAAATGGTCAGAGCTGCAATTCTTTGTGACAAACGCGGGATGTGTCCAAAAAATATAGGAACTTTTTCCACCAAGTTACTCTACTCTTACCTTTTACGTATCGTGCATTGTCACCTCCGAAATATGCCTCCCCACAATTGATATGCCGTTTCCACTTTGCGCAAGCACTCTTGGTACGCCTCTTACTTTGTCGCGCGAAGTGCCGTCTGCGAATTTTCTTTTATCTCTTCTATCGCTGCCAATCTTCGTCCTTTCAACAGGGTTTTCAGGTTTGGAAATAAAAAAAAAGTCTGCAGCGGCCAGGTCTGGAGAGTAAGGAAGATGAGGCAGAACAGTGATTTCGTTCCCTGTGCAATAGTCACACACCTACAGGGATGAGCGTGGAGGTGCCATGAATTGTCTCGGCACATTTCAGTCCGTTTCCTTCTCACATTTTCTCGCGGGCGTCCCGATAGTAACACCGATTAACAGGTTGTCCCTGTGCCACGAATTCATGATGGAATGATCCTTCACAGTCGAATAAAATTTCGTTTGTTGGCAAGGGGAAGCCGACAAGCTTTTACCACCTTTCGACCTGTCGGCGATGACATAATCCAAGCCCACGCCCTGCAATCTTTCTCAAACATTTCTCCAGAAACTATCTGGTAAAAAAAAAATTCATTTATGCTTTGCATTTAGCTTTTTATATGTCAGTTTCATTACGATGTGTCCGTCATTTCGTTAATGCTCATAGTTACTGTGATACATATGTGGATGTAAAACACTGCGAGAAATTCGAAAAAGGTTTGCAATGAAAAATATGAGCCACATATTAGATAACACGTTGCTGCATCTGAAACTTAACTGACATATTGAACTTTTCTTTAGACTTGAGTGGGCGTCTCTGTCTGTCACAAACTCGAGAAAATTGATCTGACATAGCGTTCTCACTTTTTTATCGTGTCACGCCAACGCTAAAACTAGAGTGAAATATCCACAGAGTAATCATATTATAATTCTGATTTACATGTATCTCACTTCAGTTACGTTTATTACTGTGAAAATATTGTGACAACAGTGAAAGAGCCTGTAATACGCAATCACTCAAATGTCAACAGAAAATGCAACATCCTTCAGAAGCAAAAGTACTGTGATGCATTATTGCACATTACTGTTACGTGCTCAGTCCAGTTTATGTTTTAGAGTTTCATGTGTTATTACTCTTAAACTGTTTGCTCAAGGAGAGAAATTGATATATGTCTCAAAATGGTTCAAATGGCTCTGAGCACTATGGGACTTAATTGCTGAGGTCATCAGTCCCGTAGAACTTAGAACTACTTAAACGTGACTAACCTAAGGACATCACACACATCCATGCCCGAGGCAGGATTCGAACTTGCAACCCTAGCGGTTACGCGGTTCCAGACTGTAGCGCCTAGAACCGACCGGCCACTCCGGCCGGCGATATATGTCTCATTTAGCGATAAAGATGGTAAGGATGTCCGATATTTCAAGCTAAAGATGCTGGATTGTCAATCAGTATCGCCAGGGTTCTGGATACTTTGAACTTTAACCGTATAATCCAATGGAAATTTTATGAATAAACATAACTCATACAATGTAGGCTTTCACGGCCGGTGTTGTCTTCAGTTTTCCGGGCTGAGAGGCCGTGGTCGATGTATACAATTTCCATCTGACGTTTCGTCTCCATCTGCGGGAGACATCTTCTGAGGTCGTCCGGCTACTGCCTCTGAGGCTCCAGGTACTCTCGCATTTATAGAGCGCATAGAGGGCACCACCATTCGTCACGTGATGCCGACGGTATGCCTATGTTTGGAAGGCGTCATCATTCTCGATTAAGAGTAATCGATTGTGATTCTGCTGGCGCAACGTCGACATCCATATTTTGTCCAACTTTAAAACTTCCTCTTTTCTATTGAAGTTGTTGTGGTGTTTGTGAATTTCTATTGCTTCTCTATACTAGCTGGATGTCTTCTTGGTGCACCTGAACAGCATTAACCCGAAGATACAGTTTACGATGGAGAAAGAGAGCAATGGTCAACTCAGGTTCCTGGATGTGTCGGTAATTAAACGGGTGGATGGGACGCTGGGCCACAAGGTATATAGAAAGAACACTCACACGGATCGATACCTTCACAAAGAATCTAACCATCATCCTCGGCAAAAAAGAGGTGTCATTAAAACCTTGGTGGACAGAGCCAACAAAACCTGCGAGCCGTCTTACTTACAAGATGAACTGAATCACCTACGGTCAGCCTTCATCAAAAATGGATATACAAGTAAGGAAATTGATCGAGCCCTCCATCAAAGAAGAAAAGAAGCCAGAAGTCCAGAGCGACAACGGATACCTACTGGAAAAGTTTTCCTACCGTTTATTAATAGGGTTACAGACCATGTCGGGAAAGTTCTGGCCAAGTATGGGATCGAAACAATCTTCAGACCCACCAATAAGATTAAGGAATATTTAAGAACTGCAAAAGACGCCCGACATCCCCTAGCAACACCTGGGGTATACAAAATTCCATGCAGTTGTGGACAAGTATATATTGGAACAACGAAAAGAAGTGTAAACACACTCTTAGCCGAACATAAAATAAACTGTCGCTTAGGACACATCGAAAAATCGGCGGTAGCTGAGCATGTTTTTCGAGATGGGAATCATGAAATTAAATTTAATGAGACAAGCGTTCTAGCATGGACATCCCACTATCATGCGCGCATGTATAGAGAAGCAATAGAAATTCACAAACACCACAACAATTTCAATAGAAAAGAAGAAGTTTTAAAGTTGGACAAAATATGGATGTCGACGTTGCGCCAGCAGAATCACAATCGATTACTCTTAATCGAGAATGATGACGCCTTCCAAAGATAGGCATACCGTCGGCATCACGTGACGAATGGTGGTGCTCTCTATGCTCTCTATAATGCGAGAGTACCAACAGCCTCAGTGGCAGTAGCCGGACTATCTCGGAAGATGTCTCCCGCAGATGGAGACGAAACGTCAGGTGGAAATTTTATACATCGACCACGGCCTCTCAGCCCGGAAGTTTTAACTGAAAACATAACCCATTTGCAAAAAAAAAAGGTTCACAAAGACACCGAAGAGTGTAGCACATCTGTTACGCGAAATTGATTTTTCTCTTTTTTATCCAGTTTTTAGTAAATGAAATGAAAAAAAGCCTGTTATACCTGATAAGAAACAAATATTGAAAAATATCGGTAAAAAAATGGTTCAAATGGCTCTGAGCACTATGGGACTTAACATCTGTGGTCATCAGTCCCCTAGAACTTAGAACTACTTAAACCTAACTAACCTAAGGACATCACACACATCCATGCCCGAGGCAGGATTCGAACCTGCGACCGTAGCAGTTGCTCGGTTCCGGACTGAGCGCCTAGAACCGCTAGACCACCGCGGCCGGCAAATATCGGTAACTCAGAATTAAAATACCGGTATCGGCTTTAACAGATCGGTTTTTCCCAATTATAGTGTCAGCGCCCACTTCCTTTGGAACCTGAATTAATTACGTTTTTGACTGTTCCTTTGTATGAAAGTGAAATGTAGACGTGAAATTGAGCAGCCGACTCTCGACGTCGGCCTGAGTGCTGTGGAACTTATCTTCTGGTGCCGCACGCCGACGCCTTCCAGAGCCTTGTGTGAGGAAGCTGCTGGAAGCGGAGGTGGGGCAGGACCATGTGTGGGCTCCAGACGGCGCCTGGTGCGCTGGAGTGTTCTGTCCAGTCCCGTCCCGTCCAGTCCCCCGCCCACGCAGTGTCCTCGTTAGCGGCCGCTTTGTGGACACAGAGTGGCAATCAGCGGACACAGGCGCGGGTAGGCGGGCTATTGTTTCCAGATATCGCGCAGGGCCAGGCGCGCAGGGCTCTGCAGGGAAGGGCTGAGGGTTGGGCTTATAGGGCGTAATACTCTAACCCAAACGTACCGGGCGCTCCGCCCTTTATTACACGGCGCCATTGGCGCTACAGGCTCCAGCTTCCTCAGCAGGAGCCGTTGCCTCCGGAGAGGCCATTCCGACACCGCTACCTCGCCACCTGCACCTTCACTTCACCAGCTGGAGTCGGGTGCACGATCGTGAAAAGCTAGCCCACACGAATTTCACAGCTCAGTTCCCTTTCTCCAAGATAAAAAAAATGTGCACAATTCTGAAGGTGGCAGGGGGAAAATGCAGGGAGCGAAAGGCTATTTACAATTTGTACAGAAACCAGATGGCAGTTATAAGAGTCGAGGGACATGAAAGGGAAGGGAGTGAAACAGGGTTGTAGCCTATCCCCGATGCTATTCACTCTACATACTGAGCAAGCATTAAAGGAAACAAAAGAAGAATTCGGAGTAGGTATTAAAATCCATGCAGAAGAAATAAAAACTTTTAGGTTCGCCGATGACATTGTAATTCTGTCAGAGACAGCAAAGGACTTGGAAGAGCAGCTGAACAGAATGGACAGTGTCTTAAAAGGAGGGTATAAGATGAACATCAACAAAAGCAAAACGAGGATAATGGAATGTAGTCGAATTAAGTCGCGTGGTGTTGCGGGAATTAGATTAGGAAATAAGACGCTTAAGATAGTAAATGAGTTTTGCTATTTGGGGAGCAAAATAACTGATGATGGTCGAAGTAGAGAAGATATAAAATGTAGACTGGCAATGGCAAGGAAAGCGTCTCTGAAGAAGAGAAATTTCTTAACATCGAGTATAGATTATGTGTCAGGAAGTCGTTTCTGAAAGTATTTGTATGGAGTGTAGCCATGTATGGACGATAAATAGTTTAGACAAAAAGAGAATAGAAGCTTTCGAAATGTGGTTCTATAGAAGAATGCTGAAGATTAGATGGGTAGATCACATTACTAATGAAGAGGTATTGAATAGAATTGGGGAGAAGAGAAGTTTGTGACACAACTTGACTAGAAGAAGGGATCGATTGGTAGGACATGTTCTGAGGCATCAAGGTGTAATGTCTCTTGCAGCGGTCTCTCCGCGATATTTTCAGAAATTATATAAATTATATAACTCAGTACATATCTCGAAATATCTCTCCTTATCTTACCGATTATCAATCCAAAGTAGTTTCAAGCCCAATTATTCCTTGGAGCGTCCATTTACTCCATGGAATAGCTTCTCTGCTATCTATGTTTTCTCTTATGAAAAGAATAAAAACTTCTTGTCGATGAGTCGTAAAAGAAGGATCTATATGTACGTATTGTTGAGCGAGTCGCCATCTTGATGAGATTCTGTATGAGAAAGAATTTAATACATGAACTAAACTAAAGTAAGTGTGTTCGCGTATTATTTAACGGATTATTATTGACAGTGTCTGCTTACTACGTTGTGTTACACGGAATCAGTGGGGAACGTCTGATTTACACTGGTCGAACCTGCCGTTTTGAATGCTCAAGATATCCAGTTACTTCAAATAAATAGGCTAACACGGTCTTACCAGCAGATCTCCGGTCTTCCCCTTGTGATCACCGAAAGTTAATAATTATTACAAATGTTTCCAGGAGATCGACTCACAATTTTCGTCGCACCGAGACTTCGAAATTGCTTCACTGCCTTATGGAATTTAAGTTAAGCTTAATTTAATCAGGACAGAACAGTATTGAACTGTGTGAATGTGATAAGCCTGCTTTGTCAATGAAATATCCCTTAATATACGCATGTTTTTACTACCCTGATCAGTGAAGCTAAATCAGGCCGGTGTGAGAGAGGTTCTTTAAATTTAAGAAATAGTAAAAAGGGATCACCAATTTAGTACTGGAGGGCAGCGTGGAGGGTAAAAAACGTAGAGGGAGACCAGGAGATGAATATACGAAACAGATTTAGAAGGATGTAGGCTGTAGTAGGTACTGGGAGACGAAGAAACTTGCACAGGATGGAGTAGCATGGAGAGCTGCATCAAACCGGTCTCAGGGCTGAAGACCATAACAACAACAACAGCATAATGGTAAATTCAGCATAGACGGTAAGGAGAGGTGGGCTACAAGGTGAAGCAGCAACTGTCGTTGTAGGAAAGCCTGACAGGAGCAGAAATGATTAGCGAATAGATTAACATGGTGTATTTAGCTTGTATTTCTCCAAACGTACAAAGACTCATTAGAAGCAGTACAGGAAGAAACAGAGTCCAGCTACCACCATGGTAAATGAAATGAAATGAAATGTCGTGTGACGAGGGCCTCCCGTCGAGTAAACCGTTCGCCTGGTGGAAGTCTTTCGATTCGACGCCACTTCGGTGACTTGCGCGTCGATGGGGATGAAATGATGATGATAAATGAGGCACAGACGAAGCTGTTGTAGCTAGGTGGCTCCAAACGCGAGTGGGCTTAGCTGCTGCCGCTGGCCCTCCTGCATTGTGATGGCAAAGGGCGCTCGGAGCACAGAACTGCTGGAGGTGTTGCATCATTGGTTCCGCCAGCCACAGCGCGAGTGCCTTCGGCGTCGAACAGAAGCCTGCCATTCTGTTGCCAATGTAACAATGCCTGTGTGTTGGTATCGATACGTGATACCACAAACAGTGCCCCAAAGCTTGAAAATACCGAGTGTCCAGTGAACTTCAAAATGTCTAGAGAACTACGATCGATAGACGACCGCAACAAATGGTATTTTTATTGTTTGAAATTTTCACTCTGCAGCAGAGTGTGCACTGTTATGAAACTTGCTGCCAGATTAAACCTGTGTGCCAGATCGAGACTCAAACTCAGGACCTTTGCCTTTTGCGGGCAACTGATCTGCCATCTGAGTTCGCCAAGCACAGCTCACGTCCCGTCCTCACAGCTATACTTGTGCCACTCACAAGGTACACATTGCCGAATCCGCATTATCCTTTCTTCCAGGGGTGCTAGTTCTGCAAGGTTCGCAGGAGAGCTTCTGTAAAGTGTGGAAGGAAGGAGACGAGCTACTGGCAGAAGTAGGGCTGCGAGGACGGGGCGTGAGTCGTGCTTGGGTAGCTCAGATGCTAGAGCAGTTGCCCGTAAAAGGAAAAGGTCCCAAGTTCGACTCTCGGTTTGGTATGTTTATTGTTAAAGCGTAAGAATTGTATACATAAGCTTAAAATATTTCGAAAATCTCCTAACAGACATCGCTGCAGTCGCAACATATAATCCCTTTAAGTAGACCTTCTATATAATAGGCTGAATCATTAGTCTCGTTTTGCCCAACTCTGAGGATTCGGCAGAGTTTACCTTGTGACTTGTTAACCCGTTCACACAACTTTTTACTATATTTCTTATAAAATAGTTAATACTGCATGAATGAAGTTACCAAACAGTAATGAATGTACAGGCATTAAAAATGCCCTTTTCGTATAACAGAAAAAAATTAAATGTAATTGTGGTGTAACCGCCAGACACCACACTTGCTAGGTGGTAGCCTTTAAATCGGCCGCGGTCCGTTAGTATACGTCGGACCCGCGTGTCGCCACTATCAGTGACTGCAGACCGAGCGCCGCCACACGGCAGGTCTAGTCTAGAGAGACTCCCTAGCACTCGCCCCAGTTGTACAGCCGACTTTGCTAGCGATCGTTCACTGTCTACATACGCTCTCATTTGCAGAGACGACAGTTTAGCATAGCCTTCAGCTACGTCATTTGCTACGACCTAGCAAGGCGCCACATTCAGTTACTATAATTACAATCTTCAAGAATGTATTCTGAACAGATAATATTGTGAATCATGTACCGTCAAGAGCGACGTTCATCATTAATGGATTAAAGTTAAGTATCAAACTAATTACGTCCGCTTTCTGAATTCTCACGTCAGTATAGTTCTTCCCTCCTCACGCCAGCCTTCGTGAGCTAAAACGCGTGCATTTCGGCCTCCACTCGTGACACGGTGTTGGCTCTTCTCCTAACACAAAAGTAATAACACTTGGGTAATCACAGTGAAAATAGAAAGTTCGTATCTCTATGAAGCCCTTGCAATTGCATCATATATGAACTCAATCCTAGAAGCATGTCCATATAGCCTTATTACCCGAAAGTAACATATTACGTTATGTTTTGCTCATAAGATTATATTAGTTCTTGCCTGGCAGCGAAGTCTCAGTGACCCCCCTCCCCCCCCCCCCCCCAACTCCAACTGTGGCGGGGGCACTAGATGTCGCCGTGCGCTATTATTCGTCTTCGATGACGTTATAGCTTCAACCCTAAGCGCCTGTGCTTTCCTTGTGAATCAGCGTATATATTAGCGAGCCATCGCAGCAACAAGTCAGTATGCACCTGAGAATGACGGGCAGCTGTCTCGTCGAAATACACTCCTGGAAATGGAAAAAAGAACACATTGACACCGGTGTGTCAGACCCACCATACTTGCTCCGGACACTGCGAGAGGGCTGTACAAGCAATGATCACACGCACGGCACAGCGGACACACCAGGAACCGCGGTGTTGGCCGTCGAATGGCGCTAGCTGCGCAGCATTTGTGCACCGCCTACGTCAGTGTCAGCCAGTTTGCCGTGGCATACGGAGCTCCATCGCAGTCTTTAACACTGGTAGCATGCCGCGACAGCGTGGACGTGAACCGTATGTGCAGTTGACGGACTTTGAGCGAGGGCGTATAGTGGGCATGCGGGAGGCCGGGTGGACGTACCGCCGAATTGCTCAACACGTGGGGCGTGAGGTCTCCACAGGACATCGATGTTGTCGCCAGTGGTCGGCGGAAGGTGCACGTGCCCGTCGACCTGGGACCGGACCGCAGCGACGCACGGATGCACGCCAAGACCGTAGGATCCTACGCAGTGCCGTAGGGGACCGCACCGCCACTTCCCAGCAAATTAGGGACACTGTTGCTCCTGGGGTATCGGCGAGGACCATTCGCAACCGTCTCCATGAAGCTGGGCTACGGTCCCGCACACCGTTAGGCCGTCTTCCGCTCACGCCCCAACATCGTGCAGCCCGCCTCCAGTGGTGTCGCGACAGGCGTGAATGGAGGGACGAATGGAGACGTGTCGTCTTCAGCGATGAGAGTCGCTTCTGCCTTGGTACCAATGATGGTCGTATGCGTGTTTGGCGCCGTGCAGGTGAGCGCCACAATCAGGACTGCATACGACCGAGGCACACAGGGCCAACACCTGGCATCATGGTGTGGGGAGCGATCTCCTACACTGGCCGTACACCACTGGTGATCGTCGAGGGGACACTGAATAGTGCACGGTACATCCAAACCGTCATCGAACCCATCGTTCTACCATTCCTAGACCGGCAAGGGAACTTGCTGTTCCAACAGGACAATGCACGTCCGCATGTATCCCGTGCCACCCAACGTGCTCTAGAAGGTGTAAGTCAACTACCCTGGCCAGCAAGATCTCCGGATCTGTCCCCCATTGAGCATGTTTGGGACTGGATGAAGCGTCGTCTCACGCGGTCTGCACGTCCAGCACGAACGCTGGTCCAACTGAGGCGCCAGGTGGAAATGGCATGGCAAGCCGTTCCACAGGACTACATCCAGCATCTCTACGATCGTCTCCATGGGAGAATAGCAGCCTGCATTGCTGCGAAAGGTGGATATACACTGTACTAGTGCCGACATTGTGCATGCTCTGTTGCCTGTGTCTATGTGCCTGTGGTTCTGTCAGTGTGATCATGTGATGTATCTGACCCCAGGAATGTGTCAATAAAGTTTCCCCTTCCTGGGACAATGAATTCACGGTGTTCTTATTTCAATTTCCAGGAGTGTATTTGTCCAGCTTCCACAACATTATACGACGCGACGCCTGTGAACCAAAAAAAAAAAAAAAAAAAAAAAATTGGATTAAATAAAAACAAAACAGTCTCTGCAGGCCATACAGCCTACACGAGCGAAGCAACGGGCTGTAAGCTGGTTTAGTATAAGGCATGGGGCCGCAAATGTTGGGAAATACTCCAAAAGCGGATGACAACTGTTGACGTCAGCAGATGAAGTTCCTCGCCGCACGTGAAGTGGTTGAGCCTATAGATCTGTCGCACCTTATCATGCCAACCAAGTCAAGCATTCACGTCGCCGTGGCTCCGGTCCTACGTGCAGTGCTTTAGCGCGTAGGGCAGAGGGTTCGAGTCTTGAACCTGGCAGGCAGTATTTTATTCCTTGCGTCAGGCAGTGATGTGTTTACGGTAATATATATATATATATATTTTTACCGGTCTAGCGGTCTCCGCTGGTTTTTTGCTTAGTGCAGTGCAGCATAATCCTACCGTATTACAAGTAAATTACTATAAGCTTCCCAATTGCGTCGTTGCCAGTAAATGGTTTACGTTTTCCTTACTAAATAAAGTCTGCAAACAAAAAATAAAAGGAGGGAGGGGGAGAAAAGAGCAGCAACTCAAAGTAAGAAAAGCTTTTTTTTGTTACATCTAATGACGCCATATGTACTTACCATGCACTTTTGGGGTGTTTCCCGATATTTGCGGCCGCACGTGTCTTGTATGTAGTTTTTTCAGGATAAATTTCAGTCATCAGTTGCAAATAAATTTTATTATGTTTACCGGTTTCGGGAAATTAATTTGTCATTATCAGAAGCCTACAAAACTAGGAATATTATAAATCTTCAGACCTTGGGTGTACATTTATGTGAAGTAATTATATTCCAGAAACTTGCTTAGCTTAGCAGACACTGAATATCTTCTTCCGAGAAGGGTAATGCCACGGTATGTTCAGAAATTTACATATTGCATGTGATTATTTTAAGCACTGTTTGACAATATAAAGTAACTGAATCAAAGCCATATGCCTCTTATGCTAGTAGCAAGGTTCATACATAAAAGTTTGTACAAAAAATATAATCAAGGCATGGAAATTTATCCTGAAAAAATAGTGCTACAGTTGCTGCAAATTAGAGCCATGTATAAAATACTTACATTAAGTCACTTTTCTCAGCATCATCTACGTCGCATCCGGGGTTTTTGAACGTTAATGAGAACCACCGCTTATACGCCGTGTTCAACTACATCACACCAGTGAAGATCTTGTCACAAATTTCAACGAACCGAATTCACCGCAAATCTTTAGGTTCTTTCTTGTAATACCTCAGCTCTTAGCTGAGGTCCGGTGAAGGCCCATCACACCACGGCCTTGCTCTTTTACCTTCCAAGTTAAGTATTCATTTTGTGAACCTGTTCAACCGCTTCACAGAATTCGCTTTAATGAGCACGAAACTCGCTTCACTGACCGTAATTTTCCGTTGGTCGCATGCTGCAAGTTTTTAATGTCTACCGCTATTAAATAACCACACAGAAATCACTTTATCGTAATTAATGAATTAATTAATTTAATTATTCACGGTATATTGTTTCACGCGATACGTTTAATGTTTGCACAACTTTCCTCCTTCCGAATGAGTTCCATCAGATTAACGGTAGCGACAGTGCGCCCCGAACACGATATTTGCCTAATCGGGCGAAATTAGTGAAAAAATTGACAAAAACCGAAAATATTTAGGGGGAAGCAGATTTATATTTGCTACATGTGGCAAATTACAACGTTGATTCTAGAATAAACCGGAAACTGACATCGCAAAACATTTGAAGCGGCTAATTACTAAACAAGCAATTACACAAATTGGGAAACATATATGGTATACCATTAAAATATATGTATCGGTGAATGTGATGAGGCAGGGGCGAAATGAAAGCGAACTACGGAAATAAAATTTTCGTGCATAGGATTAGCGTATTGCGGCCTATTAGATGGCTTAATCTACTTATCTTCTAGGCCATATTTAGGGTTCCGTATTTCAGTCGGGAAAAACGGAATCCTT
Organism: Schistocerca americana; assembly: GCF_021461395.2. Taxonomy (NCBI): domain Eukaryota; kingdom Metazoa; phylum Arthropoda; class Insecta; order Orthoptera; family Acrididae; genus Schistocerca; species Schistocerca americana. Next base: position 84,242,300 of record NC_060127.1, read on the forward strand.
GCAGGATCAGTCTGCTGTCTCTCACTTCTAAGAACCCTTTTTCTTCGAAACGGGTAAATAAAATTTATCTCAGAGACTAAGGTAAAGACTGTATACCAACCAGGTACCTTTCAGAGTATGCTGTTGTATTAGCTCCATACTTGACAATCATATACAACCGTTCGCTCGACGAAACATCCGTACCCAAAGACTGGAAAGTTCCACAGGTCTCACCAATATTCAAGAATGGTAGTAGGAGTAATTCACTTAATTACAGGCCCATATCACTAACGTCGATATGTAGGAGAATTTTGGAACATATATTGTGTTCGAACATTATGAATTACCTGAAGAAAACAGTCTATTGACACACAGTCAACATGGGTTTAGAAAACGTCGTTTCTGTGAAACACATCTCTTTATTCACATGAAGTGTTGAGTGCTATTGACAAGGGTTTCAGATTATTTCTGGATTTCCGGAAGGCTTTTGACACTATACCACACAAGTGACTTGTAGTGAAATTGTGTACTTATGGAATATCGGCTCAGTTATGTGACTGAATTTATGATTTCCTGTCAGAGAGGTGACAGTTCTCAGTAACTGACGGAAAGTCAGTTATTTCTGGCGTTCCTCAAGGCAGTGTGATAGGCCCTTTGCCGTTCCTTATCTATATAAACTATTTGGGAGACAGTATGAGCAGCCATCATAGGTTATTTGCATTTGGCGCTTTCGTTTATCGGCTAATAAAGTCTTCAAAAGATCAAAACAAATTGCAAAACGATTTAGAAAAGATATCTGTATGGTGCGAAAATTGGCAGCTGACCCTAAATAGCGAAAAGTGTCAGGTCATTCACGTGAGTGCTAAAAGGAATCCGTTAAACTTCGATTACACGATAAATCAGTCAGACCTAAAGGCCGTAAATTCAAATAAATATCCAGGAATAACAATTACGAACAACTTAAATTCGAAAGAACACACAGAAAATGTTGTTGGGAAGGCTAACCAAAGACTGCGTTTTACTGGCAGGACGCTTATAAAATGTAACAGACCAATGAAGTTGACTGCCAACACTACGCTTGTCTCTCCTCTTTTAGAATACTGCTGTGCGGTGTGGGATCCTTACCAGGTAGGACTGACGGAGTACATCGAAAAAGTTCAAAGAAGGGCAGCACGATATGTATTATCGCGAAATATGGGAGAGAGTGTCACAGAAATGATACAGCACTTCGGGTGGACACCATTAAAACAAAGGCGTTTTTCGTTGTGACGAAATCTTCTCACGAAATTCGGATCACAGGCTTTCTCCTCCGAATGCAAAAATATGTTGCTGATACCGACCTACATAGGGAGAAACGATCACCGCGATAAAATAAGGGAAATAAGAGCTCGTTCGGAAAGATACAGGTGTTCTTTCTTTCCGCGTGCTATACGAGATTGGAGTAATAGAGAATTGTGAAGGTAGTTCCATGAACCCTCTACCAGGCACTCAATTGTGATTTGCAGAGTCTCGATGTAGACGTACGACGGCTTGCATGTGTAAAAAATTCAAGCTTTTAAGTCAATGAAACTTCCTGGGAGATTAAAACTGTCAGCCAGACCGAGACTCGAACTTCGGACCTTTGCCTTTCGCGCAAGTGCTCTACCATCTGAGCTACCCAAGCACGACTCACGCCCCGTCCTACATCTACATCTACATAATTACTCTGCTATTGACATTTAAGTGCTTGGCAGAGGGTTCATTCAACCACTATCATACTATCTCTCTACCATTCCACTGCCGAACAGCGCGCGGGAAAAACGAACACGTAAACCTTTCTGCTCGAGCTCTGATTTATCTTATTTTATTTTGATGATCATTCCTACCTATGTAGGTTGGGCTCAACAAAATATTTTCGCATTCGGAAGAGAAAGTTGGTGACTGAAATTTCGTAAATAGATCTCGCCGCGACGAAAAACGTCTTTGCTTTAATGACTTCCATCCCAACTCGCGTATCATATCTGCCACACTCTCTCCCCTACTACGTGATAATACAAAACGAGCTGCCCTTTTTTGCACCCTTTCGATATCCTCCGTCAATCCCACCTGGTAAGGATCCCACACCGCGCAGCAATATTCTAACAGAGGACGAACGAGTGTAGTGTAAGCTGTCTCTTTAGTGGACTTGTTGCATCTTCAAAGTGTCCTGCCAATGAAACGCAACCTTTGGCTCGCCTTCCCCACTATATTATCTATGTGGTCTTTCCAACTGAAGTTGTTCGTAATTTTAACACCCAGGTACTTAGTTGAATTGACAACCTTGAGAATTATATTATTTATCGAGTAATCGAATTCCAACGGATTTCTTTTGGAACTCATGTGGATCACCTCACACTTTTCGTTATTTAGCGTCAACTGCCACCTGCCACACCATACAGCAATCTTTTCTAAACCGCTTTGCAACTGATACTGGTCTTCGGATGACCTTACTAGACGGTAAATTACAGCATCATCTGCGAACAACCTAAGAGAACTGCTCAGATTGTCACCCAGGTCATTTATATAGATCGGCAACCGCAGAGGTCCCAGGACGCCTCCCTGGGGAACACCTGATATCACTTCAGTTTTAGTCGATGATTTGCCGTCTATTACTACGAACTGCGACATTCCTGACAGGATATCACAAATCCAGCTTTAATTCCACCAGTACCTCGTCTCCTACCTTCCAAACTTCAGAGGCTCTCCTGCAGACCTTGCAGTACTAGCACTCCTGGAAGAGAGGATATTGCGGAGACTTGGCTTAGCCACAGCCTGGGGGATGTTTCCAGAATGAGATTTTCACTCTTTTTAGTCAATGTAATCAACAGACGCGGTGATTTTTTTATGTTCGCAAACTCACTCATCAAAACGTAGATGCTCTTTCCGTTGACCTAGAATCATGAAATTTGGCAAGAGGGAAGGATTTGTAGTGTAAGTAAATGAGAAAAGATCGGAAAATTGTTAATTTGTAATTATGTCACATAAAAAATATTTTTTTCCATTGCAAACTTACATTCAGTTCGTAATCTGTCAAAAAGCTCAGGAATTACTACAGGGATTCTGAACTGGTTTTCAGTAATAGGTAGAGTGATCCACGAGGAAGGTTTCTGTGCGTATTTTTCAAATATTTCGTGGTGAGTGGTTGAGCTACGGGTTGGAATCTCACTGACTGCAGTAGACAAGTCTTCAGTGATGGATTTCTCATCGGATGAATCCCCGATGATGAGGGAAGACGTGTCTTGAGACGCCCCGGACAGCAGTGGAATACCAACCTGATTGTCGGCCGCCATATGGCTCGACAATCAAGAGCATTGGTCTGAGGTGTCATTTATTTTCACAGCAGGAGGGTTTGGTTGTCTGCGGCACACTTACAACACAGCGGTCAGCAGTACGTCGACGATATTCTGTGTTGTCGCCGTTCATGGCAAGCCATACTGGGGTCACATTTCAGCAAGATAACGTCCATCCGCACACGGCGAGACTTTCTACTGCTTCTCTTCATACTATTGAGACCTTACGGTGGAGAACAAAGTTGGAAGATCTCTCTTCAATTGGTAACGTCTGGACAATTATGAACAGAACCCTCTAACCATCTCGGGCTTTTGGCGATGTGAAGCGCCAATTAGACATGATTTGGCACATATTCTTCAGGAGGACATCTAACAGCTCTGTTTGTCTGCGCCAAGCCAAAGAACTGCTTGCATAAGGACCAAAGACGGACCAACGCGCTATTTGCTTGCTCAGTTTCTGAAGTTTTTTCTCTTGAGTAAATAATAATCATTTGTTTGTCTGTACATGTACATCACATTTACCGTTTTCCGTCCTATTCCGATAACTCCTTCGTGGTGCGTTGTTCTTTCTTTCTTTCTTTCTTTCTTTCCTTTTTAAGGGTGTTACTATGCCAAAACCAACACATCCGAGGGTCACTCCAAAAGAAATGCACACCATTTTTTTTTTAAATCCATCTTTTGCTCTACATGTTTGAAAGTTTTACAGTGTGTAGATACATCCTTTAGGAACAATATTTTCATTTGTCCACATAATTTCCATCCCTCTCAACTGCCTTACGCCGTCTTGGAACCAGCGCCTGTATACCTGCACAGTAAAATTCTGGACCAATCTGTTGGAGCCACTGTTTGGCAGCGTGCACATGGCAGTCATCATATTCAAACCTTGTTGCACGAAGAGAGTCTTTCACTTTCCCAAAGAGATGATAGTCACATGGAGCCAGATCAGGACTGTAAGGCGGGTGTTTCAGTGTTGTCCATCCGAGTTTTGTGATCGCTGCCATGGTTTTTTGACCGACGTGTGGCCGTGCATTGTCATGCAACAGCAAAACATCCTGCTTTTGCCGATGTGGTCGAACACGACTCAGTCGAGCTTGAGGTTTCTTCAGTGTCGTCACATATGCATCAGAATTTATGGTGGTTCCACTTGGCATGGTGTCCACAAGCAAGAGTCCTTCGGAATCGAAGAACACCGTAGCCATAACTTTTCCAGAAGAAGGTGTGGTTTTGAATTTTTTTTTTTTTCTTGGGTGAATTTGCATGATGCTACTCCACTGATTGCCTCTTCGTCTCTGGTGAAAAATGGAGGCATGTTTCATCACCTGTCACAATTCTTCCAAGAAATTCATCTCCACCATTCTCGTACTGTTCCAAACGTTCGCTGCATACTGTTTTTCTTGTTTCTTTGTGACCACTGTCAACATCCTGGGAACCTACCTGGCACAAACCCATTTTAATGCCAAAACTTTCAGTATTCTGCAAACACTTCCTTCCCCTATCCCAACGTAGCGTGACAATTCGTTCACTGTGATGTGTCTGTCAGCAGTCACAAATTTGTTAACTCTCTGTACATTGTCTGGAGTGTGTGCAGTACGAGGCCTGCCGCTGCGAGGACAATCCTCAATATTGCCGTGCCCGCTTTCATCACGTAACCTGGTTGTCCACCGACTAACTGTACTGCGACCGAGAGCAGCATCTCCGTACACCTTTTTCAACCTCTTGTGGATGTTTCCCACTGTCTCGTTTTCACAGCACAGGAATTCTATGACAGCACGTTGCTTCTGACGAAAAGTGTCAGTGTAGCAGCCATCTTGAAGACGTGCTGTGGCGGCGCCACTCACGGGAACAAGTTGAACTAAGTTTGAAAACAAGCAGGAAGGATGTATCTATACACTGTAAAACTTTCACACATGCAGAATAAAAACTGTATTTTTACAAAAATAGTGTGCATTTCTTTTTGAGTGACCCTCGCGTGGTAACTGCCATAACAAAATACAGACATTTTTACATTGTGTATTTTTTACGGTTGAAGCAATTTGAGTTTTTTAACTACAACGATAGCTTTAATTTTTTGTTTTCAATTTTTTCTTCAGTATAGTTAATTTAACGCGTTCACGCCGACGTGTACCACCGGTGGCTAATGTTCGACTCGACCAATTATGCTACCAACAATACAATGCCGTGCGACGTGTAATCTATCAGCCAGGCGCAACAAGCAGCTCTGAATATAATTTTTTGTGACCGTTCAACGGAAGAGCTTTCTGAATAAATGAGATATCACATAATTCGTGATTAACTTTTGTTTTATGTGACCTCTCTCTCTTTTCGAAATGAAAAGTCAGTATATTAAAATAGTAGCCTAGGCCGTTTGAATACGACCACGCTGCCGACAGATGAAGGAAAGCATGAACACACGGCCCGACCCACAGCGAGAAACTATTCGCAAAGCCTACTTGAACCTGTTAAGTACAGTTTTTCAGTAATACTTCAGTTTCATTAAACCTACTTAAAAAGTTATAAAATTAGGCCATTTGGTGAAATATATTTCTTACAATGCAGCTTTGACAGTTCAGGCAATGATGCAGGTTCACTCCGGTACGGCTCTGGATTATTATTATTATTATTATTATTATTATTATTATTAAGATGATATGATGATCTATTGAATATTAGTGACTGCCGAAGTAGTTATAAACACAACAGAAATTCCTTAAAAAATCGAACAACCACATACAAAATAATCCGTTTCACGCAGTGTTTATCACATCATACCGCTTGAACTGTGGGTAATTACAATGATATATATTTAAAGGCACTTGCGAAGTATGTGTGGAATTTGTGTGTGAATGAAGTAACATATTAAAATGTAACGCCTAATGCTGATAGTACACACCATGAACAACGAAACTGTAGTAAGCAATAAACGTTTTTCTTTTACTTCCACTTCTTTTTGGCGTTGGGGTGTTGGTCATGCAGAAGAAGTTTGGCGAACGTTTCAAATTACATGTTAAGTAGATAAGGGCTTTCATTCTCAAATACTTGACAAATATTGTGTAGGTAATTTACGCGCTCTGTGTTGCTCCGCCTGAAGACATACACACATTTTCTAACCATAACATTTGACATATCAGATTAAATTACTAATTAAAGTTTCTCATAATATCAGTACGTGACCCCGAAAGTTGAAGTACCGATTTGTAATACTAATTGTACAAGGAGGCCAATAAAAGTTACGTAATTCCAAAGGTATTTTGCCGTAGATGTGCACACATGTTTTCGTAGCCGTTAACAGTGGTAAAAGGAAGTAGATACTTTCATTTTCACAACTACGATCATCATAACCTCTCTGTCACGCATTAAAATCACCAACACATGAACATCGAAAACCAAAGTGCTACCAACTTCTACTTGTCTACTCATTAGGTTCCACGATAGAAATGACATACGAAAGTAACAAAGTCTCGTGAAATTGCATTCTAGGGACATTCACGTTTACATGGTTCATTTGCAGTAATACACGCATACGGGCTAATTACAGCCCTTGAGCTGTCTTGTCGATGATGTTGTCAGCAGCGGAAATATACATATCGTAGTAACTAAGTCTGTAAGTAACGTATATTGGCACCGTTATGTCGCTTACTTTTTTGGAAGACAATTTTTTGGTCATTTTCCGCTGTTACCAGAAAATTTGGGAAAAGTACCTAATTTTTAATGTCCTCAGTTTGAATAACTACAGCTTCCGACTTCCGTTATTACACCGAAACTGTATTTGTTTGAGGCTACACCTAAAGGAGAACGCTGACGGGCCGGAGCGAAAGATGCAGAGCTAGACAGACACAATTGTTCCATAGAGAAAGTAACAGGGATGTAGACATTCATAATCATAATTCAACTGTTTTTTGAGCGGTACATTTAAATGTGCCAATTGCGGTTGCAGTTTACTGTGCACATTTCGAAATGAGCAAAACAAGGATAGTGGAATGTAGTCGAATTAAATCGGGTGATGCTGAGGGAATTAGATTAGAAAATGAGACACTTACAGTAGTAAAAGAGTTTTGCTATTTGGGGAGCAAAATAACTGACGATGGTCGAAGTTGAGACGATATAAAATGTAGACTGGCAATGGCAAGGAAAGCGTTTCTGAAGAACAGAAATTTGTTAACATCAAGTATAGATTTAAGTGTCAGGAAGTCGTTTCTGAAGGTAGTTGTATGAGTGTAGCCATGTATGGAAGTGAAATGTGAACGATAAATAGTTTGGACAAGAAGAGAATAGAAGCTTTCGAAATGTGGTGCTACAGAAGAATGCTGAATATTATATGGGTAGATCACATAACTAATGAGGAGGTGCTGAATAGGATTGGGGGGGAAGAGCAATATGTGGCACGACTTGAATAGAGGAAGGGATCGGTTGGTGGGACATGTTTTGAGGCATCAAGGGTTCACAAATTTAGTATTGGAGGGCAGCGTGGAGGGTAAAAATCGTAGAGGGAGACCAAGAGATGAATACACTAAACAGATACAGAAGGATGTAGGTTGCAGTAGGTACTGGGAGATGAAGCAGCTTGCGTAGCATAGAGTAGCATGAAGAGCTGCATCAAATCAGTCTCTGAATACAATAACAACAATAGTAGTAATAATTTCGCAATGCACAACATTTCACATCAGAGGTTACTGTACGTGATACGACGGCACTGATATTGTGTTGTCATAACTGAAGAGTTAATTTGCCGGGTTTAACACAAAATTCATTTGTCAACGCACTTTATCAACGACGCACTTCAAATCATCCAAGAATTCGAGAGAAATAAAAGAATTATTTAGATTTCGTGACTACAATGCAGCATTATGTATGGTCAGTTCTGAATCTGAAATTTCAGACAGTTTTACGGCGGAGTAAAGATATACGACTCTTTTTATCATCTTGCACGTCCAATGACTTCTGTTTATTGCCTTTCACCGCGTTATGTGCAGTTATATTTTTGTGACATCAGCACAATTGGCCGAACTTCGACCACAGGCGGTACTAGTACCTCTTAATGAGAAGATTATGAGACATTTTAAATTCCATGGAAAATTCTACGAAATACTATCAGATTTTTGTTGCTCCAGAAACCTTTAGATACGTAAAATGAAGAACAAACCGCCTTCAGTCACAAGTTGCGTTTATTTACTGCACTATGCATTTCGAGCCCTGGAGGCTCATCTTCAGGTGCTTTTTAGTGATTTACATCAGTTTTTTTTAGGCACAGTATCACAAAAAATAGCTAACTTATTAAAAAAAACAATATTAAAATATCTTTCTTCACAAACAGCAAACTTGGATACCACTTACCTCACACAGTGAACACAAACAAGCCAATAACACAACACAGTGGAATATATAAATTACAATGTAACAGTTGCCCCGCATTTTACACAGGAAAAACTGGAATTACCTTCCACACACGGTATAAAGAACACACCGACGCCTTTCGACTAAACCACTTTGAAAAATCTACAATAGCAAACCACATGTATATTAGTAAACACAGACTAGACGACATCCACAACAGCCTAACTGTACTTCACACAGAACTCAACAGTAAAAAACTTTATCTACTAGAACAGTTAGAAATAATGCTACACAAAGAAAAATATTCCGAAAACTTGTAGAATGAACAAACAGAGTTTAATAGCCAAAATTTTTTCTGCACCTTTAAAAGTTTATTTTTTCCTGAGGAATCAAATCTATAATAGTACAAACAGCTGACAACCTACAACATTGTGCCAAATAATTATTTTAATAATACCTGTGTACTAGTAATACTATATCATATTATCTTCTGTGAAACAAGAAAATCGATTATATTTAGAAGTAGAACATCTGTATGAACGAGAATCTTTGGCGTGTTTACGTTCTGTTACTACAATGTGCGAAAAATTGTGTGACAATTTATATGTCCCAGGGTGTACTGCAAAATTAAAGACGTGTATTGTGTATACCAACTGCACAACAGAAGCAGAAATCATACGATGTTAAACTGTAAGTTAGTTTCATATTATTAACGGTGTTAAACTTATATCTACAATATACCAAGTTGTAACACAAAAATGTAATATCAACAGGCAAACAACTAAAAAAACCTGATGTAAATCACTAAAAAGCACCTGAAGATGAGCCTCCAGGGCTCGAAATGCATACTGCAGTAAATAAACGCAACTTGTGACTGAAGGCGGTTTGTTCTTCATTTTACGAAAGTAAAACAGTCGCGGACGAATCACTGAAAAACAATGGATAAAATTAAACCTTTAGATAGGCAGCCAGAAACCTGGTTACCGGTGACCAGACGACCGTTCAGCCGATTAGTACGTAATAAAATAATGCAATCACAATAAGCAAATATTAAATCCGATTTTTTTTAATAGAAAGTGATGACTAGTTTCGGTAGCTTAACCACCATCTTCAGATCACATGTAGTATTTATAAATGCGACTAACAGTTTACAACAACGTTGCATTGTCCACAACGTTCTTATTTTAATTTTTCAGGTAAAAATCTGTTATATTCAGCCACGCTGAATGGTGACAGCAATTCAAACAAAGAGCCAGTAAACCGTCGTAAAAATTTTCAGTATTTTATGCTTTACTTTTGACATAAAGTACAGCTTACATTGCAAATCTCTGTTTGCAGTTGCTGAATATAACGAAGATAATTGCACAGACGTTTCAATGCATGAAATTTTTACAACGATGTACTGGTTGTTTGTTTCAACTGCTGTCGCAGGCAACGTGGCCATATATAACAGATTTTACGTGAATATTTTAAACACGTTTGTTATGGACGTTGCAATGTTGTCATACACTGCTAGTTATATTTATAATACTACATTTGATTTGAAGCTGGCAGTTAAACTACTGAAACTGGTCATCACTTTGTAAAAAAGAATTTATTGTTGCATACGAATGGCACAATATACAGAGAACTTGAGAAAATTTTAAAAAGTCTTATAAAACAACCTCCTTAAGACTTTTATAGCTTTATGTTTAATTATCTGTTTACGATCGGTTCTTTTCTAACAATGTCAGATACATTGAATGTATTCATGGCTAGTGAACAGTCAATCTCGCCGACCGGGTGGCCGAGCGGTTCTAGGTGCTACAGTCTGGAACCGCGTGACCGCTACGGTCGCAGGTTCGAATCCTCCCTCGGGCATGGATGTGTGTGATGTCCTTAGGTTAGTTAGGTTTAAGTAGTTCTAAGTTCTAGGGGACTAATGATCTTAGAAGTTAAGTCCCACAGTGCTCAGAGCCATTTGAACAATTTGAACAGTCAATCTCATTACGTTGTGTGCCTCTATAACCTTCCGGTTGCTCCAGACTGGAATACCTCACACACGAGCTGCCATGCATTAACTGTGATGTAGATTCGCCTGTTCCCTCGCTAGCTGTTCAGAGTTAAAACGGCTCTGCGTTATCTGCCTATCGACCCACTACCCCGTTCCGCTCTAAACCCCTCCCCGCGCACTCACAACTATTATGTAAACTTGTTAGTCGGCTAAAGGGCAGCTCTTACGGGATTTCACTTAGCTGTCTAAATTACTTTGTAAATCCTCGCGGGCCTTGTCTGCTCTCTCTCTCTCTCTCTCTCTCTCTCTCTCTCTCTCTCTCTCTCACACACACACACACACACACACACACACACACACACACACACAGCGCCTGTAATCCTTTCACCCTGCTTAAAAGGGTACGGGAAAGGGATGGGAGTGGTGTGGGGCGTGGGTGTGGCAGGCATTACTGCCGCTGTAACTTCAGCTCCCGTAGAGACGCCGGCAAACAACTTAACGGGATTTCTTGCGTTCGCGTCTTCGCCCTTGTCCTGCCATGCATCTTGTTCCCTCGAGTTTCCACCCAGGCTTAGTAGTCCCTGGCAACTCTGTTTAAGCCGGTGTGTCGTATAAATACTCGCATGGCGAACTGTAAGGATCTTACCAGCGCGTCTTGTACGTGATTGTGCAAAGAACCTAGTAGGGGCTTACCTGTAAGGTGCGATCAAAAAGTTTCCGTTGGACAGCGTTACTGCAGTGTATATGGAACGTAGCGCGACTCCGTTGCGGGTATATGAGCACCGACGTGCGTGCGGTAAGACGAGAAACTTGAAGTATAGCGACGTTATTAATGAATGCGTTCAGACAAAAGACCAAACCGCTAGCATTATTTTCTTGGCTGCCGAAGGACAAACATCGGTAAACATCCATCGGAGAATGGAGAATGCCTATGAGACAGTATGTCTGTCGACAACCATCGTTATGGAATGTTGCGCCAACTTCCGTGATGATCGCGATTCGATACAAGACGCACGTCAAACAGCGACTGTGTTAGTAGTTACCCGATGATTTGCGTTGGTTTTCAGTCCACTGCAAGTTGTGTCAATGATCAAACAATACTTTGCAGCCGGACGGGGTGGCCGAGCGGTTCTAGGCGCTACAGTCTGGAACCACGCGACCGCTATAATTGCAGGTTCGAATCCTGCCTCGGGCATGGATGTGTGTGATGTCCTTAGGTTAGTTAGGTTTAAGTAGTTCCAAGTTCTAGGGGACTGATGACCTCAGATGTTAAGTCCCATAGTGCTCAGAGCCATTGGAAACAATACTTCGCAGTCGACACATCTTACGCTCCTTAAAGTCGACAAAGACAACAACCTCTTCCTTAGAGACGTAATTTGGCCGTACTCTTTTTAGTCTTCACATCTGTTCGAACAAGGACCTCCCTATAAGTACACTGCACAACATAGTTAAAGCGTCACTTTTTTTGAAACAGAGTAACTGTATATCGTTGCGACGTAGTAGTTTGAAGTTTGCTTGAAAGTGTCTGTAAACTTGTAATCTTCGCCCTCATTTCTTCCTCCTTTTATTGTCCACATTAAGCGATGCCCAGTCCAAGTAATTAATAATCAGAATGTTTCATGAAGATTTAAGAGGCGCGAAGATTACAAAACACTTTCAAGTTATCTCGTTTAGATGGCTCCAGTTCTTATCTAGGGGTCTGATACTTGAAGCTGAAAATCTAACATCAGGTCCTCATGGTTGATTTGAGCTAAATAAATGTGCTGATCGTTGTTGCAGAATTCTTTTTACGTAAATATATTTTCCACTGATTTTTTCACATTTTAGTATATCGTACAGTATTTTGATTTTTCCCATTAACAAAGTCGAAATTCCATTGTTCGACCTATTATACAAAAACACATCCGTTCACATCAGAAGCAAGGTTAAGACTCCCACACTATGCTGAAAATAACAATATTCTAAAGGCTTTATAGTTTTTCTGAACAAATGAATTCCTACTAGTGTTTGTTACATCATTAATTTCGATAATTATTTCATAAATGAATCCAGAAATAAACATAGTAAACAGTACAGGATTGCGTATTTAATAACAGAAATTTTAAGAGTGCAATTAATTGGTAATTTCAGATATTTCTAAAAAAATAGTTTTAACTGTACTTATTCCTTAGGAAAATAAGCAGAAGATATGAACTGCTGTTTGTGTTGGGGGGGGGGGGGGGGGCACTGAACTTAGGTAGTTCGTGCATCAATCTTGACCATCGTGCTGTGGTGGTGTAATGGGTAGCATTTCCGCCTAGCAAACAAGACGACCTGGGTTCGAGTCCTGGCCGCAGCACAAATTTTAATTCATTTCTTCTGCTTCGATCTTTATCTTGGGTAGAGTGGTTCACATGCTGTCACCTGTTGATGGTCCAGCATTGCCATCTGCAGCAATTTGCGAAAGTGTTGCACTTCTGTCACACTGAACGATTCTCTTCAATCGTCGTTGGTCCCTTTTTGCAGGGTCTCTTTCCGGTCACAGCGATGTCGGAGATTTGATGTTTTACAGAATTCCTGATAATCACGGTACACTCCTGAAATGGTCGTACGCTCATCGCTACCTCGGAGATGCTGTGTCCCATCGCTCGTGCAACGACTATAACAGCATGTCCAAACTCACTTAAATCTTGATAACCTGCCCTTGCAGCAGCGGTAACCGATCTGACAACTGCGCCAGGCACTTGTTGGCAGCCCCGTATTCTGCCTGTTTACATATCTCTGTATTCTAATAGGCTTGCCTAAACCCGTTTATTTGCCGCTTCAATGTATAAGTCAATTGTTAAATAACAACAACACATTCAGTACAACTCTACTAGTAATTTGTTGCTTAGTTCATCGTTACAGCCTAGCGTCTATGAAACAGGGATTCAGGGAAACACACAAAAGCCGAAGTCTGGATAGTAGAGAAGATAAATATAACAACACAGTCAAATAACGGTTTACTCTTTTAAAAATTATTGCATGACTGTGGCTGTAAGGATTTGGCAGTGGCGTACACTGTAGACATTCTTTCCAGACACGATTACCAACACAGCGAAAACAATGGACTAGTCAACACGCGCGAAACTATGAAATACCATTACTTTTTGAACACTCCTCGCAGTTACATAGAAACGATAAAAATAGAGAAAAAACTGGGAGTATCGGGTCTGTCCAAACTGAACACTTAAACATACGAGGGACGCTCAATAACTAATGCAACAGCTCTTCTTTCTAAAAGCATGCTGGCTTTATTCAGGATTCAAATACACCATATTATTCCCCACACGTTTGGCTACAAAACCCTATTTTTCAGCATCATCTCCGTTGAAAGCGACGGCCTTACGCCACCTTACTGGGACATATTTAAGCCCGCATGGTGTCACTCTACTGCTCGAAGTCGGAGCCACCGTCTTTCAGTATCAATAACCTCCACATCGTCCACGTACTGTTTCCCTCGGAGTACACCCTTCGGTAGACTAAACAGAAAGAAGTAGGAAGGTGCGAGGTTCTGTCTATGGGGCAAATGAGAAACAACATGAAGTTTTGGGAGTTCCTCTCGGGTGCGTAGGTTTGTGTGAGGCCTTTCGTTGTCGTGGCGGAGGAAAAGCTAGTTTGCGTTTATGTGGTAAAGTGGAAATGAGAGTTTGGCGTCATTGGCCGGGGAGTCCCTTGCGGGGCAGGTCCGCCCGCCTTGGTACAGGTCTTATTACATTCGACGCCACATTGAGCGATCTGCGCGCCGGATGGGGATGAAATGATGATGAAGACAGCACAACACCCAGTCCCTGAGCTGAGAAAATCCCCGACCCAGCCGGGAACCGAACTCGGGCCGGTAGGACGGTAATCCGTCACGCTGACCACTTTTTTTACTCATTTTGTCCGATATAGTTCGTTGCGTTTTGTCGGGGCGGATGTCACAAGACATCCGTTCAAATTGATCGTTCGTTCCTTGACTCGGTTTTTTTTTTTTTATTACAGAGAGCACGTAGCCCTCTGACCGAACACGCTGAGCTACCGTGCCGGCTATCACTCAGCTATCGGGGCGGACATTTATGTGGAGACGAGCGGGCTGAAGTATCTTCAATTTCCCGAGGGTAGCACAACACACTTGTGAGTTGTTCGTTGCTCCATGAGAGAGGGCATCAAACAGATCCACAGTCTCAGAAGACCGTCGCCACGACTGTACCAGCCGACGTTATGGCCCCGAACACTTTCTTCAGAGAAGAGGTGGTGCGCGGCCACTCCATGGATTGCCACTTTTTTTTTTCTTTCCGGTACGAAGTGATGAACCCACGTTTCATCGGCTGCGACGATGTTAGGCAAAAAAAGTGTCACGACAGGTGTCGCAACGCATAACCAATCCCTCTCAGATGGTCCTTCGTTGCCCTTTATGGTCTCCCGTTAGGCGGCGAGGAATCCAGCGGGCCCACACACCTCTTAGTAGCTGAACTGGTGGACGACTGTGGTAGCACGACCGTCTTCCTGTATCAGTAACCTCCACATCACCCACGTACTGCTTCCCGCAGAATGCCTCCTTCGTTTTGCTAAACAGAGAGAAGTCGGAAGATGCGAGCAACAGGTACGACCAACAGAGACGTACAGATGAGCAGCGAGGTGTTTGATTGTAGTCCTTCGATCATATCGAATGAGAGTGTCCGCACGTTCCGACATTGCAAAAGTCAAAGCTGTGTGCCTCCGCCGCGCACGCTGGGGAGATCGGACAAGTTGCCGGCCGCATTGGTCGAGCGGTTCTAGGCGCTACAGTCCGGAGCGGCGCGACCGCTGCGGTCGCAGGTTCGAATCCTGCCTCGGGCGCGGATGTGTGTGATGTCCTTAGGTTAGTTAGGTTTAAGTAGTTCTAAGGGCACTGATGACCTTAGATGAGCCCCATAGTGCTCAGAGCCATTTGAACCATTTTTTTTTCGGACAAGTTTCGGCGACCTTGTTGCGATGATGAGAGACGCCTCACCCAGCGACTGGCTCTTCTTTTGTTCACTGCCAGGTCTCATTCAGCAAGCGCCTATGAATATCTGTGATGCCTTGATTTTACGCCAAAACAAACTCAGTGGAATGTGTGATTCTATAGGACAACTGTCCAAGGATTTCCACCCAATAATATACAAACAGCAGACTCTGTACACAATTTATTAGACTGCCAATACTAAACTCTTTTAAATAACAAGAAATTCATATAACTTACAGAACTTAACAAATGGTTAGAAGAATGAGCTTTAAAAACAATAACGGCGGCTTGCCACCATAAAATCAAAGAACCTTTTACAACAGTGCTTTTAGAGTTCACCCAAGGGACAAAATCCAATAATAAGTTAACTTGGCAATACAACTTACGATCATTTACAAAAAACCTTTAAGAATAATGACACTTGGCACCATAAAATCAGAAAATATCAAGAGCTGTAATAAACAAAAAATGATAATAATGGCAACTTGGCACCATAAAATCCAAGAAGCACAACACACAACCAATAAATATAATAACAAAATACTAATTTGATACAACCAAAGGGCGAGGGCAGCTCCCAACGCAATCACAGACAAACAAGCGAGCTCTCAACACTTCGTAGCCTTCCGACTAGAAACGGTCCCCGAAATAAACCGCTGAGAGCTCCCCGACATGCCTCCCACAACTGCCCATCACTTACGCACCTTGGTTACGTCTCGTAACACACGACAGATAATATCAACACAAGATAAAATTCAAAAATTAAATAACAATATAACATTCCGACAGCACATGATGAACACGGCGCCGTTAGCTCGGGAGCTCTTAACAAGTGCCGGAAGCCAACACACACAAATCTTAATACACAATTCTCGCTTCTTAAAACAAAATAATAAAAGCCAAGAGCACGTGAATAGTCAAACTGAAACATCCCCATAGGAAAATTTATATTTTACTGTGCTGGAAAACCTCTACGTTATTTGATTTTCAAACAGCTGAGCAGAACTGAACGTTCTCAGACATTTCGCTCTTTACTTATTCTGATGATCACTAAACTAACACACAATATTTTTAGCTGACTAACAATAATCTATACCTTTCATGAATCACTTACCTCACAAAAAACTTCGTTACTCGAACTACAGCAATACAGCGTGCGCCAATACTGCCAGCTATATAAAAGATTCAAACTACTGAAGGCACTAACTACTCATAGGCATAGTTAGCAAATGAAAGATTTTGATAGAGAACAAACAATGTATTTACCTCAATAATCTTCAAAAGTCATCATATATATGTATCAGTTCATGATATCCAGTATTACAAATTTACTCTTTCTGATGGACACACGTCCAGATCGTCCGTTCTCAAAACTCCGCCATCTCTCTCCCCACATCCACCACTGCTGGCGGCTCACCTCCAACTGCGCAACGCTACGCGCTGTTCACATCCAACTGTCCAACACTACAATAGCGAATATTCTAACAATGCCAACCAGCCACAGACTGCACACAGCACAGCCAGTGATTTTCGTACAGAGCGCTACGTGGCGTTACCAATATACGAGGGCAGTTCAATAAGTAATGCAACACATTTTTTTTCTCGGCCAATTTTGGTTGAAAAAACCGAAAATTTCTTGTGGAATATTTTCAAACATTCCCGCTTCGTCTCGTATAGTTTCATTGACTTCCGACAGGTGGCATCGCTGTACGGAGCTGTTAAAATGGCGTCTGTAACGGATGTGCGTTGCAAACAACGGGCAGTGATCGAGTTTCTTTTGGTGGAAAAACAGGGCATCTCAGATATTCATAGGCGCTTGCAGAATGTCTACGGTGATCTGGCAGTGGACAAAAGCACGGTGAGTCGTTGGGCAAAGCGTGTGTCATCATCGCCGCAAGGTCAAGCAAGACTGTCTGATCTCCCGCGTGCGGGCCGGCCGTGCACAGCTGTGACTCCTGCAGTGGCGGAGCGTGCGAACACACTCGTTCGAGATGATCGACGGATCACCATCAAACAACTCAGTGCTCAACTTGACATCTCTGTTGGTAGTGCTGTCACAATTGTTCACCAGTTGGGATATTCAAAGGTTTGTTCCCGCTGGGTCCCTCGTTGCCTAACCGAACACCATTAAGAGCAAAGGAGAACCATCTGTGCGGAATTGCTTGCTCGTCATGTGGCTGAGGGTGACAATTTCTTGTCAAAGATTGTTACAGGCGATGAAACATGGGTTCATCACTTCGAACCTGAAACAAAACGGCAATCAATGGAGTTGCGCCACACCCACTCTCCTACCAAGAAAAAGTTTAAAGCCATACCCTCAGTCGGTAAAGTCATGGTTACAGTCTTCTGGGACGCTGAAGGGGTTATTCTGTTCGATGTCCTTCCCCATGGTCAAACGATCAACTCTGAAGTGTGTTGTGCTACTCTTCAGAAATTGAAGAAACGACTTCAGCGTGTTCGTAGGCACAAAAATCTGAACGAACTTCTCCTTCTTCATGACAACGCAAGACCTCACACAAGTCTTCGCACCCGAGAGGAGCTCACAAAACTTCAGTGGACTGTTCTTCCTCATGCACCCTACAGCCCCGATCCCGCACCGTCGGATTTCCATATGTTTGGCCCAATGAAGGACGCAATCCGTGGGAGGCACTAAGCGGATGATGAAGAAGTTATTGATGCAGTACGACGTTGGCTCCGACATCGACCAGTGGAATGGTACCGTGCAGGCATACAGGCCCACATTTCAAGGTGGCGTAAGGCCGTAGCATTGAATGAAGATTACGTTGAAAAATAGTGTTGTGTAGCTAAAAGATTGGGGAATAACCTGGTGTATTTCAATGCTGAATAAAACAACCCCTGTTTCAGAAAAAAATGTGTTGCATTACTTATTGAACTGCCCACGTAAAAACCTATACAGCCTACTTACAAAACCACAGTCTTAGAAGTGCCTTAACGACACCAAACGCGACTATTACACCAAGTTAATAATAACACAGTGAGATAAAAATACAGAACATACTACTAAATGGTGTTACACAAACCAAATTGATGAGATCGTGTTGTTCAGGTCCCAGAAGACCACATATACCAAGCAGCAGCAATTCACTATGCATATGCTGTCCAAAACCGCCTTTCTTAGGCAGACTTTACCCAACACATCAAATGCCAAATATACCATACATGAACGCAATTCCGGGCACGTAACAGGAACCACCTACGTGAATTCCTTCAAAAAGGAACAAACGGGCACCACCAAAGGTAACGCTGAGCAGACCGGGTGGGCAACGACCCACTCAGCAGGATAACCAAAAGATACTCCACTTGAACAAATAAATTAGTACCAACAAATATCGTAACGTCCCCCACACACGCACAGCAAAAACTTCCAACAGCGCCGTCTCACATCAGAATGAAGTTCAGAAACCGCTGCTGGAGCTTCCAGCGGAAAATCTGACGAGCCAACCGACCCCACACGCTAACCTGGCAGACGACTCCAAAATTCAGCAACTAGTTGTCTCCGGGGCAGAGTATCGTAGGACCATACCGGACCTCCACATCAAACAGGCAGGCAGAACAAGTACGCCGACTCCAATTAATCACGACCGCATGGCCAGCACAGCGGCGAGTCGCCTCCGCCCCAGACCACTCTGCTCATATTTGCGAGGCACAACAGCTTTAGCGCTAGTCACTAGCAGGTCAGGCAGAGCGAACTCCACATTCCGTGCAATACCCGGAAAACCGAGTACCCTCTCGCTTTCCGCCGACCACCGCAAACACACGCCAGCGACGTCATAGCAAATCACCACCGGAGCGCCACCCGCACCAGAACAGTGAACTATAATCGATTATAGCGCGCGCTCTAAACAAGATCACAGGATAGCGGCGCGCGCCGTATCACTTACAAGAGAAGGCCACGACGTTTGGAACGCGGATTTACTGCAAACTTCGTACACTCGTAGGACAACAAAATGTGTAAGCAATAGCGCGTAGTTCTCAAGCGTTACTGAGAAAATCGCAAGATAATTTCGGTCGTCAAACATATATCTGTGCTTGGCAATTGTAAATATGAAGCGGCTGCAGCCGTGTGGTGCAGGCACGGTAGTTCAGCGTGTTCGGTCAGAGCGTTAGCTACCCTTGATAATAAAAAGTCTGAGCAAATGCATCATCGAACAAACTGACCGGGTGTCATCGGGCGTCTGGCCTGAACAAATTCAACGAACAATATACAGGGTGTTACAAAAAGGTACGGCCAAACTTTCAGGAAACATTCCTCACACACAAATAAAGAAAAGATGTTATGTGGACATATGTCCGGAAACGCGTAATTTCTATGTTAGAGTTCATTTTAGTTTCGTCAGTATGTACTGTACTTCCTCGATTCACCGCCATGATTTCATACGGGATACTCTACCTGTGCTGCTAGAACATGTGCCTTTACAAGTACAACACAACATGTGGTTCATGCACGATGGAGCTCCTGCAGATTTCAGTCGAAGTGTTCGTACGCTTCTCAACAACGGATTCGGTGACCGATGGATTGGTAGAGGCGGACCAATTCCATGGCCTCCACGCTCTCCTGAGCTCAACCCTCTTGACTTTCATTTATGGCGGCATTTGAAAGCTCTTGTCTACGCAACCCCGGTACCAAATGTAGAGACTCTTCGTGCTTATATTGTGGACGGCTGTGATACAATACGCCATTCTCCAGGGCTGCATCAGCGCATCAGGGATTCCATGCGACGGAGGGTGGATGCATGTATCCTCGCTAACGGAGGACATTTTGAACATTTCCTGTAACAAAGTGTTTGAAGTCACGCTGGTACGTTCTGTTGCTGTGTGTTTCCATCCCATGACTAATGTGATTTGAAGAGAAGTAATAAAATAAGCTGCTGGATCGATGGATCGAGTTCCGTTCGTCAGTTTTTTTTATTTATTTTCAACGCAGTCCTTTTCTTTATTATTTATATTACAATTGACATAATGGATAAAATACGTGTAATCGGATGAACTTTTATTAAATTTACAATGTTATTTGACAGTCTACTAATTTTTATTATCACAAATAATGTAATATTCGTAACTATCGACTAGTAAACGACCAAACGCATGAAGTGATACTCAATATGTATGCTTGTTCGCAATTTGAGGAATCCCTTGTACCTGGAAGCATTCCGAAACGACTTGTTACCTCCAAGACCTGACCGGCACAGACGGCATTCGAAAGACGTACAATTAATCGTCGCTTTCGACTTTAAGAGTACAAGTTGCAGGATGGTATTTTTCGTAATAACGTAATAACATAAAGTTAAACGGCACCAGCTGCATTGAATAGATGCTATGTTTCCGCGTACGAAAGGTCTTTTGACGTTTTCCGTGGAAAAACAAACCTCGTTGACATTTTCAAAAACCTCTCTTTCAGACGATAGTTTGGAAGCAAACCATGCATAACGCAGTATTTCCTTAAAAATCGGCGCTGATTATTGGTTATGCAGTATCGAGTGTATATTAATAGCGTCTTCCGAGAAGCAATTTCTCGTTCTCTTTCGATTAAATATGAACAGTTTTGAAGACAGGGACAAGCATACATTTTCAGTATCACTTTATGTGTTTGGTCGTTTACTAGTCGATAGTTACGAATATTACATTATTATTTTATTTGTGATGATAAAAATTAGTAGACTGTCAAATAACATTGTAAATTTAATAATAGTTCATCCGATTACACGTATTTTTCCAATTATATCCATTGTAATATAAATAGTAAAGGAAATGACTGTGTTGAAAATAAAAGAAACTGACGAACGGAACTCGATCCAGCGCTCCCTTGACTTGATTGCCAATTTTTTTTTTTTTTTTTTTTTTTTTTTAAATTGTTCGATATTGTTCGCTGAATTTGTTCAGGGCGGACCTCCGATGACACTCTTTCAGTTTGTTCAATGACGCGTTCGTTCAGTTTTTTTATTAGAAAGGGAAAGCTGACATTCTGACCGAACACGCTGAGCTACCGTGCCGGCATCGCTCGCTGCAGCCGCTTCATGGTTAAAATGGCCAAGCACAGACATATATTTGACGACCGAAATTATCTTGCGATTTTCTCAGTAACGCTTGAGGAGTACGCGCTACTGCTTACACATTTTGTTGTCCTCGTGGAGTACTACGAGTGTACGAAGTTTGCAGTAAATCCGCGTTCCAAACGCCGTGGCCTCCCCTTGTTAGTACTCTGCTTGGAACATGCCATTTTGAAGGCTACATACGGCTCCGCCACCCATCGGAACTTCATGAAATTACAGGAGATGAAGCGAGAATATTCCGCGATCTCTCGCAACAAATTGTGCACTTTTTCAACTGAAATTGTCCGAGAAAAAATGCGTTTCATTCTTTATTGAACGCCGCTCCTTCCTCGCCCGTGGAGTGTGTATTACATGTGCTAGTGGACAGTGGGAGCGGCGAGCCGTGTACAGGTCGCAGCCGGGGGTTCCCCCCACGTGTCGACCAACCAGCAGCGGCGCCTGGCCAGATTGCCTGCAGCACCGCTGTCCCGCCTCCCCCTCCCCCTCACGCCCCCACTGTCAGCACCGGCCATCAGCGACAGCAGCTGATGAGATCCGCGTCCACTCGGCCGGCACGAAATCCCAGCCCAGCCCAGCCCAGCCCAGCTCCGCGCGGCAGTCGGATTATCGCGGCGCAGGGCGGCCTGTCATTTCGTCACCATAGGGGTGGGGGGAGCCTTGCCGCGGCGAGCTGCTACACCGATTGCCTGCCAGCGATGTGCTAGCCTCGCTCTGGGCCCCTAGCGGCTCCGCGCCCGTCTGTTCGATTGCCGACAAGCGTTTTCTCTTCATTTTATTCATTGGTCTCGCAAACGAATTGCTTTTCCACGTTGCAGAAAGTACATTTAAACTACAAGGTAGGATCTTCAAATTTCGTCACCTTAGTACGTTAGCACCAATAAAAGTCGTAAATACAGGGTGTACATTAAGTCGGGGTACACTTTCAATTATTTATTGCACAAAAACCAAACACTGAACATTATCTCTGACGACGACCACCTACAGTCCGAATTGCAGAACTTAAAACGTGTTTTCGGGGAAAATGGGTACAATAAAAGAGACATCCCTAACGCTTTCAAGGGCCGCCGACGAAAAACACCTGGTGAATCACTAGAAGAGGCCAAACGGACTGTATTCTTGCCATACTGTGGAACAATTGTCCTTAAGTTAGGACGTCTGCTGCAGAAACATGGGCTATGACCAGTGTTCCGGCCCGCCCCCAAGATACGAGATATGTTGCGCCCTGTTAAGGACGACATTGCTCTCCGAGTGTCCGGTGTGTGTTGTGTACCCTGTGAATGTGGCAGCATGTACATTGGACAGACAATTCGCACGGTTGCGGAGCGTTGTACTGAGCACAAGCGCCATATAAAACAAAGGGAGCTTGACAAGTCGGCCATAGCGGAGCATTGCCTAGAAAACGAACATAAGATACAGTTCGAAAATGCAAAAGTGTTGGCTCATGCTTCTACATATTGGGACTCCGTTATAAGGGAAGCGGCCGAGATTCGCTTAAACAACAATAATTTCAACAGAGACCAGGGATACACACTCAGCAGGGCATGGGGGCGGGCGTTGGACATCGAAAGAAAGCAGAAACAGATGCGCGACGCGGGACCGGCAGTTTCGAACGTGGCGCCTGCTCCTGGCGCCAGCTGACGTCACCGGTGCTGCCGCGAGCTGCCCGGGTCGACTTACGCGCGCGCGCCACATCGGATCGATCTGATTGGCTGCTGATGATGTCATCATGCCTATATAAGCGGGAGACCGTAACAGCCCCGTTCCCCTCCCCCATCTCTTCCCCTCCCTCCCTTCTTCAGGTCTCCCTCATCTCCTTGAACCTGGCAGATCCTCTGTATTGATCATCATCAGTGTGGCCCATCAGTGTTGTGTTTAGTGCTGTTTCTCGTGTGCGTCAAGAGGTGTGATTTTAATTGTGTACTGCCTTGAGGTTCGCCGTCAGTGTTACGTTGTGTGCTATGCCATCCGTCAACACCTTTATGCTCCAGTCATACTGTGCCTTGTGTTCTTTTACTCGTCGCAGTGTGTGGCTTTTTGTGTGTGCTACTTTTAAACAGTTTTTTATCTCCATTTTACAGTCACCCCGTTTTTTTTTGTTTTTTTTTTGTCTATTGCCTTCCATGATGTTCTCCCTTTTTCATGTCTATGTTCGCCTTTTTCTCTCCTTTGCTGTTTTTAAATGTCTTCTGTTGTTTTGTTCTATGTCTTTCAGCTCAAGAGCAGCGCATATGCTGCTGCCAGCCCGCCCCGATGGGGAATTGAAATACAATAAAGGAAAAAAGAAAAAAAAAAAAAAACAGCCCCGGCAGTCAGTGAACTCATGACGACGATGGCGGAGATGGTCATCGAAAGCTTGAGCATTTTATTCGAATTGACGCGGCTGGAAAACCGAGAACGTTTTATTCAGTTTCTTTAGTGTTTCAGTGTAAAATGATGATAGTGGGAAGGGGATATGCAATGTAAAAATGCCTTACAACACTAATGTGCCTATCCGACGGCGAGGATGTGCTGCACGTTTTTTCAATCGCTAATACAACTAACAATCACTGTAATACCTTATACACAGGGACGTCGAAATGGATCTGAAACGCCTGATAGGTTGTTGCAGGGTACGTCGTGTGGAGAACTGATTGTTAAGGAAAAAAATTCGATATGCTGCATCGTTTCCGGATTAATTATAATTGAAATGAGTCAATCAGGCCATCACGTGCGTAAATTCATGCGGCCCGCCAGAGACGGTGTCGCTAAGGTTTACTTCAAGAAAACGTACATAAATTGGGTATGCGATGGTAGTAAGGATCGAACGCGTGCCAAAGGCTGACCACCCTCATCCGCTATCATCTACGCTATGAGAACAATACTATCCGGCAGGCCACTAGAATCAGTGCGTACAAGAGCCTGATTAGATAACTCTAATGTTAATTTTCTCGGAACTGGCGCAACATATCGGATTTTTTCCGTAACATTTATCTCTCGGGGCAACATACCTTGCAACAACCTTACAAGCTTTTCAGACTGTTTCTAACCACCCTGAGTACTCGAGTTTTATTTACGAGTACCGACCACATGTTGTAGATTTCAGTGGAAGATCTCACATAGACCTACCATTAGGCGTCACCAGTATTTCTAAAAAAAGTGGGCTAAGTTTGGATATACGAGGTGCATTCAAGTTCTAAGGCCTCCGATTTTTTTTTCTCCGGACTGGAAAGAGATACAAACGTGCACAGTGTTTTAAAATGAGGCCGCGTTCATTGTCAATACGTCCCAGAGATGGCAGCACCGTACGGCAGATGGAATTTTACCGCCAGCGGCGAGAATGAGAACTGTTTTAAATACTTAAAATGGCGACGTTTTCCGTATTTGAACAGCGTGCAATCATTCGTTTTCTGAATTTGCGTGGTGTAAAACCAATTGAAATTCATCGACAGTTGAAGGAGACATGTGGTGATGGAGTTATGGATGTGTCGAAAGTGCGTTCGTGGGTGCGACAGTTTAATGAAGGCAGAACATCGTGTGACAACAAACCGAAACAACTTCGGGCTCGCACAAGCCGGTCTCACGACACGATCGAGAAAGTGGAGAGAATTGTTTTGGGGGATCGCCGAATGACTGTTGAAAGGATCGCCTCCAGAGTTGGCATTTCTGTGGGTTCTGTGCACACAATACTGCACGACGACCTGAAAATGCGAAAAGCGTCATCCAGGTGGGTGCCACGAATGCTGACGGACGACCACATGGCTGCCCGTGTGGCATGTTGCCGAGCAATGTTGACACACAACGACAGCATGAATGGGACTTTCTTTTCATCGGTTGTGACAAAGGATGAGACGTGGATGCCATTTTTCGATCCAGAAACAAAGCGCCAGTCAGCTCAATGGAAGCACACAGATTCACCGCCACCAAAAAAATTTCGGGTAACCGCCAGTGCTGAAAAAATGATGGTGTCCGTGTTCTGGGACAGCGAGGGCGTAATCCTTACCCATTGCGTTCCAAAGGGCACTACGGTAACAGGTGCATCCTACGAAAATGTTTTGAAGAACAAATTTCTTCCTGCACTGCAACAAAAACGTCCGGGAAGGGCTGCGCGTGTGCTGTTTCACCAAGACAATGCACCCGCACATCGAGCTAACGTTACGCAACAGTTTCTTCGTGATAACAACTTTGAAGTGATTTCTTATGCTCCCTACTCACCTGACCTGGCTCCTAGTGACTTTTGGCTTTTTCCAACAATGAAAGACACTCTCCGTGGCCGCACATTCACCAGCCGTGCTGCTATTGCCTCAGCAATTTTCTAGTGGTCAAAACAGACTCTTAAAGAAGCCTTCGCCGCTGCCGTGGAATCATGGCGTCAGCGTTGTGAAAAATGTGTACGTCTGGAGGGCGATTACGTCGAGAAGTAACGCCAGTTTCATCGATTTCGGGTGAGTGGTTAATTAGAAAAACATCGGAGGCCTTAGAACTTGAATGCACCTCGTAATGTAAGGGCCAAAGACAAGTTCTACGTCACTTCGTGTTCTTAAAAGTAGTACAGAAAGGAATCAGGTAGATGGACATACGTCTCCAACAACCATCCAGAGCATTTTATATCCGTTGTAGGTAATGTGGTGGTGAAACTTCATGGCGGATTAAAACTGTATGCTGGAGTGAGACTCGAGACCATAACATTTGCCTTCAGCGGGCAAGTGCTCTATCAACTGAGCTACTTGAGCACGACTCACGACTCGTCCTCACAACTTTACGTCCTCTCGTACTTCCGAAATTAAGGACTGATTGTCGTGCTCGGGTAGCTCAGTTGGCCGCGAAAAGCAAATGTTCCGGTTTCGAATCCCACGATTTCAGTCTGCCAGGAAGTTCCATATCAGTTAACATTCTGCTGAAGAATGAAAAATGCATTCTGTAATATGGTGGTGTTTAAGAGTAACACCTTCCACTCCATTGGAGTGTATCTAAAAAAAAGAACGAAAAGCTCTTATATTTTTGGTTTTAGTTACGTTTTCATTAACACTAGCAAGCCCACCAGGGTTTCCATTTGGTAATCACATTGGACATATGTGCAAATCTCCTTCTTCTCCCTCTCTTTGTACATCTTGTCCTCCCCTTCTCTCTGTCCATCACCCCTCTGCGTGTGTCAACACCTCCCATCATGCTGTCCATCTGCTCCTACATTCCCCTCTCTGTCAATCTTCTTCTGTACTGTCTCTTTGCCTTCTCTAATCTCTCTCTCTCTCTCTTTGCGCCCATCTTCCTCTCCACTCTCTCCGTCCATCTCCTTCTTCACTCCTTCTGTCGATCTCCTCCTCCACTGTCCATCACTTTCTCCACTCTCCCTCTGTCCTTCTCTCTCTCTCTTCTATCTCCTTCTTACCTCTCACCATATGAAACTTCCTGGCAGATTAAAACTGTGTGCCCGACCGAGACTCGAACTCGGGACCTTTCCCTTTCGCGGGCAAGTGCTCTACCATCTGAGCTACCGATGCACGACTCACGCCCGGCACTCACAGCTTTACTTCTGCCAGTATCTCGTCTCCTACCTTCCCAAGTTCGAGTCCCGGTCGGGCACACAGTTCTAATCTGCCAGGAAGTTTCATATCAGCGCACACTCCGCTGCACAGTGAAAATCTCATTCTGGAAACATCTCACCATATGCATTTCCTCGGCTCCCACTCTGTCTGTCTACTCCTCCCCTCTCTCTGACCTTGAGTCTTGTTTATTGGTATTGCAAATTCGGATCCCATAGCAGTATTCTAATAAGAAGCCAATAAACCATAAACACAACTTTCCTCTTTTCTCTGAAAGACGTCTGCGAGGAAGAAAACAAAACAGCACGTAGTTGTGTACATAATTTTTTAAAATCTATCTGTCTATATATATATGCTAAAAGTATGTAATTTATGTCCAGTAGAACGTGCAAAAACCTGAAGGAAATGGATCAAATATCTTTGGAGATTTTTTTAACAGTATTAAATCGATCAAGCACTTTCCGAGATTTCTGGTATCAATGTTAAACAACGACTTGTTTTTATATAATTGTATAGGTAATACTGTATTACAATAGCATTTCATAATGTTAGCATCACATTTCCTCACCAAGAAATGTCTCACTCTGAGATCCACGATGGGCGAATGTAATGTAATGTCAGCCTCGTGTTTCCCTGCATTTTTGTCAGCTCTGACTGGTGACGCCTTCTTTTGTTGCTCTGCTCGGCAGGTGTACCCCAAGCGCGACATCACGAACATCGTGGAGGCCAGCCACTACCAGCGGATCTCCAACTGGTGCCGCGTGGGACACAAGAAGTGCAAGAGCAGCCACTACGAGTGGGTGAAGCCGTACCGCTGTCTAGGTGAGTCCAGTCTGCACGCTGTCCTAGTCCGTCACACACAGTCGCTGCACTGCGGCCTCTCGGCAGGGCTGCCCAGGCAGTTCGGCGTTTTGACGGTCTAACGCGCCCGTGGTCTAGAGATCGCCGGCAAAGTAGCTCAGCCTGTTTGGTCAGAGGGTTAGCTGCCCTCTGTAATAAAAACTGAGTCAATGGATCAACTATGAACTTGAACAAGCATCGTGACGCGTCCGCCCCGGACAAATACAACGAGCAGTTGCGAACAAAATGAGATCAAAAAAAGGAAAAGGGGGTATCCTCTTTGATTAGTTATCAAACCGTCCTCTATCCCCGGTATGAAACACTGCAGCGCTTAAATTTTGGTTAATAATCAGCATTTGCGGCCGAAGACTTCCGGCATAACAAGTCACCCTCATTCTGCCAACGGTCTTGTTAAAAAGGAGGGGCGGACAGAGGTTCAGGGCACCCTCTTGTCCTAGGGGTGGGAAACTGTTCCTAAAGGCGGAAGAATCAGCTAAAGACACATAACATGTATCCACAGGAAATGTGGCCTGTAATTGAAAAAGTATCATAATGATCTCTCCGTTGGCAAAAGATTCCGGAATAATCCCCCATTCGGATCTCCAAGAGGGGACTACCAAGGGGGAGGTGATCATGAGAAAAAGACTGAATAACCAACGAAACGATAACGTTCTATTAGTCGGGGCGTGGAATGTCACAAGCTTGAACGTGATAAGGAAGCTAGAAAATTTGAGAAGGGAAATGCAATGGCTCAATCTAGATATAGTAGCGGTCAGTGAAGTGAAATGCAAGGAGACATGAATTTCTTGTCAGATGAGTATAGGGCAATATAAACAGCAGCAGAAAATGGCAGAACGGGAGTAGGATTCGTTATGAATAGGAAGGCAGGGCAGATGGTGTGTTACGGTGAACAGTTAAGTGATAGGGTTGTTCTTATCAGAATCGACAGCATACCAAAACCGGAAACGATAGTTCAGGTTCACTTGCTGACGTCGCAAGCTGAAAATGAAGAGGTAGAAAAAGTGTGTGAGGATATTGAAAGGGTAATACAGTACGTCAAGGAAGATGAAAATCTAATAGTCACGGGGTAACTGGAATACCGTTGTAGGGGAAAGAGTGGAATAAAAGGTTACAGGAGAATATGGGCTTGGGACGTGGAACGAGAGGAGGAAAAATTTCAATTAGTAATAGCGAATACTCTGTTCAAGACTCGCAAGAGGAGTAGGTATACTTGGAAAAGACAGGGTGATACTGGAAGATGTCAGTTAGATTACATCGTGATCAGACAGAGGTTCCAAAACAAGATATTGGATTGTAAGGCGTAACCAGTAGTAGATGTAGACTCAGATCAACTGTAATAGTGATGAAAATTAGGCTCAAGTTTCAAAGATTAGTCAGGAAGAATCAATACAGAAAGAAGTGGGATATGAAAGCACTAAGGAATGACGACATACGCTTGAAGTTCGCTAAGGCTATAGACACAACAATAAGGAATGGCTCACTAGGCGGTACAGTTATAGAGGAATGGACATCTCTAAAAAGGGCAATCACAGAAGTCGGAAAGGAAAACATACCTACAAAGAAGGTAACTGCGAAGAAACCATGGGTAATAAAAAAAAAATACCTCAGTTGATCCATGGAAGGAGGCAGTACAAAAATGTTCAGGGAAATTCAGCAATACAGAAATACAAGTCGCCGAACAATGAAATAAACAGGCAGTGCAGGGAAGCCAAGACGAAATGGTTGCGCGAAAAATGTGAAGAAATCGAAAAAGAAATGATTCTCGGAAGTACTGTCTCGGCCTATAAGAAATTCAAAATAACATTCGGTGATATTAAAAGCGAGGGTGGTGACATTAAGTGTGCAATGGGAATTCCACTTTTAAATACAGAGGAGAGAGCGAATAGCTTTAAACATTCAAGGCCTCTGTAATGTAGAAGACTTGTCTGATGTGATAGAAGAAGAAATAGGAATCGATTTAAAGAGATACGGGATCCACTATTAGAATCAGAATTTAAGAGAGCTTTGCAGGACTTAAGGTCAAACAAGGCAGAAGGGATAGATAACATTCCATCATAATTTCTAAAATCATTGGGGAAGTGGCAACAAAACGACTACTCAAATTGGAGTGTAGAATGTATGAGTCTGGCGACATACCACCGGACTTTCAGAAAAATATCATCCATATAACTCCGAAGACTACAAGAGCAGACAAGTGCGTGAATTATCGCACAATCAGCTTAATAACTCATGCATCCAAGTTGCTTACGGGAATAACATACAGAAGAATTGAAAAGAAAACTGAGGATGTGTTACATGACTCTCAGTTTGACATTAGGAAAGGTAAAGACACCAAAGAGACAATTCTGACGTCGCGATTGATAATGGGAGCAAGACTGAAGGAAAATGCAGACACGTTCATAGATAGGATCTGTCGACCTGCAAAAAGCGTTCGACAATGTAAAATGGTGCAAGACGTTCGAAATTCAGAGAAGAATTGGGGTAAGCTACAGGGAGAGACTGGTAATACGCAATATGTACAAGATGCAAGAGGAATGATAAGAGTGGACGACCTAGAACGAAGTGCTCGGATTAAAAAGGGTGTAAGACACTAACATAGTCATTCGCTCCTACTGTTCAATCTGTATATCCAGAAGCAATAACGAAAATAAAAGAATGGTTCAGGACTGGGATTGAAATTCAAGGTGAAACTATATTAATGATACGATTCGCTGATAACATTGCTATCCTGAATGAAAGTGAAGAAGAATTACATGATCTGCTGCACGGAATGAACGGTATAATGAGTACGGAATATGGATTGAGAGGAAATCGAAGAAAGACAAAAGTAGCGGAAATAAGAACAGCGAGAAAGTTGACATCAGGATTGATGGTCACGAAGCGGATAAAGTTAGGGAATTCTGCTACCTCGGCAGCAAAATAACCAATGACGGACGGAGCAAGGAGGACGTCGAAAGCAGACTAGCCATGGGAAAAAGGGCATTCCATGCCAAGAGAAGTCTGCTAGTGTCAAACATAGGCCTTAATTTGAGGTAGAATTTCCGAGAATGTTCATTTGGAACACAGGATTGTGTAGTGGTGGACCATGGAGTGTGGGAAAACCGTAACAGAAGAGAATCGAACCATTTGAGATGTGGCGCAACAGACGAATGTTGAAAAGTAGGTGGACTGATAAGGTAAGGAATGAGGAGATTCTGCGCCGAATCGGAGAGGAAAGGAGTATATGGGAAACACTGACAAGGAGAAAGGATAGGATAATAGGACTGATAAGACATACGGGGCTGACTTTCGTGGTACTAGAGGGAGTCGTAGAGGGAAAAAAACTGCGGAGGAAAAGAGAGATTGGAATACATCGAACAAATAATTGAGGACGTAGGTTGCAAGTGTTGCTCGGAGATGAAGAGCAGAGGAATTCGTGGCGGGCTGCATCAAACCAGTCAGAAGACTGATAACTAAAAAAAAAAGAAGTGCCTGATAGAATGTGGTACGCTGTTCCTCAGAAAGACATCCAACAACTTTGCCAACCAATGCCAAGGCGCGTAACTGCTTGCATTAGGGGCATAAATGGACGAATACATCATTGACTTGCTCAATTTGTGAAGCTCTTCACCTTGAATAAATCATCCAGGTTTTTAATTTTTTTCTTTTTTGTGTTAACTATATTTTCCGGGTCAGTATTATTTTGCCCATCCACTACATCAATGAAATCAAAATCTATACTTGTTTTGTAAATAAAACTGCGTTTTCCTGCTGCTAGTAGAAGGAAAAGGCAGTTTTATTTACAAAACAAGTATCGATATGCTTGCTCCGGAGGATGGCCACACAGACAAACTTGTAAATGAAAATCTGCTGCTCTGTGTCATTGAATACCGTGTTGCACCACCTCGCGCAATGTAGCAAGATTGGATCATTCTTGTCCTGCTGTCCAAAACGTGGTGTTGATGTGGGCTGCTAGTCTATACAGGGTGTTACAAAAAGGTACGGCCAAACTTTCAGGAAACATTCCTCACAAACAAATAAAGAAAATATGTTATGTGGACATGTGTCCGGAAACGCTTAGTTTCCATGTTAGAGCTCATTTTAGTTTCGTCAGTATGTACTGTACATCCTCGACTCACCGCCAGTTGGCCCAATTGAAGGCAGGTAATGTTGACTTCGGTGCTTGTGT
This sequence comes from Schistocerca americana, assembly GCF_021461395.2. NCBI lineage: Eukaryota > Metazoa > Arthropoda > Insecta > Orthoptera > Acrididae > Schistocerca > Schistocerca americana. Next base: position 84,274,517 of record NC_060127.1, read on the forward strand.
TGACATGCGACTCATTGCTCTACAGTACTAGCATCAAGCACATCAGTACGTAGCACCAATAGGTTAGTGTTCAGCACGAACTTGGTTTTGCAGTCAGTGCCATGTTTACAAATGCGGAGTTAGCAGATGCCCATTTGATGTATGGATTAGCACGGGGCAACAGCCGTGGCGCGGTACGTTTGTATCGAGACAGATTTCCAGAACGAAGGTGTCCCGACAGGAAGACGTTCGAAGCAATTGATCGGCGTCTTAGGGAGCACGGAACATTCCAGCCAATGACGCGCGACTGGGGAAGACCTAGAACGACGAGGACACCTGCAATGGACGAGGCAATTCTTCGTGGAGTTGACGATAACCCTAATGTCAGCGTCAGAGAAGTTGCTGCTGTACAAGGTAACGTTGACCACGTCACTGTAGGGAGAGTGCTACGGGAGAACCAGTTGTTTCCGTACCATGTACAGCGTGTGCAGGCACTATCAGCAGCTGATTGGCCTCCACGGGTACACTTCTGCGAATGATTCATCTAACAATGTGTCAATTCTCATTTCAGTGCAAAGGTTCTCTTTACGGATGAAGCTTCATTCCAACGTGATCAAATTGTAAATTTTCGCAATCAACATGTGTGGGCTGACGAGAATCCGCACGCAATTGTGCAATCACGTGATCAACACAGATTTTCTGTGAACGTTTGGGCAGGCATTGTTGGTGATGTCTTGAACAGGCCCCATGTTCTTCCACCTACGCTCAATGGAGGACGTTACTATGATTTCATACGGGATATTCTACCTGTGCTGCTAGAACATGTGCCTTTACAAGTACGACACAACATGTGGTTCATGCACGATGGAGCTCCTGCACATTTCAGTCGAAGTGTTCGTACGCTTCTCAACAACAGATTCGGTGACCGATGGATTGGTAGTGGCGGACCAATTCCATGGCCTCCACGCTCTCCTGACCTCAACCCTCTTGACTTTCATTTATGGGGGCATTTGAAAGCTCTTGTCTACGCAACCCCGATACCAAATGCAGAGATTCTCCGTGCTCGTATTGTGGACGGCTGTGATACTATACACCATTCTCCAGGGCTGCATCAGCGCATCAGGGATTCCATGCGACGGAGGGTGGATGCATGTATCCTCGCTAACCGAGGACATTTAGAACATTTCCTGTAACAAAGTGTTTGTAGCTACGCTGGTACGTTCTGTTGCTGTGGTTTTCTATTCCATGATTAATGTGATTTGAAGAGAAGTACTAAAATGAGCTCTAACATGGAAAGTAGCGTTTCCGGACACATGTCCACGTAACATATTTTCTTTCGTTGTGTGTGAGGAATGTTTTCTGAAAGTTTGGCCGTACCTTTTTGTAACACCCTGTATGTAGACTACATAAAAAAGCCTATATGGAAATGCGATCCTCTCCAGGGATAGAAGTTATTGCTAGGGTAGCCGAGGATGGAGAGCAGCATCATACCATCCATTCTCTGCGAAACATTGTGAAGTGCATGGCAGAGGGTATGTCCCACAGTACCAGTTACTAGGGCTTTTTTCTATTCAAATCATGTGTGTGATGTGGGATGAATGATTGTTTAAATGGCGCTGCGTTTGCTGTGTTAATCTGATCCCTTGCTCAATAGCCCTGTGGGAGCGATATATAGTGGGTTGTAGTGCATTCCTGCAGTCACCATTTACATCCTGTTCTCGAAACTTTGTTAGCAGAGTTTCTCCGGGGAGTTTACGTCTGTCTTCAATAGTCTGCCTATACAGTTCCTTCAGTACCACTGTGGCACTCTTCTGTGGGTCAAACAAAATCTGTGACCATTCGTGTTGCCCTCCTCTGTATGTATTCAATATCCCGTGTTAGTCTTATTTGGTATGGGTCGCACACACATGAGCAATGCCCTAAGATGGGTCGCACGATTGATTTTTAAGTAACTCCTTTGTGGACTGACTGCATTTCCCCAGTATTTTACCAATAAATTCTAATCTGCTACCTGCCTTACCCATGGCTGAGCTTATAAAGTCGTTCCAATTAATGTGGCCCAGAAGTTTTACACCCAGGCGTTTGTGTGGGTTTACGGATTCCAACGGTGACTGACTAATGTTATATTCATAAGACATCTTGATTTTTTTTTTTTTTTTTTTTTCGTTTCGTGAAGTACACAGTTTTATATTTGTGAAGATTTAATGCAAGTTACCGATCTTTGCACCATTTTGTAATCTTATCAGGGTCTGAGGGAATGTTTGCACAGCTTCGTTCAGACTATATTTCGTTGTAGATAACTGCATCATCAGAGGCTACTATTTACATTGTCTGCGATATCATTACCTTACAACATGAACAGCAAGGAACCCGAAACACTTCCCTGGGCACACCCAAAACTACTTCCACATTTATCGACGATTCTCCTTTCAACATTACATGCTGCGTTCTCTCTACCAAGTAATCTTCAGTCCAGTTACAAATTTCGCCCAGTACAAACAAACTTGATTTTGTTGGAATCGTTGTCACAGCGGCTGTAGATTATGTTTCAAAAAAGGGTGCAGCAAACAGTCGCAAATCCACTGTGTATATATATATCGCAAATCCACTGTATATATATATATATATATATATATATATATATATATATATATATATATACTGCAGATCTAGTTTTCGTGTATTGAATAGCTATGTTCAATGCATTTAAATCGAGCCATACAGACCCTTCAAGTTTTTGCTAACATGTTGTTGTACGTCCTTACGGTGTGCATGCCCGTTAGAATGTGAGGACACGCGACCTAGAGTCGTCCAACAGCATTTTGTCAAAAGGCTGACGCGTCCACATACTCGATTTAAATGCACTGAAGGTCGCTTTTTGATACCTGAAATCTACAATTATGGTGAAAAAAAAAAAAAAATCCAGACTGGGTTTGAGACTGTAAATACAGACTGGATTTGAGGCTGTTTATTGAGTCGTGTTTCCATTTATTGGCTGATATCCCACATAATTGTACATTTGATGATAAGCTTAGACGTGGCACTCAGTCAAATGCTTTTCGAAAATCAATAAATACTACACCGACCCGGCTCCCGTGGACCATGGCATTCAGGATGTCATGTGAGAAAATGCCAGTTGGGTTTCGCGTTATCTATATTTCAGTATACTTGCTGGTTGCCTTTAAGCAGCTCAGAATAAGTTCTAAGAGTCTACAACTAACAGATGTAATGGTTATTGGACGGACATTTTGAGGATCACTTCTACTACCAGTATTGTAGACAGGTGCGACCATTGCTTTCTACAAGCTGCTGGGCACGGAGTTCTGTTCGAAGCTTCTTTGATAGATTATTGTTAACAGAGGGGCTAACTCAGCTATAAATTTGGTGTAGAATCTGATAGGGATTCCATAAGGCTCCGAGAATTTTAACGATTTCGGCTATTTCTCAACGCCACTGATCCTGACATCTATGTCACTCATCTTTTCAGTGGCACGAGAATGAGGCATTACTTGTGGGTTTTGTTTCTAAACGAACATTTGAAAACAGAGTTAAGCATTTCTGCTTTTACTTTGCTCCTGTCAATCACAGTTCTTGCCTTGGTCTGGATGCCTTTACGTAGGGCCACAATTTCTTTGGGTTTTGTGGAGCATCTTTCGGCATTATTCTGCTACATTCTGCTTGGACTACCAGTGAAACCACGAACCGTCCTCTAAAAATCGTGCAGCAGGGTGGTGCAGCGCACGGCGGTCCAGTATCTGCTTCTCGCTGCTGCCTGCTGCAGGTATCTGTGACGTCACAATGTGGCGCCGCTGTGGGTCAAGTGGCCCATTCTGCACGTCGTCGTAGCTGAGGGAAATCACCTCTCGAGAACAGCCCCAGAGACAATGGCCCGCATTCAGGCGCCGCACAATGGCAGACGCCGGTAGGCGGGTAGGGGTCTCGGTACGATGCGCCAAGCAGCCACTCGCTGCCCGAAACATTTCGTGACGCACCTCTGCCGCTGCCCGGAGAGTGTCGAGCGCAGGCAATCGATAGTCGCAACGCGGCACGAGGCAGACGGCCGGGCAGGCGCCGGCCAATCACCGCCCGCCACGCCTCAGCTGACTGTTGGAGGAGGCCGCGCGCTGCTGTTTCGCGTCGACTCCGCGGGCGGCGCCACCGCCCGCTGACAAATGACAGACAGCGGGCTGGTGGAGCCATCTGCCGGCGCGCTGGACGAACTGAGCGCCCCACCCACCTATAACTGGGCCGGGCTTTTACGCGCGCTATATCCCTGTCATTAGGACCGCGAGAGCGGCTTTTAGCTTCTGCTCTGGCCCCCACCCCACCTCCCCTTCTGCAGGCATGAAGAGCGTTCGCATTTAGCGGCGTTTGGGCAGAACGCAAGAGGCTGCCGACTGCCATTGTCGTTAGAATGAGGTAAAATCTAGACATTTATTTCCTTTTCTAAAGAAGATGATGTTATTCGCTCTTTCTATATAAACTATAGCCTAAGCACCGAACGAATTTGACTCGCCAAATTTTATCTTTGGCGAAATAAATTACAAAATAAGTCGTAACAATTAAAATCATTTGAAAATTCATGAAAGACTGTTAGGAATTGTTACGATTTATTTAAAAGATATCGTATATTCAAAAGAAGTCCTTTCTATTTGGGTCTTCATTCAAAACTACGACAAATACCGCACTGTATGATAAATATCCATTAGTAGCAATATCGATGATAATAAAATAAGAAGACACGTGCTTTTTGTAATACTTGCGGTAGTATTCTTGTTTTTTGATATTCTTAACCTCTGGACACAAAGTGGCGACTAAATATTCATTCGCCGTCTTGTAACTGTAGAAATTACAGTACTATTTTACTCTTCACCGGCCGGGGTGGCCGAGCGGTTCTAGGCGCTACAGTCTGGAACCGCGCGACCGCTACGGTCGACCTGCCTCGGGCATGGGTGTGTGTGATGTCCTTGGGTTAGTTAGGTTTAAGTAGTTCTAAGTTCTAGGGGACTGATGACCTCAGAAGTTAAGTCTCGTAGTGATCAGAGCCATTTGAACCAACTATTTTACTCTTTCTTTATGATATAAGAAATCAACAAGCAAAAATATATGCGATGACAGAGATTTTAAATTATCCGCGCTGCACGTGTGCCGTAGCTTGCACTCACTGCCATAGCACCATTTACTTTACCGAAAATTAAAGTATTTTAAATCCTGTTTTATTGAGACGGCACACGTAACAAGGAAGTGTTTGCTGCTTTACTGAGCTAGTTAATCACACCATTTGAAATGCTGACACTCTCAGCAAAAGGTTCAAAGAAATGGCTCTGAGCACTATGGGACTCAACATCTGTGGTCATCAGTCCCCTTCTCTTAAACCTAACAAACCTAAGGACATCACACATATCCATGCCCGAGACAGGATTCGAACCTGCGACCTTAGCAGTCGCGCGGCTCCGGACTGAGCGGCTAGAACCGCTAGACTCAGCAAAAGGTAACAGAAAAAAAAAAAATCTGCAGTCGTCACCTTATTATAAGGAGTCGATGGTTTACAGCTAATAATTCCACTTGATAAAGCTCGTTCCCCAACAACAGTTATCGTAAATAATGGAAATTGTCCATTACGGGTGGCGCTGATCTCAAGGTTTGTTATATTTTTGGAAAGTTACAACTAGCCTCTGTAGGTGAATGCATCTTTATTAAAACTGCCTGTATTGTCCAAGCGACAGTAGGCCCTTACGTTAAAAAAAAAAGAAAAAAAAAGCATCCAGTGAAGATTGTTTGTATGTGCAGATACATCCGTATTCTACAAACCACTGTGAAGAGCATGACAGCATGGAGCCAATTCGAAGGATTTCCTATAATTGCAACCACTTAAGGAACGCGGGAAAAGTAGCTGCGTAAATTTTTCTGTGCGTGCTGTATTATTAGTCTAGTCTTGTCTTCACGATCCTTCCTTTAATGATACTTTGGGGCCTGTAGTACACTCCTATAATGCTCAGTTAACGCTGCTCCGTGAAACACAATAAAATTCTACGCCACCCGACCAAAAATTTGCGGGACTGATTTTACTCCTGGCTCATAAGCGACACCAGCACAGAAATTGGCGATGGCAGCTTGAACTAACAACAGTAAACGACGAATGTGTATACTTTCGACCTGTCAGTTGTGAGCAGACATTTTTATACAACGGAGGTACGGCTGTAGTACGTCGACGCTGTTACGTCACAAATCGCAATGGAGCAACATTTATGAACCACGTGTTCATGACGCTCTGCAGAATGTTTTCAAGATGAGAAAACAGTGTGCAAAATTTGTCCCGCAAACGCTGACTGAAGAACAAAAACAACGAAACGGGGACGCCAGGCGCGACATGATTGAAATCCAAAACGCGGATAATGATTTTTCTGGAAAAAAGCATCAGAGTTGACGAGTCGCTATACTATCAGTACGAACCAATCACAAAATGACAAAGCACGGAAATCCTCATAAAGAAACAGCGCTTTGACGACATACCGGCTTCAAGCCTGTGTATCGCGTCAGTTGAACAACATCTCAAAGGACTTTTCTGAGGGGTTCAGTGGCTGTACGAACGGCCTTTGAGTTGTGTCCAAGTGGGGGAGCATTAAAACCGCACCCGGCCGGAGTGGCCGAGCGGTTCTAGGCGTTTCAGTCTGGAACCGCGCGACCGCTACGGTCGCAGGTTCGAATCCTGCCTCGGGCATGGATGTGTGTGTCGTCCTTAGGTTAGTTAGGTTTAAGCATCTGCTAGTTCTGCAAGGTTCGCAGGAGAGCTTCTGTAAAGTTTAGAAGGTAGGAGACGAGGTACTGGCAGAGGTAAAGCTGTGAGGACGGGGCGTGAGTCGTGCTTGGGTAGCTCAGTTGGTAGAGCACTTGCCCGCGAAAGGCAAAGGTCCCGGGTTCAAGTCTCGGTCCGGCACACAGTTTTAATCTGACAGGAAGTTTCAGGTTTAAGCAGTTCTAAGTCCTAGGGGTAGATGACCTCAGATGTTAAGTCCCATAGTGCTCAGAGCCATTTGAATCATTAAAACCGCTACCTTAACTTTCCTATATGGTTTCGTACCTCAACCGGTAAAAGCGGAACCATTATTGCGTCATTTTGTTTTCCGTCTGTCTCTCTGGCCGACAGCTCTTTTTCTCAGACACGTGTATAAGTAGCACATCGAAATATATGTCACATACTTAGGTCTTTGATCCCTTGGCGACGTAAAAAAGAAAATTAGCTTTTAAGTCAATGCAGTGAGAGGATAGGGTCATTTATGTTTCATATTTTGAGAAGTTGCTAGTTTCGGTAACGATTTTTTTTTTTTTTTTTTTTTTTTTTTTTTTTTTTTTTTTTGTCATCAGTCTACTGACTGGTTTGATGCGGCCCGCCACGAATTCCTTTCCTGTGCTAACCTGTTCATCTCAAAATAGCACTTGCAACCTACGTCCTCAATTATTTGCTTGACGTATTCCAATCTCTGTCTTCCTCTACAGTTTTTGCCCTCTACAGCTCCCTCTAGTACCATGGAAGCCATTCCCTCATGTCTTAGCAGATGTCCTATCATCCTGTCCCTTCTCCTTATCAATGTTTTCCACATATTCCTTTCCTCTCCGTTTCTGCGTAGGACCTCCTCAAAAAAATGGTTCAAATGGCTCTGAGCACTATGGGACTTAACATCTGTGGTCATCAGTCCCCTAGAACTCAGAACTACTTAAACCTAACTAACCTAAGGACATCACACACATCCATGCCCGAGGCAGGATTCGAACCTGCGACCGTAGCAGTCGCGCGAACCTCCTCATTCGTTACCTTATCAGTCCACCTAATTTTCAACATTCGTCTATAGAACCACATCTCAAATGCTTCGATTCTCTTCTGTTCCGGTTTTCCCACAGTCCAAGTTTCACTGCCATACAATGCTGTACTCCAGACGTACATCCTCAGAAATTTCTTCATCAAATTAAGGCCGGTATTTGATATTAGTGGACTTCTCTTAGCCAGAAATGCCTTTTTTGCCATAGCGAGTCTGCTTTTGATGTCCTCCTTGCTCCGTCCGTCATTGGTTATTTTACTGCCTAGGTAGCAGAATTCCTTAACTTCATTGACTTCGTGACCATCAATCCTGATGTTAAGTTTCTCGCTGTTCTCATTACCTTCGTCTTTCTCCGATTTACTCTCAAACAATACTGTGTACTCATTAGACTGTTCATTCCGTTCAGCAGATCATTTAATTCTTTTTCACTTTCACTCAGGATAGCAATGTCATCAGCGAATCGTATCATTGATATCCTTTCACCTTGTATTTTAATTCCACTCCTGAACCTTTCTTTTATTTCCATCATTGCTTCCTCGATGTACAGATTGAGGAGTAGGGGCGAAAGGCTACAGCCTTGTCTTACACCCTTCTTAATACGAGCACTTCGTTCTTGATCGTCCACTCTTATTATTCCCTCTTGGTTGTTGTACATATTGTATATGACCCGTCTCTCCCTATAGCTTACCCCTACTTTTTTCAGAATCTCGAACAGCTTGCACCATTTTATATTGTCGAACGCTTTTTCCAGGTCGACAAATCCTATGAAAGTGTCTTGATTTTTCTTTAGCCTTGCTTCCATTATTAGTCGTAACGTCAGAATTGCCTCTCTCGTCCCTTTACTTTTCCTAAAGCCAAACTGATCGTCACCTAGCGCATTCTCAATTTTCTTTTCCATTCTTCTGTATATTATTCTTGTAAGCAGCTTCGATGCATGAGCTGTTAAGCTGATTGTGCGATAATTCTCGCACTTGTCAGCTCTTGCCGTCTTCGGAATTGTGTGGATGATGCTTTTCCGAAAGTCAGATGGTATGTCGCCAGACTCATATATTCTACACACCAACGTGAATAGTCGTTTTGTTGCCACTTCCCCCGATGATTTTAGAAATTCTGATGGAATGTTATCTATCCCTTCTGCCTTATTTGACCGTAAGTCCTCCAAAGCTCTTTTAAATTCCGATTCTAATACTGGATCCCCTATCTCTTCTAAATCGACTCCTGTTTCTTCTTCTACCACCTCAGACAAATCTTCACCCTGATAAAGTCTTTCAATGTATTCTTTCCACCTATCTGCTCTCTGTTCTGCATTTAACAGTGGAATTCCCGTTGCACTCTTAATGTTACCACCGTTGCTTTTAATGTCACCAAAGGTTGTTTTGACTTTCCTGTATGCTGAGTCTGTCCTTCCGACAATCATATCTTTTTCAATGTCTTCACATTTTTCCTGCAGCCATTTCGTCTTAGCTTCCATGCACTTCCTATTTATTTCATTCCTCAGCGACTTGTATTTCTGCATTCCTGATTTTCCCGGAACATGTTTGTACTTCCTCCTTTCATCAATCAACTGAAGTATTTCTTCTGTTACCCATGGTTTCTTCGTAGCTACCTGATTTGTACCTATGTTTTCCTTCCCAACTTCTGTGATGGCCCTTTTTAGAGATGTCCATTCCTCTTCAACTGTACTGCCTACTGCGCTATTCCTTATTGCTGAATCTATAGCGTTTGAGAACTTCAAACGTATCTCGTCATTCCTCAGTACTTCCGTATCCCACTTCTTTGCGTATTGATTCTTCCTGACTAATATCTTGAACTTCAGCCTACTCTGAACGATAACAGGCAAAAAATCGTTGAAATTATCGATTCCTGGGATGGATGACTCGTCCGCGGAATCGGCCGCCATCCTGTCGGCCGCACTTTCAAACACAGGTGGCGCCAGCTGTACAGCCGCGTTTCCTAGAGCCGCCGCCGCTGCACAGAGCGCTGCCGCCAACGATTACGCGGCAGCTACATTGGCGGGTCTTCTTTTGTTCAAACATTGATGCACCGAACCCATTTTGTGTGTTTGCCAGTTGAGTAAAATTTACAGATTTTCATAGCGGTCAGGGCTTGTCACCTACGGAATAGTCGTAGTATTGAAAACTTACTAAATTGCAAACATTTGTGTCTGTATATATTTCAACTTTCAAATATAGTGTTAGCAACACGCTGAAGCTACAGCAAGCTCTCTGATATTAAATGTAGAATAAATTCTGTGTCCACGAACCACACGTGTTCCTCGCTCCTGTATTCACTACACCTACATCCACATCCACATCTACGTGATTACTCTGCTATTCACAATAAAATACCTGGCAGAGGGTTCAATGAACCACCTTCATGCTGTCGCTCTACCGTTCCACTCTCGAACGCCACGCGGGAAAAACGAGCACTTAAATTTTTCCGTGCGAGCCCTGATTTCTCTTATTTTATCGTGATGATCATTTCTCCCTATGTAGGTGGTTGCCAACAGAATGTTTTCGCAATCGGAGGAGAAAACTGGTGATTGAAATTTCATGAGAAGTTCCTGTGGCAAGGAAAATCGCCTTTGTTTTAATGGTTGGCACTCCAATCCACGTATCATGTCTGTGACACTATCTCCCCTATTTCGCGATAATACAAAACGAGCTGCCCTTCTTTGTACTTTTTCGATGTCATCCGTCAGTCCCACCTGATACAGATCCCACACCACACAGCAATACTCCAGAATAGGGCGAACAAGCGTGGTGTAAGCAGTCTCTTCAGTAGACCTGCTGCACCTCCTAAGTGTTCTGACAATGAGTCGCAGTCTTTGGTTTGCTCTACCCACAATATTATCTATGTGATCGTTCCAATTTAGGTTATTTGTAATTGTAATCCCTAAGTATTTAGTTGAATTTACAGCCCTCAGATTTGTGTGACTTATCGCGTAATCGAAATTTAGCTGATTTCTTTTAGTACTCATGTGAATAACTTCATACTTTTCTTTATTCATGATCAATTCCCACTTTTCGCACCATACAGATATCTTATCTAAATCATTCTGCAAGTCGTTTTGATCATCTGATGGCTTTACAAGACGGAAAATTACAGCATCATCTGCAAACAATCTAAGACGGCTACTCTGATTGTCTCCTATGTCGTTTATATAGATCAGGAACAATAGAGGACCTATAACACTTCCTTGGGGAACGCCGGATATTACTTCTGTTTTTCTCGATGACTTTCCGTCTATAACTACGAACTGGGACCTTTCTGACAGGAAATCACGAATCCAGTCGCACAACTGAGGCGATACTCCGTAGGCACGCGGTTTGATTAGAAGACGGTTGTGAGGAACTGAGTCGAAAGCCTTCTGGAAATCCAAAAATATGGAATCAATTTGACATCCCCTGTCGATAACACTTATTACTTCATCAGTATAAAGAGCTAAAGAACCACAAAACGTTTAATGGAAGGTACAACACTATATGTATACATAGTAAAATCTGAAAGTAAACCTCGTCGCACGAGTTCTGTTCGCACTTCTCCAGATTTTTATTAATCCATTGTGGACGGACGAGATTGCGTTTCTGAGCAGTTAAGAATCCATCGGGAACCGGATCCAGTCCTGACGCCTTTCCTTTGATCTGAGCGCACGTCTCTGTTGCTTTCCCCCCCCCCCCCCCCCACGCCTCCCGCCCCTTTCGGGAACATCTCTTGTGTGACAGCTCATTTCCTCGTCCGCCGACTGCCCACGTGTTGTGACTCCCCCCCTCCACCGGGTCTAATCAGCAAGTGGCGAACGCTGCAAAACTTCCCTGGTGACGGAAATCCCACCTGCGACATCTCGTTTGCAGTACAGCTCTTACACAGTATCGGACCCCAGAGAAGCAGAAACATTTAGAAAGAAACTTGGAAACTGTGTGTAGCAAAACCTCTGACTTAAAAATATTTCTTATTATTTTATAGGGAAAAAGTCAAGCAGGATACGTAATATTTCGAAGGAAAAGGGTTTCTCTGTACTTTTCTATGTCCCTCAGATAATAGGTAGTTCCTTGTTCAATACAAAAGACAAACAACCAGCTATCACAAAAAGCAAGGCTTATAAGATACTATCCCGCTAATTTCAGTCTTCTTACATTGGACAGGCGGGGAGGTCAACCTCCTCCAACCTTAAAGAACACCACAGAAGCTGGAGACTGAAGAAGTCTGATTCAGCCTTTGCATGTATATCCGCACTCCTATTGTTAAATGAGCAAACCGAATTCAGTTATTCACGCCTTTTACATGATCTCACAGCTCCTAGATAGAAGTAAAACTTCCCGGCCTCTATCCATGAGTATATAAATAGTTCTAGGCTGATCCATAACTTTATTCCCAGATATGTTTAGTCACGTTAGTGTAATTGCTGAATTGTGTAATTTCATTTGTAATGAATCATTGAAATAGTTTCACATTAAACTGAGAATTGATGCATTAAGAAGTTGAGATCTTTATCTTGGCTTTACCATCTCCGGAATCGGTAATGTACTTCAAAATGGGTTTATAACCCGAAACCTAAGTTGTGTAGTAACCATTACAAAATTTCGAAACAAGGCAAAGGAACAGTGTTTGTTTAGGTAGTTTACAATGTTTCACCAAGAACCACAGTTGGTTCAATTAAAAAGATTTCTTATTACTATTACTGTATAGCTTGTACAGTTTAACACTAGTATCAACTTACATTTTTGTGTTCCTACAAGAATACAGCACCTTAACGTGTTACGAGCAGTGTCAAAGCAAGTGTTCTAAATTCCGATTACAGTGTCGCCCATGTATTCTGATCAAGCCCGCTCCCAGTAGCTGAGTGGTCAGCGCGATGGAATGTCGTACCAACGGGTCCCGGTTCGATTCCCGGCTGGGTCGGAGACTTTCTCTGCTCAGGGACTGGGTGTTGTGTTGTCCTAATCATCATCATTTCATCCCCATCGGCACGCAAGTCACCGAAGTGCGTCAACTAGAAAGACTTGCAAGAGGGGAACGGTCTGCCTGACGGGAGGCCCCAGCCACAAGGCATTTACATTCTGATCAACACTCCACAACGGAATTAAAGGTTTACTTCTTCCAAATCCCATAATTCCCACCCATTGCGAAGTTAAAATTTGAAATTTGGCTCAAAGCTGCCTGGAACCTTCCTCTGCAGTGGTATAAAATGTCGGCACCCTATGACGTTATCTTCAGGTAAAACATGTGCTTTAGGATACCTTCGAAGCGGCGCTAGGCGCCTGTTGAAAGGTAAGTGTATCAAGTGGTTGCCTATATGCAGGCACATAGCACTTCTCCAAAGATTTTCTGTATAGAGGCACATTTCTGAAATTGTCAATAAATAGGAGTGGTTGCCACTGGGGTAATTTTTGATCTGGGGAGTTGTAGAGGGACCATTTGCCGTTTTATTCACCCGTCTGTCAATGTCGCATCACCCCACGACCGTGCTGCAGAAGGATACAAAATAGGAGTGCTGATATAGGATAAGCACCCTTTGCTGCTTTGGATCACATAGAAATTTCGTTGAATAGTTTCGAACGGTCCCTAGTGGTTCCTCCATGTACACCAGAGCGATAACTGCGGTCGCAGTGCACTCCAATTGTGTGCGATCACATTCAGTGGGGTTGCTAGCCCACAATAACCTTAGAGGAAGGTTAAATAGTCAGGAAGATGTCAGCAGTATCAAAGATTGTTCCTGTTGCTCATGGAACTGAAAACTGTCGTTTTAGACCGCGAAATCCGTGGGAATCAACGTCCCAAGGAAAGAGACGGTTTCATTGACACTCTTTATGCCACCCCCTCAGGCCAAAAGGTGGTGAGTGATTCCGAGTGGCGGTGTGTCTGAGTAGCTTTCCTCGGCCACTTTGTGATTTCGGCGCTTGATGTGGGAGGCTTCCATCGCAGGGCCGTCAAACGAAATGGGGGTAAGAGGGGTTGGGACGACTTCCCCATCCTGTGACATGTCCACAGCAGCACTACGATACTGTAGTGAAATTTGGTACCAATGAGGCATAATCAGCCCACTTTAAACATCACACGAACTTACGAGCTGTGGCCTTTATTATGCAGGTGTCGACACCTTGCTGTTTGAAGCGTTGTTGATCCCGAGGGTGAAGTCGCACAGTGCCATGCTTTTGTACCATCACAGAGCAAGGTCGTAAGCACCTTTGAGACAAATCGCAAACTTATGCGTCGTAATATACTGAAGAGCCCAAGCAACTGGTACACCTGCCTAACATGGCGTAGGACCTCCGAGAGCACGCAGAAATGCCGCAACACGACGTGTTTGAAGTGGTGCTGGAGAGAACTGACACCATGAATCCTGCAGGCCTGTCTATAAATCCGTAAGAGTACGACAGGATGGAGATCTCTTCTGAACAGCACGTTGCAAGGCGTCCTAGGAATGGTCAATAATGTTCGTGTCTCGGGAGTTTAGCGGCCAGCGGAAGTGTGTAAACTAAGCAGATTGTTCCTGGAGCCACTCTGTAGCATTTCTGCATGTGTGGGGTGTCGCATTGTCCAGGTGGCATTGCCCAATTTTGTCGGAACGCACAATGGACACGAATGGATGCATTTGTATGTCCATCCTTTTAGCAAGAGGTCTCTGGGACGACGGCCGTTTACTATCGTGATAAATAATTAAAAACACCTACAGCCATCCTTATGATTTTATTTTATTTTGTCGCTACCAGTTTCAACGCTTCAGTGCGTCGTCTTCAGGCTGTTTTTGATGCGATGGAGGTAGGTATGATCCCCGTGCATAACACATCAGTTGCGAGCTTTACTGGATACGCAGATAATGTATCAGCACACCAACCATCAACAGCCAACTAACTCGAGAACCAATGGGTATAGCTGTATGAAAATATGTGCGAGATTGGGACTTGGACGCGGATTTCCCGCCTATCGCGAGCGCTCACCGCTACCACTTCGGCTATCCGCGTACGCCTCCCGTACTGACAGAAACTTCCATATGTCACACTGACTGCTGCCCTACACCAGTCCGCTACTTTCACGACTTACTGTTGGCAGCTTTACTCTGTATTACGGACCAGTGAAAACGATACTACGATATTACCGTCTTGTGCCCGCCTCGAAATGTAATATTTACTTGCATGTCGAGATGTACAGACATTAATATATGTCACATACTTAGGTCTTTGATCCCTTGGCGACGTAAAAAGGAAAATTAGCTTTTAAGTCAATGCAGTGAGAGGATAGGGCCATTTATGTTACATATTTTGAGAAGTTGTCAGTTTCGGTAACGATTTTTTTTTTTTTTTTGTCATCATTCTACTGACTGGCTTGATGCGGCCCGCCACGAATTCCTTTCCTGTGCTAACCTGTTCATCTCAGAATAGCACTTGCAACCTACGTCCTCAATTATTTGCCTGACGTATTCCAATCTCTGTCTTCCTCTACAGTTTTTGCCCTCTACAGCTCTCTCTAGTACCATGGAAGTCATTCCCTCATGTCTTAGCAGATGTCCTATCATCCTGTCCCTTCTCCTTATCAATGTTTTCCACATATTCCTTTCCTCTCCGATTCTGCGTAGAACCTCCTCAAAAAAATGGTTCAAATGGCTCTGAGCACTATGGGACTTAACATCTGTGGTCATCAGTCCCCTAGAACTCAGAACTACTTAAACCTAACTAACCTAAGCACATCACACAGATCCATGCCCGAGGCAGGATTCGAACCTGCGACCGTAGCAGTCGCGCGAACCTCCTCATTCGTTACCTTATCAGTCCACCTAATTTTCAACATTCGTCTATAGCACCACATCTCAGATGCTTCGATTCTCTTCTGTTCTGGTTTTCCCACAGTCCATGTTTCACTACCATACAATGCTGTACTCCAGACGTACATCCTCAGAAATTTCTTCCTCAAATTAAGGCCGGTATTTGATATTAGTAGACTTCTCTTGGCCAGAAATGCCTTTTTTGCCATAGCGAGTTTGCTTTTGATGTCCTCCTTGCTCCGTCCGTCATTGGTTATTTTACTGCCTAGGTAGCAGAATTCCTTAACTTCATTGACTTCGTGACCATCAATCCTGATGTTAAGTTTCTCGCTGTTCTCATTTCTACTACTTGTCATTACCTTCGTCTTTCTCCGATTTACTCTCAAACCATACTGTGTACTCATTAGACTGTTCATTCCGTTCAGCAGATCATTTAATTCTTCTTCACTTTCACTCAGGATAGCAATGTCATCAGCGAATCGTATCATTGATATCCTTTCACCTTGTATTTTAATTCCACTCCTGAACCTTTCTTTTATTTCCATCATTGCTTCCTCGATGTACAGATTGAAGAGTAGGGGCGAAAGGCTACAGCCTTGTCTTACACCCTTCTTAATACGAGCACTTCGTTCTTGATCGTCCACTCTTATTATTCCCTCTTGGTTGTTGTACATATTGTATATGACCCGTCTCTCCCTATAGCTTACCCCTACTTTTTTCAGAATCTCGAACAGTTTGCACCATGTCGAGATGTACAGACATTAATGACGATTGACAGTGTACCGAAATTAATAAATATTACACTTCAGTGCGGGCTCAAACGATAATAATATGCCTGCCGGGGTGGCCGAGCGGTTCTAGGCGCTACAGTCTGGAACCGCGATACCACTACGGTCGCAGGTTCGAATCCTGCCTCGGGCATGGAAGTGTGTGATGTCCTTAGGTTAGTTAGCTTTAAGTAGTTCTAAGTCCTAGGGGACTGATGACCTCAGATGTTAAGTCCCATAGTGCTCAGAGCCATTTGAACCATTTGATAATAATATGATTCTAGATGGCTCATAGTCTCGTACTCACTGGTGCGGGAATACAGAGTAAAGCTGTGAGCAACTGGTAATGAATGTAGCTGACTATACTTTAGGAACGTAGATAGTGTGAGATACGGAACTTTGGGGTGAGCTGGGAGGTGTGCATGGATAGCCGAATGGGTTATGGTGACCGCTCTCAATAAGAGGGAACTTAATTACTTGCACATTTTAATCGAATAATATCATATGAAATAATATTCTTGGATAGTTCATCTTTAACAAAGAAAGTTTTCATTGCTCAAAAATATGCTGTGAGAATATTATGTGGTGTTCATCCGTGATCATCTTGTAGATATCTGTTTAACGAGTTAGGCATTTTTGATTAATACTTCGTAGTATATTAATCCCATCATGACGTTTGTTGCAAATGATACCCTGCAGTTCAACAGGAACAACGAGGTACTCAATCACAATAACAGAAGGAACAATGACATTCATTACACCACATTAATGTTGTCATTAGCTCAAAAATGACTGCACAATGATGCAACTAAAATTTTTGATCAGTTACCCAGGGACATAAAATGTCTGATAGACAGTGAATTAAAATTTGAAAACAAACTTAAAAATTTTCTCCTTGGCAGCTCCTTTTACTTCGGTCAAGGATTTATGTTATTATAACTTGTAAAATATTATTGGTATAAATTACTCAGAGCTGTACATTAAGAAAGTATTAATTATTAAAAATGATCAGCATGTAGCCATATTTACAAATTAATTTGCAATGTAAATGTAGAATGATTCGTTCCATTATTTATTGTGCAAAATGGTTCATACAACACGAAAAATCTAACCAAGTAACTAATCAAAAAGAGATACAGGGTTATTCATAACTAACTCCGCGTTTTCAGACAAGGACTGCTTGAAAACTTCTAGACGTTCAGAAAACAGACACACATCAGTGGATGGGGCATCTGGTCAAGTTTCGACCTCACAGTTTAGATGCTCAGTATGGCCACCTCTTGTGACGCGGTCTACGGTAATATGTACGTGCAGTTCATTGAAGTCGCAGACATGAGTTTCCAAGGAAAACATGGCGTCAGCCTACTTTGGTAATCTATGTTCGGGTTGCCTATCCGTAGGCGCGAAATAGTTCGATGTCATAATATGCAGCAGATGATTTGATGTTTTGACACGCTTACCCCCTAATGGATCTACGCCTTGGCACACACTACGAATAAAAACTTAGAAAGATGCTCTATCCATTGACATGTGCGAGTTTTCTTCTAGTTTCCACACACTTGGCTTTTGAAAGGCTTTTGAAACCCTCGACGTAATTATGAATAATCCTGCAATTATCACACAATCGGTAGTTTGTAACGTGTACATCAGCCAGACGATACATTACTCCGTCGTGTGTGACTGTGTGTTCCTGGTAGTCGTCCGGATGTCCTATTAAAAGCCTGTTGCAAAGAGTGTTTCTAATTTGCCGACATCAGCAATTAGCTACCAAATGCCCTGTTCTTGCAGTGAGCTACAGAACTCTCCCTCCTATCAGGCTCCGAATAGCGGTTGTCGGATCACCGGATCGATCGGGGCTACAGATCGCCGTTCATCCCCTGGAGTGCAAACAGAGCGCCGTTTCATTAGCCTAAAAGCTCTGGCGCCGCGCAGATCGCCTGGGCTCAGGGCGTTGCCCCTGTCGATTAGGCTATCCGGCGGCCGCGCCGGTTAGTTTGGTGGCATACTCCGCCTCTCACAGGCGCGCGTGGTCAGAGGCCGACCCCACTAGCTTCACCTTCCTCTTCCGCTCTCAGTGCACATAGCCACCGGCTACACGCGCCGTTGAGAGCTGGACACACGAAGCGCATTACCAGCGCCGGCTTTCAGCCACCCCCTCCCGCCCCGCCGCCCGTCACCGTTCCCAAGGGGTTCAAGTTGTGACGTCACTCTGTGGAGCACCCTCCACCCTACACGGCTTCATTATAATCTGCTCATAGCTGTGATGCTTGCCTACCTGTTGCGAGACCATGTCAGCTATATCTGCACACTCTGCAAAGAGCTGTACCGTCCATGGATGGGGGTACTTCGCACCATTGCCAATGATTTCCACTCCTGTTCGTGTCCCAAATAGAGTCAGGGGAAAACCTGTATCCCTCTGTACAATCCTGTATCTACCATCTCAGATGTGATGTACATTTGCGTCAGTAGAGTCTGTAGCATCTGGTGCCCCCTCATAGAATTAAACTTTTTTGCCTATCGTCACATCATTAATGATATTTCTGGGTGCTATGAGCTTTGTGTTGTGTGAATAATTCCACTGTACAAACAGACGTGAACTTCTACGGTATGTTGATGATTTTCACTTATGGACCGTCTGACAGCAACTGAATAAAACACAATTTTAGTGCCATACGCGTTTCGCCTTTATTTTCTGCAAGGCATCATCAGTGGCAGGTTGCGTAGACAGTTTCTTACATATTACGCTCCTGTAAGAAACTGTCTACGCAACCTGCCACTGATGATGCCTTGCAGAAAATAAAGGCGAAACGCGTATGGCACTAAAATTGTGTTTTATTCAGTTGCTGTCAGACGGTCCATAAGTGAAAATCATCAACATACCGTAGTATTACGCGCAACTGAGGAGGACAGGACCAAAAAATTGAAGACGTGAACTTACTGAATCAGTTAAAATATAGGAAAGTGTATGTGATCATGAAGCTGTAATAGAAACTATGACTATGGGTATTACAAAGAATGTTAAGAAAGATAGAAAAATACTTTTGATTAGCAAGTGTGACAGAATGGAAATGTAGTGTACATGAGAAGTCAGCATCAAATATTGAATCCTGAGGACGAAGATGTGGAGAAAAAATGGGAAAAGTTCAAAAGGATCGTTCAATATGCCTTTGACAAGTACGTTCCAAACAAGATCCTAAGGGATCGAAAAGAACCCCCGTTGTTTAACGGCCGTGTAAGGAAACTGCTACGTAAACAATGAGAGATACACCACAGATTCAAAGGAGATCAAAGCCTAACATCGAAAATGAGCGTAAGAAGATCAATGAGAAAAGGGTTCAATGACGCTGAAAGTTAAATTTCGTCAGCCGATATGACTACGTATTACGTAAAATCAGTAAACGGTTCGAATTCATCTCTTCAATCACTTAGTCACCATACAGGCACCGAAATGGAAGTTAACGGAGAGAAGGCCGAAATACTGAGTTCGGTCTTCCGAAATTGCACATCGCGAAAGATCGTAATACGATCCTTTCTTTCACCCAACATACGAACATCGAAATGGCAGCTATTGGTATAACCGATAGCGGAACAGAAAAGCAACTACAATCTCTTAGTAATGGAAAGGCATCAGGATGAGATGAGGAAACTATTGTTGTTGTTGTGGTCTTCAGTCCAGAGACTGGTTTGATGCAGCTCTCCATGCTACTCTATTCTGTGAAAGCTTCTTCATGTTCCAGTATCTACGGCAGCCTACATCCTTCTGAATCTGTTTAGTGTATTCATCTCTTGGTCTCCCTCTACGATTTTTACCCTCCACGCTGCCCTGCAATACTAAGTTGGTGACCCTTGATGCCTCAGAATATGTCCTACCAAGCGATCCCTTCTTCTAGTCAAGTTGTGCCACAAATTTCTCTTCGCCTTAATTCTATTCAATAGCTCCTCATTAGTTATGTGGTTTACCCATCTAATCTTCATTATTCTTCTGTAGCACCACATTTCGAAAGCTTCTATTCTCTTCTTGTCCAAACTATTTATCGTCCATGTTTCACTTCCATACACTGCATACAAATACTTTCAGAAACGACTTCCTGACACTTAAATCTATACTATATTTTGACAAATTTCTCTTCTTCAGGAACGCTTTCCTTGTAATTGCCAGTCTACATTTTATATTCTCTCTACTTCAACCATCATCAGTTATTTTGCTCCTCAAATAGCAAAAATCATTTGCTACTTTAAGCGTCTCATTTTCTAATCTAATTCCCTCAGAATCACCCGATTTAATTCGACTACATTCCATTATCCTCGCTTTTCTTTTGATGGTGTTCATCTTATACCCTCCTTTAAAGACACTATCCATTCCGTTCAACTGCTCTACCAAGTCCTTTGCTGTCTCTGACAGAATTACAATGTCATGGGAAAAACTCAAAGTTTTAATTTCTTCTTCCTGGACTTTAATTCCTACTCCAAATTTTTCTTTTGTTTCCTTTACTGCTTGCTCAATATATAAGTTGAATAACATGGTGGATAGGCTACAAACCTGTCTTACTCACTTTTCAAACACTGCTTCTCTTTCGTGCCCCTCGACTCTTATAACTGCCATCTGGTTTCTCTACAAATTGTAAATAGCCCTTCGCTCCCTGTATTTTATCCGTGCCACCTTTAGAATTTGAAAGAGATTATTCCGGTCAACATTTTCAAAAGCTTTCTCTAAGTTGACAAATGCTATAAACGTAAGTTTTCCTTTCTACATTCGGACATAATTGTCGTAAGGAGCGTGACTATAATATAACTTAAATGTTTATTTGGCACTACAATGATGAAACCAATCACAGTACATAAAATTTTTCTTTAAAAAAAGGGATTACATTACCGGTTTCAACGAACTACGTCGTCATTTTCAAATGTAAAACATCACTTGGAGAATACATAATGGGAACTGTGACCATACATTCGTAATTGCTGTCAGATGTCTAGTGACATTCCCATTACGTATTCTCCAACTGATGTGTTACATTTGAAAATGACGACGTAGTTCGATGAAACCGTTAATGTAACCCCTTTTTTAAAGAAAAATTTTATGTACTGTGTCTTGCTTCACTATTGTACTGTGAAATAAACATGTAGGTTTGTAATCTATCTTCTGTAAAAAATCGTACGGTCATTATTTTCTAGCGTGTTGCTACATTTCTCCAGAATCCAAACTGATATTCCATGAGGGCGGCTACTACCAGTTTTTCCATTCTCGTGTAAGGAATTTGTATCAGTATTTCGCAACCAGGACTTATTAAACTGATTTTCACACCCGAAAGTAAATTTAATTCACGAGTACCGAGAAGTGGTTGTGGGATTGTGTGGCAGTTTTATTTCATTCCGCCATCTTAAATCCTTATAGTCTTGTGGAATTGTAGTGCATGTTTTCGTTAAGCCTAAGGCATGCTGGTTTCGCTTTCCGGAGTGGGCTAAGGAGAACGCTGACTGTGGGAAGGAAAGGCGCGTTTACCTGTGTGAAGGATAGATTCTGTCAACGGCTTTGAAAGTCGCCTCTCTGGTGCGCGTCACAGGTGTCTCCCTACAGTATTCACAACCGCACAGTACGTTGTGTCCTGGCCAGCAGTTATACGTCTTTTAGGGCGCGTCGGTCTGGCAGCAGAAAGAAAGGAGGCGCCGACGCTAAAAGGCCGCTCTTCCTGCCGAGCCGACTCTAGGGAGATTTACTGACAACGTATTTCTAAAACTTGCATCAGTCGCAGGCGCCGGTCTGTGCGTCATTGTTTTTCTGCCGTGGAGAAGAAAAAGCAGAAGAAAGAGATCACCTAAAATCGGCCAAGGATTCTCGCCAACCGCTGGACAAAGCTGGAATTTATAAGTGTAGTTGTGTAGGGAGTTGGACGTGGGCAGTACAAAAATAACGGTAAAAAAAAGACTAGAAGAGCACAAAGACAGTTGTAGAAGGGAGGGAACAGACAGATCATCTGTTGCGGAACATGCTTTGCAGCCAGAAGCCCACCACATTCATTTTGATAGGACTCAAATACTGGCAGCCACAAGCGGATACCGTGAAAAGCTATACAGAGTGGCCATAGAGATTGTTACACATGCCAGGAATTTCAATAGGAAGGAGTAGGGCGTGAAATTGAATGACATGTGGATTCCGGTACTGAAGAAGATATTTGCCAGTCTTCCAACATGGGATGATAGAAACAGCGGAAGACGGCAGTCGATGATGGTCAAATGCGCTCGCGTATTCAAAACATGTGACGTCACTTCACGTTCTCTGCAGATGTGGACGGAACGTCGGGTTTTAAAGTGAGATCTCTTCGACTGCGGGATAATAGCCGGGAAAATTTTATTAATTGTGCCATTTCTGGCCGTGAAAGATTACATTTTACAATTACGACATCACGTAGAGACTTGCAATCAGCTGTAAACGTAATGCCAAGTCCTTTCCAAAGTTTTTCTATATACCACCACCCAAAAACATGATGATAGGAACAAAGTTCATCGATTAGTGCAATTTCGCTGTTCACGCAATGAAACTTCAGCATCAGATATGACGTTTCAATCTGTTAGTTTATTACTACAGCCGGCCGCGGTGGCCGAGCGGTTGTAGGCGCTTCAGTCCGGAACCGCGCGACTGCTACCGTCGCAAGTTCGAGTCATGCCTCGGGCATGGATGTGTGTGGTGTCCTTAGGTTAGTTAGGTTTAGGTAGTTCTAAGTCCTAGGGGACTGATGACCTCAGATGTTAAGTCCCATAGTGCTCAGAGCCATTTGAGCCATTATTACTACCGACTCTATTCGCAAAATAGTTTTTCAGACGGTATCCATTTATAGCCATGAACGTACCTGTAAAGTTACGTCACTAAACGACTCATAGTTCAGGAAATATGACGTCATAAACATTAAGGAGCGAGAGAAACCAGCTTTTGCTCAAAGGGGAGCACAGGTTATCAAGATTGTAGTCAGCCGGTGATTGATAGTGGTAGCACTTAGTGACCTGCAACAAACGTTTTAACATAATTTTAAAAGTTGTATACATGGAAGTTAGAGTATGTAAAGAACCGGCGGTGGCGGTGGTAGTGCTGGTGGTGGTGGTGGTCGTCGTCGTCGTGGTCGTGGTCGTGATGGTGGTGGAGGTGGGAGGGGGAATAATTAAGTGCAACAGAAGCTTGTTTGTCTGCCACTGGAGCACTACGCGCAGGGCATCAAAATCTCGCGTCATCTCCCATGCGGCGCCACAGTCACGGCCGAGCCATCAGGCGGGGCCTCTTCTATTCCGGTCCGCCGGCGACGCGACCTTGGTGTCGCCTCGGCGAGTTGCCGCTCGCTCTCCAAAACAAAAGCGCCGAGCACGCTTGGCCTCCAGCTGTTTTCTGGCGACGCAATTCTAATGGCGCGCTCTTACTCGCGTGTAGTAAGAAAGCATGTCCACCCTTCATATATTGGTATTAAAGTTAGATGGTCAGTGATTCTGGAGGTTACTGCAGATTAGCGCTGAAGGCTGTTTTCAGACAAGACAGATACATCAACATTAACATCATCGCTACCTCCGTGTGCCAGGATTGGGGACTGGAGCGATGTATGGTGTAGTACGCTGGTGATGCGCACGGTCCCTGGGCGAGATGCTGAAGGATGAGCGCGCCATACGGGGAAACGTGCGGTGCTTCGTCAGCGCTAGCAGGGCGTAGCGTGCTCTGGGGAGGGAACAGCCACGGCAGGCCCTATTTAGCAGCTGACGGTGACGAATTAACAGCTACCTCCGAGCACCATGCCCACAGAGAGAGGAGGAGGGGGGAGAGAGAGAGAGAGAGAGAGAGAGAGAGAGAGAGAGAGAAGGAGAAGGAGAAGGAGAAGGGGGAGGAGTCGCGAAAATAAGGTTGTAATGAAATTTTCCTAGACTGTTTATTTTTTTCTTTTAATCAGTATTATCTTTGACAGTAAATACGAGGGTTGCCTAGAAGATAATGCACGGCATTTTTTTTCTTCAACAATTCCTTATTAAACATAATGAGAATTCAGAACGAGATTTTCACTCTGCAGCGGAATGTGCGGTGATATGAAACTTCCTGGCAGATTGAGTGTGTGCCGGACCGAGACTCGAACTCGGGACCTTTCCCTTTCGCGGGCAAGTGCTCTACCAACTGCGCTACCCAACGACGACTCACGACCCAAACTCACAGCTTCAATTCTGCCAGTACCTCGTCTGCTACCTTCCAAACTTCACAGCAGCTCTTCTGCAGAAGATCGCGGAGAGATTTACTGCTGAAATTCCGGGACAGCACTTCTCAGGAGGAGACAGTATTACTCCTCCCCCCCCCCCCCCCCCACACACACATATATCTTGCGTATTGACCACGATGAGAAATTTCGAGAAATTAGAACCAATACAGAGGCTTACCGAAATCATTCTTCCCACGCACTCTTCGCGAGTGGAACAGCGTTGGAGGGATCAGATAGTGGTACCGAAAGTACCCTCCGCCACGCACCATTAGGGGGCTTGGGATGTAGAATGCAGATGAGTTAGAAAAACAGTCTTATAACATTGAAATACAGCATTAGCAGGATGCTACTTGACACAGTGACATCGATTAAATATCTAGGCGTAACGTTGTAAAGCGATATGAAATGGAATAAGGATGTCAGGTACAATCGAAATGCCGTGTGGCGACGGCCTCCCGTCTGCCCGTCTGTTAGACCGTTCGCCTGGTGCAAGTTTTTCGAGTTGACGCCACTTCGGAGACTTGCGTGTCGATGGAGATGAAATGATAATGATAAGGACAACACAACTCCCAGTCCCTGAGCGGAGAAAACCTCCGACCCAGCCGGGAATCGAACCCAGGCCGTTTGTTATGACTTTCCGTCGCGCTGACCACTCAGCTACCAGGGGCGGACAGGATGTCAGGTTGGTATTGCGAAAGGCGAATGCTCCACCTCGTTTTATTGGCAGAATTCTGGGAGAGTGTAGCTCATCCATAAAGAAGACGGCGTACTGAACGCTGGTGCGACTCATTATCGGGAATTGCTAAAGTTTTTGGGATCTGCACCAGGTCCGATTAAAAGAAGGCAATTCAGAGGCGTGCCGCTAGGTTTGTTACCGCTAGCTTCCAGTAGCACGCAAATATTAAGAAGTTGCCGGGAGAAAATGGTTCAAATGGCTCTGAGCACTATGGGACTCAACTGCTGAGGTCATTAGTCCCCTAGAACTTAGAACTAGTTAAACATAACTAACCTAAGGACATCACAAACATCCATGCCCGAGGCAGGATTCGAACCTGCGACCGTAGCGGTCTTGCGGTTCCAGACTGCAGCGCCTTTAACCGCACGGCCAGTTGCCGGGAGAACTCAAACTGGAATCCCTGGAGTAGGAAAGAGGTGGGGGGGGGGGGGGGCTCTGCAGGACGTTTGCACTGCCGCCAACGTACATTCCGCGTAAGGACCAGTAACGCTAGATGAGAGGAATTAGGACTCGGACGAAAGCTTTTAGACGATCGTTTTTGCCACGCTCTGTTTGCTAGGTGAACAGTAAAGGAAATGGCTAGTGGTGGTTCGTGATACCCTCCACTATGCACCACACTGTGGCTTGCGGAGTATGTATGTAAATGTTGATGTAAACGTAGACAGTGACTGAGGGTACTCTGACGGCACAACGGTCAAGTCGCAGACTTGCTGCGTCTTCGTGTGCTACCTGTGAAGCACCAGTTTTCAACAGGACAATGCTGATTCACACATAGCAGGTGCCTGTCTGCGTGATGGTGAAGTGCTTTCGTGTTGCTGTTGTGGTCTTCACTCCAGAGACTCGTTTGATACAGCTCTGCATGCCACTTTATCCTGTGCAAGCTTCTTCATCTCCCAGTACCTACTGCAATCTATATCCTTCTGAATCTGTTTAGTGTATTCATCTCTTGGTCTCCCTCTACGATTTTTACCCTCCGCGCTGCCCTCCAGTACTAAGCTGGTGATACCTTGATGCCTCAGAATACGTCCTACCAACCGATCCCTTCTTCTAGTCAAGTTGTGGCGCAAACTTCTCTTCTCCCCAATCCTATTCAGTACCGCCTCATTAGTTACGTGATCTACCCATCTAATCTTCAGCATTCTTCTGTAGCACCACATTTCGAAAGTTTTTATTCTCTTCTTGTCTAAACTATTTATCGTCCACGTTTCACTTCCATACATGGCTACACTCCATACAAATACTTTCAGAAACGACTTCCTGACACTTAAATCTAAACTCGATGTTAACAAATTTCTCTTCTTCAGAAATGCTTTCCTTGCCATTGCCAGTCTACACTTGATATCCTCTCTACTTCGACCATCATCAGTTATTTTGCTACCCAAATAGAAAAACTCCTTTACTACTTTAAGCGTCTCATTTCCTAATCTAGTTCCCTCAGCATCACCCGATTTAATTCGGCTACATTCCATTATCCTCGTTTTGCTTTTGTTGATGTTCATCTTACATCCTCCTTTCAAGACACTGCCCATTCCGTTCAATTGCTCTTACAGGTCCTTTGTGTCCCTGACAGAATTACAATGTCATCGGCGAACCTCGAAGTTTTTATTTCTTGTCCATGGATTTTAATTCCTCCTCCGAATTTTTCTTTTGTTTCCTTTACTGCTTGCTCAATATACAGATTGAATAACATCGGGGATAGGCTACAACCAAGTCTCACTCCCTTCCCGCCGGCCGAAGTGGCCGTGCGGTTAAAGGCGCTGCAGTCTGGAACCGCATGACCGCTACGGTCGCAGGTTCGAATCCTGCCTCGGGCATGGATGTTTGTGATGTCCTTAGGTTAGTTAGGTTTGACTAGCTCTAAGTTCTAGGGGACTAATAACCTCAGCAGTTGAGTCCCATAGTGCTCAGAGCCATTTGAACCATTTTTGAACTCCCTTCCCAACCACTGTTTCCCTTTCATGTCCCTCGACTCTTATAACTGCCGTCTGCTTTCTGTACAAATTGTAAATAGCCTTTCGTTCCCTGTATTTTACCCCTGCCGCCTGCAGAATTTGAAAGAGAGTATTCCACTCAACATTGTCAAAAGCTTTCTCTAAGTGTACAAATGCTGGAATCGTAGGTTTGCCTTTCCTTAATCTATTTTCTGAGATAAGTCGTTGGGTCAGTATTGCCTCGCGTGTTCCAACATTTCTACGGAATCCAAACTGATCTTCCCCGACGTTGGCTTCAACCACTATTTCCATTCGTCTGTAAAGAATGTAAGCTTTCGTAAGCGACAAGATTTCCTATTCCCATGTCGGTCCCCAAAGCAGATGAGTAAGTCCGGCTCCAATGTCAACTCGGTGCCAGTGGCAGTACGCAAGGTATTAAGAACCAATTACAACAGTTGTGGGCCACCTTACGTCAGCAGAGGATACAACATGCTTCCCCTCGGTGCATCCATCCAGACCAGAGGTGGGTGGAAATTCATACTGATAAGTGGACTCATCCTGAAAAGTTTTTTGTAAATCTGAATGGATTTTGTTATAAGTGAAACAACATGACGTATCCTCTGAACCCAGTCTGTTTCATTTTGTTTTCCGTCTATTCTGGATGCTTCCCCCCTTTTTTCATTTTTTTGTCAGTCAGTGTATGGGGGATAGGCAAAATAATGTGGACAGTAGTAGTAATGGGACGGTTGTGTGTGATGGTCAACAATGCAGGTAAGACACGTATCGCGTTGGATTGTGCTTGTTGAGTACAGACTAGGCATCAGTGCAGGTTGTTTATGACTAAAGTGCGCGTCATTTATGTTGGCGGCTGAGTTTAGGTTCGTTCTGCGCATCTGACATCACAAAACACAGTCAGCCAATGAACAGAGAACGACGTTGCCAGATCTCGACTGCAGTGCATAGCATGGACGAGTGTCTTCAGTTGTAGAAACATTCAGTCATAAATAAAGTAATAGAACAAAAGCAATGTCTTGATAGCAGACTTTCTTTTATAGAAAGTTTGGAAAAAGCGTTCTTTATACCAATTGCTTCATATTCTATTAATTAATTAAACCAAACAAGCAATAAGACTCCTAATTCAGGCGATAGCAAGGAAAGGTGTTTGTATCAATCTCACGAACCGCTTTTTCGCACTAAAGAAGAGCGGAAATTGTTTATTTCCTATTGTACTTCGACGAAGCGCGAGTAATTCATAGTCATACCGAAAGTGTTTGTCAGTATTTTGTGTGACATGTTAGAGTCCTCACTGTGTTCTTTTGGCAGACGATCTTTTTGCATAATGGTTAAGGTGTTGGGCTTCTACGCGATAGGTTATGAGTTCAAACCTCGTGTGGTGCTTAATATTTTAATTATTTAAAAACAATATCGAAGTGCCTTACTTCATGAATTATATTCGTTGAAATGCAATTTTTTGAAATTTCTAGTGCTTTGTCTCTTCATTAACCCTTTCGCTGCTGCAGACACGTGCTCCCCGCATTCCGCGCTGTGCGCTATTTTGTCATCACTGCACTGCTCGCCTGTGCAGACACATGGTGTTCCCACTGCTTTGACACACTTATCATTCGATTTCACAAAAACTATTTGGCCCAAAAATTTGATTTTTACACGTCTTCTTGACTGATACCTTCCCCCCATAAATGACTTAATTTTGTTTCGATGTTCAACGCAGTTATTATGCAGCATTAAATGTAGTAAACCATTGCACGAAATTTTCAAGAGTTTGCAGAAGTAGAAGTTCATAGCGTATACTTTCCGTATGGTCGATTTTAGTTGCCACAATCTTGAGAATGAAATGTGGACAAGATACCAAAATTTCATATAAAATTTACTGTATAACAATATCTCATTTAATTTAAGTACCACATAGGTGTCATATGTAATATTGAGAAATATTCCGTCTTTCGTGACTGTAATAAAAGTTTCATTTACACCGGACGCGTTTGGCTTTATTTTAAAGCACTTCAATCAATGAAAGGTATGGCACATACACAATGGTACTCATGTTCTCTTTCTTGTTTTTGTTCCACAGTCGCAGTTTACCAATGGTACTGAAATATGTTCCTCTTCTGCAACTGTAATAAGCGACTTATTTAGACCAGACGAGTTTCTCTCTTTTGAAGCATCTTCAGTGAACAGTATTTTGTCTCCTCCATTGCCAAGTCACCTTTCGTAGTTTTGTGCTGCGGTAACACAATATTCAACGTTTGTGTTCGCTGATCAGTGTTTTAGCAAATAAATGATGTTTGTGTGTGCCACACACAAAAATTATATTTGACATAGCTGAGAGCACTTCACTGATAGACGGTATATTCAAGTCCTAATATTTTTGTAAGTCCACAGTTTTGTTTAATGTATTTTGTCTACTTCCTTTTGATTCATTGAAGTGCTTTAAAATAAAGCCAAACGTGCTCAGTGTAAATAAAACTTTTGTTACAGTCGCGAAAGATGGAATATTTCTCAATATTACATACAACACCTATGTGGTACTTAAATGAGACATTGTTATACAGTAAATTTTATATGAAATTTAGGTATCTCGTCCACATTTCATTCTCAACATTGTGGCAACTAAAATCGACCATACGGAAATATACGCTATGGACTTCTACCTCTGCAAACTCTTCAAAATTTCGTGCAATGGTTTACTACATTTAATGCTGCATAATAATTGCGTTGAACATCGAAACAAAATTGAGTCATTTATGGGGGGTAGGTATCAGTCAAGAAGACGTGTAAAAATCAAATTTTTGGGCCAAATAGTTTTTGTGGAACCGAATGATAAGTGTGTCAAAGCAGTGGGAACACCATGTGTCTGCACAGGCGAGCAGTGCAGTGACAAAATCGCGCACAGCGCGGAATGCAGGGAGCACGTCTCTGTAGCAGCGAAAGGGTTATTGCGGCCGTGGTGGCTTTACTTCATGAACTGCGCGCTCCCCCCTAAACGTAGGCTTGCGAACTAGCTATAGTATGGCGCTGCTTCTATTGGCGCGTGCGTCGTGTCCAACTGGCAACGCAGCAATCTCCCGCGTCTGGGAGGACATGCGCGAGCCGCTAAGATAAAAGAATTGAACTATAGTGAACACTTCGTATTTGCATTCAGAAGCCGAGATCGACGTGCAGTGGAAGACCTAAGACCCAAAGAGGGCAGATTGTGGGGGCCATCAGTAGCCGAGACAGTCAACTTATTGAATTTTCAGGAGCAGCTGTTTCAACGGTCAAGAGAGCCTACACAAAACATGGAAAGACATCATATTGTAAGCGTAATAGGGGGCGCAAATCAAAACTAAATGACAGAGATAGACGTACACTATCACGAATTGTGCCAAAACAACGCAATCCTATATCTATCGAGTCTTTCCGCCGAGAACTCCATAGAGCGAATATTCATGTACGAGTTGCTATACTGAAATCATTAACGCAAAGAAGCGTAGAACACGGTGTCAGGAGCATAAATCCTCGACGGCTGATGAGTGAAACACGTCATATGATCCGACGAGTCAACATTTTCGTTATTTCCAACATCGGGCCGGATTTATGTCTGGAGAACGCCAAAAGAAGCCTACAGTCCTGATCTCTTGATTCCAGCAATTAAGCATGGATCTTCGTATATCCATAATTAAAACGGACGACTTGGGACGTCAGCTGCTATAATATATGTTAAAAAATGACGTAATTCCTCCAGCTGTATTAAGGTGTTGGTTTTACTGGCAACTAGTTTCGATGTTGTTACATCATCTTTAGGCCCATACTTGTTGACAGCAACCGTATGCGTCTAACAGTAGTAGTCAGTGGTGAGATAGGTGTGTTCCATGCGGAAGGCAGGTAGTAACTGTAAGTTACTACCTGCCTTCCGCATGGAACACGCCTCACACACCACTGACTAATAGTGTTAGACACATACGGTTACTGTCAACGGGTATGGGCCTTTAGATGATGTTGTAACAAGATCGAAACTACACTCCTGGAAATGGAAAAAAGAACACATTGACACCGGTGTGTCAGACCCACCATACTTGCTCCGGACACTGCGAGAGGGCTGTACAAGCAATGATCACACGCACGGCACAGCGGACACACCAGGAACCGCGGTGTTGGCCGTCGAATGGCGCTAGCTGCGCAGCATTTGTGCACCGCCGCCGTCAGTGTCAGCCAGTTTGCCGTGGCATACGGAGCTCCATCGCAGTCTTTAACACTGGTAGCATGTCGCGACAGCGTGGACGTGAACCGTATGTGCAGTTGACGGACTTTGAGCGAGGGCGTATAGTGGGCATGCGGG
The DNA here is from genome assembly GCF_021461395.2 of Schistocerca americana. NCBI lineage: Eukaryota > Metazoa > Arthropoda > Insecta > Orthoptera > Acrididae > Schistocerca > Schistocerca americana. The sequence continues at coordinate 84,306,067 of NC_060127.1, forward strand.
AGGCCGGGTGGACGTACCGCCGAATTGCTCAACACGTGGGGCGTGAGGTCTCCACAGTACATCGATGTTGTCGCCAGTGGTCGGCGGAAGGTGCACGTGCCCGTCGACCTGGGACCGGACCGCAGCGCCGCACGGATGCACGCCAAGACCGTAGGATCCTACACAGTGCCGTAGGGGACCGCACCGCCACTTCCCAGCAAATTAGGGACACTGTTGCTCCTGGGGTATCGGCGAGGACCACTCGCAACCGTCTCCATGAAGCTGGGCTACGGTCCCGCACACCGTTAGGCCGTCTTCCGCTCACGCTCCAACATCGTGCAGCCCGCCTCCAGTGGTGTCGCGACAGGCGTGAATGGAGGGACGAATGGAGACGTGTCGTCTTCAGCGATGATAGTCGCTTCTGCCTTGGTGCAAATGATGGTCGTATGCGTGTTTGGCGCCGTGCAGGTGAGCGCCACAATCAGGATTGCATACGACCGAGGCACACAGGGCCAACACCCGGCATCATGGTGTGGGGAGCGATGTCCTACACTGGCCGTACACCACTGGTGATCGTCGAGGGGACACTGAATAGTGCACGGTACATCCAAACCGTCATCGAACCCATCGTTCTACCATTCCTAGACCGGCAAGGGAACTTGCTGTTCCAACAGGACAATGCACGTCCGCATGTATCCCGTGCCACCCAACGTGCTCTAGAAGGTGTAAGTCAACTACCCTGCCCAGCAAGATCTCCGGATCTGTCCCCCATTGAGCATGTTTGGGACTGGATGAAGCGTCGTCTCACTAGGTCTGCACGTCCAGCACGAACGCTGGTCCAACTGAGGCGCCAGGTGGAAATGGCACGGCAAGCCGTTCCACAGGACTACATCCAGCATCTCTACGATCGTCTCCATGGGAGAATAGCAGCCTGCATTGCTGCGAAAGGTGGATATACACTGTACTAGTGCCGACATTGTGCATGCTCTGTTGCCTGTGTCTATGTGCCTGTGGTTCTGTCAGTGTGATCATGTGATGTATCTGACCCCAGGAATGTGTCAATAAAGTTTCCCCTTCCCTTCTTATTTCAATTTCCAGGAGTGTAGTTGCCAGTAAAACCAACACCTTAATGAAGCTGGAGGAATTACTTTATTTTGTAACAGATATTAAGCATGGAGGTGGAAGTATGATGGTGTGGGCAGCCATATCATGGTATTCTGTTGGTCCTATCATTAGTCTCAAAGGCCGTGTTACGGGCAACGACTATGTGAACATTTTAGGTGACCAGGTGCACCCCATGATTCAAATGTTGTTCCCAACATTGATACCATATTTCAGGACGATAATGCACCCATTCACACATCCAGGACAGTAATATCGTGGTATGACGAGTATGCAGTCTAACTGCAGCGTCTTCCCTGGCCAGTTCCCGGACTTGAACATTATCGAACCCTTCTTGGGCGGTACTGGAGTGCAGAGTCCAGAGCAGATTTCCGCCTCCCTCGTCACTACAGGAGTTAGGAGAGGTTCTGATCGAAGAGTAGCATAACATTCGATTGGAGAATATACAATCATTATATCCCAGTATGCCAAGAAGAATCGCAATTTATTAAGGGCAACTGGGGGTCCAACCCCTTATTAATAAACCATTCCCAAGTAAGTAGAGGTGTTCACATTATTTTGTCTATCCCCTGTATTTTCGTAGTAATACAGAAAGGGGTCATTACTGGTTCTGTACTCCTATTATAAAAGTCTCGTTCAATAAGTAATACAACCCATTTTTTCTCGGCCCGATTTTGTTTAAAAAAATGCGAATTTCCCAACTTCAGCTCCAAAATTTCATGAAATTCCGATATGTAACGGCGCTGTACGTAGCCTCCAAAATGGCGTCTGTAAGAGAGGTTCGTTCCAAGTAGAGAGCTGTTGTTTTTTTTTTTTTTTTCGTGGGAACGCACACCATCGCAGATATTCAGAGGCGCTTGCAGAATATCTGGGAGATCTGGAAGGGAGTGAAAGCACAGTGAGTTGTTTGCAGAGGCGTCTGTCGTCATCGCAACAAGGTTGCGTAAACCTGTCTGGCTGGCCGCACACAGCTGCGGCTCCTGTAATGTTGGAACGTGCGGACACTCTCATTCGACTTGGTCGACGGATCACAAACACCCCACAGCTCATCTGATGTCCTTCCTCATAGTGGAATGATCAACTCTGAAGTGTATTGAGCTACCATTAAGAATTTGAAGAAACGACTTCAGGCGTTCGTCGTTGCAAAAATGCTAACGACATTCTCTATGAGAACGCAGGGCCTCAAACAAGTCTGGGTCCCGCGGTCGCGTCCTCGCTTCCCTAGCACGGAGTCCCGGGTTCGATTCCCGGAGGGGTCAAGGATTTTCACCTGCCTTGAGATGACTGGGTGTTTGTGTTGTCCTCATCATTTCTTGATCATTGATGATGGTGGCGAGACTGGACTGAGTGAAGGTTGGGAATTCGTACGGGCGCTGATAACCGCGCAGTTGAGCTCCCCACAAACCAATCATCATCATCATCATAATTGACCAGTGTGTCGGCTCTCAACATATATCGCGCTGTTAAGATTGTTCTGAGTCCCTCCATTCCATCGTTAATTGATTCTTTCATATTTATCGTTATGCTGCGTACGATTCTGTTGAGATTCCCCTCTGGCGGCGTGTCTGGTCTTATCGATCTTCGAGTCTTTGCTTCCTGTTAGCCTTGTGTAAGGGAAGAAGATCTCTGGGGGGATGGCCGGTTGGTTGCCTAGCGGTGAGGAGTCGGTCGGTCGGTTTTTAAAATCGGGAATTAGAGAATGTCGTACGAGGAGACCGCGGCGTGGGGTGGCGGTGGAGAGTTGGCTGTTGTTCCGAGAAGCCGCGTGGTCTATCCTGAAGGTGCGAGGCGAGTGGGACGGGTTGACGGGGCAAGGCTGTAAGCTCTTGCTGTGAGCACCCGGGGGCCACGGCTGTGGTTCCTAGTCACTACTTGGTGGGAACGGCAACGGATGTCTTTAAATTGTCCGTCTGGAGGCGGGAATGATGGACTAGTGCCTCGCCTAACCTGAGGGGTGGTATTTCGCCGCCGTGGGTGCAGAGAAGACGAGGGCTCCGGTGAGAGAGCGCGTGGCTGCGTGACTGTGCCCAGTTGGGTACGTTGGCGACGTGGACACGGTCGGGTGTGAGGAACCTTTGGATCGGAGTTCACCTGCTGTTTCTCTGACAAACTGCAGGTTAAGTTGATTAAAAGTTTAGATGTTAATTGAAGGATTTTGGTTTGTGCAACCAGCGTCTTTTCTGCCTTGTGTCCTCCTGCGTTCGGATTTCTTGTCCCTGTCGCCGGTGTAATTACAGACAGTGATCTTTTGACTTCTTATTAGTACTGCCTGGGAGGAAGCGTATTTTTGGGCAGGGATTATGGTTCCTGATTTGATTCCTCCTCCTCCGCTAGCCTCGCGTGAGGTCGAAAATGTTAAATGGTTGTATTTTGCTCTGATTGTTTTTGGCCACTGTTTAAAAAGGTTAAGCTTGCCTTTCATTGGTGTTTTTTTTTTTTAATTTCGTGGCTTTAAAACTGTTAGTTATTGTAAACGTTGAATGACTGTATCGTTACCTCGATTGTTTTAATCTACTTACCATCCTTTGAAAATGCTAGTTCTGCCTCCCTGTTAGCGAGCCCTTTTGATTTCATATCTCGTTGTGCCAAAATTTTAAAGGAGTGGCTCCCTACATGTTCGGTAGCGAAATTGTATGCATATTGGTGTTTTGTTTCTATACTTGGAAAGTTTTAATTTTGTTGTTGTTGTTGTTGTTGTTGTGGTCTTCAGTCCTGAGACTGGTTTGATGCAGCTCTCCATGCATCAAAATTAATTTTGTTATTAAATGCTTTATCAAAGTCTGTTTTAAGTAAAATGGCTTGGCTATTAACGGTAAAATAAAGTTTTTAATTTCATTACTTGGAAAATTTTGATTTTTTATCAAATGTTTTATCAAAGCCGGTTTTAAGTAAATTGGCTTGGCCGATAACTGTAAAATAAATTGTTTTGAAAAGGCACTCATGCCTGCTAGCTTCTTGGATCTGTTCCTGGTCAAGTGGTAAAGAAATGACTTTTAATGGTTGAAGTAATCAATAAATAAATTGTAAATTGCAACTCGACAGTAAGCAACTAATTTTGGGCCCGTTTCACAACTGGGGGTTTTCCTTGATTAATCGTGACACCCGTGTCAATCATCATCATCATCATCAAACAAGTCTGCGCTCCAGAGAGCAGCTTACAAAACTTCGTTGCACCGTTCTTCCTCGTCCACCCCACAGCCCGGATCTCCCACCTTTCACTTTCCACCTGTTTCCGCGAGAAACAGAACGTGGATGATAGAGAGAGGTTGTTGATGCGGCAATCGTTGGTTCAGACGTCGACCGGTATAGTGGTACCGTGCGGGACCTTCCATTAAGGAGCCGTAATGCTGTCGCATGAAATGGAGGTTATGTTGGGGGAACAGGATTCAGTAGCCAAAAGTGAGGCGAACAATACGGTGTATTTGAATCCTACATAAAACCAGGCTGCTTTCAGAAAAAAAGTTATGCATTACTTACTGACTGTCCCTCAAACGTTTATCTACTAACACCCTCCTTGCCCGCCCGGTTGGCCGTGCGGTCTAGCGCACGGCTTTCCGGGAGGTAAGGAGCGCCGGTCCTCGGAACATCCGCCCGGAGGATTTGTGTCGAGGTCCGGTGAGCCGGCCAGTCTGTGGATGGTTTTTGGGCGGTTTTCCATCTGCCTCGGCGAATGCAGGCTGGTTCCCCTTATTCCGCCTCAGCTACACTATGTCGGCGATTGCTGCGCAAACAAGTTCTCCACGTACGCGTACACCACCATTAACTACCACGCAAACGTAGGGGTTACACTCGTTTGGTGTGAGACGCTCCGTGGTGGAGTCCACCGGGGGCCGAACCGCACAATAACCCTTAAAGAGTGGTTCAGTGTGGGGCGGCGGATTTGTGTCGAGGTCCGGTGAGCCGGCCAGTCTGTGGATGGTTTTTGGGCGGTTTTCCATCTGCCTCGGCGAATGCAGGCTGGTTCCCCTTATTCCGCCTCAGCTACACTATGTCGGCGATTGCTGCGCAAACAAGTTCTCCACGTACGCGTACACCACCATTAACTACCACGCAAACGTAGGGGTTACACTCGTTTGGTGTGAGACGCTCCGTGGTGGAGTCCACCGGGGGCCGAACCGCACAATAACCCTTAAAGAGTGGTTCAGTGTGGGGCGGCGGATTTGTGTCGAGGTCCGGTGAGCCGGCCAGTCTGTGGATGGTTTTTAAAGCTTCCCCTTATTCCGCCTCAGCTACACTATGTCGGCGATTGCTGCACAAACAAGTTCATGTACGCGTACACCATCATTACTCTACCACGAAAACATAGGAGTTACACTCGTCTGGTGTGAGACGTTCCCTGGGGGTCCACCAGGGGCCGAACCGCACAATAACCCTGGGTTCGGTGTGGGGCGGCGGAGGGGTGAAGTGGACTGCGGTAGTCGTCGTGGGGTTGCCGACCACTGCGGCTGCGGCGGGGATGGAACCTCTCCATCGTTTCTAGGTCTCCGGTTAACATAACATTACATAACCCCCTCATTCGATTTCTGCTCAGGTAAATGCAGTGCTCAGTACGCTGTGGCTGGGAATTCGGCAACTGTTGCGCGGCGCTGAAGGAAAGCCAGCTTTGCTGAGCAGCTTGAACGCAGGTCTTTCGCGGTGTTTCTTTCTGCTGAACACCCCACTCTTCCTTTGTTACTCTTGTTCCACGCATCGCCGCCGCTCTACCTGAGATTTGAGATACTCTGTGAGGGACCGCCGTCTGCTGTTTGGCGTCGCAGCCGGAGCTGCCGTATCTGGCCGCCCCTATTGTGTGCGGCGTGCTTTGCTTGAGACGCACGTGCGTCTCTCAGCAGGCGTTCGTATTCACCACCCCAACCCCCTCCAGATCCCTGCCCCCCAGGGAAATCTCTGCGGCACGCATACACAGAAGTCTCCCTCACAGCGGAGGCGGCCATCTTGCCGTTTTGCCGCTCCCGCCCACAACTTTGCGGCGCGCCATTAATCTCTGCTGCGGCAGGCTTTGTGGCGGGGAATTCGTGCGGCATCGCCACAGCCTGTCCACGCCACGGTGGGGCGGAAAGGGGAAAAAAAGGGCGGCTGCAGTGTTTCTGGGGAAAGTTACCCGTTGGGGTTGGCACCGGCAGGAAAAGTTCGGGAAAACTTGTCTCTATAGGACTTAATCACCCCGCCGTTTTGAATAATAAGCGACCGCGAGGGCTGTATTGTAAGGACCCCCTACCCTGTGCAACCAAGGGAATGGGGTGAAAAAGAGAAGAAAGGTAGCAGACGAGCACGTAACGAGGGCTGTTTTGTTGACCAAATCAACGGCGCTATGCAAAATCCCTGCAGCCCTCGCCAAATCAGACGTAACGAGTGTTGAGCCAAAACGAAGTGGATTCAATTTCTGACAGGAACTTCCTGTCTAACCAACATATTGATGTGGTTTCCATGTGTGGGAGACGACAGAATGAATATTCAGTTGGTAATATGACCCTATGTACAAGGGATATCAAAAGTAATTATACAACATGTTTCAAGAAACTTCGTCTGATTTCACGGGAATAAAGGTAGAAGCTTTAACTCTCCATCATCATCGTCATCATCGTCGTCATCGTCATCATCTTATTATTATTATTATTATTATTATTATTATTATTATTGTTCTTCACTTGAAACATTACACCTATTCCCTCTTGCCTATTACAATACCCATCGATTCCTCAGTCTTCCATAACCAACTGTATTAAATTCCACGAGGGTTGTCCAGAAAGTAAGTTTCGATCGCTCGCAGAATGCAAACCTCTGGAAAAATCCGGTAAAGCTTTGCATAGATGTGTTGGTCAGTGTCTTTAGTATGCCCGTCGATCGTGTCGCGTCGCTCTTTTCAATTTTGAGTGAACAGTGAACGTGTAAAGATGCGTCGGGAATAGCGTCTCCCGCAAAGTATGAGGGCCTGGTTAGAGATTTCGCCTGTGTCATGCAGCCCACAGAACACAACTGTCGAGCAGTTCCTTCCTTACGCCGATTCTCGGCCGCACACTGCAGGGGCAATGAAGACGCTCCTGCAGCGTTTCCGATGAGAAGTGTTTGATCACCCACAATGCAGTCCGTAATTGGCTCCCCCTGAGTCTCGTCTCTGTTCGCAAGAACCGCTGGCTGTGAAGACAACGTTTTTCGACAGACAACGAGCTGCAGACCAGTGCAGATAACTGGCTGAAAGCACAGGCGGCTGCTTTCTATGACGAGGATATTGGAAAGTTGATACAACACTACGATAAAACTCGACGTTTGCGCGGCGACTATGTAGAGAAGTAGGTGGAAGGTGTACCTAAAAATTGCAAATAAAACGCTTCTGGTTTTCACTGTGGTTTCCATTTCGCGGCTTCGCGACCTGTTGGAACTTACTTTCTGGGCAACCCTCGTATTACCTGGATAGGTAATCTTTCTCCACTCATTCATTCCAAATGTTCCAATTTGTCCAACTTTCTTGTATTTTGTAGACTAACTTCCGAACCTCGAGATCCGTCTCTTGTGCACCCCATTACTGCTCCAAAAGAACTAAGATAATGTTGACAATTATAGACCTATTTCTATGCCATCGGTGTTTGCTAAAGTTATCGAGAGGGTTGTATATACAAGGTTACTGCAGCATTTAAATTCACATAATTTGCTATCAAATGTACAGTTTGGTTTTAGAAATGGCTTAACAACTGAAAATGCTATAGTCTCTTTTCTCTGTGAGGTTTTGGACGGATTAAATAAAAGGTTGCGAACGTTAGGTGTTTTCTTTGATTTAACGAAGGCTTTTGACTGTGTTGACCACAAAATATTACTGCAGAAGTTGGAACATTATGGAGTAAGGGGAGTAGCTTACAATTGGTTCGCCTCCTACTTTAAGAACAGAAAGCAGAAGGTAATCCTCCGCAATATTGAGAGTGGTAATGATGTTCAGTCCCAATGGGGCACTGTTAAATGGGGCGTTCCCCAAGGGTCGGTGCTGGGGCCACTGCTGTTCCTTATTTATGTAAATGATATGCCTTCTAGTATTACAGGTGATTCAAAAATATTTCTGTTTGCTGATGACACCACCTTGGTAGTGAAGGATCTTATGTGTAATATTGAAACATTATCAAATAATGTAGTTCATGATATAAGTTCGTGGCTTGTGGAAAATAATTTGATGCTAAATCACAGTAAGACTCAGTTTTTACAGTTTCTAACCCACAATTCAACAAGAACTGACATTTTAATCAGACAGAATGGGCATGTTATAAGCGAGACGGAACAGTTCAAGTTCCTAGGCGTATGGATAGATAGTAAGCTGTTGTGGAAAGCCCATGTTCAGGATCTTGTTCAGAAACTAAATGCCGCTTTATTTACCATTAGAACAGTATCTGAAATAAGTGACATTTCAACACGAAAAGTAGTATACTTCGCATATTTTCATACGCTTATGTCATATGGTATTATTTTTTGGGGTAATTCTTCTGATTCAAAGAGGGTATTTTTGGCTCAAAAACGGGCAGTTCGAGCTATGTATGGTGTAAGTTCGAAAACCTCCTGTCGACCCCTATTCAATAGTCTGGGAATTTTGACACTGCCCTCACAGTATGTATTTTCTTTAATGTCGTTTGTTGTTAGCAATATTAGCTTGTTCCCAAGAGTTAGCAGCTTTCACTCAGTTAATACTAGGCAGAAATCAAATCTGCATGTGGAATGCACTTCCTTGACTCTTGTGCAGAAAGGAGTGCAGTATTCTGCTGTATCCATTTTCAATAAGCTACCACAAGAACTCAAAAATCTTAGCAGTAGCCCAAACACTTTTAAGTCTAAACTGAAGAGTTTCCTCATGGCTCACTCCTTCTACTCTGTCGAGGAGCTCCTGGAAGAGATAAAAAATTAAGCAAATTCCAGTGTTACATTCTTGATTTTCTTTATTTAAACTAACGACTTGTCGCCTGAATATGTTTCTTATATTTCATTTTATCTGTTTCTACAATCGTGTTATAATTTCATGTATTGACTCGTTCCATGACCATGGAGACTTCTCCTAAATGTGGTCCCACGGAACAATAAATAAATAAAAAAAAAATAATAAAAATAAAAAACATACATAATTAAGGTGAGGATGGCCAATGATCTCTTAAGTGTCTATGGACCCTAGGCGCGTACGAGAATCGGTTAAATGTTCGAGTAATGAGGATAATGGGCCACAGGCACTATATTAGTAGTACGTTATTAAGTTGGGAAGTTTGCTCTGATGGGAAGAGTGCTAGGGTAGTCCGTGCAGTTGCGATGACCTCTGTGTCCGGATGGCACAGTGTTCAACGCATCTGCCTACTCAGCAAGAGACCTAGATTCGAATCCCAGTTCGATGCCACTAATTTTCAACTTTCCCTGTTGATTTAAATCAATGCTCCTTTGCAGCCAGTGTCTATATTTCTTCTGTGTCTTAGTCCACAGTGTCTGATGGATCAAAATGGTGATCATCCTTTCAGATGTGTCTGAAAGAACAGACACCACATATATAGAAGTGAGAGACCTTGCAGATGTAGAAGGATCGAAAAGAGAAAAAGGTGTTGAAGGGTGGGATGCTGCCAGTACAGCTTGGAAGAAGTGTCCTGATCTGGGACAAAAGGCAGGGACTTTGCAGATGTAGAAGGAGACAAAGGCGTTGAAGGATGTGCTGCAGCCAGTACAGCCTGACTTCGCAAACGTTGTTCTCACACAAATCAATCTGTGTAATTAAGGTTCTCAGCCAATTCTCGAAACTTTGATCCACAGCAAATAAAAGGAAATTGTAGTACCAAAAAGTTGGTACATAAATGAAATTGACAAACCTGCCTCTCTAAATGAGCCCCATCAGCTTGTTCCCTTTTTTTTCCAATGAAGTCACAGTTTACTTCAAGGGAAACTGGTTTGCAAAATGCAGCTAATTAATAATAACCTTCAAAAACTGGTTCAAATGGCTCTGAGCACTATGGGATTTACGTCTGAGGTCATCAGTCCCCTAGAACTTAGAATTACTTGAGGCTAAGGACATCACACACATCCATACCCGAGGCAGGATTCGGAACTGCGACCGTAGCGGTCGCGCGGTTCCATACTGTAGCGTCTAGAACCGCTCGGCCAACCCGACCGGCAATAACGTTCAGTTTTTTTATTTTTTATTTTTTTGTAGTTCATATTTATATAGTCTTTGGATCTCACTTCACTCTTTGTTCATATTTCTAAATCCGGTCAAAAAGTCCTTGACTCAGCAAAGAGAAGCTGCCACAATCGTGTACTTACGTTACTTACAAGAGTCTGCACAACAAGCCAGTTGTGTACTGTAGGCCACTGAGATACGAATGTTTAAGAGAGCACACAGCACCATGCACAAGAAGTCCACATGCCAGGCGTGTAAGTCTAAATGCGCCGAGGGGCAGGTAGAGTGTGCAGGAAAATGTGGCGGGTAGACGCGCAGTCAGCTGGCAAAGTGTGGGGAGAGCGGTAGTGGTGGGGGTTGCAGGCAAGCACTGCAGGGGAAATGCTGTGCGCTGGAGGGGAAGTGCCTTTCTGGACTGAACCCTACACTCAATACTTTTTTAAAATAACAAGCGGAGCCCCTCCACGGCCACACTTGCATGGTGACCATCCAAAAAGATCTACTGTTACATATGCTTTGGTTAGTAAGTGAAAAGAATTCCGATCAAAATGCAACAAAAGCAGCAATTTTTGTTTGCCTAATTTGTTAACCATTTGCAAATTTCAGGGGAGAATCTTGAGTGGCGAATTTTGTGTTATAACTTCATTTCTTTTCAGAATGAGATTTTCACTCTGCAGTGGAGTGTGCGCTGATATAAAACTTCCTGGCAGTTTGGAAGGCAGAAGACGAGATACTGGCAGAAGTAAAGCTGTGAGGACGGGGCGTGAGTCGTGCTTGGGTAGCTCAGTTGGTAGAGCACTTGCCCGCAAAAGGCAAAGGTCCCGAGTTCGAGGCTCGGTCCGGCACACAGTTTTAATCTGCCAGGTAGTTTCATATCAGCGCACACTCCGCTGCAGAGTGAAAATGTCATTCTGGAAACATCCCCGAGGCTGTGGCTAAGCCATGTCCCCGCAATATCCTTTCTTTCAGGAGTGCTAGTTCTGCAAGGTTCGCAGGAGAGCTTCTGTAAAGTTTGGAAGGTAGGAGACGAGGTACTGGCAGAAGTAAAGCTGTGAGGACGGGGCGTGAGTCGTGCTTGGGTAGCCCAGTTGGTAGAGCACTTGCTCGCGAAAGGCAAAGGTCCCGAGTTCGAGTCTCGGTCCGGCACACAGTTTTAATCTGCCAGGAAGTTTCATTTCTTTTGTTGCCATGTTAATTTTTTTCCCCCAAAACACAGCAGAGATTACACATTGTCACCTCAGTTCGATGTTGTACAGACAAAATTGTGACAGAATCCTGAAACAGAGGTTTATTAAGTCAGGAACTAAGGACTAGTAAGGTCAATAGACTATGAAAAAGCACATCCCTACCATATATCGAAACTTCGCAACAAGTTTGACAATTTTTCAACCAAAATTAACCGAGAAAAAAGTGTATTGTATTACTTACTGAATCGCCGCGCCCTTGCTTTCCAAAAATGTCCACAAGACTATAAACAAGTAGAAGAGTTGAAATTTCATGGAAACGCTTCATTTATTTGCTACTTGAGTGACGCAGTTTAATCATGAAGTTTCTATTAACCTCTTTTTCACATTTATCTGTTAATTATGGGTTCATTCTGGAACATGGCCAGATGTTGATAAATGAAATATTCGTATGATTATATCAAATACGTGATGATTATTTTAACTGAGAAACATACGTCTTCTCAGTATAACAATTCCTGGCTGGCTCTGAGCACTATGGGACTCAACTGCTGAGGTCATTAGTCCCCTAGAACTTAGAACTAGTTAAACCTAACTAACCTAAGGACATCACAAACATCCATGCCCAAGGCAGGATTCGAACCTGCGACCGTAGCGGTCTTGCGGTTCCAGACTGCAGCGCCTTTAACCGCACGGCCACTTCGGCCGGCATAACAATTCCTGCATCATACGGTGTTTACTATCAGCTAGGAGAGATAACTTCACATGAACCTTCCTCTGTAATTGTCGTTAAGGGCCTGCTGTAAGTATTCCGAGTCTAACTTGCTATTTCTCTTCTTTTTCAGGTGAGTCACTGTTCATCTGAGCTTAGTTGCGCAGCATTAAGGTAACACAGTTTCATAATTATCTATTAAACATATGAAACTCACATGAAAATCAGTACCGTAAACGTATTTGCAGTAAGCCATTTACGTGCGAATATTTGAAAGTTATTGTTAGGAGCCACGCGGAGTGGCCGAGCGGTTTAAGGCGCCATGTAGTGGACTGCTTGGCCCCTTCCGCCGGCGGTTCGAGTCCTCCCTCGGGCTTGGGTGTGTGTGTGTGTGTTGTTCTTAGCATAAGTTAGTTTAAGCAGTGTGTAAGTCTAGGGACCGATGACCTGAGCAGTTTGGTCCCTTAGAAATTCACACACATTTGAACATATTTTTATTGTTAGGAAGTTGGTCGGGAAGAGCCAAAGTGACAAAATGTCGAACTAAAGAAGCTTAGTGGATTATTCTCTACTCCACTTCGTAATAAAGTGGAACTTCAGTTTTCACGATGACAGGGGAGAAAAACGCGCAAAGTTTTCTTAATACGTAGGTGCCTGTATTGTCTGAGAATAAAGCAAGCACAGCAAATAGTCATCCAATAGTCATACTGTCTCGTGAGAATGAGGTACTTCAAAATTGCTGAGACTAGGTTTAGTCGTTTGAATAAACACCTAAATTTTATCCCATGAAAATATGCTATTGTATGAGAAATTGGCTCATTATTTGTTAGGAATTGTAGACGATAATTCAGTGAAAGCTGTACTGCCAATAGTATATGCGACTGAGTGCATGATTTCTTGTCACATACAACCGAGGTCGCAATTCTGAAAGAAATTGACGCAACGTTGGGTGTAGTACAGGACCCTGTTTTCACATAGTAGTCAATGCCAGCAGCTTCTTGAAACTCTACGCCACCGATGCTAACTTCTTATGATCCGCATCCGCAACACACTGTTCATAGCGTGCTTGAGGGTAATGCGTGCCAATATTAACGATTTTCTGTTCTACCAGTAAAACAACCCTCACCACTCCGCTTTATCTTCCCTCTCTCCTTTAATTATGTCCATAATTTTTCGTATGGGTTTTTGCACGCTCGCATGAAAGGTAGTTTTACATGCAGGTAGCAATGAGGTGTGCTACGTAGGCAAAAACAGATTAAATTAGGTCTTTAAGGAAGGTAGCTTCCCAATAAAAATACGCTCCCGCCATATACCACACACGTAGCTTGTTAAAAAATCGCATCAGTATACCCGGTCAAAACAATGTTATGAAGAGAAGCGATACAATCACCTACGCAGCTATCTTGTGGCAATGATGATAATGTAACATCATATTCTGACCTGATTTCAACAGTGAAATGCTATGAAGTATTCCAATAAAATTAATTTCACTTTTTTTAATGAAAGCTGCTATCTCGCTATCATTGTGCAGAGATATTATTACTGACACAGGCTAGAGCTTTGAAATTTATTCTCACTTAAAATCAGATTGTAATCAGTGTGACTTTAATGTAATGACCACCAAATGTTAAGCAAATCAGACTGAAACTGTTTCATAGGTTTATCTTGTCGGTTGGAGCCCTTGAATAATTTGTTTCCAAGATTAAAGTAATGGCTGCGTGTGCGCCATTACAACAAATGAAACGCAGGTGGTCAAAAGAATCTCACTATCAGATTTTTATATTATTATTTTACACGGAGGGTGACGAAACGAAGGAACACACAGTTACGTTTCATACATATGTTGTGAAAAGTCTCATACATACATAGCTGCACAACAGCAACGGTTCCACGTAATAAAATTATAAACAGCCGACCAGTTGCAATGGATAAAGAAATCTTTACCTAGGTTTCAACAAATTTAAATTTGTCTTCTTCAGAAGGTGGCCTATGGACAATGAACATCATAGCTTACAATAGAAAGGTATGAAACTTTAGTCAAGAATAGATTTTAACACATATTAGAGAGCTCTTGCATTACAAAAATATGAGAACGACGACTGGTACTTACAATTTTACATTAGTATGGACTGATGTATCATCGCCGTTTTTACAAACGTCTGCATAGATCCATTTGTCAAAATTAAAATATGGCCCTAAAAATAGGGTTTGTCATGTAAATATAAATTAGTACATGGATGTTGCAGAGGTAGGTAAAGATTTCTTTATCCATTGCAACTGGTCGGCTGTTTATAATTTTATCTCATACATACATTACCTCTACAAGAAAATACGTTCGTGGCTTTTCGCTTCCAGTACGAAAGTAAGAGCATTCATCTTTAACATCAGGGTCGTAGTTCGTTATCAAGGACTTTCTAGAATATGGCTTCTTTGGACTATTACAATACGTAGATAACACATAATTACATTCATTTTTTCCGTACACTTCATTAACCAAATTTCAACGTTCGTTCTCTTTCTGCAGTTTCACATTTATTTACAACTGTGGGTAGTCGGCGCTTTTAGGTTATCACGTAGTTTTAACCAAATTTCAACGTTCGTTCTCTTGCTGCAGTTTCACATTTATTTACAAGTGTGGGTAGTCGGCGCTTTTAGGTTATCACGTAGTTTTTCTTTCTTTTTCGTTCCTACATTTTGTTCATGAGACACACTTTTGACAGGATTTTCTTAGGTGACGATAAACCTCCCTCCCGTACCGCGTTCACTTGCGGCGGCGCGGTTCTTTCCGTTCCTTTACGACGAACCTGCACCTACCTGTGAACATTGTCTCAGCATATCATCAGTAGGGAAGCCGAGCGAAACCTACTGTACTTCGACGTGGACCAAGCTGCAATTAAAGTCACTAATCTACGTTTCGGGAGAAAGTTTTCACACGAAATGAAAGGTTGGAAATTTTGCCCTTAATTAATATGTTTTGAAACTTAGGTGAACAAGCATCACTGCCAAGCCCGTGCTAGTCTCAACACTGTCACTCACAATCTCTCTCACTCACGTTAGCAAGTTTATGGTGTTGCATTTCCCGAAAACGTAATAGCTACCAAAATACTGATTGTTTTTGATTGACAGTGCTCGCCAAATATTAAATCTGTCGGTAGCAAATGCAGTCAAAGCTTTTAGCCACCGACTTGCTCAATACGCCACGCGGAATATATGACTTTTCTCGTCACAAAATTCACTCAAAAATTCCGAAATTTCTACACACCCATCGGATTAATTAGGCCGTCACTTTACCACAATTTTGATGTATGAAACACTGCTAGATCCGGCAACTTATCATTTCCATCGGAACTACTACTACACACGTCCGAACTGTTTCATGGCTAGGCTCCGACTCTCCTCTAGAATACCAGCAGAGAAGGGCGCGCGAAGAATATTGCTTTACCATTGGTCAGTTCACTCAACAGCCAATAGCAAAACACCATTCTCCCGCGTCAGTCCGCGCTTTTCATCAATAACCAATGGCAAAATATTGAACGTAACGACTCCACTTTGTACCGTCGTAATTATCTAATATGCTGAAGTTTTGCTTATGCATAAAGTTATTTACTATTGTTATTTATACCCGAATTAACTTTCCCTTTACCATAAACTTACTTTACAAATCTATTCTACAAAAATCCCTTTTGTACATATCCATACTTCTTCGAAATGTTCCGACACTAAATCCTACTACATAATTCGTTAAACAATTATCTTCGTATTAACCTTAAACCACACTCACGCATCATTCATACTGCTAAAACACATTTATAAGATTTTACATACACAAAAAGACATAATAACAATTTCTGAAAATACTAGAACAGTTTATGAAAAACATTCTATTACTTTAGTGCACTCAAGTGAGCACAATCGAAACTAAAATCACAGTCCCCCTATCCAATACTGTCCTCTATGGGCTGATACGTAAACTACGTGCGCGTCCAGTTTCGCGTCACCATCTGTCACTATCCAGCTCTGAGACACATCTCCCACTTAACCGCCTCCAAGGCGGGATCGGTATACGGCGTTACGCTTCACACTCCCAGTCCTGATGCAATAAACAATCGAATTCCGCATTGCCACGCATTAATGAGTTTGAGGCCTCTTGATGCTGATGCTTCTCCGTAGGAAAAAAGACATTTAGTATGAGACGAACTGTTTTCCAGTCATTATTTTGTGGAGCTGTAAGCATGAAAAACTTTGTAAAGGATTTGAAATTATGTTTAAAAGTTCGTTGGAAGTTTCAAAGTGCTCTCATTTTCAAACACTGGATAAGTATAGTGTATACTTGTCTTACAGGGTAGGCCTTATAAGCCGTCGGCACACGGACCGTGCATCCGAGCGTTGAGCGTGCCGAGTTTGTGACGTCATAGCGTGGAATAGCACGTTCGGGAGTCTTTCCGAACGTGCAGAGCAATATCTGGCATGTCAGATATTCTGAGCGTGCGTCTGAGCGTTGACCAATGAGATGGCACAACGCCACCTACGTCACACGCACGCCGTCTCCCTTTAGTACAGAGTTGGGAGGCGCCATATTGACATTCATTTCAAGCCTATATGTATTATGCCGTTTCAGGGGTCCAGCAAACTGGGAATCATTGGAAAACCCGTTGCTAACTGTGTGATTCGTTGCAATAAAATAATGAGAAACATCATATTCGTGGCAAAAGAATTATTGTAACTTGTGTATTATGGAAGTAGGCTATTTGAAGGCAGCGACACACTGGAGATCCACCTAAAACGCATTGTTCTTGATACAACTTACTATAAATAAATTTCAATCAGTAACATATTTACGATTAAGGTTTTCAAATGGTTCAAATGGCTCTGAGCACTATGGGACTCAACTGCTGAGGTCATTAGTCCCCTAGAACTTAGAACTAGTTAAACCTAACTAACCTAAGGACATCACAAACATCCATGCCCGAGGCAGGATTCGAACCTGCGACCGTAGCGGTCTTGCGGTTCCAGACTGCAGCGCCTTTAACCGCACGGCCACTTCGGCCGGCATTAAGGTTTTCAGCAAGGGGTAACATACAACGGTTAATGTCAAACGGTGTGTTGTTGGTGTAGCGCAATGAGTAGCGGCAGAGTTCTATTATAAATTGTTTGTTGGGTCGGTGGTTCGCGTCGTGCCACTTCCAAATTTATTTTTCCAACATTCGCGTTTTTGTTACGTTCTGATACTTTACTATTAGTTTAATGTAAGTATATACTACAATATTTGATGTTATGTAAATATAAGATGACCTTTATTTTGAGGGGTGACTTTGTTCGATTGGCTTAATCTACAGGACAGCTTGCGCTACTTGTATAAAGATATTTTGCTCCTTTTTTTCTTTCACGCTTCGTAATTCACATGTTGCAAAGATTCTGCTACTGGGTAGGAACAGTGATCAAGTGAGACTGACCTCGGGGTTTTACTAAAATGTCGGAATGATGAAATAATGTTTACCTTATGCGAAGAAGTATTCCTAATTTGTACCGGACTGTTTGTAATGGAACTTTTATAAGCCTGTGTCCTTATTGATTGGACATGGTACTTTCCTTTTCGGGGACCATGGAGTAAACGTGCGGTTTAATAGAGCTAACGTGGGAATTTTACGCGCGTCCGTTGAGTAATCAGTGTGATTTACGAACTAGAAACATCCCGCAGCTGCGGCCGGAGTGCGTTGCGATCGCGTGTACCACGTTGGGGCCACGTTGGCACGCTCAACGTTAACGTTCGAGAGCACGGTCCGTGTGCCGACGGCTTACGTGATACGCTGCCGGACCCTGGCACGGCGCAGAGACACCTGCCTCCTGGGTGTGACGTCACGCGCGATATGCGTGCGCCGGCATGCGGGGGTTCCCCGTGGAATGCAATTCCAGGCGCCGGACGCCGATGCCGCCGTCTCGCGTAGCATTGCGCGAGCTGAGCTCTGCTCCCTCCCTCTAGCCCCCCACCCCCTCCCCCAAAGGAACGCGACGGCGGAGGCGTGGGCAGGGCTGCACAAAACCGCCCACCACGTCGCATTCCTCGCGCCCGCACATTCTCGCGGCAGACACGGGCTCTTCCTATTTGAGCTGCCGACGACGGCGGCCGACGTGACGTCAAACGTGACGCCACGCCGCTGGAGACCCGTCAAAAGTTCCCTACGAAGGTTTAAGCCTCTCTCATGCGGGCGAATTTCTTTTCTCAGTGACAGGTGTCTGCACGACACCGCCCCTGGCGTTTTATTCCTGTAACGACTGAACAAACCTACGTTTATAGCTTTTTTGAACTCTACATCTACACGATTACTCTGCAATTCACATTTGAGTGCTTGGCAGAGGGTTCATCCAGCCACATTCATACTATCTCTCTACCATTCCACTCCCGAACAGCGCGCGGGAAAAACGAACACCTAAACCTTTCTGTTAGAGCTCTGATTTCTCTTATTTTATTCTGATGATCATTCCTACCTATGCAGGTTGGGCTCAACAAAATATTTTCGCATTCGGAAGAGAAAGTTGGTGACTGAAATTTCGTAAATAGATCTCGCCGCGACGAAAAACGTCTTTGCTTCAATGACTTCCATCCCAACTCGCGTATCATATCTGCCACACTCTCTCCCCTATTACGTGATAATACAAAACGAGCTGCCCTTTTCTGCACCCTTTCGATGTCCTCCGTCAATCCCACCTGGTAAGGATCCCACACCGCGCAGCAATATTCTAACAGAGGACGAACGAGTGTAGTGTAAGCTGTCTCTTTAGTGGACTTGTTGCATCTTCTAAGTGTCCTAAGAATGAAACGCAACCTTTGGCTCGCCTTCCCCACAATATAATCTATGGGGTCGTTCCAACTGAAGTTGTTCGTAATTTTAACACCCAGGTACTTAGTTGAATTGACAGCCTTGAGAATTGTACTATTTATCGAGTAATCGAATTCAACGGATTTCTTTTGGAACTCACGTGGATCACCTCACACTTTTCGTTATTTAGCGTCAACTGCCACCTGCCACACCATACAGCAATCTTTTCTAAATCGCTTTGCAACTGATACTGGTCTTCGGATGACCTTACTAGACGGTAAATTACAGCATCATCTGCGAACAACGTAAGAGAACTGTTCAGATTGTCACCAAGTTCATTTATATAGATCATGAACAGCAGAGGTCCCAGGACGCTTCCCTGGGGAACACCTGATATCACTTCAGTTTTACTCGATGATTTGCCGTCTATTACTACGAACTGCGACCTTCCTGACAGGAAATCACGAATCCAGTCGCACAACTGAGACGATACCCCATAGGCCCGCAGCTTGATTAGAAGTCGCTTGTGAGGAACGGTGTCAAAAGCTTTCCGGAAATCTAGAAATACGGAATCAACTTGAGATCCCCTGTCGATAGCGGCCATTACTTGGTGCGAATAAAGAACTAGCTGCGTTGCACAAGAAATCAGAGGAAGCTTTTGACAAAGTTGACTGCAATACTCCCCTTGAAATTCTGAAGGTAGCAGCGTTGAAATATAGAAAGAGATAGGCTATTTACAACTTCTACAGAAACTAGACGGCAGTTACAGAAGTCGAGGGGCACGAAGGGGAAGGGAGTGTAGGTTGTAGCGTATCGCCGATGTTATTCAGTCTGTACATTGAACATGCATTGAAGGAATCCAACGAAAGGCGTAAAGTTCAGGGAGAAGAAATCAGAACTTTGAGGTTTCCCGATCACACTGTAATTCTGTCAGAGACAGAACTTGGAAGTGCAGTTGAACGGAATGGACAGCGTCTTGAAAGGAGATTAGGAGATGAATATCAACAAAAGGAAACAAAGATAAACGAATGTAGTAGAATTAAATCGGGTGACGCTGATGCAATTAGATTAGGAAACGAGACAGTTAAAGTAGTAGATGAATTTTGCTGTTTGGGCAGTAAAATAACTGATGGTGATTAGAGAGTATACAGGGTGTTACAAAAAGGTACGGCCAAACTTTCAGGAAACATTCCTCACACACAAAGAAAGAAAATATGTTATGTGGACATGTGTCCGGAAACGCTTAATTTCCATGTTAGAGCTAATTTTATTTCTACTCTTCAAATCACATTAATCATGCAATGGAAACACACAACAACAGAACGTACCAGCGTGACTTCAAACACTTTGTTACAGGAAATGTTCAAAATGTCCTCCGTTAGCGAGGATACATGCATTTACCCTTCGTCGCATGGAATCCCTGAAGCGCTGATGCAGCCCTGGAGAATGGCGTATTGTATCACAGCCGTCCACAATACGAGCACCAACAGTCTCTACATTTGGTACCGGGGTTGCGTAGACAAGAGCTTTCAAATGCCCCCATAAATGAAAGTCAAGAGGGTTGAGGTCAGGAGAGCGTGGAGGCCATGGAATTGGTCCGCCTCTACCAATCCATCGGTCACCGAATCTGTTCTTGAGAAGCGTACGAACACTTCGACTGAAATGTGCAGGAGCTCCATCGTGCATGAACCACATGTTGTGTCTTACTTGTAGAGGCACATGTTCTAGCAGCACAGGTAGAGTATTCCGTATGAAATCATGATAACGTGCTCCATTGAGCGTAGGTGGAAGAACATGGGGCCCAATCAAGACATCACCAACAATGCCTGCCCAAACGTTCACAGAAAATCTGTGTTGATGACGTGATTGCACAACTGCTTGCGGATCCTCGTCAGCCCACACATGTTGATTGTGAAAATTTACAATTTGATCACGTTGTACAGTACATACTGACGAAACTTAAATGAGCTCTAACATGGAAACTAAGCGTTTCCGGACACATGTCCACATAACATCTTTTCTTTATTTGTGTGTGAGGAATGTTTCCTTAAAGTTTGGCCGTACCTTTTTGTAACACCCTGTATAAAATATAGACTGCCAATCGCAAGAAAAGTATTTCTGAAGAAAAGAAATTTGTTAAGTGTTAGAAAGTTATTTCTGAAGCTATTGGGAGGGATTGTAGCCATGTATGGAAGTGAAAGCATGGATGATTAACAGTTTAGACTAGAAGAGAATAGAAGCATTTTTAAAGGGGGTAGGACGTCAAACGGGCCGACTTGGAGCAGGAGAGGCATCACAGGACATTTTAATTTCCAGTGTCTATAATTTTACAAATAAATTCATAAAACTTTGTCAGCATCACCAGGAGGGATTCATGATTCGCACTCATTTCAGTGGAAGTTCGAAAACACAAAATTTTTTTTTACGTGTTAGATTTCATTATTTTTTCACTTACTAATGGCTGCATTTGTTGCTATAGGTTCACTTTTCTTCATAAGTTAGAGAGATTCTTCGATGAATTTTGCACATCATACATACCATACTCACATGTGTATAAAACTAGAATTTATTTGATTAATGAAAAAACGAATGAACTGTTATCTTTTAAACTTCATGTTTAGGAAAAACACAAATTTTATAGTTAATTACCTCAATTTTTACCACAGTTTTTAATAGATTTCGAAAATTCGAGAGTTTCATACACCTTTAAGTATGGATTGTATGCTGTGCACAATTCATCGAAGAATCTCTCTTACTTATGAAGAAAAGCGTATCTATAGCAACAAATACTGCCATTAGTAAGTGAAAAAAATGACGAAATTTCACATGTAAAAAAAATTATTTCGTTATGTTTTCGAACTTCCACTGCTATGAGTGTGAATTCTGAATCCTTCCAGGTCATGCTGACAAAGTTATATGAATTTTTTTGTGAAAGTACAGACACTGGAAATTAAAATGTCCTGTGGTGCCTCTCCTGCTCCAAGTCGGTCCGTTTGACGTCCTACCCCCCTTAAAAAAAATTGCTGCTCCAGAAGAATGCTTAAGGTGATTTGGGTAGATCTAAGGTACTGATTGGATCTAAGGTACTGATTGGATCTGGGGAGAAAAAAAAATTGAGACGACGAAAAAAAAGGGGATCGGTTGATAGTACACATTCCGAGACATCAAGCGACCACCAGTTTACGAGGCGAGGTGTGTGTGTGTGTGTGGGGGGGGGGGGGGGGAGATAGACTGTAGATGGGCGCCGACAGATGAATACGGACGTAGGTTGCAGAGATCAAAGGCTTTGCACGGGATAGGGTAGAATGAAGAGCTGCACCAAATCTGCCTTTGGACTGAAGACCACAAGAAAAGCAACAGGACCTTATATAGACCACAACAACAACAACACAACCCCAAAAGAATTTAAAGGATTGTGACCCTCTTCGATTTTGTAAATAATCCTAGTATACGTAGATCAGAAACCAATGGTTTGCTCGATACGACGTACGCACAAAACAGTCCAGTGAACATTACGGCATCGTCACTGTCCAGGCCTACGTTATGGGTGACGCGTTTTAATTTTTATTTGTTTTATTGGCTTCCAGAATGTGGCCATACAGCCATCTCAGCAGAGAAGTGTTGTATCACAAATTGTATAACTGATGCTAGACATTAAGTCATAATCTGGTGCGAAGCTTTTTCAATTTTTTTTTTTTTCAGTCATCAGTCTTCTTACTCATTTCACTCCTGTGGCAACCTCTTCAACTCAGAGCAGTATTTGCAACCTACGTCCTCAATTATTTGCCGGATCTATCCCAATGTCTGACACTCTCTGTCTTCCTCTGTCCCTTCTTCTTGTCAGTGTTTTCTGCGACTCCGCACAGAACCCCCTCATTCCTTACATTATCAGACCACCTAATCTTCAACATTCGTCTGTCTTCGCCATGAATACCCTTTTTGCCACTGCTAGTTGCTTTTGCTTGAGCTTCAGTTAAACCGTGTAGCAATGTCATTTACTTCGGTTTTAATGCTGTAGTCGATAGTGAAAAACGCTGTGTACATATAAGGTATGGCGTGTTAGTCTGATACATATGCTTCTTTCTGAAAATGAGTGTGAAGATCAGAAACTGGCTACAGAGAAACAGACAGAAATTAATGTTCAGTATACCTATCTATACATGTCTGGTCAAGAGTAAATATCTGCCTTTTTATGATCTGATTTTGCAAGCTACTTCAGCTTTTGGAAACCTTTCAGAATACCAGTAACGTTCTCACTGTGATGAAGAAGCACAGGGAATTAGGAAATTGCTATAGGAAAGCTCCATAGAAGTACATTTAGCATTTTCAACGTTCTCATAATCGTGTTGTAGCTCATCCATCAAGGTCCCATCACGTTTGTTAAGTAGAGAAAGAGTATTATTTATATTGTGAATAAATGCTGAATTTTAATCGAAAGTGAGACAGTCTGCGTACAAAGAGGCATAATGCATTTTGAAAGTGGTTTATTATGCAGCACAATTAGATATAACTGCAGCAAAAAAATTTAATGGTTTTGACTATCACTGCCACAAACAGTATGTTTATTAGGAGAGGCGTTTGAACTCACAATCATTCCATTTTATGCTATACTTTGGTACGTAAAGATGACATAGAATATCAGATGTGAACTCAATTACCTTTAAATAATCCAGTTTTCTACTGCTCAGTAAAATCAGAGGCAGCACATACTCTGTAGGCATATAATATTGAAACATGTCTTTATTAAAGCTGTTAGTACAATTTGTGAATTTTTACCTACTGTTAAAGGTTACCGAAAAAAAATCTGTTGAAGTTATCACCCACTGAAACTCGTAATCATCTTACATGCACTGTTTTAGTTAAAGATCATGGAATATCATTTCATTTATTGATGTAACATGACCTTATCCAATTGAATCCACACTGCTTCAAGCCTTGATTGTAACTCAAATCCATAATCTTATATAAACATCCAAATGTGTGTTTGCTAATTGCAGTTTGTATTTCAAATACGTATTGAGTACCACATTGTAAAGTCTGCAGCTTTTGAAATATTAGCCCATTACAAACCCGTAGAGAATGAGTACACTAAATTTACACTGTAAAGGTCCTGCATAGCAGCTTATATGTATTTAGTAATGGACACTTAGTTGTACTCCAAGAGCTACATTTTGAAAGCATTTACTTCCCAGAGGGGTATTTGAGCATACAGGCCATTATCAGTGACAGCTGATCCACAGCACTACCCGACCAAGGTATTATTGCACTTAGCCTTCCGGGACCATTATTGGAAACACGAGCTACTGTTACAGTAAAAAAATATTGTGGTGACTAAAGGAAATGTATTGCACTGTGAATGATTTCAAGACAGCTGTGCATATATTACCAAGTGGTTTACTACGTCCTCATGAAATAACACTGTAAAGACAAGCTGACCAGAGTGCCATAATTCCCAGGTGCAATAATGTGATAGACTAATATGGTGATAACGCAAGATTACTTTGTCCATACTAGAATAGAAACATAAGATTAGTTACACACTGTGTACATCTACATCAGTAGTGTCTGACAAGTGTAAAATGTCTGTGATGACTAAGAATGATGTCAATCTAGTAAACATAGAACCTAGTTGTTTTTTTTTTAATCTATGTATAACTTCATTCATAACTGTGCGTACATTAGCACAATGGGGCCTGTTGACTCGTGGTACAAACATAGTGTCTTGTATAATTCATGAAAGAAATTCCCGACTTTTTCCTGCTATGGGGCACTGAAACAGCTCAATGGCGACAGATGAAAATTTGTTCTAGATTGGGATTAGAATCCAGATTTACTGCTTTACGTGACTGGTCGTCTTAACTGCTTCCATTACCTGTGCACATCTTCAGTACAACCCAAATCTCCATATCCCACACACTACATAGAATTGTCTCCCGTCCATTCGTTATTCCTCTTCTCTCACAGCCCTACTGTATTTCTGCGAGATGTTGGACATTATGGTTCATCTGCACAGAAACATGGATATGCAGTCGGGTGTATATACTATGCAGGTATGGTGTCCCTTCTTTCGGATATGCATCTATGCTGTATGATTGTATGACTGAATGCCCAAATACCAGTCTGGCAAGTAAGTATTCTTCTAATGCATGTCACGGTGTACACCAAGATAACTATAGAATCTAATTGGTAAAACACATACGATTAAAACACTAATTTGTCAATGCAGAGTTAATACAGCTTGAGATGACCTCCTGTACTCCTCCTTAAGCAGCCCACGCCTTCGAGCGGAAGTCGTCATTGTGGAACTCAGTTATCGTCGGGGTGTAGCATCCCAGTATGTGCTTGTATGGTCCAAGAAGCAGGAAACATTCGTAGCAATATCTCGCTGCTGCGCCGACGATGTGGCAGCTGTAGAAATGTTAGTTTCTTCATCTAGCTCGGATGGGGTAAGTAGGGACCTGTTTACCCCTCAGGTACCTGTATAGGCCATATACCACCAAGATGAAGTAAAGTGTAGTACCTGGAACAGAAAACTGCTGATACGAGGCTTGCCCCCCTTGAAAGACATAACATGTGGTATTCGTCAAGGCACAATGCTGGGACCAGTAGGGTTCAAAGACTCCACTCAAACAGTGACAGCAAAGGAATGCCCTGTAGACTGCAGTCGATGTAAATAGCGACCCATTTAAGATACTTGGCATTTCATTAGACAGAATACAGGAACCAGCAGATATGAAAATACTCCAGTTAAGGTCATCAGAACTTCATCAAATGTTGACAGGACTACAGTTCATTTAAATAACAATCCGCCTAAGAGAGACAATACTTAGTAACCGTCAAGGCTCTTTACAGTGATTGCAGTGCATCGATCTGGCAATTACTATATTTGTAACTACACTACTGGCCATTAAATTTGCTAAACCACAAAGATGACGTGCTACAGAAGCGAAATTTAACCAACAGAAACAAGATGCTGTGATATGCAAATGATTAGCTTTTCAGAGCATTCACACAAAGTTGGCGCCGGTGGCGACACCTACAATGTGCTAACATGAGGAAAGTTTCCAACCGATTTATCATACACAAACAGCAGTTGACCGGCGTTGCCTGGTAAAACGTTGTTGTGATGCCTCGTGTAAGGAGGAGAAATGCGTACCATCACGTTTCCGACTTTGATAAAGGTCGGATTGTAACCTATCGCGATTGCGGTTTATCGTATCGCGACATTGCTGCTCGCGTTGCTCGAGATCCAATGACTGTTAGCAGAATATGGAATCGGTGGGTTCAGGAGGGTAAAACGGAACGCCGTGCTGGATCCCAACGGCCTCGTATCACTAGCAGTCGAGATAACAGGCATCTTATCCGCATGGCTGTAATGGATCGTGCAGCCACGTCTCGATCCCTGAGTCAACAGATGCGGACGTTTACAAGACAACAACCATCTGCACGAGCAGTTCGACGACTTTTGCAGCAGCATGGACTATCTGCTCGGAGACCATGGCTGCGATTACCCTTGACGCTGCATCACAGACAGGAGCGCCTGCGATGGTGTACTCAACGACGACCCTGGGTGCACGAATGGCAAAACGTCATTTTTTCGGATGAATCCAGATTCTGTTTACAGCATCATGATGGTCGCATCCGTGTTTGGCGAGATCGCGGTGAATGCACATTGGAAGCGTGTATTCCTCATCGCCATACTGGCGTATCACCCGGCGTGATGGTATGGGGTGCCACTGTCTACACGTCTCGGTCACCTCTTGTTCGCATTGACGGCACTTTGAACAGTGGACGTTACATTTCAGATGTGTTACGACCCGTGACTCTATCCTCCATTCGATACCCTACATTTCAGCAGGATAATGCACGACCGCATGTTGCCGGTCCTGTACGGCCCTTTCTGGATACAGAAAATGTTCGACTGCTGCCCTTGCCTTCACATTCTCAAGGTCTCTCACCAATCGAAAACGTCTGGTCAATGGTGGCCGAGCAACTGGCTCGTCACAATACGCCAATCACTACCCTTGATGAACTGTGGTATCGTGTTGAAGCTGCATGGGCAGCTGTACCTGTACACGTCATCCAAGCTCTGTTTGACTCAATGCCCAGGCGTATCAAGGCCGTTATTACGGCCAGAGGTGGTTGTTTTGGGTACTGATTTCTCAGGATCTATGCACCCAAATTGCGTGAAAATGTAATCAGATGTCAGTTCTAGTATAATATATTTGTCCAATGAATACCCGTTTATCATCTGCATTTCTTCTTAGTGTAGCAATTTTAATGGTCAATAGTGTAAGTAACGTTTGGCTATCATTCATAGTGGCAGCATGACTACACCCAAATCATCTGCAAATATTATCAACTATCATTATGTATGCTAAATGCTAGGTCAGTCACATACAGGGTGGTTATAATTAAACTTCTGCTGCCTGAGCAGTGTAGGAGGAGAACTATGTACCATATGGGTGTCCAGTTTCACAGAAACGATGCTCATATAGTGTGGTGCAGGATTTGCTGTCATGACTTACCAGTAGGCGCCAGTACTGGTACATCGAGGTAGGATTGAAACACAAGCATCAGTGTGCATCTCAGTTACAAAATCCACTGTGAGGCTGGACAAAGTGAGCAGGCCTTACTCGCAAAGGTGGTTCATCGAAACATCAACAGCACAGTTGCTCTTCGCAAGTATCAATGTGTTAAAGAAATATGGAGAGGCTCTGTTTCTGCATTGGGGTTGACGAAAATAATTCCACAATTCGAACTAACTGGCGATTTGAGATTTGCTCGTGGGAGATGTCGACAGCCAATTGCACCACAAATTGTGAAATTACTGAGTATGCTTGACGCAATATCCGAGTTTCAAGCAGTCTACTACCTATGCCATGATACCTGAACATTTTGTGATCAACCATTGTTTCTCAGCAGTATTAGAGCAATCTCTAGAGGACTTCCAGGCTGTCGCGGCTTCAGGTGGCCATGCAGTGAGCAAACTGGGACAGTTAACAATTGTTACTCTATAATGTGGAAATTAAAATGCGTTTCTTTCATTGGTTTGTTTGTCATTTCCTTTCCACATGTCCTTATAAAATATGTTTCCACAAAGTCTCATTGTCTTATGATCAATCATTTGTCATGGTGGACGTTCCAGGTAGGGAAAATTTAATTACAACCACCCTGCATATAGGAAATACGAGTGGAGTAAATTTCAATCATACAGTATTCCATTGGTGGTTGCAATGATGAAACGAGCCTTCAGAAAGAAGCCTGTTAAGGAAACAAACAAATATGTCAATTTAGAGAACGGAAAAAAATTCGCTGAGGTATTTATCTGGAGCATTTTAAGTTTTGGTTGTATATGGTGGGCTCTATCGAAGCGGTAAAAAATCTGAAAAATAGAAGTGCAGATATGGCGAAGAGCCACTTCAACATTCTAGACTGAAAGCGAATCCAAATATTTAATGTTCTAAAACAAAGTAAAGACGACATTAAAATGATGACGAGAAGAGAAACCGAATTTATTGGATGCCTAATTAGATATAATAGCTCCATAAAATACATCCTAGAAGGAAAAATCTTGGGAAGAAAAAATATGGAGGCAGGCCCAAAACATCCGTTTTACCAGTTACTATCAACTGAATTAACTGCAGCAACTACAGCCAAATAAGAAAGCTGATGAGTCACACAGAGAAGAACAGCTACAACAACAACTTGTTGCCCTTAGAGTCTCATGATGAAGATTGTTCAATGAGTCACAACTGATCGCACTGAAATATTTTTCAGATAGCTGGTTTTGGTACCAAAAGATTCCAGGGGGCGATTAATAAGCAGTACAACACTTTTTGTCTGAAAGGATTTCATTAGAGCATATTATTCCCCACTTTTTTAGCTACAAAATTCTATTTTTAAACATTTCTCCAATCAGTGCGATAGCCTTATACCACCTTACTGGGAAGGCCTTTGTGCCCACATGGTACCACAGTACAGGTCGGCATTGAAGCCAATGTCCTGCTACGTCAGCAACCTCCCCATCATCCATTCACTGTGGAAGGATAGAAATCCAGTGGGCACCCACCTTTGAGCGCCACAACTTGTGAGCGATTGGGTGAGCACTACCAACAGACACATCCACTTGAGCAAAGAGGTGTTTGATTGTGATCCGTCAATCATCTCGAATGAGAGTTTCCTCATGTTTCAACAATGAAAGAATTACAGGTGTATGTGACCAGACAGCACGTGGAGGATCGAACAGGTTTGCGCAATTTTGTTGTAATGATGACAGATACCTTTTGCAATGACTCACCATACTTTTGTTCATTGACAGGTCTCTGTAGGCATTCTACACGAGCCTCTAAATATCTGTGATGCTTTGGTTTTCCACCAAAAGAAACTGAATGACCACACTCTGCTCAGTACGTAACACCTTTACAGATGCCATTTGAAAGCTGTGTATAGTGCTGCCACCTGTTGGACCATCATAAAACTGTAGAGACTGAAGTGAGAGTATTCCACGGTATCCTACAACAAGTACAACGGCCTTGCCGATGTGGATACACCGGATCCCGTGAGATCACCGAAGTTAAGTGCTGTCGGACGCGGCCGACACTTAGATGGGTGACCATCCAGGCCGCCAAGCGCTGTTGCCATTTTTCGGGGTGCACTCAGCCTCGTGATGCCAGTTGAGGAGCTACTCGACCGACTAGTAGCGGCTTCGCTCAAGACTACCATCATAACGACCAGGAGAGCGGTGTGCTAACCCCACGCCCCTCCTATCCGCATCC
This sequence comes from Schistocerca americana, assembly GCF_021461395.2. Lineage (NCBI taxonomy): Eukaryota > Metazoa > Arthropoda > Insecta > Orthoptera > Acrididae > Schistocerca > Schistocerca americana. The sequence continues at coordinate 84,335,787 of NC_060127.1, forward strand.
TCAACTGAGGGTGACATGGCGGTCGGATGTTCCCGGTAGGCCACTCGTGGCCTGACGACGGAGCGATCCTACAGCAAATTCCGCATTTCTCAACTGAAATGGGCTACTAAAAATAGTGCTGTACTACTTATTGAATGCCCCGTGTATGTGATGTTACGCACCTGTAAGCACCACCAGTATGATGATAGTAACGGTGGCCGTCGGCAGGTGGCCAGTCATGTAGCAGAGGACTGCAAATGCCAGCCCGAGCAAGTCCCTGATGGGCAGCACCCCCAGCTGCTGCATAACCCATGGCAGCACCAGGTGAGGCCGGTTCTGCCAAATGCAACATCACCAGCACATGCAAAATTGGTTAGCACTGACATGAGTTACACTTTTAAAATGACACGCCTATCATTTACACTACTGGCCATTAAAATTGCTACACCAAGAAGAAATGCAGATGATAAACTGGTATTCATTGGACACATATACTAGAACCGACATGTTATTACATTTTCACGCAATTTGGGTCCATAGATCCTGAGAAATCAGTACCCAGAACAACCACCTCTGTCCGTAATAACGGCCTTGATACGCCTGGGCATTGAGTCAAACAGAGCGTGAATGACGTGTACAGCTGCCCATGCAGCTTCAACACGATACCACAGTTCATCAAGAGTAGTGACTGGCGTATTGTAACGAGCCAGTTGCTCGGCCACCATTTACCAGACATTTTCAGTTGGTGGGAGATCTGGAGAATGTGCTGGCCAGGGCAGCAGTCGGACATTTTCCCTATCCAGAAAGTGCCGTACAGGACCTGCAACATGCGGTCATGCACTATCCTGCTGAAATGTATGGTTTCGCAGGGATCGAATGAAGGGTAGAGCCACGGGTCGTAACACATCTGAAATGTAACGTCCACTGTTCAAAGTGCCGTCAGTGCGAACAAGACGTGACCGAGACGTGTAACCAATGGCACCCCATACCATTACGCCGGGTGATACGCCAGTATGTCGATGACGAATACACGCTTCCAATGTGCATTTACCGCGATGTTGCCAAACACGGATGCGACCATCATGATGTTGTAAACAGAACTTGGATTCATCCGAAAAAATGACTTTTGCCATTCGTGCACGCAGGCTTGTCGTTGAGTACACCATCATAGGCGCTCCTGTCTGTGATGCAGCGTCAGGGGTAACCGCAGCCACGGTCTCCGAGCAGATAGTCCATGCTGCTGCAAACGTCGTCGGACTGTTCGTGCAGATGGTTGTTGTCTTGCAAACTCCCCATCTGTTGACTCAGAAATCGAGACGTGGCTGCACGATCCGTTACAGCCATCCGGATAAAATGCCCGTCATCTCGACTGCTAGTGATACGAGGTCGTTGGGATTCAGCACGGCGTTACGTATTACCCTCCTGATCCCATCGATTCCATATTTTGCTAACAATCTCGACCTACTCGAGCAGCAATGTCGCGATACGATAAACCGCAATCGCGATAGGCTACAGTCCGACCTTTATCAAAGTCGGAAACGTGATGGTACGCATTTCTCCACCTTACACGAGGCATCACAAAAACGTTTCGCTAAGCAACGCCGGTCAACTGCTGTTTGTGTATGAGAAATCGGTTTAAAACTTTCCTCATGTCAGCACGTTGTAGGTGTCGCCACCGGCGCCGACTTTGTGTGAATGCTGTGAAAAGCTACTCATTTGCATATGAGAGCATCTTCTTCCTGTCGGTTAAATTTCGCTTCTGTAGCACGTCATCTTAGTGGTGCAGCAATTTTAATGGCCAGTAGTAGGACATGTTCTGAGGTATCAAGGAATCACCAATTTAGTATTGGAGGGCAGCGTGGAGGGTAAAAATCGTAGAGGGAGACCAAGAGATGAATACACCAAGCAGATTCAGAAGGATGTAGGTTGCAGTAGGTACTGGGAGATGAAGAAGCTTGCGCAGGATAGAGTAACATGGAGAGCTGTATCATACCAGTCTCAGGACTGAAAACAACAACAACAGTGTAATTATGGGTCTTGGAACTTTCAAGCAGCCTAAATGCTACCAACCGCTCATTTTTTACTACATTCGTTACTCATCAGTGGGGCATTCCTTGTTGGTCACATTTTATTCACTGCACTTCACATCATTTTTGTTAAATTACGCTCTGATGAAAATGGAAAATCTTACAGTATGAATCAACAGCATAATATTTATCAAATTTTGTGTATATGTTCACCACGTAACAGGTATTAAATCATTAAAGTTACAATCCATTTGGAACTTATGTTCAGCATCGACTTAAGTATAACGTGTAACCAAAAAAAAAAAAAAGCGCAGACACAGTCTTCATTGAGAGAGCGAAGCCGAGGTTCATTTTGTTGAATTTCTTGCCTCACCTCAGACACATGCCGCGTCATTTCATATAGACTGCTGGCTTGCGGCTGTTGTGACTTATACGTCTTCAAAGCATGTTGTAGATGTCCTGTGTCGGCGATAAATCAGGAGACTAGCTGGGCCAGACAAGGATCTGTACATTTCCTCAAGGTGTTTGTGGTGTTGACTGCATTGTGGCGTCTTGTTTTATTCTGCTGGTATATGCCATTTGGTATGCTGCTCACAAAGAATATGACGACAGGACTTACTATTCGTGATACTTACAGGGACTTATGACCTAAGATGTTGAGTCCCATAGTGCTCAGAGCCATTTGAACCAGCCATTTGATACTTACAGGAATTCAGTCACCTTTCGACAGTCACCATTATTAGTCCTGTTGTCATTTGTAACAGCTCCCCATGGCATGATCCCCACAGCTGGTGAGGTGCTGGTCTCAATTGTCAGTTCTTGTGCCTATCAACTCTACCACAACAAAGGTCAAAATTTAATAATGATTGTGGTGTCATTAGAACACAGTTAATAAAGTCATTTCATGTAATAATGAATAAACTAGGCGCTCATCTTTTCGTGTTTCCCACGCTGGTCTCGTTGTAAAATCATGACTCAGTCGTCAATCGTGGTGATGATTCCAAGCTCGGATACGAAGAGGCCTAGGTTTTATTCTGCTATATTCAAAAGTTTTGGAGATGCGCTTCACAAACCATTCTTGAAGATTAAGCCTTTCAAAGTTAGCACAATGGTGATGTAAAACAATAATCAGCACTCTGAATTTAAGTTACACTTCTTTTTTATTACTTTTGTTGCAATATCACGTAACTCGTTCCGAAACATCACTTCACAATACACAACATACTTGAAAACATCTTCCTCATTGTTGAAGTTCACATTCTATAAGATGACTACAATATGTGTCTTTCCAACATTACGTCCAAGACTTGACCTTCTCAAGGTCCGACTCTCTAACAAACTAATAATCACTTACGCGCCCAAAAGTCAGAGTTACAAGTACGTCAAAGATCATAGTGACAAAAGAAAGAGTTCACATGAGAATAATATCATTGCAATATAAACATATCGATGTATCAAAAATGAAATCAAATCTGAATGTTGTCTCAGAAATATGTTAACTACTTTACATAAATATAGTAGAATATTGCTGGTATCGAGAGGTTGAGTTGAGGTGTCGTAATGGTCACCTAATTCAAGTACCATTACATGTGACATTTCACCAGGCCATCCACAGACAGAGGGCCCATTGCTGAAGGCCACAGAACGTCACTGAACATCCCCAGTGACACTGGCTCTACACCATAGATATGACTGTTATGTACAGTTAAGTATAAAAAAAGGGCTGAATCGAAATACATTTCCATAGTGCGACCAAGTTATACAAATCTATTCTACAGTTTATCCATGTATTGCTGAAACATGATCCAGAGCTCTGCGGTATTACCAGATGTCCTGGCATATGGATGCAGAAAAGTGAGGCACCACGAAGTAGACAGTAGTAACACTCACCCAGCAGACCCCCAGGATGAGCATAGTGGAACAGATGGTGTCCATAACTGCTATGGTGGTGGCCACATAGAAGAAGGCTCTGTAGCCTGCAGAAAGGAAAAATCGGTGAAAACAAAACAAAAAATTCAGTTGTAAAACACGAATTTGTTATTATCTACAAGATCAACATAGTTGAAACAGCGACTGATGTATAATGGCTGACAATACTAATGGCATGAGAAAAAGTGATGGTAATGGGAAGTGTTATTTATGAAACACCAGTCCAAAGGTTATCAATCTTCTCAGAAGTTTAATCACATAGTCGACATTAAATAATTAAATGTTCATTCCATTTCGAGTACATGTCCATGGTCGACATCAGTATGAGGTCTGAACCCATGAGCTTAAATAGCTTCTCATATTCATTGTGCATGGAAGGATACACTCTCCGAATGTCATCTTCAGAAATTTCTAGCCAAATCTGAAACACATGCTGTGTCAGTTAGTGAAGAGGCTGGCGTGGAAGCATAGTGTTCCCATCACATCGGAGTCATGGTCTATAGGTGATAAATGAGGGGAGGGTTAATCAGGCTAAAGGACTCATACAGTCCTCAAGTATGTGTAGTGCGAACTGTAGAATGGGGTTTTCTGTTGTTTAGAAGGGGTATTTGGTACCACATCATGAAATGTGTTACCATACTCACCACACTCTGGTGAGCATTCTGCCTCCAAAAACTGCCAAAACAGACCTGTTGAGGTCAAATTGCTCCCCTCATCTTGTCTTCAGGCATAGGAGGGGTCTGGGTCTCAAGAATGATTGCTTCATGTGACCTTTCACAAAGTCTCCTTAGGGGCTGGCAGTGTCGATCTGACTAGCATGAACGCAAGTGATATTCACCAGTGGACGTCCCCTAAATCCCACCCAGTGCCCCAGCTGGCCCTGGACCCACACCACGTAAATCTCTGTTGTCTGTGGTACAGTGTCATCAGTAGTAAATGGAAAGCTCAACTCAGATTGCAGTGCCTTCTCATTAGTGCTGTGATCTTTTTGCATCAAAGAAATGCAATAATTTCTGTGATCCTGTACGCATTTACTTCATGATCTTCCATAGGCTGTTATATGTTGTTGTTGTGGTCTTCAGTCCTGAGATTGGTTTGATGCAGCTCTCCATGCTACTCTATCCTGTGTAAGCTGCTTCATCTCCCAGTACGTATTGCAGCCTACATCCTGAATTTGCTTAGTGTACTCATCTCTTGGTCTCCCTCTACGATTTTTACCCTTCACGCTGCCCTACAATACTAAATTGATGCCTCAGAACGTGTCCTACCAACCGATCCCTTTTTCTAGTCAAGTTATGCCACAAACTCTTTTTCTCCCCAATTCTATTCAATACCTTCTCATTAGTTATGTGATCTACCCATCTAATCTTTAGCATTCTTCTGTAGCACCACATTTCAAAAGCTTCTATTCTCTTCTTGTCCAAACTATTTATCGTCCATGTTTCACTTCCGTATATGGCTACACTCCATACAAATACTTTCAGAAACGACTACCAGACACTTAAATCTATACTCGATGTTAACAAATTTCATTCCTTCAGAAACGCTTTCCTTGCCATTGCGTCTACATTTTATATCCTCTCAACTTCGACCATCATCAGATATTTTGCTCCCCAAATAGCAAAACTCCTTTACTAGTTTAAGTGTCTCATTTCCTAATCTGATTCCCTCAGCATCACCCAATTTAACTCTACTACATTCCATTATCCTCGTTTTGCTTTTGTTGATGTTCATCTTATATCCTCCTTTTAAGACACTGTCCATTCGGTCCAATTGCTCTTCCAAGTCCTTTGCTGTCTCTGACAGAATTAAAATGTCATCGGCGAACCTCAAAGTTTTTATTTCTTCTCCATGGATTTTAATACCTACTCCGAATTTTTTTTTTGTTTCCTTTACTGCTTGCTCAATATACAGATTGAACAACATCGGGGAGAGGCTACAACCCTATCTCCCTCCCTTCCCAACCACTGCTTCCCTTTAATGTCCCTCGACTCTTATAACTGCCATCTGGTTTCTGTACAAATTGTAAATAGCCTTTCGCTCCCTGTATTTTACCCCTGTCACCTTCAGAATTTGAAAGAGAGTAATCCAGTTAACATTGTCAAAAGCTTTCTCTAAGTCTACAAATGCTAGAAACGTAGGTTTGCTTTTTCTTAATCTAGTTTCTAAGATAAGCCGTAGGATCAGTATTGCCTCACGTGTTCCAACATTTCTACGGAATTCAAACTGATCTTCCCCGTGGTCGGCTTCTACCAATTTTTCCATTCGTCTGTAAAGAATTAGCGTTAGTATTTTGCAGCCGTGACTTATTAAACTGATAGTTCGGTAATTTTCATATCTGTCAACACCTGATTTCTTTGGGATTGGAATTATTATATTCTTCTTGAAGTCAGACGGTATTTCGCCTGTCTCATACATTTTGCTCACCAGATGGTAGAGTTTGGTCAGGACTGGCTCTTCCAAGACATTCAGTAGTTCTAATGGAATGTTGTCTACTCCTGGGGCATTGTTATATAAGAAACTTATTTATGTAAGAAGCTTTTAAACAGTAATATGTTTGTAATGATTCATGACGACACTCTGCTTGGATTTCACTGGTTGTCTGTTCATCAGAACTAGTTCAACTGTATTAAGATTTTGTAGTCCTTTTGGAACATGACTACTCTTCTCGCCACACCACTGCCATGAGTCCATCTTGTCACCGCTCGTTCTCCAGTCGCGGTGCTGCCATCACCTGCCAGTGTAATCTCTCGGTATGATGCTCCAATGCCCCGTGTGAAATGGTTTGACCTTTCTCAGAGTCCATACATGACGACAAGCTGCAGGTGGAGATTCTTTGGGTATGCTGGAGAACTGAAGTAACATTAGACACACGCTAAGATATCATGCACTGACACCATTGGTCATCTCTAGAAATGTGTTTTACATGTGCTGGAAAGACCATCGCATAAGGATGACATTTTAATCAACACATACCAGAGGCATGGTAATGCTAGGGAAGAGTTTGGCAGCATTTGGTCAAGATGTGCATTGTGTAACAGCATGTTAGTCTTTGTGTATAACATTGGCACTGATGAGATTTTCCCTCTGCAGGAGCGTGTGCGCTGATATGAAACTTCCTGGCAGATTGAAACTGTGTGCCGGACCGAGACTCGAACTCGGGACCTTTGCCTTTCGTGGGCAAGTGCTCTACCAACTGCGCTACCCAAGCACGACTCACGCCCGGTACTCACAGCTTTACTTCTGCCAGTACCTCGTCTCCTACCTTCCAAACTTTCCAGAAGCTCTCCTGCGAACCCTGCAGAACTAGCACTCCTGAGAGAAAGGATATTGCGAAGACATGGCATAGCCACAGCGTGGGGGACGTTTCCAGAATGAGATTTTCACTCTGCAGCGGAGAGCTTCTGTAAAGTTTGGAGGGTAGGAGACGAGGTACTGGTAGAAGTAAAGGTGTGAGGAACGGGGCGTGAATCGTGCTTGGGTAGTTCAGCTGGTAGAGGACTTGCCCGCAAGGAGTTAGAGTCTCAGTCCGGCACACAGTTTTGATCTGTCAGGAAGTTTCATTGGCACTGATGGTTATAACCGTGCTGTTGCATGCCCCAACTGCAGTAATAGCAATGAGAACACCTCACTCACCTGCTAGCGCGAAGTCTATATTTGCCCGCAGTTCTGGGGTAATAGTGCCAGTGTAGTGTTGGTACTCCTCGACCTCGATCTGCTCGAGCTTTCTCACCGCCAGCAGTGCTCCAACAATAACCAGCACAGAGAATACCTGTGGCACAAACACAGCCTCGTCAAAATAAAAATAGCGAAACTGAGGACACAACGGAACAGCCAGGTGTGAAATAATACCCAGCTGCAAAATACTAACGCGAATTCTTTACAGACGAATGGAAAAGCTGGTAGAAGTGTTGGAACACGTGAGGCAATACTGACCCTACGACTTATCTTAGAAGAAAGATTAAGGAAAGGCAAACCTACGTTTCTAGCATTTGTAGACTTAGAGAAAGCTTTTGCCAATGTTGATTGGAATACTCTCTCTCAAATTCTGAAGGTGGCAGGGGTAAAATACAGGGAGCGAAAGGCTATTTACAATTTGTACAGAAAGCAGATGGCAGTTATAAGAGTCGAGGGGCATGAAAGGGAAACAGTGGTTGGGAAGGGAGTGAGACTTGGTTCTAGCCTATCCCCGATGTTATTCAATATGTATATTGAGCAAGCAATAAAGGAAACAAAAGAAAAGTTCGGAATAGGTATTAAAATCCATGGAGAAGAAATGAAAACTTCGAGGTTCGCCGATGACATTGTAATTCTGTCAGAGACAGCAAGGGACTTGGAAGAGCAGTTGAACGGAATGGACAGTGTCTTGAAAGCAGGATATAAGATGAACATCAACAAAAGCAAAACGAGGGTAATGGAATGTAGTCGAATTAAGTCGGGTGATGCTGAGGGAATTAGATTAGGAAATGAGACACTTAAAGTAGTAAAGTAGTTTTGCTATTTGGGGAGCAAAATAACTGATGATGGTCGAAATAGAGAGGATATAAAATGTAGACTGGCAATGGCAAGGAAAGCGTTTCTGAAGAACAAAAATTTATTAACATCGAGTATAGATTTAAATGTCAGGAAGTCGTTTCTTATAGTATTTGTATGGAGTGTAGCCATGTATGGAAGTGAAACGTGGACGATAAATAGTTTAGACAAGAAGAGAGTAAAAGCTTTCGAAATGTGGTGCTACAGAAGAATGCTGAAGATTAGATGGGTAGATCACATAACTAATGAGGAGGTATTGAATAGAAGAGGAGGTTGTGGTACAGCTTGACTAGAAGAAGGGACCGGTTGGTAGGACAAGTTCTGAGACATCGAAGGATCACCAATTTAGTATTGGAGGGCAGTGTGGAGGGTAAAAATCGTAGAGGGAGACCAAGAGATGAATACACTAAACAGATTCAGAAGGATGTAGGTTGCAGTAGGTACTGGGAGATGAAGAAGCTTGCACAGGATAGAGTAGCATGGAGAGCTGCATCAAACCAGTCTCAGGACTGAAGACCACAACTACAACAACAACGGATTGATAGTAGGTCCACTCTTGTTCATGTTATATTTCAATGATCTGCCATCATATATCGAAGGATCTGAGGTAGTTCTCTTCGCAGACAATGCAAGTAGTATAGCAAATACAATGGAGAAACTTCAACAATTGAAAACGTAAATAAGAGTGACTGGTTTTCTAAAAATAGACTGCCACTGAACATGGGATAATGCATGCATGTCTCTACAGCAGAATGCCTGACTACACAGACGTGAGAAAAGATTAGAGAAATGAAACAAATTCGTGTTTATTCTTGCCTGTTGATATTTGTAAGAACCTGATCCGAATGTTACGTGTTGGAGATCTTCTTACATGTTTAAGTTCTGCAGACTTGGCATTGTGTGTCAAAACCTCGTGCACGACTAGGACAAAATTAATTGTTTGGCGCCGAGGTGTGGGTAGCGTCAGGATAGCGATATTCGTAAGTTTACTCACCAGCCACAGGGCTCCTATGATAATGCAGCCCCTCCTCAGGTCGCACCTGACCTTGGGTAGCTTGAGCATCACCACCATGTTGGAGGCTGAGCACTGTTACCCAGCAGCACTGAAACAGAAAGGAACAACAGTGACTCCCCAACAACTTCCACAGACAACATTTATGCGTCATTTCAAAAAGCAGACTTCTGTTTTGCCATCTGATTTCCAAATTTATACATTTGTTTCATTGGAACTGACAAATAAGTACACACAAAAGTGCACTTCTAATCATATTCCTACCACCACATTTTGTCCATGAAAAATCAATGAAACAAAAGATGTCTTTAAAACTGTAGACGCCCCGGTGGTCCCGGTCGCCTACGGTTGACTGGAAGCTGAGCAGTGACCTCTCCAGTTATCAGGATGCTGGGAAATGACTGTGGACACGTCAGAAACGCCAAAGAAACATTATTAATTCATGACACCTTTATTCCTGCCGAGTACAATGTGGCCCGTGTAACACAGGTTGGCTGAGCTTGGTGATATCAACGACCTTCCCCGAGTCCTCGGTGACTCGGAGCGATGACACCAGCTCCGGGTCGCACCAGTCCTGATAGCACAGTGCCGCGTGCTGTGACGTAGAGGTGGAATGCCCTTACTTCGGCCGCACGTTTCTGGCGGCGCCCGGCGGGCCTGCTGGCTTGGCAGCAGACAGCAGGCCGTTGCGCGTAGGAGGCTCCGGGTTGAAGTCCCGGCGCTGTCGCCACGAGAGGCGTTCTCGTAGTGCGGGGTGTACTCTGTCCCACCCTGCCTTCTTCCCTGCTCCTCCTGGTCGCTCGTCCGCGGTGGACGGGCAGAACGGGCTGCAGTCCCGCAGCGTCGTCGGCTCACCCGGTTGTGATGGCGGGTGCACTGGTCCTAGGCCCCACACGATCTCGACGACGGCTAACTGATGTGGTCGGCATTGGCGGCGAGCGAGTCTGCCGCGATGTCTGCTACTCCTGGGTCGATGATTGACAGTGGCAGCAGAGCTAGTACTGTCCCCTCACGTCTGCTGCGTGATGGGTCGCCCTTACTGCAACATCTCCTTAATAAAGATCCCCGAGCTGAACGCTACGCAGCGACCCAGTACACATCCAACTGCAAGTCTGCGAGTGCCTTGTTGCTATCAAAGCTGGCGTATTTACAGGAAGCACGAGCGATGTCCTGACGTCATGCTCGTTATTAATGAATGCGTTCGTTCCACTTATGCTGCTGACTTATCTGTCATACTCGCCCCTTAGGTGTTCTTGTGGCAGAGTTACGTGTTGTTACGGCAGACTTAGGCGAAGTTGTGAAATGCAGTACAGACCTCTGTCTTATACTCTACGAAAGTCTCCGTCTAACACAAACCCGCGTGCTAAGCCATTCTCTCTCGCCTGTTGTGTGTAACCAGGCCATTGCCCCTGCTTGATGACACATTCCGATACATGTGCAATCCTCTTACCTCTTGGCTAACCTACTGCCTCTGGCTCTCGGCATAGGCAACGAAACTTTGACAGTATTCCACGTTTCCAACTCTTTTCTATTCTGTGACACCACAAAACTTGTAACTATTTTATAGCTTTTTGCTTGGTAGTGACTCACTCTGCCTAAGTGAGGAGAGTGGAATGACTACTCCTTGTGCCCCATCCGCAAGAAGATTAATTATAATTTCTGGCGCTAGTATAATGGCTATAACAATTTTGCAAACAAGGGACATGACATTAATAAAAAAAATTCGGGATTCCAGGAGCTTTAGACCGAGCTCTCCCCAGTCATTGTGAAGTGGTAAGACTGACTGCTGTGTCACCGTGGCCGCGTCATTATATAGCCCCGCTGCTGGCTGTGACGCCACTGGTGCTCTCTTCTTCGAAATGTACGGTAATGTTTTCATCCCGTGTCCGTCGCACTCATTCTAACTTAGCGATAGCCGGGTCCCAGGCTGTGCTGAGCTGCATACCGCCGTCCTTGTTGATGGTGTTTTCAGAGGTTTTTATTTAAATAGCTTCTTTTATGACGCTATCCCAAAATCCCTTCGTCTTCATAACGACATATGATTCGTCGAATAGAATTCGGTGTCCATTTTCTAAGGCATGTTCTGCCCTAGATCTAGGGCTTAGAACGCCTGGGGTTTACAAGTACCATGTCAGTGTGGCTGTTACTACGTCGGCCAAACAGTACGCAATGTGGAGCAACGGCGGACGGAACACGAGTGGTGCTTACGCCTACGCTAACCAGAAAAATCAGGCGATATTGGCTAGTGTACAGTGGTGAATCAAATCTGTCTTGAGGAAAAAGTCCACCGCACCAACGCCAACAAGAGTAATCATAACACAAACACATATCCCCACGATTATAAAATACTGTCACTGGGAATTTTTGTGACCTGGCTAAGGCTTTTGTCTGTGTGAATCACGATAATCTAGAGCAAAAGTTAAAATATTATGGATGAGTAGACACAGCAAGTGGTTCAAATGGCTCTAAGCACTAGACTTAGGACTACTTAACTAACCTAAGGACATCACACACATCCATGCCTGAGGAAGGTTCAAATGCTTCAAATGGCTCTGAGCACTATGGGACTTAACATCCGATATCAACAGTCCCCTAGAACTTAGAACTACTTAAACCTAACTAACCTAAGGACATCACACACATCCATGCCCGTGGCAGGATTCGAACCTGCGACCGTAGCAGTCGCGCGGTTCCAGACTGAAGCGCCTAGAGCAGCTCGGCCACACCGGCCGGCCCCGAGGAGGGATTCAAACCTGTGACCGTAGCAGCAGCGCAGTTTCGGACTGAAGCGCCTAGAACCGTTCGGTCACAGCGGCCGACTAGAATCAGCCGTTTTATGGTATTTATCGTATCTTACGACAAAAAGCAATGTTCCACGTCATTGGCACAACGATGATCACTCATCATTTGAAACAATCAGACAGCAGTAAGCCGCGGAAGATGTAGGGTTCGGTCATTTTCCAGATTATGCGGTTGTAGGAATAGCAAATAGTACCATTCCCCTTACATGAAAAGGCCGCTAATAGCATACTCGAAAACGTGAACAGATGGTTCGAGGCAAATCGATTATCCTTCAATTTTAACAAGACTTCCACATACAGTTCATCATATAACTGCGCGACTTATGAACATGGAATTCTCAAACAAAGAAATACAAGTAGTAGAAAGTGTTAAGTTTATTGGAAAACCCACAGCTTAGGCTTAATGAATCGTTTCAGTTCACCTAGGTTTGCAGTATGCATAATTAATGCTAAAGGTGATTAAAAATTATTTCGGTTATTTACACTCACTAGTGTGTTCTGACATCAGTTTTGAGGAAAATCAAAGTACAGAGGCAGTACGTTCAGGAAACTGAAGCCTGCCATACTAATTAATTCTAGAACATCATGCAGAGCCCACATCAGGAACTACATAGCACTATACAAGGTGTTACAAAGAGGTACGGCCAAACTTTCAGGAAACACTCCTCACACACAAATAAAGAATAGATGTTATGTGGACATGTGTCCGGAAACGCTTAATTTCCATGTTAGAGCTCATTTTAGTTTCGTCAGTATGTACGGTACTTCATCTACATCTACATCTACATTTATACTCCGCAAGCCACCCAACGGTGTGTGGCGGAGGGCACTTTACGTGCCACTGTCATTACCTCCCTTTCCTGTTCCAGTCGCGTATGGTTCGCGGGAAGAAAGACTGTCTGAAAGCCTCCGTGCGCGCTCTAATCTCTCTAATTTTACATTCGTGATCTCCTCGGGAGGTATAAGTAGGGGGAAGCAATATATTCGATACCTCATCCAGAAACGCACCCTCTCGAAACCTGGCGAGCAAGCTACAAAGCGATGCAGAGCGCCTCTCTTGCAGAGTCTGCCACTTGAGTTTGTTAAACATCTCCGTAACGCTATCACGGTTACCAAATAACCCTGTGACGAAACGCGCCGCTCTTCTTTGGATCTTCTCTATCTCCTCCGTCAACCCGATCTGGCACGGATCCCAAACTGATGAGCAATACTCAAGTATAGGTCGAACGAGTGTTTTGTAAGCCACCTCCTTTGTTGATGGACTACATTTCCTAAGGACTCTCCCAATGAATCTCAACCTGGTACCCGCCTTACCAACAATTAATTTTATATTATCATTCCACTTCAAATCGTTCCGCACGCATACTCCCAGATATTTTACAGAAGTAACTGCTACCACTGTTTGTTCCGCTATCATATAATCATACAATAAAGGATCCTTCTTTCTATGTATTCGCAATACATTACATTTGTCTATGTTAAGGGTCAGTTGCCACTCCCTGCACCAAGTGCCTATCCGCTGCAGATCTTCCTGCATTTCGCTACAATTTTCTAATGCTGCAGCTTCCCTGTATACTACAGCATCATCCGCGAAAAGCCGCATGGGACTTCCGACACTATCTACTAGGTCATTTATATATATTGTGAATAGCAATGGTCCCATAACACTCCCCTGTGGCACGCCAGAGGTTACTTTAACGTCTGTAGACGTCTCTCCATTGATAACAACATGCTGTGTTCTATTTGCTAAAAACTCTTCAATCCAGCCCCACAGCTGGTCTGATATTCCGTAGGCTCTTACTTTGTTTATCAGGCGACAGTGCGGAACTGTATCGAACGCCTTCCGGAAGTCAAGAAAAATAGCATCTACCTGGGAGCCTGTATGTAATATTTTCTGGGTCTCATGAACAAATAAAGCGAGTTGGGTCTCACACGATCGCTGTTTCCGGAATCCATGTTGATTCCTACATAGTAGATTCTGGGTTTCCAAAAACGACATGATACTCGAGCAAAAAACATGTTCTAAAATTCTACAACAGATCGACGTCAGAGATATAGGTCTATAATTTTGCACATCTGCTCGACGACCCTTCTTGAAGACTGGGACTACCTGTGCTCTTTTCCAATCATTTGGAACCTTCCGTTCCTCTAGAGACTTGCGGTACACGGCTGTTAGAAGGGGGGCAAGTTCTTTCGCGTACTCTGTGTAGAATCGAATTGGTATCCCGTCAGGTCCAGTGGACTTTCCTCTGTTTAGTGATTCCAGTTGCTTTTCTATTCCTTGGACACTTATTTCGATGTCAGCCAGTTTTTCGTTTGTGCGAGGATTTAGAGAAAGAACTGCAGTGCGGTCTTCCTCTGTGAAACAGCTTTGCAAAAAGGTGTTTAGTATTTCAGCTTTACGCGTGTCATCCTCTGTTTCAATGCCATCATCATCCCGGAGTGTCTGGATATGCTGTTTCGAGCCACTTACTGATTTAACGTAAGACCAGAACTTCCTAGGATTTTCTGTCAAGTCGGTACATAGAATTTTACTTTCGAATTCACGGAAGGCTTCTCGCATAGCCCTCCTTACGCTAACTTTCACATCGTTTAGCTTCTGTTTGTCTGAGAGGTTTTGGCTGCGTTTAAACTTAGAGTGAAGCTCTCTTTGCTTTCGCAGTAGTTTCCTAACTTTGTTGTTGTACCACGGTGGGTTTTTCCCGTCCCTCACAGTTTTACTCGGCACTTACCTGTCTAAAACGCATTTTACGATTGCCTTGAACTTTTTCCATAAACGCTCAACATTGTCAGTGTCGGAACAGAAGTTTTCGTTTTGATCTGTTAGGTAGTCTGAAATCTGCCTTCTATTACTCTTGCTAAACAGATAAACCTTCCTCCCTTTTTTTTTATCCCTACTAACTTCCATATTCAGGGATGCTGCAACGGCCTTATGATCACTGATTCCCTGTTCTGTACATACAGAGTCGAAAAGTTCGGGTCTGTTTGTTACCAGTAGGTCCAAGATGTTATCTCCACGAGTCGGTTCTCTGTTTAATTGCTCGAGGTAATTTTCGGATAGCTCACTCAGTATAATGTCACTCGATGCTCTGTCCCTACCACCCGTCCTAAACATCTGATTCACCGCCAGTTGGCCCAATTGAAGGCAGTTAATGTTGACTTCGGTGCTTGTTCATGCACGATGGAGCTCCTGCACATTTCAGTTGAAGTGTTCGTACGCTTCTCAACAACAGATTCGGTGACCGATGGATTGGTAGAGGCGGACCAATTCCGTGGCTTCCACGCTCTCCTGACCTCACCCCTCTTGACTTTCATTTATGGGGGCATTTGAAAGCTCTTGTCTACGCAACCCCGGTGCCAAATGTAGAGACTCTTCGTGCTCGTATTGTGGACGGCTGTGATACAATATGCCATTCTCCAGAGCTGCATCAGCGCTTCAGGGATTCCATGCGACGGAGGGTGGATGCTTGTATCCTCGCTAACGGAGGACATTTTGAACGTTTCCTGTAACAAAGTGTTTGAAGTCACTCTGGTACGTTCTGTTGTTGTGTGTTTCCATTCCATGATTAATGTGATTTGAAGAGAAGTAATAAAATGAGCTCCAACATGGAAAGTAAGCGTTTCCGGACACATGTCCACATAACATATTATCTTTCTTTGTGTGTGAGGAATGTTTCCTGAAAGTTTGGCCGTACCTTTTTGTAACACCCTGTATACAGGGTGAGAGCGGAGGAGAGTCACACGCTTTGAAGGGTTGGCAATATGGTTCTGATCAAGAAACTTCATATGGGCATGTTCCCTGTTCCGAACGGTTTTTATGATCGAACACATTTAATGTACACTGTTATTTATTTTCTAATATTTTCATTGTTTACGAGGTAGTGTAGACGAAGCTGACACGAACAATGTGATATGGGACACTTTTGGTGTATCAAGCGCAAAAAAATAACCTCAGTCTGGCCTACAAAAACTACCTAAGTGTCAGTGCGTGCGCATGGCACGACATTTTCAGTGTTCTCGCCCCCTCTTTGCGGAAATTATTAGTCCTCGAGAAGAAATGAGTAGGACAATGTTTGTAGGAAATTTGATGCACGTAATTTAATTTTGTACTGCGACACGTTTTCGCTGGACGCTTCGGTTTTAGAGTTACTCAAGAGAAATTTACAAAAGTGCTTTTAAACGTGTTCTAGCATATGTCCACATTACGCTTTTTGTTCGGAACCAATAATTCAATCATTCCTCAACATATGTACCTTGCAGCCTGATTCGCCCTATATATACCTTAATAATCTCGCTTATTTCCAATATTTGTTTTCAGAATAGTGTAAAAATCATTAAGACCAAATGCAACCTCTACGGAGACTTTATTAACACAGAAATGAGTCACATACATGGACAAACATGTAGTTAACAACCCACTAGAGCACATGAAATGTCATTCAAATAATGTAATGAAATTTTAAAACTTAATTCCGTCAGGAAACTTCCTCCACTGCACTGGAGAGTACCTTCATAGAAACTCTTAAGTTTAATATTTTGACTTATAACGTTTAGATTATAATTAGGATTACCACTCTAATAGAGTAATGTAAAGTCATTTCACTGTTTTGCACTTAGATTAATAAGAATGTACGCTCTTGATTTCCTTTCACATCCAAGAGACAAATAGTTCAGATGGCTCTGAGCACTATGGGACTTAACATCTGAGGTCATCAGTCTCCTAGAACTACTTAAACCTAACTAACCTAAGGACATCACAGTCTGGAACCGCGCGACCGCTACGGTCGCAGGTTTGAATCCTGCCTCGGGCATGGATACGTGTGATGTCCCTAGCTTAGTTAGGTTTAAGTATTTCTACGTTCTAGAGGACTGATGACCTCAGGAGTTTAGTCCCATAGTGCTCAGAGTTATTTGAACCATTTTTTTCATGTTTATGTCTGGGGAGTCTGGTGGCCAGCGGAAGTGTTTAAGCTCAGAAGAGTGTTCCTGGAGCCACTGTGTAGCAGTCCTGGACGTGTGGGGTGTCGCATTGTCCTGCTGGAATTGCCCGTCGGAATGCACAATGGACTCTAATAGATGCAAGTGATCAGATAAGATGCTTACGTACTTGTCACTTGTAAGTCTTATGTAGGCATATCAGGGGTCCCATATCATTTCAATGCGCACGCCCCTCACCATTACAGAGCCTCCAACAGCTTGAACAGTCCCCTGCTGACATGCAGGGTCCGTGGATTCATGAGGTTGCCTCCGTACTTGTACACGTCCATCCGCTCGATACAATTTGAAACGAGACTCGTTCGATCAGACAACATGTTTCCAGTCATCAACAGTCCAATGCCGGTGTTGACAGGCCCAGGCGAGGCGTAAAGCTTTCTGTCGCCCAGTCATCAAGGGTACACGATTGGGCCGAAGGGCTCCGAAAGGCCATATCCATGATATTTCGTTGAGTGGTTCGCACTCTGACACTTGTTGGTGGCCCAACATTGAAATCTGCAGCAATTCTCGGAAGGGTTGCATGTGTGTCATGTTGAACGATTCTCTTCAGTCGTCCTTGGTCCCGTTCTTGCAAGATCTTTTTACGGTCGCAGCGATGTCGGAAATTTGTTGTTTTACCGGATTCCTGATATTCACGATACTCTCGTAAAATAGTCTTACGGGAAAATCTCCACTTCATCGCTACCCCGGAGATGGTGTGTCCCATCGGTCGTGTGCCCACTATAACACTACGTTCAAATCTTGGTAATCTTCCGTTGTAGCAGTAGTAACCGATCTAACAACTGCGCCAGACACTTGTTGTCTTATATAGGCGTTGCCGACCGCAGCGCCGTGTTCTGCCTATTTACATATCTCTGTACTTGGAATACACATGCCTTTATCAGTTTCTTTGGCGCATCTGTGTAATTAGGCCACAGGGTAAAGCGAAATTCCAATAGCAGAACGTTCAATCGCGTAGATCATCGGATGACTACACAGAATCGAGGACTCTTCTGTAATTCAGTATTTCGTAGCTCTAGATTCATCCTCTAGACTCCATATACTTTCGGCGCCACGACAGAACGAACATTATCCTCCACCGTACGTAGTGGATTTATTCCCCTCCATCCTCCCCTCATTTTTTAATAAAAAATTTTCAGCCGCTGCTCGCAGATCGTCCATCACTCGCTAAGTGTTAAAAATCTCGACTGTCTTGGAAGAGAGATCACCCTCATTTCCTGCCTTCAGCCACGAATGGACTTGGAAACGCCATTCCCGTGGTAGGGGAAAAGAATATCTCCATTTTTTACTCCGCATTTGAGAACTGTTACAGTCGTCGGTAGTCGTCCTATAATGCTCTCACTTTTCTTGCGGCTTTGGCCGAGTTAACCAGTGAAATGAACAAAGTTATTCAGAGTCGATTTCACTGACGACAAGATGGCAATTTTTCTCCCCGTGGAACCCCCAACCTTTCTTTTTTCCTTCCTTTAACGATATGATAGGCACGCCGCTACTGGTGTTCGAGGTGTAACCTCATGTGGTAGGGCGATGATTAGTTTTTATGAAACACTAGATTAGCGCCCGCTACTGTTCTCGCATAGACTATTCGGTCTGCAGAGATTTTTGTTTTCGTTTTTATTTCAACGAATTTTTATTTTGTTCAGAAATTGCAACACCTTATAAGCTTGATCTTTTCCGAGTGTACTTGTGACCAGAAGGCGATTCTGGTAATTGGAGTCCAAATTTTTTGTTAATCATGCCTTGTTTGTTTTTGTAGAGATATTTCCATAGCAACTTTCATCCACTAACAAATATTTCCTTATATCTATCCGAGAAGTGAAATACCAATTTTCATAAATTTAGCTTTAAAATTTTTTTAATGGAACAGAATAGTGTCCTAAAAATTTTCATCCCCTACTGCATTCCCTTAGGGGTTAAATTTTTAGATACACTGAAACACGCTCTTATTGTCTTGTAAATTATAGATTTCAGCGATCAGTCGTCCTTTTTAAATTTTATTGGCAGGTCTAGATTTCGGCTAGAAGCTAGCCATTCTCATTGCACCAGTATCCAATGAACTGTGGATGAAGCCCGACCAATAGGCATTACATGCATTGAGCAAAAATAATAGTGCATTGAGAATGGCTAGCTTCTAGCTGAAATCTAGATCTGCCAATAAAATTTAAAATGGACGGACTGATCGCTGAAATCTATAATTTACAAGTCAATATAACAGTCGCCGAGTGCAACAGCTTTCTGAAAGGTAGGCAACCTCACGTAGTTTTTATTCCTAGCCGAGAACTCAAATACCAATTGTCACAGACATAGCCTTTAAAATCCGTTATCAGTTTTTCGTAAAAAAAAAAACTTTCACCCACTATTTCACCCCCTTAGTAGTTGAATTTCCAGAAACGCAGAAACACTTACTTGATTTATTTTCTGACTGAGAAACCAAATATCTGTTTCCATGTTGTTGTTGTCGTGGTCTTCAGTCCTGAGACTGGTTTGATGCAGCTCTCCATCCTACTCTATCCTGTGCAAGCTTCTTCATCTCCCAGTACCTACTGCAACCTACATCCTTCTGAATCTGCTTAGTGTATTGATCTCTTGGTCTCCCTCTACGATTTTTACCCTCCATGCTGCCCTCCAATGCTAAATTTGTGATCTCTTGATGCCTCAAAACATGTCCTACCAACCGATCCCTTCTTCTAGTCAAGTTGTGCCACAAACTTCTCTTCTCCCCAATCCTATTCAATACCTCCTCATTAGTTACGTGATCTACCCACCTTATCTTCAGCATTCTTCTGTAGCACCACATTTAGAAAGCTTCTATTCTCTTCTTGTCCAAACTGGTTATCGACCATGTTTCACTTCCATAAATGGCTACACTCCATACAAATACTTTCAGAAACAACTTCCTGACACTTAAATCTATACTCGACGTTAACAAATTTCTCTTCTTCAGAAACGCTTTCCTTGCCATTGCCAGACTACATTTTATATCCTCTCTACTTCGACCATCATCAGTTATTTTGCTCCCCAAATAGCAAAACTCCTTTACTACTTTAAATGCCTCATTTCCTAATCTAATTCCCTCAGCATCACCCGACTTAATTCGACTACATTCCATTACCCTCGTTTTGCTTTTGTTGATGTTCATCTTATATCCTCCTTTCAAGACACTGTTCATTCCGTTCAAATGCTCTTCCATGTCCATTGCTGTCTCTGACAGAATTACAACGTCATCGGCGAACCTCAAAGTTTTTATTTCTTCTCCATGGATTTTAATACCTACTCCGAACTTTTCTTTTGTTTCCTTTACTGCTTGCTCAATATACTGATTGAATAGCATCGGAGAGAGGCTACAACCCTGTCTCACTCCCTTCCCAACTGCTGTTTCCCTTTCATGCCCCTAGACTCTTATAACTGCCATCTGGTTTCTGTACAAATTGTAAATAGCCTTTCGCTCCCTGTATTTTACCCCTGCCACCTTTAGAATTTGAAA
Source organism: Schistocerca americana (assembly GCF_021461395.2). NCBI lineage: Eukaryota > Metazoa > Arthropoda > Insecta > Orthoptera > Acrididae > Schistocerca > Schistocerca americana. The sequence goes on from NC_060127.1 coordinate 84,356,547, forward strand.
GAGAGTATTCCAGTCAACATTGTCAAAAGCTTTCTCTAAGTCTACAAATGCTAGAAACGTAGGTTTGCCTTTCCTTAATCTCTCTTCTAACATAAGTCGTAGGGTCAGTATTGCCTCACGTGTTCCAACATTTCTACGGAATCCAAACTGATCTTCCCCGAGGTCGGCTTCTACCAGTTTTCCCATCCGTCTGTAAAGAATTTGCGTTAGTATTTTGCAGCTGTGACTTATTAAACTGATAGTTCGGTAATTTTCACATCTGTCAACACCTGCTTTCTTTGGGATTGGAATTGTTATATTCTTCTTGAAGTCTGAGGGAATTTCGCCTGTCTCATACATTTTGTTATATACGGTATAAGATGGTGGTAAGCTCAGTCTGAGTGCCTCTATCTTTTCTCCTAGGCGATTCGTACGAAAATGTTTGAATGACCGGAAAGACTTGCAACAATCCGTTCTGAATTATAACTTATGACCTGTAGTTACTTGGCAGCACTGACTGTTTACATTCGTGATAAGCACCGATTGCACCACATTGTGCCACGATGTCAGACACTTCGTCAAATAAAACTTCTTCAATTATTTTCACGTACAATACTAGCCCCTTTCTTGCGTCCTACGTGTTCTGTTCAAGAAATGTAATTTTCTGAATATTTCTGTACGCGCCCACGCGTACCGACCGCTACCTTCCGATACATTCGCCGGTCAAGGTCTGTGTTGTGTTGAGACTGCGCTGGCGTCCTTCCAGAGGGTAAGCCTGCCGGCGTCGCACGCTACGCTTACGTAAACCTCCCATGCGGTTCGACCGCACCGAAACAACACACGCGTCTTTCACGTGATGTGTAGCAGAGCGCGCAAGTCATCTGGACGGTTCGATTTTATTCCGGTGCTTTTTATCACCAAAACCACTACTCAGAAACGGTTCTGACAGGGGAACCTCCCCATCGCACCCCCCCCCCCCTTTCCCCCTCAGATTTAGTTATAAGTTGGCACAGTGGATAGGCCTTGAAAAACTGAGCACAGATCAATCGAGAAAACAGGAAGTTGTGTAGAACTATGAAAAAAATAAGCAAAATATACACACTGAGTAGTCCACGTGCAAGATAGGCAACATCAAGGATAGTCTGAGCTCAGGAGCGCCGTGGTCCAGTGGTTAGCGTGAGCAGCTGCGGACCGGAAGGCTCTGGGTTCAAGTCTTCCCTTGAGTGAAATGTTTACTTCCTTTATTTTCGCAAAGTTATGATCTGTCCGTTCGTTCATTGACGCCTCTGTTCACTGTAATAAGTTTAGTGTCTGTGTTTTGCGACCGCACCGCAAAACCGTGCGATTAGTAGACGAAAGGACGTGCCTCTCCAATGGGAACCGAAAACATTTAAGGCACTCTCGTCCAAAGTAGCGAACAGTCAACTAGGGAGCCTCGTTAGCAGGAATACTCTCTTTTGCGTGCGCTGTAGTCGACTGACGTCGTGTGTTTCGATGTTTCTTTAGGTGTTACCTCGCATCGGACGGACAGATAATAATTGTCTGAAAATAAAAAATTAAACTTTTCACTCGAGGGAAGACTTGAACCAAGGACCTCTCGTTCTGCAGCTGCTCACGCTAACCACGAGACCACGGCGCTCCCGAGTTCACACTATCCTTGATGTTGCCTATCTTGCGCATGGACTACTCAGTGTGTATATTTTGCTTATTTTTATCAAAGTTCCACACAACTTCTTCCTGTTTTCTCGATTCATCTGTATTCAGTCTTTGAAGGCCTATCCACTGTGCCAACTTATAACTAAATTTGAGGGGGTTGCGGCAGATTATAATAGGCTCCCGACAATAAACGACCTGGTTGATGGTATTGACAGCGCCCTTAGACTGTTTGCCGATGATGCTGTAGTCTACAGGAAAGTAGCTGGCCCCTGTGGCGAGAGGATCTAGGCGCTTCAGTCCGGAACCGCGTGCTGCTACGGTCGTAGGTTCGAATCCTGCCTCGGGCTTGGATGTGTGTGATGTCCTTAGGTTAGTTAGGTTTAAGTAGTTCTAAGTTCTAGGGGACTGATGACCTCAGATGTTGTCCCATAGTGCTCAGAGCCATTTGAACCATTTTTGTAATGGCTGGCAGTTATCTCTCAATATTAGTAAGTGTAACCCACTGCGTATAACAAGGCGAAAATCCCCATTAATGTATGAGTACAAAATAAATGATCAGTCTTTGGAAGCGGTAACATCAGTCAAGTATCTGGGCGTGACTGTTCCTAATGATCTCAAATGGAATGATCAATTACACAAGTAACGGGTAAGGCGAACTCTAGATTGAGGTTTATTGGCAGAATCCTGAAGCGATGCAGTCCTTCAACAAAGGAAATAGCTTACAATACGTTGGTTCTTCCAGTCTTAGAGTACTGTTCGTCTACATGGGACCCTTACCAGTTGGGTCTTATTCAAGAGATTGAGAAGGTCCAAAGAAGAGCGGCAAGATTCTTGACTGGTACATTTAGCCATCGCGAGAGCGTTACAGATCTCATAGAAAGTTTGAAGTGGGACACACTTGCAGATAGACGACGCGCTAAACAGAAGGGGCTGCTCACTAAATTCCGAAATCCAATCTTCGGCGAGGATGTAGAGCATATATCATTACCACCTACTTTCAAATCGCGCAATGATCACCATTCAAAGATAAGGGAAATTAGAGCTCGTACTGAGGCGTTCAGACAGTTTTATTTCCCTCGCGCGATCCACGAGTGAACAGAGAAAGGGGAGGGGGGGGAATATGACGTTGGCGCGAATTGTGCCCTCCGCCACACACCGCTTGGTGGCTAGCGGAGTATGTATGTAGATATGTAGATGCTCACCTTATGATGGTGTCATTGCTAGCCTCAGAGACTTGCTAATTTGTAACCAACCTAATCGTAATGTGGCGGTCATAGTTTGCCACCCGTGGAAAGTGTGGAATTGCTAAGTGTTGTCCAGAGGTCAGCATGCGAGTCGAGGCTGGCCCACTAAGTTAGTTCGTCCAGACCGCTGACAGTACATGAATTAGCTTGATAAAATGTTTGGAACACGCGACGTTGTGATACAGTGTAAATTTAAGTGCTACGTTTAGAATACTATGACATGGTCACACGATCGGAGTGAACAGGACTCGGTTGGGAGAATGACAAATTCTGGGCTCTGTTCACACACTGTGTCGTGTACTGACGGAAAAAAATCGCAAAACAAAGGAGGACTTGTGCGACATAAACGAAAGTTGGTAGGCGTCTCTCTACATTTGAATCACGACGTTTGTTCAAGTTCAGCACCAGTGGTGTTAGTAGGAAAGAATGAAAATCAAATTTGCTTTAAATACGCGCTGTGACGGTCGTGAGCGTTAGTTACCTTTGAGATTGGACGTCGGAATCGATGTTAGTCAACAATGTTTTCAGGCGACGAAGACGTCATTATCAACACCTCACTCAGTTTGAACTTGATCGCGTAATACGAGGGTCACTCCAAAAGAAATGCACACTATTTTTTTTAATCCATCTTTTATTCTACATATTTGAAAGTTTTACAGTGTGTAGATACATCCCTTAGGAACAATATTTTCATTTCTCCGCATAATTTCCATCCCTCTCAACTGCCTTATGCCATCTTGGAACCAGCGCCTGTATCCCCCCAAGGTAAAATTCTAGACCAACCTGTTGGAGCCACTGCTCGGCAGCGTGCACAAGGAAGTCATCATCATCAAACCTTGTTCCACGAAGAGACTCTTTCAGTTTCCTAAAGAGATGATAGTCACGTGGAGCCAGGTCAGGACTGTAAGGCGGGTGTTTCAGTGTTGTCCATCCAAGTTTTGTGATCGCTTCCATGGTTTTTTGACTGACATGGGGCCGTGCATTGTCGTGCAACAGCAAAACATCCTGCTTTTGCCGATGTGGTCGAACACGACTCAGTCGAGCTTCAAGTTTCAGCAGTGTCGTCACATAAGCATCAGAATTTATGGTGGTTCAACTTGGCATGATGTCCACAAGCAAGAGTCCTTCGGAATCGAAAATCACCGTAGCCATAACTTTTCCAGCAGAAGGTGTGGTTTTGGATTTTTTTTTTTTTTTCTTGGGTGAATTTGCATGATGCCACTCCATTGATTGCCTCTTCGTCTCTGGTGAAAGATGATGGAGCCATGTTTCATCACCTTCACAGTTCTTCCAAGAAATCGATCTCCACCATTCTCGTACTGTTCCAAAAGTTCACTGCATACCGTTTCTCTTGTTTCTTTGTGAGCCACTGGCAACATGCTGGGAACCCACCTGGGACAAACCTTTTTTAACGCCAACACTTTCAGTATTCTACAAACACTTCCTTCCCCTATCCCAACGTAGCGTGACAATTCGTTCACTGTGTTGCGTCTGTCAGCAGTCAACAATTCGTTAACTCTCTGCACATTGTCTGGAGTGTGTGCAGCACGAGGCCTGCCGCTGCCCGCTTTCATCACGTAACCTGCTTGCCCACCGACTAACTGTACTGCGATCGACAGCCGCATCTCCATGCACCTTTTTCAACCTCTTGTGGCTGTTTCCCATTGTCTCGTTTTCACAGCACAGGAATTCTATGACAGCACGTTGCTTCTGACGAACGTCAAGTGTATCACGCACCTTGAAGACATGCTGTGACGGCGCCACTCACGGGAACAGGTTGTATGTATACACTGTAAAAGTTTCACACATGCAGAATTAAAACTGTACTTTAGAAGAATACTGTGCATTTCTTTTGGAGTGACCCTCGTAGGACTACTAGGACTGGATGTACCTTCCGCGATATTGCAGAAAGACTTGGCAGGAATGTAGCCACTGGCAGCGATGTTGACGGACAGCTACGGTCGCAAGACACCGACCTTCAGAAAGCCACGTGGCGCTACCGAGAGGAAAGACCGTCATATCTGGCGTATGGCTGTAGAGCATCATACGGCGTCTGCTGCAGCAGTTCGACCAACAGTTGCCAACGCAGTGACACAACGAACTGTTACAAATCTGTTACTACAAGGACAGCTCCGAGCCAGACTCCCTGTAGCTTGCATTCCACAGACCCCAAACCACCTGCATTTGCGAATTTAGTGGTGTCAAGTAAAACATCATTGGAGGGCGGACTGGAGGTATGTTGTGTTATCTGATAAAAGCTGGATCTGCCTCAGTGCCAGAGATGGCCGCACATTGCTGAGTAAGAAGCCAGTTGAGAGACTACAACCACGCAATCTGTGTGCAAGCCACATTAGTCCTAAATGTAAATCTCGTTTTTCCAACAGGATAACGCTCACCCATACATCGCTGTTGTAAGCCAACATGCTCTATACAGTGTCGACATGTTGCCTTGGCCTGCTCGATCACTACATCTGTCTCCAGTCGAGCACGTGTGGGACAACATCGGATAATGCAAGCGTCACCTACAGCCAGCACGAACCGTCCCTGCAACAGGCGTGGAACTTCTCCCACAAAATGACATCCGGCACATGTGCGAGGGTTATCCCAAAAGTAAGGTCTGCTATTTTTTTATACACTAGTGGCCATTAAAATTGCTTCACCACGAAGATGACGTGCTACAGTCGCGAAATTTAACCGTCAGGAAGAAGATCCTGTGATATGCAAATGATTAGCTTTCCAGAGCATTCGCACAAAAGTGGCGCCGGTGGCGACACCTACAACGTGCTGACATGAGGAAAGTTACCAACCGATTTCTCAAACACAAACAGCAGTTGACCGGCGTTGCCTGGTGAAACGTAGTTGCGATGCCTCGTGTAAGGAGGAGAAATGCGTACCATCACGTTTCCGGCTTTAAAGGTCGGATATTAGCCCATCGCGATTGCTGTTCATCGTATCGCGACACTGCTGCTCGCGTTGGTCGAGATTCAATGACTGTTAGCAGAATATGGAATCGGTGGGTTCAGGAGGGTAATACGGAACGCCGTGCTGGATCCCAACAGCCTCGTATCACCAGCAGTCGAGATGACACGCTTCTTATGCGCATGGCTGTAACGGATTGTGCAGCAACGTCTCGATCCCTGAGTCGACATATGGGGACGTTTGCAAGACAACAACCATCTGCACGAACATTTCGACGACGTTTGCGGCAGCATGGACTATCAGCTCGGAGACCACGGCTGCGGTTACCCTTGACGCTGTATCACAGACAAGAGCGCCTGCGATTGTGTACTCGACGACGAACCTGGGTGCACGAATGGGAAAACGTCATTTTTCTCGGATGAATCCAGGTTCTGTTTACAGCATCATCCGTGTTGGGCGACATCGCGGTGAACGCTCATTGGAAGCGTGTATTCGTCATCGCCATACTGGCGTATAACACTGCGTGGTGGTATGAGGTGCCGTTGGTTACACGTCTCGGTCACCTCTTGTTCACATTGACGGCACTTAGAACAGTGGACGTTACATTTCAGATGTGTTACGACCCGTGGCTCTACCCTTCATTCGATCCCTACGAAATCCTACATTTCAGCAGGATAATGCACGACCGCAGTTGCAGGTCCTCTACGGGCCTTTCTGGATACAGAAAATATTCGACTGCTGCCCTGGCCAGCACATTCTCCAGATCTCTCACCAATAGAAAACATCTGGTCAATGGTGGCTCTGAGCACTATGGGACTTAACTTCTAAGGTCACCAGTCCTACTTAAACCTAACTAACCTAAGGACATCACACACACCCATGCCCGAGGCAGGATTCGAACCTACGACGGTAGCGGTCGGGCGGTTCCAGACTGTAGCGCCTACAACCGCTCGGCCACCCCAGCCGGCGACGTTTAAATTTACTAGTTCTTCGCTACTAATTCTTTTCACAACACTTTTTGCAAACAATATTCACATATGTCGCTGAATGCACCTATACAAATATATCGTGGTACCACGCTTAGATCGTGACGCATGACGTCATAAACACGGAGATGTGCGGAAAAATTCCGCGTCATGCAAAAAGTTTCAACACAATTTTTCTTCAGCAATATGACACTCCTGCAGTCTAGTCAACTGAAGGAAATGCCTCACACCTGTCAGCGCTATTGCCAGCTTTCTGTTGTGAAGCATAAAATGCTGTAGTGAAAACAACAGCCATCTGTAGAGCTGTGAAGAGACGTTGCCACACAGGCGTTTACAAAATCAAATTGTTCATATGCGAATATGAACGTTCCTAATAGAAAAACTGGCACAATGAATGCCCCAGCAGCACCGGGTTTGTGAGCTAGTACAAGATGTAAATAACTGGATGAAGACAAGGAAAACAAAGTGGAAGGCTCATGTGGGAAGACAATCTAAAATTTGTAAACATGGACGATAGCAAGGGAAATGACGACCACCCGAGAGATGGGACGGCAGTGGGTCCAGTACGTCCAAGGAATGAGGCAGACAAGTAGCAGCAGCACTAGTCAGAAGAAGAAGAAGAAGGAGGAAGAGGAGAAAGATATGTGCAACTAGATCTTATGTAACGTTTTGCTATCATAACCTTCTTTGACAACAGAAATGTATTTGTAATTGCGAGTACGAACCTCCATTGCCTGGATATTGGTTTGACAACACTGAAAATGTGTGGTACCAGGAATCGAACACGTGTTTCCCACTTTAGGAGAGCGAATGGTTGCCTTCACCGCTTCGGCTATCAGTGCACGAATCACGGCCAAACACAAACTTCGGTACGTCGTCGCCCATGACACAAAATCTGCGCTAGTACGTTATGTATAATCCCTTCCAGAAAGGACATATTTACTGAGAGTCGAGGGCCTGGTATTGGTGAATACGAGGGCAGTTCAATAAGTAATGCAACACTTTTTTTTCTGAAACAGGGGTTGTTTTATTCAGCATTGAAATACACAAAACTATTTTTCAACGTAATCTCCATTCAATGCTACGGCCTTACGCCACCTTGAAATGAGGGCCTGTATGCCTGCGCGGTACCATTCCACTGGTCGATGTCGGAGCCAACGTCGTACTGCATCAATAACTTCTTCATCATCCGCGTAGTGCCTCCCACGTATTGCGTCCTTCATTGGGCCAAACATATGGAAATTCGACGGTGCGAGATCGGGGCTGTAGGGTGCATGAGGAAGAACAGTCCACTGAAGCTTTGTGAGCTCCTCTCGGGTGTGAAGACTTGTGTGAGGTCTTGCGTTGTCATGAAGAAGGAGAAGTTCGTTCAGATTTTTGTGCCTACGAACATGCTGAAGTCGTTTCTGCAATTTCTGAAGAGTAGCACAATACACTTCAGAGTTGATCGTTTGACCATGGGAAGGACATCGAACAGAATAACCCCTTCAGCGTCCCAGAAGACTGTAACCATGACTTTACCGGCTGAGGGTATGGCTTTAAACTTTTTCTTGGTAGGGGAGTGGGTGTGGCGCCACTACATTGATTGCCGTTTTGTTTCAGGTTCGAAGTGATGAACCCATGTTTCATCGCCTGTAACAATCTTTGACAAGAAATTTTCACCCTCAGCCACATGACGAGCAAGCAATTCCGCACAGATGGTTCTCCTTTGCTCTTTATGGTGTTCGGTTAGACAACGAGGAACCCAGCGGGAACAAACCTTTGAATATCCCAACAGGTGAACAATTGTGACAGCACTACCAACAGAGATGTCAAGTTGAGAACTGAGTTGTTTGATGGTGATCCGTCGATCATCTCGAACGAGTGTGTTCGCACGCTCCGCCATTGCAGGAGTCACAGCTGTGCACGGCCGGCCCGCACGCGGGAGATCAGACAGTCTTGCTTGACCTTGCGGCGATGATGACACACGCTTTGCCCAACGACTCACCGTGCTTTTGTCCACTGCCAGATCACCGTAGACATTCTGCAAGCGCCTATGAATATCTGAGATGCCCTGGTTTTCCGCCAAAAGAAACTCGATCACTGCCCGTTGTTTGCAACGCACATCCGTTACAGACGCCATTTTAATAGCTCCGTACAGCGCTGCCACCTGTCGGAAGTCAATGAAACTATGCGAGACGAAGCGGGAATGTTTGAAAATATCCCACAAGAAATTTCCAGTATTTTCAACCAAAATTGGCCGAGAAAAAAAAAGTGTTGCATTACTTATTGAACTGCCCTCGTAAATACGAAAAAACAGTGTGTTACTAAGAAGGACAATTGCAATGCTCCTCCGTACGTGCATGCATGTATGTCGGAAGCTGCATTGCACCGTACTTCTTAATAACACAAGCACTGCTTTTTCGTGCATATTTGAGAGGTCTTTTAGTAAATTACTCTGCGATTGTTCTTGTTTTCTGTGCATTGCACGACGCTCACCCACTTTTAACACAAAAGGCTGAACTTAGTTTTTCGTCTTTTCCCCAGTTTTCCGTTATTGTTCCAGTTTTTTTCTGGCTTCCAAGTACTGAACGAACTGATGATGCGGCTCGCGTTCGTCATTTTGTCAGTCACTTGGCGCTCCGTGGAAACATTTGTTACCTCTGATGCATTCCAAAAATAGGACACTAGTATTCCTAATGTTTCTGCACACTGAATAAATTTTCAGCTGCCACGACCGCTGATATCATTTAGATTACGGGTTTCAGAAATTTCTCTGTTGCCATCTTCGGATCTGCAAAAGATGGGGCCGAAAGTGCTAGACTAGAGCGACCACCATAACAGGACACACAGTTATAACCAAGATTTGCAAAGCATGGAATAAGAACGCACCTATGTTTAGCTCATTACACATTCTTCTATTTAAGTAAAGTAAGTGGTGCTATACAATGTATGTCTATGTTGGTGTCTATCTAGGAGTCGGCATATCACTTTTAAAATAACAGCTATATACACACATGTTATTGCACGAACTGCAGGTCGTCACATTTATCATCACTATACAACTGACACAGCATAAACTTCTTAATGATACGTAAGTACATCGGATGGCGCAGTGGTAGCGACAATCAATATTATCATCTCACATTAGATTGATGTATGGATCTATTATTGAATATAATACAATGTTTCAAATAGATTATATAATGGTAAGTCAGAGATTTGGGAACCAGGTTTTAAATTGTAAGACATTTCCAGGGACAGATGTGGACTCTGACCACAATCTATTGGTTATGAACTGTACATTAGAACTAAAAAAACTGCAAAAAGGTGGGAATTTAAGGAGATGGGGCCTGGATAAACTGACTAAACCAGAGGCTGTAGACAGTTTCCATGTATGGAAGTGAAACGTGGACGCTAAATAGTTTAGACAGAAAGAGAATAGAAGCTTTCGAAATGTGGTGCTACAGAAGAATGCTGAAGATTAGATGGGTAGATCAGATAACTAATGAGGAGGTATTGAATAGAATTGGAGAGAAGAGAAATTTGTGGCTCAACTTGACAAGAAGAAGGGACCGGTTGGTAGGGGATATTATGAGACATCGAGGGATCACCAATTTAGTACTGGAGGGCAGCGTGGAGGGTAAAAATCGTAGAGGGAGACCAAGAGATGAATACACTAAGCAGATTCAGAAGGGCGTAGGTTGCAGTAGGTACTGGGAGATGAAGAAGCTTGCGCAGGATAGAGTAGCATCAAACCAGTCTCTGGACTGAAGACCTCAACAACAACATATGCCTAAATTATTATCATGACATCTAAGCCAAGTCAGTGTTCTACCTGACTGTAAAAACATATGCAACACTCACGAAACATAATTTATGCGTAAACTTTTTTATATCGTTTTATAAATTTATTAAAAACATTTATTAGAAAATTTTAATAATTTTTTATCAGAATTTTCCTTTATACAAAATCACAACCAATACGACTACTTAGAACCGCCTAAAAGCTCTCTAAGTACAGCTAGTAGTATCATATGAAGGGCTTATTTCAATAGTGGTACAAGTGCATCACCTCCACTTTCCTGTCTATAATGCTTCTGAAATTAATGATCCAAACAAACGGAAAGAGAGGTTCATCTCTAGCAAGAAGCCATATGCTTGAACATTCCTGGTATCTCAACTGCAGATTTTTCAGCGCTCATTTAACATTAAGACTCTGTATCTCAAAATGAACAAAAATGGACTTGTACCACTATTGGAATAAGCCCTTCATATGTAGGTTGATTTCACTACGTCCAGGCACAGATATATTGCATCAAGAATACATTCAAAGTGCATGTAGTAATAATGGGGCTATTTAGTAGTTGTGCATTTGTTGTCAGTTACAATGTTTACATGAACTAATCCACGACAAAATGTCCCTCGAGGTGTAGGTAAGATCTCGCCACATAACGTGTATCATCTGATAACTAGATGAAAACTTCTCCAGTGTTTAATATGACCGAAGAACAATTATTGCACTATGTGGGATTGCAATTGCTCTTAAACTGATCCCATAATCTTTCGTTAGCATCTCTCTCTCACGTATGCCTGTGCTAAAACAAAATACACTACTGACCACTAAAATTGCTACACCACGAAGATGACGTACTACAGACGCGAAATTTAGCCGACAGGAAGAAGATGCTGTGATACGCAAATGATTAGCTTTTCAGAGCATTCACACAAGGTTGGCGCCGGTGGCGACACCTACAACGCGCTGACATGAGGAAAGTTTCCAACCGTTTTCTCATGATTTGACCGGCGTTGCCTGGTGAAACGTTGTTGTGATGCCTCGTGCAAGGAGGGAAATGCGTACCATCACGTTTCCGACTGTGATAAAGGTCGGATTGTAGCCTATCGCGATTGCGGTTTATCGTATCGCAACATTGCTGCTCGCGTTGGTCGAAATCCAATGAATGTTAGTCGAATATGGAATCGGTGGGCTCAGGAAGGTCTTAATACCCCAGTCTCAACTCTTGATGAACTGTGGTATCGTGTTCAAGCTGCAGGGGCAGCTGTACCTGTACGCGCCATCCAAGCTCTGTTTGACTCAATGGCCAGGCGTATCAAGGCCGTTATTACGCCCAGATGTGGTTGTTCTGCGTACTGATTTTTCAGGATCTACGCACCCAAATTGCGTGAAAATGTAATCACATGTCAGTTCTAGTATAATACATCTGTCCAATGAATACCCGTTTATCATCTGCATTTCTTCTTGGTGTAGCAATTTTTTGGCCAGTAGTATATTAGGGTTTTTATATTGGGCGATTAAAGGGATGATCTTGTTGTTATGAGGTTAATAACATAGTGAGATGCAGGGCTTTCAGCAACATGGTAGGGTGTAGAAATTCGTCGTCTCTAGCACTGTTGTCTCCGTGACGTGTTTCAGGAGTATGTAGCTACAGTGCAACGCCGGTGGCAGAAAATATTGCTCCTGTGCTGGAAGCCGTCCCGAAGGCGACGCGGTTTAGAGGTGCTGAATAATGGAAAACTGCGGCAATTTTTTTCACCCCGAGCTCTCGGGGTGTATATTTATAGCGCCGGCAGGTAGTGAAGCACAGGATGTCGTGACAGGCAGGTAGAGCCCAAGTTACGGCTCGCCGTAAATCCTGGAGGGCAGCAGCTGCGCTTTGGGGGAGTGCGTGATGCGCGGCGTCGCGCGGGCGAGCGCTCGGTGGCCGGAATTCCGATGACCCGGCTGAGCTGGCGGCCATTGACCCGTGTCTGCCGGGGCCGTGCCTCAGCCGTCTCCTGTCCGAACAGGATAGTGTGACTGCGGTCAAATCCATCAGAGGGTCTTCCAAAATCGTGTGACAGAAACATTAAGCACTTTTGACATTCGTCATATAGTGTGAATATCACAGGAACATGTTACACTACTGGCCATTAAAATTGCTACACCAAGAAGAAATGCAGATGATAAACGGGTATTCATTGAACGAATGTAATATACTAGAACTGACATGTAATTACATTTCCACGCAATTTGGGTGCATAGATCCTGAGAAATCAGTACGCAGAACAACCACCTCTGGCCGTAATAACGGCCTTGATACACCTGGGGATTGAGTCAAACAGAGCTTGGATGGCGTGTACAGGGACAGATGCCCATGCAGCTTCAACACGATACTGACGTATTGTGACTGCCACCATTGACCAGACGTTTTCAATTGGTGAGAGATTTGGAGAATGTGCTGGCCAGGTCAGCAGTTGAACATTTTCTGTATCCAGAAAGGCCCGTACAGGACCTGCAACATGCGGTCGTGCATTATCCTGCTGAAGTGAAGGGTTTCGCAGGGATCGAATGAAGGATAGATCTACCGGTCGTAACACATCTGAAATGTAACGTCCACTGTTCAAAGTGCCGTCAATGCGAACAAGAGGTGACCGAGACGTGTAACCAATGGCACCCCATACCATCACGCCGGGTGATACGCCAGTATGGCGATGACGAATACACGCTTCCAATATGCGTTCACCGCGATGTCGCCAAACACGGATGCGACCATCATGACGCTGTAAACAGAACCTGGGTTCATCCGAAAGAATGACGTTTCGCCATTCCTGCACCCATGTTCGTCGTTGAGTACACCATCGCAGGCGTTCGTGTCTGTGATGCAGCGTCAAGGGTAACCGGAGCCAATGTCTCCGAGCTGATAGTCCATGTGCTGTTGCAAACGTCGTCGAACTGTTCGTGCAGATGGTTGTTGTCTTGCAAACGCCCCCATCTGTTGATTCAGGAATCGAGACGTGGCTGCACGATCCGGTGCAGCCGTGCGGATAAGATGCCTGCCATCTCGACTGCTAGTGATACGAAACCGTTGAGATCCAACACGGCGTTCCGTATTGCCTTCCTGAACCCACCGATTCCATGTTCTGCTAACAGTCATTGGATTTCGACCAACGCGAGCAGCAATGTCGCAATACGATAATTCGCAATCGCGATAGGCCACAATCCGACCTTTATCATGGCGAAACGTGATGGTACGCATTTCTCCTTCTTACACGAGGCATCACATCAACGTTTCATCAGGCAACGCCGGTCAACTACTGTTTGTGTATGAGAAATCGGTTGGAAACTTTTCTCATGTCAGCACGTTGTAGGTGTCGCAACCGGCGTCAACCTTTTGTGAATGCTCTGAAAACCTAATTTTTTCATATCACAGATCTTCTTCCTGTCGGTTAAATTTCGCGTCTGTCGCACGTCATCTTCGTGGTGTAGCAATTTTAATGGCCAGTAGTTTTCATTACTTGTACGTATTAATTACATTATTCACTCATGTTGATTTTGTTGTTGTTGTTGTTGTTGTTGTTGTGGTTTTCAGTCCAAAGACTGGTTTATTGCAGCTCTACATGCTATTTTTATCCTGTGCAAGCCTTTTCATCTCCGAGTAACTACTGCAACCTACATCCTTCTGAATCTGCTTACTGTATTCATGTCTTGGTCTCCCTCTGCGATTTCCCCCCAGTAATAAACTGGAGATCGCTTGATGCCTCGGAATGTGTCCTACCAACCAATCCCTTCTCCTAGTCAGGTCGTATGACAGATTTCTCTCTTCTTCCTAATTCTATTCATTACCTGCTCATTATATATGGAGATGGTGTCTGTCCTTTCTGACATGTACCATCGGTGACCATGCAGCTCATTAAAATGAAATTACAATGAAATGAATCCTCCTAGCTATATACATGCGTTGATATAAGCTGAGAATGTGGGTCCCACGGGAGGCTGCCAGAGATGAGTCCCTGCAGTCGCACTAACCTCTGTGTCCTTGGTAGCTCAGATGGATGGAGCGTCTGCCAAGTAAGCGGGAGATCCCGGTTTCGAGTCCCGGTCAGGAGACACATTTTCAACTGTCCCCGTTGACTTATAACAACGCCTGTATGCACCTAGGGGTATTCATTTCATTGTAATTTACCTGCTCGTTAGTTACGTGATCCACCCATCTAATCTTGAGCATTCTTCTGTAGCACCACATTTCAAATGCTTCTATTCCCTTCTTGTCTAATCTGTCTATTGTCCATATTTCACTTCCATACATGCCTACACTCAATGAAAATACTTTCAGAAAGGACTTCTTATACTCGAAGATGGAAACAAGCTTCTCTTCTTCAGAAACGTTTGTTTTGCCGTTGCCAGTCTGTATTTTATATCGTCCCTACTTCGACCATCATCAGTTATTTTGCTTCCCAAATAACAAAACTTATCTACTACTTTAAGTGTTTCGTTTCCTAATCTAATTCCCTTAGCATCACCTGATTCAATTAGACTACATTCCGTTACCCTCGTTTTGCTTTTGTTGATGTTCATCTTATACCCTCCGTTCAACTGCTCGTCCAAGTCCTTGGCTGTCTCTGACAGAATTACGTCATTGGCGAACCTCAAAGACTTTATTTCTTTTCCCTGGACTTTCATTCCGACCGCATAGTTTTCTTTTGTTTCTTTTACTGCTTGCTCAATAAATAGATTGAATAACGTCGGGTACAGGCTGCAGCGTGCTCACCCCCTTCTCAACCACTGCTCCCCTTTCGTGCCCCTCAACTCTTGTAACTGCCACCTGGTTCCTCTACAAATTGTAAACAGCCTTTCGCTTCATATATTTTTACCCCTGCCACATTTATAATTTGAGAGAGAGTATTCCGGTCAACATTGTCAAAAGTTTTCTCCAAGTCTACAAATGCTACAAACGTAGGTTTCCCATTCCTTAACCTATCTTCTATGAGAAGTCGTGTGGTCAGTATTGCCTCGCGTCTTCCTACATTTCCCAGAATCGAAGCTGATCTCCCCTGAGGTCGGCTTCGACTAGTTTTTCGATTCTTCTGTAAGGGTTTCGTATTAGTGTTTCGCAACAGTGTGATATTATACGGATAGTTTGGTAATTTCCACACCGGTCAGCAGCCGCTTTCTTTGGAATGGGAATTATAATATTATTCTTAGAATCTGAGGCTATTTCGCCTGCCTCATACATCCTGCTCAACAGATGGAAGATTTCTGTCATGGCTGACTCTCCCAAGCCTATCAGTAGCTCTGACGGAATGCTCCCCAGGGCCTTCTTTTGACTTAAGTCTTTCGGTGTTTATGACAGCGTCAAAACAGAAACTGGTAAACGGAAAGAGTTATAACCCCTTTATACGTTCAAGAAATATATGTTTTGCACAGTTATTCTTTAACACTAAGACGTTCCTATAGTAGAATCAGCCTAAGGAGATCACTGAAGCGCGGCAGCGCTTTTTGACAGCTTTCGACTGTGAAGCACCAACGGCCGCCATTTATAGAGCGATGGAGGGACGCTGTCATACAGACACCTACAAAATCACGTAGTAGACATGTGAATCAACTGCACCCAGCGTAAAAAAACTCTCCTTGATATTGCACTACAAACACAGTTCATTTTTTTTTTGTTTCCGTTTCTAATAGAAAATTAGCAAAACGAATATCCAGGCAATGCTGGGTTTGTTAACTAGTTATATCAAAAGGTAGCAGTTACACTGAATCAATACGAAATACATTCTACTAGGAATGTAAATATTTTGAAAGATATTTTGTCTCCTGTAAGCTGATGCCGTTGATGTGGATGTGCCCGTTACTAGTTAAATAGCCAGATTTTTGCCAGCATTTAAGGTCAACACTTTGTCTTCAACATCGATGTTTCTAAGACTCCAATATCGATGTTAAAACATGGATGTTTAAGCTCCCATTATCTACATCTTGTAACTGTCTAAGATCATTGACCACCCTTAGAATACAGTTGTCACGTCAGACTCACCATGGCGTGCGTGAAACGTGGCGGCGGTGGGCCGCGACCGCCTACATATAGTGACGTCACAGCCTTCTAGGGACACGCGTCTGCACAGTTTACGGTGTGATTCCCAGCAAGGAATTTCGCTGCAGACGTGCACAGCGTCATATGTTGTGCATTACTTTGCGCGGTAGTGAAAAGGAAACAACACGCTCTTGTCACGAGGGCTGCTTGTCGCAGGCTCTGCTGCGTAATCTGTGGGCTGCGGAGTTACTCACCAAACCAACGACAGCTCAGCTGCAACCGCAAACTCACCGTCCCGCAGTGGCTTCCTTTTACTGCCAGAGCAGCGAGCGTTTCCCCTCTGCAGAACACGACGCTCACGAACACCGCCCCTCCCCTCCCCTCCCACCCAACCAATTCCCCCTACACTGGACAACTCTCTCCTCCCTAACCTCCCCTCCCCCCTTCGCAGGTCTCTCCCCACCGGCTGCTTTCACAATCGCAGGGACCTTGCGCGGTGTGACAATGCGACTGGAGAGAAGGTAATGAGCGCCTAACTGTGTATATTACCACAGGCGCTTCGTCGTGGGCGCGTCTCCTAACAACACTATGATGTACACTACTGACCATTAAAATTGCCACATCAAGCAGAAATGCAAATGATAAACGGGTATTCATTGGACAAACATATTATACTAGAACTGACGTGTGATCACATTTTCACTCAATTTCGGTGCATAGATCCTGAGAAATCAGTACCCAGTACAACCACCTCTGGCCGTGATAACGGCCTTGATACGTCTGGGCACTGAGTCAGAGCTTGGATGGCGTGTACAGGTACAGCTGCCCATGCAGCTTCAACACGGTACCACAGTTCGTCAAGAGTAGTGACTGGCGTATTGTGACGAGCCAGTTCCTCGGCCATGATTGACCAGACATTTTCAATTGGTGATAGATCTGGAGACTGTGCTGGCCAGGGCAGCAGTCCAACATTTTCTGTATCCAGAATGGCCCATACAGGACCTGTAACATACGGTCATGCATTATCCTGCTGAAATGTAGGGTTTCGCAGGGATCGAATGAAGGGTAGAGCCACGGGTCGTATCACATCTTAAATGTAACGACCACTGTTCAAAGTGCCGTCAATGCGAACAAGAGGTGACAGAGACGTGTAATCAATGGCACCCCATACCATCACGCTGGGTGATACGCCAGTATAGCGATGACGAATACACGCTTCCAATGTGCGTTCACCCTGATGTCGCCAAACACGGATGCGGCCATCATGATGCTGTAAACAGAACCTGGATTCATCCAAAAAAAATGACGTTTTGCTATTCATGCACCCAGGTTCGTCGTTGAGTATACCATCGCAGGCGCTCCTGTCTGTGATGCTGCGTCAAGGGTAACTACGGCAATGGTCTCCGAGCTGATAGTCCATGCTGCTGCAAACGTCGTCAAACTGTTCGTGCCGATGGTTGTTGTCTTGCAAACGTCCCCATCTATTGAGTCAGGGATCGAGATGTGGCTGCACGATCCGTTACAGCCATGTGGATAAGATGCCTGTCATCTCGACTGCTAATGATACGAGGCCATTGGGATGCAGCATGGCGTTCCCTATTACCCTCCTGAACCCACCGATTCCATATTCTGCCGCGCAGGATTAGCCGAGCGGTCTGAGGCGCTGCAGTCGTCGACTGTGCGGTTGGTCCTGGCGGAGGTTCGAGTCCTCCCTCGGGCATGGGTGTGTATGTTTGTCCTTAGGAGAATTGAGGTTAATTAGTGTGTAAGCTGAAGGACTGATGACCTTAGCGGTTAGTCTCATAAGATTTCACACATATTTGAACATTTGAACATTCCATATTCTGCTAGCATATATTGGATCTCACCAACGGGAGCAGCAATGTCGCGATACGATAAACCACAATCCGATAGGCTACAATCCGACCTGTATCAAAGTCGGAAACGTGATGGTACACATTTGTCCTCCTTACACGAGGCATCACAACAATGTTTCACCAGGCAACGCCGGTCAACTGCTGTTTGTGTATGAGAAATCGGTTGGAAACTTTCCTCATGTCAGCACGTTGCAGGTGTCGCCACCGGCTCCAACAATGTGTGAATGTTCTGAAAAGCTAATCATTTGCATATCACAGCATCCTCTTCCTGTCGGTTAAATTTCGAGTCTGTAGCACGTCATCTTCGTGGTTTATCAATTTTAATGGCCAGTAGTGTATGTAGGTATCTCCACTGCTGAAAGATACAGTATCCCAGAAGGCCATCCTACCACGCAGCAGTATCGCCAATTAGAAAATTTAGCTGTACAACATACTTTTAGGCTTCGCGAGTCTACTTGCCGCCGTGTCTGGCGGAGGGTACTTCGTGCAACCCTGTTATTCTCCCCCCCCCCCCCCCCCCCCTCTTTTCTGTTCCAGTCGCGAATGGTCCGCGGCAGAAACGATTGCTGGTAAGCCTCCATGTGATCTAGGTTCACTCTGATTTTACTTTCATAATCTTCTCGCGGGAGATACGTGGGAAGAAGCAAGACTCTCCTAGCAACGCATGCTCTCGGAATTTGAACGGTCATGCACACAGTGCTGCAGCACGCCTCTCCTTTTGCCATTGGACGTGGCCGAACAACTCAGTGAAGCTTTTGCGCTTAGTAAATGAACGTGGAACTAAATATCCTGCTGTTCTTTGGCTCTTCTATAGTTCCTCTATGAATGTTATTTTAACACGCCCAGGAATGGAACTAACAACGAAGATAATAACAAAAGGGTGTCCGCAGGTATCATTGTGTGAGTTTTGGGATGTAGCATTTGAACCCATACTACATAAGATACATGATAGCTGTAACGTAGGCGCCTGCGTCTCGTGGTCGTGCGATAGCGTTCTCGCTTCCCACGCCCGGGTTCCCGGGTTCGATTCCCGCCGGGGTCAGGGATTTTCTCTGCCTCGTGATGACTGGGTGTTGTGTGATGTCCTTAGGTTAGTTAGGTTTAAGTAGTTCTAAGTTCTAGGGGACTGATGACCATAGATGTTAAGTGGCTGGCTCTGAGCACTATGGGACTTAACATCTATGGTCATCAGTCCCCTAGAACTTAGAACTACTTAAACCTAACTAACCTAAGGACAGCACACAACACCCAGCCATCACGAGGCAGAGAAAATCCCTGACCCCGCCGGGAATCGAACCCGGGAACGCGGGCGTGGGAAGCGAGAACGCTACCGCACGACCACGAGATGCGGGCAGATGTTAAGTCCCATAGTGCTCAGAGCCATGTGTAACGTAGGCGGATTGGTGGCCCTTGCAGGTGATGTTTACATTTGAGGTGACACGAGAGGGTAGTAGAAGATACAGTGCTCCATGAAACTGATGGATGGTGCAGAAGAGGCAGATTGCCAGTGGCATGTCAAAAAGCCATGCATCTCTTGCTGAAGGAGGAACTAGCAATAATTCCAAAGATAAAGTTAAACGTAGTAAGTACTAGAAGAAGCGAGGTATCTAGAATATTCGTCGTCGAACGTCGTAACTTTGCACGTCGTATAGAGGCAGAAAAGGTACTAACATGACGAAAAAAATTATAACAATCGCAAATAAGCAATTTCGACTTCCTTTAAACACAATCACACAATACCAAATGGTTCAAATGGCTCTGAGCACTATGGGACTTAACATCTGTGGTCATCAGTCCCCTAGAACTTAGAACTACTTTAACCTAACTAACCTAAGGACATCACACACATCCATGCCCGAGGCAGGATTCGAACCTGCGGTTCCGGACTGAGCGCCTAGAACCGCTAGACCACCGCGGCCGGCCACACAATACCACTGATCTACATTGATCAGGCAGAACATTATGACCACCTATCTAATTGCTGCCGGCCGAAGTGGCCGTGCGGTTAAAGGCGCTGCAGTCTGGAACCGCAAGACCGCTACGGTCGCAGGTTCGAATCCTGCCTCGGGCATGGATGTTTGTGATGTCCTTAGGTTAGTTAGGTTTAACTAGTTCTAAGTTCTAGGGGACTAATGACCTCAGCAGTTGAGTCCCATAGTGCTCAGAGCCATTTGAACCATTTTTATCTAATTGCTGGTGTGTTCACCTTCGGCACGGATAACAGCGGCGACGCATCATGGCATGGTAGGTCTCTGCACACAGAAACCACCTGATTCCCGTAAATTGCGGGGAAGGTCCAATGAGCTCTGACGCGACGTTCAATCAGACCCAAATGTGTGAAATCGGGTTCAGATCTGAGAAGTTGTGGTGCCAGCACGTCAACTGGAATTCGCCACTGTGTTCCTCGAACCACTCCATCACATTCGTGGCCCTGTAACATGCCGCGTTATCTTGAAAATTTCTCGGGTATTCAGCCGGGTAGCGTCGTCCAAAAGGCACGATGTTTCGGCAAGCCGACTTCCCGCCATCTTCAGGTGTCTGATTGATCTCTCTTTTTACAAGAGGTGGAGCCCCTCCACGCCCACACCGGCATGATGGCCAACACAAAAGGTCTACTGCCATCTCTGCATAAGGGTTAGTTTTCACTAAAGTGAGGTGTCGCAGGATGTGGGTACTGCGATGTTTGCGTACGTCTGGTTAGGATTAACCATTAATACACTCTCATCTGGAGATAGATTGGTCGAAATCTGACGAAGGGTAGCGGTTTGAAGGGCAGAGGAAAAAAAGTGCCAAGGCAAGGGCCAAGGGAAAAAAACCTCTGCGAAAGTTAGGTCGGGCGGCAAGAGCAGTAGCGGTTGTCTTGCTGCCTGCGATAGGTTGTGTAAGGATAGGCTTTGTTAGTAGTGGGTACCATGCATGTCGATACCTTGACGTTGTGCGATTGTGCTGCCTGCGATAGGTTGTGTAAGGATAGGCTTTGTTAGTAGTGGGTATCATGCATGTCGATACCTTGACGTTGTGCGTTTGAGCTGCTCGGCGGCTGGCGCTGGGTGCTGGTACAGCGTCCTCGTTCAGCGTCAGCAACCTGCAACAGTTAGGTTTGTTATCGATCTTGTGTCCGATAGGCCATATACCGGAGGCACAGTGTGAGGGAATGTTGGCAGATTGTTTGTGCGCCTGTGGGCGAGCTCGTCGGTGTCCCTGCTGTGGCCTGTTGGTCGGCTCTAATAGCAGCTGGTAGTTGCCAGTCAGTGTTGCTGATATGCAGGGGCTTGCCGACGTTTGTCGCTGTTTGCGTATGTTAGTTGACCATAGGTGGCTATGCCCTAGCTAGCAGTGTCTTTGGCCGTTTGTGTTTCCACCTGTGGGTAAGATCTCTGATGAATGCCGACTTTATATAATCTCCACCCCTCTCCCGCAGCCTCCGTCTGGGGGCTTCCGAGGAGTCCGCGGCCAGTGGTGGGGGAAGGGCGGCTC
Organism: Schistocerca americana; assembly: GCF_021461395.2. Classification (NCBI taxonomy): domain Eukaryota; kingdom Metazoa; phylum Arthropoda; class Insecta; order Orthoptera; family Acrididae; genus Schistocerca; species Schistocerca americana. The sequence goes on from NC_060127.1 coordinate 84,378,473, forward strand.
TGGGTGGTGGGTGAAGGGCGGCGCTGGATGGTGGGGGAAGCGCGGCACCCCGCTACAGATCATGGGCCGCAGTTGCTAAAATATGGCGCCTTTTGGACGACGCTACCCGGCTGAATACCCGAGAAGTTTTCAATATTTCTGTAAGCCAGGAAAACCTCAGATCACACGGCGCATTATCTTGTAGGGAAATATGATATTCATAAAGGGGTGTACGTGGCGTGCGACCAATGAGCAATACTCTTTGGCGACCATGGTGCCTTGCACGAACTCCACTGCACCCATGGAAGCCCATGTGGGTGTTCCCCAGAGCATAGTGGAGCCGCTTCCAAGTTGTCTCAAGTCCGCAGTACAGGTGTCAAGGAGCTGTTCCCCTGCAAGACGACGGATTCGCAGCCTCCCATCATCACGATTAACATTCATCAGACCATTCAACGCTCTGCCACCTCACCAACGTCCAGTGCCGATGGTCACGTGCCCAGTTCAGTCGTAGTTGCCGATGTCGTGGCGTTAACGTTGGAACACGCTCGGATCGTCGGCTGCAGAGGCCCATCTTTAGGAGTGTTCGGTGCACTGTGTGTTCAGACACAACTCAGCATTAACGTCTGATGTTAGTTCCGCCACTGTTCGCCGCCTCTCCTGTTTTACCAGTCTGCCCAGCCTATCGCACCCGACATGTGTGATGAGGGACGACCGCCCAACCCCACGACGTCTGGACATGGTATCAACTTGATTCCGCCACATGTTGAAGACACTCATCACCCGACAAGTCGTGCAGTTTCCGAAATGGTCGTGCCGAGCCTCTGAGCCATCACAATCTGCCCTCCATCAAACTCAGACAGATCGCGCGCCTTCCCCATTCTACACACGGACAGCAGTTACACTCATATTACACGGACCGTGCGTGTGTCTGACAAGGGAACCTCCCCATCGTACCCCCCCCCCCCCCCCCCCCTCAGATTTAGTTATAAGTTGGCACAGTGGATAGGCCTTGAAAAACTGAACACAGATCAATCGAGAAAACAGGAAGAAGTTGTGTGGAACTATGAAAAGAATTAGTAAAATATACAAACTGAGTAGTCCATGCGCAACATATGCAACATCAAGGATATTCTAGCATAGGGAGCGCCGTGGTCCCGTGGCAAGCGTGAGTGACTGCGGAACGAGAGGTCCTAGGTTCAAGTCTTCCCTCGACTGTAAATTTTACTTTCTTTATTTTCGCAAAGTTATGATCTGTCCGTTCGTTCATTGACGTCTCTGTTCACTGTAATATGTTTAGTGTCTGTGTTCTGCGACCGCACCGCAAAACCGTGCGATTAATAGACGAAAGGACGTGCCTCTCCAGTGGGAACCGAAAACATTTGATCGCAAGGTCATAGGTCAACCGATTTCTCCACAGGAAAACACATCTGATATATTCTATACGACTCTGGCGACGACATGTGCGTCACATGACAATATTTTGTCGACCGACCTAACTTGTACACTTAGCGAATGGGTAAAAAGATTCTTCTACCTTGCCCGATTTAGGTTTCTTGTGGATGTGATAATCACTCCCAAAAAAGTGACGAAAACATAAGAGTTTGTCACATAAACTGATAATAAAAAATTATACTTTTCACTCGAGGGAAGACTTGAACCTAGGACCTCTCTTTCCGTAGCTGCTCTCGCTAACCACGAGACCACGGCGCTCCTAGCCTCTCAGTTGCCTTCATATTGCATATCTTCGCATGGACTACTGAGTTCGTTTCTATTACTTATTTTTTTCATAGTTGCACACAACTTCTTCCTGTTTTCTCGAGTGATCTGTGTTCAGTTTTTCAAGGCCTATCCACTGTGACAACTTATAACTAAATCTGAGGGGGGTGTGATGGGGAGGTTTCCTTGTGAGTACCAGTCATTCCTCGCCATGTGTGGCTGCTATCGTCTAGACCGCTTTATATTGATAATCTTCTGGCTGATCAGTGTATGTTAGCATCAGCCGTAGGGTATGGCGCGAGTCTATGAGGTCATAGGTTGTAGCTTGTGAAGCCAGCTTCATTAGTGAGAAGAGATGAACGAGGAGTGCTATAATTAACAGGCCACTACTACTTTACCTTGAATGTTGCATTATTAGTGATTCTAAGGATACAGCGTTTGGGTTTGGAAATTAGGAAAGAGGGAGAACTTTATTGGTTACAGAAAGGCAATGAAATGGAGTGATGAAGTATACCTGGAACCGAGGCCAGTGCAAAAAGTTAATACAAGATCACATATTGCAGCTGTGGGAAAATGATTGGGACTCTTCAGCCACCGGAAGGAGGGCGTACGAATTTCTCCTTAACATCAAGGATAGACTAGTAATGAGATTTCTTCCTCCGTTGAATGGACTGATATATTATTACCTCTGAATGTATTGTATCGCAGACCTAGCCCTCAGTGGTTCACAACCCCACAACAAAAATGTTCAAATGTGTGCGAAATCTTATGGGACTTAACTGCTAACGTCATCAGTCCCTAAGCTTACACACTACTTAACCTAAACTATCCTAAGGACAAACATACACACCCATGCCCAAGGGAGGACTCGAACCTCCGCTGGTATCAGCCGCACAGTCCATGACTGCAGCGCTTGAGACCGCTCGGCTAATCCTGCGCTAACCCCACAACAGACCACAGCAGTCCACCCACCCCACCGCCACCCCCACCTCAAACCAAACCCAGGATCATTGCGCAATTCGGCCCCCTATGGATCCTCCCCCCCCCCCACCCCCTGGGAACGTCTCATACCAGACGAGTATAACCCCAAATGTTTGAATGTTTGTGTGGTAGAGTAATTAAGGGATACGCATACGTGGAGACAGTTTTTGTGCAGCAACTGCTGACATAGTGTAAATGAGTCGGAATAAGGGGAACCAGCCCACTTTCACCGTGGCAGTTGGAAAACTGCCTTAAAAACCATTCACAGGCTGGCCGGCACACTGGACCTGGAAACTAATCCGCCGGGCGGATTCGAGCTGGGGACCAGCACGCCTTCCCACTCGGGAAGCAGTGTGTTAGACTGCTTGCCTAGCCAGGCAGGCATTGATATATTACCTGACTGGTCATGGCCCTTATGCTATGTAACTCTAAACTAAACTCCATATGATTAGGTCTTGGTAGACTCAACAGTACTGACAGACCACAGTGTCATCCCCAACCGATATGTACTACTGGATGCTGATACAGAGGTGCATGTGGTGAGCACACCGTACTCCCGGCAGATGTCAGTTTCCGAGACCGGAGCCGCTATTTCTCAGTCAAGTAGCTCCTCAGTTTGCCTCACAAGGGCTGAGTGCACCCGGCTTGCCAATAGCTCTCGGCAGATCAAATGGTCACAAATCCAAATGCCAGCGAAGCCCGACAGCCCCTATCTTCAGTGATATGACAGGAACTGGTGTTACCAATGCAGCAAGGCCGTTGTTCCCATATGCTATGTGCCTGTACAAAATCAAAAGCAAATGAGTGATAGTTAAGCCTGCGGTGATGTGGGCACTCTGGAGCACACATTGTGGGACAAGGCGCTCTATGAAGATGCTGCGGGTAATGGCCGTCATTCCACTGGATCCCAGAGTGGCAGTCAGCCTGGCTCATCTTGGGTGATACTGCAGCTGACGTATCTTAAAAGGCCCAGGAAGATTCCACGAAGCACCCGACAGCCTCACAATATGCTGCCATTCCAGTTAGATGCGGTACTCCACAGGTGGAGAGAAGACAGATGAAGTTGGCGACCACTGAATGAAATGGTTTTTCAAGAATATACATCGCTTTGGTGCATTTTGTTACTGAACGTGCATTTTAAGATTTTGCAACACCCCACTCGTCACTTATGTGGTTTTGGCGTGTGTTCACCCCACCTAACTGACTAACAGATCAACAGAGAGTGGAAAACTGCCGCAATATCGGACAACGCAAAGAAATTATTAAGGCCCTGTGACTCCTGATTGAACTGCAGTGGCATTGTTGACATTAATTGATTCAGAATTGATCACTTTTAATTAAAAAGGGGTGCACATTGATGTTATATTCAGCTATTGAACACCAGATGCAAATGTTGAACGTAAAATTAATTAAGAAAATGACTTGGGATTTCAGCTACTTGATTGAAAACAGATGCAGTCGATTAGCACAATTTTATTTTAACTCCCGACCTTCAATCATCACATTATATGACTCTCCTATCAGGCAGTGGTAATAAATTACGTTTATGTGGAGTGAAGCGCGATAAATCAAAATTAATTCCTATCGACTGACCCAGGCATAATGCGAAGTGTGAGAAGAATTTCCCAATACACAGCCCATCTAACCCTCATGGAAACTTTATTGACGTGATCCAACAAATTAATCAATGGCCTAATTCAAGCCAGAGCAGGTGCAATATCATCAAATTCAGCATGGCAGGGCGTCGTCATTGTGAGGATGTCGGCCGGCCTCGTGGTGCTGCAAGGCTGCGCTCATCTGTCCACTCCTAACTATCTTGCTCAGTGCATAGCTGAACCAAAACTTTCTATCTCCAAGCTCAATCGTTCCATTTGCTAAGTCCTAAACTGCAGAGATGCTCACTCTGAGGAAAGAACACCACGTCCACACTCTAAGCAAGCTGGGAACAGAAGACATTTACGGAGACTTCTGCCAGTCTGCTCTTCACCTCGGTTTCCCCTCCAGCAAAATCACTTACACCAATTGCAGCGCAAGTCACGTTAATCATGCGTCACTTCCCAGTGCCGACCAATGTCTGCTCTGGGAAGTGAACAAATTCCTACGAAATTTCCCTTCCTCTCAACTTCTGCTAATTAGCTCCTCCCAGGCCACCCATCAAGGTTAGTGTCTGCACACAACACCAATTTTTCCGGAATTCTGACTCCCAGAAGAGTACTTCAAATTACTCGGTCTTATGGTCCCATCGAAGGCCGGCATATTTCATTCTGTCGCTCTTCACCTGATTTACTTCAGACTCTGCGGACCATGAATTCAGCGTGAAGTTGCTATAGTCACGAACAAGCATGTTTTGGCCTCTGTTGACCACTCCACCATAGCTTTGCACGGCTTTCTCGCACGTTTCACTGAAAATGGGACGATGGACATTTATCAACAGGCGTACAAGTTCTCCATCTGCTTTCCAGTACACCAGCATGGAGTCAGCCACCCACTCACTATCACTCATCTGAAGGCAGCTGGAGGCTGTGCCCCATTACCGCTTTCTCAGAGCTTGAGCCACCCTAAGCTGCCTATTGTCACTTCCCTTCACCGCTCCCCAGCCGGCCACGGTCAACTCTGAATACTTCCCTGGGATATTAGCCTTCAGTAAATTGACGCGTTTCCACAAAGTTTTCATGTCATGTGAATTACTTTAAAACCATCACCCGACATTAATTATTCCAATACGTCCATACTATACCCTCTACAAAAATCATTGTGCCTTGTCGGTCATTTTTGTTCAGCCCTACTGTTCGCTCAACGTGAGTTAGGTGATCTTTAATGACTTCATGTAAGGGGCATAGTTCTTGCCGTCCTACAAGTTTACAGTGAAACGAGAAATCACTCATAAAGTGGAAACGATGTTTACACTACTGTACATCTAGCGAATTGAGGAGAAAATGCTGTTGATGAGGGCATTATGAGGGCTGATTCAGCGAAAACGAATTTGAACAGTTTAGAATCACCCTAAGAAATGATCATAAACAGAACAGAGTATGTAGCACTAAAGTATTACTGATAGCTGGGTAATGGGTTAAGGTAGTTTTTAATTGTACTTATGTAGTGGTAGAGAATAATAGTAGTAGCAGCTTTTTTTGTATAATTTGCATTTTTTAAATTTTCTTTTTAATATCAGAAATAAATAATTAATACGTATATTTACTACTATCCATAATAATGTGACTGTATGATAGTTTTCTAGATGACAACCTCTAATCTGAAAAGCAAATAAATAAATATCAATGGTATGTGGTACGAATCACAGACTAGCGAGCAATATTAAAGTATTGATTGAACGAGTGTTCTTTGAGCTACATACTTCGTGGGTGGATTACACTTCCTGAGGATTCGTCCATGAGTCTGTCTCGCACCTGCCTCACCTACAGTTATTTCCATGTGGTTGTTCAACTTCAAATCGCTCTGTATGCATACTCCTAGATATTTTGTCGATGTGACTGCTACCAAAAATTGTTTTCCATGGGTGTAATCGTATACTATCATGTCACTCTGTCTATTTATTCACAATACGTTACATTTTTTTTCCCAATCTCTGCACCGTGTGTCGATCCTCTGCAAGTCCTCCTGCACTCTGCTACAATCTTCTGGCTTCGCAACTTCACTGTATACAACAGCATCATACCCTAGTAGCCGCCGGCCAGAGTGGCCGAGCGGTTCTAGGCGCTAGAGTCTGGAGCCATGCGTCCGCTGTGATCGCAGGTTCAAATCCTGTCTCTGGCATGGATGTTTGTGATGTTCTTAGGTTAGTTAGGTTCAAGTAGTTCTAAGTTCTATGTGACTGATGACCTCAGAAGTTAAGTTCCATAGTGCTCAGAGCCATTCTGAACCCTAGTAGCCTTATGCAGCTTCCAGCATCGTTCATTACATCACTTATATACAAGACATGAGGTGTATAAAGGCAGATATTTTTACTGGTGACTGAAGACTGTAGTTAACAACAACACAGTATTCACTTCATATATAGACCAGTAATTATATGTATTAGGAATAGTATGTTTTTAGGTTGGTTAGTACCTCCAAGCAAAGGTGGCACAAGCAAGCCATTAATTCTTAGTTTTGCCCTTGGCAGCAGGTCAGGTGTTGAAGTGTGGATGCGTACCCGTAAAGCGGTTAGCCTATACTGACAGGCGTAGTCCACTTCGTGGTGCAGTTACAACCATGCAAAAAGCAACAGGCAGTAAATTATTTGACATGTTTGTGGGAAGACTTTAGGCACATAGAGAGAAACAACTAACATACTGAAGTGAGTATGTATCACAGTACCAGTGATCACATATTTGCAGTTATTCACCTTACATCCTGTATATTATGAAAAGTAGTCCTCCTATAATACTCCTGCGATGTGCGCCAGAAGTTACTTTTATGTCTGACGATTTCTCTACACTAATAATTACATGTTCTGTTTGCTCAGAACTGTCCATGCTACTGACAAAGACGGTCTGATGTTCGGTGTGTTCGTATTTTGCGGAACTGTATCGAACCGTTTATGTACGTCGAGGAGCAGTGCATATGTCTGAGTGACGGTATCTATTGACTTCTGCGGTCTCGTGAATGAACGGTGCGAGCTCGATTGAAATATTTCGAGCGAATTAATGGAAACGGGAAGCTGACACACGAAGATGAAAACTTCAGCGTTGTTTCTGTACTGACAGCAACAGCTGTGGTTCTCTAGACATGGAAGCAGCAATGCAACTGCATGTTATCTGCAGACAGCAACGCACACATTCAAGAGTAACCATTTTCCAACCTTTAGTCTAAATAATATCGTTTTCCGTTACGCAAAATTTGACAGAGTATTATTGGTGATACCAATACAGAGATAGAGTTCACAATTACTGAACTATATTAAATAAAATCGGCATAACCTCTGACCGATTTGCGATAGGACATTTAAATTGCACGGTTGGCCCCGGGCATGATAGGAATTAATATGCACTGTATGATTTGGTTTAGCGACAAAACCCACTTTCATTGTGGTGGGTTCGTCAATCAGCAAAATTGGCGCATTTCGGGGACTGAGAATCCGCATTTCGCGGTCCAGAAGTCTCTTCACCCTCCACGGGTGACTCTGTGGTGTGTAATGTCCACTCATGAATAACAGGTGCGATATTCGTTGATGGCACAGTGACTACCCAACGGTACGTGAAGGTTTCGGATGATGATTTCATCCCCATTTTCCAAAGTGACCCTGATTTCGACAAGGTGTGGTTCACCCAAGATGGAGCTCGACCCCCATCGAAGCAGGAGTATGTTTGATGTCCTGTAGGAGCACGTTGGGGATCGCATTCTGGCTCTGGGGTACCCAGGGGCCACTGGCGTGGGCCTCGATTAGCCATCATATTCTCTGGATCTAAACATAAGCGACTCATTTTTTGGGGGCCATATTAAAGTTGTACAGCAGTAGCCCCAGCCCCAGCATCGATGTTCCGACACTTTAGCGGGTCCCGCATATTTTCGTTATTCGTCTGCACCACATCATCGCCAATGGCAAGTATATCGAACATGTCATAACCTAAACCCGAATATCTGCAGTGACGTTTACGTTTTGAGTAAAGTGTGTGCACGCCGTAGTTCGTAACTAATTTACGTTTTTGTTTCATTGTCAGTCTGTATATGTCGCAGTTGTCGGAAGGAGGTGATTTATTTAACACAATATATCAATTACGTTATTCCCTTACCAAGTTCTACAAAACAAACAAATCATTACTTCGCGCTACTAAACATACTAACAAATATGTATGTATCTTTAACCTAATATGCTATTAACGCCAGTGAAAAATAGTGAGCAAGCAGCAAACATATATTATCAGTCATATGAGACTCATTTTTGTAGATCTAATAATGGCACGTAACGCTCTCACAGAGTTACATTTGCTAAAGAAAGTGAGCTTCCAGTCGCCTACCAAACACTGTAGTATCCCGTTGACATGTATACCAGTGCCACTAATGACGTTGCTACCGACAATAAAATCTTTGATCGCTTATACAGGGTGTTACAAAAAGGTACGGCCAAACTTTCAGAAAACATTCCTCACACATAAATAAAGAAAAGATGTTATGTGGACATGTGTCCGGAAACGCTTAATTTCCATGTTAGAGCTCATTTTAGTTTCGTCAGTATGTACTGTACTTCCTCGATTCACCGCCAGTTCTACATCTACATCTACATTGAAGGAAGGTAATGTTGACTTCGGTGCTTGTGTTGACATGCGACTCATTGCTCTACAGTACTAGCATCAAGCACATCAGTACGTAGCATCTACAGGTTAGTGTTCATCACGAACGTGGTTTTGCAGTCAGTGCAATGTTTAAAAATGCGGAGTTTGCAGATGCCCTTTTGATGTATGGATTAGCACGGGGCAATAGCCGTGGCGCGGTACGTTTGTATCGAGACAGATTTCCAGAACGAAGATGTCCCGACAGGAAGACGTTCGAAGCAATTGATCGGCGTCTTAGGGAGCACGGAACATTCCAGCCTATGACTCGCGACTGGGGAAGACCTAGAACGACGAGGACACCTGCAATGGACGAGGCAATTCTTCGTGCAGTGGACGATAACCCTAATGTTAGCGTCAGAGAAGTTGCTGCTGTACAAGGTAACGTTGACCACTTCACTGTATGGAGAGTGCTACGGGAGGGCCAGTTGTTTCCGTACCATGTACAGCGTGTGCAGGCACTATCAGCAGCTGAATGGCCTCCACAGGTACACTTCTGCGAATGGTTCATCCAACAATGTTTCAATCCTCATTTCAGTGCAAATGTTCTCTTTACGGATGAGGCTTCATTCCAACGAGATCAAATTGTAAATTTTCGCAATCAACATGTGTGGGCTGACGAGAATCCGCACGCAATTGTGCAATCAGGTCATCAACACAGATTTTCTGTGAACGTTTGGGCAGGCATTGTTGGTGATGTCTTGATTGGGCCCCATGTTCTTCCACCTACGCTCAATGGAGTACGTTATCATGATTTCATACGGGATACTCTACCTGTGCTGCTAGAACATGTGCCTTTACAAGTACGACACAACATGTGGTTCATGCACGATGGAGCTCCTGCACATTTCAGTCGAAGTGTTCGTACGCTTCTCAACAACAGATTCGGTGACCGATGGATTGGTAGAGGCGGACCAATTCCATGGCCTCCACGCTCTCCTGATCTCAACTCTCTTGACTTTCATTTATGGGGGTATTTGACAGCTCTTGTCTACGCAACCCCGGTGCCAAATGTAGAGACTCTTCGTGCTCGTATTGTGGACGGCTGTGATAGAATACGCCATTCTCCAGGGCTGCATCAGCGCATCAGGGATTCCATGCGACGGAGGGTGGATGCATGTATCCTCGCTAACGGAGGACATTTTGAACATTTCCTGTAACAAAGTGTTGAAGTCACGCTGGTACGTTCTGTTGCGGTGTGTTTCCATTCTATGATTAATGTGATTTGAAGAGAAGTAATAAAATGAGCTCTACCATGGAAAGTAAGCGTTTCCGGACACATGTCCACATAACATATTTTCTTTCTTTGTGTGTGAGGAATGTTTCCTGAAAGTTTGGCCGTATCTTTTTGTAACACCCTGTATGTCACGTTATGCCTATGTTTCAATCTATTGAGAGTTCAGAGAATATAGCATTCACTGCGAAGTAGCAATCTGTGTTTTCCTTGTTTTATAGAACTTGATGATACGCTAGTGACGTACCGAAACTTGTTAAATCAGGGGTTCCAGACATTTCCGCTGACGGAACACTTTCAAAATCCTGAAACTTTGATGGAACGTCTGGTTTATTCTTAAAGTTAATGAAATTAACAAAATCTTAATGTTGTATAGTTGTTTTATTCAGTGATTACTTGAATTTTATATCGTAACTTATGACACAAAAATTGTAAAAATGTCTTATGAATGTAAAAAAATGCCACATATTAATAGTTTTTCGCAGAACACTAACTCATTTTCCCATAGAGCACTGGTGTTCCGCCGACCACTGTTTGGCAAATCTTGTGTCAAATAAGTACACGTTGTCGACAGCTGGTGTGCAATAATTTCCATAGTGATACCGTGTTACAGTTGCACGGTGTATTATTGCTGAAATACGATTTTGCTTTCTAATACACGTTTTCTTCGTTTTCTTCCAGGTGAGTGGATGTAATATCACACACTGTCGCTGTTCTGGCGTCGAAAAGGTGAGATTGCTGTTATGAAGGTTTTTGTAGAATTCTCTTCACTTCTGCTCGCGTTCGACTCCATCCAGTAGAATATGTTTGTACAGTAGAGGACCGGTCTTTTTTTTCTGCTGCCGTCTGGTTATCATTGTACGTAGTACAAGATCGAAGAACAGCCAGTAGTTGCTGCTTTTGGAAGAATGATTGAAAGAATTAGCTGCCCTGCCTGCTACCATTTTCCTGTTAGCGAATAAAATAATTCTCACCTGCCACACTCCTTTCCACTGACTGTGGACACGTCAAACATGTTCTCTTCTTGCAAGTATTTCGATCTCACAATTAATGATGTAAGGAAATGAAGAGGCGGGCAGGAAGGGGGAGAAGGGTTAAGGTTACAGCCAGCACTATAAGAAATCAGACTGTATTAACCATCTAAAACAGAATAAATCTAAGCAGTCTTGTTACACAACGGAACAAAATAAATCCACAATTCTGGATTTTTTTCATGCAGGTAGTTTTCTGTAGGAAAAGGGATACATGGAAATACAATAAAACACAAATGATAAATCTTCTAGTTGCTAGAGAGTGCTATTTGGAGATATGTAAACAATGGAGAGGTAAACAATAGTAAAGAAGATTGTTGATCATGAGCGAACGCAAGAACAATGGCAACGCGACAATGCTTACCATGTCAGCTTTGGAACGCATACTGAGGGGCATGGTTTTTTCGGGGTGTAAAAAATTCAAGCTTCTAAGTCAATGCAGTCAACACATATGGCCATCTATGTCATACTTTGATACTCACAAAGTCAGTCATCAAAACCCCTATAGATGAACTAATTACGTATTAGGCCATGCTGAAAAGTAATATCAATCTAGCCACTTGCACGAAAGATGATGACAATACAAACACCCAGTCAACGGGCAGAGAAAATTCCCAACCCAGTTGGGAATCGAACCTGGGACCCATCGCTAGCGACTAGACCACGAGCTGCGGACTGTTTTTTGGTATGTAGTTGTGAGTCTCATGTCCTATTACACGTACCTCATATCAACCAAAAAACAAATTTTAAAAATATAACCAAAGCCATTGTCATCGCCGGCCGGACTGGCCGAGCGGTTCTAGGCGCTTCAGTCTGGAACCGCGCGACCGCTACGGTCGCAGGTTCGAATCCTGCCTCGGGCATGGATGTGTATGATATCGTTAGGTTAGTTAGGTTTAAGTAGTACTAAGTTCTAGGCGACTGATGACCTGAGTAATTAAGTCCCATGATGCTTAGAGCCATTTGAACCATTTTGAACCATTGTAATCCCTTGGTCCATTGTTCGTACACTCATATTTTTTTGAGGATATGTTCTCATTATTTCAACGTATTAATTTTCTTTGTAAACGCTTTTCTTCTATTCTGCTACATCTCACAACGATTGATAATGTTTTTATGACAGTAATTCAACTGAAGAGTTGCTTGACCGCGTAGTAGCGTTTCCAGAGTTAAGAAGCCCGTCAACGATTGGGAGAGCGGTGTCGGTGTACTCACAGCACGCCCTCTCCATACTGCACCCAGTGACGTCATCGGCAAAGGATGGCATGGCGGCCAGTCGGGCCAGATTTGTTCGTGTACGGCCAGAACACGGACCTTTATCCTTACGTTCTACTTCCCTTTACATACCTGAGCGATGCAGTGAACTTCATCGCCATTGCAGCTCTTGCAAACCTGTCAGAATGTAAATGTTTTCGCTGTGCTGAAGCAACATATGGATAAATACACACAGTGTATCATTTGTAGCGTGAACAAATGCTATGCACTAAGCGAAATTGTGTGTGACATTCTCCGTAGAAAGAGCTATAAGACATATTTCAGAGTGGTTTATTGTCCTTTACAATCATATATAATTTTGACAAAAAATTAACAGTTTTGGCCGTCACCTTCGAAAGAAACACATTTATGAGAAGGTACATTTGAATTCATCTTCATTATATTTTGTGGCATCCTCTGGTACATAAGAGACGCAGCGAGCTAAATGTGAACACAGTTTGTTTTAAATAAGTCACCCAAGCCTGTTAATTTTTACTTGCCGTTAAACGTCCGTAAAACCTCACCTGACAAAAATGAAAGAGCAGTAGTTGACATAATTGAACAATCGAGTTGGTATACTAAGAAAATGCATTTTAATATTTTTTTATATTGAAAAAATAACTTCCTTGAAGATCTCATCCACTGAATACTAGTAATAGGGTTACATACCCTTTTTGACTTCTCCTTAATGGTATTAAATGTCCCTTCTTGACATAACACGTCCCTATCCCAATTAAAACCACGCTACTTCAGGGCCTGTTTGTAGCTCAAAACCATAAACTTCTCTAAACATTCAAATATGAGTTTTGTAGCTGCTATTTATATTTGAAATGGATACTGAGGAACATAGGATAAAATCTGCCTCTTATGAAATACCTACACGTTACAAAGTCGTGCAGAATACATACACTATACTTACATTGTAAAATTCTAGTATATCGGACGGTCCACAGCTTGCATGTATTTGATACAGAAAGAGCAGCGCTTCGAAACTGTTTACTTCCCAGAGCGGTATTCTGGTCTACAGACCATCATCAGTGGCATCTGATACAGATGGTGAACAAAAAATGTACGAGTACCTCCGTTGGCAACACAAGAAAAATCTGGATAAACTGAAGCATGAACATACGATTACTTACAAGGGAACCTCCCCATCGCACCCCCCTCAGATTTAGTTATAACTTGGCACAGGCCTCGATAAACCGAACACAGATCAATTGAGAAAACAGGAAGAAGTTGTGTGAAACCGTGAAAAAATAAGCAAAATATAGAAACTGAGTAGTCCATGGGCGACATAGGCAACATTAAGGAGCACCTGAGCTCAGGAACGCCGTGGTCTCGTGGTAGCGTGAGCAGCTGCAGAAGGAGAAGTCCTTGGTTCAAGTCTTCGCCCAAGTGAAAATTTTACTTTCTTTATTTTTGCATAGTTATTATCTGTCCGTTCGTTCATTGACGTCTCTGTTCACTGTAATAAGTTTAGTGTCTGTGTTTTGCGACCGCATCGCAAAACCGTGCGATTAGTAGACGAAAGGACGTGCCTCTCCAATGGGAACCGAAAACATTTGATCGAAAGGTCATAGGTCAACCGATTCCTCCATAGGAAAACACATCTGATATATTCTATACGACACTGGTGACGGCATGTGCGTCACATGACAGGAATATGTTGTCGACCCACCTAACTTATACTCTTGGCGAATGGGTAAAAAGATTCTTCTACCTTGCCCGATTTAGGTTTTCTTGTGGATGTGATAATCACTCCCAAAAAAGTGATGAAAACATAAGAGTTTGTCACATAAACTGAAAATAAAAAATTAAAGTTTTTACTCAATGGAAGATTTGAACCAAGGACCTTTCGTTCCGCAGCTGCTCACGTTACCACGAGACCACGGCGCTCCTGCGTTCTTACCGTCCTTATTGTTGCTTATCTTCCCTTGAACTACTCAGTTTGTATATTTTGCTTATTTTTTCACAGTTCCACACAACTTCTTCCTGTTTTCTCAATTGATTTGTGTTCAGTTTTTCAAGGCCTATCCAATGTGCCAACTTATAACTAAATCTGAGGGGGGTGCGATGAGGAGGTTCCCTTGTTAGATACCGTGCACATCTGCATCAAGCGACGTGTCTGTGAAATGTAAAATGCATATGAAAATAAAAAATGGTATCGATCGAGAGAATAGAGCACACAATAAGTTTAAGAACGTTGGAAATGGCTACTCTGTACAGACCAGCACTAGCCCAAATGCCTGTTAATTTCAGTCACAATGCCTTACATTTGCCCACTAAGTCTCAGCTCAGGAGTTTACCCCAAGACTGCCACATTCCTTGCCATACATGTGCAAGATTCCACACAACCTGAGCTTTTCAGCACAACAATGTGATTTTTATAAAAAATGTAGCAGATAAATTCTCCAGGTACGATACTTGACGATGATGTTACCATGAATCTGGGAATAGCAGTACAGTCATGTTCAGAAGAACGCAGAACATCTTGAACGACTAGAGACACGACGTTCATATGCACAGGACATCCACATTAGCATGTTCTGCAGAAATGATTAACATTTGAACCATCTCGGAACGTGGGTTCAAGGCCAACATCGATATCACGGCGCAACGTCACCTACCGGTGAAGTGTGCCCACGGCTCTCGTTGTCTCTATAAACCGAAGGTAATGGATCAGTGTGACTTGAGCAGGTGAGAAGGATGCCTTACTGACAGTACCGTCAAATCAATGCGTTTGAAAGAGGGCGCATTATGCATGATGTCCGCCCCCGGTAGCTGAGTGGTCAGCGCGACAGAATGTCAATCCTAATGGCCCGGGTTCGATTCCCGGCTGGATCGGAGATTTTCTCCGCTCAGGGACTGGGTGGTGTGTTGTTCTAATCATCATCATTTCATCCCCATCGACGCGCAGGTCTCCGAAAGGGCGTCAAATCGAAAGACTTGCACCCGGCGAACGGTCTACCCGACGGGAGGCCCTAGTCACACGACATTTCTTTTTTGTTGGCATGATAGGGTATGATGCATCCACCTGGGAAACTGCTGCTCGTGTGCGACGAAGTGTTACGGCTGTGCGGCGGGTGTGTGCAGAATGGTTCACGGAAGGCGTAGAACACGATGAGATGGGTCAGAAGATCGACACATCATGCGAATGGCACTGCACGATAGATCTGTGTCTTTCTCAGCTCTAGCGTAACAGTGGAACAGTGTAACACACCGTACTCTAACAGGAGTGACAGTCCGTTGCCATTTAATACGGCATGCCTTACGTGCGCGTAATCCACTTCTCCGTCTATCTTTGATGAATGTGCTAGACAGTAATGACCTGTATGGAACGATGTTACTGGGGACAGGAATGGCATCAGATAACGTTTCCGGACAAATCCAGGTTCTGTTTCTTTGAAAATGATGGCCGCAATTTGGTTCGCCGCAGACAGGGGACGCGGCATCACAGTGATTGGATTCACACAGAACATACAGTGCCAAATCACGGCCCTACGGTGTTGAGTGCTATTGGGTACAACCACAAACCACAGATGGTTCGTGTTCAGGGCACTGTGGCCAGTGTGACCTACGCGAATGACGTACTGCGACAAACCGACCGGGGTGGCCGAGCGGTTCTAGGCGCTACAGTCTGGAACCGCGCGACCGTTACGGTCGCAGGTTCGAATCCCGCCTCGGGCATGGATGTGTGTGATGTCCTTAGGTTAGTTAGGTTTAAGTAGTTCTAAGTTCTAGGGGACTGATGACCTTAGAATTTAAGTCCCATAGTGCTCAGAGCCATTTGAAACATTTGAACATCCTGCGACCCATAGCCATACCCTTTCTGCACAACATCCCAGACGCAATTTTTCAGCAAGACAATGCACGACCCCATGTTTATGCGCGAACGCTTGCCTTCTTGCTGTCACAGGATTTCAGCCTTTTTCCTGGCCCGCCAGATTACCAGACCTGTCGCCAATCGACAATGTGTGAAACGACGCATGCAGCTCTGTGACCCAGTATCAACGACCGAAATTGACTTTGGAATCAGGCGAACGCAGCATGAATGGCTGTACGACAGGACGCCATTCTCGCCTGATACGCGTCGATGCCATCACGCATGGAACAAGTTATCAGGACTCAAGGCGGACCCTGTGTCTGCTGGTCAACAGAACACATGCTCAACCGACGTGACTGAAATGCTAATCGTTTCAAATGGCTCTGAGCACTATGGGACTCAACTGCTGTGGTCATAAGTCCCCTAGAACTTAGAACTACTTAAACCTAACTAACCTAAGGACATCACATACATCCATGGCCGAGGCAGGATTCGAACCTGCGACCGTAGCGGTCGTGCGGTTCCAGACTGTAGCGCCTTTAACCGCTCTGCCACTCCGGCCGGCAATGCTAATCGTTTCTGCAGAACGTACTAATGTACCGGTCTTGTGAAAATGAGCATCTATCTCTAGTCGATCAAGGTGTTCTACTCTTTTCTGAACATGAGTGTAGTTCGCGCTTCGTCGTGCCATCCGGGACGACAGCCGCATCGGCTTGTTTCGTCAGCGCCTAACAGCAGCCCGCCGCCAGAAATGCCTTTAGCGCCAGGATTCCACCCGGAACAAGTCCCGCCCATTCACCCTTCTCCACGCCTATCCATAGTGCCAGGCCCTCCCCTAAACAGCCGCCAGTTCCGCAAACTAGAAGCTACATCAAAGTTGTTATCCTCACAGTCCAGCACATGTTACACTGTGCTGAAATTCAGTAATGATAAGAAATTTAAGTTTTTCTGGATAGTAATATAATACGGATTTGCATTATTAAAGAAATAAAAATATTTATAGAGAACTGAAAGCATAACCAGCAATAGAAAACAAAAAATAACGTGATGTTATTTAAGGGCAATAAGGACAAATATTCATTAACTAATTCGTTTATTATAATCCGCTTGTTTGAGGGAAACAGCAGAGCAACATGCAATACGAAAACAACGGTTTTGAATCTGTCACGTCGGTAGAAAAGCCACGGATGCAGTCGACTAACTCTGTTGTCTAAAATCAACGTTATGTAGAAATAAGTGTCGGCGCGGTATTAGCAGAGTGGTCTAAGGCGCTGCAGTCATAGACTGTGCGGCTGGTCCCGGTGGAGGTTCGTGTCTTCCCTCGGGCATAGGTGTGTGTGTGTTTGCCCTTAGGTTATTTTAGGTTAAGTAGTGTGTAAGCTTAGCGACTGATGACCTTAGCAGTAAAGTCCCATAAGATTTCACACACATTTGAACATTTTTTGAACATAGAAATAAGTGAAAGTCGTTTTGTTTGTGTAGGCCCTCATAGTAACCGAGCGAGGTGGCGCAGTGGTTAGCACACTGGACTCGCATTCGGGAGGACGACGGTTCAATCCCGTCTCCGGCCATCCTGATTTAGGTTTTCCGTGATTTCCCTAAATCGCTTCAGGCAAATGCCGGGATGGTTCCTTTGAAAGGGCACGGCCGATTTCCTTCCCCATCCTTCACTCACCCGAGCTTGCGCTCCGTCTCTAATGACCTCGTTGTCGACGGGACGTTAAACACTAATACCCCCCCCCCCCCCCCCCCGCCCTCATAGTAGCTCACGAAAATTAAAGAATATAAGAATGCCATAAAGTAGAAATGCCTAATGAAATCAGTAAGATGTTTGCTTATATGACATATTTCATTAGTATTTTCATGGGTAATGTGTGAATTTTAACTTGTAAATTCTTCCAATGCCATACCTGCGCATTATAAACGAAGTTATAAAGAATTGTGGCTGTTTCTGTGTGATTAGTGTCCTATATGCTGTTGCAAACGTCTCAGGAAAATAATCTGTCGTTATTCTTTGTCCTGTCTATTTTTGACCAAAATATTTATTAATTTCATAAATGTCATTCAAACCATTTTTAAAAAATAATAATGATAATGTGTATGTTTGTCGCAGAGAAGTTATGGAGAAATTAATGCTGCAGTGTTTCACGGCTGAAATAGTCCATCATGCTGTGCTAGCTCTTCTTCCACCTCTAAAACTTTTCAGCAAAACTATTCAGTGAATAACACGCAAAAACAGCCTGGATCGATCTAGCAAGAACAAAGTAATTTTGATGCCCTCTGGAATTATAGTGAATACTGGTGCTTGTTTCGCGTATACTATCTGAGTTCTGAAACTCAAGCGTCAAGTATACCATGGTTCCCCTTTCACCAAGCAAACTATTCTCTGAGGGTAGGTTTTTCCTGTTTTAGCTTTGGGTGCTTTATCTCACATAGAAGTATGTTTCTTCATAGGCTATTCATCTGAATACTGAGTTCTCGTATTTAAAGAATTCAGTGCTAAATTGTTTTCTCATGTGTTTGCTGTGGAAGTACCTGGCACAGCTGAGGCCAATTGTACACTTTTTTTGTAACGTGTCTTTTAACTATCTGGCAAAATTTATGACCTAGCAAGATATTAATTTAGCATTTACTCCAAGTGCAGCCGAACGCAGCAAACCACGTGAGTCAACTTAAACGATGCCCAGGCGCCGAACAAAGACCAGGAAAACCGGGGGTGAGTGGGCGGGACTTGTTCCGGGTGAAATCCTGGCGCTAACGATTCTTGTCTTAAGGTGGAGAGTGCTGCGTGATAGGTGGGAGAAGGAAACACAGCTGGCGGCGGATGAGTAGGTACCTAGTATGTGACACACCACTGCAGTGTCACGTTGTGGACCCGTGGTGGGCGCGAGCAAACCAGCGTTGAGTATAACGGGCCCTGGCGGCGAGGAATCGTTAGCGCCAGGATTTCACTCGGAACAAGTCCCGCCCGCTCACCCCCGGTTTTCCTGGTCTTTGTTCGGCGTCTGGGCATCGTTTCAGCTGACCCACGTGGTTTGCCGCATTCGGCTGCACTTGGAGCGAATGTTAAATTAATATCCTGGCGGTTGTTTAGGGAAGGGCCTTACACTATGGATAGGTGTGGAGGAGGGTGAATGGGCGGGACTTGTTCCAGGTGAAATCCTAGCACTAAGGGAATGTCCTTAAGACCCCGTCCTCGTGACATTACAGTTCCTCTACTCACGCAGCCAGAGCTGTAAATATCGCTGCTGCAAATCGAAAGCCAAGGAGATCAGCGGCACGCATCACTATGTACACAGTGAGTGGATGCCACAGATGAACCTAGGTATGGTACCAGAGATGACATGACACCTCTGCTACGAGACACACTGTCTTGATTTCTCAGTGTGATGGTAGCGCCCTGTACGATCAGGAAGCGTGACTGTTACAAATCACATTGCAATTAGCACACAACTATAGAAGAAATGGTCAGGTGATCGTGTTCACGTGTATTTTAAAGAGCTGGTCATTATCATTCCGTTTACCACTTCACAGGTTCAAAACACATACATGTGATGAAATGTGTACTGCAGAGGTGAAACACTTTGCTTTTACCACGAGAGAACGGACCCTACCGGTGTCTCTGGAACGATTATCTACAGTGTCAAACTTGAATCTGCGAATTGGAAAAGCAATATGTCCCAGAAAGTAAATTCTTCACGAGACACGATGAAGTACTTTACTGCACAACCGGTGTCGTTGAGGTACCTTGCAGCAATTGACACCAGGGTAAAACAATATACACCATTACAACATACGTTAGCCATCGACTTTGGCCAGTAATCCAACTTTAATGTACTGGAGATTTTGCACCTGTACTGTTCTGTTTGCAGCTGAAAGATTGTATTGTGCAAGTTTATATTATTCATATACATTGTCGCAGTACAAGATTGTATTATGAGCATATAGGTTCATTCATAATCTACCCCAAACGCAATCACAAGCAAAATACAGCAAAGTAGACAGTAGTGGGAATGCTGCATCTTTATCTTGTCCATACTTCACTGACCACTAGCAGTTACTATCATAAAATGATTTCTGCTCATCAGGTATGTATTGCAGTATTTTCTTAACATCGTCCAGTTTGTTTTTTATTTTTACTGGAACAAGACCACACTAAATGCTTTATTATATCGACATGGCCCATTCTCTGACTCAGTACCTTCCTAAGGACCACTTCTGTTGCTGGGACGTGACCCCCTGTTGTAGCAAACGATGCATACAGATATAAAGATCATTTATCTCTGATTGTCTTAATTTGGGAAAAAAAGTGGGCATGATCCATTTTTCAACTCATCGATTAGTTAGGTTTTGAATATTCATGGGGCTCTATATTTTCTAGATCAACATCACTGATAATGATCACAAATATTTTACACCCGACAGACACGTCGTTTGATGTTGATGTGTGCAGTATGTAAGTAATATCATGTTTCTTCTCTAGTGTAGCCAACGTTTTCTTACGTTATTGTGATAGGTATAGATATTTCTGTTTTTTATATTATGTACCAGATACTAATGATTAAGATCTGTATGCCCGAATTCCGGTCTGCAAATAAATAGCATCCTCTAGATGCCTTTTATCAAAGTTGTGAACATTAAAACTGTAATGTATCCACAGAGGTTTCAGAATGCACGAGATGACTTGCTGTAGTTCCCTTAAGCAACTTTTGTGTGGCCACGCCTTTGGGCAAAAGACTTTGTTGCGAGTTCATGCTTCGGCGCGGCTGATGCAGCGCAGTATGTTCTTGTGTGGCCAAAGAAGCTGGAAACATTTGCAGCAGTCGGTCGCTGTTGAAACGACATGAGTGAAGACGTGGAGACCTAGGTAGGGTGTTTCCCTCAGACGGCCCGGTTGGGACTGGTGGGCACCAGCTCACCCCTCAGGTACCTGTACAGGCTGTACACCACCAGGATGAAGTACACACTCACACCTGCAACAGAAAATAGTCTTAGGATACTGGCCCTGTTTGAAAGACATAACATTTGGTGTCTCTCAAGGTTCAATATTGGCATCGTTAAGGTTCAAGGAATTCCAATCAAGACAGTGACAGGACAGCTGATGTTTGACAGCAAAGGGGTGATGTAACCCTGCAGACTGCAGTCCATTTGAATAACGACCCTCTTAAGACAACCATCATTGAGTGTCCCCCAAGGCTCAATACTGGAATCACTATGGCTCAAAATACTCCAGATAAGACAGTGATACCACTGTGATGGCTTATAACATCTACGTCTATACTGATAAAATGTAGGGTACCTTAGGTAAGAATATTATTTTAAATTACAAAGAAATGAATACGCCTAGCTGCATACAGGCGTTGATATAAGTCAACGGGGACACTTGAAAATGTGTGCCTCGACCGGGACTCGAAACCGGGATCTCCTGCTTACTTGGCAGACGCTCTACCCTTTTTTTTTTTTTTTTTTTTTTTTGTTCGATATACTTCGTTGCGTTTGGTCTGGGCGGACGTCACAAGACATCCGTTCAAGTTGATCGTTGATTCCTTGACTCAATTTTTTTATTACAGAGAGCACGCAGCCCTCTGACCGAACACGCTGAGCTACCGTGCCGGAATCCATCTGAGCCACCGCCGGCCGCGGTGGTCTAGCGGTTCTGGCGCTGCAGTCCGGAACCGCGGGACTGCTACGGTCGCAGGTTCGAATCCTGCCTCGGGCATGGGTGTGTGTGATGTCCTTAGGTTAGTTAGGTTTAAGTAGTTCTAAGTTCTAGGGGACTTATGACCTAAGATGTTGAGTCCCATAGTGCTCAGAGCCATTTGAACCAGCAATCTGAGCCACCGAGGGCACAGAGGGTAGTGCGACTGTAGGGACTTACCTCTGGCACGCCTCCCGTGAGATTCCCAACTTACTGTCCCGCACTATATTCATAGTGCCCCTGCCCATTATACTCGTTACTCGCGGCTTTTTACTGATTCCGGTAACGGTTTGGGCTCCGTTTGTGCATCCGCACAGAAGAAGATGGTCAAATGGCCAAATGGCTGGTGAGCCTTATATATATATGGTATCTATTCTTATACTTAAGGCTCACCAGCCATTTGACCATCTTCTTCTGTGTAGATGCACAAACAGTGCCAGCACTCTTACGGGAATCGGCATAAATCCGCGAGTAATGAGTATAATGGGCAGGGGCAACAACAATATAGTGCGAGAATATCAGTTGGAAATGTGGGTCTCACGGGAGGCGTGCCAGAGATCAGTCTCTGCAGTCGCACTATCCTTTGTGTCCTCGGTGGCTCAGATGGATAGAGCGTCTGCCATGTAAGCAGGAGATCCCAGGTTCGAAACCCGGTCAGGCCACACATTTTCAACTGTCCCCTTTGACTTATATCAACGCCTGTATACAGCTATGGGTATTCATTTCATTGTAATTTAAAATAATAGTGTTACCCAAAGTACCCTACATTTTCTCAGCATACACACACACACACACACACACACATATATATATATATATATATATATATATATATATATATATATACTTACTTATCGCGAATGGACCCAGAAGGATCACGCAAAGCTTTCTGACGTCGTTTCTTCCATACTTCTTTCATTCGTTCTCCATGTTTTCTTTTTCTTTCTTCTGTCCATTTTGTTCCTGGTCTCTTTAGTGCTTCCTTCTCCGACAATACAATCCACTTTTCCACCTTATTTCTAAAAGTTTTTTCATCTTTGACATCTTTAAGTTCAATATTTGCTTTTTGTAAATCTAATTTTACTTGGCTAATCCATGGTGTTGTTGATTTGACTTTTTCTATGTAAGTGAGAATTCTGTTGGTGAGTCGTGTGGGGGGAAGTCTAGTGACATGTCCATAAAATTTTAATCTTCGCCTTCTTATGTCTGCTGCCAGGTTTGATATAGTTTCTGTGGTTCTTCTTGATTGTATCCGGTATCCTTCTTCTGTTAATTTTGGACCTAAAATCTTTCTCATAATTTTGCGTTCTTCTTTTAATATTTTTTCTAAATCACATTTTGTGTGGAGTGTGAGCGTTTCACTAGCATATAGTGCTGCTGGCTTAATTACTGCGCAGTAGTGTCTGATTTTTGTGTTCGAGGAGATGCATTTTTTATTGTATATTTCATGTGTCATACCATATGCTCTCTTCATTTTCTGTTGTCTGATCTTCTGTGCAACTTTCTCTATTCCGGTTGGCTCCAAAATTTCACCTAGGTATTTAAAATGTTTTACTCTATTTATTTTTCCATATTTTGTGTTCAAACTGTGTATATGGAATTTCGTACAGAAAAATTCTGTCTTTTGAAACGAAATTTGTAAACCTACTTTATCCGCGCATTCCTTAAGGATCTCTATTTGTTTGGTGGCGATTTCTTCATCATCTGCAAGTATGGCCAAGTCGTCCGCGAATGCTAAACAAGATATCTCCACGTTGTCTTTGGTTCTACCAAGATGGATTGGTTTCCAGTAGGATTGATTTTTTAATTCTTTTTCCCATTCCTTAATGACTTTATCCAGGACTATATTAAACAGAAGTGGAGATAGCCCGTCACCTTGACGTACTCCAGTTTTTATGAGAAAAGGTTCAGAGATTTCTCCCCTGAATTTAACTTTAGATACAGCGTCTGTCAGTGATTCTTTGATAAGCCTTAGTGTTTTGGAGTCAAGTCCAAGTTCCTCTAAAATGTTAAACAAAGATTGCCGGTCAATTGAGTCATAGGCTTTCTTAAAATCTACAGATGTACAAATTATGGGGGCATTTCTAATTGCTTTGTGTTTTAATATTGTCTTTAAATTAAATATTTGTTCTATGCATGAGCGACCGGGGCGGAAGCCTGCTTGATAATCACCAATTTCCAGCTGCTCTTGTGTTCTTTTCAGCAGGCATGTTGAGAGAATTTTGTAGGTGACTTGTAAAAGTGAGATTCCCCTGTAGTTATTGACATTTGTTCTGTCTCCTTTTTTATGTAACGGGTGAATAAGGGCACATTTCCAGTCCTCTGGTAATTTTTCTGTTTCCCATATTTTTGTTATTATTTTTGTGAGCTCTTGCAACGTCTTTGGTCCTAGGTTTTTTAATAGCTCTGCAACAATGCCATCTTCGCCAGATGTTCTATTATTTTTTAAGTTTTTAATGTGACATTTGATTTCTTCCTGTGTTGGTGGTAATGAATCCGGCTGAGCGTTGGCACTGATTTCTTTGGGAAACCTTAAACTAGGTTCTGGGCAATTTAGTAGGTTAGAAAAATATTGAGCCAATACTTGATATATATATATATATATATATATATATATATATATATATATATATATATATATATATATATATATATATATGATGGTATCTGTTATTTCGGACATACAACACACATTAGTTACATGCAGGTTCAGTAATTGCAGATACACAAAGTACTATCAACATACTGAGCCTAGAGGGACACAAAAGTTATATCTCTGAAATGGGTCGTTATTTACAACGACTGCAGGGGTGCAGCAAATAGCTCTGAGCGCTATGGGATTTAACGTCTTAGGTCATCAGTCCCCTAGAACTTAGAACTACTTAAACCTAACTAACCTAAGGACACCACACACATCAATTGCCGATGCTGGATTCGAACCTGCGACCGTAGCGGTCGCGCACTTCGAGACTGTAGCGCCTAGAACCACCTGGCCACTGCGACCGGCGCAGCGGTGCACCATCCCTTTTCTGTCGTCATTCCACTATATCGCTAATGGTTGTCCAGATTGGCAACTGCGGATAGGTTTCATGTATTTCATAGCGGCTGTAATCGTCGCAGTGGCTGTTCCTTCGGAGATGCTTGCATGTCCGGACGAACATTGCATCGTAATTCGGAGTAAGATAGGCACTGAAATATCGTATCGACGATGATCACGGTTCAGCGTCCCGCGACTGACCCTTGCTGGACTATTTTTCCGTCTGCAATTTTTGGTACTGGAAGACGTGTGACGCGGTCCGTGGGTACGCACCTGCACGCACCAGCAGCACGAAGACGCTGACGGTGGACCTCTGCAGCTGGCCCTCCATGTAGCTGAGGACGGCGAACGCCAGCGCCAGCAGGGCCCACACGGGCAGCACCACCATCTGCTCCACCACCCACGGCAGCACCAGGCCAGGCTTGTCCTGCCAAACGTCACAAGTAGCTGCACCAGCGTCTGCACCAACATGAGCTACAGCTTCAAAAACGACGATTCAAGTTTGAATTCCATGTCTGCTACCAGCTAATCGTTACTCCTCATCTGTGGAGGCAGCAGAGGATCAAGTAGGTAAAAAGACGAGGGCTAGTAGAAATCCCTGGGTAACAGAAGAAATATTGAATTTAATTGATGAAAGGAGAAAATATAAAAATGCAGTAAATGAAGCAGGCAAAAAGGAATACAAACGTCTCAAAAATGAGATCGACAGGAAGTGCAAAATGACTAAGCAGGCATGGCTAGAGGACAAATGTAAGGATATGGAGGCTTATCTCCTGTAGGCTGTATCTGCAGCCTACAGGAAAATTAAAGAGACCTTTGGAGAAAAGAGAGCCACTTGTATGAATATCAAGAGCTCAGATGGAAACCCAGTTCCAAGCAAAGAAGGGAAAGCAGAAAGATCGAAGGAGTATATACAAGGTCTATACAAGGGCGATGTACTTGAGGACAATATTATGGAAATGGAAGAGGATGTAGATGAAATGGGAGATACGATACTGCGTGAAGAGTTTGACAGAGCACTGAAAGACCTGAGTCGAAACAAGGCCCCGGGAATGGACAACATTCCATTAGAACTACTGACGGTCTTGAGAGAGCCAGTCCTGACAAAACTCTTCCATCTGCTTAGCAAGATGTATGAGACAGGCGAAATACCCTCAGACTTCAAGAAGAATATAATAATTCCAATCCCAAAGAAAGCAGGTGTTGACAGGTGTGAAAATTACCGAACTATCACTTTAATAAGTCACAGCTGCAAAATACTAACGCGAATTATTTACAGACGAATGGAAAAACTGGTAGAAGCCGACCTCGGGGAAGATCAGTTTGGATTCCGTAGAAATGTTGGAACACGTGAGGCAATACTGACCTTACGACTTATCTTAGAAGAAAGATTAAGGAAAGGCAAACCTACGTTTCTAGCATTTGTAGACTTAGAGAAAGCTTTTGACAATGTTGACTGGAATACTCTCTTTCAAATTCTAAAGGTGGCAGGGTTAAAATACAGGGAGCGAAAGGCTATTTACAATTTGTACAGAAACCAGATGGCAGTTATAAGAGTCGAGGGGCATGAAAGGGAAGCAGTGGTTGGGAAGGGAGTGAGACAGCGTTGTAGCCTCTTCCCGACGGTATTCAATCGGTGTATTGAGCAAGCAGTAGAGGAAACAAAAGAAAAATTCGGAGTAGGTATTAAAATCCATGGAGAAGAAATAAAAACTTTGAGGTTCGCCGATGACATTGTAATTCTGTCAGACACAGCAAAGGACTTGGAAGAGCAGTTGAACGGAATGGACGGTGTCTTGAAAGGAGGATATAAGATGAACATCAACAAAGGCTAAACGAGGATAATGGAATGTAGTCGAATTAAGTCGGGTGATGCTGAGGGAATTAGATGCTTAAAGTAGTAAAGGAGTTTTGCGATTTGGGGAGCAAAATAACTGATGATGGTCGAAGTAGAGAGGATATAAAATGTAGACTGGCAATGACAAGGAAAGCGTTTCTGAAGAAGAGAAATTTGTTAACATCGAGTATTGATTTAAGTGTCAGGAAGTCGTTTCTGAGAGTATTTGTATGGAAGTGAAACATGGACGACAAATAGTTTAGACAAGAAGAGAATAGAAGCTTTCGAAATGTGGTGCTACAGAAGAATTCTGAAGATTAGATGGGTAGGTCACATAACTAATGAGGAGGTATTGAATAGAATTTGTGAGAAGAGGAATTTGTGGCACAACTTGACTAGAAGAAGGGATCGGTTGGTAGGGCATATTCTGAGGCATCAAGGGATCCTCAATTTAGTATTGGAGGGCAGCGTGGAGGGTAAAAATCGTAGAGGGAGCCCAAAAGATGAATACACTAAGCAGATTCAGAAGGATGTAGGCTGCGGTAGGTACTGGGAGATGAAGAACCTTGCACAGGATAGAGTAGCATGGAGAGCTGCATCAAACCAGTCTCAGGACTGAATACCACAACAACAACATGTGGTGTTGATGGAATACAAAACAGATTTATGAAAAGTTGTTCCAACTTCATAAGTGATGTCCTTAGTGATGTATGCAATGCATCAGTGACGCAGGGAATTTTTCCAGACAGGCTAAAATATGTAATTGTTAAACCTCATCATAACAATGGTGATAAGAGAGACTTAAACCATTGTCATATGAATACGGTGTCCAAAGGAACAGACACCATTGGTGATACTGCAGCTCTCGAAGGAGGAAATTACAGTGAAATCCAGACCTTTGTAGCGGCTTGCAGCGTTGATAAATATCAATGGGGACAGTTGAAAATGTGTGCCCCGACTGGGACCCAAACACTGGATCTCCTGTTCACATGGCAGACGCTCTATCTGACTGTGTGTAGTGTGTGGTCAGAAAGTAGGAAATGTGCGTCTCACGGAAAGCGTGCCAGGGGGATGTCTCTGCAGTCGCACTATCCTCTGTGTCCTCGATGGCTCAGTCCGATAGAGCGTCTGCCATGTAAGCAGCAGATCCTGGGTTCAGGTCCCGGTCGGGACACACATTTTCAACTGTCCCCGTTGATATTTATCAACGCCTGTAAGCAGCTACAAACGTCTGGAATTCACTGTAGTTTCAAGGGCTATTATCGTCTAATATTCTCGTTGACATCTTTTTTCAAATTATTCGAAAAAGTAAAGTGCTCAAGAGCAGTCTCACACCTAAGGGGAAACGATTTACTTAGCATATCACTGTTTCCACAAGAGCTCCTTGACTGTCATGCTGTTTGCATATTCAGTCTTGAAATAGTACAAACATTAAATAATGAAACATCGCGAGCCGGAATTTGTTGTGATATTTCCATTAGGTTTGACTGTGTAGATCATATTACTCCGTTGGAAAAACTCAAGTTTTATGGAACTTATAGCTCTATGCACAGCTCGTTTGAATCATGTTGAACAAACAGAATGCATAATGTTATGTCCAATAATTCAGACAACGCCCGAAGGGCAGAAAATTTTAGTGACGGGGTATATCAGTAAGGGGTCCAACCTATTCCTTATGTAAGTAAGTGAATGACCTTCCACTTAACATTCAACAAGCCGAATTGGTTGCTTTTTCAAGACGACACTAGAGTTATAATAAACCTCGTTAGAGAGAAAGCAACAGAAGAGATGCAGAATGACATGTTACAAAGAATTATGAAGTTGATCATAGACAATGGACTCCCCCTAATTTTTTAAAAATACGCCCTATATTCAGTTCTGTACAAAAAATCGTGTGTAGAAGCAAAACAAATTTTCGTTATTATTCACTTATTTTAGCGCCCTGAAGAAACGATATAATTGTCGTCTGATACAATCATAAGCCATGGCGACAGCATGCAATTTTACAGATTTTCGCACTCAAGTTGCCATGTAAATAATCACTTATTTAGTTACATAATCGAAGAAAGCGTTTCACACAAAAACGTTGATCGAAATACTATATCACGTTTACAACGTCATAATGGTGACGTGGAAGCTCTTCCCAAGGAAAACAACGCAGACCTCCTGGACAGTTTTAATGTAAAAGAAGTCGTCTTTTCTACGGAAATTACATTGGAGGTAAGCCCCATTTGGAAGTGCACAGGGGCGCTTGAAACTGAAACGGCAAACGGTCTGGAAAACCCCTCGAAAACAGACGTAAAACTGGGAGTGTCCTCAAAACGTTTAGAAAACTATTCTAATTATTCAAGGCCACAATGAATTCTTCGAAACTCGCGTTTCGTTTAACACCAGTCAGCTTAGGGGAAATAACGGTGTTTTTTGATCATGCTTTGTCCCGTCCACGATGCTTTCTAAATGCATCCCCATCAAATCAGAAATAAGGTATGTGTCACCTTGTAACGTCTTCCTGTGGGCAGTGTGTATTCGAGTCCATTTACAGTTTGAAGCATGCAATCATTTTCGGATGTTCTAATTTTCGTTCCTTCTCAATTACACAACAGTGGGTTCAAATCGAAAAATCCTTCCAGGCATGGCCCTTGATTTAACCAACGTATTTTTCAGTAATACGTAACGTCTCCATAGACTTTGTTCAGTTCAGGCAAAATGTGTTGCAACTGATGATGTAATAATACATGCGATTTCATAAACTTTACTGTTCTTACAACTAATTTCATCACGTTTCCACGCCTGCAAGTTTAGCACAAAAATTTCTTGATGTAAAGGACAGTGAGCGCCATCTGTTGGCGGCTGTAACTTTTTGCTCTTTCATAGGCAAGTAAAACGTTATATTCTGTCTGTATGGTGTTGTAGTGTTGCCCGTAGAAAATGTTTAGGACCCGTCGGTAATTTGTATAATAGATGTTGAGAATTCCCCTTCTTCCCTTGCATTGTTCCTTTCCATTTTAAACTCTTGTAACGATAGATCGCTAGGTTGGCTCTTTGTGCGCAGATAGTCACTGGACCTGTGTACTTCTTTTTGCCACGAACAAATGACGAAGAGTAAACAGTGGTGACGCTACAATTCTGCTAATTATATCGTGCCAACCGAACATTGCCTGCCGCAAAACCAAATCAAATGTCGTGGTGTTCCGTGTACTTCTGAGGAGGACCGAGCAAAGGCGAAACACGCCGAGCCTCGGCCGCACGCATGCAACGCGTCATTCTCGCGTGCAGTTTTGCATGCCACGAGTGGCCTTGTCCTACATACACTACTGGCCATTAAAATTGCTGCACCAAGAAGAAATGCAGATGATAAACGGGTATTCATTGGACAAATATATTATATTAGAACTGACATGTGATTACATTTTCACGCAATTCTGGTGCATAGATCCTGAGAAATCAGTACGCAGAACAACCACCTCTGGCCGTCATAACGGCCTTGATACGCCTGGGCATTGAGTCAAACAGAGCTTGGATGGCGTGTACAGGTACAGCTGCCCATGCAGCTTCAACACGGTACCACAGTTCATCAAGAGTAGTGACTGGCGTATTGTGACGAGCCAGTTGCTCGGCCACCATTGACCAGACGTTTTCAATTGGTGAGAGCTGGAGAATGTGCTGGCCAGGGCAGCAGTCGAACATTTTCTGCATTCGGAAAGGCCCGTACAGGACCTGCAGCATGCGGTGGTGCATTATCCTGCTGAAATGTAGGGTTTCGCAGGGATCGAATGAAAGGTGGAGCCACAGGTCGTAACACATCTGAAATGTAACGTCCACTGTTCAAAGT
This sequence comes from Schistocerca americana, assembly GCF_021461395.2. Taxonomy (NCBI): domain Eukaryota; kingdom Metazoa; phylum Arthropoda; class Insecta; order Orthoptera; family Acrididae; genus Schistocerca; species Schistocerca americana. The sequence goes on from NC_060127.1 coordinate 84,409,164, forward strand.
GCCGTCAATGCGAACAAGAGGTGAGTGAGACGTGTAACCAATGGCACCCCATACCATCACGCCGGGTGATACGCTGGTATGGCGAAGACGAATACACGCTTCCAAAGTGCGTTCACCGCGATGTTGCCAAACACGGATGCGACCATCATGATGCTGTAAACAGAACCTGGATTCATCCGAATAAATGACGCTTTGCCATTCGTGCACCTGTGTTCGTCGTTGAGTACACCATCGCAGGCGCTCCTGTCTGTGATACAGCGTCAAGAGTAACCGCAGCCATGGTGTTCGAGCTGATAGTCAATGCTGCTGCAAACGTCGTCGAACTGTTCGTGGAGATGGTTGTTGTCTTGCAAACGCCCCCATCTGTTGACTCAGGGATCGAGATGTGGCTGCACGATCCGTTACAGCCATGCGGATAAGATGGCTGTCATCTCGACTGCTAGTGATACGGGGCCGTTGGGATCCAGCATGGCGTTCCGTATTACCCTCCTGAACCCACCGATTTCATATTCTGCTAACAGTCATTGGATCTCGACCAACGCGAGGAGCAATGTCGCGATACGATAAACCGCAATCGCGATAGGCTACAATCCGACTTTTACCAAAGTCGAAACGTGATGGTACGCATTTCTCCTCTTTACTCGAGGCATCACAACAACGTTTCACCAGGCAACGTCGTCAACTGCTGTTTGTGTATGAAAAATCGGTTCGAAACTTTCATGTGAGCACGTTGTAGGTGTCGCCACCGGCGCCAACCTTGTGTGAATGCTCTGGAAAGCTACTCATTTGCATATCCCAGCATCTTCTTCCTGTCGGTTAAATTTCGCGTCTGTAGCACGTCATCTTCGTGGTGTAGCAATTTTAATGGCCAGTAGTGTATTGTCACTTACGAAACAGTATTGCCTTACATCGAAAATGTTCATTTTAAGCTTAACACAATTTTAATTTCAATAGCAGCTGATGTGACTTCTGTCCACAGCCACTAGCACCATAATGAATGGATTAATCAAAAACACGTTTCCATAAAGAAGCAACGTACCATACGTGTCTAGATCACTAGAGACAGAGCACAATCTCGGAATGTTTCAAGGATGGGGAAGAAAATTAGCCATGCCCTTTCAAAGGAACCATACCAGATTTTACCTCAAGCGATTTCTTCTTCTTCTTCTTGTTCTTCTTCTTCTGTAGTGGTCAATCCAAGGATTGGTTTGCAACAGCTACAATGGCAGCTTGTCTCCATTCTGTGCGTCTTTCAGCTTTTCTCTTCATTTCTCTGTAGGTGTTACATCCCACATCTTTCACGATTTGATCCATGTACCTCACTCGTGGTCTTCCTCTTGGACTTTTTCCCTCGACATATCCCTCTACGATTGTGTTCAGGAGTCCTTTATGTCTTAATAGATGGCCTGTAAATTGCACTCTTCTTTTAACAATGAAACTCCAGAAGCTTCTCACCTGCTCTTTCCAGAACCACTTCGTTTGTGACCTTGTTGATATATTTTATTTTGAGCATGCGTCTATAGCACCACATTTCAAAAGAGTTCAGCTTCCGGTCTTCCTCTGTCCCGAGAGTCCATGTTTCACACCCGTAGCAGGCCACGCTCTACACATATGATTTCAAAAATCTTTTCTTGATTTCAAGACTGATGCTCTTAGATGTTAAGATGTTTTTTTTCTTGTTAAAGCAGCCTTTGCATGAGCAATTCTACTTCTCACTTCTGCCTTGCTCCTTCCATCCCTGGTAATATTACTGCCCAGATAAGTAAATTTATCAACTTGTTCAAGCAGTTCATTGACTACATGAACTTGGACTTTCACTTGATCTTTTTTGTCGCATGCCATTACTTTTGTTTTTGCTTTATTAATTCTCATATTATATTCTTCCCCCATAACTTTATCCATTCTATTCAGTAGGACTACAAGATCTTCACTTTCAGCCAGGACAGCTATATCATCGGCGTATCTTATCATATCTATTCGTTGGCCATGAATTTAGGGAAACCAAAATCTGTGTGGTTCGATGGGGACTTGAAGCGTCATCCTTCCGAATTCGGGTCCTGTGTGTTTCCAGAGAGGAGGCACCCAAGTAGTATAACCAGCGCTGCAGTATGTCCACGTGTCACTGAGGCAGGCTCTGTGGCACTGTTGAGCTAAAGAGTTGGTTTACTGGGTATGGATGCAGAAACGTCAGCGAGCTGTAAGCAGTGCCTGTTGACATTAGAAACACTCACCTGGCGAGCGCCGAAGATGAGCATGGTCGAGCAGATGCCATCCACTACAGCCATGGCGGTGATCCCGTAGAAGGTGGCTCTGAGGACTGCGGAAAGGAAAAGTCTCAGAATGAGGTAGTCGTAGGATGGAGGACAAAGACAAGTCAACTTGAATAACGATAAGCACTCTAGACAAGAAATTAGTCACCATCGAGATACATCACCCTAATACCGTCCAACACAACCTCTCCGTCGCATTCCGTCTTCAGGCCACGAGTGGCCTACCGGTACCATCCGACCGCCGTGTCATCCTCTGTGGAGGATGCGGATAGGAGGGGCGTGGGGTCAGCACACCGCTCTCCCGGTCGTTATGATGGTATTCTTGACCGAAGCCGCTACTATTCGGGCAAGTAGTTCCTCAATTGGCACACCCATAGCAGGCCACGCTCTACACATATTGTGGCACCCCGAAAAATGGCAACAGCGCATAGCGGCCTGGATGGTCACCCATCCAAGTGCCGACCACGCCCGACAGCGCTTAACTTCGGTGATCTGACGGGAACCGGTGTATCCACTGCGGCAAGGCTAACACAACCTCTAGCTTTGATAATTGCATCAGTTCAGGAAGCAAGTCTACAAGTCGCTTCAGCTTTCGCATATTCAGCTTACGTCACTCATTGATCAGTAGATCACTAACAGCTACCACACTGCAGGGATGTTGATTGCTACGTGTCGCACATTTTTCCAAATTGTTCTAAAGCAGGGTAATTGAGAAGACCAGCTGAGGTGTGGTAGTGTGCCTGAATGCCCATCAAACCAGGAATGTATGTGTGCAGACCTGTGAACATGGTTGTTGTCATCGTGGAGAGCTAGGAGGATGGACAACACTTGAGCGGCGATAATGTTGTGATGAACATCTGGGTTCATGTTCGCAGTAATCTGAACTCCTTGTTCCAAGCGAGACACCAAACACATCCCCACAACATCATGCAATGTCCAGTCAGATTAATGTGACGAACTGACAAAAGCCTAAATAGCTACCTTTTTTTCCACTGCGAACTGCTATGAGACATCCACGAACAGAGTCATTGAAATTCTGGAAGGTACCGACAGAGAAGTGGAGTCAAAATGATTGCAGTGTCATCACCAGCGCCGGCCGGTGTGGCCGAGCGGTTCTAGGAGCTTCAGTCTTGAACCGCGCGACCGCTACGGTCACAGGTTCGAATCCTGCCTCGGGCATGGATGTGTGTGATGTCCTTAGGTTAGTTAGGTTTAAGAAGTTCTAAGTTCTAGAGGATTGATGACCTTAGAAGTTAAGTCCCATAGTGCTCAGAGCCATTTGAACCATTTAAACCAATGGTGACTTGCCCATTTCAGTCGTAGTTGCCAATGTTGTGGTGTTAACATTGGCACATGCATGGGTCGTCGGCTGCGGAGACCCAGCTTTAGGAGTGTTCGGTGCACTGTGTGTTCAGACATACTTGTATTCTGTCCAGCATTAAAGTCTGATGTCATTTCTAGCACAGTTCGCCCCTTGTCCCGTTTTACCCGTCTGCCCACCCTACGATGCCCAGCATCTGCAATGAGGGGTGGCCACCCAACCCCACATTTTCTGGACTTAGTTTTACCTTGACTTTGCTCGTACAAGTAGTGCAGTTTCCGAAATGCTCGTGCCGAGCCTCCGGGCCACCAAACTCTGCCCTCAGTCAACGTCAGATAGCTCGCTAGTACTACTTGCACCATGCGTGTGTCTAGCTAGCAGGCATTCCTCACTAGGTGATGCTGCTATCTAATGGATGGGTGTACATCGATAGTGGGTTTGTTGTCATAATGTTCTGGCTGACCAGTATGAAAACCACTCAAGATAACTCACACATTAAAGTGTAACATGTCTGCCAAAACAAATAATAAAAATTTAATTGCTAACGATGCATAATATTTATTCTTATCCACAAGATGTAATAAATAAGTAGCAACTAAGATAAAAAACATAGTGCAAATACTAACAGTTTATAATTTATTAAATTGGCAGTCGTGATTATAACCATACCGTTGTGCGCCTCAACCCCAGTTTCAACGACAGTGGCAACGACTCACTCACCTGACAGCGTGATGTCATACATTTTCTGCTTTTCTGAGTTCCACGAGTCGCTGAAGTGTTGGTACACGTCGTCCATGTCTTGCTCCAGATTGCGCATTATCAGCGGTGCTCCCACAACGACCACCAGAGAGATCACCTGTTGCACAAACACACCCCTGTATGAACGAAATTAAAGAACAACAGTATCTTAAGTGCTGAAAATAATCACTAAGGGAGTTCCACAGGGATCGATGTTAGGACCGGTATTGTTTAGGTTAGGAGTGTAAGAGCAGGTATTTCCATTGATTGCTAAGGACTGTGTACTGAACAACATTTCATCAGTGCTTACTTCGTCTGCAGACATAATTATAGCATTACGATCAGTACATTATTAGGTTGGTTAGTACAGGGTGAGTAATAGAACTATACAAAAGAAAACCTAAATAAGCTACAAACTACAGCATTAGCACACTTTATTAAATATGGAAACGTCACTACAGATATTCGGATTTGGGTTATGACATATTCGATATGCCTGTCATCATTAGCGATGATGTGTCGCAGACGAATAGCGAAATTCTTTACGACCCCCTGAAGTGTCGTAACATCGATGGTGTCGATGACCTCCTGAATGACTGTTTTCAGTTCAGTAACGGTCCTGGGGCTATTGCTGTAGACTTTCTTTTAAGTACAGTCGCAGAAAAAGCAGTCGCATGTGTTCAGATCCGGAGAATATGGCGGCCAATCGAGGCCCACTTCTGTGGCCTCTTGGTACCCCAGAGCCAGAGTACGGTTCACAAAGCGCTACTCCAAGACATCAAACACTCTCCTGCTTCGATGGCGTCGAGCTCCGTCTTGCATGAATCACATCTGGTCGAAATCAGGACCACTCTGGATAATATGAACTTCCAAAACCTTCGCGTACGGTTCGGTAGTCACCATACCACCAAAGAATATCTCACCGATTATTGCGAGACCGGGCATTACGCACCACGCAGTCACCTGTTGAGGGTCGAGAGACTTCTCGATCGCGAAATACGGAATCTCAGTCCCCCAGTCAGTTGTTTATTGGCGACCTCATCCAATAAAAGTGAACTTCGTTGCTAAACCAAACCATACTAATTCCCATCATATCCCGTGGCCAGCCGTGCAGTTTGAACGTCCTAACGCAACTTTTCAGACGTTCTGACGATATTATTTCGTATAGTTCAGTTACCGTCACCCTGTATCTCCAAGTATGCATGGCACAAGGAAGCCATTAATGCTTATTTTCGCCAGGGCAGCAGGTCAGGTATTCTGGTCTGTGTACTTGAATGTAAAGTGGATAGTCTATACTGACAGGTGTAGTCCACTTTGTACCGCAGTTAAGACCATCCAGGAAAATCAGGTAGTAAATTTTGTGATGTTTTTGCGAGAAGGCTGATAGATGCAGGAAGAAACAACAATTGACATTTTGAAGTGGGTGAGTGTTAAGGCAGCGGTGTTCACAATATCTGTACCTATGCCAATAACACCCTCTATACGAGTAAATGATCATGTATGTAATGGTCTAAAGTGGTGATATTTGTAGAGGAAGCAAGTATTTTGATCAGATACATTAGGGAATTTTCAGCAGGTGTAAATGTAATAAATGGACTGGTTTTCTGCAAAATAACTGCCACTCAATATAGCACATGGCCTGACTACACATACGTGAGCGAAGATCGATAAATAAAAAAATGTTCTAAATCATTGGGTGTCATTTTTATAAGAACCTGATCTGAAAGTCACTCGTTTCACATATTCTTACTCATCCAAGTTCTGCAAATTCTGCACTGTAAATTATCGAGATGAATGTCAAAAATTTTAGTTAGCTTACATATTTTTATTCACCGTCTTGTGCCATCATATTGTGGGAGTCGAATTCCTTTGCTTTCCTCATTTCGTTAGCTTTCTAAAAGCATAACCTATAAGGGACGATCAAAAAGTTTTCGTTTGAGGGCGTTGCCGCAACGTAGCGCGACACCGATGGGGGTGTATAAGCACCGACATGCAAACAAGGGATTAGTGTGGCATTCGCGTCTTCTTGACGTGCGTGCGGTAAATGCGGAAAAGTAAACTATGGGAATTATTACCAAATGCGTCCAAACACGATCAGCGTACTGCTCATCTTACACGGGTAGACATGCATCGGAGAATGAAGAATGTGTGAGGGGCAGCATGTCTGCTGAAAATCACCGTTGTGCGAAACTGCGTCTAGGGCTGCTGCTGCTTCCTGATAACGGATCTCCTCATCTCGCAAGTGTCGTAACGCAGCGGTTACGCCGGCTCTTGTAGGAGTCAATCGAACACACGCTCTCTATAGTCCTGATCTCTTCCCATGAGATTACCACACATTCGATCCATTAGAAAAGGCCTTTGTCAACGACACTTGTCGGACGACGATTTGCAACACGTATTTACGGACTTCTTCACGAGTTTCACCGAATGGATATCTTCAATCTGGTACGCCGGTGCTCACGGTGATTTTGCCTGATTGGCAATCGAACGGAAGCTTTTTGACCGCCACTCTATATTCAGAGAATAAATAAAAGCATTAACTTTCTTGACCTGAAAATTTGCAATAGTAACAATAAACATCAATTTAGTATTTACAGGAAACCTACCACCACAGATGTCAGTATTGGCAACTCATCTTGCCACCCCCGCCAACAAAAAATGGCATATTTCAGAACGATGCTACACCGAATTAAAAAAGTGCCAATGAGTGACACAGTCCAACAAAATGAAATCTATATAATTAAAACAGTTGCTCATAATAATGGATATAAACCCACAATAATAGAAAAACTCCACAACAAAATGCAGACAAAAACCACAGATCCACTTCACAGCAGTCACTCCAAGCCAAATCAGTGTGCCACTGAAGCCAAACCTAAATATGCTACTCTCCCATACATAGGCCCACTTTCATACCAAATAGCAAACTTATTTAAAAAGAAGAAAAATATCACAATCAGCTTTTCCACAAATAATAAATTACAACAAAAAGTAATCCATGATGTAAATACCTCCAAGAGTCCCTACCGTAAATCAAGAATATACAAACTCAAATGTGATGCATGCCCAAAATTCTAAATTGGACACACAGGCAGAAGTTTTGAAATAAGATACAAAGAACATATTGATGCCTTAAGACTTGGTAACTTGAACAAATCAGCATTTGCAGCCCATATTGCTGAAGAAAACCATTCAGTGGGAAACAGTGAGGACAGCTTAAAAATTTTGCATCTAGCAGAAAAAGGAGCCACTATGAAAATATTAGAACATACATACAAAAACAGCACCCCAGACTATATCCGTAACGAACAAACAGAGTTAGCTAACACCCCTTTCCTGAAAAATTTCCAAAAATTACTTTCCAGCTTCCAAAGCAAATAATATTAGTACACCTATCTGCAGATCAAGTAGCAAATTTATATGTTACTATAATTCTCATGATGCTAAATGTAATTAAAAAATACTATTTTACCTATACAGTTTATATATATATATATATATATATATATATATATATATATATATATATATATATATATAATTTAACAATATCGTCTCAAAAATTCAATGTCTCTGTACTAGCGTAAAATGATCCTTTCTAAACATAGGACATCATCGTCAAATGTTACGATATACCATAGCATCTGTGATACTCATATGTTTGTAAGCTCTTTGTATGTATCAAAACATGTGGAGCGTGGTAGAAATCTTCTCAGTGACAAATCTAAAGTGTTCAATGAGAACAATTTACGTGTGCAAAAAGAGCGCAGTGGGAATGCATTTACATCTGATGGACGAATGTTATGGAAACAAACACTCCAAACCGACGTTTCACGTCAGTCACATGCAACGAAAATCTGTAACGCAACCATCTGTGTGTGGTGTGTTTATAATTATGCATTATTTGTATTTTAGGACAATTAATCTGTAAAAAACACACCATATGTCATAAAGAAAGCGTGTAAACCGTCTGAGGTTGAATCACAACGATTCGAAACCGGTAACGGTATCCTTTGAATAAAGGAACTGAAAGTAAATTTGTGGCTGGTTGCTGTCCTAACACCATCAACATTTGTCTTCAAACAACAGCCACGGTCTCCATCATGTCATCATATGACAAAATTGCATAAGTATTTCTTTCTGCGGTTGAGATTCTGATGTTTTGGAAGCTCCTGGTGCATCAAAACCTAGCGCGGTACTGGCACAGAAGTAAAGGTTTGAGGCTGCTGCCTGAGTAATGCCGGAATGACGTAATTTGTCAACACACTTACCAGCCAGAAGGCTCCTATAATGATGCAGCCCTTCCGTAGTTCGTACCTCACGCAGCACGTGTTGAGTATCACCACCATCTCGGAGTCCTGGCGTTGAACCTCGGCACTTCTGAAAGCAAGGAGGAGCGAAAGTGACATCATCTGCAGATGCTGATCGCTTTGGAGAGCATTAAGGCACCATGCCAACGATGACCAACAAACGACAAAAAGTGTATTCGGCCGAACGTTGATCGCCAATGCATTGGCGTTCGGCTTCGCATCCACACCAAACCAAGTACTTGGTCCCACGAGATTCGGCGATGTGGTATCGCAATTGACAGTGCTAACTTGCCAACGTTGCTCCCATTTTGTTGTTGTTATAAAGTAGCGTTTTAATTACGATTTCAGCGGCTGATATTATGAGGGAAGAAGAGAATTTAGCAGTCGTCGCAAGTGCAGCAGTTACGAGGGCAGTTCAATAAGTAATGCAACACATTTTTTTTTCTGAAACAGGGGTTGTTTTATTCAGCATTGAAATACACCAGGTTATTCCCCAATCTTTTAGCTACACAACACTATTTTTCAACGTAATCTCCACTCAACGCTACGGCCTTACGCCACCTTGAAATGAGGGCCTGTATGCCTGCACGGTACCATTCCACTGGTCGATGTCGGAGCCAACGTCGTACTGCATCAATAACTTCTTCATCATCCGCGTAGTGCCTCCCACGGATTGCGTCCTTCATTGGGCCAAACATATGGAAATCCGACGGTGCGAGATCGGGGCTGTAGGGTGCATGAGGAAGAACAGTCCACTGAAGTTTTGTGAGCTCCTCTCGGGTGCGAAGACTTGTGTGAGGTCTTGCGTTGTCATGAAGAAGGAGAAGTTCGTTCAGATTTTTGTGCCTACGAACACGCTGAAGTCGTTTCTTCAATTTCTGAAGAGTAGCACAATACACTTCAGAGTTGATCGTTTGACCATGGGGAAGGACATCGAACAGAATAAGCCCTTCAGCGTCCCAGAAGACTGTAACCATGACTTTACCGGCTGAGGGTATGGCTTTAAACTTTTTCTTGGTAGGGGAGTGGGTGTGGCGCCACTCCATTGATTGCCGTTTTGTTTCAGGTTCGAAGTGATGAACCCATGTTTCATCGCCTGTAACAATCTTTGACAAGAAATTGTCACCCTCAGCCACATGACGAGCAAGCAATTCCGCACAGATGGTTCTCCTTTGCTCTTTATGGTGTTCGGTTAGACAACGAGGGACCCAGCGGGAACAAACCTTTGAATATCCCAACTAGTGAACAATTGTGACAGCACTACCAACAGAGATGTCAAGTTGAGCACTGAATTGTTTGACGGTGATCCGTCGATCATCTCGAACGAGTGTGTTCGCACGCTCCGCCATTGCAGGAGTCACAGCTGTGCACGGCCGGCCCGCACGCGGGAGATCAGACAGTCTTGCTTGACCTTGCGGCGATGATGACACACGCTTTGCCCAATGACTCACCGTGCTTTTGTCCACTGCCAGATCACCGTAGACATTCTGCAAGCGCCTATGAATATCTGAGATGCCCTGGTTTTCCGCCAAACGAAACTCTTTCACTGCCCGTTGTTTGCAACGCACATCCGTAACACACGCGATTTTAACAGCTCCGTACAGCGCTGCCACCTGTCGGAAGTCAATGAAACTATACGAGACGAAGCGGGAATGTTTGAAAATATTCCACAAGAAATTTCCGGTTTTTTCAACCAAAATTGGCCGAGAAAAAAAATGTGTTGCGTTACTTATTGAACTGCCCTCGTATTTTAGTGTAAGAAGCTGATCATCAGAAAAAAAGAAGGATAAACGACAGTGGTGTCCCCGGCACGAATCCGCCCGGCGGATTTATGTCGAGATCCGGTGAGCCGGCCAGTCTGTGGATGGTTTTAAGGCGGTTTTACATCTGCCTCGGCTAATGCGGGCTGGTTCCCCTTATTCCGCCTCAGTTACACTATTTCGGGGATTGCTGCGCAAACACTTTCTCTACATACGCAAACATTTGGGGTTACTTTCGTGTGGTGTGAGATGTTCCCAGAGGAGTCCACTGGGGGCCGAAACGCACAATAACCCTGGGTTCAGTGTGGGGCGGCGGTGGGGTGAGTGGACTGCTGTAACCTATTGTGTGGTTGTGAACCACTGAGGGCTACGGCGGGGACGAAGCTTCTCCGTCGTTTCTAGGTCCCCTGTTCCATACAGTACAGTACAACACAATACAGTGTATTGTCTACTTTAAAGATGGGCAATTTTTTTTTCGTAATGAAGGCTAAAGATTTCGAATTGTTATTGATTATGTAGGTGGTATTATTTCCAAAGACGATCCCTCATTTGAGGAGAGCTGCACCTGCAGCAGAAATTTAATAGTACCCCCAATTTTGTTTGGTTTGAGGACACTCCTCGTCGTCGAATTGAGTACATTATCAGAGCAAAAATGGTTCAAATGGCTCTGAGCACTATGGGACTTAACGTCTGAGGTCATCAGTCCCCTAGACTTAGAACTACTTAAACCTAACTGACCTCAGGACATCACACACATCCATGCCAAAGGCAGGATTCGAACCTGCGACCGTAGCGGTCGCGCGGTTCCAGACTGTAGCGCCTAGAACCGCTCGGCCAGACTGGCGGGCCGCATGGCTCCACGTTCCTGTCGGTGTCTTCCAGAACATCACTGGCTTCATGCACGTCTCGCAGCGGTTAACGCTGCCAAAGGTGGTTATTCAGGTTGGTTGGTTGGTTGTTCGGGGAAGGAGACCAGACTGCGTGGTAATCTGTCTCATCGGTTTAGGGAAGGATGTGGAAGGGAGTCGGACGTGCCCTTTCAGAGGAACCATCCCGGCATTTGCCTGGAGTGATTTAGGGAAATCACGGAAAACCTAAATCAGGATGGCCGGAGGTTATTCAGGATTTTGACAGTTGGTCATATTAATGTGACTGGACAGTGGGTATCTCCATGTTTGGTACGCTGTAGACATTGGTTCAAATGGCTCTGAGCACTATGGGACTCAACATCTGAGGTCATCAGTCCCCTAGAACTCAGAACTACGTAAACCTAACTAACCTAAGGACATCACACACATCCATGCCCGAGGCAGGATTCGAACCTGCGACCGTAGCAGTCACCGGTTCCGGACTGAAGTGCCTAGAACCGCACGGCCACCGCGGCCGGCGCTGTAGACATTCTCGTCTTTCAATTTGACAACAGCCGTGTTCACAAGTACGCGGGCATACGTTCCTGGTTTGACCCAGGCAGGCTGTAGCACCTCGATTGGCGTTTTAAATCCCGCGATCTTACATCCGTAGAAAATGTCTGGCACTTTTTGCTATGACAGGAGAAACGCAGCAATTCCTGCAGTTTGATAGCTCTGCGAGATGAAATTATGAATGAGTCTCTTCACTCGGATTTAGCATACCTCAAGAAACTTGAGGACCCTCCTCGTCGTCGAACTGAGTACATTATCAGAGCATTACGAGGTATTAACGTGGTGTGTCTTCCGCGTGCACGTTTCCTTTTTGTGTGTGTGTAACGAAATAGTTTCTGTGTGCGATCTGTGAGCCCCCCTGGCGTCTTAGCCGTCCTCGGCAGGTTGCTGGACGTGACCCGTGTCCGCTGCCCTTGGCCTCGCCTATTTTAAACACGCCGGGTTGACGGCAACTTCCACAGGCAGCAACGTCAGCGACGTCAATCTGCACTTTGCCACTCTGGCGAGTGCTTTTTATACACTCTAAGAGGAGAGCCGACCTGGCTGGCAAGTTTTTTGCCGCAGGGTAAAAGTTCCCACAGCGTCGGGTTAACGAGACGCGGACTCAGTGGTGAGGGGAAATGCTCGCTTAATATATAGGGATGCAAATTGGTATTTTCTTTCAATCAATAAAACTGAAAATAATCATATTGTTGCAACTGTTGCTTTAACAATAAACGTTTAACAGCTTATTCAGCAATGGGGCTCGCGCGAGTAGCTGTGAGTGTTAAATCGCGGCCCTGGATCAAACGCGCCCGGCGGATTAACGTCGATGGTCGGTGCGCCGGCCAGTCTCGAAGTGGTTATTCCGCTGTTTCGCCGCGCGGGACTAGCCGAGCGGTCTCGAGTCCTTCCTCGGGCATGGGTGTCTGTGTTTGTCCTTAGGATAATTTAGGTTAAGTAGTGTCTAAGCTTAGAGACTGATGACCTTAGCAGTTACGTCCCATAAGATTTCACACACATTTTTTCCGCGCTTTCCCACAGCCCCCTAGGTGAATATCGGGCTGCTAACCAAGCTCCATCTCAGTCACACGATAAACTCTCGCTCACTTTCACATGGAGTACATTTATTCCTCCACACCGAAGTGGGACAGGGGGAGGCGAGTTAATAGGGTGGCGGCAGGACGCCACCCAGCCACCCCTTAAACTAAAACTGAGCTCCGCCCGAACAGACTATGAAGTCCCGACGGCTCCGACGGGTCGCCGTGTCATCCTCAGACCAGGCATCACTGGATGCGGGTATGGAGGGGCGTATGGTCAGCACACCGACCTACCGGCTGTATGTCAGTTTATGAGACCGGAGCCGCTAGTTCTCAATCAAGTGACTCACAAGGTTTGAGTGCACCCCGCTTGCCAACAGCGCTTGGAAGACCTGATGGTCACCCGTCCAAGTGCTACCGCAGCCCGACAGCACTTACCTGCGGTGGTCTGACGGGAGCCGGTGGTACTACTGCGGCAACGCCATTGGTCACCCCGTAAACTAACCACGCCAAATCCGTCAATAGCCGTTCGGCACAAGGACGAAAGAAAATAGTGTTGGTGATTCATTTCTTACCATTTGCTTCAAATGGCTCTGAGCACTATGAGACTTAACATCGGAGGTCATCGGTCCCCTAGGACATGGTATGAACAGAAGTGTTGTAAAATTGTTGTACACTCAAAAGGAGTGGTCTCATACCTCATAAATAGGATAACAGCCTATCATCTTATTTAGCGTAGTAAAAGAGATAGTGAAATTCTCTCTCTTATGTAATACACTGAAGCGCGAGAGAAGCTGGTATAGGCATGTGTATTCCAATACGGAGATATATAAATAGGCAGAATACGGCGCTGCCGTCGGCAATGCCTACATAAGACAACAAGTGTCTGGCGCTGTTTTTAGATAAGTTACTGCTCCTAGAATGGCATGTTATCAAAATGTAAGTGAGTTTGAACGTGGTGTTGTAGTCGGTGCACGAGCGATGGGACACAGCATTTCGGAGGTAACGATGAAATGGAGATTTTGACGTACGATCATATCACGAGGGTACCGTGAATATCAGGATTCAGGTTAAACATCAAATGTCCGACATCGCTGGGGCCGGAAAAAGATTCTGCAAGAACGGGACCAACGACGATTGAACAGAATCGATCAACGTGACAAGTGCAACGCTTCCGCAAATTGCTGCAGATTTCAATGCTGGGCCATCAACAGGTGTTAGTATGCGAACCACCCATCGATATGGGCTTTCGGAGCCAAAGGCCCACTCGCGTACCCTTGATGGGAGCACGACACGAAGCTTTACGCCTCGCCTGGGCCCGTCAACACCGACATTGGACTGTTGTTGATTAGAAACATGTTGCCTGATCAGACGAGTCTCGTTCCAGGTAGTATCGGTGGACGAGCACGGGTATGGAGACAACCTCATGAACCCATGGACCCTGCATGTCAGCAGGGGATTGTTTAAGCTGGTGGAGGCTCTGTAACGGTGTGGCGCGTGCGCAGTTGGAGTGATATGGGACCCCTGGTAGTCTAGATGCGAGTCTGACAGCTGACACGTACGTAAGCATCCTGGCTGGTCACCTGCATGCGTACATGTCCATTATGCATTCCGATGGACTTGGGCAATTCCATCAGGACAATAAGACACCCCACATGTCCAAAATTGCTACAGAGTGGCTCCAGGAACGCTGTTCTGAGTTTAAACACTTCCAGTGGCTACCAAACCCCCCACACAAGGACATTATTGAGCATATCTGGGATTCCTTGCAATGTGATGTTCAGAAGAGATCTGCACTCCCTTGTACTCTTACGGGTTTGTGGACAGCCTTGCAGGATTCATGGTGTCACTTCCGTCCAGCACTACTTCAGACATTAGTCGAGTCCACGCCACGTCATGTTGAGGCACTTTTAGTAACGTGTACAACCAATTTGGAGGTGGATATAATATGATTGCCACCAAAAAATTTAAAAAACACAAATTTCGTTAACTGTTGTTGACTTATACCCCCAACTTACTTTTTGAAGGGTCCAGATACTGAAAATATTGATTATTACATTCACCCCGGAAAGTAACATCTATTTCTAACTACTTCTAACATTTAAATTTTTGAGTAAAATTTAACTGAAAATTTTTAAAACATTTATGGAATCTTGTAGAAGAATTCGTTGAAAAAAGTAAATAATTTTTACAAAATTTTAAACTTACAAAGTGGCTGACTGGATTACAATATTTCCAAAAGGTAGGCTTGAGGTATCCGTGTGTTATCATACAGAGATAGTGTTGCCACCACGTGTTGGTACCACAGACATTAGTGAGGGATCGATGCAATCCATGAAGTATGGGAGGCACTCAGGAGGTCATGCCTCCCTCTCAGCAACAGCAGAGCCCTCACCCTGAGGCCAATATAGTGTCGAGAAATCAAGACCTCTGACTCAGTTCGAGACCTCACCAACAGAATCGACACCATAGAGTAGGACCATCGTGAAGGACTTGTTCATTTAAATGTGGAACATTAACCTGCATCAGCACAAATATGAAACTTCCTGGCAGATTAAAACTGTGTGCCGGAGCGAGACTCGAACTCGGGACCTTTACCTTTCGTGGGCAAGTGCTCTACCAACTGAGCTATCCAAGCACGACTGACACCCCGTCCTCACAGCTCCAATTCTGCCAGTACCTGGTCTCCTACTTTCCAAACTTCACAGAAGCTCTCCTGCGAAACTTGCAGAACTAGCACTGGAAGTAAGGATATTTCGGAGACATGGCTTTGCCACAGCATGGGGGATGTTTTCAGAATGAGATTGTCACTCTGCACCGGAGTCTCGACAATATCCTTATTTCGAGGAGTGTTAGTTCTGCAAGTTTCGCAGGAGAGCTTCTGTGAAGTTTGGAAAGTAGAAGACGAGGTACTGGTGGAATTAAAGCTGTGTGGACAGGGCGTGAGTCGTGCTTGGGTAGCCCATTCGGTAGAGCACTTGCCCGCGAAAGGTAAAGATCGTGACTTCGAGTCTCGGTGCGGGGTTGTTTGGGGAAGGAAACGAGACAGCGAGGTCATCGGTCTCATCGGATTAGGGAAGGAAGGGGAAGGAAGTCGGCCGTGCCCTTTCAAAGGAACCATCCCGGCATTTGCCTGGAGCGATTTAGGGAAATCACGGAAAACCTAAATCAGGATGGCCGGACGCGGGATTGAACCGTCGTCCTCCTGAATGCGAGTCTCGGTCCGGCGTACAGTTTTAATCTGTCAGGAAGTTTCATATCAGCACACACTCCGTCGCGGAGTGAGAATTTCATGTTGCAACAGCACAGTCTGTAAATCTGTACATCAGATGATGTTTGAGTAGTCGGTAATAGTCGTAATTTAACAAGTAAATCCGTTCCAAAAAACATTTATATATGTGAACTAATGTTTCGTGTGTTCTAGTGGAATGTACCACCTGACCGAGCAATCAAAAGAACCCACAGTTGTGGCCGGGGGATTATACTTTTCATGGTCGCAACGAGGCCCCTTTGGTGTTGATCTCCGTGGACAGTATGTCACTATTTGCGACATTTTTCACGGCTCGGGGCTTACTTTGCGAGTTAATTTGGGGGCGGAACGTGACTCTGGCAGCGCCTCAAACATCTGCCGTGAACAGCTGTTGAGGTGGAGAACTTCCAGTGGCAACTTTAGAAGCAGCGACCGAATCTGCAGGGTCCAGAAATAAGGACCACCGGCGCTTCTTCGACCCAGGCGGTCGCTTCCAAAGCAGCAAAAATCTGTCAGTTACTCGATGGCCATGAAACCTTCCTAACTAATAAAATCTGCGTAAGTCTCCAAGATTTCCGCGCCGTTGTCGTTAAAAGTAAAATCTTCTGGAATGTTCGGCCACATAATGTTGCTCTTCAGTTTCTTCTCATGCAGTTGGGTAAGGCAGCTCCCCGTCATAGAGGTAGCAAATACCCAGGAACGGTGCGCTAGGAATAAAAACAACTATCGGGAAGCCATCTCTGCGTCAGGCCGAGCGGTTCTAGGTGCTAGAGTCTGGAACCGTGCGACTGCTACGGTCGCAGGTTCGAATCCTGCCTCGGGCATGGATGTGTGTGATGTCCTTACGTTAGTTAGGTTTAAGTAGTTCTAAGTTCTAGGGGACTGATGACCTCAGATGTTAAGTCCCATAGTGCTCAGAGCCATTTGAGCCAGCCATCTCTGCGTCACGACAATAATATTTTGGTAAACCTCCCCCCTTACCTTTCTCTGTCTGTTATCACTACCCATCCAACTAAGACTACCCACCAAAAATCGTTGGTGAAGTTTCAACGAATAACCCTCTTTCTCCAAAACAAGAGTTGGAAAGCTCTCTTCAAGAGAAAGCGATGCTGGTCTTTCACAGTTTCAGCTAACCGCGGACAACAGATTATCCTGAAGAGTATTACAGTAGAGGGGTCGAAACTTCGGTCACGTAACAAGAAATCTGGAAAACAACATGACGTGGCCTAAACAACGTGGAAGATTTTACCTGTAATTAAATGTACATTCATGGGCAAAACAAGAATGGAATACCAAGAACGAAGCCATCGGACGAGAAACCGTATGAGAGAGCAATATAGCCTTTCGCCCGTACTGTTCAGCCTATATATTGAAGAAGGAGTGACGAAATTAAAAGAATCGTTCAGGCGTGAGGTTACAATTTAAAGAATATTAATAGGAAGATTTTTCATAGGGTTTATTAATGGCAGGTGCAGTATAAAGTGTTGAGTTTGATATTAAATTGGATTGTGGCACTCATCCTGCCAATATTTATGGAGCATGTGTTGACACTCAATGTTTACTATTAAGATCAGGCACTGTCAGATCAGCCTCAGTGGCCCCGGCTTGAAAATGAACCTGTAAGTTCAAAATAGTTCAAATGGCTTTGAGCACTATGGGACTTAACTTCTCAGGTTATCAGTCCCCCAGAACTTAGAACTACTTAAACCTAATTAACCTAAGGACGTCACACACATCCATGCCCGAGGCAGGATTCGAACCTGCGACCGTAGCGGTCACGCGGTTCCAGACTGTAGCGCCTAGAACCTGTAAGTGTTCGAAACTAGTAGCCTAATAAATAACTGCAACTGTTGACAAAACCATTGCTGTTCCCTCTTAACGAAATTCTGAAACTGAATCAATAATAAGATTCTTTTATGACATTGCTACCCTGAGTGAACGTAGCGATGAATAGTAGTATCTGCTGAATGAAAAGAACAATCTGTTGAGCACACACTATGGACTCATAGTAAACCGAAGAAAGACGTAAGTAATCACAAGTAACAAGTGACAACGGCGACAAACGTAACAGCAAAAATGATGGCCACGAAACAGACGAAATGAAGAAATTCTTCCACCTTGGGAGCAAAATGATATATGAATGTTGAAGCAAGGAGCATGTAACAAGCAGGAGGTGATTGTATCAGTACAGCAATGCACCTTGTCATCAAGCTGCACGTGCGAGACAATGATTTGTGCACGACAATATCCCTGAAATGGGACACACCCCACATAAATGTCTAGTAATAGCTGTTCGGATGATTTTGATCAGATAGTGTT
The DNA here is from genome assembly GCF_021461395.2 of Schistocerca americana. Taxonomy (NCBI): domain Eukaryota; kingdom Metazoa; phylum Arthropoda; class Insecta; order Orthoptera; family Acrididae; genus Schistocerca; species Schistocerca americana. Next base: position 84,427,572 of record NC_060127.1, read on the forward strand.
TCCAACTGCCCCCAAGCGCTTCTAGGCCAAAGAAACTGTTACAGGCATGCGACTTCAAATACAGAGATATGTACGCTGGCAGAACGCCTGTATAAGACAAGTGTCTGGCGCTGTTGTTAGATCGGTTACTGCTGCAGATTATCAAGGTTTGAGTCAGTTTGAACATGGTGACATAGCCGGCGTACGAGCGGTGGGATACAGTATCTCCGAGGTAGCGATGAAGTGGGGATTTTCCCGTACGACCATTTCACTAGCGTATCGTTAATATCAGGAATCCGATACAATATCAAATCTGAGACATCGCTGAGGCCGGAAAAAGATCCTGCAAGAACAGGACCAACGACGACTGGAGAGAATCGATCAAAGAGGCAGAAGTACAGCCCCTCCGCAAATTGCTCCATATTTCAATGCTGAGCCATCAACAAGTGTCAGTGTGCGAACCATTCAACGAAACATTATCGATATTGGCCCTCGGAGCCAACATTGGACTGTTGATGACTGGAGAGATGTTGCCTGGTCAGACGAGTCTCGTTTCAAATTGTATCGATCGGATTGACGTTTACGGGTATGGAGACAACTTCTTGAATCCATGGACCCTGCATATCGGCAAGGGACTGTTCAAGCTGCTGGAGGCATTGTGATCGCGTGGGACGTGTGCAGTTGGAGTGATATGGGACCCATGATACGTCTAGATACGACTCTGAAAGCTGACACTTACGTAAGCATCCTGTCTGATCACCTGCATCCATTCATGTCCAATGTGCATTCCGACGAACTTGGGCAATTCCAGTAGGACAAGGCGACAACCCACACGTCCAGAATTGCTACAGGGTTGCTCCAGGACCGCTCTTCTCTGTTTAAACACTGCTTTGGCCATCAAACTCCCCAGACATGAGCGTTATTGAGCATATATGGGATGCCTTGCAACATTCAGAAGATATCTCCACCTCCTCGTACTCTTGCGGATTTATGGACAGACCTGCAGGATTCATGGTGTCAATCCCCTCCAGCATTACTTGACATTATTCGAATCCATGCCATGTCGTGTTGCGACACTTCTGCGTGCTCGCGGGGGTCCTACACGATATTAGACAGATGTACCAGTTTCTTTGGTTCTTCAGTGTATATTTTACAGCGGAGAGAGTGGCACTTCTGGAAGCTCTTAAGTTTGTCTCTTCCACTTGCTTCCCCAATAATTTATTTTGTCTGAATCTCAAAGCGTCCTTCAAAGTATTCAACACCGGAGGTGGAACAAAACAACTCTCCGCTGTATCTTAGAAGTCGTTTCGGAATATAATCGCAGCACACGAATGGGGCGGACAGTCTATTTGCTTTGGGTGCCTTCCCACTCAGGTCTCCTATATAATGAGGAAGTTGATGCTTTGTGCAAGCAAGCGACACCTTCAGGCACTGTTCTGGTGTAGAATTACCTTACACAGAGGTCAAGGGTGACGCAAACCAGCAATGGCAAGAGATGTGGAAGGCTTCGCAGCAAACGAAAGGCGTTTATTACGCAGTGCTCCTTCCTCGGATTCCTTCACAGCCGTGGTTCATGCGGACTCATTTGACCGATCCACGATTTCTACCATCTTACGACTTCGCTTCAATCACACTTCTTTTCCTCAATATCGACATCGGACCAACGTTTACGTATCGCCGGCATGTGAGTGTGATCCTGAATCAGAAGCTGATGTCAACCACATGTTGTTTGTGTGTCCCAAATTTGACTGCCGACGGTTGGACTTTCTGATGACATTGCTGAGTATGGGATACCACTTTTCATAACCATCTACTTCTCTTTTTTTTGCCAAAGACATCGGTCTTTCGCCGGCCGGAGTGGCCGAGCGGTTCTAGGCGCTACAGTCTGGAACCGTGCGACTGCTACGGTCGCAGGTTCGAATCTTGCCTCGGGCATGGATGTGTGTGATGTCCTTAGGTTAGTTAGGTTTAAGTAGTTCTAAGTTCTAGAGGACTGATGACCTCAGAAGTTAAGTCCCATAGCCATTTGAACATCGGTCTTTGTAAAGTGATTATTAAGTTCTTTAAGAGCACTGGGCTCAATCTGTAGGTTTTTTTGGTGTACTATCTTGTTTCTGAAGATATTTCATGAATGGTGTGAACTGTAACTCATCACAATTTTAACTACCTTTTAATCTAATTCTTGCAAAAATCTAGTGGACACAGCTGTGACTGAGCTTTCTCTACTTGTAAATATGCATTTCTGTACTATTTCTTTGAAATCTGCGTGCATTGTAGCTATTTTTATCGAAAGCAAGTTCGTGCTGGTCCTCGTAAGGCGAAATAAATAGAAAAAGAAATACAGATGGATTCAGCTTTACCTGTGACGGCCGCGACGAAGCACTCTTCGTAGATTGATGGTCCGCAGGTCCTCTCTGCGCCTACTCCCCACACACGGACGCACACCGCACTGACGTAAGCAAGCAGTACTTCTTTTGCTTCTGCCAGAGAAGGGACTTGCTCGCAGCTTCCTTGTCAAGGTTTTCCACAGTGCCGCTTACGCACGTAGTAACTCCTGACGTCTGCAGCTTGACGACCGTGTCTCTAGCCCGCAAAAACTTGTAACCAACTGAGCAGCTGATCATCTCTTCCCAGCACTGCTATCCCAGCTTCATCTTAGAGCCGGGCGGCCCACATTCACCCTCCGTATCTCCCTCCTGAATGTCAGCTTTCTCGATAGTAAGTCCTAAAACACTTCCGCATCTCCATATAAACTCATCGGACGAAATACAGGGTTTGGCAAATAGAAGTGCACCGCATGAGTGGATGCGATTGGACGTGAATTTTTGGCAGCTTTAACGGAGGAGGAAAACACCTACAGTTACTCCCAACGGGATGGAGCCACTGCCCATACAGTCAGCCGGACCTTGGAGCACATTTACACAATCTTCACCCCTGACAGCCTTGTTAGCAGAGGTCAGTCTGGCCACCTGATTCGTCATTGAGCCATCACTTTGTTTGGGAAGCCCTCAATTCTAAGGTGCATCGCAACAACCCTCAACGTCTTCAGGAACATTTCGGATGTCAGAAACTGACCAGGACCCTAAAGTGCCAAGACGTGAATGGTGGTCACTTTAAGCATCTGCTAGTCAAGTTAGTTTCGTATTTCCTTTCTTCTGCTGTGTCTGTTGGTACGCTGGAACTCTGTTCTCCCAGTCACTTTTATTGGCTCCACACTGTATTCGTAACCCCTCAACAGGCCATTGCTCACTATAAATGTAAATGTCGTGTGACTAGGGCCTCCCGTCGGGTAGACCGTTCGCCGGGTACAAGTCTTTCGAGTTGACGCCACTTCGGCGGCTTGCGCGTCGATGGCGATGAAATGATGACGATTAGGACAACACCACACCCAGTCCCTAAGCGGAGAAAATCTGCGACCCAGCCGGGAATCGAACCCGGGCCCTTAGGATTGAGATTCTGTCGCTCTGATCACTCAGCTACTGGGGGCGGACCATTGCCCACTGCGGCACATAAAGCTGCGGGTCTTCAGTGGACAAAACAACGTAACTGGACAGTAACTGAGGAGAGGCATCTTGTGTAGTCTATCGAGTCGCGTTTTGTCTCTTTACAAATGGTGAAGACGCGAGTGTACCGAATTCCCAAATAAATATTTTATCCACGATGTGTGGCAGGTATAAAGTTCGGAAAATATGTGGTTCTATGATGTTTTGGGGCTGATTTTCACACCATGGCTTGGGCCTACTCGTTAAGATTGCAGTGAACATGAGCCAAAATTGGTGAAGCCCAGTTGAGACTTTCGTGAGATGTACAATGCTTTAAAACAGCTTGCTATATAATTTTGTCAACAGCTTTAATACATTTTAAGGATCTTTTCACATTGTGTAATATTGGTCTGTTGTTACTATCTTGCTGCATCTGGTATGAAATGTTGACCACCGGTAATCATTGCTCTAGCCTCTGTGCATATTATCAATATTGTAATATACTCCCCATACTTTTCTCCTATCATCTCAAAGATTTTGTAATAATATGTTATGTATCTTAACATGCTATATATTGCCGGCCGCGGTGACCGTGCGGTTCTAGGCGCTGCAGTCTGGAACCGCGGGACTGCTACGGTCGCAGGTTCGAATCCTTCCTCGGGCATGGATGTGTGTGAAGTCCTTAGGTTAGTTAGGTTTAAGTAGTTCTAAGTTCTAGGGGACTGATATATATTGCTGTCACTGTAATTTGACTTCAAATTGTATTATCGTATTATTCCTAGGTACATCTTTTCAAACATGACGAAAATGTAACTTTTTCCACTAAATGGTTTTCGATAAGAAAAAAATTGCTGCATTCTCTATAATGTTTGCAAAAACTTTATACGCTTATTGTTGACGTAAACGATTTGGCTTGGTTCGTATACACCTTAACATTGTTCCTCCGTTACATGTGGTTATTTTGACATTGCTGCCACCTGGTGGTACTATGTAGTATAATGTAATGCTCTCGACAACTTTCCAGCAATGCGGAGCAGGTTATCAACATACACACATCTGACTGCAGTGGGAGTGCTACATCTGATGTATCTGACACCACTATGCCTTGCTGATGCAGTTACGGCTTTTATTTTATCTTTTTTGTGGACTAAACATTGTTTTAGTGCATGACAGTGAAGTCAACACATTTTTTTACCGCATTCTTTAACGGAATATGTTTAATTTTAGATTTTACATTCATGTTTTCAGTCGTCAGATACCAATTTGGCAGACGTACGGGCTTTTAAAAAAAATAATGGTTCAAATGGCTCTTAGCACTATGGGACTTAACTTCTGAGGTCATCAGTCCCCTAGAACCTAGAACTACTTAAACCTAACTAACCTAAGGACATCACACACAGCCATGCCCGAGGCAGGAATCGAACCTGCGACCGTAGCGGTCGCGCGGTTCCAGACTGTAGCGCCTAGAACCGCTCGGCCACTCCGGGCGGCAAGGGCTTTACAATTCACGTATTTTATGGTATCTAAAACTGTGTTAACTTTTTTTTCGAAATTGCGTATGATAAATATGAACCTTGTAACATACTTGTAACACTTACAGATCAGAAGATAGCAATATAACTTCGCTGATGTTAGTACTTAGCATTTATATAAACTTCCACTTCGGAAGCTTTTTTAAATGAACCAGAATGTTTATCGTAACATTCTGTGCTCGGTGAGTATCTGTAGACACTCCCGTTTTCAAGGATTACAATGGCTGTTTACACAGAGCTGGACACATACGTGCCTGCTTTAACGAACAGACCGGCGCTCTTTCCCTCTTCAACCGGCCCGTTAAATCAGGCAGTCGTAATCACATACAAAACGCCGGGGACTACTGGGATCAGCGAGTGAAACGTAGCAACCAACATGTTATCTCTACTGGTTCTCATCATCAACTAGCGACCCCGCAATGCTAAATATCTGTATCGTGTTGTATACTAGTCGTGTGCATCAAGTTCTCCAGTATTACTTAACATATGCAGCTACACTCAACGTAATCCAATAAGCCAATCCAATAATAGGTGTGTTTTTTAGTTATCCTGAGTGGTCAGCGTGACGTATTTCCGTCCTACGGGCGCGGGTTCGATTCCCGGCTCGGTCGGCGATTCTCTCCGCTCAGAGACTGGGTGTTGTGTTGTCTTCATCACAATTTCATCCCCATCCGGCGCGCAGGTTGCCCAATGTGGCGTCGAATGTAATGTGCTGCGAATCCACAGAAAGATAGATCCTTTATCATTTAGCTACAAAATAGCAGGTCAGCAACTGGAAGCAGTTAATACCATAAATTATCTGGGAGTACGCATTAGGAGTGATTTAAAATGGAATGATCATATAATGTTGATCGTCGGTAAAGCAGATGCCAGACTGAGATTCATTGGAACAATCCTAAGGAAATGCAATCCGAAAACAAAGGAAGTAGGTTACAGTACACTTGTTCGCCCACTGCTTGAATACTGCTCACCAGTGTGGGATCCGTACCAGATAGGGTTGATAGAAGATATAGAGAAGATCCAACGGAGAGCAGCGCGCTTCGTTACAGGATCATTTAGTAATCGCGAAAGCGTTACGGAGATGATAGATAAACTCCAGTGGAAGACTCTGCAGGAGTGACGCTCAGTAGCTCGGTACGGGCTTTTGTCAAACTTTCGAGAACATACCTTCACCGAAGATTGGTTGGTTGGTTGGTTTGGGGGAAGAGACCAAACAGCGAGGTCATCGGTCTCATCGGATTAGGGAAGGACGGAGAAGGAAGTCGGCCGTGCCCTTTCAAAGGAACCATCCCGGCATTTGCCTGGAGTGATTTAGGGAAATCACGGAAAACCTAAATCAGGATGGCTGGACGCGGGATTGAACCGTCGTCCTCCCGAATGCGTTCACCGAAGAGTCAAGCAGTATATTGCTTCCTCCTACGTATATCTCGCGAAGAGACCATGAGGATAAAATCAGAGAGATTAGAGCCCACACAGAAGCATACAGACAATCCTTCTTTCCACGAACAATACGAGACTGGAATAGAAGGGAGAACCGATAGAGGTACTCAAGGTACCCTCCGCCACACACCGTCAGGTGGCTTGCGGAGTATGCATGTAGATGTAGAAGACCTGCACCGAGGCGGCCGGACCTGCCCCGCAAGGGGCCTCCCGGCTAATCACGCCAAACGCTCATTTCATTTCCATAGTTATCCTCATGGTATCACATTCGGTGGCTTCGTCAGCTCACAACCAAATTGTCACCTGTTACCGTTACTGATGCCTGGGTGTACCCTAGAAACGGAAGTGTTACCACAAACTACATATCAAAAAAACTTGTGTAGAAGTAAAATAAATATTGTAGGCGTTCCAATCTATCTCTCTGGAGCACGTATGTCGTCACAGACCACGGCAGGTTAAAGCGAACTTTTGGTATCGGTAGGCTAAATTGTTGTCGTTCATGAAGCGACCGCGGCTGAATCAATAGCCCCGTCGTAATCTATTCCCCATCGTATAATTCAACCTCCCCCCCCCCCACTCTACCCATTTGCAGCACCATAGGATAGGAGAATAAACATTATCCACCGGCTTGCACAATGGATCCATTCCCCTCCACCCTCCTCTCATTTTTTAATAACGAATTCTCAGCCGCTGCTTTCAGATCGTCCATCACGGACCAAGTATTAAAACTCTCAACTGCCTTGGTAGAATTCTTTCTCATTTCCCGCCTGCAGCTACGAATGGACATCAGAATCCCATTCCCGCGGTCGGGGGAAAGAATGTTCCCATTTTTTATTCCTCGTTTCAAAACCTTTACAGTCTCGTGTGGGCGTCCTCTAATGGATTTAATTTTCTTGCAGATTGTGTTAGTTAATAAGAGAAATGAATAAAATTATTTGAAGTCGATTTCATCGTCGACTAGATGTGTGTCTTCTCGCCTTTGAATCGCCACGTCTCTCTATTCCTCCCTTTAACGATAAGGTCAGCACGCAGCTCCAAGTATTCGAGAGTTACACTCACGTTATGGGGGATCGTACGTCTGTGTGTTAAGCTGAAATGTGACAGGCAAGTGAGCCGGCCGCTGTGGTCGAGCGGTACTAGGCGCTTCAGTCTGGAACCGCGTGACCGCTACGGTCGCAGGTTCGAATCCTGCCTCGGGCATGGATGTGTGTGATGTCCTTAGGTTAGTCACGTTTAAGTAGTTCTAAGTTCTAGGGGACTGATGACCTCAGATGTTAAGTTCCATAGTGATTAAAGCCATTTGAACCGTTTAACAGGCAAGTTAAAAAGCCGGGATACCAACAAATCAGAAATGTAAAAATGTGCACTACACAAAACGGAAAAACGTGGTCCTTTACGACTTCACTATTAATTTTTCACAGTTGTCTTATCATTAGTTCATAACGAAAAGGAGAACTTTGAAATTAGGCTTTCGTATGTTATTGCCTAAAGAATCAAATTGTATTTATATTGCAGTTTCGGATTGCTAGAAGTAGTAGTGCGAAAACTATCGCATTATCAGCTCACGCATCGAAGCTGGTGACTAGAATGATATACAGAAGAACGGAAAAGAATCTGAGGCTCAGTTAGATGACGATCAGTTTAGTTTTAGAAAAGGTAAAGGCACCAAAGAAGCAGTTCTCACTTTGCAGTTGATAATAGAACCAACACTGAAGAAAAAGCAAGACACGCTCACAGCATTCGTCCATCTACACTGCTGGCCACCGTAAATGCAACACCCTGAAGGAAGCATCCGAATCAAGTGAAATTTACACCATGGGTTTGCAGCGATGAGATATGCAACTGATTAGAATTTCAGCGCAGACGCACATCACGCGCGCCTGTGGCGCCACCTCATAGTGCCATTTAAGGCTTGGCGATTTCGACGAGTGTACGTTCGGCACGTGTGTTTACCTTGTGGTTGTTTCACAAGACGATCAGTTATGCCTCGTAGACAACAGCGAACATCGTTTGATCAAGTATCCGAGTTCGACAGAGGAAGGATAGTGGCTTACCGAGATTGTGGATTATCATACAGAGAAATCGCTAGTCGTGTTGGACGAAACCAAACAACCGTAATGCGGATATGTGACCGTTGGATGCAGGAGGGTACGACGGACCGACGTGGTCGATCGCATTCACCTCGGTGCACCGCTGCACGTGCTGATAGGCAAATTGTGTGCATGGCAGTGACATCCCGAACCATAGCACAGCACATTGCGTCTGTAACGCATCATCCAGTGTCTGCGCGTACCATTCGACGCCGTTTACAGCAGAGTGGTCTGTCCGCAAGACGTCCATTGCTTCGTCTACCATTGACGCAGAACCACAGACGTCTCCGTCGCCAATGGTGTGATGACAGACGGATGTGGACGGCAGAATTGAATGACGTTGTCTTTACTGAAGAGGCACGCTTCTGTCTGCAGCACCACGATGGTCGGATTCGAGTGTGGAGACATCGTGGAGAGAGGATGCTGGACAGCTGCATTATGCACCGCCACACTGGTCTGCACCGGGTATTATGGTATGGGGCGGTATTGGATATTACTCTCGCACGCCTCTAGTACGCATTGCCGGTACTTTAAATAGCCGGCGCTACATATCCGAGGTGCTGGAGCCAGTTGTCCTTCCTTACCTTCAGGGCTCGGCCACAGCCATATTTCAACAGGATAATGCGCGACCACACGTGGCACGCTTTGTCCAAAGGTTCTTCGTCAATAACCACATTGAAGTGCTTCCCTGGCCGGCTCGCTCTCCGGATCTTTCGCTGATAGAAAACATGTGGTCCATGGTTGCTCAACGAGTAACCCAGATTACATCCCCAGCTGCCACACCGGATGATCTTTGGCAACGTGTGGAAGCTGCTTGGGCTGCTGTACCCCAGGAACACATCCAACGTCTCTTTGACTCAATGCCGAGACGTGTGGCAGCGGTGATCTCCAACAATGGTGGCTACTCTGGCTACTGATTCTGGCAGGAACCACATGTCACAGACGTCTGTAAACGTAATCATTTGATACTTGGTCAACATGTTATCTACAAAATAAATTTTGTTGTGCTACCTCTTGTCTTTCTTGGTGTTGCATTTACGGTGGCCAGCAGTGTATAAACAGCCTTCGACAACCTAAAATGGTGCAAGATGTTCGAAATTTTGAGATGAATAGAAGTAAGCTGTAGAGAAATACGTATAATACTGAGTATGTACAACAACCAAGAGAGTTAGGAGTAGAAGAATGAGAACGCAGTGCTCGGATTAGAAAGGGTGTAAGGCAGGGCTGCAGTCTTTCGCCCCTATTGTTCAACCTATACATCGAAGAAGCAATGACGGAAATAAAAGAAAGGTTCAAGAATGGGATTCAAATTCAGGGTGAAAGGATATCAGTGATAGGTTTCACTGATGATACGTCTATCCTCAGTGAAAGTGAAGAAGATTTACAGGATCCTTCGGATGGAATGAACAGTCGAATGACTACAGAATATGGATTGATAGTAAAGCAAAAAATGACAGATGTAGTGAAGTGTAGCGTAAATGAGAATAAGCGAGAAGTTTGTCAAAATTGGGGATCACAAAAAGGTGCAAATGCAAATGGCTCTGAGCACTATGGGACTTAATTTCTAAGGTCATAAGTCCCCTAGAACTTAGATCTACTTAAACCTAACTAACCTAAGGACATCACACACATCCATGCCCGAGGCAGGATTCGAACCTGCGACCGTAGTGGTCGCACGGTTCCGGACTGTCGCGCCTAGAACCGCTCGTCCACCCCGGCCGGCGGATCACGAAATACACGGAGCTACGTACCTCTATTAATTTGGGACAAAATTACCCATGGCAGAATAAGTAAGCACATTATCACTGCTAGACAGTGAATTGAGGGCTAAGAGAAGTTTATTGGTATCAAACATTTGCCTTAGTTTGAAGAAGAAATTTCTGAGAATGTACGTTTGGACAAAAGATTGTGTGGTATTGAACCATGGACTGTGGGAAAACTTGGACAGATCAGAATCGAAGCGTCTCTACAGAAGAATGTTGAAAATCTGGTGGACTGCTAGGATAAGGATCAGGAAGTTTTCTGCAGAGTCGGCAAAGGAAGGAACATGTGGAAAACACTGACAAGGAGGAATAGGATGTTACGACTATCTTAAGACGTGAGGAAATATCCTGCATGGTACTAGAGGAAACTCTAAAGAGTAAAAGCCGTAGGGGAAGACACAGATTTGAATACATCAACAAATAATTGAGGACATAGGTTGCAAGTGCTACTCTGATATAACCAGGCTGGCGCAGGAGACTAAATTCTTGACGGGCCTCATCAAACCACTGACAAGACTGATGACCCAAAGAAAAGTATGTTTTGAATTGGAACACACATTCTGTAATAACTGATTTCTGTTCCAGACCAAACTTCTCTGCTTTTGAAACTAGCAAAATAACGTGCAGTATTCCGTTGTATCAATTCACCAAATGCGTAAACGTTTTCTGAAATTGTTTATTATTGATGTAACTTTACAGAATTAAAACAATGTTACTGCAGATTTGAAGCAACAGGTTTTTAAGAGACAACAGAATCGTATTGTACTGTTAGACAGGTACATGATGAAAGGACATGTGCGGTACAGATTTATTTATTTGAATAAATAGATTTAATGGAATGGTCGGCCTTTCTTCAATGCTTATTGTCTGCTGAAAAAGTTTGTGGTTACTGATCTGTAGGCCGTTGATCACAAAGCCAAACATATCTGTGCACCTCCTTGCACATTCGAAGAATTTGTATGACGATATACGCAGCTACGGGTACAAATGGTGAAGTTATTCGTGAAGATGCCTCTGATTGTACATTTCATCTACAGTACACCTTCTCCATCTTATCTTCTTAATTAGCGCTAATTATGTTCCCATATTGTCCAGCAATAACGTGTATGGGTTTCTGTGTGTCATTGTAAGCCAGCTGTGCGGGTCAGGTATGCCATAGTATGTCGCTCACACGCGAGTTTCTCTAACATCGGACACGGTCTGAAGATATAAAACCCTATGAGAAGGTGAACTCTGGCCTCATTTGTGTGGTTAGGATACGAGCACACACTACTCTACTACCTGCCTCCCCTTAGCATAAATCATCTACTTCGTCCCCTACTATAAGGCATAATTCGATCTTGTATTCACATTCACAGTGGATTAGATCAGGCATGATGGTACATTAACGGAAGACAAATCCCAACACCAAAAAAAAAATGGCCCTGAGCACTATGGGGCTTAACATCTGAGATCATCAGTCCCAAAACCAAGAAATAATTAACGTATAGTCAGGTAATTTCGGGAAGGCATTTGTTTAGGTAGCCGGCCGGTGTGGCCGTGCGGTTCTAAGCGCGTCAGTTTGGAATCGCGTGACCGCTACGGTCGCAGGTTCGAATCCTGCCTCGGGCATGGATGTGTGTGACGTCCTTAGGTTAGTTAGGTTTAAGTAGTTCTACGTTCTAGGGGACTACTTAAAACTTCCTGGCTGATAGGCCGTGGTCGAAGTACAAAACTCTCCCCTGACGTTTCGTCTCCGACTGCGGGAGACATCCTCAGTGGTACAGCGGCGAACTGCGAAGAGAATTCGAGAAAGCGCTGATTATATAGGCAGTACAGAGGGCGCCACTGTCGATCACGTGGCGTCGGCTATGATATTGTCTCTGGTGATGCCAACAGTCTCGATTGAAAGTAATCTATCGTCACGCTTGTGGTGCAACACTGACATCCAAATTTTATCCAGTTCAACACCTTCGTCTTTCCTGTTAAAATTATTGCACTATTATGCACGCATGTATAGAGAGGCTATCTAAATTGATAAACACCGTAATAATCTGCGGAGAAATACAGAATGAAGAAATAAAACACGTAAATGAGGCGAGCAATAGATACGCTATCTAATGACGGCAAATCTAATATAATGTGGCACATTACGTTAGAATTCGCTTTCCCTTGTCAGACTCCAACTGGACACATTATCGTCTTTCGCTGTTACGAGTCAGTTTCATCTTAATCACTTAAGAAGCCTTCTGTGCAGAATAATTTTATTTCGCACTCTCAATGCTTGTTCTCGTAATCAGTGGACAGCTTATATTTCAACTATCAATCTTATACAAGAACTGATGTATACGGATATGCGAAACGAATGAGTACCTATGGTGTAATGGTGATATTGGTTTTTAGACTTTCTGCCGTCCTAATAAGTAGTGATTAAGCATGTCATTGAGTGTAATTAATCTAATCAACCTCTGACTAGATCACATCTACAATACGAGTGTTATACGCTGTATACTTTACTGTATGTCTTCGTTCTGGTGTTTATTAGAGGAACAGCAAATATTTTACAAATGTGACGAATTGTTTCGACTGTCAATACCTAGTTACTTCTTTTGGAGTATTGCTATGAACTTGATCGTTCTATTGACCATGTAAGCATACTAGAATTACACTACTTGTGACCAAGGTTACTGCTGTCGATGAAACAAAGACGTTGAAAAAAGGTTTTTCAGTGGCATGCTAACTTACATTTTTATTCAAACGAGTGGGTTTTAGATTGATTATTAGGTATTTTACACCACAGACTACCTTTCATTAAGTAGGTTCCATACTCGTTTTCCGGTTTCTTATTATTCGTTTTGCGACGTATTGATTGACGTGGGTTCAGTAACTTGCTTCACTGTCGCTTTAGTATAATGCAGTGTCATGCAAACATAAATCTATTTCTACCTTTCCCACCCTTTACCGTTCTTTAATAATTGGTCTTACCCTATATGTCTGATTTAGCAATGCATATTCTTTTTAGCAGTGTTTATTATCCGTAAGCGTAACGGCTTGTCACCTAGGTTTTTTATATGTACTCCCATTTCATTTAATGCTTGACACTGATCTGTAATAAAACGATCATCTATATACAGTTTCATTTGTACTTATTGGTACCATATAAATTGTTAATTTCCAGAACGATTGCATTTAATGAAAATGGCCAAAATGTAATTAAATTTATTGAAGTCGTCCCTTATATAACAGCTCGCATTCGGGAGGACGACGGTTCAATCCCGCGTCCGGCCATCCTGATTTAGGTTTTCCGTGATTTCCCTAGATCACTTCAGGCAAATGCCGGGATGGTTCCTTCGAAAGGGCACGGCCGATTTCCTTCCCCATCCTTCCCTAATCCGAGCTTGTGCTCCGTCTCTAATGACCTCGTTGTCGACGGGACGTTAAACTCGAATCTCCTCCTCCATTATATAATATGTCTATAATATAATTGTTTACGTAATAACTCATAGATTACTGATGTCACATGGGTTGTTGTACGTATGGTATATTTTATTGGGCCTGAAGATGACGTTTTTACAAACTTGAAACTAGTTGCCAAAATAAAATCGACACCTTAAATACAGCTGGAGGAATTTCTTCATCTTTAATATAAATTTATGCCAGCTGACGTCCCACTGTTCTCCATTTCAACTATAGATGTACGAAGATTATTACGTTAGTGGTTGCATGGGCCATCGTAATTCGTAATGATTGTTTCAAAACAAGAGGGCAACAAGATCACTGAATGTTTCTTCGACTTAAGTTAAGCCTTTTGTCGACCTTCTGGTGCGTGTTGTACTCAGTTAAACAGTGCCAAAATGCCTCCTAAAAGGCAGGACCACGTGACCTAGAGACTGACTGTTGGAGCTACCGACAGGACAAGTCGCGTCCTTGTCAGGCAGAGCTCTCCCTGAGAGAGTTATTTAAAACCTCGGCTTCTGGAGGAAACAGCCGACTTCAGAGAGGGCTCTACTTTTCACAGCCGACGCGACTCTGCTTATTTGCACAGTTTGGGGCAAGCAATCAGTTCCGTCAGAACAGCAGACAGAGCCTTTTCTCTGGCGCTTCCCTGGTGTTCTCCTGTGCGAACGGCCGCCCAGACTTAGCACCGACGGCCTTGCAATGAAAAACGCCATCTTGGCGAACATTATTAATTCCTGCGTTATGCAATTACAGACAGGAAGAATTACCGACAATACTTCTAGATCACGGCGTCATTACTGTTATATCTGGTCCACCCAAGTGACAAACATATAAATTATAGTCGAAATTTATTCATACAGGAATATTATGGAAATGCTTGTTAATCTCCAATTAATCTACACACATGCTCATAAATTAAGGATAATTGCAGAATGTGTAGCATAGACACGTAGGGAACACACACGACACAGATCTGTAAGTCCACGGTATTGGTGATAAGATCAGAAAACCGTCCCAAAAACATGTGCTACAAAACGCCACTGTTTCCTGCGCATGTGCCCCGATATCAATATCCGATATGATCTCCATGCTCACGTACACAGGCCGCACAACGGGTTAGCATACTCTGGATCGGGTAGTCGAGCAGCTACTGGGGTATAGCCTCCCATTCTTGCACAAGTGCCTGTCGGAGCTCCTGAAATGTCGTAGGGGCTTGAAGACGTGCAGCGATACGTTTACCGAGATCATTCCAGACGTGCTCTATGGGGTTTACGTCTGTAGAAGAGGCAGGCCACTCCATCTTCTGTTTCGAGGTACTCCTCCACGATAGCAGCTCGGTGGGGCAGTGCATTATCATCCATCAGGATGAAGGTGGGACCCACTGCACCCATTGGTCCAAAATGACGTCCCGATACATCTGACCTGTTACAGTTCCTCAGTCAATAACATGCAGGGCTGTACGTGTAGCAATCATAATCCCACCCCACACCATCAAACCACCATCTCCATACAGGTCCCTTTCAAGGACATTAAGGGGTTGGTATCTGGTTCCTGGTTCACGCCTGATGAAAACCTGGCGAGAATCACTGTTCAGACTATACCTGGACTCGTCCGTGAACATGACCTGGGACCACTTTTCCAATGACCATGTACTATGTTCTTGACACCAGGCTTCACGGGCTCTCCTGTGACAAGGGGTCAGTGGAATGCACCTGGCGAATAAACCATGTCTGTTCTGTCGTCTGTAGACTGTGTGTCTGGAGACAACTGTTCCAGTGGCTGCGAGCAAGGCTACCTGCAGTACTCCGTGGTCGTCTGCGGGCACTGATGGTGAGATATCGGTCTTCTTGTGGCGTTGTACACTGTGAACACCCAGTACTGTAGCTCCTGGACAGGTTTCCTGTCTGCTGGAATCGATGCCATAATCTTGAGATCACACTTTGTGGCACACGGAGGGCCCGTGCTACGACCTGCAGTGTTTGACCAGTCTCCAGTCGACCTAGTATTCTACCCCTCATAACGTCATCAATATGTGTTCTTTGAGCCATTTTCAACACACAGTTACCATTAGCACGTCTGAAAACGTCTGCACATTTGCTCGCTGCATCGTACTCTGACATGCACCAACACACACGTGTGTATGTGGACTGCTGCCAGCGCCACCGTGCGACGACCGCAATCAAATGCACCGCATGGTCATACCCCGAGGTGATTTAAAACCGGAAACCGCCCACCAGAACGTTGTTTCACCATGTATCAGCATTATCCTTAATTTATGAGGATGAGTGTAACTTTGATGTGGCGATAATATAAGGGCCCATCAGAAAGTTTACATTTGAGTGCGCTCCTGCAACATGTAGGCGAGTGGTTATAGTGTGGCGTTAGAAGTGAAACTGTTTGATCGTCCCTTAAACACTGCCGAGAGAATTAAATTAGTTCACCTGCACAGAAGACGTCGATTTTGATCCAATGGTGGCAAATCTGACCTAGGGAATAGCGGATGTACTGGTAAATATTTCAACGTTGTTCGCCAATAGGCAGCGTAATACGAGGGCAGTTCAATAAGTAATGCAACACATTTTTTTTTCTGAAACAGGGGTTGTTTTATTCAGCATTGAAATACACCAGGTTATTCCCCAATCTTTTAGCTACACAATACTATTTTTCAACGTAATCTCCATTCAATGCTACGGCCTTACGCCACCTTGAAATGAGGGCCTGTATGCCTGCACGGTACCATTCCACTGGTCGATGTCGGAGCCAACGTCGTACTGCATCAATAACTTCTTCATCATCCGCGTAGTGCCTCCCACGGATTGCGTCCTTCATTGGGCCAAACATATGGAAATTCGACGGTGCGAGATCGGGGCTGTAGGGTGCATGAGGAAGAACAGTCCACTGAAGTTTTGTGAGCTCCTCTCGGGTGCGAAGACTTGTGTGAGGTCTTGCGTTGTCATGAAGAAGGAGAAGTTCGTTCCGATTTTTGTGCCTACGAACACGCTGAAGTCGTTTCTTCAATTTCTGAAGAGTAGCACAATACACTTCAGAGTTGATCGTTTGACCATGGGGAAGGACATCGAACAGAATAAGCCCTTCAGCGTCCCAGAAGACTGTAACCATGACTTTACCGGCTGAGGGTATGGCTTTAAACTTTTTCTTGGTAGGGGAGTGGGTGTGGCGCCACTCCATTGATTGCCGTTTTGTTTCAGGTTCGAAGTGATGAACCCATGTTTCATCGCCTGTAACAATCTTTGACAAGAAATTGTCACCCTCAGCCACATGACGAGCAAGCAGTTCCGCACAGATGGTTCTCCTTTGCTCTTTATGGTGTTCCGTTAGACAACGAGGGACCCAGCGGGAACAAACCTTTGAATATCCCAACTGGTGAACAATTGTGACAGCACTACCAACGGAGATGTCAAGTTGAGCACTGAGTTGTTTGATGGTGATCCGTCGATCATCTCGAACGAGTGTGTTCGCACGCTCCGCCATTGCAGGAGTCACAGCTGTGCACGGCCGGCCCGCACGCGGGAGATCAGACAGTCTTGCTTGATTGACCTTGCGGCGATGATGACACACGCTTTGCCCAACGACTCACCGTGCTTTTGTCCACTGCCAGATCACCGTAGACATTCTGCAAGCGCCTATGAATATCTGAGATGCCCTGGTTTTCCGCCAAAAGAAACTCGATCACTGCCCGTTGTTTGCAACGCACATCCGTTACAGACGCCATTTTAACAGCTCCGTACAGCGCTGCCACCTGTCGGAAGTCAATGAAACTATACGAGACGAAGCGGGAATGTTTGAAAATATTCCACAAGAAATTTCCGGTTTTTTCAACCAAATTTGGCTGAGAAAAAATATGTGTTGCATTACTTATTGAACTGCCCTCGTAGCATAGCCACCAGAGCGCCATCTGTGTCTTCTCTTCAGCAGAGATTGGTCGCAGCCAGAAGGCTCAGTGTGGTCCAAACGTGTCAAGCAATAGGCAACCGTGCCACGCAGACGTGCTCCGGCTTAGCTTACTACATCCAAGTTAGAGAATTTTGCCGGTCGCTGTGGTCGAGCGGTTCTAGGCGCTTCAGTCCGGAACCACGCGGCTGCTACGGTCGCAGGTTCGAATCCTGCCTCGGGCATCGATGTGTGTGATGTCCTTAGGTTAGTTAGGTTTAAGTAGTTCTAAGTTCTAGGGGACTAATGACCTCACATGTTAAGTCCCATAGTGCTTAGAGCCATTTGATCCATTTTTTGAGAGAATTTGAAAGAGTTCAAATTATGGCCACCTGAATGGCGGGATGGTCTTTTCGGAGAACTACAACACAAATTGGACGTGCCATTGTGCAACAATCCTCGTTTTAGTGGTCATGTGAACATTTACTCACACGTAGGTGAGTTTCTGGGCATCCGAGCAGCACAGACGCTCGCCATGGTGGTCGTAAGAGGAGCCGTGGCAGATCTTACGGCAACAACAACGCAAGTAAGACGTTAGATCAGATGTGTACTGTTGAGAACCCGTTATTAACAGTCGACTACAGCCACACAAACCTCTAGCCCGTCCTCCACTCACGACACACCATGGAATTGCACGGCTCAACTGTTGCTCTCAGAGGATCAGTTGGAAGATGGAATGGCGCTCCCTGATCTTCAGCGATAACAGTAGATTCTGCCTGCACTACACAAGTGATAGTCGCCTGCACGTACGACGTAGACTTGGCCAGCGCTGTCTCTATAGAGTGCATTTGTCCGATGCACACTGGTCCCAAATGGGACTTAACATCTGAGGTCATCAGTCCCCTAGAACTTAGAACTACTTAAACCTAACTAACCTAAGGACATCACACACATCCATGCTCGAGGCAAGATTCGAATATGCGACCGTAGCAGCAGCGCGGTTCCAGACTGAAGCGCCTAGAACCGCTCGACCACAGCGGCCGGCTAACTTGCCTGTCACATTTCAGCTAAACACATCGACGTACGATCCCGTATAACGTGAGAGTAACTCCCGAATACTAGGAGCTGCGTGCTGACCATACCGTTAAAATAACGAATAGAGAGACGTGGCGATTCGAAGGCGAGAAGACACCTCTCTTGTCGACGATGAAATCGCATTAAAATAATTTTATTCATTTCTCTGATTAACTCATCAATCTACGAGAAAATTAAGTCCATTTGAGGAAGACCACTCGAGACTATAAACGTTCTGAAACGAGGAATAAAAAATGGGGAGTGCATTCGTCTACGACACAATTGGCTGAACCTCAGGCCTTGTGGTGTGGAGTGCGATAAGCTTCAACTCTCGTTCACATTTGGCGTTTCTGGAGAGGATACTAACCAACTCGTAGTATCTGCCGAATGCTGTTAGACCCGTTCTTACAACAGGAAAGTGGTGTGTTGTTCCAACAGGAAAACGCTTGCCCACACACTGCCCGACGTGCAGCAACTTCCCTAGCCAGCACATTCACCAGGTTTCTCTCCAATCGTGCACGTATCGGACATGATGAAACGAGAAGAGACTGTTACTGAACTACGTGTACAGGTCGATCAGACGTGGCGTAAGGTATCCCAGCATAGTATTCGCCATCTGTGCGATCAACTGGGCGCCAGAATTAGCGCCTGCATACCTAGTACCTTACAACCTCTGTGCTGATGATCTCTGAATGTAGTCATATCATGTACCCCATGTGCACCGCTGCAATAATGAATCCTGAATGAACCAGAAACCTGTAAGAGGATTTTTTTTTTTTTCCGTGATGTGCAGTTTGCAACCTGTGAAGAGTGTGGCACTTCAAAGTGTCGTCCTTAAGTGGGAGCCTATTGCTAATGGCTCTGCTGCATTTTGGAGCAACATCTAATTATTTTGACCGCACTCACACAATTCTGCATCGACAGGTGCAGTCAGGTCACGGCTCACTGCCCTCGCCCTACTCCCGGGTCATCGGAATTCCGGGCACCGGTAGCTGCACGCCACACACTCTCAAAGCGCAGCTGCTGGCCTCCAGGATTTACGACGGACCGTAACTTGGACGCTATACCTGTCACAACACGCTGTGCTTCACTACCTGCCGGCGAAATAAATATATATCCCGAGAGCCGCGGCAGATAAAAATTGCCACAGTTTTCCATTATTCAGCACCTCTAAACCGCGTCGCCGTCGTAACGGCACCCACTGCAGGAGCAATATTTCTTGCCACAGGCCTATATTGTGGTTACACACCTCTGAAACTCGTCCCTGAGACAACAGCACTATAGAAGACGGATTTCTGCACACTACCGCTTTGGTGAAACTCGTTCCTCTCACTATGTTAATAAGTTCATAGCAACACAATCACTTCTTTAATCGGTCAGTGTATCATTCATCCTTAGCGATGACAAATGAGACAACTGCATGACACCTAACGGCACTGTGTTCCAGAATCTACTGACAGATGAAAATAGCGTCAGTTCCTTTTCTTTATTTCTACTAGTATTGGTCTCTGGGTGCACCAATGTAGCCAGTCCACATTACAAGATTTCCTCTCCCATGAAGGTATCGGGTCTATCTTTTCTATAATTTCTGAGGATTCTAATTTTTTTTTTTCGCACATAATTAAGTACAATACTGGCCATTAAAATTGCTACACCAAGAAGAAATGCGGATGATAAACGGGTATTCATTGGACGAATACATTATACTAGAACTGACATGTGATTACATTTTCACGCAATTTGGGTGCATAGATCCTGAGAAATCAGTACCCAGAACAACCACCTCTGGCCGTAATAACGGCCTTGATACGCCTGGGCATTGAGTCAAACAGAGCTTGGATGGTGTGTACAGGTACAGCTGCCCATGCAGCTTCAACACGATACCACAGTTCATCAAGAGTAGTGACTGGCGTATTGTGACGAGCCAGTTGCACGGCCACCATTGACCAGACGTTTTCAATTGGTGAGAGATCTGGAGAATGTGCTGCCCAGGGCAACAGTCGAACATTTTCTGTATCCAGAAAGTCCCGTACAGGACCTGCAACCTGCGGTCGTGCATTATCCTGCTGAAATGTAGGGTTTCGCGGGGATCGAATGAAGGGTAGAGCCACGGGTGGTAACGCATCTAAAATGTAACGTCCACTGTTCAAAGTGCCGTCAATGCGAACAAGAGGTGACCGAGACGTGTGTCACCTCACACCATCACGCCGGATGATACGCCAGTATGGCGATCACGAATACACGCTTCCAATGTGCGTTCACCGCGATGTCGTCAAACTTGGATGCGACCATCATGATGCTGTAAACAGAACCTGGATTCATCCGAAAAAATGACGTTTTGCCATTCGTGCACCCAGGTTCGTCGTTGAGTACACCATCGCAGGCGCTCCTGTTTGTGATGCAGCATCAAGAGTAACCGCAGCCACGGTCTCCGAGCTGATAGTCCATGCTGCTGCAAACGTCGTCGAACTGTTCGTGCAGATGGTTGTTGTCTTGCAAACGTCCCCATCTGTTGCCTCAGGGATTTAGACGTGGATGCACGATCCGTTAGAGTCATGCGGATAAGATGTCTGTCATCTCGACTGCTAGTGATACGTGGCCGTTGGGATCCAGCACGGCGTTCCGTATTACCCTCCTGAACCCACCGATTCCATATTCTGCTAACAGCCATTGGATCTCGACCAACGCGAGCAGCAGTGTCTCGATACGACAATCCGCAATCGCGACAGGCCGCAATCCGACCTTTATCAAAGTCGGAAACGTGATGGTACGCATTTTTTCTCCTTACACGAGCCATCACAACAACGTTTCACCAGGCAACGCTGGTCAACTGCTGTTTGTGTATGAGAAATCGGTTGGAAACGTTCCTCATGTCAGCACGTTGTAGGTGTCGCGACTGGTGACAACCCTGTTTGAATGTTCTGGGAAGCTAATCATTTGCGTATTACAGCATCTTCTTCCTGTCGGTTAAATTTCGCGTCTGTAGCACGGCATCTTCATGGTGTAGCAATTTTAATGGCCTGTAGTGTATAAGGCAGCGATAATAAAGTTCCCGCCGCGCGGGATTAGCCGAGCTGTCTAAGTGCGCTGCAGTCATGGACTGTGCGGCTGGTCCCGGCGGAGGTTCGAGTCCTCCCTCGGCCGTGTGTGTGTGTGTGTGTGTGTTTGTTTGTCCTTAGGATAATTTAGGTTCAGTAGTGTGTAAGCTTAGGGACTGATGACCTTAGCAGTTAAGTCCCATAAGATTTCACACACATTTGAACATCCTTTGACAAAGTTCCCGTTTGCGGACGTTACTGCAGTGTATACACAAGCTCGACTGCGGTGCACGTATCTAAGCACCGACATGTAAGCAACGGTTCGGTGTGGAATTGTGTGCGACTGACAGCGCACATCGGATAAGTTCAAAGGAGGCCAGCTAGATTCGTGTTATCTTGAAACATGGGAGAGAGTGAAAGTGGTGTGATCAGCAAGTCTGGGTGGCAAACATTAAAGCATAAGCGTGTTTTGATGCGGCGACATCTTCTCGAAGATTTTCAGTCGCCAACTTTTTCCTCAGAGTGCGAAAATATTTGTTGGCATCTTCTTAGATAGCTGTAAATGACCATCGTAATAAAATAACGGGAATTACGGCACGCACGGAAAGATTTAGGTGCTCATTTTCTCCCTTGTGCTATTCGCGAGGGAAGCGGTCGAGAAATAGCGTGGAAGTGCCTCTGAGAACCCTCTGCCAAGCACTAAAAAGTGAATTGGATAGCAGCGTGTCCAGGGTAGAATTTTGCGGCAGTCGTATAAACCGTCATATACTGTGCCTTAGACGCTAATTACATTAAGCGGTAAAAGAACTGTATTACTAAATGGCTAACCTTGGGCACAACACCGGTTGTAGGTTGCCTGTATAACGGTTTTCAGGGGCAACACATGCTTGATGTTCAGCAATTGAAACAGTTATTCACCGAATTTAAAAAAAAATTAAGATTTTAGTTCATTAAACTGGCCGATAATTTTAATTTCCAACTTATTTATTATTTATTAGCAGAACTCGAGGTCAATAAGTTCGCAAAGTTACAGTGTTGAAATCGCATCATAAGTGCCTTAAAAATAATTAAATGTGTGACGCGGCTTTTCCGCCACGCCCACGTTTTGAAGCAAGGCCGGCCGGGGTGGTCGAGCGGTTCTAGGCGCTTCAGTCTGGAACCGCGCGACCGCTACGGTCGCAGGTTGGAATCCTGCCTCGGGCATGGATGTGTGTGATGTCCTTAGGTTAGTTAGGTTTAAGTAGTTCTAAGTTCTAGGGGACTGATGACCTCAGATGTTAAGTCCCATAGTGCTCAGAGTCATTTTATTTTATTTTGTAACACCTCAGTACTAGCTCGGTCAACAACGATTACATGGATTACTTTCAAGCAAACTTATACAGAATACATCAAGAAGGCAGTGGGGTATACTCTTTGGTTTTACAGATCATCTTTGACTCTGTTCAGCATCTCTAGTCTCTAAACTCACTCATACGGAAACGATTCCCAGAAACCACATTTTCATCTGCAGCAGTTGCCAGAATTGCATTTTACGATGCAGTTTTTATATTTAATGAAGGGAACGTAGGGAGGATGAAAGTATTAGAGAGAATGGGCTTTAGGATAGAAAATTTCACTCAAGACATCTTGAGAAAAACAGCTTTACAACGTCTCTCTGCAGCTGAATAGTCAGAATAGCCTGGTAAAAGAAGGAAGGCAGAAAATAAGAAACCCGAAGAGAAACCTTGACGAGAAGAGAGGACCTTAAGTGAAAATGTGGGGTCTACTGAAGAGGTGACATAAGATAAAACATTAGACTGAACTTTAAATTCCATTTCCTGAGAATTATGTTTTTTAAAGTTTATGTGTCTTTTTCTCATAATCTATGAAGGCTAAATTATGAAATTTTGTACACTTGTTTCTATAAAATGTTGTCTAAGGAGTAATTTTTGAAATTCTGAGTGTAGGCTGAGATACGGGGTAATTCTTGGAAATTTTCATGAATTTTGTATTATATTTACAGAATTATAATTAAGAATTATTAAAATTCACTTATTCCATATATTCTGAAAAGTTCATGGGAGAAGCTTATTATATGCAAAGAGATTAATCAGAGAAAATTTAATGGAAATCTCTTGAATAGTTTCTGGGAAAAAGGTACATATATTATTTTTTTTAATAAAATCTTTAATTTCAGTAAAAACGTTATATATACGGAATCCAAGGAGTTTATGTTAATTTCATGTAAAGCATGGTACAAAATTACTTTCCCGTATTTTCAAAATTATGGATTTGGTGCATTTTTTTAGATATTGCATGTTTTTCATGATCGTAGCCCCTTAAGAGGTATAATGTTAAGCCTATGTGAAATAACTCACATTCGGGAAGACGACGGTTAAAATGCCCGTCCGGCCTTCCAGATTAAGGTTTTCCTTGATTTCGCCCAAATCGCTCCAGGCAAATGCCGGGATGGTTCCTCTGAAAGAGCTCGGCCGGTTTCCTACCCCAGCCTTTAAACATTCCGAACCTGTGGTCCTTCTCTAACGACATCGATGTCAACAAGACGTCAACGCTAGTCTTTGTCTCTCTCCTTTGAAGCGTTTAACATACTAAGTATCACAGATGAGAACTGTGTATGAAGCCTCGCAGCGCGCAAATTACGCGACATTATTCTCGCAGTGTCTGTGAATGAGAGTACTTATGGAGTACCAACAAGCTTTACACACAATTTCAAACGTTTACGAACTTTTGATACCTCGCAGTCCCCTCTTCTTTTCCCCGCCGCCCCCACAAATGATGAAAGGGAAAAAAATTAAATACATTCCAAGATAACAAAAAATTAAAACTGACATTTACAGTGACATAATGCGTTTATAAATAGAACTATACCAGTAGTGCACAATGCATTTAGTTCAACACTGCACTAGAAACAAGTTTTGTAATTATTAGTGTCGCCCTTGGGCGTAGCTTGTAGAGCAAAGTTTTTCGAAGGAGGGTTTAGTATTGGAGGTAGATACTCGGAGCTGTTTTTCTGTGTTTATCTGAGATTTGTATTTTATCTTCAAAGCAGCGAATGTAGAAAATCTGGTTTCGTAAATATGGTATGTTGTAAATGATACTAGTATAAGAGACGCTCTTTTTTTACTTGTCAGACCACTCCTTCCCAAAATTCAAGGAGCGATTTATTACTATATTGTCTTTTGATTTCGCCACTTTCCCTGAGATCTGTGAGACCACTTCTTCGGCAATTGACAGACCTTCCGGAGTATTTTCGAGAGCTATCAGTAAGAGAGACAGCAATAAAAGAGCATGGATTCTGGTTTCGTCAATTTGGCGGATCGGTTTTACGAAATACCAATAAATTTTCTTATGTCGGTAATTTGTAAGTTTTGGAACTTTGCACCTTTAGAGTCAGACTATCCACAAAATACTTTAATGTGGCCTACTAATACTAATGGATATGTAGATCCCACCCTTCCTTAATTAAAAGTTACGATAAAATGGGCACACAATATTAAAGAAAAAATTAATTGATCTTTGCCCTCACTAGAAGTCCAATCGCAGTGACTGTAGCGGATAGTTCTTCTTTAAATGAAGTATTTTTAATCAGGTTATCCTCCATTCACAGGCTGTTGCACGCAACGACTGCTATATTGACTTGCAAATTATAGATTTCAGCTATCAGTCCGTCCTTTTTAAATTTTATTGGCAGATCTAGATTTCAGCAAGAAACTAGCCATTCTCAATGCTAAGAATACAACAGGTACATAGTTAGATGATGTTTGCTGCCATCTATGAACTATTTAGTAAATATGACGAACAGTGTACTTATTATGTTTTAATAAAGGGATATATAATATAATAATAAATATATTTAAGCCGTATCAACCAATAGACGTATAGAGCATGTGTCTTCCAGTGTTTTATAAATTTAAAAAATGTTCATAAAAATTAAAAAAGTTTTACCCACCTGACGTAATTTAAATGTTTTAATAATAATAACGGACTCACAAGGAGTGCACATGGGAATTTTATTACTTGATGATAAATATGAAATAATTCGGACGACAATGTAAGAATTTTGCTTATGTTCCATTTTATGTAATTAAATTTGAAGTTGTTTACTTCCATTAAGGTTTATATGTAGTTCACATAGATGGCGCCATGTAAACAACCGATGTGTTCTCCACACAGCCCGCCTTCAGCAAACATTAGCATTCAATGAACTGTGGATGAAGTGCGACCAGCAGGCATTACATGCACTGGTCATAAACGATAGTGGTATGTAATATACAAACCATATGAGTTAAGCCATTAATTGCAACTTTTTTGTGACATAATCTAACTATGTACCTGTTGTATTCTTAGCACTGAGAATAGCTAGTTCCTAGCTGAAATCTAAATCTGCCAATAAAATTTCAAAAGGACGACTGATAGCAGAAATCTATTATTTATAAGTCAAGTATTTTAATGTCAGTGAGGTTTTTGTCAGCTTTTATGGAATTAGAAAATATCAGCTAGGCTCATAATCTTTATCGAATCGATCATTTTATTAATTTCACGGCCGCATGATTGTTAAATCACAATTAGCGCAATTTTCGGACTTAGCTCCGTAATTCTGCAGCATTAGTATCTAAAACGGTAGCGTAGTGAATAAACCAGAGCCAAACGACACTCATAATTATCAACGAGACGAATCTATTCCGTTTTAAAGTCGGCCACAGTTAATATTACCTGATTATTCCTCTCATTAATTTTTATGAAAGGTGACTTTGAATGCGTTGTCCGCTCCAATTAATGTTCAAATGGACTATTATTTTAGAGACCGGTATTCAAGTTTAATCTGGGCGACGTCCAACGAAACGGAAAGATACGATAAAACACACATTAAACCTTTCATCTACTCATAAAGACAAATATATTCTTTCATTTTTACTAATTATAAAATTATTTTTCATTGACCTATATGCATCTTTTATTGTCTCTGCTTATACTTTTCGTAGTAGCGTGATGACAAAATAAATCTATCCTGCATTATTGCGTTTGGAGGCTCTATTAAAAAATTATAGATCTATAATTTTTTTAGTAGAGCCCTCAAATATAATAATACGAGATTTTTCCATTTTGTCGCTGCCCTACGACGAAAAGTATAAGCGGAGACAATAAAAGATCCAGAAAGCTCTAAGAACAATAACTTTATGTAGAAAAGAAATATCTTGTTTTTGGAAAGCGAGGTAAACTTCGTTGTCGTCGCCATCTATCAATCGACAGAATTGTAAGTGTACAAAGTTCACTAAAATACAGGAAAAGAAATGCATTCTCTATAGTTTTCATCCAGTAAGTAACAACCTCTCATAATTTCTTAATTACAGTAATTGGATTATGTTCAGGTACAATAGTATGGTGCTCAACTCCACTGACCAATTTTGATGTAACAGGACGTGTAATTTGAAGGAATTTTGTGTGCTAAGGAGTCTCCTTTTCTCACGAAAAGCATATTGCTGTTTGATCTTATTTACTTGCAACAATGATCCCGTGGGTATGAAAAGCTACGAAAAGTTGGTCTCAAAGCTACCCGCAATACGGCCAAGCAACTAACAGAGTCGTATTTTAAACCTTAAAGAACAATAACTTCCTCCAAATTGTAATACGTCACCAACTGGTGCAGAAGCTGATCATTCAAGGAGGGAGCAACCGAAGTTCAGGTAATAGTTACGACTTAAACTAAAAATCTTATTCAAAAATCAATCTCACACTCTCTCTCTCCAAATAGATATATAAATATTCATATTATTTAAAAAAAGAGGTCATTTTATGAGGAGATGATGAAAACGGGGTCGCGAATCCTGTAAGTTTCAGTAACGTTGGCTTACTACATTTTCATTGTTCGAGCTGTAAAACTTCAGCGTTAGGCATGAAGTTTTAATTTATAACTTTTTTACTGATAAGTCTATTCGAATGACACTTTGTAAATAGTATCCTAACATACCACTGAATGTAGCTGCTAAATTACATCGTTGTACGACGCACGGTTCGGTACATATGACTCTTTGTAGATGGGAGTTCGATTCTTCAGGGAATGATTAGGGGTGGGGGTGGAGTTCTAGTGAAAGCTATAAGCACCTGTCACTTGTCGTGGGCGCGGCATCCCGTAGGCTTGGAGCGTACTCACCACAGCAGTGGCAGCAGCGGTTGCAGTCCCCACGTGTCGCCCCGGGGTCTTCCAGACTGCCGACTGGCGGCAAACCTCTCTCCAGTCCACGACAGCTCCCCCCACCCCCGCCGCTACCACCACCTATACTACCAGCCGACACTCTCCTTCCTATGCTACTCCCCCTCCTCCTTCAGCAGTTTCCCAATCACAGCAAACCTGCCCCTGGCTACAGTGCGACTACGAAGAAGCTAATGAGCGCCTAGCGAACGATGAAAGGCGCTGCGCCGCGGGGAATCTCGTTAGAGTGCGCCCGCACGGGCTGTTTTTAACGGCAATGTACAGCCTAAATAATGATTCCGCCAACACTGCTGTACGCGCAATATTTCCGTATAGCTGGCCAATATCGCTGATAGAGCAGACACGTAAGTGACAATGAGTGACCCAGGTTTTGCCGGCGCAGGCCGCTGATAGTGGGGTTGTACGGGTCGTGTTTTACCGCAAATACACTACAGGCCATTAAAATTGCTACACCAAGAAGAAATGCAGATGATAAACGGGTATTCATTGGACAAATATATTATACTAGAACTGACATGTGATTACATTTTCACGCAATTTGGGTGCATGGATCCTGAGAAATCAGTACCCAGAACAACCACCTCTGGCCGTAATAACGGCCTTGATACGCCTGGGCATTGACTCAGAGCTTGGATGGCATGTACAGGTACAGCTGCCCATGCAGCCTCAACACGATACAACAGTTGGTCAAGAGTAGTGACTGGCGTGTTGTGACGAACCAGTTTCTCGGCCACCATTGACCAGACGTTTTCAGTTGGTAAGAGATCTGGAGAATGTGCTGGTCAGGGCAGCAGTCGAACATTTTCTGTATCCAGAAAGGCCCGTAATGGACCTGCAACATGAGGTCGTGCATTATCCTGCTGAAATGTAGGGTTTCGCATGGGCCGAATGAAGGGTAGAGCTACGGGTCGTAATACATCTGAAATGTAACGTCCACTGTTCAAAGTGCCGTCAATGCGAACAATAGGTGACACGACGTGTAACCAATGGCACCCCATACCATCACGCCGGGTGATACGCCAGTATGGCGATGACGAATACACGCTTCCACTGTGCGTTCACCGCAATGTCGCTAAACACGGATGCGACCATCATGATGCTGTAAACACAACCTGGATTCGTCCGAAAAAATGACGTTTCGTCATTCGTGCACCCAGGTTCGTCGTTGAGTACACCATCGCAGGCTCTCCTGTCTGTGATGCAGCGTCAAGGGTAACCGCAGCCATGTTCTCCGAGCTGATAGGCCACGCCGCTGCAAACGTCGTCGAACTGTTCGTGCAGATAGTTGTTTTCTTGCAAACGTCCCCATCTGTTGACTCACGGATCGAGACGTGGCTGCACGATCCGTTACAGCCATTCGGATAAGATGCATGTCGTGTCGACTACTAGTGATACGAGGCCGCTGGGATCCAGCACGGCGTTCCGTATTACCCTCCTGAACCTATCGATTCCATATTCTGCTAATAGTCATTGGATCTCGACCAACGCGAGCAGCAATGTCACAATAGGATAAACCGGAATTGCGATAGGCCACAATCCGACCTTTATCAAAGTCGGAAACGTGATGGTACGCATTTCTCCTCCTTATACGAGGCTTCACAACAACGTTTCACCAGGCAACGCCGGTCAACTGCTGTTTATGTATGATAAATCGGTTGGAAACTTTCCTCATATGAGCACGTTGTAGGTGTCGCCACCGGCGCCGACCTTGTGTGAATGCTCTGAAAAGCTAATTATTCGCATATCACAGCATCTTCTTCCTGTCGGTTAAATTTCGCGTCTGTAGCACATCATCTCGTGGTGTAGCAGTTTTAATGGCCAGTAGTGTACATCGAAAGAACGTCTAAAAACAAACATTTTTATTAATGTAATATGGGATCTAAAGTTAATATTTTGCGGGTTGTTAACGTCTTTGTGTTTGTGTTTTCGTGCTGTAGCTTGGGGTATCCGTCATTCTACGCGTCTAGCAGAGGGAGGCCAGTAATGGAGTGATCAAAGCATGTGGCTACCAAATCGCTGGTTCGCGTTCGATTCTTGGTCGTGGCACCTTTTTCCATTCCATATTTTTTTCGGTGTCTCTGGTAATACTCTGCTAATGGAATACCTTTCGTAAAAATGTGTTTGGTTATTTATTGACGCAAACACTGGTTTATGACAGTCATAACCAGTTTCGACCATACAGTGACCATCTACAGATTATAAAGGCGGCATACACTGTACACAGCTTCATGCATTGACAACACATTACCCGTGTTCAGTGTATGCCGCTTTTAAAATCTGAAGATCGTCATTGTATGGCCCAAACCGGATATGAATGTGTCATAAACATGTGATTGCGTCTATAAATAAACAAAAAAAATTTTAGAGAATAATCAATCACGCCCTCCATAGACAAAATGTCGTTTTTTCCAAATTCATTGCCTAGACAGGAATACCTTTTTTTGGCTTACTTTTAAGTAAAACATTAGAAGGTGTGATTAATAATCAAATAAGCATATGTAATAATCATCTTCAGGTTGAAGCTCTTTTGTCCGGATTTGCTTTAACAATATATATGTTTTTGAATAGGGTCTACCTTTAGCAAAACACGATTTTGTTTTTTATCCCAAATATGTTTCACTGAAGTTGCAGTATCATCAGTGGGATTTTATTTCATGGCTGTTAAACATAAAGAATGTTTTTTTTACTGTTACTATATACATGTAACTATTAGTCTATAATCGGAATTACAGATTTTTGAAAAATACATAAAATTATGTTTTCATACCTTCATGGTGTGGTTTTCCTGATTATTTAAATTTTTATAGTTCCTGTTTTCTATCACAGTTTGTCATCTGCAACCATATACAACTTAATATAGAAAAATTACTTAAGGAAAATTACGATTTGGAAACTGTTACGGGTATGCCTGAAATTAATTAATTCTATGTGGAAGGTTGAGTGTGTGTGTGTGTGTGTGTGTGTGTGTGTGTGTGTGTGTGTGTGTGTGTGTGTGTGTGTCTTTGTGTGTTGTGTTGTGTCTATTTGCATTATGTTACACAGCCATAACGTAAAAGCCCATTTGTTTCACAGCTAAAAGATAAAAGCCCACTGATGATGCTGCAACTGCAGTGAAACATGTTGGCGATAAAAAAAATTAAAAAGAAACTGTGTTTTGCTAAAAGCGGGCCCTATCCAAAAACAGAAGCATATGTAATGTATTGATGGATTCATCGTAATACATGACACACTACAGTAGGAACCTGCACAGTGAATGCGGTATCACCGAAATGCACCTCTCTTTTGTCACCGTGTTGAAATTTACATTTTTCAACAGTTAAAGAATTTCATAGCGCTACTTCAAACTATGCGAAATCATAGAGCGGATGAGATAAAAATTCACGGCTTGGACCATAACCTGTTACCCGCGCCTGTCTTCCAAAACTGGCTTTTATACGCTTGGTACGCATCCAAATTTATTTCTGATAGATCTGCTTTCAACGACGTGGATCAGATATGCTTTCCAGGAATAGCGCACCGGAAAACATGTCAGATTTCGTTCGTGTGATGCGCGTGGCGTGAGAAATATTTATATCTTGACAGTTCCTACGATAAGTTTCACCCCACTGATTGCGAGAACGCTCACGAATAGACGATCCGTCAGGATTATGCAGTAACATACTTTCGGTGTATTTTTGTCTATGGACCACGATGAAAACAATTGCCAGTTCACTGCATATAATTATTTATTATTAATCTCACTTCCCGATGTCTTACTTTAAAAAAAGGGGGAAAAATGGTATTCCGATTATCAGAATTTTGTCAGATACACCGAAAAATATATCGAATGAAAAAAAGCCACGCTCAAGAATCGAACTGGTACCAGCGGTTTGGCAGTCAAATGCCTCGACTGCCCTGTCGCCGACGTCACTCTCCTACACGTAGAATGACGGATATCTCAAGCTACAGCATGAAAACACAAAAACACAAAAACTCGAACTTATTAACTGTGGATTCCATGTTACATTAATAAGTAATATTTCTTTTTAGACAGTCTGTCGATGTACAGTATTGAAAATACGATTTTCCGTTAACAACTTTGGATCTCGACCTTTTTCAAAAACTATGGAGGATGTATCTTAAAGCCGGAACACGTGTCTCTCTACTTTCAGTCTGATCGTCATTGCAAAACTTGGCGAAAATCGGTGATTCACACACATATCAGACCTTCCTCTTGTGAGCGAAAACAACATCGTTTGCTCACGTGCGTTATAGCCACTAGGTTTGTCAGTTGTTTGTAGTTGTTAGTTTGTTGTGTGCGGCAATGAAGAAGCGGCTGCACTAGGGAACTATGATTTTCATAAGCACAAGTCATCTGCAACCTTTGTTATGGTGAAACTATATCTTTATATTTTTTTATTAAACACTGGCCTAAAGAATTTTCCTTGCCAAAGACAACTCAAATTTTAACTAGTCATTTATTAACCACAATATACAATCCCAATGCAGTCTGACTGGTATACACTGACAACATGACTTCCAATAATTAACACAAAAGAATGGCCATGAATTGCAAGAAATCCTAACAGTAATACAAGTCAAAAAATATGAAATGAAAGAAATATGAAACTATCACCAACTCTGTTAATTGTCTAAACTCATTTCAGTCACGAATCCAGATAGTGCAAACCCCATTCTTTTTCATAAGTCACTTACCTCACAGAAAATCGTCTTAACGCGAACTATAGCAATTACAGCAAGTAGCAACAACAACGAGCTAAATAAAAAGATTCTAAGTAGTATAGACTCTAACTACTAGGAGGCATATGGGTAGCAAAAGAAAGATTTTGTTGAAGAGCAACCAATGTATTTAGAAAATTTTACCTTATTCATGCGACATCCAGTTCCAAAAATTATGTAGTTGTCAATAATTCCACTACCCA
This sequence comes from Schistocerca americana, assembly GCF_021461395.2. Taxonomy (NCBI): domain Eukaryota; kingdom Metazoa; phylum Arthropoda; class Insecta; order Orthoptera; family Acrididae; genus Schistocerca; species Schistocerca americana. The sequence continues at coordinate 84,460,432 of NC_060127.1, forward strand.
AACAATAACAGCAAATATCTGTCCCCATACAGTTCCTTACGTATTTTCTTATAAACACATCATTTCGTCTCACTTTGCAATGCATGTCCTACCAACACAAAGTCTCCACTAAGAATATCATGTCCATAAACTTGTCTATCCACTCGCTAACTGTTAGTCCATCCAACCACAGAACCTCTTGCCGAGAGCGCAGAGCGCTGTCGGCGATACTAACACAGTCTATAGCGCTGCCAACATACAAACAGGCTACTTACAATGGGACGTCGAAAATAATGCAGCCTATGTAAACATCCCAGTCCGGAAAAGGGCAATTGGCTAGCTGTTGCCAGTGAGCTCGATTTCAAGCTTTGATAAAGCAAACAAAAATTCTTAAGTCTTCGAACCTGTGCCAAATGGAAGCCAAGATACTGGCATAGGAAGAGCGGAAGCGCAAGTGGCTCTTCATCCACATGGTTTGCATTTAATGCCATGAGTTTCATACTATCTCGAGACGTGCCTGAAACAAGCATTGATAGTGCAAACTGTGGTACGTGCAGTGAAGAAATTTTGAACATGTATGTAAATTGTTGTTCTACACCACTGGCCATTAAAATTGCTACACGAAGAACAAAAGCAGATAATAAATGGGTATTCATTGAACAAATATATTATACTAGAACTGACATGTGATTACATTTTCACACAATTTGGGTGCATAGATCCCGAGAAATCAGTACCCAGAACAACCAGCTCTGGCCGTAATAATGGCCTTGATACGCCTGGGCATTGAGTCAAACAGAGCTTGGATGGCGTGTACAGGTACAGCTGCCCATGCAGCTTCAACACGGTACCACAGTTCATCAAGAGTAGTGACTGACGTATTGTGACGAGCCAGTTGCTCGGCCACCATTGGCCAGACGTTTTCAATTGGTGAGAGATCTGGAGAATGTGCTGGCCAGGACAGCAGTCGAACATTTTCTGTATCCAGAAAGGCCGGTACAGGACCAGCAACAAGCGGTTGTGCATTATCCTGCTGAAATGTAGGGTTTCGCAGGGATCGAATAAAGGGTAGAGCCACGGGTCGTAACACATCTGAAATGTAACGTCCACTGTTCAAAGTGCCGTTAATCCGAACAAGACATGACCGAGACGTGTAACCAATGGTACCCCATACCATCACGCCGGGTGATACGCCAGTATGGCGATCACGAATACACGCTTCCAATGTCCATTCACCGCGATGTCGCCAAACACGGATGCGACATCATGATGCTGTAAACAGAACCTGGATTTATCCGAAAAAATGACGTTTTGCCATTCGTGCAACCTGGTTCGTCGTTGAGTACACCATCGCAGGCGCTCCTGTCTGTGATGCAGCGTCAAGGGCAACCGCAACTATGGTCTCCGAGATGATAGTCCATGCTGCTGCAAACGTCGTCGAACTGTTCGTGCAGATGGTGGTTGTCTTGCAAACGTCCCGATCTGTTGACTCAGGGATCGAGACGTGGCTGCACGATCCGTTAGAGTCATGCGGATAAGATGCCTGTCATCTCGACTGCTAGCGATACGAGGCCGTTGGGATCCAGCACGGCGTTCCGTATTACCCTCCTAAACCCATCGATTCCATATTCTGCTAACAGTCATTGGATCTCTGCTGTTTGTGTATGAGAAATCGGTTGGAAACTTTCCTCATGTCAGCACGTTGTAGGTGTCGCCACCGGCGCCAACCTTGTGTGAATGCTCTGAGAAGCTAATCATTTCCATATCACAGCATCTTCTTCCTGTCGGTTAAATTTCGCTTCTGTAGCACGTCTTCTTCGTGGTGTAGCAATTTTAATGGCCAGTAGTGTATATATATGAAGATGGTATCTGTTCTTTCGGAACTATTAATAAAGTGCGGGACAATAAGTTGGGAATGTGGGTCTCACGGGAGGCGTCCGAGAGATAAATCCCTGCAGTCGAACTCTCCTCTGTGTGCTCGGTTGCTCAGATGGATAGAGCGTTTGCCACGTAAACAGGAGATCCCGGATTCGAGTCCCGGGCGGGGCACACATTTTCAACTGTCCCCGTTGACTTATATCAACGCCTGTACGCAGCTAAGCGTATTAATTTCATTGTAAGAGAATATAATCGCCCCGCCCCCTAGCCACGGCCGAGAGTTGAAGTAGAGCTCTTCTACGAACGCTACGGCAGTGACTTACGAGCTGTATTATTGTGATTGTGTTTGAATTGTATATACTGAAGAACACTGACTAATTGCATGTCGCCATTTTCTTGCGACACACCTTTGTGAATACGCGATGTTGAGTATTGCCATTTTAACTTACTGTAATAAACTTCATTAATACGACGTGCTTGAATTGTTGTCCAGCGACCCGAGGAACCAGCTTTCCTAGGCACCCTATATTAGACGAGTGGGCAGAACACATCATCATCATCATCATCATTGGTGAACGAGGTCATCGAACTTCTGACGTTACCTATTTGATTATTTATAAGTAGTTATGAACAGCTATGCTGCTATAACACTCCCTTGGGGTACAACCGAAATTACATTTACATCTTATGTTGTGACTTGGCAAGACAGCCAAGCCACTAGGAGGTGAAGCCGAAAGGCACGCGTTTAAGCTCACGCAGGCTGGCGTGAGGTCTGGAACAGTTAAAGGATTTGAGTCTAGGAAATAAAGTACGTAGCTGTTGGAATACTTAACTTTAATCCATAATTGGTGAACATCGGTCTGACGGTACATGCATCACAAGATAAATAGCAATTGATAATGGCGCCTTGCTAGGTCGTAGCAAATGACGTAGCTGAAGGCTATGCTAACTATCGTCTCGGCAAATGAGAGCGTAATTTGTCAGTGAACCATCACTAGCAAAGTCGGCTGTACGACTGGGGCGAGTGCTAGGAAGTCTCTCTAGACCTGCCGTGTGGCGGCGCTCGGTCTGCAATCACTGACAGTGGCGGCACGCGGGTCCGACGTATACTACCGGACCGCGGCCGATTTAAAGGCTACCACCTAGCAAGTGTGGTGTCTGGCGGTGTCACCACATCTAAAGATTTCTGATCGTAAAGAATGATAATCTGAATACTGTTTCCTACGATCTCTTCAATGAAGTCACAAAGTCGTTTGATAGTTCCGAACGCTCGCATTTTGTTCATTGGTGACATTTCCGGAACTGCGTAGAACAATTTCTGGAGGTCAAGGGTCACGACGACGATCTCGGCGCCAGGATTTAGTGCTTTCTAGGTTTCGTGGACGAACAGAACGAGCTGGGTTTCATTGTTGCGATAAAAATAATAAGAATAAGACGCTGACGCGCTTATACGAAGGAGTCTCCATTCTTTCTTGTAATGACGATAATTACGGCTCTCTAAATTTTGAAGTTGCAGATGATGAAGTAAAGGCGAACCCGTGCTCTTCAAAACATCTGTATGTAAACAATAATCGCGGTAGTTGCTTTGTTTTCAGATATCTGAGCAGAAATATGCCGTTTCCGGAATGTCTCGACAGACTATTTGTTTCACGAAATCGGATTATATTTTCTAATGCATGTATTTTGTTTTCTTTCAGGTGAGTTGGTCTGCTGACACTCATTGTTGCTGTTCCGGCGTCGGAAAGGTGAGACACCTAGAGAATTTTTTTGCCTTGTATCCTTTTCAATCTCCTCGAATTCTGCTTCATGGGACGGAGTGTGTTTATTACTTTAGAGAGTTGCTCTTTTTTTTTATCGCCATCCAAATATCGTAACTCTTAGGCCGGTATTAGTCTATCATATTTCTTTGGCAAAGCTGATATGTGAAATATTTATTTCAAAGAAATTTGATGCTGTAATTGGGTACTTTGTCAAATGTTGCCTGTCGTCAAATAAATATAATCAAATCTAGGGCCTCGCCGTAGATTTGATCATAAAAGGCGTTCGTTTTCTGTTCACTGCAACGTGAAATGTAACCGCTTGGAGCGCTTGCGTCGCTACAGCTATTTGATGTCTCTGTAGTGTGTCTGTAAATATGGCTTCATAGTTGGTGTGTTCCTTCGGCTCTTTTTATATTTTTTTTAATAAACTTGCCTCGACAAGGAGGGGTGAGCAAGGGGCACAGTACATGCTATTAATTACGTGTTGATGGGCAAGTGGAATATGATGCAGGCGACTTCATGTCCAGAATCACAACTACAGCCATCCACCTCTACATCTGGAAACATCCGGTAAGCTTTTCCGCAAGCCGCAATAGAGAATGGAAAATAAAAAATTCGTTCTTAGTTTTCCATTCTACTTTGTTTATTCTTGAACTCTATATGCCACAAGTTAAAAAGCGCTTCGTCTGTTTCGTATTTTTTATTAATTTTGCAGACGTTGGAATACTAATTCCATTAATTCAATTACTGAAAATTAAAAATAGATCTTATCGCCCATATAGTGTACTAAACATTTATTTACATTTACACATTCCCCCTTCAGTGCTCTATAAATAGCTTCACACCGTTCTGGAATTATTTTGGTTAATGTGCAATGTGATATTCGAGTGCTGTATTGTAAACTAGAGTAGCTCTCTGATGTGTCAAGAAATCCCATTGTCACAGTTTGCCTGTCTTCCGCACAAATAGCATTTCTCAAAAGAGTATGCTCTTTTGTAATATGAGAAGCCACTTTACTCACCAAATACCGAAATACACTCTCGTCCATTCGTAAGTATTTTACGTTCTCCACAAGCAGGTCTCGTAACAATTTTGCTGAATGCTTTTACTATCTCAACGTAATACTTATGGCTTCATCCAAGTATGTTTCTTTTAATAAGAGGTTGTTGTCCGCCGTCTTGAAATTTGATGAAAAATATAACGACATTGTAATACTCCTTTTTAGCGCCACGTCAAGTATATTTATCAAACAAATTTGAGGAATATTTGATCATATCTTTGATAAAATCTTTGTCAAAGAAATATGATAGTGTAATACCGGCCTTAAAAGAGAAGATCGTGGAACTGCCTCCTGGTTACCGTATTGAACATCCGTTAAACACTCCTAGGTCTTGAATTGGCAATCGAGTATCTACCTTTATGGAAAGGAGCATTAAGCATTTGCAAAGGGCGCAATTGATACCTTTAATATGAAGTGCAAAAGAAAGGGTACACAGGATTATAGATCAATGTGAGTAACGTCTGCCAGTTGCAAGATGGGTCTTCTCTACTTACACCTTATGCTAGTCAATTTAACGCATAAATTACGATTCTCTTCAGTTCAGTTCAGTATCTCTGCATCAGTTATTCGATCTTCTATTTTAATCTTCAGCCTTGTTGTCCAATACATCATGTCGGAATTTTCTGTTTTGTTCCAGTCCGTTCCAGTTCCACGTAACGCTACTCTCCAGACAAATACTTTCAAAGGCTTAAATTGCTCTTATATCTCTCTCTCTCTCTCTCGCCTCTTTTCCAGACCCAGTCGCGAATGGGAGTAACAGTTGCTGGTTAGCCTTTGTGGTGGCTCGCATCTCTCTAGCTTTATCTTCATGGTCTTTTCGCGAGATGCACGTAGGAGGAAGCCAAATTATGTTTGGAAATTTGAGGTAAGGTCTTATGGGACCAAAGTGCTGAGGTAATCGGTCCCTAAGCTTACGCACTACTTAATCTAACTTACCCCAAGGACAACACACATACCCATGCCCGAGGGAGGACTCGAACCTCCGACGGGGGGAGCCGCGTGGCAATGTTATTGGCTGACTCTTCTAGGAATATACACTTTCAAAGTTTGAACGGTGAAACACGCCATGACGAGGAACGACTCTCTTGCAGCGTCCGCCGAACATCTCTATGGGCGTTTTCTCCATACTAGGTGAACCTTTTACGAAACGTGCTTCTCTTCTTTGGATCACCTCTGTTAGTCTGTCAGTCTTACCTGGTACGAATCCCTAACTGACGATCAATATTAAAATAATTGTCGAACGAGGGTGTGGTAAGCAACCTGCTTTTCCTGAGGGTTCTTCCATTGAATCTCATTACGCATCTGCTCGATCTGCGATTGGTGTAATCTGGCCGTTTGACTGCTTGCGCTGAATTTTGTGCAATTGTGTAATCATACAGTAATGGGTGTTTCGGCATGTTTGTGCGCAATACCGCACACTTGTTTATGTCGAGGGTCAACTGCTAATTCCTGCACCAAGCACTGATACCCTGCGAATCTTCCTGCATCTCACTGCAATTTTCTAAGCACTGTGACTTTTTTGTAGACAACATTAACAGTACAGCGTAACCCGCCGCCTTGAAATGTAAGGTGGGTCGGATGCTTCTGAATCTAATAGCAAAGACTTCTCATTGTTACAGTCTTATTGGTATACACTTGTTAATGCTTTTTTAAAAATAATATAAAGAACATAATTTTTTAAAAGTGATATAAAGAACATAATATATAAAGATTCCTCCGAAGTTGCAGAGAATTGAATGCTTAACAACGTTAAAATGGTTCCATACAATTTGTAACTATCTAGTTCATGAGAATATAATTTATACAATGCAAATGTCAAAGAAAAATGAAAGGAAAAAAAAGAAAATGTAACACAATGAGCGTGGTTAAGAATAATTTGTGATATACAGAGGGAAGTGATATGCTGTATTTGGATGAGTAATACAGTCTAAGTAGCATGTTGGTTAGTAATGACCTATTTCTATTAAAGGGTGAGTAGGTCTCGGTACAACCTCGAGCTATTCTCATCTGAAATGATTTGCGCTAATGTATGTTTGCTGTAGACAACAGCACCATGGACCTTCCGATGTTATTTACTAGGTCATTTATGCATATCGTGAAAACTAATGGTCGTATATCAGTTCCTGCGGCACGCCCAAAGTAACTTTCGCGCCTGAAGACTCCTGTCCGTTCAGAATAACATGCTTTGTTGCGTTTGCTACGAAATCTTCAATGCAGTCACGCATCTAGTCTGATGTTCCGTATCGTCGTAGTTTGCTCAGTAGGCGGCAGGGTGAAAGTGTAAAGCACGCCTTCCGCAAGTCAACCAATACGGCATAGACCAGGATGCCATTATCTGCTGCTTTCTGACTCTCGTGGACGAATAGGGCGATACGGAATTCGCGTCATCGCTGTTTTCGGAACCCATGTTTGTTCCTGAAGAGGAGATTTTCGGCTTCCAACAATGTCAAAATACGCGATCGTAAAACACGTTCCAAAATTCTACGAGAGATCAACGTCAGAGATATATGCCTATAGTCTTCTGCACCTTTTCGACGATCCTTCTAGGAGACGGGAATGAGCTGTGCTTTCTTCTGATCACTAGGAGCGCTTCGTCCTTCTAGAGATCTATGGTACACTGGCTACTTGAAGAGGGGCAAAGTTTCCTTTGGCCTACTCTTTGTGGAATGGTACTGGTATAACGTCAGGTCCAGTGGCCGTTCCTTTATTGAGCGATTTCAGTTTCTTATCTGTCCCGTGATCACGTATTTCGAGGTCTGAAAACGTTTTAGAAAACGATGTTTAGTACTTTTGTCTTCTCTGTGTGTTCTTCCGTTTCGATGCCATCACGGTCACAGAGTATCAGGACACATACCTCCATCCGTTTACGGTTTTAACGTCAGATGAAAACTTCTCAGGATTTTCTATCAATTCGGTAGATAGAACTTTGCAGTTCTTTCAAAGAAACTGCCTTTTTGCATGCTGCACATCGAAATTTTTATTTATGCACCCAGAAGCGTTTCGCCTTTTTTACAAGGCATCTTCAGTGGGTGTCCTGAAATATTACATGATTTGTCCATTTTTACAAATAGGTTATGGTTTCACATCTAGGTTATAGATTTAAAAACAGTTTCTTAACGTCTTTTTTTATGAAATGGAAAGGGAACTTCAGGTAATTTCTAATTGATTGCATCTAAGCAAACTGCTTTTTCTCATCTGGCAACCAGATGGACGCCTTACGGTTCACTTTCAGTTCACTGTTTACGTTACACATCACAATAACTGCCATCTTTTTAAGACAGAGTTCCATTTGTTTTTCTATGTATTACCAAGATTTTCAGTTTTCTGCATTCAACAGTTTTGAGAATATATAGTGTCTGTGTGTGTGTGTGTGTGTGTGTGTGTATGTACTAGAGAGGGAGGGAGATATTTTCAAATAATAATAATTATTATTATTATAATTATATTTTCCTGTATATACTTATTAGAGGAGTCAGATGTGTAATCATTTGTTGGGATTTCTGTCTATTATGTGATCAATCAGTGTAAACAGTGAGTTGTTAGTCATATTTACTTCGTCATTTAGTAGTTGATTCTTTTCAGCCTTCGTTTTGTATATATGATAATTTTCCTATAATGTTAGGAGATGTCTTTCATTATTTATTCTAATTATTTTCATATCACTTTCTCTTGTAGTAGGTTTGTGGTTATTTTCTCTCAAGTGTTCTGCGAAAGTTGAGTCGCTCGTTCCATATTTCCATGCTCTGATATGTTCTTTGTACCGGGTGTCAAATATGGCTTGTAGAAACGGCGAAAAGCGGCTGGGTGCATAAATAAAAATAAAAATTTCGATGTGCAACATGCAAAAAAGGCATTTTCTTTGAAACAACTGCAATTTATATACAGCTGCTTCGAAAATGGCCAGCACAAGGAACGTGTTAGGTAGAACTTTACTTTCGAATTCGTAGAACGGTTCACGCATTTTTACAGCGTCCTAGCCGTCTTCGACGCTCGATGTTTTCGTTCCTGATTTATTCTCCGAAAGTTAACTTAGAAATTTTGAATCTGATATGCGTAAAAATAGAAGCTGTTATTGAAATATTCTGCGCATTCGAGCCCGTGTTTTGGTTCAATTTGCAACGGCCAGGTCGGCGATACCCTCGCGGTTAACGCGGAAGACACGGGAAAACTGCGGCTGCTCTCCTTGATTCGCGGAACGCCCGCACGTCACGGTGCGGTCTCGCAGAAGCTGGCAATAGCCCTGTGACGTCATGGAGTCGTATATTTTCACCGAGACAGGCGCCGAGCGATGCCGGCCGACCCGGGCACACTCCCTGTCAGTAATGGCGGTGGCGGCGGCCTACCCGACTGCGAAACTACGCGACCAAATGCGTTACACCTGTCGCGCTACTTTTTACCCATTTACCACGGCACCAGAGTGGTTCAATACGCTACAAACGTACACAAAAATGCTTCAGATTAGTTGGGGGACAGCTAACTGACAGCCCTAACTGACATGAGGCCTTGCACCTTAAGCACAGTGCGGTTTTTCTGCTTTTCCTACGAAATTTCATGCCTCCAGCACCTCTTTTGTTTTGCGTCTCCTAACGTCGTTAGAGTTTTTCGATGTCCATTATAATTATCCGGTCTGTTATGCCGTGGTCGGTTGATGAATTCTGCGTCAGTTCCCAACGTTTCGTCTCTGACTGCGGGATACATCTTCGAGGGGGTCTGTAGCTCGATGGAAGGGCCAACACACCCACTGGCTCGCTACTGACTGCCGCTAAATCCCGTGTCCGCGCGCTCCCGCGCCGCAGCGTGACGTCACGTGTTTTGAAAACGTCAGTGCAATTGGCCGCTGTCCGCTGCCGTGGATTGCCATCACCCAGTAGTGGACGGGTGGTACACATCTTCTTTAACACGGGCTTCCATATACCGTTTAATTTCACGCCCTCCTCCTTTCGATTGAAATTATTAGGGTGTTTAGCGATTTCGATTGCCTCCCTGTAGAGCCTTTCGTAATATCCGCTTGTGGCCGCTAGTACTCGCGTCTCCTCGAAACGAATATGGTGGTTCCCTGGCTGGAAAGCATGCTCCGCAACAGCTGATCGTTCCGTTTCTCCTCTTCTACAATTGTCCTTGTGCTCTTCCGAACGTTTAGAAACAGTTCTTTTAGTGGTGCCCACATAAACATCTCCACAGCTGCATGGGATCCTATACACTCCAGCTTTTCCCAATGGTTTGCGAGCGTGCTTCGCAGGCTTAAGGTATTCCTGTATCTTCCTGGTGGGCTTGTAAATTACGGTAATATTCCGCTTCGTCAAGATCCTTCCTATTCTTTCCGTTACATTTTTAACAAACGGCAGGAAAACCTTAGAATTTGCAGTAGCTTGTACGTCACTATGATTTCTGCGTGGCTGTCTCAACGCACGTTTTATTTCGGCGGACGAATATCCGTTCTTCATTAGTGCATTGTGGAGATGTTCCATCTCAGCGCCGAGCAACTCAGGTTCACAAATATTTCTAGCTCTGTCCGCTAACCTCCTGATAACACCCTGCTTCTGTTGTGGGTGGTGGTTCGAATCCCGGTGCAAATAACGGTCCGTGTGCGTGGGTTTGCCGTATACTGAGTGGCCCAAACTACCATTTTCGTTTCTACAAACAAGTACGTCGAGGAAATGAACTTTGCCGTCTACCTCCTCCTCCATTGTAAACTGAATTCTCGAGTTTATACTATTCAGATGTTCGTGGAACCGGCTTAGTTCCTCCCTGCCATGTCTCCACAGCACAAACGTGTCATCCACGTATCAGAATCATACATTTGGTTTTTTTTGCTGGCAGTACCTAAGACCTGTTCTTCGAATTTCTCCATAAAGATGTTTGCAATTACGGGACTTAGGGGGCTTCCCATAGCCACGCCATCCGTTTGCTCATAAAACTGTTCATTCCACTTGAAGTGAAAGTCTACATTTTAGTAAGAGTTTTTTGAAACCTGACTGCTCACACGTGGCTAAACACGGAGCAGGTCTGGCCACATCGTGGTTCTGCGACATTGTCTTGGTTTCACAGAGAAAATATTAGTTTATTTTCTGATTGTATCGATGTTACGTACGATGGTAATCCCAAAAATAAGGTCTTTTTTTTTTTTTTTTTTTTTTTTTTTTTTTTTTTTTTTTTAGTGCAGAACGCTGTTTGTGTGGCAGTTGGTCACACTGTTATGAAGAGTGCTTCACGCGCTGTGTGTAAACATGCGCACGCCGTGCTGAGGCGCTCAGTCTTGGCTTGGTAGCCGTTGGGAATGGAGCTCCCGTTGGATGTTACCGCAAAGTGCGGATTGAGCGCAGTTATTTGGTTTTTGAGCGCAAAGGGCACTGCGCCCATAGAAATCCATCGCCAATTGACGGAAGTGTATCGTGAGTAGTGCATGGATGTCAAAAATGTTCGTAAGTGGTGTAGAGAGTTTGCAGCTGGTCGGACCGAAATTCACGACGAACAAAGGAGAGGGAGCCCTTCAACTTCTGAGGAGACAGTGTTGAAGGTTGAGCAAAGCATGCGTGAAGATCGGCGGATCACCATGGATGTCATCTGCACGTTGGTTCCTGAGGTTTCCGAAGCACCGCTCACAGAATTTTAACGGAAACATTGAACTAACGGAAGGTGTGCGCAAGATGGGTGCCACGCATGCTGACTGAGGACCACATGCGGCAACGAGTTGATGCTTCTCGCGCATTTCTTCACCGCCTTGCAGCCGAATAGGACAACTTTCTGGACTCAGTTGTCACGGGGCGACGAAACCTGGGCATACCACTTTACACCTGAGACCAAGCAACAATCACGCCAGTGGCTGCCATCCTTCTTCAGTATGGCGGCGAGATGGTATGACACTGATATACAAAAACTGCCACAGCGTCTACAAAAATGCATCGACAGAAATGGTGATATGTCGAAAAATAGCTAAATGTTCAAGATGTAAACTGATGTAAACCATTGTAGAAATAAACAGTCTATGTACTTACAAAAAAAGTAGGAGATCTTACTTTTGCGATTACCCTCGTAGAAACTTCGGGCAATCTGTTTAAAACGACCTCGCAAGTACGGGGTTCCCGTCGTATCTTGTACGAGTGGCGATGGAAAGTTTGGAAGTTTGTGGTAAGTTCCTATGGGACCAAACTGCTGAGGTCATTGGTCCCTAGGCTTACACATTACTTAATCTAACTTTAACTTACGCTAAGGACAACGCATACGCCCATGCCCGATGAAGGACTCGAAGAGGTGTAATGTAATAAAATAAAAATAGTTGCGACTCTTTTTCTTTGCTATCGGTGTAATGTAATAGAATGAATATGAGCCGTGACTTGTATAAAAAAGAAACACACATCAATGCCATGGCTCAGCATAAAAGAGAAATAAATAATGTAGAAATATTATTAACAGTGTAATATGTTGTTTAATTTAGCCCGACACGTATAAGCACTCTGTAAACTAGCTCAGTTCTAAGGGCTTACGGAATTGTCAATACTCATTTGTTTAACTATTAAAACACCACAGATATTCCTCAGTATTTGCTTAGTCGAGGTCAAGATAAAAGTCGTGTACTTATAGCACCAGAGAATATTTCACCAGTCCGTTCACTGTGCAACAATAAATTCCGTGACTCAAAATCGTAATTTCGTCTTGATTCCCAATATAAGATATCAGGCGTAGCGTTTGCAAATGAAATCTTATACCAGATTTAGAACCCTGTGACGAGGCCTTCCTGCCTGGGATGTTATCTCGCAACTTTGAGAAAATCTGAAAGTGAATCTTATTATTAAATTATCTGCAGTTGGACATCGAATTACTGTGTACAATAAACTATGAGGAGATCGAAAATAAAGGTTTCTCCATCTATATGGTGTAAGGGGGCTGGAGGGGTGTATGACAGAACACATGGGTATAGTAACCCAAAGTAACTTTTACTGTTTGAGAGGACAACGGTTCAATCCCGCGTCCGGCCATCCTGATTTAGGTTTTCCGTGATTTCCCTAAATCGCTCCAGGCAAATGCTGGGATGGTTCCTCTGAAAGGGCACGGCCGACTTCCTTCCCTGTCCTTCCCTAATCCGATGAGACCGATGACCTCGCTGTTTGGTCTCTTCCACCAAAAATACCAACCAACCAACTGTTTGAGAGATAATTCTACCAAATTTTGAAGATGATGTCATTTTGTTATTGGGTATAATTCAGATTTTTTTCAGTTTATTTGTCAAACAATTTGATCACTACCTTTCTGGACACTTTTAGAACACATACCGTCACATGAGGAACATTTTCTCAAAGGTTAATTTACTTATCCGTTTAAAATGTGGTAGGTTTGTCTCAGTAATTAGATAAAAAAACTTGTGCACTAGTTTTTTTATGTGAGTCTTTCAACTGTCATAGCACTTTTTTTTTAATTTAAACGTATGATACATAGGAATTCTTACATCACAAAAATTAGAAAAAAAATACAGTAACGCATTTTGAAAAATTTTTTGCCACATTGTGAACAGTTATAGTATGTACAAAGTATATAGAAAAACTCTTCTTTTTATCTGCAGTGGTTCAGTAGAAAACGTAGTTTATACGCTTAAAAATGAAAGTTATAGGAAATGCAGAAAAAAGATTTTATTAGGGTTTATGTCATAAAGAAGAAAATTAATGTTCGCCATAATCCTTCATTTGGTCTTGTTTGTCTCCATGTAGCTCTTTCCCTGGGGCCTGATCCTTTTAACGTGCCCTTCTGGCAAATATCATGTACTGACATTTCAGAATTATCGATAGGCACATCATCAATCTTCTTCAATAAGTTTTCAGTGACGCAACCTGCTTCAGATCTTAATCACGTAAGGTCCTGATTCTTCCAGTGTTATCATCGCGGAACACCAGATAGGTATCATATGAGGAGATTTTAAGAACAGTAGATGAGCGAAGTGTTGTCTTTGTGCGTCTTTTTCAGATGAGGTTATTAAAGCTCCTCTTTGGGTATTGTGCTCCACCGTCTATGCATCTGTTTAATAAATCGTAATTAATCGCATCGTAAATGGTGTCACAGCCTCGTATACTCACCAAATGTCGTTCGTGATGGCAGGAAATAATAAAGTATAGCAAAATAGGGCTGAGTCATATAGAAAAGGGGGCTTGACACTGCACATTGCTTTGAACAAGATAGCTTTTACATCATTTGTTGCACGAATTAAACTCTGAAAATTGGAAACAATATTTCAAACTTGCGACAGTACTATCTGGTAAAAAAAAAAAAAAAATAGAAAAAGATATTTTTGACCAATTTTGTGTACGTTCCATCTTATCGCGTAAAAAATATGTCGATCCCCTCTTAAACGTTTCTCGCTGTGTATTGTGCTACAGCCATTTACAAATCGAGCTTTCCCCTCTGCCTGACTGAAAATCTAATCGCCACTGTGATGGCTAAAGTAATCGTGAGTCGTGAAGTGTCATGGACGACCGTTGCCTGGAGCTGAGATTGCCTCGTGTAGCGTGGCCTGTTGAGGTGTGTTATAGTGCACCTCGTGTAGCGTGGGCTGCCCAGCGGTGCTGTGGGCAGGTCGCGACCCACATGGGACGGCTGTCCTCCTTCTGCATCCCGCGGCCCCCCATCCTTCATCCCCTCCTCCCCCCCAACCCCTCCCCAGCACCCCTCACGATCTTCTTCTGAGAACAACCATAACCGGTCCTGTATAGCCGGCCCTGCACCGAGGAAACAGGCCATTGTGGGACACTGGTACTGTACAGTGCCCGGGACTCCAGCTGCGGCTGCCCTGTGGAGCACGTGGCATCGACCCCGTATGCCTCGTGGAACCTGTTCTTTATACCGATGCCAGACACAAGACAAATCTTATGTCGTATAAACTTTTGTATTTGTGGGGATCCACAGGCTTCAGATGCTTTAAAAAAAAACGTAAGTGTGGTCCGTGGCGGACTGTAATGCGATGTTTATTTAATCGTGCGATTAGGTAATTGCGCCTAAGCGTCATTGTCAAGTAAGTTTGTAACATCTGTATTTCATGTCATTTTCAAATCACTCTTAATTAAGAGTCAAAAGTACCCATATTCCGTCATTTTACGAAAAGGTCCACACCCAGTGACACCTCTTAACATCATATTGTGAACTCTGCTGTATGTACAACAACAACTAACCATGTTAGCTAATCGCAGGGTTAAGGAAATATCGCACTGCAGCCTGCTACGGAACATGTTTAAGTTTATTCATTCGTATGCTGATGAAGACTTCGAAGTGGTGCAAAAACTGGCAGCTTGTTTTACTTGTTCAGAAATGTGAAACTGTTCGCATCACAAAACCGCAAAAATGGAGTTTCCTGTGGCTGCAATATACACGACTCATCAAAATACACTCTAGGGACCGAGCGAGTTTGGTTGGTTGGTTTGTGGGACGGAAGGGACCAGACTACTAGGGCCACCGGTCCCTTTTTCCACGAACTTGAAACACCTCCAGAGAATAAAAACACACAATGGAGATGACAAGAGACGACACTGGACAAGAAAGAAACAGACAGAGACCAGGAAAAAGGAATTAAAATCACACAGAGTCTGACAGTGGTTGGCCGAGCATAGAAACAAAAAAGGAAAATGCAACCACCAAGAAACGCACAAAAAACCCGAGTCTAAAATCGTAGTCCAAGGGCCAGACTCAACACAAAAAAGGACAAACACTTACATCAAGTGATTAAAAAAATCCTTCACGAATACAACTCAAAACTAAATCTGCCATCGCAACCTCATCTGATAAGCGTGCAGCAAGCGTATCAGGCAGTGCAAACGTCTGCCTGAGCGGAGTTAAAAGCGGAAAGTCCAACAAGATGTGGACCACCGTCAAAGCTGACCCGCAACGACATAAAGGTGGGTCCTCGCGGCGCAATAAATAGCTGTGTGTCATCCAGATGTGGCCAATGCGCAGCCGGCAGAGGACAACAGAGTCCTTGCGAGAGATCCGCAAGGAAGAGAGCCACGCACCGGTAGCCTCCTTGATGGCCCGAAGTTCGTTGGGTGAAGGAAGGGCGCCCCATTCTTCACCCCAGGTGCAAAGTACCTTCTGCCGCAAAACCGACCTGAGGTCACTCTCCGAAAGGCCAATCTCCAAGGCTGGTGCACTGACAGTCTGTTTGGCCAGCGTGTCAACACGTCCATTTCCTGATTTAGGTTTTCCGAGATTTCCCTAAATCGCTTCTGGCAAATGCTGGGACGGTTCCTTTTAAAAAGGCACGGCCGACTTCCTTCCACTTCCTTCCCTCATCAGGCGGGACCGATGACATCGATATTTGGTCCCCTCCCCCAAATCAACCAACGAACACTCTAGGAAAAAGGGGCACCTCAAATGAATTATTCGAATGGGACAGAAATCGGTAGAAGTGATATACATGTACTGAGAAACAAATGATTACAATTTCAGAAAATTTGGATAACTGATGCAAGAAAAAGAGCTTCACAAATTGAGCAAGTCAATAAGGTTCAAAATGGTTCAAATGGCTCTGAGCCCTATGGGACTTAACTTCTCAGGTCATCAGTCCCGTAGAACATAGAACTACTTAAACCTAACTAATATAAGGACATCACACACATTCATGCCCAAGACTGTAGCGCCTAGAACCGCTCGGCCACCCCAGCCGAACAGTCAATAAGATGTTGGTCCGTCTTTGCCGCTTATGCAAGCAGTTACTCGGCTTATCATTGATTAACAGAGTTGTTGGATGTCCTCATGAGGGACATCGTGCCAAATTCTGCCCAACTCGCGCGTTAGATCGTCAAAATCCCGAGATGGTTGGAGGGCCCTACCCATATTGCTCCAAACGTTCTCAGTTGGGAAGAGATTCGGCGACCTTTCTGCCCAAGGTAGGGTTTCGTAAACACGAAGACAAGAAGTAGAAACTCTAGCCATGTGCGGGCAAGCATTATCTTGCTGAAACGTAAGCCCTATATAAAAAGCGCTCCATCTTCAGGCCACAAGTGGCCCATCGGGACCATCCGACCGCCGTGTCATCCTCAGATGAGGATGCGGACAGGAGGGGCGTGTGGTCAGCACACCGCTCTCCCGGTCGTTATGATGGTTTTCTTTGACCGGAGCCGCTACTATTCGGTCGAGTAGCTCCTCAATTGGCATAACGAGGCTGAGTGTACCCCGAAAAATGGCAACAGCGTATGGAGGCCCGGATGGTCACCTATCCAAGTTCCGGCGCTTAACTGCGGTGATCTGATGGGAACTTTTTTTTTTTTTTTTTTTTTGTAGCGTAATAAACATTTATTTATAAGTTAACAGTTACACTGCTTGTTCGAATGTACGTTTAGGTTTCATACATGCATTATTCGTATCTTTTTCTACAGTCTTTTCTTGTATTTTCTATATGCTTTGGTTCTTTCTGCTATGCAAATTTTGTTTCTAATTATGTTCTTGGTTATATTTGTTTGTTTTCTAGCCTGGTTATTTCGGTGCT
This sequence comes from Schistocerca americana, assembly GCF_021461395.2. NCBI lineage: Eukaryota > Metazoa > Arthropoda > Insecta > Orthoptera > Acrididae > Schistocerca > Schistocerca americana. The sequence continues at coordinate 84,477,572 of NC_060127.1, forward strand.
GTGGTTTTTCTCTTTTTGGTTCCAATTCTGTATGCAATTTTTATTGCTGTCCTTTTTTTAAAAGAAAATCTTATGCCATTTAGTGAGATTAATTTTTATTGGTGCCAAATGATGGCGTTCTTTACATTGGTTTAAACCTAGTGACTATGACATTCGTCTATGGGTACACTCAACAAATATATATATACATATATATGGATAGCGATTTTGGGGAGAGGTAGATTTGGTTGTGTTTGAGAGAGAGAGAGAGAGAGAGAGAGAGAGAGAGAGAGAGAGAGAGAGAGAGAGAGAAGTGAAAGGAAAACATTGATATATGGTAAATAAAATCTTTGCTAATCGTCATGTTTGCATTGAGTCACAACTGTTTATGATTTTCACGGTTATTAAAATGAATGTTTGTCGTATTCGCATTGGTATGGTACTTACATAAACTCCTTTTGGACACGCAGAAGATCTCCAGTATTTAAACACTTTTCCCAGTTGTGTGACGATATGATTTGTTGTATCTACATGTACATCCATACTCCGCAAGCCACATGACGGTGTGTGGCGGAGGGTACCTTGAGTACCTCTATCGGTTCTTCCTTCTATTCCAGTCTCGTATTGTTCGTGGAAAGAAGGATTGTCGGTATGCTTCTGTGTGGGCTCTAATCTCTCTGATTTTATCCTCATGGTCTCTTCGCGAGATATACGTAGGAGGGAGCAATATACTGCTTGACTCTTCGGTGAAGGTATGTTCTCGAAACTTTAACAAAAGCCCGTACCGAGCTACTGAGCGTCTCTCTTGCAGAATCTTCCACTGGGGTTTATCTGTCATCTCCGTAACGCTTTCGCGATTACTAAATGTTCCTGTAACGAAGCGCGCTGCTCTCCGTTGGATCTTCTCTATCTCTTCTATCAACCCTATCTGTTACGGATCCCACACCGGTGAGCAGTATTCAAGCAGTGGGCGAACAAGTGTACTGTAACCTACTTCCTTTGTTTTCGGACTGCATTTCCTTAGGATTCTTCCAATGAATCTCAGTCTGGCATCTGCTTTACCGACGATCAACTTTATATGATCATTCCATTTTAAAACACTCCTAATGCTTACTCCCAGATAATTTATGGAATTAACTGCTTCCAGTTGCTGACCTGCTATTTTGTAGCTAAATGATGAGGGATCTCTCTTTCTACGTATTCGCAGCACATTACACTTGTCTACATTGAGATTCAGTTGCCATTCCCTGCACTATGCGTCAATTCGCTGCAGATCCTCCTGCATTTCAGTACAATTTTCCATTGTTACAACCTCTCGATACTCCACTGCATCATCTGCAAAAAGCCTCATTGAACTTCCGATGTCATCCACAAGGTCATTTATGTATATTGTGAATAGCAACGGTCCTATGACACTCCCCTGCGGCACACCTGAAATCACTCTTACTTCGGAAGACTTCTCTCCATTGAGAATGACATGCTGCGTTCCGTTATCTATGAACTCTTCAATCCTATCACACAATTTGTCTGATAGTCCATATGCTCTTACTTTGTTCATTAAACGACTGTGGGGAACTGTATCGCACTCTTTCACATATGAGAACACAGACGATGCACTGCCACTTTTTACACAAGCACTATCAACACTCGTTTAACACGCACTTTGAGAATGTTGGAAGGTGTCTGCGTCAGCAACGGTGGGGTCATGCGGACGCCGTGGTGTATCGGCATGGTGGCTGCGGCGGCGGAGGCGGCGGCGGCGTCGGTCGCGGCGTGTGGGGACGGAGGGCGTCCTTGGAGGCGGCGTCCAGCGCGATCTGCAGATAGTTCTGGAACGTGTAGCGGTAGTTGCTTTTCTGCCTGGCTCTCTTGTGCTCCTCCCAGAGATCTGTGAGGAACTGTACCGCGTCCGTCTCCTTTTCTGAGATTATAGCATGCGCTGTCATTGCAAGTGTCCACATAGTCGCGACGCGCTTTGGCCGAGGGAAGCTTTTTGCCTCTTGGACGGTGAGAGCCGTGATTTTATATTACGGTGGTCCGCCCTGTTCATATGTGCCACCATTCTTCTGCGTGTCTCCCATATCTGCTGGCTTGTGCGACATGTGAAGCGGTGTTTTAGGGAGTCTATTTTGTTGCACGCTTTGCAGTTAGGCGACCGGTGTATCCACTGCGGCGAGGCCGTTGCCTAAGCCCTATATACACTACTGGACATTAAAATTGCTGCACCAAGAAGAAATGCAGATGATAACCGTGTATTCCTTGGACAAATATATTATACTAGAACTGAAATGTGACTACATTTTCACGCAATTTAGGTCCATATATCCTGAGAAATCAGTACCCAGAACAACCACCTCTGGCCGTAATAACGACCTTGATACGCCTGGACATTGGAGTGTACAGGTACAGCTGCCCGTGCAGCTTCAACACGATGCCACAGTTCATCAAGAGTAGTGACGGGCGTGTTGTGACGAGCTAGCTGCTCGGCCACCATTGACCAGACGTTTTCACTTGGTGAGAGATCTGGAGAATGTGCTGCCCAGGGCAGCAGTCGAAAATTTTCTGTATCCAGAAAGGCCCGTACAGGACCTGCAACATGCGGTCGTGCATTATCCTGCTGAAATGTAGGGTTTCGCAGGGATCGAATGAAGGGTAGAGCCACGGGTCGTAACACATCTGAAATGTAACGTCCACTGTTGAAAGTGCCGTCAATGCGAACAAAAGGTGACCGAGACGTGCAACCAATGGCATCCCATACCATCACGCCAGGTGATGACGAATACACGCTTCCAATGTGCGTTCACCGCGATGTCGCCAAACACGGATGCGACCATCATGATGCTGTAAACAGAACCTGGATTTATCCGAAAAAATGACGTTTTGCCATTCGTGCATCCAGGTTCGTCGTTGAGTACACCATCGCAGACGCTCCTGTCTGTGATGCAACGTCAAGGCTAACCGCAGCCATGGTCTCCGAGCTCATAGTCCATGCTGCTGCAAACGTCGTCGAACTGTTCGTGCCGGCCGGAGTAGCCGAGCGGTTCTAGGCGCTACAGTCTGGAACTGCGCGACCGCTACGGTCGCAGATTCGAATCCTGCCTCCGGCATGGGTGTGTGTGATGTCCTTAGGTTAGCTAGGTTCTAAGTTCTTGGGGATTGGTGATCTCAGAAGTTAAGTCCCACAGTGCTCAGAGCCATTTTTGAACTGTTCGTGCAGATGGTTGTCGTCTTGCAAACGTCCCCATCTGTTGACTCAGGGATCGAGACGTGGCTGCAAGAACCGTTACAGCCATGCGGATAAGATGCCTGTCATCTCGACTGCTAGTGATACGAGGCCGTTGGGATCCAGCACGGCGTTCCGTTTTACCCTCCTGAACCCACCGATTCCATATTCTGCTAACAGTCATTGGATCTAGACCAACGCGAGCAGCAATGTCGCGATACGATAAACTGCAATCGCGATAGGCTACAATCCGAACTTTATCAAAGTCGGAAACATGATGGTACGCATTTCTCCCCTTACACGAGGCATCATAACAACGTTTCACCAAGCAACGCCGGTCAACTGATGTTTGTGTATCAGAAATCGGTTGGAAACTTTCCTCATGTCAGCACGTTGTAGGTGTCGCCACCGGCGCCAACCTTGTGTGAATGCTCTGGAAAGCTAACCATTTACATATCAGAGCATCTTCTTCCTTTCGGTTAAATTTCGCGACTGTAGCTCGTCATGAATGGCAACAGACCGGGGCGCAGAATGTCGTCGACGTACCGCTGTACTGTAAAGGTGCCTCGGATGACAACCAAAGGGCTTCTGCTATGAAAAGAAACGGCAGCCCCGCCCATCAGTCGTGTTCGTCGGCCCATCAGTCGTGTTTGTTGGCCTGTATGGCGGACGACAGCCAAGTTGGAATCCCAAATCTGTCCGAGGCGTTCAAATGGTTCACATGGCTGTGAGCACTGTGGGACTTAACTTCTGAGGTCATCAGTCCCCTAGAACTTAGAACTACTTAAACCTAACTAACCGAAGGACATCACACACATCCAAGCCCGAGGCAGGATTCGAACCTACGACCGTAGCAGCCGCGTGGTTCCGGACTGAAGCGCCTAGAACCGCTCGGCTGTCCGAGGCGTCTCCAGACTTGCCTGCGCTGGTCATGGGGGACACCAGTTCGAAGCGAAACTCTTTACTGAAGACAGTTATACTCCAGTAAATGACATTCCAATGCCAAGTCGAAGAACTTCTTGCAAAAGGGCCAGAGATGGACCACCGCGTTATTGACTTGCTCAATTTGTGAAGCTCTTTCTCTTGAATAAATCAGGCAACTATTCTGGAACTGTATTCATCTCTTTGACTGTACGCGAACATCACAAAATCGATTTCCGTCTCATATAATTCCTGCATGGTACATTTTCCCCGTTAGAGTGAACCTGCATAACATTCGATGTATGAAAGGGAATGCATACTTACGGTGAGTTGTAGGTAAAGCAGGTTTGTTGATTCGCAGGATACTGGAAAAATGCAGTCAGCCTACAAAAGAGATTGCTCGCAAAACACTTCTGCGACCTACCTCTAATATAACTCCACTGTGTGGAAACCATACCACCTAAGACTAACATAGGATATTGTCCGCCCCCGATAGCTGAGTGGTCAGCACGACAGAATGTCGATACTAAGAGCACGGATTCGATTCCCGGCTGGGTTTGTCGGTTTGATGTGTAAAGGTACCAAACTACGTTGTCATCGGTCCCATTGTTCCATTGAATTCAGTCCATGGGTAAAACGGAAAACAAACAGGACACACCACAGAAGTTCTAGACGGACAGAAAAAAAAGCTGAACACACTAGGGACAACAGAAGACAAGAAAATCACGCACATACAAGAAACAGGCAGAAGAGGTAAAACAGTAGAGCAGATGTCCTGGGCTGGCTGATCACGAGGATAAAAAAGGATAAGCCAGCCACTCTGCAACACATTAAAACCTCTAACTTAAAAGTACTAGGGTAGAGAGCACAGGGAGACGAAGGACAGGAACCAAAACTTAAATCGAAGAATAAAAACCAGCGTCACGCAGAAAATGTAAAACCAAGTTAGCCGTGGAGGCATCGACTCCTAAAATCGTTTGACAGTGGTCCACCTTTTGGTGGACTGTCCACATCTAGCCGCTCTAAGACGGAATTTTAATCTTCCGTCTGGGTGGGAGGTTTTCTCCGCTCAGGGACTGGGTGTTGTGTTGTCCCAAACATCATCATTTCATCCCCATCGACGCGCAAGTTGCCGAAGTGGCGTCAAATCAGAAGACTTGCACCAGGCGAACGGTCTACCCGACGGGAGGTCCTAGTGACACGACATTTACATTTAACATAGGATATTGAACGAAAAGAAAGAAGGCAGCACGAATGGTCACAGGTTCTTTTGACCCATGGGAGATCGTCACAGAGATACTTACAAACCAAAACTGGAAGACGCTTGAAGATAGACGCAAAATTTCTCACGAAAGCCTACGTACGAAGTCCCGAGAGTCAGCACTAAGAATCTAGAAATATATGTCAGGTTCTATAGTCGCTCTCGTAGGGTTGATTTAGGTTTGACTACCCTATTTATAGCCCTGATAAAGGCTTTAAAGAAGTCCTTCTTTCCCCTTACTCCACACGGAAAGAAAACCTTCTTAAGAGTTGCAATGAGAGAATATTTTATTATGAGAAATACCCTTCGTAACCGAACACGAAAACTGTTCTCGTGTAGAATTAATGTGTCATATTTTGGACGTATCTTCCACGATGCATAGGCAAAATACACTTCTGTGTACTTTTTTGCAGTTTTAGTGTTCTGTTTGTTTACTCAGATACCGTAATGGTGGTCATAGGCGCAAACCTCGAAGTCGTTGTATAGGCTACGTCTAACTGAAATAGCCGGCCGCGGTGGTCTAGCGGTTCTAGGCGCGCAGTCCGGAGCCGCGCGACTGCTGCCGTCGCAGGTTCGAATCCTGCCTCGGGCATGGATGTGTGTGATGTCCTTAGGTTAGTTAGGTTTAACTAGTTCTAAGTTCTAGGGGACTGATCACCACAGATGTTAAGTCCCATAGTGCTCAGAGCCATTTGAACCATTTTCTAACTGAAATAGTGTGTTGCAGCTGTTTACTAATATAGATGCGTTTGAGACGAAAACGTTTCGGTCAGGTCGTCGCCTGGCTGGGCTTTAGTTTCACTCCGTTCATAGACTCCTGGATACTTCTCGTTTCTGACCGACTCCACTGGCTAATCTTCAGTCATGTAGTCAATCATTTCGTCTTTGCATGCGGCGCACTGCATTCCATTTGTGTGTGTTGAAATTCAGGTAGCATTCTTTCCACCGAGTGTGACGCATTTACAAGCCTTCCTGCATTTCGTAACCGGCTGCTAATGACAATATTGCAAATTGCCTCAAAATTTACTAACGTTACATGCCGTGGGCATAAAATCACCGGAGATAACTTGGTCACACCTAGAGAAATCATTACAAGCATATATGAAGATGGTATCTGTTCTTTCGGACATGTCCGAAAGAACAGATGCCATCCTCATATAGTTCAGGCTAAACAGCCATTGAACTTCTTCTTCTGTGCTGGATACAGACGCATTGCCTGAACTCTTACGGGCCGGCCGCGGTGGTCTAGCGGTTCTAGGCGCTCAGTCCGGAGCCGCGCGACTGCTGCGGTCGCAGGTTCGAATCCTGCCTCGGGCATGGATGTGTGTGATATCCTTAGGTTAGTTAGGTTTAAGTAGTTCTAAGTTCTAGGGGACTGATGACCATAGATGTTAAGTCCTATAGTGGTCAGAGCCATTTGAACCATTTGAACTCTTACGGGACTCGGTAAGATTGTCTGCCGCGAGTAATGAGTGTAATGGGCAGGGGCACGACGGATGTAGTATGTGGACAATAAGTTGGGAATGTGGGTCTCACGGGGACCGTGCAAGGGATAAATCCCTGCAGTCGCGCTATCCTCCGTGCCTTCTGTGGCACAGATGGATAGAGCTTCTGCCATGTAAGCAGGAGATCCCTGGTTCGACTCCCGGTCGGGGCACACATTTTCAACTGTCCCCGTTGGTTATATCGGCGCCCGTCGACAGCTTAAGATCTTGATTTCATTATTATTTCATTACAAGCATTGTCTTGATACCAAAGACCATGAAGGTAAAATTAGTGTTTCGAGGTCACACGCACCTAACAACAATAGTTCTGTCCGAGCACCACTCGTCAATGGATAAAGGAAGGGGGAGATAGACAAAGTATCCTCGGCGACACAGAATAAAATGGAATTCATTCAGATGTAGATACGACACTAGAAGAAAATTGCCGATCAGTCTTGTTATTGCCAGTATTTTCAAACAAATTTGACATCATAACATTCAGTTCATAAAGACACTGACAAACTGAATCTTGGCTTATTATTATTGTCTATAAATGTAGACTGAGCAGCGAATGTAAATTTGTTGTACCAAGTCCAGGATTCGACTCGAGTCTCATGCTCACTGGACAGCTGAACTATCCAGCACGCCGCCCTGGAACAGTGGCTTTGCCTCCCTTCTCAATCCAAATTCGCATTCACGCATCGGTCTACTTGGTATTCCCGCTAAACCCGAACACCATTGCAGCGGCTCTCCCAACTGTATTGGAATAGCGTCTAAGCCTTGGATTGAGGAGGGAAGCGTGCTAGGATAGTCTGTGCGGTCGCGCGTTGCCACTGTGCCAGGGTGGCGTAGTGGTTTGCAGCGCATCCGCCCAGCGAGCAGGAGAACAGGGTTCGAATCCCGGCCTTGCTACAAATTTTCATTAATAGCTTCAGTCTACATACTTACATCATAGATATCTGAGATCTGGAAAGGCCTCTGGAGCCACGTAATTTCATTTTATGTTACTTTTGTGATAAATAGCAAATGAGAGGACTCGTGAGTGATGTGACAGATAGAAGACGAATTTATTTTCCACTTTAAGTATTAATTGAGACATTGTGGACTTGTTAGTTTAGGGACACACTTGGGAGATGTGCAGACGTGGCAATTGGCCGGCCACGCTACTTGATCTCCGTGCTGCTAATCTTCTTTAGGTGTTTCCCGTATAGCCATATTATCCACCAGCAGGCGATCTTCAGCACTGTACATAGACACATAGTCTGAGAGCGGGAAAAGTTAGTTTACTTCACTGCTGGCCCTTAAACTGCTACACCAGGAAGGATAGCAGATAATGAAATTTTCATAATTGTCCCACCTGTACTGACGTTGGGGGTATACAAGATGCCAAACAATTAAACGCAGAGATGTCTTCTCCAGAAGGCTCGAAGGTCGTTCAGTAAGTAGTGCAACACACATATTTTTTCGTCCAGTTTCGGCTGAAAAAATGCGGAATTTGTTGTGTGGCATCGTGGAGTACTCCCGCTTCAGGTCCTACAGTTTCATGGTTGGTTGGTTGGTTGAATGATTAAAGGGACCAAACTGCAAAGGTCTTCGGTCCCTTGTTTCATAAACACACAGAGCATATTGAAACCATCCACCAATCAGGCTAAGGACTAAAATAAAAATTCCGGAGGAAGAAAAGCCCCAAGGTTAATGGTAAGGCAACACGTAAAATGGAACACAGCAACAAAAACAACGTATAGAAGAAAGGCAGAAAGAATTAAAACTATACAGCAGAGGACCGTGGCTGGCTGATCACGAAAACTAAAGGATGAGCCAGCCACTCTGCAACACGTTAAAACCTCCAGCCTAAAAGATCAGGGTGGAGTCGAATTACAACACAAAACGAAGTAAAATATACAGCACAAAAGAGGGTGACGCAATAAAATTAGATGGACCTATAAAAGCCACATGCGCGAATAAAACTTAAAACCCGATCTGCCATAGCGGCATTGTCACCTAATAGAGATGATAAATCACCCAGGAGATTAAAAGTTCGCCTGAGGGCGGTTAAAAGAAGACATTCCAACAACATATGGGCCACCGTCATGTTTGCACCACAGGGACAATGAGGGGGGGGGGGGGGGGGGGGGGTTCCTCACGACGCAGCCGGTCGAAGTGGCCGTGCGGTTAAAGGCGCTGCAGTCTGGAACCGCAAGATCGCTACGGTCGCAGGTTCGAATCCTGCCTCGGGCATGGATGTTTGTGATGTCCTTAGGTTAGTTAGGTTTACCTAGTTCTAATTTCTAGGGGACTAATGACCTCAGCAGTTGAGTCCCATACTGCTCAGAGCCATTTGAACCTCACGACGCAGCAGATGACCATGCGTCAGCCAAGAGTGACCAATGCGGAGCCTACAGAGAACAACAGAATCCCTGCGAGAGGCCCGCATGGAGGACCCCAACACAGTCGTGGTCTCCTTTACTCGCCGCAGCTTGTTGGGTGCAGACAGAGTGCGCCATTCGTCTCCCCACATCCCAAAGACCCGACGGCGCAACACCGATCGGAGATCAGTTGCCGGTAGGCCGATCTCCAGCGTCAGCTTGCGGGTAGCCTCTTTAACTAACTTGTCGGCGAGTTCGTTTCCCGCTATCCCAACGTGTCCCGGGATCCGTATGAACACCACCGAACGTCCACGCTGTTCAAGAGCGTGAACGGACTCCTGGATGGCAACAACAATGGGATGGCGTGGGCAGCACTGGTCAAGAGCCTGCAGACTACTGAGAGAGTCACTGCAAATGACGAAAGACTCTCCAGTGCTGGTACGAATACGCTCAAGGGCACGAAACATGGCTGTTAGCTCTGCGGTGTAAACACTGCACCCTTACGGCAATGAGCGCTTGTCTACACAGTCTGCATGAGCATAAGGGTACCCCACACGGCCATCAACCATCGAGCCATCGGTATAGATAACCTCCGAATCACGGGATGCGTCTAGGAGAGCAAGAAATTGGCGGCGCAAGACTGCAGGAGGAACTGAATCTTTTTGCCATCGTGAGAGGTCCAGGTTCCGACAGGTGGCGTCTATGACGGAGTTGCGTCTGAAGCAGAAATCTATCTTTCATTTTCTTCTCGCGGAAACCAGAACATCGCAGATACTCATAGACACTTGACGAATGTCTACGAAGACCTGGCAGTGAACGAAATGCACGGTGGTTCGTTGGAGGAGGCGCCTGTCACCATAGCAACAAGGTAGCGCAAACCTCTCCGACCAAACACAGCTGTGAGCCTGGGAGTGTTCAAACGTGCGGACACTTTCATTCGAGGTGATCGACGAATCAAAAACACCTCGTGCTCAACTGAACGTCTCTGTTGGTAGTGCTGACACGCCGGCCGTTGTGACCGAGCGATTCTCGGCGCTTGAGTCTGGAACCGTGCGACCGCTACGGTCGCAGATTCGAATGCTGCCTCGGGCATGGATGTGTGTGATGTCCTTAGGTTAGTTAGGTTTAAGTAGTTCTAAGTTCTAGGGGACTGACGACCTCAGATGTTAAGTCCCATAGTGCTCAGAGCCATTTGAAGTGCTGACACACGCGTCTACCAGTGGGGGTACTAAAATATGTTTGCCCACTGGTTTCCTGGCTGCCTAACACAAGAACATAAAGAGTAATGAAAGTCCATGTGAACGGGATTGATTGGGCGTTTCGACGCTGGTCGTGACAATTTTTTTGTCGAACATCGTCACAGACGATGAAACAGTTTCCTCACTTCCAACCAGAAACAAAATGGCATGTATTGGCGGCAGACCATCTGTCCTCCGAAGAAAAGTTCAAAGTCGCACTCTCAAGCAGTAAAGTCATGGCGACTGTTTTCTGGGACTCTGAAGGGGTTATTTCGTTTGATGTTGTCCCTCACGGTGCAACTATCAACTATGAAGTGTGTTGTGCTACTCTCAGGAAACTGAAGAAACGACTGTAGCGAGTTCGTCGCCACAAAGATGCCAACGAACTTCTCCGTCACAACACAAGATCTTACACAAGTCTACGCACCAGAGAGGAGCTCACAAAACTTCACTGGACTGTTCCTCCTAATCCACCCTACAGTCCGAACCTCGGACGTTGGGCCTTCCATCTGTTTAGCCCAACGAAGGATGCACTCCGCAGGAAGTCGTACGTCGATGATGGGGAGGTTTTTGACGCAGCAAGACGGTGGGTGTGATGTCGACCAGTGGACTGCTATCATGCGGACATATAGGCCCTGTCAGTAAGATGGCGTTAGGGCGTCGCACCGAAGTGGAGATTACGTTGAAAAACTGTGTTTTGAATACACAAGTGTGGGGAATAATACGGTTTATTGAAATGCTCAATAAAACTAACCTACTTTCAGAAAAAAATGCTCCTCTTACAACGGCACTAACCCTGCTGGGCCTCGAATCTGACTGAGCTTGGTTCAAATGGTTCAGATGGTTCTGACCACTATGGGACTTAACTTCTGAGGTCATCAGTCCCCTAGAACTTAGAACTACTTAAACCTAACTAACCTAAGGACATCACACACACCCATGCCCGAGGCAGGATTCGAACTTGCGACCGTAGCGGTCTCGCAGTTCCACACTGTAGCGCCTAGAACCGCTCGGCCACCCCGGCCGGCGACTGAGCTTGGATGACAGATGCAAGCACGTTGTGTCGTGCTGCTTCAGTTCCTTATAAATTGTAGTTATTGGTAACTGGTGGCCATCTCTCAGCAACCCTTTACCAAATGTTTTCAATGGCTGAGAGGTCTGGGGAATGTGTAGGCCAGAGTACGGTCGAACAACACACTCCTATTGCAGTACTTCAGGGTAGCAAGAGTATTATGTGAATGAAAAGTAACATCACGGAAAACCTCGAAGATAGAGCTTGGCCACTGGTGTTAACACAACAGAAATGTGATGCCAGATGTCGAAATCAGTTGCTAACGCAATGACAAGTGATACCAACCTACAAGGTGCAGAAGATTTGCTACCATGAAGAATTGCATTCTGGAAACATTCACCCTGCTTGGAGCCCCGACACTTGGACACGTCCGTCGTGATGCTTTGAACAGAAGTGGGATTCGTCTGAAGGGAAAACACGGTGCCACTTCTGCTCTCAGCGTTGTCGTTGGGTGCACAAATTGCGTCGCACCTGACCTTCTCCCGCATCAAGGAAAGCTGTAACAATGGTTGCCTCTCCATGCTGGCATCCCACAGTCGTCACACTGTCTTGCAGCAGACTAGTCCATTTGCCGAGTCAAGGCACGCGACTTGGTAATACAACTCTGAATGGTCAAGTGAATAATGTGTGCTGTACTCTCGGGCGCTAGTCACATGGGGCTGTTGAGATCGGACATGGCACTGATATTGCTTTCCTGAGATCATAGACTCCATATTCCAGTGACATACGTGGTATCTTGACAAATACGGTCAGTCATGTTGCAGAATAAACTGCAGTTTTCATGGGGCGTCATCCTGTCACTGTCGAATTCCAGCACATGCAGGTAGACGCTTTTACTTCTTACGCAAGATATAACGCAGTCGGACAGTGTTCAAATGCAGTTTCTGAATAAGAAACCCTCTGCTTAATCTTTCCATGTGTTCAGGATGTAGATGGCTTTTTTTTTTTTTTTTTACTCGTGACTGATTCGTGCAGTTGCCCTGAAATGCTGATCACTTCGCATGTTGTGCACTTAACGGTAATTTTAATTTTGTTCATGCCACCTTCATTGTGTTACAGTTTTAACGGCCAGCAGTGTAGTTCCATTGAACTGTCAATAGAAATTAGAAAAAGAATTCAGAGCACGATACCATATTTACTTTCTTAGTAAGGTGTCTTACAGTTGCTTTATGGAGACGGAAACTTAAGGATTGAATCTCCATTTCTCAAAAGTCCTCAAACACTTTTTGCAATAGGCACGGTTTTCTTTGGTGCTTAACTATATAGCGTGTTAGGGGTCTAAGTGCAGATACTTTTACTGGTGACTGAGGACAATATACCGAACAACATTACATCAGTACTTACTTCATTTACAGAGTAATAATTATAACTATTTGGAGTGGTATGTTTTTAACTTTGATAGTACTTGTAAGAGAGTAGTGTTCATTTTCCACTGGGCAGCAGGTCAGGTGGAAGTGTCGGTGTAAAACATTTAGTCTGTTTTTTCATTTATCTACCCATGTGATCGGATGAGCACTACACGAATGTGCAAAAAAATAAATTAAAGAGAAAAATTTTCAACTGTTTTCAGTGGAATTTCTGCTGTGTGTCTTGTGAATAATATTGGTGATGTTGCGTACAAGTTCCCGAGAAGTGTTTTTCAGTTGGCCAGCAAGTGTACCCGTTTATTCCTGCAGCTAGATAGGAGGGTCTTTAATTCAATCGATGCTGATCTGTCCAGCGGGTTTTGTCCTCTTTAGGATATCAGTAAGCGAATCGCCTCATTCCTTATTTTAGTATTTCTGAAAGTGAACAGATAGCAAGGGTCCATACACACGTATATTGTATAATAAATATATGACGCTTATTGTAAAATACAGCTGTAATTTTACAATTATTATGACGCCCTCGTATCCACTAATCTGATCAGAAGCGTTAGTGCAGTAAGCCGTGACACCTGATCGCTTATTTTAGCTCCTCTTCCACTGGGCGAAGTTCATGGGAAATCGAGTTATGGCACTTGGCGTGTTCTCCTTGTAGTGACGCTGTTACGATCATTCAAAACACATTAGGTAGTAAATTATGTGGCGTGTCTGTTGGAAGACTGTTAGACGCAGCGAGAAAAACAACTAACACACCGAAGTGGATACATATTAAGGCCGTATGACCACAATGTCTGTACTTATACTGGTAACACCCTATATGTTATTCAGATGACAAATGTATTCATTTTGTAAATCTAGCCTACCAAGTTGTTTAGTAACTTACAGCTATCTTTATTTGTTGTTATGAGTGTCTCCCCACAGAAAAAACGTAGGCACACAAATTGTACTTGATTTTATCTAAATCATCGACTCTTACCTGTTGCTCGGTAGCTAAATGCGTAAGGTTCTGGCAACACATTAAAATATACGTTGTTCAGCTACGTTCGGTCTCTTGTCTCTTTGGTCACTAAGAGTGAATTGTGTAACTGTACGTGAAAAATACAGAGAGTTGCTGTGGTTTGGAATCCACGCTACACTCTAGCACTGCTATAACCAGATACGTACAGCTGAAAGATGGGACAAGGGCCCTACCAAAGAACTATGGTTTTCAAAGCAACTGTCCCCTTGCGGTGCGGCCTACGTACACAACAGGCGCTGACTGACTGCCTGAGGAAGAAAGTAAAGCACTCAGAAAGCTTTGAGAGGATGTGTGATGTTATTTCATTGACTGAAAATTCGAGTCAGATTTTCAAAGAACTTGGTAGTATGAGCCTACATAATTTTACATTGCACTCGCTCTGGCCTGGATTCTTGTACTCACTCGGTAGGGAAGGCTCTGTGATAGAACCGTTGTGTCCCCACCTGAGGTAAGCTGGCTGATAACTGTTGTAACTGGTCCCCTACATCTTTGCTACTGCCACTGGGATGGAGCTGACTTCCGAGATGGTACCACACGTGTTCTATCGGGGACGAATGTGGGGATCTTCCTCGCCACTGGTGTACCTCTACCCCACCCATATATTTTATCAAAATCAGCCAACCGGTTGCAAACCAAAGGTTTCTTTAGCCCGTGACGTAGGTTTCGATGTTTATAAAAATTCACTATGTGATCAAACGTATCCGGACACCTGGCTGAAAATAGCTTACAAGTTCGTGGCCCCACCGTCGGTAATGTTGGAATTCAGTATGGAGTTGGCCCACCCTTAGCCTTGATGACAGCGTCCACTCTCGCAGAGATACGTTCAATCAGGTGCTGGAACGTTTCTTGAGAAAAGACAGCCCATTCTTCACGGAGTACTGCACTGAGGAGAAGTATCGGTACCGGTCGGGAAGCCTGGCACGAATACGGCGTTCCAAAAAATCCCAAAGGTGAATTACATGATTCGGGTGAGGACTCCGTACAGACCAGTCCATTACAGGGATGTTATTTTCATGTAACCACTCCGCCACAGGCCGTGTATTATGAACAGGTGCTCGATCGTGTTGAAAGATGCAATCGCCATCCCCGAATTGTTCTTCGACAGTCGGAAGCAAGAAGGTGCTTAAAACACCAATGTAGGGCTGTACTGTGATAGTGCCACGCAAAAAAAAACAAGGTGTACAAGCCCCCTCCATGAAAAACACGACCACACCATAACACCACCGCCTCCGAATTTTACGTTGGCACTTCACACGCTGGCAGATGACGTTCACCGGGCATTCGCCATACCCTCGGATCGCCACACTGTGTAACGTGATTCCTCACTCCACACAACGTTTTTCCACTGTTCAATTGTCCAATGTTTACGCTCCTTACACCAAGCGATGCGTTGTTTGGGATTTACGCGGCGTGATATGTGGCTTATGAGCAGCCGTTCAAACATGGAATCCGAATTTTCTCACCTCCTGCCGAACTGTCATAGTACTTGCAGTGGATCCTGATGCAGTTTGGAATTCCTGTGTGATGGCCTGGATAGATGTGTGCCTATTACACAATACGACCCTCTTCAACTCTCGGCGGTTGAAACACGAGCAATACCAACACGCTGTGACAGACAACTGCAACTCTTAATCGTTTACATCCTCGCCAATGGTGTGAACGCTTACGAAGTCACGCTGGCATCTGTCCATCTCTACTGGGTGCTCCACTTGTTTCGTCAGGCAGTATATTTTCCCAATGTGGCGTCCACCACTATTAAATCTCCGCGGCGAGCAGCGGCGCGCTCCATTACGCGCGGCCGAGAAACGCATCGTTGGCCGTACTTCTCCGTGCGTTCCGCATTATATAATTTTCATAAAATGTTCATCTACAACTTTGCGCTTGGTGCCAGAACTATCCGATAAGTCCTGTGTTAATAATCTTAGAAATGTGATGTATTTATTCTGTTCTTTCTGGTTATAACACAGTAAAATTGTATCCCATCCTCGTCGCCATTTTATTGTGTTATAACCAGGAATAACACAATAAATATACTACAATTCTAACTTTATTACCACAACACTGATACAAGTAATTTTGTTGCCAAGCCCCACGCTGTAGATGAACAATTTATGAAAATTACACTCCTGGAAATGGAAAAAAGAACACATTGACACCGGTGTGTCAGACCCACCATACTTGCTCCGGACACTGCGAGAGGGCTGTACAAGCAATGATCACACGCACGGCACAGCGGACACACCAGGAACCCCGGTGTTGGCCGTCGAATGGCGCTAGCTGCGCAGCATTTGTGCACCGCCGCCGTCAGTGTCAGCCAGTTTGCCGTGGCATACGGAGCTCCATCGCAGTCTTTAACACTGGTAGCATGCCGCGACAGCGTGGACGTGAACCGTATGTGCAGTTGACAGACTTTGAGCGAGGGCGTATAGTGGGCATGCGGGAGGCCGGGTGGACGTACCGCCGAATTGCTCAACACGTGGGGCGTGAGGTCTCCACAGTACATCGATGTTGTCGCCAGTGGTCGGCGGAAGGTGCACGTGCCCGTCGACCTGGGACCGGACCGCAGCGACGCACGGATGCACGCCAAGACCGTAGGATCCTACGCAGTGCCGTAGGGGACCGCACCGCCACTTCGCAGCAAATTAGGGACACTGTTGCTCCTGGGGTATCGGCGAGGACCATTCGCAACCGTCTCCATGAAGCTGGGCTACGGTCCCGCTCACCGTTAGGCCGTCTTCCGCTCACGCCCCAACATCGTGCAGCCCGCCTCCAGTGGTGTCGCGACAGGCGTGAATGGAGGGACGAATGGAGACGTGTCGTCTTCAGCGATGAGAGTCGCTTCTGCCTTGGTGTCAATGATGGTCGTATGCGTGTTTGGCGCCGTGCAGGTGAGCGCCACAATCAGGACTGCATACGACCGAGGCACACAGGGCCAACACCCGGCATCATGGTGTGGGGAGCGATCTCCTACACGGGCCGTACACCACTGGTGACCGTCGAGGGGACACTGAATAGTGCACGGTACATCCAAACCGTCATCGAACCCATCGTTCTACCATTCTTAGACCGGCAAGGGAACTTGCTGTTCCAACAGGACAATGCACGTCCGCATGTATCCCGTGCCACCCAACGTGCTGTAGAAGGTGTAAGTCAACTACCCTGGCCAGCAAGATCTCCGGATCTGTCCCCGATTGAGCATGTTTGGGACTGGATGAAGCGTCGTCTCACGCGGTCTGCACGTCCAGCACGAACGCTGGTCCAACTGAGGCGCCAGGTGGAAATGGCATGGCAAGCCGTTCCACAGGACTACATCCAGCATCTGTACGATCGTCTCCATGGGAGAATAGCAGCCTGCATTGCTGCGAAAGGTGGATATACACTGTACTAGTGCCGACATTGTGCATGCTCTGTTGCCTGTGTCTATGTGCCTGTGGTTCTGTCAGTGTGATCATGTGATGTATCTGACCCCAGGAATGTGTCAATAAAGTTTCCCCTTCCTGGGACAATGAATTCACGGTGTTCTTATTTCAATTTCCAGGAGTGTGTTTCAATGTTGGGCCGCACAATGTCGGCACTAGTACAGTGTATATCCACCTTTCGCAGCAATGCAGGCTGCTATTCTCACATGGAGACGATCGTAGAGATACTGGATGTAGTCCTGTGGAACGGCTTGCCATGCCATTTCCACCTGGCGCCTCAGTTGGACCAGCGTTCGTGCTGGACGTGCAGACCGCGTGAGACGACGCTTCATCTAGTCCCAAACATGCTCAATTGGGGGACAGATCCGGAGATCTTGCTGGCCAGGGTAGTTGACGTACAACTTCTAGAGCACGTTGGGTGGCACGAGATACATGCGGACGTGCATTGTCCTGTTGGAACAGCAAGTTCCCTTGCCGGTCTAGGAATGGTAGAACGATGGGTTCGATGACGGTTTGGATGTACCGTGCACTATTCAGTGTCCCCTCGACGATCACCAGTGGTGTACGGCCAGTGTAGGAGATCGCTCCCCACACCATGATGCCGGGTGTTGGCCCTGTGCGCCTCGGTCGTATGCAGTCCTGATTGTGGCGCTCACCTGCACGGCGCCAAACACGCATACGACCATCATTGGCACCAAGGCAAAAGCGACTCTCATCGCTGAAGACGACACGTCTCCATTCGTCCCTCCATTCACGCCTGTCGCGACACCACTGGAGGCGGGCTGCACGATGTTGGGGCGTGAGCGGAAGACGTCCTAACGGTGTGCGGGACCGTAGCCCAGCTTCATGGAGACGGTTGCGAATGGTCCTCGCCGATACCCCAGGAGCAACAGTGTCCCTAATTTGCTGCGAAGTGGCGGTGCGGTCCCCTACGGCACTGCGTAGGATCCTACGGTCTTGGCGTGCATCCGTGCGTCGCTGCGGTCCGGTCCCAGGTCGACGGGCACGTGCACCTTCCGCCGACCACTGGCGACAACATCGATGTACTGTGGGGACCTCACGCCCCACGTGTTGAGCAATTCGGCGGTACGTCCACCCGGCCTCCCGCATGCCCACTATACGCCCTCGCTCAAAGTCCGTCAACTGCACATACGGTTCACGTCCACGCTGTCGCGGCATGCTACCAGTGTTAAAGACTGCGATGGAGCTCCGTATGCCACGGCAAACTGACTGACACTGACGGCGGCGGTGCACAAATGCTGCGCAGCTAGCGCCATTCGACGGCCAACACCGCGGTTCCTGGTGTGTCCGCTGTGTCGTGCGTGTGATCATTGCTTGTACAGCCCTCTCGCAGTGTCCGGAGCAAGTATGGTGGGTCTGACACACCGGTGTCAATGTGTTCTTTTTTCCATTTCCAGGAGTGTATGAAGCGGTTCACGGAGGGACTGCGCTTCCATCACGCTGAACGATTCTCTTCAGTCGTCGTTGGTCCCGTTCCTGCAGGATGTTTTTTCGGTTGCAGCGATGTCGGAGATTTGACGTTTTACAGGATTTCTGATAGGCATTGTACAGTAATGAAATGGTCGTATGGGAAAAGTCGCACTTCATCGCTTCGTCGGAGATGCTGTGTCCCATCACTCGTGCGCTGACTATAACACCACCTCAAAGTCACTTAAATCTTGATAACCTGCCGTTGTAGCAGCAGTGACAGATCTAACAACTGCGCCAGACACTTGTTGTCTTATATAGGCGTTTTCGACCGCAGCGCTGTATTCTGCCTGTTTGCATACCTGTGTATTTGAATAGGCACTCGCCTATACCAGTTTCTTTGGCGCTTCAGTGTAGTTAGCCTAGTGAGCGTTGAAGAACAAGTTGCAGTAGAGCACCGGGATTGTAAGTCCAGAGCGCAACCCAATCAACGTCAACCCGCAGTACTGCAAGTCCAAGAGAGGAAACAAATCACAGCAACGTAGCAATTCCAAGTTGTGGCGTAGGACACAGCACGATGAGAACAGACTTGTAGTTGTCAGTAGCGGCGCTAGATAAGGCTCCGTAGTTAATGGAGCCGGCGGCTAGGGTCGCTGTACGTTTTGGAAGGCCAATCGCTGAGTGTTATAGGTGGCCAGTCACTGCTCAGTGCTGAGATTTAATAGTGATGTATACCACACCCGGACTATATGAATCGCATAGGACTTGTGTTCAATGAGGAAGAGTAATAGTACCCTAGTCGACTGGAAGTGCCCACGTTAACCTCTCTCAGACGTCGGTAGTAAAACTTAAGCGTTCCTTGCGGAGCTTACGCATTTCCCATACCAACTTCCAATTTCTGAAGTACCATTCGTAATGCCACATTCATTTGAAACTTGCTGATCTATCGTGTAAGGCAAGGCTAAAACAGCTAATAGAAAGGATACTCACGGCAGATGTAGACGAGTACCATGCCAGGGTACCCGAACTCGCCGCCGATGGCCCACAGGACGCCCCGTATGAGCGAGAGCGGCAGGAACCACGAGTACAGGAGCACGTACCCTTTGCGCGCCCACATCACCAACTTGGCTACGGACTGCGCAACAGGGGAAGGAATTCACTGCACCCGTTGTGAATGGCGAACTGCATCTGTGATTTAAACTTGTGATTTATTTGGGTATAATGTGCAACCAGTCGCTTTTTAGGGTGCCGTACGTCAATCGGTTATAATGGTACCCTTATAGGATCATTTTTTGTCTGCGTGTCTGCCTGTCCAAGTTAAATATCCTTCTCTAAGAACGGGTAGACGTATGAAGTTGAAGTATAAGTCACATACCAAACTCTATGGTCCCTTGGCGGTCTACAAAATTTAAGCTTCTAAGACTATGAAATCATAAGAGACAGCCATGTATGCCAAATACAGGGTGATTCAAAAAGAATACCACAATAGGAATTTAAAACTCTGCAACGACAAAAGGCAGAGCTAAGCACTATCTGTCGGCGAATTAAGGGAGCTATAAAGTTTCATTTAGTTGTACATTTGTTCGCTTGAGGCGCTGTTGACTAGGCGTCAGCGTCAGTTGATGCTAAGATGGCGACCGCTCAACAGAAAGCTTTTTGTGTTATTGAGTACGGCAGAAGTGAATCGACGACAGTTGTTCAGCGTGCATTTCGAACGAAGTATGGTGTTAAACCTCCTGATAGGTGGTGTATTAGTATAAACAGTTTACAGAGGATGGGTGTTTGTGCAAAGGGAAAAGTTCTGGACGGTATCTGGAGATGTTAGAGAATTGGCTGTTCCCTCAGCTCGAACAAGAAGCACAACAATTCATATTTCAGCAGGATGGAGCGCCACCACATTGGCACTTATCTGTCCGTAACTACCTGAACGTCAACTACCCGAGGCGATGGATTGGCCGCCAGGAAGCCCGTGACAGAGCACTTCATCACTGGCCTCCAAGAAGCCCTGATCTTACCCCCTGCGATTTTTTCTTATGGGGGTACGTTAAGGATAAGGTGTTTCGGCCACCTCTCCCAGCCACCATTGATGATTTGAAATGAGAAATAACAGCAGCTATCCAAACTGTTACGCCTGATATGCTACAGAGAGTGTGGAACGAGTTGGAGTATCGGGTTGATATTGCTCGAGTGTCTGGAGGAGGCCATATTGAACATCTCTGAACTTGTTTTTGAGTGAAAAAAAAACCTTTTTAAATACTCTTTGTAATGATGTATAACAGAAGGTTATGTTTCTTTCATTAAATACACATTTTTAAAATTGTGGTATTCTTTTTGAACCACCCTGTATTTTGATTTACAAAAAACTGTAGGATACTTCCTGTCAACTCAGCACAACGAAATTTGTCAAGAAAGACGGTTACATTCTAGAAGTAAAGTAAAGAAATTAGTTAAATGCTAATTTTTAGAGGGTTGAAACTTTAATAGTGGCAGTTATTTATTTACAGTTCGTACAAAATAGATATGTGTGTTTCAAATTTTTACTGACCTTCAAAGTAGTCACCAGCATAGTGTATAACCCGTTGCCAGCGACGTGGAAGTATATATGTATATATATATATATATATATATATATATATATTGTGTTTGTTTACTCCGTGACATGATTTCACATTATTAGCTTCATTTCATAGTGTATAGAGCTTCACACTAGCCCAATGTTACTGTGTTTCTACGGTGAAGAGATTTGTTTTATGATGATGACGACGTCGCAGGATTTTAAAGTCTATCTACTGAAGCAAGATCTTTTGCAGTACCACTGGAAAATAGCCCAAAAGTCGGAATTTCAATCGTGCAATAAAAAATTTCTACAGCCAGCAGCAGATATCATGTCCTTTAAAACTGAAACATGGCCTACTCGAAAGTGTTGAAATTCTCGCGACCGATATCTTGCCGATATCGATATCAGGCAAAAACCATTGAGACTCTCGTCTCCCAGGATGGATGAAGTGTATGTATACATAGCCTAATTAAGTTGGTATAAAACCCTAAGGGCGCGAGTTCTATTCACATCTGGCCATTTTTTGTATTTTTGTTTATATTTTTATTTTATTTGTATTTTTATACGATTTATTTTATGTTTCCATTCGCTATATGGAGGTGTTGCACACGGCCTTGCCGCAGTGGTTACACCGGTTCCCTTCAGATGACCGAAGTTAAGCGCTGTCGATCTAGGTAGCACAGGGATGAGTGACCAATCCGCTCTGTCGAGCGCTGTTGGCAAGCGGGCTGCACTCAGCCCTTGTGAGGCAAACTGAGGAGCTACCTGATTGAGAAGTAGCGGCTCCGGTCTCGGAAACTGATATACGTCCGGGAGAGGGGGCTGTTGACCACGTACCGCTATAGTCCACATCCAGCGACGCCTGAGGGCTGAGGATGACACGGCGGCAGGTCGGTAACGTTGGGCCCTCATGGCCTGTTCGGTCAGAGTTTAGTTTTTAGATGGAGGTGTTATAGCGACGTAATTCTCTGCGCCGTTTGTGGCTGACGCTGTGGTCGTGGTGGTTGGAGACATGACGGAAGTTTAGTTCCCGATGGGCAAAATTTAATATTACGAAAAGATGGTTATGTTTGGGTAACTGGAAGGGCGTACTGAAAGGTAATAACTCCGAATTTTTTGTGTGAAAATCTCTCAAAACTTTTTAAATCAAAGAAACTTTATTAACATTCTAAATATTAATTTTAATTTTAATTTCAATACTCAACAGCCTCAGATGCACCGTTTACTTAGAATTTACCTAGGTTTCAGTCGGGACAACCCAACCTTCTTCAGAATAACAGTATCTATCGTTTGTCCATAGTGGACATCGTCAAGCTAAAACTACAAATTACTTTTTAATACATTATGGGAGTGGCAGTGATCAATGTGTTACAAATATTTACTATTATAAACAGTCTTGATCACGATTTATTTATCAAGGCGACCGGTTTCGACCACTGCTGTGGTCATCTTCAGACCATTGAGTAGAAACCTCTTTCTGTTGGAGAATCATTCCAACAGAAAGAGGTTCCTACTCAATGGTCTGAAGATGACCACAGCAGTGGTCGAAACCGGTCACCTTGATAAGTAAATCGTGATCAAGACTGTTTTCAATAGTTAATATTTAAAACTACAAATGCTCGCGTTGCTGCCGCATCGCGGTCGTGAAGTGGGGCCGAGGCAGTGCCAGATAAATCTTACAGTCTGACGATACTTTATGGATTTGTAGTTTTAGCTTGACGATGTCCACTATGGATAGATACTGTTATTCTGAAGAAGGTTGGGTTGTCCCGACTGAAACCTAGGTAAATTCTAAGTAAACGGTGCAACTGAGGCTGCTGATAATTAAAATTAAAATTAATATTTATACAGTTGCCGACAGGGCCGCGAAATGCTGAAGATATTTAAACATTCTAAGTCTTTATTCTTGGCAATGAAAACATTTCTCCCAACGAGACACCAGTTTGTTGATACTTTCACTATAGAATGTCTCGCTTCGTTGGCGGATCCACAAACTCACCTCCACTTGCTCCACTTTATCACTATCAAAGTGAAGTCCTCGAACCTCTTCTATATGTTTTGGAAACAGATGAAAATCGGATAGAGCCAAGTCGGGACTGTATATATATATATATATATATATATATATATATATATATGTGTGTGTGTGTGTGTGTGTGTGTGTGTGTGTGTGTGTGTGTGTGTCGTTTTGGAACTTACGGGCGCCCAACGGCGGGTTTATCAACGCCCTTACAATGATTAAAATAAACGAATGTTGATAAGAAGGAAAACTGTCGTACACGCATGCACACGAAACTACCACACAATGACTATCGCAAAGGCACTCCCACATGCATTTAAACCAATGAGGCGGCACGATAGCCAATCAAGAAAGTAAAAGATTGAAAACAAACCACAAAAGAGCTAAAAGAACAGCACAGGGAACGCCAGGTGTCGGATTGTGGCAGATGTCACAGCGCTGTGTGGTCTTGCATTGTCATGCTGAAGAAGACGGTGCTCCATATGTGGACGAACTCTTCGAATCCGTGCAGTGTCGACTGAGTAGTATGCATGACAAGCAATACATCGACCGATATCGAGAACAGAGTAAAAAATTGGAAGGCATTACTTTCCAGCACGTCCTCGTAAAAATGCTAGTCGTTTAGAAATGACTAGCAGAAAGATAGGAGAGGTTAGATAAGACGGTTGCCCTGCAACGTCTATTATCAGAAGGGAAATCCTCAAAAGTGTGTTGAGCCTATGCCTTTCATTAGACATTACCGTTTCTAAGTGACTCCTACGAGGGTGAGTCAAATTAAAACCTTAAATATTTTTTTAGATACTATTTATTGTGCAGAAGTAGTATAAAACTGTATCACTTTTCAACATAATCTCCCCCACGCTCAATGCAAGTCCTCCAGCGCTTACAAAGCGCATAAATTCCTTCAGAAAAAAAATTCTTTTGGTAGTCCGCGCAACCACTCATGCACCACGTGGCGTATCTCTTCATCAGAACGGAACTTCTTTCCTCCCATTGCGCTTTGAGTGGTCGAAACATATGGAAATAACTTGGGGCAACGTCTGGTGAGTGTGATGGATGAGGAAGACACTCAAAATGCAGGTACATGATTGCTGCAACTTCTAACAATCCTACCATAACAAAGGTCAAAAATTAATTATGAATGTAGTGTTGCTCACGCTGCTAAATATTACATTTTCGGGCAACAACAAAGTTATATTATGTGGCAGGTATCATTAGAGCACAGTTACTAAAGTCATTTCTTGAAATAATGGGTAAACTAGGAACTCATCTTTTCGTGTTTCCCACGCTGGTCTCGTTGTGAGCTCATGGCTCAATCGTCAAAAATCTAGGTAGTAATGATTCCAAGCTCGGATGCATAGAGGTCTAGGTGTTATTCTGCGATATTCAAAAGTTTTACAGATGTGTTTCATAAACTATTCTTGAAGATTAAACTTTTGCAAGTTAGGACAATGGTGATGTAAAAAAGTAATCAGCACTCTGAATTTAAGTTACACTTCTTTTTTATTACTTTTGTTGCAATATCACGTAACTCGTTCCAAAATATCACTTCACAATATAAAACATACTTGAAAATATCTTCCTCACTGTTAAAGTTCACATTTCATAAACTGACTACAATTCGCATCTTTTTAACATGACGACCAAAGCCTGACACTCTAATAACGGCTTACGCGCCCAAAAATCAGAGTTACAAGTACGTCAATGACCATAGTGACAAAAGAAAGAATACACATAAGAATAATATCATTGCAATATATACATATCGATGTATCGAAGTACCTCTACATTAATGAAATCAGATCTGAATGTTGTCACAGAAATATGTTAACTATTTTACAGAAACACAGTAAATATTGCTGGTATCGAGAGGTTGAGGTGAGGTGCCGTAATGGTTACGTAATTCAAGTACCATTACAAACTGTTGTACGGGCAGTGTGGGGCCTTGCATTTTCATGTTGCAAAAGGACGCCTGCTGACAGCAATCCACGTCGCTTTGATTTGATTTCAGACCGCAGACGATTTTTTTACGAGATCTGCGTGTGATGCACTGGTGACAGTGGTCTCTCTAGGCATCTGATGTTCCAAAATGACGTCTTTTTCGTCCCAAAAGGGAGTCAGCACAACCTTCCCTGCTGATGGTTCTGTTCGAAACTTCTTTGGTTTGGTGATGAGGAATGGCGCCATTCCTTGCTCGCTCTCTTTGTTTCCGGTGGTTGGAAGTGAACCCAGGTTTCGTCCCCAGTAACGATTTTTGCAAGGAAGCCATCACCTTCCGTTCAAAGCGCCGAAGAAGTTCTTCACAAGCATCAACACGTCGTTCTCTCATTTCAGGAGTCAGTTGCCGTGGCACCCATCTTGCAGACACATTGTGAAACTGGAGCACATCATGCACAATGTGGTGTGCTGACCCGTGACTAATCTGTAAACATGCTGCAATGTCATTCAGTGTTTTCCTTCACTATGGCTTCAACTGCTGCAATGCTCTGTGGAGTCACAACTCGTTGTGCCTGACCTGGACGAGGAGCATCTTCCACTGAAGTCACACCATTTGCGAACTTCCTACTCTATTCGTAGTCTTGCTGCTGTGACAAACATGCATCACCGTACTGAACCTTCATTCGTCGATGAATTTCAATAGGTTTCACACCTTCACTACTCAAAAACCAAATAACAGAACGCTGTTCTTCCCTGGTGCAAGTCGCAAGTGGGGCGGCCATCTTTATACTGATACTGCGACGGTGTGTACATCTGCACTATGCTGCCACGCTGTTTGTAGCACGCTTACCAACTTACAGGATAACGGCGCGAAATTTCGGTTTGTTATTACAAATTTAAGGTTTTCATTTGTCTCACCGTCGTAGAAACACAAACCAGTTACTTTCTACAAGTCATACACAAAGTGTCGTGAATGCTCGGAATTAGTTACAGTGACCTTTAGGCAACAATAGCCAGTCACTGTTTACAGACTGTTATGCAACATATTTTAAAAACCATTCCTATAGTGGTTACTGCTTTCAGTTGTTTATAAGATTTGTAAAGAAGGTAGATTAGGAAAAAGGGGCGTCAAATTATGCATTTCTGACAATAATTTTCATTATCCGTAATTTTCTGTAGCTTTATTCGTATGTATTTCTATCTGCAATATTATTTTTACGTATGTATGTAGTTTTTTTATCACGTTTCTGGTAAGTGTTTCCGTATCTTAGTGTTTGTCTGCCACATCGTCTGTTTCTGTGTCGCTGTATTGTGTTTCATTTTCTCTGTGATTACTGCTCTCATTTAGTGTCACGGATATGTTTAGTCTGAGTGCGGGTCTATACAGCCTCTCTCTTGAATATTCGTTTTGTAATATTCTTGAAATAGTGTCCACTGCGTACAGTTACGTTGCCAAGTGTCATCCATTCGTGTCTAACCTGTATATACGCGATGCAGTGCAGTGTGACACGCTCAGGGGTGCGAGTTTCTCCGCATACACATTCTTGGCGGAGACGGATGGTCATCCGCTGTGTGTTGGATAAAGGACCGTGTTCTTTTTGGCACTGCATCATTTCACAGCTTAACAGCTAACATTGCTGGATGCTGTATAAAATTCTGCCCCCATTTAACGACGCCTGTGGGACATCAGGCTTTGTAAACTTTCTACATCACCACCCGTGAGAGGAAGAGATTCAATAAAAATGTTTGCAAGTTGACTCTTACGCAGATTATTACAGCAACCTGCCACTTTTTACAGTGCTATTTATTTATTTAAACAGCGCCGTTACCGGTTTCGAACGGATAAGTTCATCTTAAGACGGTTAGTTAACGTTTTACATTACATTTCGTGTTTTGTTCCCCCACCTGACGAAACTTCCTTGGGGTGGTGATACCAAAGAAGAATCCGCGCCATTACGTTCCAGCGAAGGCTGCTTATCATCTTGCAACATCCAAAACTGTATAATGCACTTTTTTGTGTATATACGGGGTGGTCCATTGATAGTGACCGGGCCAAATATCTCATGAAATAAGCATCAAACGAAAAAACTACAAAGAACGAAACTTGTCTAGCTTGAAGGGGAAAACCAGACGGCGCTATGGTTGGCACGCTAGATGGCGCTGCCATAGGTCAAACGGATATCAACTGCGTATTTTTAAATAGGAACCCCCATTTTTATTACATATTCGTGTAGTACGTAAAGAAATATAAATGTTTTAGTTGGACCAATTTTTTTCACTTTGTGATAGATGGCGCTGTAATAGTCAGAAACGTATAAGTACTTGGTATCACGTGACATTCCTCCAGTGCGGACGGTATTTGCTTCGTGATACAGTACCCGTGTTAAAATGGACCGTTTACCAATTGCGGAGAAGGTCAATATCGTGTTGATGTATGGCTATTGCGATCAAAATGCCCAACAATATTATCCAAGTGTCCGGACTGTTCGTCGGATAGTTACGTTATTGAAGGAAACAGGAAGTGTTCAGACACATGTGAAACGTCAACCACGACCTGCAACAAATGACGATGCCCAAGTAGGTGTTTTAGCTGCTGTTGCGGCTAATCCGCACTTCAGTAGCAGACAAATTGCGCGAGAATCATGAATCTCAAAAACGTCGGTGTTGAGAATGCTACATCAACATCGATTGCACCCGTACCATATTTCTATGCAGCAGCAATTGCATGGCGACAACTTTGAACGTCGTGTACAGTTCTGCCACTGGGCACAAGAGAAATTACGGGACGATGACAGATTTTTTTGCAGGCGTTCTATTTAGCGACGAATCGTCATTCACCAACAGCGGTAACGTAAACCGGCATAATATGCACTATTGGGCAACGAAAAATCCACTATGGCTGCGACAAGTGGAATGGCGGGTTAATGTATGGTGCGGCATTATGGGAGGAAGGATAATGGTTCCCAATATATCGATGGCTATCCAAATGGTGCAGTGTATGCTGATTTCCTATGTTCTACCGATGTTACTAGAAGATGTTTCACTGCGTGACAGAATGGCGATGTACTACCAACATGATGGATGTCCGGCACAGCCGCGGTGGTCTCGCGGTTCTAGGCGCGCAGTCCGGAACCGTGCGACTGCTACGGTCGCAGGTTCGAATCCTGCCTCGGGCATGGATGTGTGTGATGTCCTTAGGTTAGTTAGGTTTAAGTAGTTCTAAGTTCTAGGGGACTGATGACCACAGCAGTTGAGTCCCATAGTGCTCAGAGCCATTTGAACCATTTTGATATCCGGCACATAGCTCGCGTGCGGTTGAAGCGGTATTGAATAGCATATTTCATGACATGTGGATTGGTCGTCGAAGCACCATACCATGGCCCGCACGTCCACCGGATGTGACGTCCCCGGATTTCTTTCTGTGGGGAAGTTGAAGGATATTTGCTATCGTGATCCACCGACAACGCCTGACAACATGCGTCAGCGCATTGTCAATGCATGTGCGAACATTACGGAAAGCGAACTACTCGCTGTTGAGAGGAATGTCGTTACACGTATTGCCAAATGCATTGATGTTGACGGACATCATTTTGAGCATATATTGCATTTATGTGGTATTTACAGGTAATCACCCTGTAACAGCATGCGTTCTCAGAAATAAGTTCACAAAGGTACATGTATCATATTGGAACAACCGAAATGAAATGTTCAAGCGTACCTACGTTCTGTATTTTAATTTAAAAAACCTACCTGTTACCAACTGTTCGTCTAAAATTGTGAGCCATATGTTTGTGACTATTACAGCGCCATCTACCACAAAACGAAAAAAGTGGTCCAACTAAAACATTCATATATCTTTACGTACTACACGAATATGTAATAAAAAATGGGGGTTCCTATCTAAAAAACGCAGTTGATATCCGTTTGACCTATGGTAGCGCCATCTAGCGGGGCAACCATAGCGCCATCTGGTTTCCCCCTTCAACCTAGACAAATTTCGTTGTTTGTAGTCTTTTCGTTTGACGCTTATTTCGTGAGATATTTAGCCCGGTCACGGTCAATGTAGCACCCTGTATATGCAGAGAATGCAAAGCACCACTCACACACTTAGAAGTTTCATCACATGGAGGTATGCATACAAAGATGGAGATATTACAACCATAACGATTTTGTGCTGAGTGTTACAAGTACTGTTATCGTGCACCACCTATTGACATATCAGCCTATCAATATTTCAAATCGTGGGGAACCAAAAAAAGAGATGAAGTTGCTTACCAGAAATGCACCCGCGAAGAGCATCGCATTTATGATAGCCGAAGCCATGAACGACAGCATGGTGATGGAGGCGATGGACACATCCACTGGAACACAGGAGGGAAGGCAGCTGATCACAAGTGCGGCAGGTACCTTTCCAAACGTTTCACATACCTGCACAAAGTCTCATCACAGCCCCTCAACTCTAACTCCGATCTGGTTTCTATACGAATTGTGAATAGCCTTTCGCTCCCTGTATTTGACCCCTTGCATCTTCAGAATTTGAAAGAGAGTACTCCAGTAAACATTGTCAAAAGCTTTCTCTATGTCTACAAATGCTTTAAAAGTAGGTTTGCCTTTCCTTAATCTATCGTCTAAGATAAATCGTAGGATCAGTATTGCCTCGCGTGCTCCAACATTTCTACGGAATCCAAACTGATCTTCCCCGAAGTCAGCTTCTACCAGCTTTTTCATTTGTCTGTAAGGAATACGTGTTAATATTTTTCAGCTATGACTACTCGATTTTTCCCCCTGAGCTTCCTCCGTTGACTAGATTACACAGTAATTTTTCCAATCCATATGTGGCATACAGCAAACCAATGCTTAACGGTATTGGTTACAAACAGTCTTGGTTGCGATTTTAGTTTTTTAATTTTTCAACTACGCGTTTCGCCTTATTTAGGCATCTTCAGGTTATCTTAATTTGGTATTTCTTACAAGGGAACCTCCCCATCGCACCCCCCTCAGATTTAGTTATAAGTTGGCACAGTGGATAGGCCTTGAAAAACTGAACACAGATCAATCGAGAAAACAGGACGAAGTTGTGTGGAACTATGAAAAAAAAAAAGCAAAATATACAAACTTCGTAGTCCATGCACAACATAGGCAACATCAAAGATGATTTGAGCTAAGGAGCGCCGTGGTCCTGTGGTTAGCGTGAGCAGCTGCGGAACGAAACGTCCTTGGTTCAAGTCTTCCGTCGAGTGAAAAGTTTACTTTCTTTATTATCGCAAAGTTAAGATCTGTCCGTTCGTTTATTGACGTCTCTGTTCACTGTGATAAGTTTAGTGTCTGTGTTTTGCGACCGCACCGTAAAACCGTCCGATTAGTAGACGAATCGACGTGCCTCTCCAATGGGAACCGAAAACATTTGATCGCAAGGTCATAGGTCAACCGATTCCTCCACAGGAAAACACGTCTGATATATTCTATACGACACTGGTGATAGGAATATGTTGTCGACCCATCTAACTTGTACACTTGGCGAATGGGTAAAAAGATTCTTCTACCTTGCCCGATTTGGGTTTTCTCGTGGATGTGATAAACATAAATTAAATAAAATGAATTACACTTTTCACTCGAGGGAATACTTGAACCAAGCAACTCTCGTGCCGCAGCTGCTCACGCTAACCA
This sequence comes from Schistocerca americana, assembly GCF_021461395.2. Lineage (NCBI taxonomy): Eukaryota > Metazoa > Arthropoda > Insecta > Orthoptera > Acrididae > Schistocerca > Schistocerca americana. The sequence continues at coordinate 84,508,527 of NC_060127.1, forward strand.
CGGGACCACGGCGCTCTTGCACTTCTGTTCTCCTTTATGTTGCCTAACTTGCGCATGGACTACTCAGTTTGTATATTTTGCTTATTTTTTTTCATAGTTCCACGCAACTTCTTCCTGTTTTCTCGATTGATCTGTGTTCAGTTTTTCAAGGCCTATCCACTGTGCCAACTTATAACTAAATCCGAGGGGGGTGCGATGGGGAGGTTTCCTTGTTAGAAGGATCCTTTAGTCAGTGTAGCCAACGGACATCGTCGAATATATCAGGCCAACATCGCCTTCGTTAAACTCTTCTAGACTTTTCTAGATGGAAGCGAGTGACACGAAGACCTGCTTAACGCGTTCCCGTTCGCAGGAGCAAGTAACAGTAAAAGCTTTTCTAGATGGAGTTTCTGAGTTTAACGAAGGCGATGTTGGCCTGATATATTCGACGATGCCCTTTGGCTACCCTGACTAAAGGATCCTTCTAAGAAATACCAAATTAAGATAACCTGTCGCGAGGGACTAGCCGAGCGGTCTCGGGCGCTGCAGTCATGATTGTGCGGCTGGTCCCGGCGGAGGTTCGAGTCCTCCCTCGGGCATGGGTGTCTCTGTTTGTCCTTAGGATAATTTAGGTTAAATAGCGTGTAAGCTTAGGGACTGATGACCTTAGCAATTAAATCCCATAAGATTTCACACACATTTGAACATTTTTTTTTGTGGTGTCACCGCCAGGCACCACACTTGCTAGGTGGTAGCCTTTAAATCGGCCGCGGTCCGTTAGTATACGTCGGACCCGCGTGTCGCCACTGTCAGTGATTGCAGACCGAGCGCCACCACACGGCAGGTCTAGTGAGACGTCCTAGCAGTCGCCCCAGTTGTACAGCCGACGTTAATAGCAATGGTTCACTGACAAATACGCTCTCATTTGCCGAGACGATAGTTAGCATAGCCTTCAGCTACGTCATTTGCTACGACCTAGCAAGGCGCCATTATCAATAGATATTTAACTGGTGATGCCTGTACCGTCAGACCGATGTACACCACTTATGGATTAAAGTTAAGTATTACATCAACTACGTACTTTATTTGCTACTAAAAATTCCCTTAACTGTTCCAGACCTCACGCCAGTCTGCGCGAGCTTAAGCGCGTGCCTTTCGGCTTCCTCTCATAGTGACTTGGCTGTCTTGCCAAGTCACAACATTTTTTTTAAGACAACCTGAAGATGCCTAAATAAGGCGAAACGTGTAGCTGAAAAATAAAAAACTAAAATTGCAACCAAGACTGTTTTTAACCAATATACAGTCATGCTTGCCACCTAGTAAACTTCGGGCGCATCTCACTCCGTGTGAGACGGGTTTCAGTCTGAGCTGTAGACTTGATCAGTGGAGTGACTCACGGTAGTAGACACGCAGGTATTGGTCCATCTCGGGCGCCGTGAGGTGAGCCTGGGCAATCGCCCGGTAGTACATGGCGCCGTTGATGGTGATGCAGCACAGCACAATCAGCGCAATGCCTTCCACCTGCAAAAGCAAACAGGCCCGCTTCAGAACACGACACTACTGATGACGTGTTTCTCTCTCCTCTACCTGTCCAGGCATTTCGCCACGTTGTCATTAATGTGTTCACAAATCATATATTCATTTGATATATACACTCTAATACAAAGAGAAACGCACCACGATTGAGTCACGCAGTTGGCCAGAAATTGTTATTCATACTGGTATCTTGTAATTAAATGATTTCCGACATTTAAGTCCGTTTTTATTATCTACGATAACGATCGAAGCAGACGAAATGAATTAAAATTTGTGCTGAGGCCGGGACTCAAACACGGGACTTCTTGCTTGCAAGGCAGACATGCTAGCCAAAATAGTGACAATATACAGGGTGTTACAAAAAGGTACGGCCAAACTTTCAGGAAACATTCCTCACAGACAAAGAAAGAAAATATGTTATGTGGACGTGTGTCCGGAAACGCTTGCTTTCCATGTTAGAGCTCATTTTATTACTTTTCTTCAAATCACATTAATCATGGAATGGAAACACACAGCAAAAGAACGTACCAGCATGACTTCAAACACTTTGTTACAGGAAATGTTCAAAATGTCCTCCGTTAGCGAGGATACAAGCATCCACCCTCCGTCGCATGGAATCCCTGATGCGCTGATGCAGCCCTGGAGAATGGCGTATTGTATCACAGGCGTCCACAATACGAGCACGAAGAGTCTCTACATTTGGTACCGGGTTTACGTAGACAAGAGCTTTCATATGCCCCCATAAATGAAAGTCAAGAGGGTTGAGGTCAGGAGAGCGTGGAGGCCATGGAATTGGTCCGCCTTTACCAATCCATCGATCACCGAATCTGTTGTTGAGCGGAGTACGAACACTTCGACTGAAATGTGCAGGAGCTCCATCGTGCATGAACCACATGTTGTGTCGTACTTGTAAACGCACATGTTCTAGCAGCACAGGTAGAGTATCCCGTATGAAATCATGATAACGTGCTCCATTGAGCGTAGGTGGAAGAACAGGGGGCCCAATCAAGACATCACCAACAATGCCTGCCCAAACGTTCACAGAAAATCTGTGTTGATGACGTGCGGATTCTCGTCAGCCCACACATGTTGATTGTGAAAATTTACAATTTGATCACGTTGGAATGAAGCCCAATCCGTAAAGAGAACATTTGCACTGAAATGAGGATTGACACATTGTTGGATGAACTATTCGCAGAAGTGTACTCGTGGAGGCCAATCAGCTGCTGATAGTGCCTGCACACGCTGTACATGGTACGGAAACAACTGGTTCTCCCGTAGCACTCTCCATACGGTGACGTGGTCAACGTTACCTTGTGCAGCAGCAACTTCTCTGACGCAGACATTAGGGTTATCGTCAACTGCACGAAGAATTGCCTCGTCCATTGCAGGTGTCCTCGTCGTTCTAGGTCTTCCACAGTCGCGAGTCGTAGGCTGGAATGTTCCGTGCTCCCCAAGACGCCGATCAATTGCTTCGAACGTCTTCCTGTCGGGACACCTTCGTTCTGGAAATCTGTCTCGATACAGACGTACCGCGCCACGGCTATTGCCCCTTGCTAATCCATACATCAAAAGGGCATCTGCCAACTCCGCTTTTGTAAACATTGCACTGACTGCAAAACCACGTTCGTGATGAACACTAACCTGTTAATGCTACGTACTGATGTGCTTGATGCTAGTACTGTAGAGCAATGAGTCGCATGTCAACACAAGCACCGAAGTCAACATTACCTTCCTTCAATTGGGCCAACTGGCGGTGAATCGAGGAAGTACAGTACATACTGACGAAACTAAAATGAGCTCTAACATGGAAATTAAGCGTTTCCGGACACATGTCCACATAACATCTTTTCTTTATTTGTGTGTGAGGAATGTTTCCTGAAAGTTTGGCCGTACCTTTTTGTAACACCCTGTATAAGGGAAAAATGAATTGAAGTTTGTGTTGGGGAGGGCACTCAGCTTAGGTAGTTTGTGCAGCAATGTTGACCATTGTGCTGTGGTAATGTAATGGTTGGCATTTCTGCCTAGCAAACAAGAAGACCCGGGTTCGAGTCCCGGCTGCAGCACAAATTTTAATTCATTTCGCCTGCTTCGATTATTATAATACTGGTATCCATGTAAAATAATAAGCCGTGAACTTTGGCGGCCTGTGGATGAATGTATGGTGCTGCAGCGCAATTTCACCGTGCAGCAACCAGGGGCCATGTCGACATCAGGGCTTAAAACCTCTGTGAAATTACGGTATATTGATAATTTTTACTTATGGACCGTCTGACAGCAACTGAATAAAACACAATTTTAGTGCCATACGCGTTTCGCCTTTATTTTCTGCAAGGCATCATCAGTGGCCTGGAATATGTACATACATTAGCTATTTTATTTACATTTTTGTCACTGTGCCTATAGGTTATAAACAGTTCTGGTGGTTGGTATTTCCTATTAAGTAGTAATGTTTTGAACTGTACTTACAGGTTGCGTGGACAATTTCTTACATATTACGCCCCTGTTGCATTTTAGGCGTTGTTCTTCTTCTTACGATAGCCAATTTGCGGTTTTTTCCACATTCCACTGCACTAAGCGCTGAACGCTTGTTTTAATGCAATGTTTTGGTTTCTGTTGCCGACTGTCAAATGTTTTTGCCAAAGATCGAATATTATTGCCAAACTTATGAGTGTGACTATTGAAGTATCTGTGGTCTGTTCGTGTATGCATTTGTGTGTGCGTTTGTGTATGTGTGTGTGTTTTTTGGTGTGATATTAATTTAATTTAATTTTTCTTTTCTTTTTTTTTTTGTCCTGTGTGTGTGTGTGTGTGTGTGTGTGTGCGTTTTGGTGTGGTATATATTTTTTTGTGCTGTGTGAGTGTGTCTGTCTGTATTTTGGTGTTTTTTTTGTTTTTTTTTTTTTTTTGTTTTGGGTACTGTGTGTGTGTGTGTGTGTGTGTGTGTGTGTGTGTGTGTCACACTCATAAGTTTGGCAATAATATTCGATCTTTGGCAAAAACATTTGACAGTCGGCAACAGAAACCAAAACATTGCATTAAAACAAGCGTTCAGCGCATAGTGCAGTGGAATGTGGAAAAAACCGCAAAATTGGCGTTCATAAGAAGAAGAACAGCACCAAAAATGCAACAGGGGCGTAATATGTAAGAAACTGTCCACGCAACCTGTAAGTACAGTTCAAAACATTACTACTTGCTAGGAAATACCAACCACCAGAACTGTTTATAACCTATAGGCACAGTGACAAAAATGTAAATAAAATAGCTAACATATGTACATATTCCAGGCCACTGATGATGCCTTGCAGAAAATGAAGGCGAAACGCGTATGGCACTAAAATTGTGTTTTATTCAGTTGCTGTCAGACGGTCCATAAGTAAAAATTATCAATATACCGTAATATTACACGCAACTGAGGAAGACAGGACTACAAAAGTTGAAGATGTCTCTGTGAAATTAGTTCTGTGTATCCAATGGGACAGTAACAGTGCCTCGGAGACGGGAGCATAGACAATATACGCAGATGTCAGCATCTGGGAGCGGACGTGTAGTTGGGCTCCAAGAAGCCAGTTCGAGTAATGGGCGAATCGCTCGAGATTTGAAAGGAGCGGTGCCACTGTTCGACGGTGTCATCAGGAATGGGTGAAAAATGACCGAACACAGAGTCAAGAATGAAGCCGTCGACGTAGAGAGGCGACAGAACGTGACGAGCAAGCAGTCATCAGAGGGGTGCTGGAGAACCCCCGATTCGTCATTGTCGTCAGTCCGACGAGCAAGTGGCGCTCCAGTGATCGGAAGGACAATTGATAGTCACCTCACAGAAACGGGACCGAGCTCAAAGCGCCCCTTGTGCCATCTACCATTGGCCTCTGTACACCAACAAACGCTTTTGCAGTGGTTTCGGGCACATTAGGTCTGCAGTGTCATTGACTGGACTAGAATTGTCTTCAGTGATGAGTCTGGCTTCGAAGTGAGCCCCAATGAGCAGCGAAGACTTGTCTGGAGACGGATCGGACTGCGGTGGGATAACGTCCGGTCTCCCTGCATACGGCCCAACAACCAGGAGTGATGGTCAGGAGTGCGATTTCATTTCATTTCAGGATCCCATTGGTTGTTACTGTGTCGTCCGTACAGGATACAGCCAGGGCAAAATCACCACAAGCGCAAAGATGCGAGTTGCTGCCAGGGTCCTAGAGACTCGCCACTTGCGCGAATTCCACCAGCGCCACGGGCGGCGCTGTGGATGAAGGTCTTTGCCTCGGCCAATTGCCGGCCGAGTACAATCCGTAAATTACCGGACGACTGCGGTCAGGAGCCTACTCGGAAGACAGAAGAGCAGCTCTCGCCCACTTGGCTATAGATTATCGACCGAGCGAGGTGACGCAGTGGTTAACACAGCCGGCCGCAGTGGCCGAGCGGTTCTAGGCGCTTCAGTCTGGAACCAAGCGACCGCAACGGCCGCAGTTTCGAATCCTGCCTCGGGCATGAATGTGTGTGATGAACTTAGGTTAGTTAGGTTTAAGTAGTTCTAAGTTCTAGGGGACTGATGACCTCAGATGTTAAGCCCATAGTGCTCAGAGCCATTTCAACCATTTTTTGGTTAGCACATTGGGCTCGCATTTGGGAGGACGACGGTTCAGTCCCGCGTCCGGCCATCCATCTTGATTTAGGTTTTCCGTGATTTCCCTAAATCGCTCCGGACAAATGCCGGGATGGTTCCTTTGAAAGGGCACGGCCGACGTCCTTCCCCGTCCTTTCCTAATCCGACGAGACCTATGACCTCGCTGTCTGGTCTCCTCCCCCAAACAACCCAACCCAACCCAACCCCGCTATAGATCATCGTCCAAGGCTGACTTAGGCAGAGAACGTCGTTTAGTGGACTCTTATAACTACATCTGCATCCATACTCCGCAAGCCACCTGACGGTGTGTGGCGGAGGGTACCTTGAGTACCTCTATCGGTTGTCCCTTCTATTCCAGTCTCGTATTGTTCGTGGAAAGAAGGATTGTCGCCATGCTTCTGTGTGGGCTATAATCTCTCTGATTTTATCCTCATGGTCTCTTCGCGAGATATACGTAGGAGGGAGCAATATACTGCTTGACTCTTCAGTGAAGGTATGTTCTCGAAACTTCAACAGAAGCCCGTACCGAGCTACTGAGCGTCACTCCTGCAGAGTCTTCCACTGGAGTTTATCTATCATCTCCGTAACGCTTTCGCGATTACTAAATGATCCTGTAACGAAGCGCGCTGCTTTCCGTTGGATCTTCTCTATCTCTTCTATCAACCCTTCTGGTACGGATCCCACACTGCCGAGCAGTATTCATGCAGTGGGCGAACAAGCGTACTGTAACCTACTTCCTTTGTTTTCGGATTGCATTTCCTTAGGATTCTTCCAATGAATCTCAGTCTAGCATCTGCTTTACCGACGATTAACTTTATATGATCATTCCATTTTAAATCACTCCTAATGCGTACTCCCAGATAATTTATGGAATTGCTGACCTGCTATTTTGTATCTAAACGATAAGGGATCTATCTTTCTATGTATTCGCAGCACTAAACAGACAGTTGTTGTAAATTGCATTTGCTATATACTGTGATGTTTACCTACGATTATTTGCACTTAGCTACTGATGGCCTTTTCTATGTTATATTTCATGCAGAGTTGCAGACTTAATCATTCAACAAGTCGCAAAGATAAGGAACCTTTTTAAGTCATTTGTGTGACTTTGTTACTAATTTGTTGGAGTGTTGTAGATCCTTCCTTCTCCTGTCCTGTTGCCTGACTCTGGGGCATAGCTGTGTAACAGTGGGCAGGGAGAAATTGTCTTAGCGGTGTTCTGCACCAGAAGCTGTTTCACGAACTCGGCCTACCGTAATAGCAGTGGCACCTCGGCCTCCACTGGAGTAGCGACGAGGCCTTTACAGAACGAGCGACGAGGGTTTACAAAAGTTGTCATCCGCGGAACGCTTACAGTACAGCGGTACTTCGACGGTATTCTACGCCCAGTTTTTTTGCACTTCATGAGAGGCCATCCTAGGCTTACGTTTCAGCAAGATAATACCCGACCGCACTCGGCGATAGTTTCTGCTGCTTGGCGTCGTGCTTGCCAAAACCTGCCTCGGCCGTCAAGGTCGCTGCCCATTTCCCCAGTTGAGAACGTTCGGAGCATTGTGGGATTATGGGAGAGGCCCTCCAACGAGTTCGGAATCTTGACGGTCTAGCCCGCTAATTCGACGGAATTTGGCTCGACATTCCTCAGGAGCACATCCAACAACTCTATCAGTCAATGCCAAGCCGAATAATTGCTTGCCTAAGGGTGCAAGGAGGACCAACGCGCTAGCGACTTCCTTGATTTGTGAGTCCCTTTCTCTTTAGTAAATAATCCAATTTTTTTCTGAAATTTTACTCATTTGTTTGTCCGTAAATACACATCACACCTACCATTTTTCGTCCCATTCTGATAATTCCTTCGTGTTGCGTTTATTTTTTAGAATATTTGCAAGGAATTTTCGATATGTAACCATACAGGTTACTTCGGGCAAGGTGTTCCTCCTCTAAACATGAGACTTTCCCCTAGATGTTTCGCCCACCGCTTACGAAGAAAGGTACCGAATTACTCAACTGATGTAAAATTCAATCACAGTTTCGTACAGAAGGCGAAACGACGAATCCAATGACTGCAGTCATATTAAATGAATCGACAACTTAATCCTTTCGTGAGCAAAATTATTGAGCAGTTTTTTTTAATGAATGGAGAGCAGATAGTAGTTAACAGATAGGTATATTTAACATACAGAATATCAAATTTGCTCCAACTGTGAAAGTGAGGTCACACAACAAGGTGGGAAGTATTCTTCCCACTGCCCTTCCTTGGAGTTAAATGACAAAAACAACTTTTTCAATATATGTCATATTTATTTGATAAATTTACTTCTCTTGTTCACAATTACGAGGGCAGTTCAATAAGTAATGCAACACATTTTTTTTCTCGGCCAATTTTGGTTGAAAATACCGGAAATTTCTTGTGGAATATTTTCAAACATTCCCGCTTCGTCTCGTATAGTTTCATTGACTTTCGACAGGTGGCAGCGCTGTACGGAGCTGTTAAAATGGCGTCTGTAACGCATGTGCGTTGCAAACAACGGGCAGTGATCGAGTTTCTTTTGGCGGAAAACCAGGGCATCTCAGATATTCATAGGCGCTTGCAGAATGTCTACGGTGATCTGGTAGTGGACAAAAGCACGGTGAGTCGTTGGGCAAAGCGTGTGTCATCATCGCCGCAAGGTCAAGCAAGACTGTCTGATCTCCAGCGTGCGGGCCGGCCGTGCACAGCTGTGACTCCTGCAATGGCGGAGCGTGCGAACACACTCGTTCGAGATGATCGACGGATCACCATCAAACAACTCAGTGCTCAACTTGACATATCTGTTGGTAGTGCTGTCACAATTGTTTACCAGTTGGGATATTCAAAGGTTTGTTCCCGCTGGGTCCCTCGTTGTCTAACCGAACACCATAAAGAGCAAAGGAGAACCATCTGTGCGGAATTGCTTGCTCGTCATGTGGCTGAGGGTGACAATTTCTTGTCAAAGATTGTTACAGGTGATGAAACATGGGTTCATCACTTCGAACCTGAAACAAAACGGCAATCAATGGAGTGGCGCCACACCCACTCCCCTACCAAGAAAAAGTTTAAAGCCATACACTCAGCCGGTAAAGTCATGGTTACAGTCTTCTGGGACGCTGAAGGGGTTATTCTGTTCGATGTCCTTCCTCATGGTCAAACGATCAACTCTGAAGTGTATTGTGCTACTCTTCAGAAATTGAAGAAACGACTTCAGCGTGTTCGTAGGCACAAAAATCTGAACGAACTTCTTCTTCATGACAACGCAAGACCTCACACAAGTCTTCGCACCCGAGAGGAGCTCACAAAACTTCAGTGGACTGTTCTTCCTCATGCACCCTACAGCCCAGATCTCGCACCGTCGGATTTCCATATGTTTGGCCCAATGAAGGACGCAATCCGTGGGAGGCACTACGCGGATGATGAAGAAGTTATTGATGCAGTACGACGTTGGCTCCGACATCGACTAGTGGAATGGTACCGTGCAGGCATACAGGCCCTCATTTCAAGGTGGCGTAAGGCCGTAGCATTGAATGGAGATTACGTTGAAAAATAGTGTTGTGTAGCTAAAAGATTGGGGAATAACCTGGTGTATTTCAATGCTGAATAAAACAACCCCTGTTTCAGAAAAAAAATGTGTTGCATTACTTATTGAACTGCCTCGTACTTGCCATGAAATTTTCTGAAACATGGGTCTATGCAAAGTGGTATTTGACAATATGTACAAACACAGCGAGTGCTCTTTTCCGCAGTTTTGGTACTACATCCAGTAGGTTTCTCCTAAAATGGGTTGATGCTCCCCTACAGCCACATGACGAAAATCTTCAGGTACTTTACCCCTTTTTGCCAGAAAGACAGGTTTTTGTCCACGCCATTTTGGAATGAGAAGCCAGCGATCAATTGTCTGGTTAGATGGATCCTGTATGTGAGCTAATCATGCTGTCCACTTTCTCTTTTACTTATTTTCCACAGGATAAAACTGTTCACTGCAGCAACGTCCATCAGGAAATAAAATATTCTGTGCCACCATTTTACAGAACGTCGGCCAATAGCATACCTTTCTCGTAATTGATCAAACTTATCGACACCACCCATTATTTTGTTGTATTCTGCCACAACTTCAGGACAAGAAATCTCTGTACTAGTACCATCCTTGTTTTTCCTTTTCACTGTGGCTGTTTCTCATGGGTCATGAATTGAGGACAGAAAAGTGCCTGGACAGTTATCCATCCATTTTACTGCTGAAATGGCTCCTTTTGTTTCAAACTGGAATTCTCCTCGTTCCAATTTTAAGTTTTCCTTCATAAATTTGGGTAAATACTATAGCTTTGAGGAAAAAATCACAAAATGTCACGCAAACAGCACTGAAAGGATCCTCTACAGAGCAACACTCAGCTATAGAATGCCTCTGCGTGAAGGTACAGCAAAAACGGCGGGAACTTCCGATTAGAAGTAGTACCCTATACTGTTCACTAGGTGGTAGCACCATACAGAGGTGGGAACTGTGAATCCCACGGGACTAGGAGCGAGTTCATTGTAGTGGGAAGCATGTTTCCCACGGCTCACGAAAGGGTTAATAAGCAAATTTCTACTAATGAAAATAACTTTCCTTGTGATTCTGGGCTTACCGATGCGTTGCTGAAGAGTTTCTTTCGAGCCACGCCAATGCAGCTGGCTCTGGGGCAGGGCCACAGGGGATGCCAATTCGGAATGATAACTTCTCTCACTGCTCGTTATTTTTTAACCTGCGCAACAAGGCAGTCGCGGCCTCCAGGGAACAGGGTTGCCAGGGCCAAAAATAAAAAAAGCCGGCCTCGGAGCTGTGATTAGCCGGGTATTTTTCCTTAAAAGCCATACTACCTCTTTAAAGTATAAATGATCATTCGGGTATTCTCAGTGGTTTTTTAATAACCAGTTACAGGCAATATTTTGGGAGATTGGACTTAAACATACTTAAACTAAACAAAGCAATTACTAAACAGCCTTCTAATTTGGCAGTTATTATTTCAATTAAGAGACCAGTCTTCTCAGTTGTTCAGTCTTCTTTCTGTCAAAACTTATTTGTTAGAACAGGCTTTTTTTCTGTCGGAATATAGTACATCTGCAATGCCAAAGATTTACTCTTCTACGAATTCGGTGTCAGGATAAGGGTTTTTCTACTCATTAAAAAAGTAGCTTTAACCTAACTGTCGCACTGTGCCGTCGGTTTGGAAAACATATGCTGTTGCTCGTAAGCCGGCCGGAGTGACCGAGCGGTTCTAGGCGCTACAGTCTGGAACCGCGCGACCGCTACGGTCGCAGGTTCGAATCCTGCCTCGGGCATGGATGTGTGTGATGTCCTTAGGTTAGTTAGGTTTAAGTACTGTAGTTCTAAGTTCTAGGGGACTGATGACCTCGGCGGGGTCAGGGATTTTCTCTGCCTCGTGATGGCTGGGTGTTGTGTGCTGTCCTTAGGTTAGTTAGGTTTAAGTAGTTCTAAGTTCTAGGGGACTGATGACCATAGATGTTAAGTCCCATAGTGCTCAGAGCCATTTGAACTGATGACCTGAGAAGTCCCATAGTGCTCAGAGCCATTTGATTCATTTTGCTCGTACAAATTCGAACTTATATTTGAAATTTTTCCTTCCGCAACTACCTTGTAAGAAGTGGTGGTTCCTTTTTTTAAGATTTGTTGATGCCTTCAGCTGCCATTTTCTTTATTTCATGTACGATTGTACAATTTGGGCCTTAGGCCATTTTCAAGTATTTTATGGATGATTTTTAGTAGTAAATTATCTCATGTGCGTCGTTGCTCCTATGACACCACATCACGCTCATAAAATAAATCCGAGATGTTCACGCTATTTTAGGAACAAATTACTTTCGAGCAGTTGTGCACTAGACAACAAGCAAACAGGTTTATCTCTGTACATGTTGAAGAAATAATCCTCCGTCCACTGCTTCTGGAATTGACGATATTCAGCATCTATTTTTCTCCTATAACTGCCAGACGTTTTGCGAAAAAGTCGATAAAGATTCACGGCAACACTTTTATGAAGTTAAACAACTAGCACAAAACTTTTGCGCGTGAACAGAGCTGTTCAAGTTGGCAAATTTGGCGATTACCAGGTAATTTTCATGCTACTGTCGCCTACTTCTAACGTCTGCAATCCATCAATGTGTACAACAAATGTAGCAGTAGGCTGTAAATTAGACATGAGTGCTGCCAGCACTGATCCAAAGGTGACAATGTCTCTACGATATTGCGGTGTCTGTGTTGCTAAGAGAGACAATGCATAGTTCTTTCGGACATGGCAGCATATCCGAAGGAATATTGCATTGTCTCTCTTAGCAACACAGACACCGTAATATCGTATTTATCCGCCGATACCAGGCAGCGAATTACAATTAAAATATCTTTCTCTGTACGGGAATTACGTATGTCCAACAGTACAGGTTGTGGCTCAGGAACGCAGACGTATGGAAGTTTGGGTCTGGCCTTGAGGTGAGCAGGGACAGCCAAATCTGTGAAGGCAACTACTGGTGTAAAGAGGGCTCTGAGCACTATGGGACTTAACATCCATGGTCATCAGTCCCCTAGAACTTAGAACTACTTAACCTATCTAACCTAAGGACAGCACACAACACCCAGTCATCACGAGGGAGAGAAAATCCCTGACCCCGCCGGGAATCGAACCCGGGAACCCTGGCGTGGGAAGCGAGAACGCTACCGCACGACCACGAGCTGCGGACTGTAAAGAGGGACATCGGAGTTTGAGTCCCGGTGAGACAGCAATTTTCATTGCCATCATGCCCTTGTACAGCCATGGTTGTTCGTACACTCAACCGCAAATACATTTCACAAAAATATTTCTCCCGGCACACTTTCAAGGTGGTGAATTGATTCGTCCACTCTCCCCACGCTGCGTGAGCACATAGGCCATAACTTCGCGCTCGTACCATAAGTTCATCATATTCAGTGGCGGCGAAAAAGCATTGCGCATGAGCAGATCAAGCAAAACTTTGTGGTCTGCGTCATAAGCTACAAACCCGAGGCTACTCAGCCGTCGGCGGAATCATCGGAAAATAACAATGCGAGGGCCGGATTGAAACAGTTCATTGGTCGGATCCGGTCCGCAAGCCACTGGTTGTCAACCCGAGGTGTAGCTGTAAACCGGAGCGCACCCACGTGCGTTTTATCACCCCAGAGCGTTGCCCCTTTGTGAACAAAGGTGACAAAAGTCATCGGTTATGCACATATTCAGAAGGCGGTAATATTGCGTACACAAGGTATGAAGTAGCAGTGCATTGGCGGAGGCATCATTTGTACTCAGGTGGTTCATGTGACAAGGTTTTAGACGTGATTGTGAATTAACAGGAATCATTTGTACTCAGGTGGTTCATGTGACAAGGTTTTAGACGTGATTGTGAATTAACAGGCCTTGAGCGCGGTGTCTAGTTGGAGCTAGACACATGGGACATTCCATTTCCGAAACTGTTAGGGAATTCAATTTTCAGAGGTCCACAGTTTTAAGAGTGCCGAGAATACCAAATTTCAGGCATTAGCTCTCACCACGGACAACGCAGTGGGCGATGGCCTTCAATCAGTGACACAGAGCAATGGTTCCAGAATGAGATTTTCACTCTGCAGCGGAGTGTGCGCTGATATGAAACTTCCTGGAAGATTAAAACTGTGTGCCCGACCGAGACTTGAACTCGGGACCTTTGCCTTTCGCGGGCAAGTGCTCTACCAACTGAGCTACGGAAGCACGACTCACGCCCGGTACTCACAGCTTTACAGTTTCATATCAGCGCACACTCCGCTGCAGAGTGAAAATCTCATTCTGGAAACATCCCCCAGGCTGTGGCTAAGCCATGTCTCCGCAATATCCTTTCTTTCAGGAGTGCTAGTTCTGCAAGGTTCGCAGGAGAGCTTCTGTAAAGTTTGGAAGGTAGGAGACGAGGTACTGGCAGAAGTAAAGCTGTGAGTACCGGGCGTGAGTCGTGCTTCGGTAGCTCAGTTGGTAGAGCACTTGCCCGCGAAAGGCAAAGGTCCCGAGTTCGAGTCTCGGTCGGGCACACAGTTTTAATCTGCCAGGAAGTTTCATATCAGAGAGCAATGGTGTTTGCGTAGAGCTGTCAGTGCTAACAGACAAGCAACAATGCCTGAAATAACCGCAGAAATAAATGTGGGACGTACAACGAACGCATCCGTCAGGACAGTACGGCGAAATTTGGCATTGATGGGCTATGTCTTTGCTAACACCACTACATCGCCTGCAGCGCCTCTCCAGGGATAGTGAACATATCGGTTGGACCCTAGACTGGAAAACCGTGGCCCTGATTTCGGTTGGTAAGAGCTGACGGCAGGGATCGAGTGTGGCGTAGACCCCTCGAAGCCAAGGATCCAAATTGTCAACACGGCGCCATGCAAGCTGTAGGTGGCTTAATAATGGTGTTGCCTGTGTTTACGTGAAATGGACTGGGTTCTCTAGTCGAACCGAACCGATCGTTGTCTGGAAGCGGCTATGTTCGGCTACTTGGAGACCATTTGCAGCCATTCAAGAACTTTATGTTCCCAAACCACCATGGAATGTTTATGGGTGGCACTGCGCCATGGCACAGGACGTAATTGTTGGCGAATGGTTTGATGAACATTCTGGACAGTTCGAGAGAAGGATTTGGCCACCCAGATCGCCCGACAAGAATCCCATCGAACATTTATGGGACACAATCGAGAGCCCAGTTCGTGCACGAAATCCTGCACCGGCAACATTTTTGCAAATATGGCCGTCTATAGAGGCTAGATGGCTCAGTATTTCTGCAGGGGACTTCCAACGACTTACTGAGCCATTGCCACGTCCAGCTGCTGCACTAGGCCGCGCATAAGGACGTCCGACACGAAATTAGAACGTATCCCGTGGCTTTTGCGATAGCAATGTAGGTAATTTCCAAGAATGATTGCCTATCGAAGTCGGCGGGGGAAGGGAGGGGGGGTCCAAACGATACACATCGAAGTTGCGATAGTAAATCGATTATGGAAGTGTCGTGGCGCGCATTACGAGTAAGTTTCAAGTTGTCACTACAGCAACGTCAAAAGAGAAGCTTTAGAGAAGCACTTGTAAATTGAAAGGAGACGACTGTCCTTACTCGTCATCAGTGTTATCGTCTTGTGACAGTCTGCGTGATGTACGAGGTGTGGCTAGAAAAAAACCGGACTAGTACTGGTGAAACAATAAAACGAATGCAATAAGGCTGAAAGTCGCGTGGCCTGTCACGTGACTCTCGCTCCGCCTACTGCTCGAGTTTCATCTGCCTCCTGCACTCAGTCTGCCCGTGGCGTCTGTTTTAAGTAGTTGACGTTTTGTCTGTGCGTCGGAAAATGTTGAGTGTGCAGAAAGAACAGCGTGTTAACATCAAATTTTGTTTCAAACTAGGAAAATCTGCAAGTGAAACGTTTGTAATGTTACAACAAGTGTACGGCGATGATTGTTTATCGCGAACACAAGTGTTTGAGTGGTTTAAACGATTTAAAGATGGCCGCGAAGACACCAGTGATGACACTCGCACTGGCAGACCATTGTCAGCAAAAACTGATGCAAACATTGAAAAAATCGGTAAACTTGTTCGACAAGATCGCCGTTTAACAATCAGAGCAGTGTCTGAGTTAACAGGAGTTGACAAGGAAAGTGTTAGGCAGATTCTTCATGAAAGTTTCAACATGAACAAAGTGTGATCAAAAATGGTTCCAAAGCGTCTCACAATTGAACAGAAGGAACGCCGAAGAATGATTTGTTCTGACATCCTGGAAAACATTGAAAGTGATCCCACCTTCTTACAAAATGTTATTACTTGCGATGAATCGTGGTTTTTTACTTACGATCCCGAAACTAAACGCCAATCGATGCATTGGAAAACTGGTTCTCCACGACAAAAAAAAGCACAAATGTCAAAATCGAAATTCAAGGCAATGACGATTGTTTTTTTTTTTTTTTGACATCAAAGGGATTGTGCACATTGATTGGGTACCAGAGGGACAAACAGTGAATCAGCATTACTACATTAGCGTCCTGGCTACCCTACATGAGCGAGTACGGAGAAAACGGAACGATTTGTGGAGAAAAAAGTCATGGATCCTTCACCAAGACAATGCCCCAGCTCACAGTGCATTGTCAGTGAAGACGTTTTTGGCAAAACACAACATTCCCATCTTAGATCATCCACCCTACTCACCTGATTTGGCCCCCTGTGACTTTTTTCTTTTCCCTAAAGTCAAGTCAGCTTTGAAAGGAACTAGATTTGAGACTGTTGAAGCAGTAAAAGAAAAAGCGACGGAAGTAATGTATGGACTTACCGAAAATGATCTGCAGCATTGCTATGAACAGTGGAAAATTCGTATGGAGCGGTGTAGAGACCGAGGAGGAGAGTACATTGAAGGAGATAACATGAAATTGTAAATAATTGTAAATAAATGTTTTTTCCAGCATCAGTCCGGTTGTTTTCTAGCCGCACCTCGTATAAGCTACAGGGGCAATTCCTATTTTCCCGTAGCCAGGGTAAACTCTGCCAATATCAAGCAGGAATATCGGCAAAGTGTCGCATGTGTCGACTTTTCCCTGCAAACACGAGTTGTGGAAGTATAGGTACTGGAACGAGTACAGTTAGTCCCTCTGTCCTAGACGCCCTTCTCTTTTTATGGTAGACTTGACACGACTTCCACAGCCGTTCTATATTCTGGGTGCGGACACTGGCGTCATCTGAACAGACGAACTCCACAGAATGGTTCACGAACTCGTGGTCGAACGCTTCAGCTTTTAGAGTCTGGTACGACTGAAACCCGTCTGTAATCACTTTCGTTCCAGGCAGTATAGTGTTTTATGAGACCCACTAAAGTCACCTTGTCTCGGGACAATACCCTCACAACGAAACACTTGCGGGACTCTTCTTCTATACCACCGAATACCCAAATATGATCTTGTGGTGAGCGTACTGTAAGACCTTCGGTACACACACCATCAGATTATTTGACTTGTCACTCTAACGAAGTAGGCGAGTGTCAGCAATACGTCTCGTGGTCTTATCGTGGCGTGTTTATCTTCTGCCGTTAGGTCAGACGATAGAAATGTCACTTGCACGCTTAGAGTAGCAGACTGACAGTGACCAACTTTAAACAGAACTTGATTAATTTTCACACACATTTATTAAAATAGTAAAAAGCATAGACATTACGTAACTTGATTCTGGATGCTGTTTACAATTGACAATCTGAAGTTCCTTTGGTCTTGGTACGTTAATCTTATTCTCACATACATCTCTGATACTTGACAAAAGTGTCTATACATTTATCTTCATGGCTATGTACAGGAATATGGTAATCTTATTAGGCGAAGAGTGAAACTTGACTATATACTGGCACAGATAAATGTAGAACTCGTACAGACTGGTACAGACTAATGCAGACTGGTACAGACTGACTAATTGGAGGTCTGTACACTCGTTATAATACCTCGCGCGTTCATGTATCACTGTGCGAGTGTGATCCGTGAGGAGAAAAGGTTCTACGATAGCAGCAATCTCATTGGCTGCGTTACATATTAATACGCGGATCGGCGGAAGCAGAATTTGGTCCGTCTCTAAGACAGCGCCATCTCATAGCGCGGAGACGGACGAGCACTGCGCCTGCGCTGTTGTGCTTAGCGGGGCGCGCTCTAGTGGGAAAGTTGTGTACTCGCTGACTACGCGGAACTATGTACACAACAGATCTATTTCACTTTTAGAAGGTCGTCCTCTCTGGTTCTTTCGTCTAGCAATATGAGATTCGTCTACTTCCGCAATTTTATTCGCTCCACCAATTGGCACACTATCATTTGTCAGCACCATGTAACAGACTTCTCGGCGAAACCAGTAGTCACACACGGTAATTGCGGATACCTCAGTTTCTGAGGCTGCGGCTTGTAACGTGTAATCTCGAATCCAGCACGACTTAAGAATTACACTCGTCTGAATGGATAATTCGGTGGACTCGAACCACGTATTCTTCCTGATGCTGGCTTGCTTTCCGCAAAGTCCGCAATGAAATTGCAACGGTATCTCAGTGTCGACACTCCTCTTAAGAAGTTTTACAGACTTAGCAGCACCACAGTCCCTCCTTTCCTGGTCCGGCAGAAATCCATATTTGTGGCAAAAAGTCAAACATTTGACTATGCTGCATATGCATGGAATTAAGAGTTTTCCATGTCAGACAATCCGCAGAAGAAACGTGAGAGAAAGCAGACATTACACTCGGTATCGACAGAAACCGTGTGGGTTTCCCAATCACATCACAAGTAATTACGGCGCGAATGTAATGTACACAAACTAAAGGAACATCGGAAAACTGATAAAAATGACGATCACAAATAATTGATCATCTACATCTACATCTACATGATTACTCTGCAATTCACATTTAAGTGCTTGGCAGAGGGTTCATCCAGCCACATTCATACTATCTCTCTACCATTCCACTCCCGAACAGCGCGCGGGAAAAACGAACACCTAAACCTTTCTGTTCGAGCTCTGATTTCTCTTATTTTATTTTGATGATCATTCCTACCTATGTAGGTTGGGCTCAACAAAATATTTTCGCATTCAGAAGAGAAAGTTGGTGACTAAAATTTCGTAAATAGATCTCGCCGCGACGAAAAACGTCTTTGCTTTAATGACTTCCGTCCCAACTCGCGTACCATATCTGCCACACTCTCTCCCCTATTACGTGATAATACAAAACGAGCTGCCCTTTTTTGCACTCTTTCGATGTCGTCCTTCAATCCCACCTTGTAAGGATCCCACACCGCGCAGCAATATTCTAATAGAGGACGAACTAGTGCAGTGCAAGCTGTCTCTTTAGTGGACTTGTTGCATCTTCTAAGTGTCCTGCCAATGAAACGCAACCTTTGGCTCGCCTTCCCCACAATATTATCTATGTGGTCTTTCCAACTGAAGTTGTTCGTAATTTTAACACCCAGGTACTTAGTTGAATTGACAGCCTTGAGAATTGTACTGTTTATCGAGTAATCGAATTCCAACGGATTTCTTTTGGAACTCACGTGGATTGTTATTTAGCATCAACTTCCACCTACCACACCATACAGCAAACTTTTCTAAATCGCTTTGCAACTGATACTGGTCTTCGGATGACCTTACTAGACGGTAAATTACAGCATCATCTGCGAACAACCTAAGAGAACTGCTCAGATTGTCACCCAGGTCATTTATATAGATCAGGAACAGCAGAGGTCCCAGGACGCTTCCCTGGGGAACACCTGATATCGCTTCAGTTTTACTCGATGATTTGCCATCTATTACTACGAAATGCGACCTTCCTGACAGGAAATCACGAATCCAGTCGCACAACTGAGACGATAACCCATAGGCCCGCAGCTTGATTAGAAGTCGCTTGTGAGGAACGGTGTCGAAAGCTTTCCGGAAATCTAGAAATACGTAATCAACTTGAGATCCCCTGTCGATAGCGGCCATTACTTGGTGCGAATAAAGAGCTAGCTGCGTTGCACAAGAACGATGTTTTCTGAAACCATGCTGATTACGTATCAATAGATCGTTCCCTTCGAGATGATTCATAATGTTTGAATACAGTATATGCTCCAAAACCCTATTGCAAACCGACGTCAATGATATAGGTCTGTAGTTCGATGGATTACTCCTACTACCCTTCTTAAACACTGGTGTTACCTGCGCAATTTTCCAATCTGTAGGTACAGATCTATCGGTGAGCGAGCGGTTGTATATGATTGCTAAGTAGGGAGCTATTGTATCAGCGTTATCTGAAAGGAACCTAATCGGTATACGATCTGGACCTGAAGACTTGCCCGTATCAAGCGATTTGAGTTCCTTCGCATCCCCTAAGGTATCTACTTCTAAGAAACTCATGCTAGCAGCTGTTCGTGTTTCATAACGCCCGGCCACGAGACTTCCATAATCTATCTACTACCACTCGTTTGATATGTATCGTTTTGACTCCTCCGACTTCGATACACAATCATTCTTGGAATTTACCGCAATGTAGATGTTGGCCGTAAGTAAATGAATTCGGTAGGTGAATGCGTGAAGTACTCACGATGCCCTCTGCTCCTGCGAGCACGGCGAACACGCGCAGGACGGTGCACCCTTGTTGCTTCACCCTGTGCTGCCACATCCCGACGTTCTTGGTTCGCAGTCCGGCGTCTCCGTGGAAACCGCAACACAGCAGCAGCGGTGCGTGGATGCCAACCGTGGGAGTGGGCTGCGCCCGATTCTTGACGACCTGTCGTCAAACTGTACGTCGTCGCGCTATTCAGAATGTGAGGCGAAAGATCACTTTCCTTGTGACAGATGTTTGGCGTTCCCGACCTAGTCAGACACGTTTTTAGGCACACGTCTTGACAAGCCTGTTACAGGTCAGCGATGGCCCAACCCGAGAATACCGAATACTGTGATACAACCCGTCGGCATTGACCTCTGACGTCACAACTTACCACAGGTGATGCTTTTCAAAGATTTAAAAACATACACAAATGTTGAGAAACAAACGATTGTAGTACAGAGAAAATAGATCGTGGACGTATTTCGCTTAGATCCATATTTCGGACGTAATGCTACAAATGTCACTTGTTTCACAGTAGGAAAGCCAAGTACCCTAGCTTTCGCTAACACTAGTATCCCATTCTTCAGTTGACCTATATAACTCATCTGAAGGATAGGATACTAGTACTAGCGAAGGCAAACATACGTAATATTGGCATGCAGTACATAGTTGACATATACAGGGTGGTCCATAGATCGTGACCAGGCCAAATATCTCACAAAATAAGCGTCAAACGAAAAAACTACAAAGAACGAAGAAACTTGTCTAGCTTGATGGGGGAAACCAGATGGCGCTATGGTTGGACCGCTAGATGGCGTTGCCATACGTCAAACGGATATCAACGGCGTTTCTTTTTTGTTTTGTTTTTTTTTTGTTTTTTTTGTTTTTTTTTTTTAAATAGTGACACCCATTTTTATTACATATTCGTGTAGTACGAAAAGAAATATGAATGTTTTAGTTGGACCACTTTTTTCGCTTTGTGATAGATGACGCTGTAATAGTCACAAACATATGGCTCACAAATTTAGACGAACAGTTGGTAACAGGTAGGTTTTTTAAATTAAAATACAGAACGTAGGTACGCTTGAACATTTTATTCGGTTGTTCCAATGTGATACATGTACCTTTGTGAACTTATCATTTCTGAGAACGCATGCTGTTACAGCGTGATTACCTGTAAATACCACATTAATGCAATATATGCTCAAAATGATGTCCGTCAACATCAATGCATTTGGCAGTACGTGCAACGACATTCCTCTCAAAAGCGAGTAGTTCGTCTTCCGTAATGTTCGCACATGCATTGACAATGCGCTGACGCATGTTGTCAGGTATTGTCGGTGGATCACGGTAGCAAAATCCTTCAACTTTCCCCACACACAGAAATCCGGGGACGTCACATCCGGTGAACGTGCGGGCCATGGTATGGTGCTTCGACGACCAATCCACCTGTCATGAAATATGCTATTAATACCGCTTCAACCGCAGGCGAGCTACGTGCCGGACATGTTGGAAGTACATCGCCATTCCCTCATGCAGTGAAACATCTTGCAGTAACATCAGTAGAACATTACGTAGGAAATCAGCATACATTGCACCATTTAGAGTGCCATCAATAAAATGGGGGCCAATTATCCTTCCTCCCATAATGCAGCACCATAGATGAACCCGCCAAGTTCGCTGATGTTCCACTTGTCGCTGCCATCGTGGATTTTCCGTTGCCCAATAGTGCATATTATGCCGGTTTACGTTGCCGCTGTTGGTGAATGACTCTCCGTCGCTAAATAGAACACGTGTAAAAAATCTGTCATCGTCCCGTAATTTCTCTTGTGCCCAGTGGCAGAACTTTACACGACGTTCAAAGTCGTCGCCATGCAATTCCTGGTGTATAGAAATATGGTACTGGTGCAATTGATGTTGAGTAGCATTCTCAACACCGACGCTTTTGAGATTCCCGATTCTCGCGCAATTTGTCTGCTACTGATGTGCGGATCAGCCACGACAGCAGGTAGAACACCTACCTGGGCATCATCATTTGTGGCAGGTCGTGGTTGACGCTTCATATGTGGCTGAGCACTTCCTGTTTCCTTAAATAACGTAACTATCTGGCGAACGGTCCGGACACTTGGATGATGTCGTCCAGGATACCGAGCAACATACATAGCACACACCCGTTGGGCATTTTGATCACAATAGCCATACATTAACACGATATCGACCTTTTCCTCAATTGGTAAAAGGTCCATTTTAACACGGGTAATGTATCACGAAGCAAATACTGTCCGCACTGGCGGAATGTTACGTGATACCACGTACTTGCACGTTTGTGACTATTACAGCGCCATCTATCACAAAGCGAAAAAAGTGGTCCAACTAAAACATTCATATTTCTTTACGTACTACACGAATATGTAATAAAAATGGTTGTTCCTATTTAAAAAAAGCCCAGTTGATATCCGTTTGACCTATGGCAGCTCCATCTAGCGGGCCAACCATAGCGCCAATTGGTTTCCCCATTCAAGCTAGACGAGTTTCGCTCTTTATAGTTTTTTCGTTTGATGCTTATTTCGTGAGATATTTGGCCCAGTCACTATCAATGGACCATCCTGTATAATACCTCCATATTTTCCATTCATACACAACCTCTCGCTCTACGAAAATTCTGACCTAATAACTCGAAAAATCAACAAGCTCACAGCAATACTTACGGAAAGAAATAGGAGTAATCCACACAATTGCAGTCCCATTATCGCTGGAGTCGATTTTCAGTAGGACTTTGGAATATATACTGTGTCCAAACAGTATGAATTACCTCGAAGAAAACCGTCTATTGACATACTGTTTGCACGAATTCATAAAATATCGTTCTTGTGAATCGCAACCAGCTGTTTATTCACACAAAGTAATGAGTTATAGACTGGTGATGTTAAACTGATGCTGCATTTCTAGACTTCCAGAAGGATTTTGACACCGTTCCTCACAAGCGACTTCTAATAAGTTGCGTGTCTATAGAGTAACGTATCACTTATGCTACTGGATTGATGATTTCCTGTCTGAAAGGTCACAGTTCATAGTAACTGACGGGAAATCAGGGAGCAAATCATAGTTAATATCTAGCGTTCCCCAAGGAAGTACTATAGGTCCCTGATGTTCCTGATCTATAAATACAGTTTGGAGACAATCTGAGCAGATGATGCTGTTAATTACCGTCTTGTGAAGTCATCAGAAGATCAAAAGCACTTGCAAAATGATTTCCGTAAAATATCAGTATGGGGCGGAAAGTGGCAATTGACACTAAATAGTGAAAAGTGTGAGATAATCGACATGGGTGCTATAAAAACACCGTTAAAATTTGGTTACACGTTAAATCACACAAATCTAAAGGCTCTCAATTCTACTAAATACTTAGGGATACCAATTACGAACAATTTAAATTGGAATGATCACATACATAATGTTGTGGGCAAGGCAAAACAAAGACTGCGTGTTATTGACAGAACACTTCGGAGGTGCAACAGGTCTACTAAAGATGCTGCTTTCATTACGCTGGTCCGTCCTGTTAGAGTATGCTGTGCGGTATGGGATCCACATCAGGCGGAACTGACGGAGGACAACGAAAAAGCTCATAGAAGGCCAGTCCGTTTTGTATTCTCTACGAAACAGGGAAGACAGTTGTCACGCTATGATAAGCGGGTTGAGTTGTCATTTTTCGGTGCGGCGAGAAGTTTTCACGAAGTTTCAGTCACCAACTTTCTCACCCGAATGCGAAAATATTTTATTGACAGCCGCCTCCATCGGGAGAAATGATCATCGTAATAAAATAAAGAGAAATCGGAAGATTTAAATATTCGTGTTTTCTGCGTGCTGTTCGGGTGTGGAATGGAACAGAAATATTCCGTAGGTGGTCCGATGAACGCTTTGCCAGGCACTTAAATGTGAATTGCAGAGCAATCAACTTACACGCAGATGTAGGCTAAAACTTTCGGTAGTTTAAGAATTCGGTGGGACTATTATAAAGAGTACTTCTTGAAACTGGACGAATGAGAAGATAATCGTGAAACGCTCACAGTCTTGACATTTTGAATCAGCTTTCTGCATAAAGTCTTCATTTATAACAGACGGTTGCCCACTTTTCACTTCATCTTACGACCGTTATGTATGTCTGTAACCCATTTTCGTATCATTCATAGCTTCAATTGCACAACAATCATCTTGCATCTGGTGTGTGATGAATTAGTTTCTACGCATTTATTGTTGTAAAATCGAAATGTGTCCTTAGAAGTGTGGTATCACGGAAGGTTTTCGCGATATTTAGGTTTTTTTTACAATTTTGGTTGATTTCTTTTATTTTCCATTCGTACTTTGTTTTCCCCGCAAGACGGGTGCTTTGGGAGAAGAACAGCAAGTTGTCGATAAACTCTCCCTGCCTGTATTTTGTCCCCTGATGCTCTCAAATTTTCAAACAATGTATTCCAGTCATCACTTTGTTTGTCAATCTACTAATAGTATAAACGTTGGTTTGTATTTCCTTACCTTCTAAGATAATCCATATGGTCAGTATAGCCCCGTGTGTTCCAGTTTTTCTTCTCTTTCTCGAAGTAATACGAATTAATATGTACTGCAACAATCACCTGTTACTAATATTTCATTATTACTAACAAGTTACTGGTGCAGTATTTGTCATAAAAAATCTACATTGCATTCTCAGCCCCCAAGAAACAACATCCATATAACATGAATATATTCAAGTTCTAACAGTTTTTCCATTCTGCTGTATATATTTTGTGTAAGTATTATGCAACCATGATTGTTTAAATTAATTGTTGACTCGATATCGCATCAGCGAGCACTTTCCTATTTTCGAATTGGAATTTTTTCATTTTTGTCTTGTTAGAGTATCTCAAACTTTCTCACCATAGTGGGTTCTTTCACCTGCTTCCAATCTTTGTACAGGTGCATGTTTTAACGTACTATAATAAAAAATACTCAGGAGGATGCATAAATTTCCATCACTTTTATTAATAAAATACTCACATATTTACATCTATTATATATAACGTCTTCTTTACTGGAAATCTGATACATCGGCACGGACTCTGATAATACACATTACTCTTACAACAAAATATTTTTAAAATGGTTAAAATGGCTCTGAGCACTATGGGACTCAACTGCTGAGGTCATTAGTCCCCTAGAACTTAGAACTAGTTAAACCTAACTAACCTAAGGACATCACAAACATCCATGCCCGAGGCAGGATTCGAACCTGCGACCGTAGCGGTCTTGCGGTTCCAGACTGCAGCGCCTTTAACCGCACAGCCACTTCGGCCAAAACATTTTTAGTAGCATGGCAACGTGAGTACTTCAGTATTCTTCGCCGGCTTGGTAGCCTTACTAGATGGGATGTTTTACATTTATTGCCTTTCGAAACGTGTCGATACAGTCATCTCATCACAGGAAGTGTAATTAAATTTGTTTTGACAATTCGTGGTAGAAATTATTTCAAGTCGTACCCTGGTACGAAGTTACATAGGATTAACAAAGGACTGATTCGACATGAAACGAAATTTACAATCAGAGAATACTAAAACGAGTAAACAACACGAAAATGGAACGCAGGAAACACAGTGGTAGTATACTATACAAATCCTACTGGTAACATAATAAAAATGATAAATTTCCGTTGGTACGCATTGAGACCGTAAAATGTTCTTTGTATGTTTTGTGAGAATTGTTTCAAAAGCTGCGGATAGAGAATTGAATATTTTTGCAAGCCTTTAAGTACCATCTAGACAGAACAGGAGAACACTTTCCAAGAGCCAGAGTTGTGTATTATAGCCACATGTGTAGACACACCAGCATTCAGATCTTACAAATAGGAGGTACATAGTGACATACATTTAGAGGCTGAGCGTTGCAAATTGTACTGAGTAGCACATAGGAAAATAGTTAGTTAACTGAGCTTTGGTCTTCCCTTGGCACTGAAAGTATCAAGAGCATCAGATTAGACCAAAAGCCCGAAGATTACTTGCAAGGATGTTTATTTAATAAACTGTTAATACCTGGGATCCACAGTCAAGTAGAACTTAATAAAAGACATCATATTTACGTCAGTGACACTTTCTTTATTTCACGATCGCAATTACGGCCTGAGACCATTATCAAGTGAAGACGTTAGCTCATTTTTGGTTGACATGGCCTAATAGCCATAACATCTTCACTTGATAATGGCCTAAGGCTGAAATTACAATCGTGAAATAAAGAAAGTGTTACAGTCACTGGCGTAAATATGATGTCTTTTATAAAGTTTGTGTGATAACTGTTCCGAGGGCATTGTAGAAATATATGATTTGGAATTTCTTCCTCTCCGCAAGCACATAGAGGGGTTTCGCTTACGTTGAACCGACAAAGTATTTATTGAACTTCCAATGATTAAATTTAAAAAAATGTCGTGTGACTAGGGCCTCCCGTCGGGTAGACCGTTCGCCGGGTGCAAGTCTTTCGATTTGGCGCCGCTTCAGTGACTTGCGATTCGATGGGGATGAAATGATGGGGATTAGGACAACATAACACCCAGTCCCTGAGCAGAAAAAATCTCCACCCAGTTGGGAATCGAACCCGGGCCCTTAGCATTGACAGTCTGTCGCGCTGACCACTATATATATAGTCTGTCGCGCTGACCGTTTTATATATATATATAAAATCTCATTTTGTTCTATACTGTTCGTTGAATTTGTTCGTGGCGGACGTGCGATGACACCCGTTCAGGTTACTCGTTCATCCGTTCACTCAATTTTTTTTTTTTTTTTTTTTTTTTTTTTTTTTAATTACAGAGGATAGCTAAACCCTCTGACCGAACACGCTGAGCTACCGTGCCGGTTAACCACTCAGCTACCGGGGGGGGGGGGCGGACATGATTAAATTTCAACCACGCTATTACTATCGTGAAGGTCCTTGATGTTTGTGTCTCATTATGCCGACATTGGATTGATACATACTTACTATGACTTATGACCTAAGATGTTGAGTCCCATAGTGCTCAGAGCCATTTGAACCATACTTACTATGTGCATTTCTGGACCTGTACCTTCAAAGTAATGTAGAATACTCGTTTTAGAAAGATCAAACAAGTGTAGAGCGTCTTCAAGACATTTCATGATACTACTACACCCACTGTGAAAATGCGTTTAAGGCGATATGTTTGACAGTCTTTTCGTGGATGATGACAACACTGCATCGTCAAGCGGTCCAGGCCGAGCCTCCAGCGACTGTCACGGTGAAAGTTCAGCGATGAGGTCCGTTCAAGGCTGCGATCAGCTGAAGCTGCCTGGAGACGTGGTCCCCTTACACGGCTGACACGGTGATCCTTATGCGACGCTGGTGTAGCATGGTGGTGCCGTCGGCGTCAGAGCCATGCCATCCGCGTCGCAGTAGGTCCCCTGGGTAGGGGTGGCGACCCCTGCAGGCACCGTGCAGTAGCCGTTCCCTGCCGCGGGGCGAGCTCCACAGGCCAGCTCCTGGCTGTAGCTGTGCACCATCAGCCAGAAGTACACCATCAGCCCTGGAACACCGCGGAAACGGAGCCACCGCCTCAGTTAGCTTCCCCAGGCCTGCTGTCTGTGCAGATCTGTGTAAGGGATATCTGCACTCCTGGTCACTAAATTCAAACCCCACAAAGTATAGCAAATAAAGTAAATTCACTTACTGTCCATCTACAGAATAGCTGGAAGAATACGTGAGTGTGTTTGTACCAGAGATGGGTAGTTCGCGAACGAACGGGTGCAAAGGAATGGTTCACCAAGATGAACGAAACGACCGAGGAACGAATTCCAAGGAACGATCGGTTCAAGTTCACTTTGGTCGCGGCGGTCTACCTATACTTCCCGGGAACGAGGAACGATCGGATCGTAGTTCACTAGTTCACTTCGGTCGCGGCGGTCTACTTATAGTTCCCGGGAACGAGGAACGATCGGTTCATAGTTCACTTCGGTCGCGGCGGTCACTTCGGCAGTTCTCGTTCCAGCCTCGGTCCTGTGCTCGTCTCAGTCTCGGTCTCCCTCGGCCGCACTCGTCGTTCTTCGCATGACCACCTGTTCAAATGGCTCTGAGCACTATGGGACTCAACTTCTGAGGTCATTAGTCCCCTAGAACTTAGAACTAGTTAAACCTAACGAACCTAAGGACATCACACACGTCCATGCCCGAGGCAGGATTCGAACCTGCGACCGCAGCGGTCTCGCGGCTCCAGACTGCAGCGCCTAGAACCGCACGGCCACTTCGGCATGACCACCTGTCTTAGTTCTACTGCCGACTGCTCCTACTTAGTTCAGTATCCAGTTGTTCGTTTCGTTCACTGCCCTCGCCCATTTTACATGTGTTCCAAATTGTTCTTGCACTTGACTCTGGCTATTCAGCGTCCACGACCGGTAATCAAAAAGTATTTTATACTTACGTAAACTACATAAAAATTACGTTGTATGTAATAGGTACGTCTTTTCAGGTAGTAAAAGGGCATATCAGCTCACTTCATTATATCGATGAACAGCAGCAGACATACTTATAACAAGGCAAGTTTTTTTGTTATTCATATATTTTTTGACTTGACTTAGCAACTAACTTTCAATAATTTGCTTAATTTTTAGTGTAAGAAAATTCGTATAAAACGATTTTCGTGTGTCTTTCATACAAAAAATATTACATTTAGGAAGGCTCTTATTATTTTTATGTTCGGTTATTTCCAATTTGCATTACCTGCTAGTTTGGTTTCTTTGAAAAAAAAAAAGTGGGTTGTGGGTCATTTTGGCTCAGTAGGGAAAGCGGTGCCTCTCCATTTGAAAAGACAAAGATTGCCATAAAATCTTATTTACTTATTATCTCAAAAACATTTGTTCAGAAGGGCATTTCAAACCAAAAACTTTATTACTGTGAACTTAATCATTATTATTATTTCTGCATTAACTTTAATAATGCAACATAAAAACCTAATTTTTACTAAGCATTTCACGCAAGTATGATGAGAAAACCACATTTTATTGTATGCTTCCATAAAGTCTCTACTTCGCCTACGAACTCAGAGAAAACGTGGAGTATATATAGAGTGTAAACGATTATTGTTTACAACGTAGCATAGCTATGTAGTGGAAGTCGAAACGAAGAATTTTATACAAGACATTTGTGGTCTATTAAGTTGGAAAACAGCCACCAACAGGTTTACAAGACTACATGAGCTATAGCCCATGCGCGTCACGTGAGATTTTCATGTTCTCTTCTCCAGCTCTCTACACATCGCCATCGGTTGTTTCGTGATTGTTGCTTGCATTAGCTTGTTATTTCTTCAGTGCCTAATTATTACATGTTTGTCTGTTTGTTGTATCTGCTCGTAACGGGTAACACGTCGTCCGTAATTGGCGAGCAGTCTGTACTTGGGGCCTGTTTTCACTGCGCCACCCTATATTATCTCCCTGCGATCAGCCACAGAACGCTACAGTTGGATAAACGAGAGGTTCTGCAGAATCACAGACAGTACTTCTAAAAGTGTGTAAGAATTCTGTAATGAATAAAAACTCTATACTCCAGGGGGTAGGCAAGTGCCCCCTCTTGGTGCCCTCCATCCTTCAGTCACCTACATTACTAGTTTTCAGTTTTTCATAAGAACCATATACCATGCACAAATGAACGGTGAACGTGTAAAAATGAACGGTTCCCAAAAAATAACGATCAGCAGTGAACTAGTTTCCCAAGGATGAACGAGTTTGCCCGTCTCTAGTTTGTACGAGCGGCGTCCAATAAGTCAGTGGTCTGACAGGTTTGAAACGGCCCACCACGAACCCCTCTCCTGGGCCAGTCTTTTCATCTGAGCAGCACTTGCAACCTACGTCCTCAATTATTTGCTTCATGTATTCCAATCTCTGTCTTTTGTACATGGCCAGGGAAGGGGGAAGAAGGTTACTGTATCCGGCTTACGACGACAATGTCGAGCTGTCAGGATTGAGCGGTCAGGACTTGTGAGTGGACAGTCAGAGCTGCCGTGAAATGACAGAACAGGAACTTAGGTAAAGTAAAGAGAATATACACTCCTGGAAATGGAAAAAAGAACACATTGACACCGGTGTGTCAGACCCACCATACTTGCTCCGGACACTGCGAGAGGTCTGTACAAGCAATGATCACACGCACGGCACAGCGGACACACCAGGAACCGCGGTGTTGGCTGTCGAATGGCGCTAGCTGCGCAGCATTTGTGCACCGCCGCCGTCAGTGTCAGCCAGTTTGCCGTGGCATACGGAGCTCCATCGCAGTCTTTAACACTGGTAGTATGCCGCGACAGCGTGGACGTGAACCGTATGTGCAGTTGACGGACTTTGAGCGAGGGCGTATAGTGGGCATGCGGGAGGCCGGGTGGACGTACCGCCGAATTGCTCAACACGTGGGGCGTGAGGTCTCCACAGTACATCGATGTTGTCGCCAGTGGTCGGCGGAAGGTGCACGTGTCCGTCGACCTGGGACCGGACCGCAGTGACGCACGGATGCACGCCAAGACCGTAGGATCCTACGCAGTGCCGTAGGGGACCGCACCGCCACTTCACAGCAAATTAGGGACACTGTTGCTCCTGGGGTATCGGCGAGGACCATTCGCAACCGTCTCCATGATGCTGGGCTACGGTCCCGCACGCCATTAGGCCGTCTTCCGCTCACGCCCCAACATCGTGCAGCCCGCCTCCAGTGGTGTCGCGAAAGGCGTGAATGGAGGGACGAATGGAGACGTGTCGTCTTCAGCGATGAGAGTCGCTTCTGCCTTGGTGCCAATGATGGTCGTATGCGTGTTTGGCGCCGTGCAGGTGAGCGCCACAATCAGGACTGCATACGACCGAGGCACACAGGGCCAACACCCGGCATCATGGTGTGGGGAGCGATCTCCTACACTGGCCGTACACCACTGGTGATCGTCGAGGGGACACTGAATAGTGAAAGGTACATCCAAACCGTCATCGAACCCATCGTTCTACCATTCCTAGACCGGCAAGGGAACGTGCTGTTCCAACAGGACAGTGCACGTCCGCATGTATCCCGTGCCACCCAACGTGCTCTAGAAGGTGTAAGTCAACTACCCTGGCCAGCAAGATCTCCGGATCTGTCCCCCATTGAGCATGTTTGGGACTGGATGAAGCGTCGTCTCACGCGGTCTGCACGTCCAGCACGAACGCTGGTCCAACTGAGGCGCCAGGTGGAAATGGCATGGCAAGCCGTTCCACAGGACTACATCCAGCATCTCTACGATCGTCTCCATGGGAGAATAGCAGCCTGCATTGCTGCGAAAGGTGGATATACACTGTACTAGTGCCGACATTGTGCATGCTCTGTTGCCTGTGTCTATGTGCCTGTGGGTCTGTCAGTGTGATCATGTGATGTATCTGACCCCAGGAATGTGTCAATAAAGTTTCCCCTTCCTGGGACAATGAATTCACGGTGTTCTTATTTCAATTTCCAGGAGTGTATTTCAGTGTACGGAACACAAAGGGCGCGCTTAGGATCGGAAGTTACCTGGTATAGGCCAGTCTAGGAGGTCGAAGAACTAAATAAGTGCGGATCGGAAGGGAGGCAGTTCATATTAATAGTTGTCGGTGGCCGGTCGTGAAACGCAGAGTCGGAGGCTCTGCCCCCCCCCCCCCCACCTCCTCCCCACCCCCCAAAAAAAGACGTATGTCCTGCTCGAGGTATAGATTACAAGAGAACGAAGCAACTGTGTTCTGCACTGCAAAACGTTTCAGCTTCCACATACGCGACCCACGCACGCTATTAGCTAAAACCGATGGCGTGAGTTCGGTAGTAGTTTCAGCAGAAGGCTCAAGGCGTCTCTTGTCAGCAGCTTCAACTGGACGGAACTGCCTCGGCCCTGAAAGACAGACAACTTGTGTCACGTAGGCACAGCCGAAGTTGCTCTGGGAGAAAGATCTGACTGGGGCCTTTGAAATAAATTTTTTAAACCAATTCCCTAAAATATTGGCTCTGAGCACTATGGGACTTAACATCTTAGGTCATCAATCCCCTAGAACTTAGAACTACTTAAACCTAACTAACCTAAGGACATCACACATGTGGTGTGCATACTGTAAGACCTTCAGTACACACACCATCAGATTAATTGACTTGTCGCTCTAACGAAGTAGGCGAGTGTCAGCAATACGTCTCGTGGTCTTATCGTGGCGTGTTTATCTTCTGCCGTTAGATCAGACAATATAAATGCCACTTGCACGCTTAGAGTAGCAGATTGACGGTGACCAAGTTTAAACAGAACTTGATTAATTTTCACACACATTTATTAAAATAATAAAATGCATAGACATTAAGTAACTTGATTCTGGATGCTGTTTACAATTGACAATCTGAAGTTCCTTTGCTCTTGGTACGTTAATCTTATTCTCACATACATCTCTGATACTTGACAAAAGTGTCTATACATTTATCTTCATGGCTATGTACAGGAATATGGTACAGACTGACTAATTGGAGGTCTGTACACTCGTTATATTACCTCGCACGTTCATGCATCACTGCGCGAATGTGATCCGTGAGGAGAAAAAGTTCTACGTAAGCAGTAATCTCATTGGCTCCGTTACATATTAATATGCGGATCGGCGGATGCAGAATTTGGTCCGTCTCTATGGCAGTGCCATCTCGTAGTGCAGAGATGGACGAGCACTGCGCCTGCGCTGTTGTGCTTAGCGGGGCGCGCTCTAGTGGGAAAGTTGTGTACGCGCTGACTATGCGGAACTATGTACACAACAACACACATCCATGCCCGAGGCAGGGTTTGAACCTGCGACCGTAGCAGTCGCGGCGGTTCTGGACTGAAGCGTCTAGAACCGCACGGCCACCACAGCCGGCCTCTCCCTCCTTCTTGTTAGTGTTTTCCACGTATTACGTCCTCATTCCTTACCTTATCAGTCCACTTAACTTTCAACATTCTTCTGTAGCACCACATCTCAAATACTTCGATTCTCTTCTGCTTCGTTTTTCCACAGTCCATATTTCACTACCATACAATGCTGAGCCCCGATCACGCATTCTCAGAAATTTATTCTGCAGATTAAGACCTATGTTTGACACTAGCAGACTTCTCTTGGCCATAAATGTCCCTTTTCCCATTCTGGGCTGTTTTTTATGTTCTCGTTACTCAATCTGTCATAGGTTATTTTGCCACCTAGCTAGCAGAATGTCTTAAGAATGAGATTTTCACTCTGCAGTGGAGTGTGCGATGATATGAAACTTTCTGGCAGATTAGAACGGTGTGCCGGACCGAGACTCGAACTCGGGACATTTGCCTTTCGGGGGCAAGTGCTCTACCATCTGAGCTACTCAGGATTGAAAGGCAAAGGTGCCGAGCTCGAGTCTCGGTCCGGCACATAGTTTTAATCTGCCATGAAGTTTCAGACTGTCTTAACCTCATCTACTTCGTGATCATCAGTTCTGATGTTAAGATTCTCGATGCTCTCATCTCTGCTACTTCTCATTACTTTCGTCTCTTCCGTGTTTACTCTCAATCCATATTATATGCTCTCTAGACTGCACGATCTATTCAGTGCATCCTGTAACTCTTCTTCACTTTCACTAAGGACAGGAATGTTAACAGTGGGTCTTAACATTGACGTCCTTCCGTCTTGAATTTTAATCCCACTCTTGAACCTCTCTTTTATTTCTATCATTGCTTCTTCGTCGTAAAGATTGAACACCAGGGGTGAAGGACTACATCCATGTCTTACACTCTTTTTAATTCGAAACTTCGTTCTTGGTCTTCTA
The DNA here is from genome assembly GCF_021461395.2 of Schistocerca americana. Classification (NCBI taxonomy): domain Eukaryota; kingdom Metazoa; phylum Arthropoda; class Insecta; order Orthoptera; family Acrididae; genus Schistocerca; species Schistocerca americana. The sequence continues at coordinate 84,542,565 of NC_060127.1, forward strand.
GTCTTATTGTTCCTTTTTGGTTCTTGCACATTCTGTGTGTTAACTGTCCTTCCCTGTAACTTATCCGTAAATTCCCCAGAATTTCGAACATCTTTCACCATTTCACATTGTCAAACACTTTTTCCAAATCGACAAATCTGCTAAACGCCTCTTGATTTCTCTTCAGTGTTGCTTCCATTATCAACTACAACAACAGAAGTGACTCTCTGGCGCCTTTATCTTTCCTAGAGCCAAACTGACCGCCATCTAACATCTTCAATTTACCTTTCTATGTGTTTTGTACATAGTTCCGCGTAGTCAGCGCGTACACAACTTTCCCACTAGAGCGCGCCCCACTAAGCACAACAGCGCAGGCGCAGCGCTCGTCTGTCTCCGCACTACGGGATGGCGCTGCCTTAGAGACGGACAAAATTCTGCTTCCGCCGATCCACGTATTAATATGTAGCGCAGCCAATGAGATTGCTACTGACGTAGAACATTTTCTCCTCGCGGATCACACTCGCGCAGTGATACATGAGCACGCGAGGTATTATAACGAGTGTACAGACCTCCGATTAGTCAGTCTGCATTAGTCTGTAGTCAAGTTTCAGTCTACGCCTAATAAGATATCATATTCCTGTACATAGCCATGAAGAGAAATGTATAGACACTTTGACAAGTATCAGAGATTTGTGAGAATAAGATTAACGTACCAAGACCAAAGGAACTTCAGATTGTCAATTGTAAGTAGCATCCAGGACCAAGTTAAGTAATTTCTATGCTTTTTATTATTTTAATAAATGTGTGTGAAAATTAATCAAGTTCTGTTTAAAGTTGGTCACCGTCAATCTGCTACTCTAAGCGTGCAAGTGGCATTTCTATCGTCTGACCTAACGGCAGAAAATAAACACGCCACGATAAGACCCCGAGACATATTCCTGACACTCGCCTACTTCGTTAGAGCGACAAGTCAAATAATCTGATGGTGTGTGTACCGAAGGGCTTACAGTACGCACACCACAGTATGACTAACGGAATACGAGGAATAAGCCCCGGAAAAGTCCCGTTTTTATGCGCGTCGTTTTGGAACATATTGGTAGCGTGTGTTGGCGCATGAGTACCGATCTCCCGCTGAGATGCAGTGGAAATAGCGGTGTGTCGTTAGCTGGCGGTCGCATTGCTCACCTGCGTGCAGTAGGATGCCGGCGGCCGTGGCGAAGGCGTGGTGTGGGGTAGCGCGGAGGAGGAACAAGACGGGGACGCTCAAGGCGGCGGTCACCACCCCAAGCGCGTACACCACGCCGTAGGCCGCCATCCAGCCTTGAAGCAAGTTGCGCCGTTTCCGCGGCGGAGACTTAACCTGCGACGCACAGTCACTATGTGAGTGGCGTGGGTGGGTGGTTGGATGGGGGAGGGGGAGAGGGGGGGAGTAATTTGTGTAAGGCAGCTGACGGAAGAGGTGAAGAATGAGGTGAATCAAAAGCAAAGTCCCGTTCCGTTGTAGCATTACTCTTTATGTTTTGTAATACACCAACGACACAAAAGTTTAACAACGTGATAGAGGTTAGAGGAGAGGCAGAGGTATTTCCGGTTTATCAGAAGAGCTCTGGCGTCATGTTATGTCAACGTTTCCTGCTCGTCAGCTTCAAGTTCTCTCCTTTACAGCCAGTGGATCGCAGACTCGAACTTCACCTGAAGATGCCGACTAGGAAACCTGTCGAAACGTTGCGACTGCACGACGCCTCGACTCTCCACAGAATCGGAGGACATTTCGTCTATATGTCGCACTCCACTATTTTTTCTGTACACTGGTTTACTTTGGCTAATTGTATGTTGCGAACAAATGAGATTAATTATACTGGAACTGGCTTCTTATTAAATGAATAGTTTTGTTACTGTAACTCAAGACAATGCACAACATATCCATCTCTGCTCCAACTATCGTAAAAATGTTCTGAAATTATTTCTGTTATGAAAAAAAATTAAGTTACCGTACGCAATGCTTAAAGAACCTCAAAACCTTTTTGCCAACATTAATTATTAATCAGTGCCACGGCTAACACTAGAGCTTGAGACTATCATTATTAACCTGAAAATGATTTTTGTATAACTTTTACCAGTCCAGAATGTTTGCATAGCAAGATTTCCTTTTGAAACATGAAAGAATGTTAACTCTGACACAAAGTTTACAATATTGGCGGCCCGCGTCCGCCTGTGAAACAGAACGTAAAATCTGTTGCTTTGTACTCCGATCTCGAACTGTTGTGAGAAACAATTTTAAGTTCACTTTTTGCCTGACCGCTTATTGCGGTATGATTGGCCTTATTAGCAGATCTGAATCTGCCGCGGCGGCGGCTCGTTCCGCCGTGTCGCAGCTCTGCACCACGAACACTACTTAAAAAACTGAAAACGCCTTAAATAAATGGCTAAAATACCAGGCAAGCTTTCCAATAATAACACACGAGTTCTCATTAAATAACTATATTTAAAACGAGAATAATAAGTTCACACACCTTTCTTTATACTCAGCGCCTAATGGCGTCCCGCTTACAATCGTGACAAATGAAAGCTACCTATGCGTTAAACACAGAGTCGCAGGTTCCTCCTCTCTACGTGACTCCAAGAAGAAGACAACGACATTATTTATACAATGGCTGATTGTCATGACATCTCTGAATTTTTCTTTACTAATTCTTTTCTGTAGCGGTTTCAGAACTCGCCGACACAGATATTATTTCACAAATCCAGTACTTAATCCTTTACAAATACAAAATATAACGTAATCGTCTCTATTTTATTATTATTCAGAGTCCACAGACGTAATCAGGGCATATATATATAAATAAAATTGTAATTGCATAGTTACAAAGCATGTTTTACCAGGAAACGTTATATATACATCATGTGCTGATTTGTACGAGATAGCCTTCATTCGATTGATGTCTGCACCTCATCTGACCTATTCAAAGGCTATGTTCTACAGAACACAAGCGAATGGGTCTCTCTGTCTTATTCCTTTTTATTGTGGACAGAGCACTTGGTAGTGTATTCTATATCTTGAGCTACGGAGCAGGTTTCACTAGGGCAATTAGTTTATTAGGAATCTATTACTCTTCCATTGCTATACACAGCTCAGTCCTGTCAATGCACACACTACCGAAAAACTGTGAACTGCAGTATAATGTGGAATGCCTGTGAGGCGAGAAAACACATGGAATGCCTTTTTGCCCGGCACAGTGCAGAAACTCGACGTGACGTGGACTCCACAAGTCGTTGGAAGTCCCTGGCAGAAATAATTAGCCTTGCTGCCTCTATAAAAAAAAAGCTCTCCGTCTTCAGGCCACGAGTGGCCTACCGGAACCATCCGACCGCCGTGTCATCCTCAGTGGAGGATGCGGATAGAAGGGGAGTGGGGTCTGCACACCGCTCTCCCGGTCGTTATGATGGTATTCTTGACCGGAGCCGCTACTATTCGGTCGAGTAGCTCGTCAATTGGCATCACGAGGCTGAGTGCACCCCAGAAAATGGCAACAGCGCATGTCGGTCTGGATGGCCACTCATCCAAGTGCCGACCACACCTGACAGCGCTTAATTTCGATGATCGCACGGGAACCGGTGTATCCACTGCGGCAAGGCCGTTGTCATGGTGCCTCTATAGCCATCCATAATTGCAAAACTGTTGCAGGTGCAGGATTTTGTGGGTAAACTGACTTCACGATTGTGTCACATAAATGTTGGAAGGGATCCATGTCGAGTTATCCGGGTGGCCAGATAAAAAAAAAGGTTCAAATGGCTCTGAGCACTATGGGACTTGACATCTGAGGTCATATGTCCACTAGAGTCAGAACTACTTAAACCTAACTTACCTAAGGACATCACACACATCCATGACCGAGGTAGGATTCGAACCTGCGACCGTAGCAGCAGCGCGGTTCCGGCCTGAAACACCTACAATCGCTCGGTCACAGCGGCCGGCGTGGCCAGATCATTCGCTGGAATTATCCAAAATGTTCTTCAAACTAATCGCGAACAATAGTGACCCGGTGGCATGGCAAATTGTCATCCATAAAAATTCCATCGTTTTTTGGGAATATGAAGTCATTCAATGGCGGCACATGATCTCCAGGTAGCCGAACATAATCATTTCCAGTCAATAGTCGGTTTAGTTGGACCATAGGACCCAGTCTATTCCAAATAAACACAGGCAATACCATTATGGAACCACCTTCAGCTTGCATAGTGCCTTGTTAACGACTTGGGTTCATGGCTTCGTGGGACCTGCACCACACTCGAACCTACCATCAGCTCTTACCGTCCTAAGTCGGTATTCATCTGACTAGGCCACGGTTTTTCCAGTCGTCTAGGATCCAACCGATATGGTCACAAGCTCTGGAAGGGCGCCGCAGGCGTTGTGCTGTTTAGCAAAGGCACTCGCGTTGGTCGTTTGCTGCCTTGGCCCATTAAGGCCAAATTTCGCCGCACTGTCCTAACGGATGCGTTCGTCATACGCCCCCCGTTCAGCTAGTGTTGCTTGTCTGCTAGCACTGACAGCTCTCAGCTGCTGCTCTCGGTTGTTACGCGAAGGCCGTCGGCCACTGCGCTGTCCGTGGTGAGAGGTAACGGCTGAAATGTGGTATTCTCGGCGCGCTCTTCACACTTTGGTTCTCGGAATACTGAATTGCTCTAACGATTTCCGAAATGGCATGTCCCAAGCGTCTAGCTCCAACCATCATTCTGCGCTCAAAGTCATTTAATTCCCGTCGTGCGGCCAGAATTTTATCGGAAACCTTTTCACACGAATCATCTGAGTTCAAATGACAGCTGCGCCAATGTTGTACGCTTTTATTCCTTGTGTATGCAATGCTACTGCCATCTGTATACCTGTATATCGCTGTCCCATGGTCTTTGTCACCTCAGTTTACACAAAACACCAAAAACCATTAGACAGGGTATGAAATATATCTTATTTAATTCAATGTCTAGACATTTCATCGAATTCCGGTTACGTTTAAGGCATAGTATGGAAGCAAGACAGTTTAAATATTTCGTCAGTTACAAGATCCATACATCATTGCTGTATCAATTTCAGTTAGGTTTAGTTGGAGTGAGATGGAATGTAAACGCCGCTAAAACGAAGGCTACATGTGATGACTGTGAAAATGTTCTGCTTGATGCATATGCAATGAGATGTTACAGAGAGCTACAGACAATCAGGAATCATTCTGCAACAAAAAGTGTTTTTCTAACAAACGATCGAGATAATAAGTTATTATTTATACATGTTTCCAATAATTGTTAAAACCTTTTCCTTCAGCTGTTTATTACGTATTAGCAGTGGTTAAAAAAGTATTGAAACACATCGATTGCAGGAGAAGCTAATTTTCAGACTCATAGAAATATAGTTTTCGTGTTTAATTTAGCTTTCAGTAAACATGTAAATTTCTACAATTTTGAACATGGCCGATAATGCAGCAACCGTAAACGAAATTTATAATATTACTATAATTTATAATATTACATACGGAAAAGAAAGGCTTCAGACTTGATATTCTTGAACAGTTGGAAATTTTCAAACATTTTTCCCGTAACGACCATTTGATCCTCAATGAGCAATTACAATTACGTGATAAAAATTTCTTTGATGGTGTAAAGCCCTTGCTTAAAATCACTTAACGCGGAATATTGCTATTATGCTTCCCGTACTGTAGCCTTAAATATTGTTCTCTCTCTCCCTGTTTCACAGTATAATATTTTGTTCAACTTTCGATCTGTTACATACTATCTGACATAATGTAATCAGCACATTACGTGCACTCCTGTTCCAATGCTTCTGACAGCTGTTGTCACTGTAAATTACAAGCATTCAATACTAGATGGGGCGATACAAGGTGCCGACTTGCTAACATCGACGGCGCGCGCGCCTGTCAGTCTGATGCTGCTTACAGTGCCGGCCGCACGCGCAACACTTAGCGGCGCGTCTTAATCAAGTTGTGCATTCCTAGGAAAATTTTATAATGTACAAACATATTTTTATCTTTAACGTGAGCACTGTTGCTCTAAACCATTTCATAACTATTTACTCTATGTAAGTATGCTTTTTTTGTCTACTGTACCGTAGCAGTTAGCTATGATGTAATTTTATTACATATGTTTAATTTAATAATTTTTATATTATTCCAAAACTCTGTTATAGGTAATGTAAAATTTTTTTACTTGTGATGAAGGCTGCCTTAGAGCAGTTGAAACCTAGGTAAAGTTGAAAATTTTTTTACCTGTGCAACCGAAGAGCTGTATTTTTAAGTAATATTATAAAAATAAATTTCTAGTTTGAACATGTTGTTCCATTGTAAATTTATACTTTACGTGTGTCCATTTAACATTTTTTAAAATTCCTGGGCAGTTTATAAATTTCCTAGAAAACTATTGCATAAAAATTAAATTACATACCTTGCCGAAAAGTTATAGATATTCCATATGTTGCCCAGTTAGTCTATATAATACCTGAATTTGACACTTTGCTGGTAACACAGATACAAAGTTTTAAAAAATGTCTTTAAGAAAGTATCCGGTGGTTACCTGTATATATACTATATTATTTGCCTTGTGAGCCTTACTTTTTTCATTCCACAATTGATCAAACTGCCGCCCACTACAGTTTCTCTAATTTAGTAAGTATAGTGCTTTGATTCTTATATTTACGACTTTAGAGAACGCCACAGCACAACAGCAAATATATGTATTTGACTATTTCATTTGGACAACTCTGCCGAAGTAGCTGAAGATGAAGCCATGTATGGCTTCAAAATTGACTGCAAGTAAAGTAGACAAAGGACAAGGCTGAATGAAATATCAACATGAATAAGCATAGGCGCCCCCAAACAAGATAATTTACAACTCAAGTCCTCATTATCCAGCGTCAGCCAAGGATCAAATACACAGCATTTGCCTTAGTCGATGGGAAAGATAGCGCTGGACGGTTGTACGAAGCCCGCTCCTCATGGGAGCGAGTAGTGTAGGCAGTGGTGTGTAGCGTACGGAGTGTACTCACGTCTGTGGCTCCTTTCACCAGCATGAAGTCGAGGAGAACACCCAAGCCTGACAGCGCAATGCCCACCGCCGCCAACCAGAACCAAGCTGCAACCAAACAACCACTCTTTGCTTACATAATTCTCTATATAAATCCTGACAAATGGCATAATATTAATACGTGACCACAAAAATTGAAGTATCTATTTTTAATATTAATTGTACAAGGAGACCAGTAATACTTATATAATTCGAAAGGTACTTTTGCCATAGCTGTACACAAAGGAAAAATAATGTGTGTATATAGCTGTTAAGAGAGATAAGAGGAAATGGAAGCTTTTACATTCATAACAGTGGTGTTTAGTCTCTATCGCGCATTGAAATCTCCAATAGCTGAACACCAAAAACTGAAGAGCTACCAACCTTTGCCCCGCACACCGATTAAGTGCTATGGTAGAAATGACACACGAAAGTAACAACATTTCGTGAAATCGCATTCTGGGGGCTTTCATGATTACGTGGTTCATTTGCAATAAAACATGCATACCGGCCAGCTGCAATACAACTGCCAGGTCGATGATGTTGTCAGCAGTGAAAATCAACGAATCGTAGTAACGAAGTCTGTAAATAGCGTTGTACATTGCATCGATATTTCGCTTACTTTTCTGTAATAGTAACTGTTTCGTCATTTGCTGCCATTACAGGAAAATTTGAAGTAACTTACTACTGTTTAATTTCTTCATTTTCAATAACTACAACTTCCGACTTCCCTTATTGTGAAGAAACTATATTTGTTTTAGGGTATGCCTAGAAGGAGAATACTAGCGAGTCAGAGTGAAGAACGCAGAGCTAGGCACATACAATTTTTGCATAGAGAAAGTAATAGCAGTGTGGATGTTCATAATGATAATGCATCTGTTTCATTTAACAATCATAATATTAATACCTGAGCATAGAAAATTGAATATTTAAAATTAATTATATGAGGAGCGCAATGAACCTTATCTAATTTCAAAGAAATTGTGCCGTAGATGTCCAGAAAAGAAAAAAAATCATATGTCTACATAGCCGTTAGGAGAGGCAAAAGGAAATAGACAGGCACGTGTGAAAAGTTTTCCTTTGTCTGTGACATTGCAACCAACTTCTGCAACACTTAACGATTAGGTGCTATAGCAGAAAGGACAATGGAAGTAACAGCGTTTCGTGCATTTGCATTCTAGGGACGTTCATTTTTAAATGTTGCAGATAGTTCATTTGTAGTAACACACGCATAGCAGACAGCTACAGTGTCGTACCTGCTATATCGTTGATGATGCCAACATTGGAAAACGAAAAGTAGTAACGGAGCCCTGTGGACAACAAATGTTACTTATTAACGACGTTTTTTTTACTGACTTTGGTCTAAGAGCAAACGGAACTAAATATGTCTTCCTTTGCCGCAGTCACCACAAAGTTTAGATTGTTTCTAATTTTGATTTTCTTCATTTTGAATAGCTAAAATCTCCCTTATTTATAAGGAAAGTATATTTGTTTTAGGCTGTGACTCAAAGAAGAACATAACCAGTCAGACTGCAAGACGAAAAACTAGAGAGACAAAAGTTGTGCGCAGAGAAAGTACTAGGATTACTGCAGATGTTGGTAACGATAACTCTATCGCCGTTTTGAAAGATACAGTTGAGTGTGAACTGAACATACACTACTGGCCATTAAAATTGGTACACCAAGAAGAAATGCAGATGATAAACGGGTATTCATTGGACAAATATATTATACTAGAACTGGCATGTGATTACATTTTCTCGCAATTTGGGTGCATAGATCCTGAGAAATCACTACCCAGAACAACCACCTCTGGCCGTAATAACGGCCTTGATGCGCCAGGGGATTGAGTCAAACACAGCTTCGATGGCGTGTACAGGTACAGCTGTCCATCCAGCTTCAACACGATACCGCAGTTCATCAAGAGTAGTGACTGGCGTATTGTGACGAGCCAGTTGCACGGCCACCATTGACCAGACGCTTTCAGTTGGTGAGAGATCTGGAGAATGTGCTGGCCAGGGCAGCAGTCGAACATTTTCTGTATCCATAAAGGCCTGTACAGGACCTGCAACATGCGGTCGTGCATTATCCTGCCGAAATGTAGGGCTTCGCAGGGATCGAATGAAGGGTAGGGCCACGGGTCGTAACACGTCTGAAATGTAACGTCCACTGTTCAAACTGCGGTGTATGCGAACAAGAGGTGACCGAGACGTGTAACTAATGGCACCCCATACCATCACGCCGTGTGATACGCCAGTATGGCGATGACGAATACCCGCTTACAATGTGCGTTCACCGCGATGTCGCCAAACACGCGTGCGACCATCATGATGCTGTAAACAGAACCTGGATTCATCAGAAAAAATGACGTTGTGCCATTCGTGCACCCAGGTTCGTCGTTGAGTACACCATCGCAGGCGCTCCTGTCTGTGATGCAGCGTCAAGGGTAACCGTAGCGGTGGTCTCCGAGCCGATAGTCCATGCTGCTGCAAACGTCGTCGAACTGTTCGTGCAGATGGTTGTTGTCTTGCAACGTCCCCATCTGCTGACTCAGGGATCGAGACGTGGCTGCACGATCCGTTACAGCCATGCGGATAAGATGCCTGTCATCTCGACTGCTAGTGATACGAGGCCGTTGGGATCCAGCACGGCGTTCCGTATTACCCTCCTAAACCCACCGATTCCATATTCTGCTAACAGTCACTGGATCTCGACCAACGCGAGCAGCAATGTCGCGATACCATAAACCGGAATCGTGATAGGCTACAATCCGACCTTTATCAAAGTCGGAAACGTGATGGTAGGCATTGCTCGTCCTTACACGAGGCATCACAACAACGTTTCACCAGGCAACGCCGGTCAACTGCTGTTTGTGTATGAGAAATCGGTTGGAAACTTTCCCCATGTGAGCACGTTGTATGTGTCACCACCGGCGCCAACCTTGTGTGAATGCTCTGTAAAGCTAATCATTTGCATATCACTGCAGCTTCTTCTTGTCGATTAAATTTCGCGTCTGTAGCACGTCATCTTCGTGGTGTAGCAATTTTAATGGCCAGTAGTGTAGATTAAGAAATTAGACACTTCAAGTAGTAAATGAGCTTTGCTATTTGGGGAGCAAAATAACTGATGGCGGTCGCAGAGGATATAAAATGTAGACTGAAGAAGAGAAATTTTTTAACATCGAGTATAGATTTAAGTGTCAGGAAGTCGTTTCTGAAAGTATTTGTATGGAGTGTAGCCATGTATGGAAGTGAAACATGGACGATAACCATTTTGGACAAGAAGAGAATAGTAGCTTTCGAAATGTGGTGCTACAGAAGAATGCTGAAGATTAGATGGGTAGATCACGTAACTAATGAGGCGGTGCTGAATAGCATTGGGGAGAAGAGAAGTTTGTGGCACAACTTGACAAGAAGAAGGGATCGGTTGGTAGGACATGTTCTGAGGCATCAAAGGATCACAAATTTAGCATTCGAGGGCAGCGTGGAGGGTAAAAATCGTAGAGGGAGACCAAGACATTAATACGCTAAACATATTCAGAAGCTGTAGTAGTAATCCGGAGATGAAGAGGCTTCCACAGGTTAGAGTAGCCAGGAGAGGTGCATCAAACCAGTCTCTGGACTGAAGAGCACAACAACAACAATAACAACAACAAATTTGACTGTTTAAATATACTTAAATTATATAATTAGTAGTTTAACGTTGTGGAGAATAAATAAAACGAAGAAAAGAACAATAGTTTATGCGGGAGTCAGACGTGCGTGCACAAATTACCAGTCTATGCTTAGATCATTTGCGCAAAATGGAGTCAAATGAAAAAAAATCTCACATACACTCTATACTTTTGCAACACACTACGCGCAATTTCAAAGAAAAATACTGAGCTGGTGCTGTGAGCCATGTAGTAGCCGTAGTGTTGCAAGGGATTACGTCACATCAGAGCATGCACATTAGAAAACAGACAGCTGCGTCGCCTCTCTGTGTTTTTCCTAGTGTAGCTGATAGCCATTTCAGCTCTGGTTTCACTGGTGTCTGGTTGTTGCGGAGTGAGCATTAGAAAACATGATCTCGTCTATTTTATTTGCATACCAGCTCACATTCGAAGGGAAACGGCGTAATTTTAGTGCTATTCCTGTCTTGCATTCAAAGTGAAATGGCGTAACTTTAGTGCGACATTTACAGTGAGCCGTAGCACATTAGCACACGACAAGTGGCCGCTACTGATCCAGGCGTTGCAACTTTCACCATTTCTCCGTTTACGTACGTCATACGAGGTGGACTGATTATGTGGGTCAGTGTGAGAGTGAGGGGTAAGTGAGCGAGTGTAATTTTGTAGATTTACCCCTCACGCTGTGACAACATTTGCAGTCATTTCATCTATAATCATTTCTATTAATATCTGTAAAGACGATGACAGGCTCGACACTGAGCGGTGCTAAGCTCGAGACAAACACACACTACGTTATTTACCTTTGCAGTTCCAGTGGCCAGGAACACACATAAACGACACAAAACATGCGGATTTGGATTTATATGACATCATTACATTCGTGTCATCTTTACGAACAAGGTTCAAAAAATGGTTCAAATGGCTCTGAGCACTGTGGGACTTAACATCTGAGGTCATCAGTCCCCTAGAACGTAGAACTACTTAAACCTAATTAACCTATGAACATCACACACATCCATGCCTGAGGCAGGATTCGAGCCTGTGACCGTAGCAGTCGCGCGGTTCCGGACTGAAGCGCCTAGAACCGCTCGGCCACCGCAGCCGGCACGAACAAGGTGGCGGGGTTAATGATGTGGGGGGAACTTGCTGCTGACTCATGAGATGGAGGTGGGAGGCGTGGCCAGATTACCATTCGACCTTAGGGGGTCATATTGCGTTATAGAGGCAGGTGACATGCCTCCATCGCGTTATAGAGTCAGGAGACATGGCTGACTGTAAGAATGATGTGTGTGGGGGGATGAGTGTAACGGGGCTGAGCTCACCTGCTAAGATGATGGCTTTCTTATCTCTCTCCTCTCTTTCTGTTTCGTTCCTCCAGCTGTTGCGTATCATTGCTTCCCAAGCTTGTCTCGTCAGGATCGACGTCACGATCAGCAAGATGGCGTCCCCAAGCTGGAAAACAGAGCACAGCACTATTTAAAAGTCTCGCACACACACACACACACACACACACACACACACACACACACACGCTCTTCAGTAACTACAAGGTTTCTGATGTCCCTGTAATATTTAGAAACACACTACAGTTAGAGTCGTTGGAGAATATGATACCTGCAGTAATACTGACTTTGCGGGTAAAAAGTTTGCCTCACCCCGCATCGGTGTCAGAAGTACCATGCGGCTTTTCGCGGATGATGCTGTAGTATACAGAGAAGTTGCAGCATTAGAAAATTGCAGCGAAATGCAGGAAGATCTGCAGCGAATAGGCACTTGGTGCAGGGAGTGGCAACTGACACTTAACAGAGACAAATGTAATGTATTGCGAATACATAGAAAGAAGGCTCCTTTATTGTATGATTATATGATATCGGCACAAACACCGGTAGCAGTTACTTCTGTAAAATATCTGGGAGTATGCGTACGGAACGATTTGAAGTGGAATGATCATATAAAGTTAATTGTTGGTAAGGCAGGTACCAGGTTGAGATTCGTTGGGAGAGTCCTTAGAAAATGTAGTCCATCAACAAAGGAGGTGCCTTACAAAACACTCGTTTGATCTATACTCTATATATCTCATCAGTGTGGGATCCGCACCAGGTCGGGTTGACAGAGGAGATAGAGAAGATCCAAATAACAGCTGCGCGTTTCGTCACAGGGTTATTTGGTAACCGTGACAGCGTTACGGAGATGTTTAGCAAACTCAAGTGGCAGACTCTGCAAGAAAGGCTCTCTGTTCGAGAGGGTGCGTTTCTGGATGAGGTATCGAATATATTGCTTCCCCCTACTTATACCTCCCGAGGAGATCACAAATGTAAAATCAGAGAGATTCGAGCGCGCACGGAGGCTTTCTGGCAGTCGTTCTTCCCGCGAACCATACGCGACTGGAACAGGAAACGGAGGTAACGACAGTGGCACTTGAAGTGCCCTCCGCCACACACCGTTGGGTGGCTTGCGGAGTATAAATGTAGATGTAGATGTAGCTGTAGATATTCGTGGCTCTAACAACGTGAATCCAAAATAATATTACTTTGTCGTTAAAATTTAAAAGAGAGTATCAATATCACGATTTTTGTCAATTTTTTCCATTACAGAGAACCGATAATAGTGGTTTTTATTTTTAGAGTCGCCGTTGTTAAGTCATTGGGCTATGAGTATAGCTGTATTGCCGCGAAGGTCTTTGAGACATATATATGTGTGTAGCTGACAAATACAAAAGCTAAAGAACTAAAGACCGAGACCGCGACTTGGCGTCCTCCTGGTTATCTGCACAGTGACACGTAGAAATGGGAAGCGACTTTGACCTGTGTTTTCTACCTGACCTTCAATTCTCTTCCAAAATTTGCCCCCAACTTCCTTTAGTGCTTGTTCATTATGTGAATTTAACAGCATTGGTGGTAAGCAGCAACCCCATCTCACTCCCTTCTCTAGCACTGCAACCCTTACGTGTCCCTCGACTCTTAAGATTGCAATATGGGTTATATGCAATTTGTACATAAACTTTGACTCCCTGCTTATTAAAAGTGGCAATAAATTTCCTGATTGAGTCTGAAGTCATTATGAACATTTTGTGCACAACATCCGCTGAAGTTTCACTCTCTGTGTTTTACGTATCCTCGATAACTAGAATTGCAACAAATGCTTTCCATTGACCATTGTCAGAAACTTTTTGTGAATACAGGCTGTGTCAAAAGGTATTTTACAAGGCATGATGGATGTTATATGAGTACCATGTGAGCGTATTCTGTTAGTTAACTTGTTTTAGAATATGATTCGTTTCGTGATAGAATCTCTGAAACGTGAAGAAAAATGTAGGCAGTTTGGGCCAGCCGGCCGGTGTGGCCGTGCGGTTAAAGGCGCTTCAGTCTGGAACCGCGTGACCGCCACGGTCGCAGGTTCGAATCCTGCCTCGAGCATGGATGTGTGTCATGTCCTTAGGTTAGTTAGGTTTAAGTAGTTCTAAGTTCTAGGGGACTGATGACCACAGAAGTTAAGTCCCATAGTGCTCAGAGCCAGTTTGGGCCATGTAAGCTGGACAAAGAGTAAAGGAGATATTCAACATTACTGTCAGTGAACACCAATGCAACTCACTCACGGAAGGTGCTCAAGACGACCGTCAACAACTTCGATTCATTTTGTGTATCGGCTGATGATTTCTTGCCGATGCCTTGGAAAGATTCCCGGCATATCAAGGATGACTCCAGCTGCTACTTGTATTTGTGGCACAAGATCTTCCATATGTGTCTCATGCACCGTGGTTTTCGCGCACTCCCGGCCTGAAAATCCTGTGGTGTCAGGTTCAGTGAGTATGGGGGTCAAGAGTTCAGCAAAACATCATCAGGCAATACACTAAATGTATCTCAGCTGGTGGTGGTGATATGGAGCACTATGTGAGTGAATTTGGAGTGGTGTTACCTCACAGTAATACACACTGCCTCCCTTACTGTTACCTTGGGTGGCTCAGACTTCTTACGTCCTTCTCCACATTTCAGAAATGTTGGCACGCAAACGAAGCATTTGCGAACATAAGTTTATTTGGAAAATATGCTCACATACATGGTACCCACCTATCAGTCACCATGCCTTGTAACACAACCCCCTCGCCGTCGGAGGTTCGAGTCCTCCCTCGGGCATGGGTGTGTGTGTTGTCCTTAGCGTAAGTTAGTTTAAGTTAGATTAAATAGTGCGTAAGCCTAGGGACCAGTGACCTCTGCAATTTGGTCCCATGGTCCTCACCACTAATTTCCATTTCTTTCTCGTTGTATCATACCTATTTGATACACCCGGTATAACTTTCAAATATTGACCATGTCTGGTGGTAGTTTATCTGTGTTTTCCCCGTGTTTCTCCCTCCGTGTTTGCTGGTAAGTTTTCCCATAAGGTCCCGTGGTGTGGACAGTGTTGTTGTGGCTGACTTAGTACGAAAACATAGGGTACTGTAACGTCGGTCGGTATCACCAACAGCAGAAACAGCAACTACTCACCAGCCAGACCCAGGAAATCGTTGCCACGCCCTTGCGGAGATCGATGCAGAAGCAGACTTTGCCAACCCTGCAGCACATCCTTCAACACTGTCTCTCCTTTCTCCCTGCTGAAAATAAAATAAGTCTGTCAATGGTTTACTCATTCACAGATACTTACGTAGCTACACCGTTGGCGACTAAAATTACAACATCAAGACGACGGCATGGAACGAACGTCAGAATGTCATGAAGTGTTGTGGAGTGAGATTGTCAGCGCCATCCAGGATCTTAGCGGCTCCGTGCGAGTAGCGCTCGAGAGGATAAGCATAGACAGTGGTTTGATAAGTCTGGTAAATTTCTTGTTGCACTTTCATGGTTCGTAAGCTTTATTATTCCAAAGATCGAATAAATAATTTCAATAATATACAGCGTACAGTTCATTGTCGACAGCCGTCTAAATTGGTCATTGTGTCGTCTGCGATGGATAATAGAGAAAACAGTGTCTCGTGCTATTATTGAATATTTTCATTTGAAAGGTTTGACTGGAGAACAGATCAAAACGAACTGAAGTTAACGCGGACTCTGTGCCAACATTGATGATCATTCACTTTTGGAGTAATGAAAGAGAACGTGGTCAGACAAGCACCGAAGATGAAGCGCTCTGTGGCCGTCCAATCGATTCACCATAAAGGAAACCACTTACAAAATCCATGATATGGGCCGGCCGCTGTGGCCGAGCGGTTCTAGGCGTTTCAGTCCAGAAACTGCTCTGCTGCTACGGTCGCAGGTTCGAATCCTGCCTTGGGCATGGATATGTGTGATGTCCTTAGGTTAGTTAGGTTTAAGTAGTTCTAAGACTAGGGGACTGATGACCTTCGATGTTAAGTCCCATAGAGCTTAGAGCGATTTGAACCATTTGAAATTCTCCTATCGGTGTGTGCCAGCATAGTAAACATAAAATATGCTCGACTCCGGAGAGTTCTATTGATCAAGGATGTTGCACAATATCGGTATGTTCACTACGAAGATAATGGCCGACGACAGTAATGGCAAGAGAAGTTAACCAACATATTTACATCTACACAGAAACATCGCAAGCCACCGTACAGTGTATGGCGGAGGTTACCTTGCACAACTACTAGTAATTTCCCTTCCCGTTCCACTCACAAAAGGAGCGAGGCATAAACGACTGTCTACATGCCTCCGTGCGAGACCCCAGTTTTCTTGTCTTGGTGGTCCTCAGGCGAAATGCTCGTTGGTGGCAGTGGAATAGTCCTACAGTCACCTCCCAGTAACAAATCTAACAACCCGTTTCTGAACTGGTTCGGTGTATTCCTTTAATCTGACCGAGGCGGATCCCAAACACTCGAAGACTTAGCTACAACACCTTGCGATATATCAAACATCGTCATCAAGCAGCTAAAGATTCCTGTTTATCCTTTCCGCCAGATTATTAATGTATGTAGAGAGTAACAGGGTCATATCACATTTCCCTGGGACACTGACACCCCTGTCTCTGATGAACGCAATTTAGTCTGACAATCTATTTTTTATGAATCAACATGTAGTTATCATTCGATGGCGTATTCCGATTCCTGTGACTCTGTATGCCTAAAGATGCCAGCTTGCTCTCTAGAAAGTCGTTAATTGTTGTGTAATCAGATTTTAAGGTGATTAGTACAGGGTGTTTATAAATGAATATCGGGGTTTTAGCGCTTCAGTAATTGTAGCAACAGCTGCTTCAATCCAGTTCCTTAACTCAGGGAGGTCTGCTGGTAGCCGAGGCACGTACACACGATCATTGATGAAGCCCCATAGGAAAAAAATCTCATGGCGTTATGTCGGGTGAACGTGGAGGCCATGCAAAGCCAGTCCTGTCATTGGGCCCCTTGCGGCCTATCCAGCGCTTGGGTACAGTGAAGTTCAACCAATCGCGTACTTCGCTGCGTCAGTGAGGTGGCGCACCATTTTGCTGGAAAATGAGGTTCTCCATCCTATCTTCTTCCAACTGAGGGAAGACCCATTGCTCTTGTGTATCAAGGTAAGAAGTGCCAGTTACGGGTTCACCATAAAAGAAAGCCCCTTAAACTTTCCGCTGGGATACGGCACAAAAAACAGTCACTTTAGGGAAATCTCGTTGCATTTGTACCACCTTGTGAGGATTTTCTGAGCCCCAGATGCGCACATTGTGAGTGTTAACATGTCCACTAAGGTGAAAGGTCGATTCATCACTGAAGACAACATGATCCAGAAAATCTTCATTGTCATGAAGCAATATTTCGTTTATGAAGTTGGCACGTAATCCATGGTCTGCAGGCCTCAGAGCCTGTAATAACTGCAAATGGTAAGGACGTAGCTGTACGCGTTTTCTTAAAACTTTCCAAACAGTCGACATGGGAACTTGTAATTCACGACTCGCCTTCCGGATTGATTTCTTTGAACTATTAATTAGAGACTCTATCGCTCAGCAATCTCTTCATTAACTCTTGGTCGTCCTGTGCTCTTCCCTTTAAAAAGGCAGCTGGTATCTTCAAATTGACGATACCATTTACGAATGTTATAATCATTCGGAGGATCACAACCGAACTTCAGCCGGAACGCAGGTTGCACAGTAACTACAAATTCGGTCTTTGCAAACTGCAAAACACAAAACGCTCCTTGTTCACTAGTCGCCATCTTCGATACTACCACTGTCTAGCGGATTGCGGCGGAAACATTGCGCGCTGCACATGCACATTGGTGCCAAACACAACTGTTTGAGTTGCTCTGTCGTTTGACATATCATTTATAACTGTAAGTTTAATGTAATAAATATTATAAAGCAGTAAAACCCCGATATTCGTTTATAAACACCCTGTATTATCGTCGGAGTAACCTTCAGAAATGTTACCAGTACAAGTTTTAAATTGATCGAAAAAAAGAGCTAAATTGTGAATTACAGTGTAAAACTGGCTAATTTCATATGTAGAAGTTTCAGGAATAGGACTTTCTAGGAATCTTTAAGTGGGTATTGTATATTGTAACTGTGAGTTCATTTATTTATTTATTTATTATTAACACTGGGCTGACCTGTAATTATTTTCGTTCCTTCTTTTGCAGGTAAGCCTGATCCCATTTCTACCAGCCTTTGTGAGGTGACTGCCTGGTGAAGGCAGCGAGGGTATGTACTAAAACTCTTGTATGTGACGAAAATAGTGAGACACGCTTCAGATACAGCAGGAGTATCGCTTATGTGGTACGCACTTAAACATCTGATAAGTTAGTTCGGTTCTTTTACTGATAAGAGGGTCTATACAAGGGCGATGTACTTGAGGACAATATTATGGAAATGGAAGAGGATGTAGATGAAGATGAAATGGGAGATATGTTACTGCGTGAAGAGTTTGACAGAGCACTGAAGGACCTGAGTCGAAACAAGGCCCCCGGAGTAGACAACATTCCATTAGAACTACTGACAGCCTTGGGAGAGCCAGTCCTGACGAAACTCTACCATCTGTTGGCAAGATATATGAGACAGGCAAAATACCCTCAGACTTCAAGAATAATATGATAATTCCAATCCCAAAGAAAGTAGGTGTTGACAGATGTGAAAATTACCGAACTATCAGTTTAATAAGTCACAGCTGCAAAATACTAAAGCGAATTCTTTACAGACGACTGGAAAAACTGGTAGAGGCCGACCTTGGGGAAGATCAGTTTGGATTCCGTAGAAATGTTGGAACACGTGAGGCAATACTGACCCTACGACTTTTCTTAGAAGAAAGATTAAGGAAAGGCAAACCTACGTTTCTAGCATTTGTAGACTTAGAGAAAGCTTTTGACAATTTTGACTGGAATACTCTCTTTCAAATTCTGAAGGTGGCAGGGGTAAAATACAGGGAGCGAAAGGCTATTTACAATTTGCAGAGAAAGCAGAAGGCAGATATAAGAGTCGAGGGGTACGAAAGGGAAGCAGTGGTTGGGAAGGGAGTGAGACAGGGTTGTAGCCTATCCCCGATGTTATTCAATCTGTATATTGACCAAGCAGTAAAGGAAACAAAAGAAAAGTTCCGAGTAGGTATTAAAATCCATAGAGAAGAAATAAAAACTTTGAGGTACGCCGATAACATTGTAATTCTGTCAGAGACAGCAAAGGACTTGGAAGAGCAATTGAACGGAATGGACAGTGTTTTGAAAGGAGGATATAAGATGAACAAAAGCAAAACGAGGATAATGGAATGTAGTCGAAATAAGTCGGGTGATGCTGAGGGAATTAGATTAGGAAATGAGACACTTAAAGTAGTAAATGAGTTTTGCTATTTGGGGAGCAAAATAACTGATGATGGTCGAAGTAGAGAGGATGTAAAATGTAGAGTGGCAATGGCAAGGAAAGCGTTTCTGAAGAAGTGAAATTTGTTAACGTCGAGTATAGATTTAAACGTCAGGAAGTCGTTTCTGAAAGTATTTGTATGAAGTGTAGCCATGTATGGAAGTGAAACATGGACTATAAATAGTTTAGACAAGAAGAGAATAGAAGCTTTCGAAATGTAGTGCTACAAAAGATTGCTGAAGATTAGATGGGTAGATCACATAACTAATTATGAGGTATTGAATAGTATTGAGGAGAAGAGGAGCTTGTGGCAGAACCCGACTAGAAGAAGGGATCGGTTGGTTGGACATGTTCTGAGGCATCAAGGGATCACCAATTTAGCATTGGAGGGCAGCGTGGAGGGCAAAAATCGCAGAGGGAGGCCAAGAGATGAATACACTAAGCAGGTTCAGAAGGATGTAGGCTGCAGTAGGTACTGGGAGATGAAGAAGCTTGCACAGGATAGAGTAGAATGGAGAGCTGCATCAAACCAGTCTCAGGACTGAAGACCACCATACAACAAGAACAACAACAACAACAGTTGATAAGAAGCGCGAAATTTACAATTTCACTTGTGTGTGGTTTAGAGCCACACATCACTAAGGAGCTCTCGGTGCAGAAGCTGTTTGAGGGTAAATTCTGGGCCAATGATGTGCCGATTTGCGCCAGTTACTGTTCATGTTCGATAATGACCTGACAGACAACATTAATTCCACAGATTATGCAGTTACCTACAGCAAAATACTGTATGAAAAAATTTTCACAAATATTGAAACAGATAGTGACAGGATTTCAAAGTGACGCTAGAACGCATATAGCTTACGAGGTACAGCAATGTAAAATTCTGCACAAACCGAAATAGTACTGTGCGACAGCGGTGAGTCACAGATAGACTCGTTCAATTGATATAAATATCAGGATATGACAATTTGTGTTTATACGAAATGGAATGATTACACAGGCTCAAACATAAGTGCAGCAGGTGGCAGATTTCGGCTCATTGGTAGAACACAAGGGAAATGCAGTGAGTCGGTACTCCACACGTATATTCTCGGAAATTTCTTTCTCAAATTATGGATAGTTATAGATTTTGTAAGATAATTCTGAAATTCCCGTCAGATCAACAACGTTAATGGTAAACGAAATATGAAAACTGCGAAAGCAAAACGTCTCTACGGCTTTATGTACCGATCTTTCGCAAGTGTTCTGGAAGCGCACACTGTAGCCTAAGAGCTGGAGGCAGACACTTCGCCATTACAAGCGAGAAATTGCAAAATCCACTGAAGATGCCTTTAATTTTCAAGGAGAAACGTCTCTGGAGAATAAATAAACATTGCTACAGAGAGAAAAAGTGCGCCTGAAGCTGTAAAACGAAATAATTAAACTTGTTACGCACTGTGTGTTTTGTCATCTAGCTTCCGGCGCCGATAAAGCTAAATGCGTTCCTTTAAACGCGTCGTGCCAAAGAGAGGTGCGGTTGCTGTACGATACCTAATGTTCAGCTGGTAGCAGCCTTATGATGTCAGGCGATGGCAGTAATGACTCGCGTTGTGAGCAACTGGTCCAGCGGAGAGCGTTCATGTCGTCACCCACCTGTTGTCACTGGCTTGTCCTCCCTCTACTCGTTGCTACGGCCCGTCCACGCAACCTTCCTGCGACGCTGAACAGGCGAGACTGGCTTCGAGCCAAGCCTCTCTGGTGTGTATTTCCTCCCTCCTCACCCCCCCCCCCCCCACCCAGTTCCCCTCCTCACACAGTGGTCAGTACGCCACTACAGACCAAGACAATGAGTCACGGAATTCGCACAAAGCCGTTCCGCAACTTCGCCACTGCAGCCATGCCAAGCGGCTGACCTATATAAACACACTGCGAAACGATTGTCTGTTGTTTTGTTTATTTGGAGTCGATAAGCACTTGCAAAATATAGATGAGGTAATACTTCGGAGCTTAATTTGGTGCTATAAAAATGGGAAGTCGTTTGTAATCTGAGAGGAATAATATGGGACGAAATAAAATGTTTTTCCTCCTTTTAGGCAGTTTGGCGTTCATGAGATAGAGAGATGGAAAGCCACTCTCTTCAGAGCGTATTAGAATAGTCTGTACTCCCACGTCTGTATAAGCAGTCAAAGCCAGGAAACCAAGAAAAGTATGAGGCAACGACGTACATCGTGACCACCCACCTTTATTGGAATGGGAATGAGAGAAGTAAAAGAACTGTTGTTATTTGTCAAGAACAAAAAATTTGCAGAATGAGATTCATTGCTCGTGCAGAAGTAGAGTTTCGCTCTACGAAAACTACAGTTCCGTAGTTTCTTGCAATTCATAAGTGACGTACTAAATGGTAGCATTATCCATGATATTTGTAACACTGCCGCGCGAGATTAGCCGAGCGGTCTTATGCGCTGCAGTCATGGACTGTGCGGCTGGTCCCGGCGGAGGTTCGAGTCCTCCCCCGGGCATGGGTGTGTGTGTTTGTCCTTAGGATAATTTAGGTTAAGTAGTGTGTAAGCTTAGGGACTGATGACGTTAGCAGTTAAGTCCCATAAGGTTTCACACACATTCGAACATTTTCTTTTTTTTTTTTTTTTTTTGTAACAATGGTAGAGAAATTAACATAAATTAATTTATGAGAGAGAAACTGGGAGCCGATGACTTCCCTTTGAGGTTTATTCGTTTTGCACGTTGTTAGTACCGCACATCATTCAGTGTTAGTCCGGCGTGTATTTTATGTGCTTAAAAAATACAAAAAATGGTTCAAATGGTCTGAGCACTATGGGACTTAACATCTAAGGTCATCAGTCCCCTAGAACTTCGAACTACTTAAACCCAACTAACCTAAGGACATCACACACATCCATGCCCGAGGCAGGATTCGAACCTGCGACCGCAGCGGTCACGCAGTTCCAGACTGTAGCGCCTACAACCGCTAGGCCACTCCTAAAAAATACAAATTGAACTTACTAAGTAATAATAACTAGTTGTTTACGCAACTTCTGCGCTTATATTTAACTAAAACAGTTAGTTTTGACGCAAGTAAAGTTCACATGGATAAACATAGAAAACTATATATTAATTGTTGTTATTCTGTATGCAATAAAACGTACTTCATCATTATCAAACAAAAGAATATCCCGTTATTTTTGATAAGTACCAAAGTTGCTTATGAATAACACAAACATATTTTATATTAACTCGAACAAGCATTGAAGCAGTGTTTGATATACCGGGTGATCAAAAAGTCGATATAAATTTGAAAACTGAATAAATCACGGCATAATGTAGATAGAGAGGTACAAATTGACACACATGCTTGGAATGACGTGGGGTTTTATTAGAACAAAAAAAAATACAAAAGTTCAAAAAATGTCCGACAGATGGCGCTTCATATGATCAGAATAGCAATAATTAGCATAACAGAGTAAGACAAAGATGTTCTTTACAGGAAATGCTCAATATGTCCACCATTATTCCTCAACAATAGCTGTAGTCGAGGAATAATGTCGTGAACAGCACTGTAATGCATGTCCGGAGCTATGGTGAGGCACTGGCATCGGATGTTGTCTTTCAGCATCCCTAGAGACGTTGGTCGATCACGATACACTTGTGACTTCAGGTAACCCCAAAGCCAATAATCGCACGAACTGAGGTCTGGGGACCTGAGAGGCCAACCATGACGGAAGTGGCGGCCGAGCACACTATCATCACCAAACGACGAGTGCAAGATATCTTTCACGCGTCTAGCAATATGGGGTGTTTTTTTTTTGTTCTAATAAAACCCCATGTCATTCCAAGCATGTGTGTCAATTTTTACCTCTCTATCTACATTATTGCGTGGTTAATTAAGTTTTCAAATTTATACTGACTTTCTGGTCACCCGGTATTTTTGTTTTGCGTTTTCTTTTAATTTTTTTATGAATAACTGAAACTGTTTTATATAAGCTCGGTGAACTATTGAAACAATGTTCGATGTATTTTTGCTTTGCGTTTTTTTTTTTTTTTTTTTTTTTTTTGTGGAAACTGCGATTTCTAGCGCTACCTGATAGCTATGTATTGCTTTATATTTTTACTACAGCATCCCTTTGTTTCACGTTACAAATTAACGAAAAATACCTGATTTAAACATTGACAGCCGCGCGGGATTAGCCGAGCGGTTAAGGCGCTGCAGTCATGGACTGTGCGGCTGGTCCCGGCGGAGGTTCGAGTCCTCCCTTGGGCATGGGTGTGTGTGTTTGTCCTTAGGATAATTTAGGTTAAGTAGGGTGTAAGCTTAGGGACTGATGACCTTAGCAGTTAAGTCCCATAAGATTTCACACACATTTGAACATTTTTTTAAACATTGACAGTTTCAATTCTGCTATAAATACTGCTTATTTTTAAGAAGCAAACAGGAGAATAACAACATAGAACAAAAATGTTCCGTTGGTTACGCGGCCCTTCATAGATTCTCACTCAGTTTCCAGACGGTTCACCGTTTTTGCTTTCTAGGGAACCGAGTAAATCACTGATCGCATATGGGAACAAAGAGATCCAAATCATGTAACGTCTGAGAGGTATGCAACACACTTAACGTACAGGTATTGTCGTTATGATTTTAACTAACCAAGGCTACTAGGAAAACTACTGTAATCTACAAATTGGTTCAAATGGCTCTGAGCACTATGGGACTTAACTTCTAAGGTCATCAGTCTCCTAGAACTTAGAACTACTTAAACTTAACTAACTTAAGGACAGCACACACATCCATGCCCGAGACAGGATTCGAACCTGCGACCGTAGCGGTCACGCGGTTCCAGACTGTAGCGCCTAGACCCGCACGGCCACCCCGGCCGGCTGTAATCTACACTTACATATGATAGCTTATGGTAGTTTTACATCTCTGGTCACCAATCATATTTATTTCTACATTGAAAAGGGGACTGGCGCAGCAGTGATGATACCTGAAAGTGAACAGAATCTGCGTTTTCTGATAGGTTTAATGCATCATGTGATTGCTATAGATTAAGATAAGCGGATAACTTAAAAGGAAACGTCACGTATGGAGATGTTCGAGAACTAAAACCGAAAAAGAAGATTTTGAAGAGATGTACACATTTTGGAACCTGGGAAGAACAACAGAAACAGATAAACATGAAACCTACACACAAAGTGGACAAGTAAGGACAATACCAAAAGGGCTTCTATAAGAATATATAGCGGCTGATGTCCAAAAATGTAAAAATTATGCCTAGTTTCGAATGTATAAAAATGAAATCAGTAAAAAAACTCGCGAATCGAACTACAATCAGTGTAAGTTATCAGAAAGTGCCTGGCAATCACGTGATTGTTTTCATAATAACTTCGATTTGAACTTAAAAGCATCGTGACACAATTTATTTCTCGTTTTACAGGATTTTAAATGAAACTATTATGGCGTCCCTACTGTGAATTGTGTATACCACATGCATTGAGATTTAATTATTAAATTAAGAATGAACTTGCAAATTGCGACTACTGTTCCGTATCATCTTCAGACTATTTCAGAACAAATAAAAATGATCGCCATACCGGGACTCGAACCCAGATTTTCCGCTAAACGTGAGCGTTCGTCTTTACCATTCCGGATATCCAAGCATGCTTCCAGTAGCGGCCCAAATGTCCATTTGTCCTGGTGTCAACTCTCTCCTGAGCTCGCACTATGTTATAGTGATTCCCGTGCTGGGCGAGACACTGTTTTCTCTCGAGATCTGAGCCATTCCTGGAAGTCTCCTCGGTTAGTCAAAGTGGTTTAGGTCAATACCCGCGACAAGCTAATATAGAACTATAATCCGGATTTCTTAATTGAATCCTGCTGTTGGTCGACGCTGTGTGTCAATACACTGCATTGTAATAATTATTTGATGTTGACATTAGCATGAGATGTGTCATTACACACACCAAAAAGAGTTTTGCATCACCTCGGTTCCGAGAGTTCCGGAACGTGTACAGAAAATTGGAATAGAGCTCAACACCATTTCCGCCCTTTTTATTGCTCATGAAAACCACACATTGCATGTTGTACCACCATACAGCGACAACTTCAGATGTGGTGGTCCAGATTGCTGTACACACTGGCACCTCTAATACGAAGCAGCAAGTCCTCTTGCATTGTTCATGTCTGTATTCGTCGTGGCATAGTATGCACAAGTTCATGAAGGTACTGTTGGTCCAGATTGCCCCACTTCTCAACCGCGATTCAGCGTAGATCCCTTAGAGCGGTTGGTGGGTCACGTCGTCCTTAAACAGCCCTTTTGAATCTATCTCAGCCATGTTCGATAGGGTTCATGTCTGGAGAACATGCTGGTCACACTATTCGAGCGATGTCACTATCGCCGGAGTGGCCGAGCGGTTCTAGGCGCTACAGTATGGAACCGCGCGACCACTACGGTCGCAGATTCGAATCCTGCCTCGAGCATGGATGTGTGTGATGTACTTAGGTTAGTTAGGTTTAAGTAGTTCTAGGTTCTAGGGGACTGATGACCTCAGAAGTGAAGTCCCATAGTGCTCAGAGCCATTTTTGATGTCATTATTCCGAAGAAAGTCATCCACAAGATGTGCACGATGGGGGCGCGAATTGTCGTCCATGAAGACGAATACCTTTCCAATATGCGGCCGATATGGTTGCACTATAGGTCGGAGGATGGTGTTCACCTATCGTACAGCAGTTACGTCGCCTTCCATGACCACCAGCGGCGTACGGCGGCTCAACTTAATGCCGTCCCCAAAACAGCAGGGAACCTCCACCTTGCTGCATTCGCTGGACGGTGCGTCTAAGGCGTCAGGGTTGCCTCTAAACACGTCTCCGGCAATTGTCTGGTCGAAGGCATATGCGACTCTCATCGCTGAAGAGAACGTGATGCCAATCCTGAGTGGGTCAATCGGCATGTTGTTGGGCCCATCTGTACCGCGCTGCATGGTGTCGTGGCTGCGAAGATGGACCTCGCCATGGACGTCGGGAGTGGAGTCGCGCATCATGCAGGTTTTGAGTCGTAGAACGACGTCCTGTGGCTGCACGAAAAGCATCATTCAACACGATGGCGTTGCTGTCAGGGTTCCTCCGAGCCATAATCCGTAGGTAGCGGTCATCCACTGCAGTAGTAGTCCTTGGTCGGGCAGAGCGAGGCATGTCATGGACAGTTCCTGTCTCTCTGTAGATGCAGATGTAAAAAATGGTTCAAATGGCTCTGAGCACTATGGGACAACATCTGAGGTCATCAGTCCCCTAGACTTACAACTACATAAACCTAACTAACGTAAGAACATCACACACATCCATGCCCGAGGCAGGATTCGAAGCTGCGACCGTAGTAGCAGCGTAGTTCCGGACTGAAGCGCCTAGAACCGCTCGGCCACCGCGGCAGATGCAAGATGTAGATGCAATTCACATAAATAACGGGTCGCTAATGGTGCGCCCAATAGCGAATCAGATGGGTTCCATAGGATTTGGTAGCCGAGAGGTCAACATGAGTTCACTATAATGCTGCTCGTATCGCTGCAGCATGCATCTGGCTCCGAGACACGGACAGTTACAGGCTGAAAGAAGGCATCGCCGTCGAGGAAGACATTAAGCATTTAAGAGTGCAGGTTGTGATGTTACAAAATAAGAGTGATGTTGTTATTCAATGGAAAGTTGGAAATTGAGATTTAGCTTACTATTTTATCAATCACAATTGGCGTAAGAATCATGGATTGACAATTGTCATAAAGTATTGCATTATGAGATGTGATTAGTTTTTACTTGCAGTTTCGCGTGGCTTGAGGCAGTCACAACTAGCGTGCTATTGATTAAGAAATTGCGTTATCGTCTTTCTAATTACTTCATGATCGTAGATACGATTATACCCGGTTGTGAAGTTATTGTTATGACAAAGCAATTTCCTAAGGGACCAGAAAGTTCTTAAGGGCGCAAAAACAATTGTAACACCACACAAAAGGGAAATTCGATATTAAAGCTGATGGAAGAAGACGATAAAACAGTTTTCTTTTTATCAATGTAACACGCACATTGGACTGCTGATCTTGGTGTCTGTAATATTAGCAAAATGCATAATTAAAATGAAAATAATACTGAGGAGATAATAGGAATGAGCACTGCTAAATGATTCAGTATTCCCAGAACAAATATTTATTATAACTAAAACTTATATCGTACCTTAAGCTTAGTACTACAATGACGGTAGATTTTTATGTCCGGATCATGTCCATTGAGCGCTCTTTTATATGGCCATTGTCTTCTTTGAGTCGCTCGTGCGTCGTCACGGTAAGTTATAACAGTTCTTTACACTTCACTCAAACTTAGACATAACACGTTTTTATACATTTAGTAAAAATTAGATCAGACTGCCACAAATCTGCGTCCGTCTTACTTGAGAAAAACAGTACAAGTCTTTTTAGCGCTCAAGGCTTCATTTGTTCTCCAGCGAACAAAATAGTGAAGGATCGCATATCTATCCGTATTTTTCTGTTTGCCGCCCAAAGACGACGAATTACATTATTTAGAAAATTCCACCGTCGCCATGCGACGCCTCATTATACATTAATCATTATTTACAAACAAGTATCTGCCTTCTGGCTGAAAGTATTAACTACTCGTATTTGCTGTTTTAATGTAGTCAAAAATAGCGAATATCACAAGGTGGTTCGCAACTTTCAGCGTGTCTTCGATTACTACCACAGGTCCCATGTAAGCGCTGGAGTAAGTCTCCCGTAGCATAACACTGCTCCCACCCAGGCTGCGTCCGTGGAGCGCTGCACGTTTCGAGCCGCCATGCACCTCCATGAAAGCGTTTGTGGGGACGACCGTCGACCTAGTATAGCAAAAATGTGATTCACCCGAAGAGGCGACACGTTTCCACTGATCGACGGTCGAATCCCGATGGTCCCGTGCCCACTGTAATCGTAATTGACGACGCTGTTGGGTCAACATGTGAAGACGTACGGGTTGTGTGCTGCGGAGCTCCGTGTTCAACAATGTGCGATGAACGGTGTGCTCCGAAACACTCGTGCGTGCACCAGTGAGACGCTCTGCTAAACCCGCAGGACAGGACAAGTAGTAGGAATTGTGAGAAGGGGCCAGAATGAGCGGCTGTCAGTTACACTCCAAACATGACACTTTATTTAGTTGTCCAAACATTACAATGCAACTTCTAAGCTTGACTATCGACAGAAAACGTCTTTAATTCTAAAACGGCTGAAGGCCCATGAATTAAATACAACTGATATATATATATCGACAGAATGGTCTAGGCTTTAACTTAAAACAGTAGTCCGCAGCTCGTGGTCGTGCGGCAGCGTTCTCGCTTCCCACGCCCGGGTTCCCGGGTTCGATTCCCGGCGGGGTCAGGGATTTTCTCTGCCTCGTGATGACTGGGTGTTGTGTGATGTCCTTAGGTTAGTTAGGTTTAAGTCGTTCTAAGTTCTAGGGGAATGATGACCATAGATGTTAAGTCCCATAGTGCTCAGAGCCATTTGAACCAGAAATAGTATTTAAGGCCAAGCTATGTAAGACTTTGACTAGTCAGATAGACTAAGTTTTTAAAAGTGGCTGAAGGCCCATAAATTTAAAACAACATAACTACAATAACCTTTCAATAAGCAGAGGGCCCAAGCTTTATGACCAATAAGAAACCTTACTTCAAACGGCTGAAGGACTGTTTGCAAAAAAAAAAGAAAAAACTGCAACCAATTTTCCAAGGCAGAAGGCCCAAAGCTTTTAACCTTAAATAGTATTTAAGCCCAAGTGATGTAAGACTTGATAAGTAAGAATCCAAAATTTTAAAGCGGCCGAAGGCCCATCATTTTAAGAACAACACAACTATAATAAATTTTCAACAGGCAGAAGGCCCACAGCTTTATCTTGAAAAAATGTAATACCTGATAAATAAGAACCTTAAAACTTAAAAGTGGCTGAAGGCCCATGCCTTTTAAAAACAATACAACGACAATAAATTTTCAACAGGTAGAATGCCCACAGCTTTATGCTCAAATGTGTAATACTTCATAAGTAGGATCCCTAAAACTTAAAGCAGCTGACGGCCGATGCTTTTAAAAACAAAACAATAAATTTTCAACAGGCAGAAGGCCCAAGCTTTATCTTCAGACAGCGTAAGACTTGCCCAATTTAGAAAAACTTAGTTTTAAAACAGCTGAAGGCCTTTGTTTTTAAAAACACAATTACAGGCATACAAATTCCAACCATCAGCTATGAGCCATTAAAATACACAATTCAACGCTAATAAGAAGGCAGTTTAGGCAACGGCGCTCAGAAGTTTCCAGGGGGCTCGGTCTGCCCTTGAAATCTTAACGCCGGCCAGTGTGGCCTAGCGGTTCTAGGCGCTTCAGTCTGGAGCCGCGCGACCGCTACAGTCGCAGGTTCGAATCCTGCCTCGGGCATGGATGTGTGTGCTGTCCTTAAGTTAGTTAGGTTTAAGTAGTTCTAAGTTGTAGGGGACTGATGACCTCAGATGTTAAGTCCCATAGTGCTCAGAGCCATGTGAACCATTTTTGAAATCTTAACGTTCGCTTAGGTGAGACAAGAAGTCGGCACAACTACACTCGATCCGCTGGCAACACAACCAAGAGACAGTCAGGGACTCACCGACAAGACGACTTGCTAACCACCGACCAGTATACGACAATTCCAAAGCCAAAACGTTACAGCCATAGCCGCCCACAACCAAAAATACATTAAGCTGTCAAAAACTACACACCATGTTGGACAGCGACAACAGGTGAGGAAAGGACACTGCCTGAATTTACGTCAGTAACCAGGGCAGGTAACCGGAACATTAACAGCCACATGGCAGAAAATTCCGCTGGCGCACTTGAATCTCAAACCGACAAATATAGTTAATTCCACCACACGGTGGCTAAATCTTCACCAACTCGAAGACTCGCTGTTGCTCCCAGGAATACCGCCAACCGCGAGGCACCAACCAAGGGGACAACGTGAACAGATGTGGCTTCGGTAATTAAATCACCACTCAACTTTGATGTCCTGGGTCGGTGAGCCACGAACCTCGTAGCACTCGGAACAGCCCCCACACGCTCCGACTTTGCGTAGAGACCGCCAGCGGGCCCAGCCGACTGCGCCGTGTGGAGACTTGCTTGCTGATCCGCTCCAACCGACCAACTGGCCGCATACCGCCAAGCCGGAACTACAAGCACCGGACCAAAGATGGTACACGGTGCAAATATCGATGCACGCAGCTGCTGCCACACGTAGGAAGAGGAGGAACCACGGCAGAACCGGAGTAACCGCGGGAAACCAGATGCAGAGTAACAGCCAAGTTCTAAAGCAACGCATAAGCTGGGGTCAGCACGGCTCAACCAGCATTGTGCTCTTTCAGCAGAGATGCCACAGAGCTATATATTTGTTAATTTGCAGAGCAGATAAGACTCCGAACCCCACGTTCCGCCAAGAGACTTGGACGTCCAACCGTTTGCCGCCTCTTGGTAGTCCAATTGTCTTTTCACCTCCGTCCGTAGATGGTCGTGACAGTAGCACGTGAATATTCGACCAGTTTCGCCGTTTTAGACATTCTCGTTCACAGGCTCTGCGTGGTAATAATCTGCCCCTTGTCAGTGTCGCTTATCTCAACGGATTTCCCCATTTGCAGCCCATATCTTCGCTAGGGTGATCCCCCGTCAATGTCTGCTCCGTCTACATACTTTTGTTACGCGTCACGTGCCTGCCAGGCCACCAGGCGGCATCCAGCATCTCAGTGGGCGGTGCTCAAAATGTTTTGGCTTATCAGTGTATATTCAACACTAGCTGTTACCCACACCTGCACTCACATGTCAGTACTTTTGCTATGGTGACTGGTGTTGAGAAAGCAAGCCATCGTATGTGCAGTAATATCAGCTGCCCTCATGTGTCCGCCTATTTGGGTAAGCATAGTTCGCATTGTGCACCCTGCACCAAACTATCCCTATGCACAACAATATGGCATGCCCAGTATCGCCGCCAAGTGGTGTCCACAAAAGGACATTGCATCTATACGTTATAGGAGATGTACATCACGCAACAAATAAAGTATTTGGTCAAAAAGATTTTGGGTTTGCAGCCGGTCATCCTAAAGTTCATTGCACGATATTTCGGCTGGACAACTGCCAGCCATCTTCAGGTGTGCTGATCGAGGACTGACGAAGACTTTTTTTTTTTCTTTATAGGTATTTCAATTCCCCATCGGGGCAGGCTGGCAGCAGCATATGCGCTGCTCTTCGGCCGAAAGACATAGAACAAACAATAGAAGACATTTAAAAATAACAAAGGAGAGAATGTGGTGAACACAGATATAAAAAAGGGGGAACATCATGGAAGGCAGTAGAGAAAAAACGGGGTGACTGTAAAATGGAGATAAAAATTGGTTAAAAGTAGCACACACAGAAGGCCACACACTGCGACAATTAAAAGAACACAAGGCACAGCATGACTGGAGCATAAAAGGTATCGACGGATGGCGTAGCACAGAACAAACACTGACGGCAAACCTCAAGGCAGTACACAATTAAAATCACACCTCTTGACGCACAGGTGAAACAGCACAAAACACAACACTGATGTGGCACACTGGCGATCAAAACGGAGGATCTGCCAGGCGCAATGAGATGAGGGAGACCGCAAGAGAGGGAGGGGTGGAGAGGGGGGAGATGGGCGGGGGGCGCGCTGAAGAGCGCCAGGTAGGGAGGAATGTGGGAAGGAAAGAGACAAGTATGGGGTGCAGGGTCTCAGGGGGGGAAGGAGGAAAATCCGCTCTGGGAGAAGGAGGAGAGAGAAAAAAGGGGGCCCTGGGGGGGGGGGGGGGGGAACAAGGCCAGGTTATAGTTGGAAGGAAGGGTAGATGTCACGGCGAAGTTCGTCATCCAGGAGGGGGAGGCGTTTGAAATTGCCCTGATGAAGGAGATATAGGGTGTGGAGGTGGAGAGAGGGACGGATACAGCGATAGAGGCGCGGCAACGGGTGGGGGGGTGGAGAGGAAGGAGGGAACCAAGGGTGGAGGGGGATCAAGCCTGCAGACAATGTAAAGGATGCGGAGATGTTGGAGGAACAGGAGGAGGTGGGGGAAGGGGATCAGTTCATACAGGTGGAGGTGAGCTGAATGGGATGACCTTAAAGGGTGAGGTAGAAATCATGGAGGCGAAAGGAACGAGTGGTGCGGCCTATGACGATTGCCTGGGTTTTGGAGGGGTTGAGACTGGTTACACCAAGTGGTGAACTGGTTAAGGTGGGTTTGGAGGGTACGTTGGGACCGTTGAAGGGTAGGATAGAGAGCCAGGAAGGCGATGTCATCAGCATACTGGAGAAGGTGGACTGGTGGGGGTGGCTTGGGCATATCAGCCGTATACAAGAGATAAAGGAGAGGGGAGAGGACAGAACCCTGGGGGACGCCAGCCGTGGGATGAAAGATACAGGAGTTGGTGTTGTGGAGGGTGACATAGGAAGGACGTTGCGAGAGGAAGGAAGCGACCAGACGGACAAAATTGATAGGCAGGGCGTAGGTTTGGAGTTTAAAGAGGAGACCGGGATGCCATACACGGTCATAGGCATTTTGGAGGTCAAGGGAAACAAAAATGGCGGAGCGACGGGAGTTGAGCTGGAGGGATGGAAGGTGAACGAGGTGGAAGAGTTGGTCTTCAGCAGAGAAGGAGGGTCGGAAGCCACACTGGGTAAGGGGGAGGAGGTGGTGTTGAGCAAGGTGCTGATGGATACGGTGGGAGAGGATGGATTCAAAGACCTTACTGAAGACGGAGGTGAGGCAGATGGGACGATAGGAAGAGGCAGCAGAAGGGGGTTTGTTGGGTTTGAGGAATAAGAGGACGCGGGAGGTCTTCCACAGGTCAGGGTAGAAGCCAGTAGAGAGGATGACATTATAGAGATGGGCGAGGACAGTCAGGAAGGAATAGGGGCTTTCTCGAAGGTGACGGTAGGTGACACAGTCGTGACCAGGGGCCGTGTTGCGTTTGGACCGGAGGATAAGTTTAATGTCTTGTGTTTATGTCGGAGACATTAGACATCGTGAGAGAGCAGAATGGGGCGCTCCGCGGAACTCACGGACTTCGACCATGATCAGGTGATAGGGTGTCACTTGTGTCATACGTCTGTAAGCGAGATTTCCACACTCCTAAACATCCCTAGGTCCACTGTTTCCGATATGATGGTGAAGTGGAAACGTGAAGGGACACGTACAGCACAAAAGCGTACAGGCCGACCTTGTCTGTTGGCTGACAGAGACCGCCGACAGTTAAAAGGGTCGTAATGTGTAATAGGCAGACATCTATCCAGACCATCTCACACGGGAATTCCAAACTGCATCAGGATCCACTGCAAATCATATGACAGTTAGGCGGGAGGTGAGAAAACTTGGATTTCATGGTCGAGCGGCTGCTCATAAGACACACATCACGCCGGTAAATGCCAAACGACGTCTCGCATCGTGTAAGGAACGTAAACACTGCACGATTGAAGAATGGAAAAACGTTGTGTGGAGTGACGAATCACGGTACACGATATGGCGATCTGATGGCAGGGTGTGGGTATGGCAGATGCCCGGTGAACGTCATCTGACAGCATGTGTAGTGACAACAGTAAAACTTGGAGGCGGTGGTGTTATGGTGCACCCCTTGTTTCTTTGCGTGGCACTATCACAGCACAGGTCTACATTGATGTTTTAAGCACCTTCTAGCTTCCCACTGTTGAAGAGCAATTCGGGGATGGCAAATCTTTCAAGACGGTCGAGCATCTGTTCATAACGCACGGCCTGTGGCGGAGTGGTTACACGACAATAACATCCCTGTAACAGAATGTCCTGCACAGAGTCCTGACCTGAATCTTATAGAACACCTTTGCGGTGTTTTGGGACGCCGACTTCGTGACTGACCTCACCGACTGACATCGATACCTCTCCTCAGTGGCAGCACTCCGTGAAAAATGGGCTGCCATTCCCCACGAAACCTTCCAGCACCTGACTGAACGTATGCCTGCGAGAGTGGAAGCTGTCATCAAGGATAAGGGTGGGCCAACACCATGTTGAATTCCAGCATTACCGATGGAGGGCGCCACACGAAATTGTAAATCATTTTTAGACAGGTGTCCGGATACTTTTGATCACATAGTGTACGTCTTGAAATTTGTGCAGGTTTTCGTCAGCATCATAGTCAAAGCCAACTCGTGTCACAGCCCAAATGTTTGAAATATGACACTTGCTCACTTAATTTGTTGTTGACTACTGTTTCCTGCAGTACTGGGTAGTTACTATGAAGGTCATTACTTTCATCTCCTGTCATGAATTTTTTAGATTATATTTAATTCAGATAGTGTACTGGTATCTGGAGGTAGTCTTCATTTTGATGTATTATTACCGTGTCATCTGTGAATAGTAAAGCACTTAGATTAGGGTGTTCACATAATTTAATTATCTGATTTCCGGACGCTATCGACATAAATGTTGAAAAGAATGGGTGAAAGAGAAAACCTCCGTGTCATTCCATGATTGATTTTTCTCTGTTTTGTTCTTTTCTCTCCTGAATTTATTACTTGCTGTCCCTCTATAATTTTTACTACACCCTCCCAACTCCACACTCCCAGTCAAAAACTTTCCATTCTTTGACGTCTCAGAATGTGTCCTATCAATCGATCACTTCTTTTAGTCAGGTTTTCCGATTTTTTTCTCCGCTGTTAGATTATGTAATACCTCATCTGTCATTCGATCTATCCGGCATTCCACTGTACCAACACTAATCAAAAGCTTCTACCCCCTTCGCTGTTTATCGTCAACATTTCATTTTCATGTGGAAATGACTATTAGCGGTATAGGGTGCCCTCCGCCAAGCACCGTTCGTGGCTTACGGAGTATCTGTGCAGAATCAGATGTAGATACAAGGCTCACTCAAATACTTCCCGAAAACACTTCTTAACATTTAAACTTACGTTAGATGGACCGATGATCTCAGCAGTTTGGTTCAAATGGCTCTGAGCACTATGGGACTTAACATCTATGGTCATAAGTCCCCTAGAACTTAGAACTACTTAAACCTAACTAACCTAAGGACATCACACACATCCATGCCCGAGGCAGGATTCGAACCTGCCACCGTAGCGGTCGCGCATTTCCAGACTGTAGCGCCTAGAACCGCTAGACCACCGCGGCCGGCAGCAGTTTGGTCTCATAGGAAACTACCACTACGACGTTAGGTGTTAGGTAATTACTCTTCCCGTGAAATGCTTTTCTTGCTGTTATCAGCCCACATTTTATATCCTCTCTACTTCGGGTTCCATCAGTTATTTTGCTGTCAAAATACCAAAACTCATCTACTACTTTTAGTCTCGTATTTTCAGCAGTGCCTGATTTAAATAAACTGCATTTTACTTTTGCTGATGTTCAAGACACTACCCATTGTACTCAGTTGTTCTTGAAGATCCTTTGCTTTCCCTTCTGGAATTACAATTTCGAATTGGCAAACTTCAAACTTTTTACTTATTCTCCCTACATTTAAATTGCTTTCCAAATTTCACCTTGGTTTCCTATTGTACTCGCTCAATCTACTGACTGCTTAACATGAAGCGTAGGCCACAACCATGACTCTGTCCTTTCTCCATTTCTCAGCTACTGCTCCTTCCCTTTCATCTCCAGTAGGATATATACAATCTACCGTGCCCTCTTGGGTTCTTCACAGATCATGCTGTCATTCACTGAAAAGTAGGGTCCTCATAACAGTAAAACGAATTGCATCCTGATTTAGACAAGATACCTGATTGACGCAAAAATTGGCAGTTGACCCTACACAACAAAAAATGTGAGGTACTCCACATGAGTACTAAAAAACTTCCTTTAAAAATCAGTTACACAATAAATAACCAAAATTTAAAGGTTGTAGGTGCAATGAAATACCCACAGATTGCAATTAGAAAAAACTTAAAATAAAGTGGGACCATCGCATAGAAAATGCTATAGGGAATGTGAACCAATGACTGTTTTTTATTGGAAGATCCTTATGGAATGCAACAAATCTAGTAAAGAGATTGCCTGCTCTACACTTGTCTGCCCTCATCTGGGGTACTGCTGCATGGTGTGGGGTCCTTACCCGATAGGACTTATGGAGGATGTCACAACTATTCAAAGAAATAGATTGATCCAACACCCTGAAGCTTAGATCACCGACACAAAACAGGGCAGCGGAATATGTTTCTGTCATCCGTCCTCAATTTCCATAAGGATGCTGCCTCCCCTTGCTGCACAACATAAACACAGGAGTAGCTCACCTTTCACCTTAGGACAAAGAAGACCCTCGATGCCTTGCTGATTCTCCATCTGGTTTTACAGTGGACAGCTGTTGAAGTACACTCTGAATGTACAATTTATGTGTTTGTGGAGTCACATGCAGCAGTCAAAAAGAAATATATATATATATATATATATATATATATATATATATATATTGTGTGCTAGAGGAAAGAAGAAAAATGCATGAAATATTACAGCTGGCAAGATGTCCTCTCGAGGAATTTGTTCCTTCTCAAAGGATGGGTTCAGTCAGCTCAACATACTATCATAGAATTAAGAATTCTGCATTCCATTTGTCATGGCTACACAGCAAAGTGACAAGCTGGAGGGGGTAGGGAGGGGGAGGAGGGCAGAAGAGGACAGCCTTGGTTCAGCTCTAGGATCTTTGAAATTGATTCTAGTGGTCTATTTGGGTGTGATTTTGGGAGACTTTCTATAATCTGCTCGTCTACCCAAAAGATTGATCTTTAAACAGACATTTTGTTCAATTTAAATTATGAAGGTTAACACTGGAAACAAAAGATGGCATGAAAATAGGGCAACAAATCCTGTAACAATGTTTGATGTGTAGTTACATTGGCAAACTGTTGTAGGTCACATCAAAATTGAATAAACATATTGTTATTTAAATCCAATTTCCATTTCCTCCAGTCTGAGTCGTATTGATGTAGCGATTAGTGCTGGTTATTCTTATTGATATTCAACAGCACTTCCTCAGCTGGTCTGATTTCTTTTCAGATTTTTAATTTTGAGTGTCAGATTAACATCATTTACATGTGAATAAAAATATTTTTTGCAGATATTGTCTAGTATTATTGCTTGACTCATTGAATACCATGGTTTTTCAGCTCACTGAATCAGGAAGATGGAACTCATGTTTATATTCATAATATCAAAACTCAAACTCACGTTGTACTAATGAAATATACTTACCATATGGGTATCAAAGTAATCTACCTTAAAAATGCTATGTGTACAATCATCAATCGCTTGAGATAAAGTAATACTTGTGTACTTCCTGTTACATATAGATCATGGAGCATCACACTGCCAGGTTAATATAATCAGTTATACAAAGAATGGCAGATACAGAATCTTAACCCCATTGAATAAACTCCTGGTGACAGCCCTTAACTAACTCTACATCAAGGCTATTTGGAGGGTGGTCTTGCTGTCACTAGCCATGTCATGTAATACTCTCTAGTATTTGTTAGGTGCTATGTGGACCAACAATATCACAAAGGAAAAAAATCCCTTTACCAAGTCAGCAACACTTTTGTTTTACATTACTCAATGCAGTTTAGTTGACATATTACAATACGTCTCAAAATTCATTGTGTTACTTTGACACCAACATTTCACAAGCAAAACACCCTGCTTAACCCAAAACACAGCTGAGTGACCTCCTTTCAAAAAATGTATGCCAGACAATAGTCAAATATTTTTCTACAAAAGAAAGGTTTTTCTTCCTTTACCATGTCAGTACAGCCTAGTCTGTTCCTGTACTTCTCCAGAACTGAAACTGCTCTTCCCCAAGGCAGAGTTGTGCCAATTTGTCTGTAAATAATACTTATTAGAATTTGCCACGATGATTTATTAAACTAATGGTTCAGTAAAATTTATGCCTGCCAGCGTATTTCACTTGTTGCAGTACCTTAAATTTTCGCATCATAACATGTTCTCCCAGCTGCTTCCAGCCAATACACAGGTAGTGGTTGTAACATAGTATAACAAAAAGGCTCAGGAGGGTTCGTAATTTATCATTAACTTTTATTAATAAAATACTGTCATCCTTACAATTATTAATCACAGCACCTTCCTCAGTTTAAAACTGATATTTTGTAATGGTACATCAACAATGTACATTATTCACCAAACAAATTTTTTAGTCCATGCTTCCCAGAAATATAAGTGCTTACAGCAAACCAGATGATTGTAAGGTGTGTAAGTACTGACAACACATACCTATGGTTTCTTCAGTTGTTTTTTTTGTACTTTAGACAGGAAAAGGTATGTTACGATTATGTATAAGAACAAACTCTCAACAAAATGGAGCTGAATGAATGTTATTAGAAACATTTTCTTAAAGGTTATACGACACATCAGAAAGGTATTAACATATTGTGTAATGTCAGTTCAGTAGTTCATGTTTATGAAGGTTTCTCTTAACAGTTCCTTTCATTCACCTATACATTGTCATCATTTCTATAATGAAGCACACAATATTCCTCAGCACCATCCCCGTGAACATTGTACTGAGGAACATACACTGTGCATTAGTAATTTCAAACGTGATTATTATTATTATTATTATTATTACTAGACTAAAATAAAATAAGTCCTCTAAGATATTAAACTCTCCTCCTGAGATTCATTAGAACACTCCTCACAAAGTGTAGTCCAGCTACAAAATAGGTAATTCACAAATTTCAAACTCGACCTTTATTTGAGTATCCACAAGTCTGGGATGCTTACCAGATGGATTCAACAAATGAAATTGTAGAGAACCAACAAAGAGCAGTGTGTTTCATCAGAGGTTGCTTTAATAAGTGCAGAAGCATCATGGAGATGCTCAGCTAACTGCAGTGGCAGACGATCAAAGATAGGCGTTGTGCGCCATGGTCTGCTTTATTGTCAATACTGAGAGTGTACTTTTCTAGAAGAGCCAGCCAAAATATTGGTGGTTCTTATGTGTATCTCGTGAAAAGACCATGGAGGCAAAACTTGAGAGATTCAAGCCCACATGGCAGCATACCAACAATCGGTTGTCCCATGAACTTTTTGTGACTGGATTAGGAAAGGGAGAAAGTAACAGTGGTACACAAACTACACTCAAGCACACACTGAAGATAGCTTGAAGATGGCAGATGTAGACTGTTGCTAAAAAATGACAGCAACTAGAATATCATTCAAAAGGGCTTCTCATAGCAGAAACCAGCTGGAACTTTACACAATTTAAAGCCATCAACAAAGATGTAACAAATGTGTTACACATATAAACTGAAGTGTGTGAACTTGTGGAGGAAGAAATATGTTTTCAGGCATGTGGTTACTAGCTAAAATGAAGGAAGATAATTTAAAAAGTCTCATTGGCATCAAGTGACACTAATAATAGCGAGAAACCCCCTCTGTCATGCACATCATAGTGGGCTGCAGAGTATAAATGTAGATGTAAATGTATATGTTGCCAGATGTTAGGATAGAGCTGTAGCTGCGTTGGACAATGATGAGAAAAATAATGTGGGCACTATCTGTTTAAGAAACTGCAGCAAAATTTGTCTGCATTCATTTAGAGTGAGATCAGAATTTTAGAGTGTAGAATGAATTTCAGTGTCTTTGTGCCCCTTATTGTGGCTCATCGAAAATGCTGTTGGTATAACAGTGCTGTTAAGCAGAGAGCATTGTTTGAAGGCTGTAGTTGAAGGAGGTTCACCTAAACTCACCTCCACTCTCTGTGAACAAAGGTAACAAAAAGATAAGTGCATCTACATTGAGACTTCTGCACTCTAGCATTACTAATCCAGAAGGACCGTACAAATGATTAAATGTGTTGTAGAGGCCAGTTCACAGAAAATGGGGACAATGAATCATCTGAAAAGGAACATAAAATTTAAGACAGGTATTCTGTCTGCTGGTTGTGGTGTGTATTACACAAATTTCCCAATTATGATGAATCTGGAAGAGTGGGTTTGTGTATGAGATGAAATACTGCCTGAGCAGATAAAAGCCACTGGAGAAAAACATGTTAAGATATGAGAAACTTGTGTCTGTAACCTGGTCACAACCTTGGATAGTGGAAGTGCTTGGAACCTGCTGGACATCCAGTTAGCGAACCTGTCTACACCCTTATCATTTAGTGCCTGACAAAGATGACCATGGTGGTAACACCTCTGCGTACATAAAAATCGTTCGCATGTGAACATACACCCTGTACAAAGCACTCCAGAAATGGCTCTATCTCCCATCCATCTGACTTAAACACAGGTCAGTCTTCATATTAACTGAGAAAAGACACCTTTTTGGCAACCAAAATCTTTCTCTACATGAATCAAGAAGGATCCTGTGAAATACGACTTGTTCTTTTCGGTCACTATTTCCAAAAGACAGAAAATATTGGTATCTTTGTTGAAACTGGCATCCTTGACTTCTGTTAGGTATTGGATACTAGCCATTAGGAAGATGTGGAATACTAGAACAGGTTTGTAACTGAACTGAATACAAATTACTTGCTTGGATTAATGGGTCCCTCCCAACATAAATTACTGTAACTTATTACAAACAAGTGGAAAGACCCAATATTGTCAGATTGCACCACTGGCAATGAATCACTGAAAACACAGTCACAACCATAAAATATGTACTGGGATGCACCCAGAGTGATTTAAAACTGAAAGACCTTATAAGACATATAAAATTCACTCATGAGACTGACTGTCACTGGTAGAATGCTCAGAGAAGCTTGTATAATACCCCCTTC
The DNA here is from genome assembly GCF_021461395.2 of Schistocerca americana. NCBI lineage: Eukaryota > Metazoa > Arthropoda > Insecta > Orthoptera > Acrididae > Schistocerca > Schistocerca americana. The sequence continues at coordinate 84,583,864 of NC_060127.1, forward strand.
TGACAAATTTTTGAATGTTTCTTGTTATTCATGGTCTCTTAAGAAGTAAGATTAAGAGGGGAGTACAGGAGATTTGAAAAAGAGCTGCACGTTCCATTATTGCTTCATTCAGTCACCATGGTATCATTTTATGACAACCCAAGTCTCATGATGTACATAAGAAACTTAACTAAGAAAAAGGGTCAGTTGATAGGACATATACTAAAGCATCAAGAAATCATAAATATGGTAATGGAAGGCAAGTGTGGAGGGCAAAAACTGTAGAGGAAGCAGGTTCAAATGGATGTAGGTTGCATTATACCAGTCTTCACAATTTCAGACTGAAGAAACAGCAACAACATCAACAACAATAACATATTCCAGAAGCAAGATACAGATTCCTCCCACACGAGTCTCATAAAATGACATGACAAAATCAAATAAATGTCAACTTACTGCTTTATTTTGTTCTCACACACTTGAACAATCAGGTTGTGCCAAGGGGTAAATAAAAGCAGTACACAAATTATCCACTATCGGTGATCATATGGTAGCTTGCACAGTATATGCGTTGATGTAGTGGAATAATATTGTTGTACTCACTATGTACATTTTGGACCTGTAGTCTCAAGATAATATAATATACTCTTATGAGGAAGATCAAAAAAGGATCGAAGGTGCTTGAAGATATTTAAAAAAAGTATTACACCACTGTGAAGACAGATTTAAAGCAGCTCCTTTGACACCCTTTTCTTGGATGGTAATAACACCATATCATCAAACAGTGAAGGCCAGCCCTTCGAGTGACTGTCACAATGACAGATATTAGGTCCTCTTAGCCTTGTGATCAACACATGTCACCTAGCGATGTGATCCCCTTACAAGAGTGACATAGTGGTTCCTATGGAGCACTAGTGTAGCGTGGTGGTGCAGTAGGTGCCATGGCCATTCCATCCGCATAGCAGTAGGTCCCGTGGGCAGGAAGAACATCCCCTGTGGGCACCGTGCGGTAGACCTTGCCAGCTGTGGTGCGTGGTCCATCCTCGCCATACTGTTGGCCCAGTTCCAGGTAGTAGCTGCGCACCACAATCCAGAAGTACACCATCAGCCCTGCAACAGCATGGAAATAGGAAGACTGTATCAGTTACATTCTCCAGAGCTGCTGTCTGCGTAGATCCGTGTAGGGGACAGGGCCAGTTCAAACATTTTCCCCTGCAAGTCATGTATCATTTGGCACACTTCCTCCACTCCTTCAGACACAAGTTGCCTGTCTTTGGGCTTTTGATAGACCTTTGATAATTGTAAGTCTAGTGATTGTGGGCTTTCTCTCTGTAAATTTTTTGTTATTTTTTTATATGAGGTGGATCACAATATTAATAGCAAAAACTGGCACATGTGAAACTATGGGATAATGGCAACAAAGACATTGCAGTAAACATGGGTTTCCAAAAATGACATTTGAAATCTAATTTGCCAGTATGGTCTAGAATGACAGGTAAGTAGGACCAGCACCTTGTCCTTTAGCACAAGGCATCCAAGTTCACCTGACCTCAATCCTCTGGATTTTTGCAACTCCAGGCATCTCAAACATGAAGTCTTCAGCACTCCTTGTGGTATGGTTAAAAAAAAGTGCAGCAGCAATTGTACAGTCATGTCAAGGTCCATGAGATGATCCATGTGTCTTTAAAATAAGTAATGAGTGCAGTGTTGCCTCAAAATGTGAAAACAACACATGTAAGACCTCCTTTAATAGCCATGAACGTACAGTAAATCGTAAACATGTATTCTATATCGCATTCTATATCCCGTTATTTAGGCACTGGGTGAAATTTGAGCACAATTAGATGGGGACTTAACCAAAACATTTACATTTCAGTTATATAAACTTCATATGGAAGACAGTTACAAATCACAACCACACATTCACAATAATGTTGTAAACTGTTTGTTTTTGGGCACACATGTACTGAAACATTTTTGCTTCTATTATCTTTTTTTCCCTCACCTGAGTCAGTTCTTATTACACCATGGATACAATATGTACATTTTGGATACACATGCACTGAAACAGTTTTGCTTCTGTTACCTTTTTTCCCCCACCTGAGTCAGTTTTTACTACACCCTGGATACAAAATGTACATTCTCTTCTTGGTGCTCCATGTGTCTACTTATATTCTTGGACATTAAACTGCCTCTGGTAATGGAAAAGTACACCAGTGTGTACATACCTGTCTGCAACCTACTGTATAGTGTATAGCATCTAAAGCAACTGTTGCTTCCCTGAAGTTCCTCAATAGCATTCACATGAAGATCATCTTCTTCCCTCCAAGAATTCCCATCCAAACACGTGGAGCATTTCCATAACACTCTCATATCATTCAAACAGACCAGCAACAAATCTTGCAACCCACCTCTGAATTTTTACCACATCTCCGTTTAATCTTACCTGGTGGTCATCTTGTGCAGAGGTGTCTCAGAAGCTCTCTGCGCACTGTCTGCTTTATATGTTCACTACACTGGCTCAGTGTTCTCTCAATAAACCATAACAATGCAGTTGCTCTTCCTGCAATTGACCTAATGTGTTCATTTTGTTTAACGTCATTTTGTAATGTTTCTGTTAGTTAGTTATTTAATCTGATTGTGGTAAGCCACATATACCTTCACTGGATTCAAACATCACAATAAAGTGTCTCCTACATATTCACATAACCTACATTTGTCAGCATTTAAAGCAAGGGAAAATAAATTCTGTGCAACTAATCTTTAATCCCCAGACAACAGTGGTCATTTTACCATAAACAACATTGTCATCAGAAAATAGCCCAAGATTACTGCCAATGCTATATGGCAGACAATTTATTTATATACAGAACAAGAATGGTACTGTCACATTTCTCTGGGGGCACTCCTGACATTACCTTTGTATCTGATACGAAATGCCATCTAGGACATTGCATTGTGTTTTATCACTCAAAGTCATCATCATCATCATCATCTTGGACAGTTTCCAGCCACTGGCTGGGTCTTTCGGGAACACAAGCCTCTCCATCGTGTTCTGTCTTTCCACCATTCCCCCTCTTCCACCTTCGTCCAGTTCTCTCCTCTTCTCGTCACATATTCCTTCACTCCCTTCACCCATCTATCTCTTGGTCTTCCTCTGGGCCTCTTCCCCTCCAGTTGCAGATCAAACATCCTCTTTGGAATTCTTCCCTCATCCATTCTCTTCATGTGTCCATACCACTGCAGTCTTGATTTTTCTATCCTGTCCTGTACTGGTTCCTCCTTTAGTCTTTCCCTCACATACACATTTCGCAATCTGTCTCGTCTTGTTACTCTCAACCTGCTCCTCTGGAACTTCATTTCACTAGCCTGTATTCTACTTTTGTCGCTTTTGTGCATTACCCATGTCTCGCTTCCGTATGCCAATATGGCGACAAAGTAGGTTCGGTATATAATTCCCTTGGATTTCTGTGGCACCCCCTTGCTCCAAATAAGCCCCCTAATGCATTTGTAGAACTGCCCTGCTTTTCTGCACCTTTCATTTATTTCCATTGCGTTTCCCCCCTTACTTTCAATCATGCTTCCCAGGTACTTGAAGTTCTCTACCACTTGTAGTTTTTCCCCTCCACAAGTTATATCCACATTTGGCCTATTCTTCTTCCTTGTTGTGACAATTATTTCACTTTTCCTTGCAGAGAAATGCATTCCATATTGTGCTGCCGTTGCCTCCCATACATCTAACTGCTCTTGCACCTCCTTCTCGCAATTTCCCCATAACATCAGGTCATCGGCAAAAAGCACTGCTTTCATTTTATGATCTCCAATTGCATCTGATACTTGCTGTAGGATTTCATCCATAACAATAATAAACATTAAAGGCGAAAGTGCACTTCCCTGTCGCAGCCCATTTTCCAGCTTGAACCATGCAGTACGTTCCCTCCCCACTTTCACACAACTCTCACTTCCCTCATACATTTTTCTGACTTTTCGTGTTATCTCTTCATCTACCCCTTTGCGTTCAGCACATCCCAGAGCTTGTCCCTACAGATACTGTCATACGCCTTCTCAATATCTAAAAAGGCCATGATTAAGTCCTTCTCGTACTCATAGTGCCTTTCCTGCAGTTGCCTTACCGCAAATATGAGGTCTGTTGTTGATCTTCCCGGTCTGAAACCATACTGCTCCTCTTGCAGTCTGCTTTCAATACTGCTTCTTATTCTCTTCTCCAGGATCTTTTCATAGATTTTTCCACAGTGGGATAGCAGGGTGATTCCTCTGTAGTTCTCACATCTCCTTTTATCCCCTTTCTTGAAGATCGGGACTATAATTCCTTTCTTCCAATCCTCAGGAATTCTGTTCTCCTTCCACACCACCACTCACTCAAAGTACCAGAAACAATCATACACATGAGAAGCTATTCTGTATTCTTGCTACTATCCCATTAGAACACAGGTGTGACAATATTTAACATTTATCACACTACTCTATGTGATATAATAGGAGTGCTTTAAATGGCAGTGAGTCTCACTTTACACAAACCAAACAACAACAACTGTGCCTTTGACTGTCATGAGTCACACTGATTTCGTTACAAAGTGCTTCTGCACCCAAAAGACAAATTTTCCTACCCTGCAGCTCACTGCTGTTTCAGTGGCCATATTTAACTGAAACTGTGTACATAACTACACTGCATATGTTTGTGTAATACATAAAAAAATACTTCAACAAGAGTGAAAGATGTATTTATTGTGGTACCCACTTCTTGTCAACTGAATTATGTAGGTAAAGTCAGCACAGTGTTCATGGAACAGATGGAATATGATAATATGTTTTTAAATTACTTCACTAAGTATATTCAGTCACCTGACAGTCAAAAGAAACGCCCATGAAACTCTCTACCTTCTCATCAGAAATACCAGCTCTCATTCTGAAATAAAGAAAGAAATTCAAATTCTGAGCCACATTATTAATTCACTGACTAACTTTATATACCAGCAGAGATTTACTTATCTATTTTTCTGCCTTCAGAATATGAAGAAGATACTGAACTTTTAATGAAAGACATAGTCACGAACACCTGTTCAGTAGAAACACTTCACACACCTTGGTAATGCATTTAACTCCCTTAACAAATAGCTCAACATCCATTTTTTAATTAATGCTTCAATGAGAAACCAATGATAGCAGCATTTCTGGGCCACAAAGGTTAATGTTAGTGCCATGTCTTTGAAAGGTGGAGATCCTCCAAGTTGACATGATATGATATCTCGCAGGGGACATACATAGTCAAACCATGGGAAGTCCAAGGTGGAATGTAACAATATTATGAAAAGGAAAGTTTGATCAAATGACTGCAGCAGTGCAATTTGCTGCTAATGTGTGACACTGAGAGAGACCATGTGTGCTTTCCCCTTTGACACGTGTGAACCAGACCTGGCATAGGCAACAGAAACTTTTTAAAATGTCAATACATATATTTTTTTATCAGCCCAACTGTCAAGCTATAATGGCATCATTACTTGTAACACCTGGCCATTACCAAACAAATAAAGAAAGGTTTAGTAAATGTGATGTGTTAATAGTCCATGCATAAGTGGACAGATGGAGGAGATATGAGAGTTGACATTACTGTTTTAACAGGAACTATACTGTGTTACATTCCACTACAGCAGCTCTCAACATAACAGATTTGCTGAAACAATGATTTCCGTGTCTCTCAGCATATACAGTGTAGTATTACAAACCGGTTCTTCATTTATTCCTGTGGTCATTTAAAAGCACTACACTTAGAATTTCACGACACTGTTCTACTCTATGTCACGCAGCAGGCATTCTGAAAACGTCTATCACACAAAAACAAACTCTCACTTTTCTTGCATGAAATCTGGAAAGCCCCATTTCAAAATCCATTGATCAAGGGAATCAGGTAGATGCTGTATTTCTTGACTCCCAAAAAGCATTTGATTTACTACCATACATACAATTACTATTGAAAGTACAATTGTATGGTAAATCAAGCAGAGTTAGTGATTGGAGTGAGAACTTCTTGGTTGGCACTGTATCCTGGAAGGAGAGTTATCAGTAGATGGAGAGGTAGCTTCCAGTGTTCCTGGGGAAGTGAGTTGTGACCCGTACTGTTCATGACAATATTAATTACCTTGCAAACAAATCATCCACAGATGATGCAGTTATGTATAATGAAGTACTGTCTGAAAAAAGTGAAATATTCAGTCACTTCTCGATAAGATTTCATAGTGGTACAAAGATTGACAATTTGCTTTTAATGCTCAGAAGCAGAAAAAGGCACACTTCATAAAATAAAAAACCTTAATGCCCTATTACTACAATATCAGTGAGTCCCAGTTGGAATTGGCTAATGCATATGAATGCCACGGTGTAACAAGTTGTAGGGGTATTAAATGGAACGATCTCTAAGCTGAGTCATAGACTAAGCAGATGTCAGACTTTGGTTCTTTGGTAGAATACTAAGGAAAAACAACCACATTACAAAGAAAATTGTTCACAAAACAATAGTACGACCCATCTTAGACTACTGCTCATGTCTTCTTCTTCTTCTTCTTTCATTTCACCCTCTTTGGGGTACACTGGACCAATCAATTTGTGCGTTGTTCTTTCCTTAGGGCCCAGTATTACTTCATTCTTTCTGATCTTCTTTTCTTCTCTTCTTTCAAGATGAAGAGTTTGGACTTTTGTGTAGATTTGTCTTAGAACCTTATGTTTTCATCTTCAGTAATTAATTTAGCTGTTCAATCAATAAGTGAATTTTCTTAAGTCTTTAATTCTACTAGGTCTTTCTCAGTTTCTTTAAACCAGTTGAGTTTCGTTTTGCGGTTACGGAAAAGTCAAAGATTTGTTTAGTTAATCTGTTGGATTTCATCTTGAGAAGATGACCATAAAAATTTATTCTCCTTTTTCTCATAGTATCTGAAAGTTTTTCAATTTTATTGTAGAGTGTTTCATTTTTGATGTACATAATCTTATTGTCTTGAAATTTTAGCGCTATGATTTTTCTTAAAATTTTTCGTTCCTCTAGCTCAAGTTTCTCCATTTGGCATATGAAATTCATGTTTAGTGTTTCTGCTGCATACAGTGCTTCTGGCTTAATCACTGTCTTGTAACATGTAATTTTGGACCCCCATGAAAGGTATTTTTGTTGTATGTATTTTTTGTTAGTTGGAAGGCGAATTAATTTTTTCTGGATTCCATTGCTTTCCTTTCCCCAGCATTCCAACTAATCCTTTCTCCGAGATATTTGAATTATTTTACTATTTCAATCTCCTGTTCTTCAACTTTGAGGTATTTACATGAGTGCTTGATGTTTGTCAATATCTTAGATTTTTCAGGGGAGATGTGAAGACCTGACCTATTTTAGCTGCTTGTTTCTTTTGGTTCAAGGATTTACTCCCATGCTTCTTCCATTGTTTCAGCAAACAGGGCCATATCATCAGCAAAAGCAATGCAATTTATTTTAAGGTTCTTCTTTTTGCAATCCAGTCTTATACCACTCTTAATATTTGTGTTCCATTCTCTGACTACTTTCTCAAGCACACAATTGAACAGCAACAGTGATAGGCCACCCCCCTGTTGCACTCCCGTTTTTATTTCAAAGGGTTCTGATAATTCGCCCATAAACTTAACTTTCCAAAATGTATTTGTAAGGGTCGCCGTTATAATATTAGTTGTTTTCTTATCCAAACCCATTTCTTCCAGGACTGATAGTAGAGATTCTCTATCAATTGAATCATGTGCTTTTTTGAAATCAATGAAGGAGATTATGTATGTCTTTGCCCTTGATTTTTGGTATGCCCAAGTGTTAAGGAACTGTACAATTTAGAATAACTTGGTATACTGAATGAGGATGAAGAAGGGCAGTGCAAATGGCCACAGGTTTTTTATTACTGATGTGAGAGTACTACATAGATGCTGAGTAAACTGAAATGGTGAACACTTGAATATTGATGTAAACTATAATGTGATGGCCTATTCTTTGATTTTCAAGAACTAACTTTAAGTGATGAATCAGCAATATACTACAACCCACTACGTATCCCTCCTGTACAGATTGAGAGGACAGATTACACTGATTACAGTATACACAGAGCCATTTAACCACTCTCTCTTTCTGCTCTCCACATGTGAATGGGACATGAAAGTGCCTCATAAATGGTAAAATTGTAAGAGCCGTCTAGGAAGTACTTCACAGTGGTTTGCAGAGAATGGATGCAGATGTAGATGGTTAGGTGTTTTCAGTAAGTTGTATGTTGCCTTCATGGACTTTGACATATACTGGAAGAAACCATGTGTTGTTAGTAGGCTGGTCCTCTGTACCACTGGCATCTGCCATATTACTCACCTACGTGCAGCAGCATGCCGGCAGTGATGGAGAGGCCATAGTAGGAGCTGTTGTAGAGGAACACTACGGTGACGCTCAACCCGCCAATCACCAGCGAGACGCCGTACAGCACCGCGTAGGCCACCATCCAGCCGTGGAGCAGCTTGCGCCGAGCCTGCAGGGGGCATATAATCTGTGTTGCACAGCTACTTTGTGAGCAGCATGTGGGAGGGAAGGGGTGTATACTGTAGAAGTTAGCTGATGGAAGAGAGGTAGAGTATGAAGTGACCGAAAAGTGAAGCCTAATTCTATTGCAAAACTAGAGTTTTATACACAAATGACAAAGGAGGAACGTGGTAGAAGGTGTAGGACATGCAGAGGAGTGCAGAGGATGAGAAACAAGTTAAGTACGTGGCATACAGACGAAAATTTGTACCTTCAGCTGTAGATATATAACAGGTGTCAAATTTTCCAATAAATGTATGGAAAATTGTCTGGTGGTCGCCTGTATAAGTACAGTGTTGTTTCCCTTGCCAACCTTCCCACACTGTCTGACAAAAAAAGTGAAGCACACAGAATATGTGATTGAATGTCAATGTAGCTTCATGAACTTACGCGCCATTGACAGGTGTGCAAATGATTAGAGTTGCAATTCCCTGTGACAAGTAGAAAGACCACCAGAATGCATTAGTGTAGTTGCCAGGCCTGGTAGCATATATAAACTGAGTGAACAGTGTCAGGTGCTGAATTATCACTGTGCAGGACAAGAGGAGTCTTGTACTCATTTGATATGGAATTATTAGCATTATCAGCATCAGCCATAGTTTGAAAGGGGGCCTCATTATGGGTCACCATTTGGCTAGAAGGTCAAATCGTGCAGTGATCAGATTTCTGAGGCATTCAGATGTGCAGGTGGCCTAGCTATTGTTGGACTGCATGGAAATGTGGGGGCAGGCTTACTTGTCGTTTAAAGTTCTGGTTGACAGTGTGTGACCATCACAAGGGAGGGTCACCATGCTATGCACCAAACATATCGTAGCCCGTTCACATCTGAGCATCCCATTCCATAACAAGTAATGGACTCTCTGCAATTGCCTGTGCCATCCCACATGACTGACTAGAGACTAGCAGATGCCAGAGTAGGGAACCACTGTCCCATGTGTAGGCTGCCATTAACACCACGACACAAACAACTGTGACTGGAGTGGTGCCAAGACTGGGAAGCATTGCCTGCTGTTGAATGGCATCGCATTGTGTTCATCAATCAATCATAGTTATCTACCACCTGAGATGACCATTGTCAGCGAGTATGGTGGTGATCTGGTGAGAGGTCCCATTCTTCCAATGTTTCGGAGAGATACAGATGTGTTACTCCCAGCACCATGCTGTGGAAAACCATCGGGTATTTGTTGTGTACATAGTTCCGCGTAGTCAGCGCGTACACAACTTTCCCACTAGAGTGCGCCCCGCTAAGCACAACAGCGCAGGTGCAGCGTTCGTCCGTCTCCGCACTACAAGATGGCACTGTCTTAGAGACGGACCAAATTCTTCTTCCGCCAATCCACGTATTAATATGTAACACAGCCAGTGAGATTGCTGCTAATGTAGAACCTTTTCTCCTCGTGGATCACACTCGCACAGTGATACCTGAACGCGAGACGTATTATAACGAGTGTACAGACCTCCGATTAGTCAGTCTGCATTAGTTTGCATTTATCTGTACCTGTCTGTACCAGTCTGCATTAGTCTGTACCAGTCTATAGTTAAGTTTCAGTCTGCACCTAATAAGATTGCCATATTCCTGTACCTAGCCATGAAGATAAATGTATAGATACTTTTGTCGAGTATCAGAGATGTGTGAGAATAAGATTAACGTACTAAGACCAAAGGAACTTCAGATTGTCAATTGTGAATAGCATCCAGAACCAAGTTAAGTAATTTTTATGCTTTTTATTATTTTAATAAATGTGTGTGAAAATTAGTCGAGTTCTGTTTAAAGTTGGTCACCGTCAATCCGCTACTCTAAGCGTGCAAGTGGCATTTCTATTGTCTGACCTAACGGCAGAAGAGAAACACACCACGATAAGACCACGAGACGTATTGCTGACACTCGCCTACTTCGCTAGAGCGACAAGTCAAATAATCTGATGGTGTGTGTACCGAAGGTCTTACAGTACGCACACCACAGTATTACTTCAGGTCACAGTGTTAGTGACTGAGGAAACTAAGATGGCACAATGGTACATCACAGACATCCCACATACTCATATGTTATCTCTTATGTGATAAAAGCATGGTGCCATTTTACAGCAGGACAATGCTCATACACTCATGGAATGTATGTCAGTGATTCACTTTTTTCTGTTGGGCATTGTACATAAACCTTAGATTCTTATATTTACTACATCATATAACGCTGTGATGCAACATTAAGATATACTTGCAGATGTATTTTATTCCAATATTTGTGCCCATTTACCTGAGGAGGTGAAGTCACAATAGACTCTTGATTGGTTTCAAAACAAAGCTAACAAGCATATCTGTGGGGAAAATTGGTATGAAAACAACAAGCACAGTCCAAAATAATAGTTTACAGCTGAAGCTCTCGCTATCTAGTGGCACGGAAGGATCGATTACATACCATCTGCATTAATCAGTGGAAGCGTTCACGCACAAACGTGCAGCCCCATACGAGTGGTGTGAAGGCAGTTGTAGTACTCACGTTAATGGCGCCTGCCAGCAACATAATGTCGAGGAGAACAGCCAGACTGGAGAGGACAGCACCTATGACCGCCATCCAGAAGGCACCTGCAATCACAAAAAACACTCCTGTCCACCACAGTCCTCCACAGAAATTGCACAGGGTTGCAAAACACGTTGGCTACACTGGCTAACTAGAACACCACACAAGGCGTTTATGCAGTGTACAAACTACTGGGCTGGTGTTATGCATGTTAAAAGTGTTGATGTTAAAAAGCATAACATATTTATACATGACAGAAGATTTTTACATCTGCCAAAGTACAGTTATCCACTTGATAATTGATAACTGATGATGGTCGAAGTAGAGAGGATATAAAATGTAGACTGGCAATGGCAAGGAAAGTGTTTCTGAAGAAGAAAAATTTGTTAACATTGAGTATAGATTTAAGTGTCAGGAAGTCATTTCTGAAAGTATTTGTATGGAGTGTAGCCATGTATGGAAGTGAAACATGGACGATAAACAGTTTGGACAAGAAGAGAATAGAAGCTTTCGAAATGTGGTGCTACAGAAGAATGCTGAAGATTAGATGGGTAGATCACATAATTAATGAGGAAGTATTGAATAGGATTGGGGAGAAGAGAAGTTTGTGGCACAACTTGACCAGAAGAAGGGATCGGTTGGTAGGACATGTTCTGAGGCATCAAGGGATCACCAATTTAGTATTGGAGGGCAGCGTGGAGGGTAAAAATCGTAGAGGGAGACCAAGAGATGAATACACTAAGCAGATTCAGAAGGATGTAGGTTGCAGTAGGTACTGGGAGATGAAAAAGCTTGCACAGGATAGAGCAGCATGGAGAGCTGCATCAAACCAGTCTCAGGACTGAAGACCACAACAACAACAACAACAACAATTGCCACACAGCCGAAATTGCAATAAAAAACAAACATTGTCAGTAACAGTCTGTGAAGGCTCAAGGGTACCGACCAGCCGCTGTGTCATTCTCAGACCTTAGGCATCACCAGATGCTGATACAGAGGGCCATGTGGTCAGCATACCACACTTCTGGCCGTTGTCAGTTTTCGTGACCGGTACCGCTACCTCTCAGTCAAGCAGCTCCTAAATTGGGCTCACAAAGGCTGAGTGTACCCCGCTTGCCGACACCACTTGGCAGACCCGGATGGTGACCAATCCAAATGCTATCCGAGCCCAAGAGGGCTTAACTTCGGTGATCTGACAGGAACCGGTGTTACCACTGCGGAAAGCCGTTGGCCCCAAAATTACAGTAGCAAAAATAAATAACTTTTACAGACAAAGGCGACTAAAATGTCTTAAGTTGTTTGTAACTGTAATCTCTACAAATATACTGGAATCTATGAGGCGTGTTATTTAAGTAAGGTCCGTTTGAACATAAGTACACAACGAAAGGTTATTTTAATGGGTCTAGTGTAGCAGGGGATACAACCCGTCGGCTTTGGACAATGACGTCACAAGTCGCCAGATAGCAGTTTACCATTTTCGCTTTTGCTGTTATGTTTCAGTTTCGTTTTTTTACTGATTGCTTAATAAAGTGGATCTGTTTATTCTATCTCGTGAGATTTTTTTTAAAAAAGCCAAAAAACACTTATCAGCCACTGAAGGGAGCTACAACACTAAGAAGAATCGCTTCTCGATTGGCGACTTGTGACGTCAATGTCCAAAGCCGACGGGTTGTATCCCCTGCTACACTAGTCCCATTTTAATAAAGTAAATTTATTTTCAGAAAGTAAATACTTCATTCTATTTTTCGACATAGTTGCCAAGTTTATTGAAACATGTATCATACCTCTCAACCAGTTTTAAAATCCACTCTTCATAAGAACTTGCGCCTGCTCCGATAACAAAGAGTTCAAGAGGAACAGATGGTAATCGCTCGGCGCAAGATCAGGACTGTAGGGTGGGTGGTGTAAAACTTCCTAGCCAAAACGGTCCAGTAAATCGCGGGTCTGACCTGCAGTGTGAGGTCTCGCATTGTTATGGAGAAGGACAATTCCCTTTGACAGTGTGCTGTGTCTTTTGTTTTGAATCGTTCTGCGTAACTTTCTCAGGGTTTGGCGGTATGCTTCTGCATTGACAGTGGTTCCTCGTTGCATGAAGTCTACCAACAAAACACCAAGCCTATTCCAAAACACCGGTGGCATGACTTTGCGCTGACTGTTTGGCCTTCACCTTTACAGGCGAGAGTGTGTGTCTCCATTCCATGCTTCGATTCCGGCGTGATATGCGAAACCCATTTACGAACTGACTCAAGAAGCCGGCACCTTCTTCGTGATAACGAGTCAAGAACTTCATTGCACACTCATATCTTTGGTTTTTGTGTTCCTCTGTTAGGAGTTCCGGAACCCAACAGGAGCACAGTTTCCTAAACTTTTGGTGTTCAGAAACACTGATCTCGACAAGTCAGGAAATTCGCTAGAGACCTGTTATTGTGAAGCGCCTGTTCTCACGAATCCTCGCTTCAACTGAAGCCACCAAATCGTCTGTAATCAAAGAAGGGCGAACGGAGCGGTCCTCATCATGGACGTTGTCACGGCCATCTTTGAATTCTCGTACCCACTTACGCACTTTGCTTTCTGTCATAACAGTATCACCGTTGACTTCGCAAATCTGTCGATGAATTTCTGCAGCAGACAGGTTCCTTGCTGACAAAAACCTTATCACTGAGCGAACCTCACACACGGCGGGTGAGTTGATAGTCGTAAACATTTTGAAAGCAGAACCGTACAGATTGGATACAGAGCTGAAACTGAGCACAGTTGTTCCCGAGGTATGCCGGTACACGATGCACGCGCTCGTTGCGGAATGCATGTGAACTACTAGTGTCTACAATAAAACGGATCTTACTTTAAAAACTCGCCTCGTACAACAGTTTAAATTTGGGTGATTCATCGTGTAACAGAAGGTTAACTGACTTTCTTAGTATTGACATCAAGGACTTTCCTACTGCTTAGGATCAATTGTTTTTCACACCACGGAGGTATTTTGTCCAAACTGCGCAGTTTGTTTGGATCTGACTTTACTACAGAGTAAACAATAGCATCATCTATGACAATCTGATAAGGTTCCTCAGATTCTCTCTTAAATCGTGTATGTAGATTCAGAACACCAAAGAGTCTATAATGCTTGCTGAGAAAACCTAAATATTATTTCGGTTTCAGCAGATGATTTACAGTCATATACTATGAAGTGTGCCCTTTCTGACAGAAAATCACAAGTCGAGTCACACAACTGAGACGATACGCCATAGGCACGCAATTTGGTTCAAATGGCTCTGAGCACTATCTCCTTAGGTTAGTTAGGTTTAGGTAGTTCTAAGTTCTAGGGGACTGATGACCTCAGATGTTAAGTCCCATAGTGCTCAGAGCCATTTTTTTTTCGCGCCTTCTCAACCACATCGCTGCAGTATAGGCTGCAATTTTTCTATCGTAAAGCACGGATTAGTTATTTAAAGTCCGCAGGTCGTGGTCTTGCGGCAGCATTCTCGCTTCCTGCGCACGGGGTCCCGGGTTCGATTCCTGACGGCGTCAGGGATTTTCTCTGCCTCGTGATGACTAGGAGTTGTGTGTTCTTCATCATCATTTCATCATCATTGACGCGCAATGTCGCCAAAGTGGCGTCAACTAAAAAGAACTTGTAATATGGCGGCCGAACTTCCACGCATGGGGCCTCCCGGCCAATAATGCCATACGATCATTTCAGTTATTTAAAATTCAGAAGGTATAAGAGAGAAAATACAGAGAGTTGTTAAATTTGTTGTTAATGCAACTCGATTACAAAACTGAACCTAACTCCGATGATATTCACTCTGTTCACCGAGCAAGCAGTAAAAGAAAGAGAGGAGGAATTCAGGAAGAGAGAGGAAATAAAAATTTGGAGGTCCGTAAATAATATAGAAGGGGCGTTCAATAAGTAATGCAACGCATATTTTTCCTGAAAGCAGGTCAGTTTTATTCAGTACTTTAATACACTATAGTATTACCCACTCTTTTGGTTACAAAATCCAATTTTTCAATATAATCTCCGTTCAGTGCAACGGCCTTACACCATCTCATTGGGAGACCCTATATGCTCGCATGGTACCACTCTACTGATCGGCGTTGGAGGAGCCAACGTCTTGCCACACCAATAACATCCCCATCATCCAAATACTGCCTCCTGTGAGTGCATCTTTCGCCATCCGCTATGGACGAGCGTTCTAGGCGCTTCAGTCTGGAACCGCGGGACCGCTACAGTCGCAGGTTCGAATCCTGTCTCGGGCATGGATGTGTGTGATGTCCTTAGGTTAGTTAGGTTTAAGTCGTTCTAAGTTCTAGGGGACTGATGAGCTCAGAAGTTGAGTCCCATAGTGCTCAGAGCGATTTGAACCATTTTGCATCTTTCATGGGGCCAAACAGAAACTGTACTCTTCATGGTGTTCTGTTAGGTGGCAAGGAATCCAGCGGGAACACACCTTTGAGTACCCCAACTGATGGACAAGTGCATCAGCATTACCAACAAAGACGTGGTGTTTGATTTGATCCATCGATCACCTCGAATGAGAGTGTCCGCACGTTCCAGCATTGCACGAGTCGCAGCTGTATGGCTGGCCGGCACGTGGAAGATCAGTCAGGTTAGCCATCACAACCTTGTTGTGATTGTGGTAGACGCCTTGCCCAACGACTCAACGTGCTTTTGTTCACTGTAAGGTCTCCGTAGACCACTGTTTTGAAAGCTATGTATAATGCCGCCACCTATTCAAACTTAATGAAACTATAGAGGCTGAAGTGGGAATGTTCCACGATGTCCCGTAACAGCTTCCGGATTTTTCAACCGAAATAGGCTGAGAAGAAAAATGTGTTGCGTTATTTGTTGAATGCCCCTCTTAGCAATTCTGTCAGAGACGACAAAGGACTTGGAAGTGCAGTTGAGTGGAATAGATAGCGCCTTGAAAAGAGTTTATAAGATATATAAGAAGTAAATTAAAGCAAGGGCAATGACAAGGATTCTGATAAAATCGGGCGATTCTGAAGGAAGGCGATTCCGAAATGAGACAGTAAAAAGTTAGACAAGTTTTGCTTTTTGAGCTGCAAAATAATTGACAATGGCCGAAGTAGAGAGGATTTAAAATGCAGGCTGGCGATACTGTTTCTGGAAATGAGAAAGCAAAAAATAAATTTAACTCTTAGTAAGTCTCTTCTGAAGCAGTTGTCAGGGGTACAGCCTTGTCCAGAATTTGAATATGTGTTGAAAGGTGGCTACACTGAGCCACAGCGCCAGAGATTGCGCCAAAGAGTATTATTCAGCCGCCTCCACTGGCAGTTCTTATCGAGAAGTCGTGGTGGAGAGTGCTATTGAGATGTACCACGTGCATGGGGGCTTAATTATATATAATGCAAATAATTTTAAATTTTTAGTAGCTGTCTGTCCGATTACGAAGTCTCGTACCGGTTGGCCCTGACTAGTATTAGTACGCAATCTGACTGCATAGAACAACAAAAAAGAATGAAACGAAATTTCCGTTAACACAATTAATTAATTAAGTCCCCAGCAACTATAAAACCTACGAAACAACAAAGCACAAGTGTAGCTGTTGTGTGTGTGGAAGTGTGATTTAACGTACACGTCTGGCACGGTTCTTCCTCAATAAGACCAGATATTTTAAACACCATTTATACTGAAGTAATAAAAAAAACAGAAATACTATAATTGCACATAGAAACCAGAAATACAGTCTAATACAAGAACACGAGCCAGATGCTTTGTTGACTGAACCTGTGACCAAGAGGCATTATTGTTTAAGACATTGAAATAATAAAAAAAAGGAATTTTTTTACCTTCATATATATTGACGAAAAGCACACTCTGATCATTACAGCATCCTCAATCCAACAATATCTGGTGTCTAGCCCATCAAAACAATATAACAACATCTGAACAAGCACTCTCCATGGGAACTTCTCAACAACGACTCACCACTGCTACATCTCAACAAGCACTGCCTACTGCTACTTCTCAATAAGCACTCTCCACTACCACATCTCAACCAACACTGCCAGTGGAGGCGGCTGAATAATACTCTCTGGCGCAATCTCTGGCGCTGTGACTCCGTGTAGCCACCTTTCAGTGTGACAAATAGTTCATACAGAAACAGAATATCTGGTTTTGAAGTGCAGTGCTACGGAAGACTGCTGAATATTAGGTCGGTCAATCGAGTAACTAATGAGGAGGCAGTAAATCTCATTGAGGAAAAAAGAAAAATTTGGTTGCACAACTGAGGCAATACATTGCATTGAGGAAAAAAGAAAAATTTTGTTGTACAACTTGGCTAAAAAAAGGGAGTAGTTGATAGGACACATTCTAGTGATGGAGGGAAGTTTGTGTGGGAAGGGGGGCACGAATTGTACAGGAAGAGAGGAAGACCAAGGGATGAATACAGTAAGGAGGTTGCAGTAATTAATGAGAGATGACGAGGTTTTCCCAGGATAGACTAGAGTGGGGATCCGGCACTAAATCAGCCTTCGGACGGGTCACAACAACAACAACAACAACAACAACAACGGTAGTGTAACTGCGTTCCCATGGGACTAGCTCCCCCTGACTGAGCCCCACGCGTCTGGTGCGACCGCTCGATACGATAGTCGAAACCGCGGGTCGGAATGGCGGGTCACTGCATTGCAGTCTCGGCGAAATTTGTGCGCGAGCAGCAGCAGACGGAGTTGTCGATACACGCACCAAAATATGTCTCCTTCACATCGAAATAAAGTTTGCCTTATTATAACTGTTACTACTACTACTACTATTATTACACTCATGTTCAGAAAAAAAACAGACAGGACTTCATAATCACAGTACATGTACATTAGTACGTCCTGCAGAAATGATTATCATTTCAGTCCCCTTAATCTTACATATGTTTTCTTGACCGTTTGCCATTTCAGTTGAAAGCGTGCGTGTGCACGTGCAGATGTGACTGATCTTCAGTGTAATTCCAGTTTCAAACAAAAGTCGTTTTACGTTGAAATTCTTCAGAATGTCTGCATAGTTTTCCTCAGGCACTTTTTCATAAAGAGGTTACAAAAGTGCTGTAACATTTCGATCAACGTGTGTGTGTGTACAAGATCTCTTTGAATTACGACACTAAATAAGAGACGATTATGTGGAAACCTTAGTGCGAACATCTGCAAAATTTTTCATGTCGTCCGTAAGCCAACAGCTTGTACTTGATAACAATTACGTCTTCAGCAGATCAAAAATAATTAAATAGTACTGAAAACTTGTTTTTTTTGTGTGTGATCTGTATTGTTGAGAAGCGCGAAATACAAAACAAAGTCGCACGCAGTCCGACTGCTGTGTAATTTAAATGCGCCACATTCGCAGTTCCCCCTTCAGTGTACGGCCGACGAGCTGAATTCTTGGCTGCCCCTGGTATGCAGTATTGCCAGTCCATTAATGGGTGTCTGCGGGTGCGCCCAACAACAGCACTCGACGCTGGAGTGCACTTTCCAGAAGAGTCTCAGTTGTGCGTACGGTACAGCACGATGGTCGTACCCGTGTGTGGATACTTCAAGAAGAAGGAATACGTCCAAATTGCATTCATCACCACCACTGTACAGCCCCAGCATTTGGTGAGACAATATGGGATGACCTGCATACACAACACGATTAACTCTGACGTGCATAGTTAGTAATGTGGACTACAGCTGTACTTAGTAAATCTAGTGGCTGTCCTCTATCTTTACGAGGTCCAAATATTATCTTTCAACAAGATAATGCATGGCCAGATGTCGCTCATGATGTCCTGACCTACCTCGATACAGAGGACATTCGACTGTTGCCCTTGCCAGCACATTTTGCTGATCTCTCAACCACTGAAAACATTAAGATTAGCTGAGACACTGGAAAGCCACCGCACTTTACGGTTGATGAGCTCTCGCACAGACCTGACACAGTATGAAATGACGTATCTGTTTCTGTCATCGAAACTTAGTTGATACCCACACAGCTTTGCACCATTGTTACTGCTGGAAGTGTAACTGTTTATGTTTTCTACTGCGTTTTCTACTGTGTTGTAAGTGTGCATAGACGACATCAAAGTGCATATCCGGTAGTACATGCTGCGATTCCCGGTGTGTCATTGCTATGAACAAAGTAGTTGCAATTTTGGCGAATGTATCAGTGACCTATGTGAGAGTAGATGACAACACCAGATTACCATCCTATGTTAGGGGGGAGGGGATATCACATTATAGATGCAGGAGAGCAACCTGACTAAGTGTGCTTCCGCATGCATGATTGTATGGGGTCTCACCTGCTAGGATCATGGCAGCCACAACTCTGCCGCTGGACTCAGGATCTGCATCCTCGAAATCCTCCGATCGCAGCTCCTCCATAGCTGCATTCAAGACGTATGCCAGATGTGATGTCCACACTAGCAAGAGGGCATCTCCAAGCTGGAACACAGCATCATCTGCAAGTCTCTCTCTCTCTCTCTCTCTCACACACACACACACACACACACACACACACACACACACACACACACACAGTTCAGTAACTGTAAACACAGAAGTCGAGGTCACATTAAGAAACACACTATAGTTAGAGATCTGCAAGGACATGGATATCTGAAGTAATGTTGACTTTGCAGTTAAAATCCTGAACCATCATATAGCCTTGACTGTATTTGTAAATATCCAAAATAATAATAGTTTGTGGCTAAAATTTTAAGGACAGCCTCAGTATCACGATTTTCGTCTACTTTTGCATTTCAAATGATCGAAATAATGATAATTATAGTTTTGGTTGACAATGGCCATGCTGCGGTGGATACACTGGTTCCCATCGGATCACCAAACTTACGAACTGTCGAATGTGGTTGGCACTTGGATGGATGACCATCTGGGCCACCATAAAATGTTGATCTACCAAAGTGCATCCAGTTTTGTGATGCCAATTGAAGAGCTACTTGACCAAGTAGTACCGGCTTCAGGTCATGAGAACTGACAAAGGCTGGGAGAGCAGTATGCTGACCCAATGGCCCTACATGGTCAGTGTCGTGGTTGCCTTCCATGGCCTGTTCATACATAGCAGTGGTTAGGCACTATTAATAAGCATTCCAGAGAGAGTTCTACTATACTGGCTACGATGTCATGGAGGTGGTGTATGCACTGTTGATATCTGCAGAATGGCAACAATGAGATCTTCCTCATTTACCACACAGTCACACGTCCATCTGGTTTCTGTCTTACCAGCAGCACGTTATGTCTCCCTCAGTCATGTTTCTTTAGCAGTAACAGAAGTCATTTACGTAATTGTATAAATAATTCAAAAGCCAAGATCGCTTAAACACTGTTTACTAAATGACCTAGGCGACTGACGACCTCGCATAGTGCTCAGAGCCATTTTACTAGATGACCGGTTTCGCCACACTAAAGGTGCCATCGTCGGACAGGTTTGAGAGAGGGCTTACATGAGTTATACTATATACATTATTATTAGTACAGCACCACAAACCTGAATGTAGCTTAACGTGCATAAATCATTTGGATAAAACGATACCTGAGGAAGGCCAGCTGATATAAAATCATTGTCGCAGAAATAAAATATTTATAAAACAGAGTGATCGTCCCTCAACACACTATGTGATCACTGCAATTCACGTAATTACCGAAAGCTGCCGCAAAGTGACAGGAAAGATTTACAGGATGCTCCATTCACTGGAATCTTTGCTTCATGATCTGAGTACTGTACATGTGTTACATACCACATAAATAGTATTCAACAGAGCAATGAATCTATAAACAATCCACTTAAATACAGGTTGTTTACATAAACTGCCACATATTGTCAGAAACCAATACTTCTTGAGATATGCTCTGTTTTAGTTGTAACTATTAGTGCGTAGTATACAGTGATGTATGCTGTCACAAGAGATGGCAAAAGTAAGTTACTATGAGGGCGTGCTGAAAAACAGTGCCTCTGAATATGTTATACGAAAATGCTTAAAGCTTTTTATAGAGCAAATATTGTTAACATTCTACATATTAATTATTCGTGTCTACATATTTGCAGCCCTCTGCTGTGGATTGTACGGTGTAACATAGCAGTGTGTAAAGTAACTGTCCTGGTGCGTGGCCGGCCGCTGTGGCCGAGCGGTTCTAGGTGCTACAGTCTGGAACCGCGCGACGCTACGGTCGCAGGTTCGAACCCTGCCTCGGGCATGGATGTGTGTGATGTTCTTAGGTTAGTTAGGTTTAAGTAGTTCTAAGTTCTAGGGGACTGATGACCACAAATGTTAAGTCCCATAGTGCCCGAGCCATTTGAACCATCCTGGTGCGTGATAAACAGCATGCTGTAATCAGATTTTGAAGTCGAAGATTTCGGCCACACATGGATCACCCTCTTCTTCGGTATAACAATGCCAGATCACACATGAGCATTTTGACATATGCTACCGTCTCCCGCCTTGGTTTCACTGACATCGATTCTCCTCCATACAGTCCCGACTCGGCCCCATTCTATTTTCATCCAAAACTTAAAAAGCACCTCCGTTTCAGCACGCCTTCTGACACTCAACACATGTAAGTATCACTTCATTATCATGTGTGGGCAGGAACTGTTGATGATAGACTTGAGCAGGTTAACAGAAGCTGTGTATCACGATTTTCTGAACGATAAATTACCAGCGCTGTTGGAGAACGTTAGCCAGCAGAAACATAATAGCTGTCTCTGACAGAATTACATTGTCGCCGGCAAACGTCTAAGCTTTTATTTCTTCTCCATGGATTTTAATTCCTACTCCAAATTTTTTCTTTTGTTTCCTTTAGTGCTTGCTCAATATACAGATTGAATAACATCGGTGATGATGATGAGTTAGGTTAAGTTCTGTGTGTATTGTTTCACAGTTTGTAGCTTTCTGTTAAATGACACTGACACCTTCAGAGCAGCAGTCCAAAGATGTTGCCTTCAGCCAGAAAACTGTCTTCATGCAACTCTCCATACTAATCTGTCCTGTACAAGCCTCTGAATCCCTGGATAACTGCTGCAACCTACAGTCATTTGAACCTACTCACAGCACCCGAACACCCATTTGATCTTGATTACAGTACTCAAGCTTTTGTTTTCCTCTATTTTTTACTCCTACGACATTCCTCCAATACCGAACTACCCATCCTTGATGCTGCATGATGCATCCTAGAAACCGATTCCCTCTTTTAGTCAGGTTGTCCTATAAATTTCTTTTCTCGCAAATTCCATGCTGTACTTCTTCATTAGTTACCCTTATCTACCTAGTCAGTCTTCAGTAGTCTGCAGTGCCATATTTCAGAAGCTTGTATCCCATTCTTGTCAATATGTTTATAGTCCTCATTTCACATACATTTTGGACAAATTCTCTCGGAAGAAATCTTCTCTCACCTAAATTCATATTCGATCCTCTTGTACAGGAAAGATTTTCTTGCTATCGGTAGTCTGAATTTTATATCTCTACTTCTGCCTTTATCAGTGTTTTTCTTGCCTAGATTCTAAAACTCTGGCACTTTAATCTTCTTATTTGCTAACCTAATACCGTCAGCACCACTTAACGTAATTCGACTACGCTTAATTACCCTTGTTTTACTGTTGTTCATGTTCTCATTCTAAACTCTTTTCGAAACACAATTCAATCCATTCCACTTATCTTCAAAGTAGTTTGCTGTCTCTGATCGAACTGCGCCACCAACTGCAAAGCTTAACCTTTTGTGTCTTTCCCTCTGAACTTCAAACTTCTTCTAAATTTTTCTTTCGTTTCCCCTACTCTTTCCCCAATGTTTAGAGTGGACTACGTGAGGAATGAGCTACAGCGCTGTCTCACTCCAGTCTATGTCCTTGAATCCAGTACTCAAGCTTTTGTTTCCTTCTATTCTTTTGCCGGCCGAAGTGGCCGAGCGGTTCTAGGCGCTACAGTTTGGAACTGCGCGACCGCTACGGTCGCAGGTTCGAATCCTGCCTCGGGCATGGATGTGTGTGATGTCCTTAGGTTAGTTAGGTTTAAGTGGTTCTAAGTTCTAGGGGACTGATGACCTCAGATGTTAAGTTCCATAGTGCTCAGAGCCTTCTATTTTTCTGTATTCTGGTTTCTCTAGTTGGATAACACTGAAATTACAAATAGTGATTGCCAGTCACCAATGTCAAAAGTACTTTTCTAACTCTACCTAATCTGTAAATGTAGATTTTTTAAATGTTGACTGTGGTTGAGGAAGCTTTATCTATTTGTGTCCCTGCGTTTCTTCCTTCGTGAGAGGGAACTGTTACACGCAAGTTCCCCTCTCGGTATGGAAAATGTTGCTGTGGTCAGTTTGCAGTGCGGGAGTGGAGAGTATCTATGGTGAAGTCAGTAAGCTTCACCAACAGCAGTATGCTGGTACCAGCTACTCACCAGCCAGATACAGGCGATGGTGATGATACCCACTCGCAGGTCGATGCAGAAGCAGCATTTGCCCACTCTGCAGCACATGCTTCCGCCCTCTCACACCCTGCCAAAAGAGAAAAAAGTCAGTCAGTGGTTTACTCAATCACAGATCATTTTACATCTACAATGCTATGTGTAAAATTACAGCACCATGAAGACAACTTGCAACAAACGTCAAAGTGTTCGATACAGTTCCCCACAGTCGTTTAATGAACAAAGTAAGAGCATATGGACTATCAGACCAATTGTGTGATTGGATTGAAGAGTTACTAGATAACAGAAAGCAGCATGTCATTCTCAATGGAGAGAAGTCTTCCAAAGTAAGAATGATTTCAGGTGTGCCGCAGTGGAGTGTCGTAGGACCGTTGCTATTCACAATATACACAAATGACCTTGTGGATGACATCGGAAGTTCACTGAGGCTTTTTGCGGATGATGCTGTGGTATATCGAGAGGTTGTAACAATGCAAAATTGTACTGAAATGCAGGAGGATCTGCAGCGAATTGACGCATGGTCCAGGGAATGGCAATAGAATCTCAATGTAGACAAGTGTAATGTGCTGCGAATACATAGAAAGAAAGATCCCTTTTCATTTAGCTACACTATAGCAAGTCAGCAACTGGAAGCAGTGAAATCCATAAATTATCTGGGAGTACGCATTAGGAGTGATTTAAAATGGAATGATCATATAAAGTTGATCGTCGGTAAAGCAGATGCCAGACTGAGATTCATAGGAAGACTCCTAAGGAAATGCAATCCCGAAACAAAGGAAGTAGGTTACAGTACTCTTTTTCGCCCACTGCTTGAATACTGCTCAGCAGTGTGGGATCCGTACCAGTTAGGGTTGATAGAAGAGATAGAGAAGATCCAACGGAGAGCAGCGCGCTTCGTTACAGGATCATTTAGTAATCGCGAAAGCGTTACGGAGATGATAGATAAACTCCAGTGGAAGACTTTGCAGGAGAGACGCTCAGTAGCTCGGTACGGGCTTTTGTTGAAGTTTCGAGAACATACCTTCACCGAGGAGTCAAGCAGTATGTTGTTCCCTCCTACGTATATCTGGTGAAGAGACCATGAGGATAAAATCAGAGGGATTAGAGCCCACACAGACGCATACCGGCAATCCTTCTTTCCACGAACAATTTTTTTTTTGGTCATCAGTCTACCGACCGGTTTGATGCGGCCCGTCACGAATTCCTTTCCTGTGCTAACCTCTTCATCTCAGAGTAGCACTTGCAACCTAGGTCCTCAATTATTTACTTGACGTATTCCAATCTCTGTCTTCCTCTACAGTTTTTGCCCTCTACAGCTCCCTCTAGTACCATGGAAGTCATTCCCTCATGTCTTAGCAGATGTCCTATCATCCTGTCCCTTCTCCTTATCATTATCATTGTTTTCCACATATTCCTTTCCTCTCCGATTCTGCGTAGAACCTCCTCATTTCTTACCTTATCAGTCCACCTAATTTTCAACATTCGTCTATAGCACCACATCCCAAATGCTTCGATTCTCTTCTGTTCCGGTTTTCCCACAGTCCAAGTTTCACTACCATACAATGCTGTACTCCAGACGTACATCCTCAGAAATTTCTTCCTCAAATTAAGGCCGGTATTTGATGTTAGTAAACTTCCCTTGGCCAGAAATGCCTTTTTTTGCCGTAGCGAGTCAGCTTTTGATGTCCTCCTTGCTCCGTCCGTCATTGGTTATTTTACTGCCTAGGTAGCAGAATTCCTTAACTTCATTGACTTCGTGACCATCAATTCTGATGTTAAGTTTGTCGCTGTTCTCATTTCTACTACTTCTCATTACCTTCGTCTTTCTCCGATTTACTCTCAAACCATACTGTGTACTCATTACACCGTTCATTCCGTTCAGCAGATCATTTAGTTCTTCTTCACTTTCACTCAGGATAGCAACGTCATCAGCGAATCGTATCATTGATATCCTTTCACCTTGTGTTTTAATTGCACTCCTGAACCTTTCTTTTATATCCATCATTGCTTCCTCGATGTACAGATTGAAGAGTAGGGACGAAAGTCTACAGCCTTGTCTTACACCCTTCTTAATACGAGCACTTCGTTCTTGATCGTCCACTCTTATTATTCCCTCTTGGTTGTTGTACATATTGTATATGATCCGTCTCTCCCTATAGCTTACCCCTACTTTTTTCAGAATCTCGAACAGCTTGCACCATTTTATACTGTCGAACGCTTTTTCCAGGTCGACAAATCCTATGAAAGTGTCTTGATTTTTATTTAGCCTTGCTTCTATTGTTAGCCGTAACGTCAGAATTGCCTCTCTCGTCCCTTTACTTTTCCTAAAGCCAAACTGATCGTCACATAGCGCATTCTCAATTTTCTTTTCCATTCCTCTGTATATTATTCTTGTAAGCAGCTTCGATGCATGAGCTGTTAAGCTGATTGTGCGATAATTCTCGCACTTGTCAGCTCTTGCCGTCTTCGGAATTGTGTGGATGATGCTTTTCCGAAAGTCAGATGGTATGTCGCCAGACTCATATATTCTACACACCAACGTGAATAGTCGTTTTGTTGCCACTTCCCCCAATGATTTTAGAAATTCTGATGGAATGTTATCTATCCCTTCTGCCTTATTTGACCGTAAGTCCTCCAAAGCTCTTTTAAATTCCGATTCTAATACTGGATCCCCTATCTCTTCTAAATCGACTCCTGTTTCTTCTTCTATCACATCAGACAAATCTTCACCCTGATAGAGGCTTTCAATGTATTATTTCCACCTATCTGCTCTCTCTCCTCTGCATTTAACAGTGGAATTCCTGTTGCATTCTTAATTTTACCACCGTTGCTTTTAATGTCACCAAAGGTTGTTTTGACTTTCCTGTATGCTGAGTCTGTCCTTCTGACATTCATATCTTTCTGATGTCTTCACATATTTCCTGCAGCCATTTCGTCTTAGCTTCCCTGCACTTCCTATTTATTTCATTCCTCAGCGACTTGTATTTCTGTATTCCTGATTTTCCCGGAACATGTTTGTACTTCCTTTCATCAGTCAACTGAAGTATTTCTTCTGTTACCCATGGTTTCTTCGCATCTACCTTCTTTGTACCTATGTTTTCCTTCCCAACTTCTGTGATGGCCCTTTTTAGAGATGTCCATTCTTCCTCAACTGTACTGCCTACTGCGCTATTCCTTATTGCTGTATCTATAGCGTTAGAGAACTTCAAACGTATCTCGTCATTCCTTAGTACTTCCGTATCCCACTTCTTTGCGTATTGAGATAGAACAATACGAGACTGGAATAGAAGGGACAACCGATAGAGGTACTCAAGGTACCCTCCGCCACACACCGTCAGGTGGCTTGCGGAGCATGGATGTAGATGTAGATGTAGATTAAAGTGGGCTGAAGTGTTCAGGAAGGCCGTACCCACACCATACAGGATCTCAGCAGCTACATTAGACTAGCGCCCAAGAAGTGAGATGTTTGCTCGGGCGTACAGGCTGGTACAGTCACGCACGTACTCTGAGTTAGGCAATGTGCTTTGCAGTATGAATTTTGACTCTGCAGCGAAGTGTGCGCTGACGTGAGACTTCCCGGAAGATTTAAGCTGTGTGCCAGACAGGGACTCAAACCCAGGACCTTTCTTTGAGGAGTGCTACTGTCGCAGGTTGCGCACGAGAACTTTGGTTGGTACATGACGTACTGGCGAAGGTGAAACAGTGAGGCCGGGTCACGCTTAGCTAGCTCAGTGGTTTGAACACTTACCTGTGATAGCCAAAGGTCCTGGGTTCGAGTCCTGGTCTGCCACACTATGTTCTGCCAGGAAGTTTCAGGATATGAACATGCTTGCAGCAAGACGAGAATCCCCACGGGCAGTGCGTCGATGTCTAGAGCGCCATGGAGTGTCTGTACAGTGAACATTGTTGCGGCTTCTCAAAGAGAGGCGTATGTAAAATTCGCCAAAAATGTTAGTTTTGTGCCACTAGATTGTTGTGAAGCATGTTAGAAATATTGTCTCCAATTTTCAGAGTTAAATCGAGCTACAAATTAAGTAAAAGCTATTTTGTTTAAGCGAGTGCGCAGTGGCACGTCCTATTTTTTACACGACTCCGTCCTTGGATTTGGATTGGTTTGGATTGTTTGGCGGAAGAGACCAAACAGCGAGGTCATCGGTTTCATCGGATTAGGGAAAGACGGGAAGGAAGTCGGCGGTGCCCTTTCAAAGGAGCCATCCCGGCATTTGCCTGGACCGATTTAGGGAAATCACGGAAAACCTAACTCAGGTTGGCCGGACGCGGGATTGAACCGTCGTCCTCC
Organism: Schistocerca americana; assembly: GCF_021461395.2. NCBI lineage: Eukaryota > Metazoa > Arthropoda > Insecta > Orthoptera > Acrididae > Schistocerca > Schistocerca americana. The sequence continues at coordinate 84,611,658 of NC_060127.1, forward strand.
CGAATGCGGGTCCAGTATGCTAACCACTGCGCCACCTCGCTCGGTGTCTCCGATCTTATTTGCGTTATTTTATTATTTCCTGCCATCAGAGAAGACATCTGTAGCGCACAGAAGGCTGTTAGTCCACATATGGTGCGATTAATTACAATTTATTACAGAAATGCACACATGGTGGCACCCAAAACCCGAACCCAAACTTCGATTTTGGAAGAGAAGCTCAGAGACAATATTTTGCTCATCTAATATCATAATTGTTATTATTTTTCTTTGTGTGTTAATGCGTACTCGGACTTTGCAGTTAGAGCTCCTAACTCCTTGAATATATTTTCAACGAAACCCATTATTTTTAATTATTCTTTTTTTTCTATGCTCGTTGTCACCATTCATTGCTGAATCGACACCATGGCCACAGCTGACGGAGATGCGGATGTTGTTACAGAATATAATTGCTGGGATCTATGAACGCAATCTCTAGAAGAAAAGAAATGTCCAATTTTTATTTTTGTAGCAGCCAGGCAGTAACATGGCATTATTTACTCCATTAGCTGCAGGGAGGTCGGCCGCGGGGGCCGGGCAGTTCTAGGCGCTTCAGTCCGGAACCGCGCTGCTGCTACGGTCGCAGGTTCGAATCCTGCCTCGGGCATGACGTGTGTGATGTCCTTAGGCTAGTTATGTTTAAGTAATTCTAAGTCTAGGGGACTGATGACCTCAGATGTTAAGTCCCATAGTGCTTAGAGTCATCTGAACCATTTTTTGAGCTGCTGGGAGAGCCCCGTTTTTAGTAACACTGGAGTGTTACTGGTTTATATACTTACTGTGTTTACCGAGCGGGGTGGCGCAGGGGTTAGCACACTGGACTCGCATTCGGCAGGACGACGGTTCAATCCCGCGTCCGGCCATCCGGATTTAAGTTTTCCGTGATTTGCCTAAATCGCTGCAGGCAAATGCCGGAATGGTTCCTTTGAAAGGGCACGGCCGACTTCCTTCCCCGTCCTTCCCTAATCCGATGAGACCGATTACCTCGCTGTCTGGCCTCCTTCCCCAAACAACCAAACCAAACTTACTGTGTGTATGCCGGACGTTAACACAGGGGAGTACTGATCAACTTGACACGTCATTCATGCAGAGTCCGTAAAATTTCCGCATAGGCATGGCTCAACTATAGGACTTAGTCACTGACTAAGAGGGTTTCGAAGGAAAGCAGGAAACCTGAATGCAGTCGGGCGACCTTCGCATCAGTTCCCCGTGAAACCACAGCTGTCATTAGGCTTAGCCGCCAGTCGTCACATTAACACTGCTGTCAGCCGCATCAAGATTCCTCTCTACAGTTGAGAAATACGTTTTAGAACTCGTCTGAATCCGACAAAGTCGACGTTTCTTATACGAGGGCAGTTCAATAAGTAATGCAACACATTTTTTTTTTCTCGGCCAATTTTGGTTGAAAAAACCGGAAATTTCTTGTGGAATATTTTCAAACATTCCTGCTTCGTCTCGTATAGTTTCATTGACTTCCGACTAGTGGCAGCGCTGTACGGAGCTGTTAAAATGGCGTCTGTAACGGATGGGCGTTGCAAACAACGGGCAGTGATCGAATTTCTTTTGGAGGAAAACCAGGGCATCTCAGATATTCATAGGCGCTTGCAGAATGTCTACGGTGATCTGGCAGTGGACAAAAGCACGGTGAGTCGTTGGGCAAAGCGTGTGTCATCACCGCCGCAAGGTCAAGCAAGACTGTCTGATCTCCCGCGTGCGGGCCGGCCGTGCACAGCTGACTCCTGCAATGGCGGAGCGTGCGAACACACTCGTTCGAGATGATCGACGGATCACCATCAAACAACTCAGTGCTCAACTTGACATCTCTGTTGGTAGTGCTGTCACTATTGTTCACCAGTTGGGATATTCAAAGGTTTGTTCCCGCTGGGTCCCTCGTTGTCTAACCGAACACCATAAAGAGCAAAGGAGAACCATCTGTGCGGAATTGCTTGCTCGTCATGTGGCTGAGGGTGACAATTTCTTGTCAAAGATTGTTACAAGCGATGAAACATGGGTTCATCACTTCGAACCTGAAACAAAACGGCAATCAATGGAGTGGCGCCACACCCACTCCCCTACCAAGAAAAAGTTTAAAGCCATACCCTCAGCCGGTAAAGTCATGGTTACAGTCTTCTGGGACGCTGAAGGGGTTATTCTGTTCGATGTCCTTCCCCATGGTCAAACGATCAACTCTGAAGTGTATTGTGCTACTCTTCAGAAATTGAAGAAACGACTTCAGCGTGTTCGTAGGCACAAAAATCTGAACGAACTTCTCCTTCTTCATGACAACGCAAGACCTCACACAAGTCTTCTTCCTCATGCACCCTACAGTCCCGATCTCGCACCGTCGGGTTTCCACATGTTTGGCCCAATGAAGGACGCAATCCGTGGGAGGCACTACGCGGATGATGAAGAAGTTATTGATGCAGTACGACATTGGCTCCGACATCGACCAGTGGAATGGTACCGTGCAGGCATACAGGCCCTCATTTCAAGGTGGCGTAAGGCCGTAGCATTGAATGGAGATTACGTTGAAAAATAGTGTTGTGTAGCTAAAAGATTGGGGAATAACCTGGTGTATTTCAATGCTGAATAAAACAACCCCTGTTTCAGAAAAGAAATGTGTTGCATTACTTATTGAACTGCCCTCGTAACTTATCTAGAAATTGTCGAAATAAAAACGCCAGTTTCTAGCCATAAGATAAAATTTTGGGGAGTAACACATCATGTGTCAACAATTATTGTTTGCTGGCCTTCACTTGTGATTTGACTTGCGGCGAAAACACCTCAAAATTACCATAGTTACAAATAGTACATTTATATTAGTGTACAGATGCTAATGTTTTACACTTAAAATGAAACAAAATTAAACACCATTTCTACTTGTAATGTGAACTCTTAGTGCAGTAATTTACAATTGCTTGATGTAATGCGAGGTAGCGCCTGTAAATTAATAATTTTAAGTCAAGATTTCCCTCTGTACACATAATCACCTTAAAAGGTGATCACATTGAAACTGACGCGTTGAGGAAGAGAGAGCTACCAAGTCCAGAACACGCGTCATTACAAGAATTGTCGAACAAAAACTTGAAATCGGTTTACAAATAAAAAAGATGAAATAGCCTTTTTTTAATTTTTGGTCACTGTCTCCGTAGTGAACATACCATAGAAAGTCCAAAGAGATTTTGGTCGTATGTAAAGCATTCCAGCGGCAGGACACAATCAATGCCTTTTCTACGCGGTAGTAGTGGAGATACTATGACAGTGTTGCTAAAGCAAACTTACTAAAGACGGCCTTCTGAAATTCCCTCAGCAAAGAAGACGAAGTAAATATTCCATAATTCGAATCAATATCAGCTGCCAACATGAATAATCTAGAAGCAGATATCCTCGGAGTAGTGAAGCAACTTAAATCACTTAACAAAAGCAAATCCTCTGGTCTAGACTGTATACCAATTTGGTTCCTTTCAGAGCATACTGGTGCAATAGCTCCATATTTAATAATCATGTAGAACTATTCACTCGACGAAATATCCATATACAAGGACGGGTAAGTCGCGGCCGCGCGGGATTAGCCGAGCGGTCTGGGGGCGCTGCAGTCATGGACTCTGCGGCTGATCTCGGCGGAGGTTCGAGTCCTCCCTCGGGCATGTGTGTGTGTGTGTGTGTGTGTGTGTGTGTGTGTGTGTGTGTGTGTGTCCTTAGGATAATTTAGGTTAAGTAGTGTAAGCTTAGGGACTGATGACTTTAGCAGTTAAGTTCCATAAAATTTCACACACATTTGAACATTTGGATAAGTCGGACAGGTCACACCAATATTCAAAGAAGGCAATAGGAGTAATCCACTAAATAATAAATTAGATTTCCACATCGTTAACGTTGACATGCAGCAGGATTTTGAAACATACATTGTGTTCGAACATTATGAATTACTTTGCAGTGAACACATGATGTGTCGTGGGGAGATCACTCTGTTTTTGTAATAATTGAAAAGCCACGATCGCTTCAATATCGTTTACTAGATGACCGGTTTCAGCACTCTGTAAGTGCCATCATCGAATCTGAAATGTTAATCCACGTTTCAGATCCGGTGATGGCACCTTCAGTGCTGATACCGGTCATATATTGAAGCGATCGTGGCTTTTCAATTATTTTAATTATGAATTACCTCGAAGAGAACGGTCCATTGACACACAGTCAACACGAATTTGGAAAACTTGTGAAACACAACTAACTCTATACTCACACAAAGTGCTGAGTGCTATCCAGAAGGCTTTTGACACCGTACCTCACAAGCGCCTTATAATCAAATTGTGCGCTTGTGGAATATCGTGAATGCATATTCTTCTTCCTCTCCAGTTTTCATCTCCCCTCCCCCTTTTCACACACACACACACACACACACACACACACACACACACACACACACACACACATGGCCAAGGATGCTACAGCGATATACTGTATGTTTACTTCGGAGATGTTTTCCGACAAGAAAACTGGCATGGCAACTTAGTCTGATCATTTAGTTTTTTTTGGCTCTGAGCACTATGGGACTTAACATCTACGGTCATCAGTCCGCTAGACTTAGAACTACTTAAACTTAACTAACCTAAGGACATCACACAACACCCAGTCATCACGAGGCAGAGAAAATCCCTGACCCCGCCGGGAATCGAACCTGGGAACTCGGGATTTAGTTTTTATGAACCAGTGTGCAACTTCTGTTGATTTTGGTATTCTAAAGAAGGCAGCTTGCTCTTCGGAAAGGCGCCTATCGTGATGTGTTCAAATCTTAAAGTGATCGTCATTTTAAGTGCGTTTGACTCTAAATATTCTCTTGAAACGTTAGCAGTTCAAGTTTTAATTGATAGTAACGACAGATTATTCGGAATTGAGAACTAAATCCTGGATTACAGTGTAAAGTTGCCTAATCTCTTATGTATGAAATTTGGGAATAGAGAGTTCTAGAAATCTTGGCACTGTATGTTACAACGGAATTTGAAGTATTTATCCTGTAACTGTAAAAGACCGAATTTCATATTTAACGATTTCTTTTGTCTCTTGCAGGTAAGCTTCTTCACGTATGTACCAGCGTTTGCGACAAGACTGCTTGGCGAAGGCAGCCAGGGTATGTACTGAAGTTTTTGCATGCGTCCACTAGAGTAGGATAGGTATCAGACACGTCTGGGACATGTTTTATTACATTCACCAGACCAACAACAACAAAATAAATCGAAATCGTCCTTTACTTTTAACCTCGTACAGTTTTGCGATGGCTTCATATTAGCGAAGTCGCTAAATTTCGGGCAAAATCTTTTATTAGCCATTAACTAAACATCTGCGGACCTATGTTTATATCAACTTTTTTCTTTAGTTTTACTTGTAGAATAACATACTAAGATATTTGCATATCTTCGTGAATCACCCTGTATATTCGAATGTAATAGACGATTAGGGTATAAAATACACTGCTAAGAAACGCTCCAAAACAAGTTTATCAATGCGGAAAGTGAACGGAAATAGGAGTAATCCGCTGAATTAGAGACCCATTTCACTAACGTCGATTAGCAGTAGGGGTTTGGAACATATACTGCACGGATTCAGAAGACATCGTTCTTGTGAAATACCACTAGCTCTTTATACTCATGAAGTAATAAGTGCTATCGACAGGAGGTGTCAAATTGATTCCATATTTTTAGATTTCCAGAAGGCTTTCGACACCGTTCCTCACAAGCGTCTTCTAACCAAACTGCGTGCCTATGGAATAGCGCCTCATTTGTGCGACTTCCGGTCAGAAAGGTCACAATTCGTAATAATAGACGGAAAGTCATCGAGCAAAACAGAAGTAATATCCGGCGTTCCCTAAAGAAGTGTTATAGGCCCTCAATTGTTCCTGATCTACATTAACGACACAGGAGACAATCTGAGTAGCTCTATTTGATTGTTTGCGGATGACCGTCTCGTAATGTCATCAGATGACCAGAACGAGTTGCAAAATGATTTTGATAAGATATTTGTATGGCGCGAAAAGTGGCAACTGACCCTGAATAAAGAAAAGTGTGTAGTTATTCACATGGGTACTAAATGATATCCGCTAAACTTGGATTAAGCGCTAAGTCACACAAACCTGAATTCAACTAAATACTTAGGGATTACAATTACAAATAACCTAAATTGGAACGATGTGGGTAGAGCAAACCAAATACTGCAATTCATTGGCAGATCACTTAGAAGGTGCAACAGGTCTACCAAAGAGACTGCTTACACCAGGCTTGTCCGCCCTATTCTGGAGTATTGCTGTGCGGTGCGGATCCGCATCAGGTGGGGCTGACGGATGACATCGAAGAAGTACAAAGAAGGGCAGCTCGTTTTGTACTACCGCGAAATAGGGGAGATAGTGCCACAGACACGATACGTGAATTGGAGTGGCGATCATTAAAACAAAGACGTTTTTAGTTGCGACAGGATCTTCTCATGAAATCTAAATCATCAGTGTTCTCCTCTGATTGCGAAAACATTCTGTTGGCACCCACCTACATACGGAGAAATGACGATCGCGTTGTTGTTGTTGTGGTCTTTAGTCCTGAGACTGGTTTGATGCAGCTCCCCATGCTATTCTATCCTGTGCAAGCTTCATCATCTCCCAGTACCTACTGCAACCTACATCCTACTGAATCTGTTTAGTGTATTCATCTCTTGGTCTCCCTCTAAGATTTTTACCATCCACGCTGCCCTCCAATACTAAATTGGTGATCCCTTGATGCCTTAGAACATGTCCTACCAACCGGTCCCTTCTTCTTGTCAAGCTGTGCCACAAACTTCTCTTCTCTCCAATCCTATTCAATACCTCCTCATTAGTTATGCGATCTACCCATTTATTCTTCAGCATTCTTCTGTAGCACCACGTTCCGAAAGCTTCTATTCTCTTCTTGTCCAAACTATTTATCGTCCATGTTTCACTTCCATACATGGCTACACTCCATATAAATACTTTCAGAAACGCCTTCCTAACACTTAAATCAATACTCGATGTTAACAAATTTTTCTTCTTCAGAAACGCTTTCCATGCCATTGCCAGTCTACATTTTATATCCTCTCTACTTCGACCATCATCAGTTAAAAAATGGCTCTGAGCACTATGGGACTTAACTTCTAAGGTCATCAGTCCCCTAGCACTTAGAACTACTTAAACCTAACTAACCTAAGGACATCACACACATCCATGCCCGAGGCAGGATTCGAACCTGCGATCGTAGCGGTCACGCGGCTCCAGACTGTAGCGCCTTTAACCGCTTGGCCACCCCGGCCGGCATCATCAGTTATTTTGCTCCCAAATAGGAAAACTCCTTTACTACTTTAAGTGTCTCATTTTCTAATCTAATTCCCTCAGCATCACCTGACTTAATTCGACTACATTCCATTACCCTCGTTTTGCTTTTGTTGATGTTCATCTTATATCCTCCTTTGAAGACACTATCAATTCCGTTCAACTGGTCTTCCAAGTTCTTTGCTGTCTCTGACAGAGTTACAATGTCATCGGCGAACCTCAAAGTTTTTACTTCTTCTCTATGGATTTTAATACCTACTCCGTACTTTTCTTTTGTTTCCTTTACTGCTTGCTCAATACAGAGATTGAATAACATCGGGGACAGGCTACAACCCTGTCTCACTCCCTTCCCAACCACTGCTTCCCTTTCATGCCCCTCGACTCTTATAACTGCCATCTGGTTTCTGTACAAATTGTAAATAGCCTTTCGCTCCCTGTATTTTATCCCTGCCACCTTCAGAATTTGAAAGAGAGTATTCCAGTTAACATTGTCAAAAGCTTTCTCTAAGTCTACAAATGCTAGAAACGTAGGTTTGCCTTTTCTTAATCTTTCTTCTAAGATAAGTCGTAAGGTTAGTATTGCCTCACGTGTTCCAACATTTCTACGGAATCCAAACTGATCTTCCCCGAGGTCCGCTTCTACCAGTTTTTCCATTCGCCTGTAAAGAATTCGCGTTAGCATTATGCAGCTGTGACTTATTAAACTGATAGTTCGGTAATTTTCACATCTGTCAACACCTGCTTTCTTTGGGATTGGAATTATTATATTCTTCTTGAAGTCTGAGGGTATTTCGCCTGTCTCATACATCTTGCTCACCAGATGGTAGAGTTTTGTCATGACTGGCTCTCCCAAGGCCGTCAGTAGTTCTAACGGAATGTTGTCTACTCCCGGGGCCTTGTTTCGACTCAGGTCTTTCAGTGCTCTGTCAAACTCTTCACGCAGTATCTTATCTCCCATTTTATCTTCATCTACATCCATTTCCATAATATTGTCCTCAAGTACATCGCCCTTGTATAAACCCTCTAGATACTCCTTCCACCTTTCAGCCTTCCCTTCTTTGCCTAGAACTGGGTTGCCATCTGAGCTCTTGATATTCATACAAGTGGTTCTCTTCTCTCCAAAGGTCTCTTTAATTTTCCTGTAGGCAGTATCTATCTTACCCCTAATGAGATAAGCCTCTACATCCTTACATTTGTCCTCTAGCCATCCCTGCTTAGCCATTTTGCACTTGCTGTCGATCTCATTTTTGAGACGTTTGTACTCCTTTTTGCCTGCTTCATTTGCTGCATTTTTATATTTTCTCCTTTCATCAATTAAATTCAAAATTTCTTCTATTACCCAAGGATTTCTAGTAGCCTTCATCTTTTTACCTACTTGACCGTCTGCTGCCTTCATGTAGGACAATATGTGCTCGCTCTCGGCTGCTTTTCGTATTCTTAGGTTTCCTGCTACTGATCGCCAGCTAAGTATTTCAGACTAACTACAGGGCAGTGTGGCAGTATGTAGCACTGTAGGCGCTGGTGCGCTGTGTTCCAGTTAGGAGCACGCCCGCCGCCGGTTAACCTTCCATTCATTCCAGAGTAGTTTTCAAGTTGACGGAGGTGACGTCTGAGGGAGCAGTTGGCAACCCTTGTCCGCGAGGGGGGTGGGGGGGGGGGGGAATGGCGGCTTGCCCACGAGGCGGTGACGCGCCGCTAGAGTTAGCCCAGCACGCGAAGGAACAACCTCGTCAATACACAAGACCCGTGAGCCAGACGCGAGGCAAATCCTGTACTGTCACGCACAGCTGACGTCACACATACAGGCCGACACGGAGCGGGCGACACAAGCGCATGACGTCAGCCACCACTACTTACGAATTTGCTTCCCTCAGCGTTAAGCCGTCGGCACACGGACCGTGCATCCGATCGTTGAGCGTGCCGAGTTTCTGACGTCATGGCGTGGAATAGCACGTTCGGGAGTCCTTCCGAACGTGCAGCATGTCAGATATTCTGAGCGTGCGTGTGAGAGCGTTGACCAATCAGACGGCACAACGCCACCTACGTCACATCACGCCATCTCCCTTCAGCACAGAGTTGTGAGCCGCCATATTGGCATTCATTTCAAGCCTATACGCGTACATGCCGTTTCTAAGCACCAGCAAATTGAGGATCACTCGAAAACCCGTTGTTAACTGTGTGATTCGTTGCAATAAAATAATGAGAAACGTCATACTCGTGGCAAAAGCATTATTGTAACTTGAGTATTATGAGAGCCTGCTCTTTGAAGGCAGCGACACACTGAGGATTCACCAAAAACGCATAGTTCTTGGTACAATTTGTCATAATTAAATTTCGCCGTGCGGGATTAGCCGAGCGGTCTTGGGCGCTGCAGTCACGGACTGTGCAGCTGGTCCTGGCGGAGGTTCGAGTCCTCTCTTGGGCATGGGTGTGTGTGTTTGTCCTTAGGATAATTTTGGTTATGTAGTGTGTAAGCTTAGAGACTGATGACCTGAGCAGTTAAGTCCCATAAGATTTCACACACATTTTTAAAATTAAATTTCAATTAGTAACATAGCTACGACTGAAGCTTTTAGCACGTGGCAACAGACTAGGATTGTCTAAAGAAGATTCATTGTTGGTTTAGCGGAGAGTACTGTGCAGTTGGTGTAGTGTATATCGTTTAAGTCAGCTTTACCCCTGACGAAGATGACGGGGATGCCGGCACAGTAGCTCAGTGTGTTCGTTCAGAGGGGTAGCTGCCCTCTGTAATAAAAAGACTGAGTTAATGGATCAACGACGAACTTAACGGGTGTCTTACGACGTCCGCTCCGAGCAAGACATACAAAATGAGATTAAACAAAAAAAAAAAAAAAAGCGTATTCAGTCAGGGGGGTTTAGTTACCTCCTGCAACCAAAAAAAAAAAAATTTGAGTGAACAGATCAACGAACAACCTGAACGAGTGTCATCGGACGCCCGCCAAGAAAAATAGAACAAAATGAGATTAAAAAAAAAAAAAAAAAAAAAAGAATGCGTAGTGACTAGCGTGACAAATTGGCGTCAAAACGCGTGATAGTTCGAAGGTTCGCGTCTCGCCACGTTCAAATTTTTTTTCTAGCATTTGCGTTGTTAATAGGTCCCGATGATTTATTATTAGTTTAATATAAGTACGAGTATATACTGCAATATTTGATTTTATGTAAATATAAGGAGTGAATTTGTTCGATTGGCTTAATCTACAGGAGAACTTGCGCAACTTGTATAAAGCTATTTTGCTCTTTTTTCTTTTACGTTTCGTAATTCATATGATGCAAAGATTCTGCTACTGAGTAGGAACGGTGATCAAGTAAGAATGATCTTGGAGTTTTACTAAAATGTGGGAATGTTAAAATAATGTTGATCTTATGTGGAGAACTATTGCAAATTTGTATCGCAATGTTTGTAATGGAACTTTTATAAGCCTGTGTCCTTACTGATTGGACATAGTACTTTCCTTTTCCTCTTAAAACATGTACACGGATATTGAAGTTTTTATTTGTGCCCAGTTCAACGTGCTGCTGAACGCTCGGGAACGATGCGACTTGTGCATACGGTACGTGGGCCCCAACGGGGTACACGCGATCGCAACGCACTCCAGCGGCAGTTGAGGGATGTTTCTAGTTCGTAAATCGCACTGTTTACTCAACGGGCGAGCGTAAAATTCCGACGTTAGCTCTATAAAAACGCACATTTCCTCCATCGTCCAGGAAAAGGAAAGTGCCACGCCCAATCAATAAGGACACAGGTTTATAAAAGTTCCATTACAAACAGTGCGGTACAGATTTGGTATACTCCTCCGCATAATATAAACATTATTTCATCATTCTCACATTTTAGTAAAACCCCAAGGTCAATCTTACTTGATCACTCTTCCTACCCAGTAGCAGAATCTTTGCAACATATGAATTACGAAGCGTAAAAGAAAAAGAAGCAAAATATCTTTATACAAGTAGCGCAAGCTGTCCTGTAGATTAAGCCAATCGAACAAACTCACCCCTCAAAAACAGGTGAACTTTTATTAACATAACATCAAATATTATAGCATATACTTAAATTAATCTAATAATAAATTATCAGAATCTTAAAAAAAAAAAAAAACGCGAATGTTAGGAAAAGAATTTGGGAGCCTTAAGACGCGATCCACCGCCCCAACAAAAACTCATTATCTGATAGACACGCTACTCATTACGCTAAACCAACAACTCGCTCTTTGTACTTAATCGTATTGTATTACTCTTGTTATAACGTTAATCGTAGATAATTATGTTACTGACTGAAATTTAATTATAACAAATTGTACCAAGAACAATATGTTTTGGGTGGATGTTCAGTGTGTCGCTCCCTTCAAATAGGCTACTCTCATAACATGCAAGTTACAATAATTCTTTTGCCACAAATATGATGTTTCTCGTCATTTTATTGGAACGAATCACACAATTAACAACGGGTTTTCCAGTGATTCTCAATTTTCTGGTGCTCAGGAACGACATATATACATATAGCCTTGAAATGGATGTCAATATGGGCCTCACAACTCTGTACTGAAGGGAGACGGCGTGCGTGTGACGTAGGTGGCGTTGTGCCATCTCATTGGTCAACGCTCAGACGCACGCTGAGAATATCTGACATGCCAGATATTGCTCTGCACGTTCGGAAAGACTCCAGAACGTGCTATTCCACGCTATGACGTCAGAAACTCGGCACGCTTAACGCTCGGATGCACGGTCCGTGTGCCGACGGCTTTAGCGAACCGCAAACGGAAGTTGGCGTCCTCTTCGCTTCAGCGGTAGTAGAACAGAAAACTTTCGTCCGCCGACTTCTTGATTTCTGTTGTTGACACGGATTGCGTGAGCTACAGGTAGGTCTGAAGTGAATGTTGCTGATAGACTGTCCAGTCACATGAATGTGATCACTTCTCAGAAGCCTCAGTAACCACCACTGGGAGATGCACAGCAGGATAGTCAATGAATTTCTGGAAGGCACCAACAGGGATGTGGGGCCATGCTGACTTCAGTGGCGTGGTCAGCTACAATTGGTTTCTCGGTTGAGGGTCCAAGACGTTTACTGCCGAGCGACGTGGGCCCACAGATTCTCAATTGGGTTCAAATCCGGGGAATTTGGTGCCCAGGAACCATGCACGAACACTGCGAGCTGTGTGACACATTGCGTTGTCGTGCTGGTAGACGCCATCGTGCCGAAGAAAAACAAACTGCATGTCCTCAAGTTTAGATGACCCCTTATGTTGATCCACTGCGCTTTTGAAAATGACGAAATTAACGAGGGAATGCCACGAAAAAATTCACCAGACCATAACGCTCCCTCCCGAGTTTACTGAGATACTTTGGGAACCCAAATGGGAATTCTAGGAGGAAAGGTGACGTTTTTTCGCGAAAAATTATTGAGAGAATGTAAAGAACCGGCATTTGGGGCTGACTGCAGAATGACTCTACTGCACATTTCGTGTAAGCACAGCGAAGACAAGCGAAATTATGGCTCATACAGACAGATATAGACAGTAGTTGTCCCCTCGTTCCATTTGTGAGTGGAACAGGAAAGGGGATGACTACTTACGGTACACGGAGGTTTGCTGAGTATGAATGCAGATGTAGATGCCAGTTCACTTTCTGTAGTAGATCTTCGCGACAGCGGTGGTTGATATATTGGTTGAAAATGCGTGTTAATCACTTGTTTGTTGTGGGGTCGGTGCGAGAGACCAACTGCAGAACGTGTCCATGGCGGCGTGCACAGTGGAAAGCGGCAGTGTAGCACGTGGCTCTCCAGTCAGTAGCATAAACTATCCTTGAAAAAGGGTATACTGCAATACTATCAAGCGTGTTGTTGCTGTTGTTGTTGTTTGTGGTTTCCTATCCGAAAGACTAGTTTTATGCAGGTATCCAGGGACATCTATCCTGGGCAAACCTTTTCATCTGTGCCTAACTACACTCCTGGAAATGGAAAAAAGAACACATTGACACCGGTGTGTCAGACCCACCATACTTGCTCCGGACACTGCGAGAGGGCTGTACAAGCAATGATCACACGCACGGCACAGCGGACATACCAGGAACCGCGGTGTTGGCCGTCGAATGGCGCTAGCTGCGCAGCATTTGTGCACCGCCGCCGTCAGTGTCAGCCAGTTTGCCGTGGCATGCGGAGCTCCATCGCAGTCTTTAACACTGGTAGCATGCCGCGACAGCGTGGACGTGAACCGTATGTGCAGTTGACGGACTTTGAGCGAGGGCGTATAGTGGGCATGCGGGAGGCCGGGTGGACGTACCGCCGAATTGCTCAACACGTGGGGCGTCCACAGTACATCGATGTTGTCGCCAGTGGTCGGCGGAAGGTGCACGTGCCCGTCGACCTGGGACTGGACCGCAGCGACGCACGGATGCACGCCAAGACCGTAGGATCCTACGCAGTGCCGTAGGGGACCGCACCGCCACTTCCCAGCAAATTAGGGACACTGTTGCTCCTGGGGTATCGGCGAGGACCATTCGCAACCGTCTCCATGAAGCTGGGCTACGGTCCCGCACACCGTTAGGCCGTCTTCCGCTCACGCCCCAACATCGTGCAGCCCGCCTCCAGTGGTGTCGCGACAGGCGTGAATGGAGGGACGAATGGAGACGTGTCGTCTTCAGCGATGAGAGTCGCTTCTGCCTTGGTGCCAATGATGGTCGTATGCGTGTTTGGCGCCGTGCAGGTGAGCGCCACAATCAGGACTGCATACGACCGAGGCACACAGGGCCAACACCCGGCATCATGGTGTGGGGAGCGATCTCCTACACTGGCCGTACACCACTGGTGATCGTCGAGGGGACACTGAATAGTGCACGGTACATCCAAACCGTCATCGAACCCATCGTTCTACCATTCCTAGACCGGCAAGGGAACTTGCTGTTCCAACAGGACAATGCACGTCCGCATGTATCCCGTGCCACCCAACGTGCTCTAGAAGGTGTAAGTCAACTACCCTGGCCAGCAAGATCTCCGGATCTGTCCCCCATTGAACATGTTTGGGACTGGATGAAGCGTCGTCTCACGCGGTCTGCACGTCCAGCACGAACGCTGGTCCAACTGAGGCGCCAGGTGGAAATGGCATGGCAAGCCGTTCCACAGGACTACATCCAGCATCTCTACGATCGTCTCCATGGGAGAATAGCAGCCTGCATTGCTGCGAAAGGTGGATATACACTGTACTAGTGCCGACATTGTGCATGCTCTGTTGCTTGTGTCTATGTGCCTGTGGTTCTGTCAGTGTGATCATGTGATGTATCTGACCCCAGGAATGTGTCAATAAAGTTTCCCCTTCCTGGGACAATGAATTCATGGTGTTCTTATTTCAATTTCCAGGAGTGTATTTTCAAGTGTTTACCGTAGTCATGTTTTGGGCTCTGTCTACAGCACTCCACACTTTCTTCTATTTCGAAACTGACGATTCCTTTATGCTTCAGAACGTGTCGTATAAACCGATCCCTTCTTTTAGTCACGTCGTGCCAAATTCAGTACCACCTCATTAGTCATTTGACCAACCCAGCAAATACTCAATATTTTCCTGTGGTACCAGATTTCAAAAGCTGCTATCGTCTTTTTGTGTGGTCCACGTTTCACTTCCGTACAAAATATGCTCCTCACAGATACCTTCAGAAAAGACTTCATAACAGTTAAATTTATATTCGACCTTAACAAATTTCTCATTTTCAGAAACGCTTTTCTTAGTATTGGCAAGCTGCTGTTCCTCTCTGTTTCAGCCATCACCAGTTATTTTGCTGCCGAAATAGCAAAACTCGCCGACTACCTTGTGTCTCACATCCTAATCCAACTCTGTCATCTTCTCCACTACTGCTCTTTTACTTCTGGCGATAAACTCTTTGCAAGACACAGTATATTCCGTTCACCTGCTCTTTCAAGTTCTTCGGCGTGTGGTTACACCGTCATTGGCAAACCGCAAAATTTTATTTTTCTTCTTGCTGAACTACGGTTTCCAGTTTTTCCCTTGGTTTCCTTTGCTGCTTGTTCAATTTACGTATTTAATAATATCTGGCACAGGCTAGAACTCTCTCTCACTCCCTTCTCAACTAGTGCTTTCCTTTCGTGACCGTCGATTCTTACCGATGCAAACTGTTTTCTGGATACAGTTGGAATGATACAGTTAACGATATCCACGTCAAAACTGTATTCAACCTTTGCCTAGGTTTTGACAGATAGGTTTATACCTGCCTTGTAAGAAGTAATGACACCTAAAAAAGGAACATACTGCAACGAATACAAGTGAGTCACATGTGCAGCAAAAAGAAACATCGAAAATTATATACAGTGGAAATGTAAAATAAATTTACGCGTCACATATCGTGAACAAAGATAAACAAAATTATAAGACTTAGTCAACAGCGAAATGATCCCTATAAATCATATGGGATAAGCATAAAGCTTAGTTAATAGCAAAAATTATCCATGTAAAATGTAAGGCAGACGTACATAATAAGCACGAACAAACCGCTAACAGGACAGAAGGGACAAACCAGCAGAAAACTTACGGCCAGGTGACGCTCACGTAAGAAACGGTGCCAACCACGAAAGACGAGTGACGTATTAAAAAATTCATTTGAAATAACATTACAAAAAGAAGCAACATAACAAAAATTATAAGAAACATATAAGGCTATGCAAATGGTGAACAAAACTACGACCCACATTAAAGTAAGATAATGACAGATTGCGTCTTTGAGTAAAATAATGTCTCGAAGCAGCGCGGAAAACTCGATACAGCTGATACGTCAATTTAAGCGGAAAACCATCGGAAAAGATTCTGTTTTTAGGCTGTGATTCATAATTAAAAATAAAGCCCCGAAATTGACATAGCAGCTGTATTGGGTTTCCCACGCTGTTTCCAGATGCTATCTTTCTCAAAGACGCAGTTCGTCTTGTCTTACTTTAACGTCCGTCGTAGTTTTCTTCACCATTTGCATAGGTTTATGTTTCTTACTTTTTTATAATTTCTGTTATGTTACTGTCTTTGTAATGTTATTTTATAGCAATTTTATTAGCATGCCGCCGGCCGAAGTGGCCGCGCGGTTAAAGGCGCTGCAGTCTGGAACCGCAAGACCGCTACGGTCGCAGGTTCGAATCCTGCCTCGGGCATGGATGTTTGTGATGTCCTTAGGTTAGTTAGGTTTAACTAGTTCTAAGTTCTAGGGGCTAATGACCTCAGCAGTTGAGTCCCATAGTGCTCAGAGCCATTTGAACCATTTTTTATTAGCATGCCAGGTGCCTCTAATGTGAGAGCCACCTGGGCATAAGTTTGCTGCTGGTTTGTCCCTTCTGTCCTGTTAGTTGTCTGTCTGTGTGTATGATGCACATCTGCCTTACATTTTATATGGATCGTTTTTACTGTTGACTAAGCCTTATGGCTATGCGATAACATTTATATGGATAATTGAACTGCTGACTAAGCCTTATGAGTTCATTTCTCTTTTTACACAGTTCGTAGCAAGTGTTATTACATCTCTCGAGGAAGACAGGTTTATCTCTATCGAAACCTAGATAAAGGTCTGAATAAACATTTGACGTGCAACTGGTTGGATGTATGATTCTCATTGTATCCATAATTCTACAGTTGCTGACTGCTTCCATTTTCAAAATGTTAAAGATTGTTTTCTGTACAAGTTGTAGATAATGTATGCAAGTTTACAAAATAATTCCGATATCCGCCCTGCTATTAGGAAGCGTAATGTGGACACTTACAAGAAGGACGTTGCTTCTCTTTCAATAATAAATGCGATTGCGATATCAGCTACAGATGCTGCGACTTTGCTGGAGTGGTTTATCTATAAGCGATGCTGGGTGAATTCCCTGCGAGTGGTGTCACGTGACGAAGGCCTCGTCCCACTTTCCAGCACTGTGCCTAAGGCGTCGCCGCGTCGCGTGTACCAGCCTGTACGTCCGACAGGATATTTCAGTAAGCTGGCGAGCCCCTAAGCAGGTGGAGCAGTAATGCCTAAACCAGGGGTGTCCAACCCGCTGTCGGAAGGCCGCATGCAGTCCAAAGTCAAGTTTCAATGCGGCGCAAGAAGTGAGCGTCTCACGATTGGTTAAAAAATTCATAAAATTCCTTTCAAGTAAAGTCACGATAAATTCAATGTTTTCGATATGAAACTCTCACACTCAACGCTCTTCTTTCACTGGTCCTTTTCTTCCCAAAAATTATCGTCTTCTTCCAGTGTGGCCCAGGTATGCTCAAAGGTGGACACCCGTGGCCAAAGGGATGCCTGGCGAACGTATGCTGATTTGATGAAGCCCTCCACGCTGTCACGTCCTGTGCAAGCCTCTCCATTTCTAACTACCGAAACCTGCATCGATATGAATCCCACCTCGATTCTGAGGGCCTCATTCTCTCGTCTTCCGGCGAAAAGTCTTGTTTACTGGCATGTGGACAACGCCGAAAAAGTGCCCTGTCTGCGACTTACATTGCGTTTTTGTTGCGCAGCGTAACTACAAATATTTGACGAGCAGTTACTATTATTGACGATTGGAGGTGAACATCAGTTACAATAATGTTATTTGTGATCTTCTTGCAACCCATTACAGGAGAAGATGTACGCCAAACACAGACAAAAGTATTTCCCTATCCACTGATTTCGTTTGTGCTATCAAGCAAAGATATTAATTATACAGGGTAAGTGACCTAAGACTTAACGAAAAAAACTTAACTCCGTCCGACAACGCCTTGTAAGGCCCAACGGTACCGACCGGCCACCGTTTCATCCTCAGCCCACAGGCGTCACTGGGTGTAACACCCCCTTCATTTCCTGAGCGGTTCCAGGTATCGTAACGAGCTCTTCCGCAAATTATTGTACGGTAACGGTCATGTACTTCGGCATGTGATAGTCTTAACTCTCGTGTCGATCGATATGTTGAAGCAAGTATGATTTTCTGATGGCCTCAGAAAGCGCTACACAAAACAAGTACAGTGATATAATGCTTGTTAATGATAAGGCTGAAGCCCTTTGCGAAAGAATCCGAGAAATAAAAATTGGAATCCAATATGGCCAGAGTCAGCTATTGCGGCGTAAACACCGCCAAGCAGAGCTCTCATGCGTGGCTCCGTCCTTATACACTGATTTTGCAAAAACAGACAATGTCTGATGGGATAGCAGCAATCAGTGATTGTACAATGTTACTTATAATCCGTCTTGATTGCAAATTTTCTTTTTATTCATATGACCGGTTTCGGTTCATCCAGAACCATCTTCAGATTTGATATTACAGTTACAGGAGTGACCCGTCCAAATCCAGCAACTTTCATATGTGACGCAGCATGTGAAAGTTGCTGAATTTGGACGGGTTACTCTTGTAACTGAAATATCAGATTTGAAGATCGTTCTGGATGAACCGAAACCGGTCATATGAATAAAAAGAAAATTTGCAATCAAGACGGATTATAAGTAACCTTATACACTGATATACCAAAACATTACGACCACCTGCTTCAGACCTTGTTTGTCCGTCTTTGGAACGAAATACATCACTGATTCTCCGTATCAGGGATCCCATAGTTTGCTGGTAGGTTTTTGGAGGTATGCGGCATTAAATACCTCAACACAGGTCATGTAATTCGTACAGACAACGGGACGTTGATTTGCGAACGCTGTGATGGCGCCCGACAGCGACCCCGATGGATTCCATAGGATTTACATGAGGAGAATTTGGTCGCTGAGACATCAACGTGCGTTCACTATAATTTTCATCAAACCACTGTTGAATGGTTCTGGCTCCGAGATACGGACAATTGTTCTTGTTGTTGTTGTGGTCTTCAGTCCTGAGACTGGTTTAATGCAGCTCTCCATGCTACTCTATCCTGTGCAAGCTTCTTCATCTCCCAGTCCCTACTGCAGCCTACATCCTTCTGAATCTGCTTAGTGTATTCATCTCTTGGTCACCCTCTACGATTTTTACCCTCCAAGCTGCCTTCCAGTACCAACTTGGTGATCCCTTGATGCCTCAGTACATGTCCTACCAACCGATCCCTTCTTCTAGTCAAGTTGTGCCACTACTCCTCTTCTCCCCAATTCTACCCATATAATCTTCAGCGTTCTCGTGTAGCACCACATTTCGAAAGCTTCTATTCTGTTCTTGTCTAAACTATTTACCGTCCATGTTTCACTTGCATACATGGCTACAATCCATACAAATATGGGCAATTATACTGCTGAAAGATGACAACACCGTCGGGGAAGACATCAAGCGTGAAGGGATGTATGAGGTTCGCAGCTGTCACCGTGTCTTCGATTACTGCCACGGGACCCATGCAAGCGCAGGAGAATGTCTCCCACAGCGTAATACTGCTCCCACCAGTCTGCGTCCGTAGCGCGCTACACGTTTCGACCGGCGTTCACCTCGATGACGGAGTTTGTGCAGATGGCCATCGACCCGGTGTGGCTAAAATACGATTCACCCGAAGAGCCGACACATTTCCATTGATCGGCGGTCGAATCCGGATGGTCCTGTGCCCACTGCAATCGTAATTGGCGATGTCGTTGGGTCAACATGTGAACACGTAGGGGTGGTCTGCTGCGGAGCTCTATGTCCAACGATGTACGATAACCGGTGAGCTCCAAACACTTGTGCGTGCACCAGCATTGTACTCTTTCAGTAGAAATGCCACAGATCACCGTCTCTTCTGCTTTACAGAATAGACGAGCTCCGAACCCCACGTTGTATGAAGAGTCGTCGACGATCGACCATTTAGCGCCTCGTGTATTTTCACTGTCCTACGTCTTTCAGTAGATGCTCACGACAGTAGCACGTGAACATTCGACCAACTTCGCCTGTTTCGAGATACTCGTTGCCGGCCGCGGTGGCCGAGCGGTTCTAGGCGCTTCAGTCCGGAACCGCGCGACTGCTACTGTCGCAGGTTCGAATCCTGCCTCGGGCATGGATCTGTGTGATGGCCTCAGGTTAGTTAGGTTTAAGTAGTTGTAAGTCCTAGGGGACTGATGACCTCAGATGTTAAGTCCCGCCGTCCGGTGTGGCCGTGCGGTTAAAGGCGTTTCAGTCTGGAACCGCGTGACCGCTACGGTCGCAGGTTCGAATCCTGCCTCGGATATGGATGTGTGTGATGTCCTTAGGTTAGTTAGGTTTAATTAGTTCTAAGTTCTAGGCGACTGATGACCTCAGGAGTTGAGTCGCATAGTGCTCAGAGCCATTTTTTGTTAAGTCCCATAGTGCTCAGAGCCATTTGAACCATTTAGATACTCGTTCACAGACTCTGCGTAATAATTCCCTGCCCTTTGTCAACGTCGCTTATCTCGGTGGATTTCCCCATTTACAGCACATATCTTCGCTGGGGTGATCCCCCCACCCGTGTCTCCTCCGCTTACGTACGTTTGTTACGGCCTCACGTGCCCGAAAAGCCAATAGCCGGCATGTAACGTCGCAGTGGGCATACTGTTTTGGCTGATCACTGTATGCAGTAAGGCAGACTTAAGCTATAGGGGTAAAACGTCATTTCCTATACGACATTGGTACAGGGCCAGAAACGATTTTCGTGTTTGGAACTGTGGCATATGCAAGCTTCTGGCGCGTCAGATGCACCTGGGGACAACTATTTAGAATGTGTGTACCTTTCCAGGCTTTTGCTGAAGCAACCGCAGTTCATAATAGTGCACATTCCGCTGCAGAGTGAAAATCTCATTCTGTGACCACAGTTCTATCAGGCAGTTTCCAGTTTAAACCCTTACCGTTGCTGCTTACTTCTCAAAGCCGAAATAGAAATGTCGGTCACTCATACTTCTTAAACAGTCCTACTCAAGGGAACAAGGAAATTACTGTATTAACTTTCTTAGATTCGAAAAAAAATGATAACTGATCTGTCTTTGGGCAGCAGAGCCGAAATGCTTCTTAAAGTAATCCGCGCGCTGTCGCATAAATGTATCTATATATACTACTTGGAACTGTAATAAGACGCGCCATATCACGGAATACGCGGCCGTTCACGCTGGAGGTTAAAGTTAGTTTGCCGGCCGCGGTGGTCTCGCGGTTCTAGGCGCGCAGTCCAGAACCGCGCGACTCCTACGGTCGCAGGTTCGAATCCTGCCTCGGGCATGGATGTGTGTGATGTCCTTAGGTTAGTTAGGTCTAAGTAGTTCTAAGTTCTAGGGTACTGATGACCACAGCTGTTAAGTCCCATAGTGCTCAGAGCTATTTGAACCATTTGTTAAAGTTAGTTTAAGTAGTGTGTACGTCTAGAGACCCATGAAAAAACGGTTCAAATGGCTCTGAGCACTATGGGACTTAACTTCTGAGGTCATCAGTCCCCTAGAACTTAGAACTACTTAAACCTAACCAACGTAAGGACATCACACACATCCATGCCCGAGGCAGGATTCGAACCTGCGACCATAGCGGTCGCGCGGCCCTTACACTGTAGCGCCTAGAACCGCTCGGCCACCCCGGCCGGCTAGGGACCCATAACATCAGCAGTTTGGTCCCATAGGAATTCACATACATTTGAACATACTGTAATAAGACAGAATACTCTTTAAATAAGTATGACTTACGACATGTCACCCTCAAAGTAAATTCACAGACGCGTCAGTGAAAATGGTATAGGAATGCGTATTCAAATACGGAGATATTAAACAGGCACGAAACGCCGCTGCGGTCAGCAACGCCTGTATACACTATGTGATCAAAGGTATCCGGACACCCCCAAAAACATACGTTTTTCTTATTAGGTGCATTGTGCTGGCACCTACTGCCGGGTACTCCATACCAGCGACCTCAGTAGACATTAGACATCGTGAGACAGCAGGATGGGGCCCTCCGCGGAACTCACGGACTTGGAACTGGTCAGGTGACTGGATGTCACTTGAGTCATACGTCTATATGCGAGATTTCCACTCTCCTAAACATCCATATGTCCACTGTTTCCTATGTGATAGTGAAGGGCAAACGTGAAGGGACAAATACAGCACAAAAGCGTACAGGCCGAACTCGTCTGTTGACTGAAAGGGACCGCCGACAGTTAAAGAGGGTCGTAATGTGTGATAGGCAGACATCTATCCAGACCATCACACAGGAATTCCAAACTGCATCAGGATCCAATGCAAATCCTACGACTGGCGGGAGGTGGGAAAACTTGGATTTCATGGTCGAGTGGCGGGGCATATGCCACACATCACGCCGGTAAATGCCAAACGACGCCTCGCTTGGTGTAAGGAGCATAAGCATCGGACGATTGACGATGGAAAAAGGTTGTGTGGAGTGACGAATCACGGTGCACAAAGTGGCGATCCGATGGTAGGGCGTGGGTATGGCGAATGCCCGGTGAACGTCATCTGCCAGAGTGTGAAGTGCCGACAGTAAAATTCGGAGGCGGTGGTGTTATGGTGTGGTCGTGTTTTTCGTGGAGGTGGCTTGCACTCCTCCTTGTTTTGCGTGGCACTATCACAACACAGGCCTAAATTGATGTATTAAGTACCTTATTGCTTACCACTGTTGAGGAGCAGTTCGGGGATGGCGATTGCATCTTTCAACACGATCGAGCACCTGTTCATAATGCACGGCCTGCGGTGGAGTAGTCACACGACATTAACATCACCGTAATAGACTGGCCTGCACAGAGTCCTGACCTGAATCCTATAGAACGCCTCTGGGATGTTTTGGAACGCTGACTTCGTGCCAGGCCTCAACCGACCGACATTGATACCTCTCCTCAGTGCAGCACTCCGTGAAGAACGGGCTGCCATTCCCCAAGAAACCTTCCAGCACCTTATTGAACGTATACCTGCGAGGTTGGAAGCTGTCATCAAGGCTAAGGATGGGCTAACACCATACTGAATTCGAGCAGTACCAATGGAGGGAGCCACGAACTTGGAAGTCTTTTCAGCCATGCGTCCGGATATTTTTGATCACATATTGTAAGGCGACAAGTGCCTGTCGCAGTTGTTAGATCGGTTACTGCTTCTACACTGACAGGTTATCCAGATTTAAGTGAGTTTGAACGTGGAGTTGTAATCGGCCCACGAACGATGGGACACAGCTTCTTCGAGGTAGCGATGAAGTGGGGATTCCCGTACGATCATTTCGCTTGTGTACAGTGAATATCACGAATCCGGTAAAACATCAAATCTCGACATCGCTGCGGCTGGGAAAAGATCCTTGCAAGAACGGGACCAACTATGAAGAGAATCGTTCATTGTAACAGAAGTTCGACCCTTCCGCAAATTGCTGCTGATTTCAGTGTTGGGCCATCAACAAGTGTCAGTGTGCGAACCATTAAACGAAACATAATAGATATGGGCTTTCGGGCTGAAGGTCTACTCGTGTACCCTTGATGACTGCACGATACAAAGCCTTACGCCTCGTCTTTGCCCGTCAACACCGACATTGGACTCTTGATGACTGGAAACATGTTGCGTGGTCATACAGTCTTGTTTCAAATTGTATCGAGCAGATGGAGGTGTGCGGGTATGGAGGCAACCTCATGAATCCATGGACCCTGCACGTCAGTAGAGGACTGTTGAAGCTGGTGGAGGCTCTGTAATGGTGTGGGGCGCGTGCAGTTGGAATGATCTGGGATCGCAGATACCTCTTGACATGACTGACAGGTGACATGTATGGAAGCATTCCGATGACCTGCATCCATTCATGTCCATTGAGCATTCCGACGGACTTAGACAATTCTGGCAGGACAATGCGACACCGCACACGTCTAGAATTGCTGCAGAGTGGCTACAGGAACACTCTTCCCAGTTTAAACACTTCCGCTGTACACCAAACTCCCCAGGCATGAACATTATTGAGCATTTCTGAGATGCCTTGCAACGTGATGTTCAGAAGAGATCTCCACCTCCTTGCATTCGAACAGATTTATGGACAGCCCTGCAGGATTCTTGGTGTCAGTGCCCTCCAGCACTACTTCAGACACTAGTCGAGTCCATGCCACGTCACGTTGCGACACTTTGCGTGCTGCCGGGGGCCCTACACGATGTTAGGCAGGTGTACCAGTTTCTTTGGCTCTTCATTGTAGTTTCCTTAACTAAACTTCGTTTGACACTTTACTTAAGCATGCGATCAAATTGTTTACCGTCGACTTCAAGACACGTTTGCCATCACCGTTCGATGATTAGATGAACTTACGTCGGATGATATGCCGTTGCGTAATGCGACGTTTCGATGGCGTATATCGTTCGGCTTAGTAGCGGCTCATTATGAACTACATCTTTCAGTGCTCCCCATTGAAAGCACTCTACAGCAGTCAAATCAAGAGACTGGTGAGCTATTATTTTGCAGCACTACGTCCTACAGAACGGTCAGGAAACTTTTCACTCAGTATTTGCGTTGCAAGGGAGGAAGAGAGCTGTGGAGCGGTCGTGTTCGAACCACATACTGTGTCGTTTATTCAGTGACACCTCTTCTAGAAGAGTAGATAGACTGTTAGACTGTTCGTATTTCCATTTAACATCAATGGGATGAAGTAAGGTCCGGCACTGGTATTTTCTACGATGCCGCAGCATAGGTTTACGCATTTAAGGTTGTTGCTGAACCCGACGAAGTCAGCGTGGACTTCCAGCTTCCCAGTAGAATATGTCCCGTAAATTTACATTATTGTAGTTCCTAAACGTTCTCCGTCGGTAAAGAGCACACGTAGGACAAATGATGTGTAGCCTCCCAAGCGATGGAGACCAAACCAGCAAAATTCTGTAAGACTTTCGAAATAAGGTCCTCCGAATACCTGATGTAGTGACAGGCTTGCTTTTAAGTTTTAGAATATTTCTCGGATTGTTACGCAAACAATTTCAACGTCAACATTCCCAAGCACTATAGCCCTGTAGCCTGATTTTCATGCGCTTGCGGATGCCGTTAAAAAGATGCATCATTCTATTTAAAGAATCATACTTGCTTCATTAGCACTATCGATACGAGAGTTAAGTCACTTTATCATTTGCCAAAAACCTCTTTTCGATATCTGGAAGCGATCGCAATATGAAAGGGGTAAGTCTTACGTGACGGACTCTCTATGGTATGCAGTTAGATTTCACTCGACGTTTTACACATCCCTTTGTAACAGATAGCTGGTGGTATTGAGAAGCTCTGTCACATCACTACGTATACTACAGCAATCTTACCCAGAGTTTCTCAAATACACTGTAGAATAACCAGTAATTTAATAACGCACGTAAGAAAAATTCAAAATTTTGTCCAATGGGTAACACATTATTCATATGAACTACATTAGTAGCTGCATTTAGAGATCACTGACATTATAGCCATCACACTTTCCTCGCTGCATTTTTTAAAAGTGTTAGATAGGTTCCCTACGTTGTATTTCACCATAGATGCACTGATTAACTACCGATAATATACTAAAGAAATAAGTGCTTCGTCTGTGTTAACCTACGAAGTAAACTTCTGACTGTCGAACAGCATTTCCTTGCCTTCTGTGAGATGGACAACGTTTCTGCGGTGCGTTTTAAGTAAATAACTCATCTTAACTGATCCTTCCGTCGTTTGCAGATAGAAACTTTTCATATGTAATGGTTAAAGACAAACAAACAGCGCTTTGTTTCACATATATTTGTTTACGGCCTAACGTTTTCTGATTATCACGCCACTGGCAGAGTATTCGATGGAAAACTGTTTACTAATAAACAATATTAGTGGAAGAAAACTGGTTTGTTTGACACTCTTACAATTGACACGTAATGTCAATTTAATTAATGCGCACAATAAGTTGTCATATACAGTAACAGTTGTCGGTGGTTTTTATACAATATAATGCAACAAAAAAATAAAAAGATCGTAGAGAATACAGCATTATCTACGTATCAGTAAAGTGAAAAGACTGTGCAGTCAAAGCTCGGGGCTAAAGCCCTGGAAACGCGCCATGTGCTTCGCGTTTTATTCATTAATGAGGAAGCTGACAATATTAATATATTTTCTGCCGATGATGCTGTTATCTGTAATGAAGTACAGTTGGATCTTGATAAAATTTCATAGTAGTGTAAAGAATGGGATCTTGCCTTTAATGACCAGAAAGGTAAAATAATGCACTTCAGAAATGATACCAAGAGAAGTGTATCAGTATTAGAATTAGGCGCCGCGCGGGATTAGTCGAGCGGTGTGTGTCGTTGCAGTCATGGGCTGAGCGGCTGGCCCCGGCGGAGGTTCGATTCCTCCCTCGGGCATGGGTGTGTGTGTTTGTCCTTAGGATAATTTAGGTTAAGTAGTGTGTAAGCTCAGGGACTGATGACCTTAGCAGTTAAGTCTCATAAGATTTCACACACATTTGAACGTTTTTTTTTTGTTTTGTTTTTTTAGAATTAGACCAGTCATACCAAAACCTGAGTGTAACAGTTTGTAGGGATATAATATGAAATGATCACACAGACTCAGTCATTGGTAAAGGAAATGGCAAATTTCGGGGCGTTGGTAGAATACTAGGGAAATGTAATCAGTCTAGAAATAAGAGTCCTTACGAAACACTCGCGTGACCCACTCTAGCAATGGCTCCAAACTCTGTTTTAAGCTATTTAGCACCTGACATTTAAGTTCCAAAGATGTGGCATTTGCTGTCTGCATAAAATGAAATATATTTAAAACGGTTTTCAAATGGCTCTAAGAACTATGGGACTTAACATCTGAGGTCATCAGTCCCCTAGACTTAGAACTAATTGAACTTAACTAAGCTAAGGGCATCACACACATCCACGCCGGAGATAGGATTCGAACCTGCGACCGTAGCAGGCGCGGGGTTCCGCACTGAAGCGCCTAGAACCGCTCGGCCACTACGCCCGGCATTTAAAACGGTGTTTAACCATAAGCACGTGATGTCAGCTGGCTAAAAAGTATTCCTTAGTCTCACAACAGGAAAGAGAAATTGATCGAAATAAATTGACAAACTTAAGATTTAATATGGATAAAAGGTTCTTTTAAATACCCTATGTGCTATACACTACTCACACAATCCAAAAACAGAGCTAAGTTGAGAGTTAATTAGTCAGTGAAACTATGGGTATCGCCGCTCATAGTGATAGATGTAAAATCTTGGACGCCCTGTTTTAATACACCTCCATCATTCCATGCTTCCTGTATCACATGTTTCACCTCTGTCTGTCACTATTCTGGTGTCACCCTTTCAGTTCCGTCCTTCAAAAGGCAGTCGACTTCATTCAACATAAATTTTTTGTTCTTTGTAGCAATATGTCGTTTGACTTGGGATCAAATGAGTTCTATATTGTGTTGAAATGGCAATCGTAGGAAGAGAACCATTCCAAATCCAGCTAACAGGTGTTATAGAACATATACAAATGAGGGAGACACGAATTGTCACAGGTCTGTTTTTCTCGCAGAAGAGCTAGCAAGCACTTGAAGATTTACTTCAGCTATCTCATGCAAGCCTACTTGCACTCTTTCGAGGACGAGTTGTGTTTCAGGACTCATGAACATACCACGAGCCCATACATATCACTACAGTAGGAACTGCCAAGATAAGATTAGACTAGCAAAGCGCATGCGGATGCCTTATGGCAGGGGTTTCCAGTCGGTGGTACACGTGCCCCTTCTACACAAAGGACTTCTCCGGTTGTACACGTATAAGCAAGTAAAACAGGTACAGATATAAGAAAAATTATTCTTTCTCGTCACTTTATTTTCAAAGTAACTAGACACTGGGAAGACTGATTGATAAAAGTAGCGTCTGTGAAAAAGTTAATGGAAATGTATTTACAGCAGAATGTTTTGTTCGAACTGTATGCAGGACATAGGAAGCAGGGATGACGGTGAAACAACCGGTTCTCTATTATATCGGTTTTCAACTGTTGTAATCGGACTGTTGAAACTGCTCACAATAACCGGTTTCTGAAATAATCGATTTTCGGTTTTTTTATTCCTATTATTTCCAGTAATTTATGTAGAAATCGAAAGAAGGCTGGAAAATTTTGACTCTGTCAGTTTCAAGACACATAGAATGTAAATATTGAATTAAATAGGGAAATAAAAGAAAATCAGCCCGCGCACAGTTCGCTGGTCTTCTCGGAAAGTGGTAACTGGTTGATCACCAGAAAAAAACGCCAGTATTCTGCTATTGATTCTAATTTTTTAAAACTATGCTCAAAATCATGTAACACTATTTGGAAACAATGAACAGTCAGTGCTAATGGATGAATCTATAGTTGAACTACAGGGTGTTTCAGAAGTGATGGTCAATATTCAGGGATACAACAGGAATGATCATTCGAAACAAAAAAGTCAATTAAACATGGACTCTAAAACTCATACCTTAAGAGCTATGAGGAATTCTTAACCTTCGGGCGAAACAAATCTCTTCTATAGCAAGCTCTTTGCTTTCCATATTTTGGGAAGTAGAAGTATGGTCCAAAACAAGAAAAAAAACGTGTGATCACTTGTTCAACTTCGCTACTTTGAAACACAACTCTTCGAATAACTTTTAAGGTATGCATTTTAAAGCACATCTTTATTGGACATTTTTGTCTTGTTTTGGTCCATACTTCCACTTCGCAAAATATGGAAAGCAAAGAGCTTACAATAGAAGACGTTTGTTTCACAGTATCGAAGATCAAGAATTCCTTATAGTTCTTAATGTATGCGGAGCTCATGTTTACTTGACTTTTTTGTTTCGAATAAGCATTCCTGCCATTTCTCTGAATATTGACCATCACTTCTGAAACACCCTGTATATTTTCCATGTTAATTTGTCCGTTTTCAAGGGCTACAAGCAGGTAAAGGCAGGTTAATATGTAGGCGCAGTTATCAGGTCACCTGTCTTCTATTTTTATTGTAAACTATGAACGAATTGTTAAGTTTTCAAGTTTTCTCCTTATATTGTGTCACAAGTTTGCTGTGTCTCCTCTGGTTTTTAATCTTTTAAAGCAAATGGAGCATAGTACTTCATTGATTCCACTGTTTGTAAAGTATTTCCAGAGTAGGGACGGGGCCAATCTGTAAGAAAACTGATGTCTGGCCACTGTCATGTAGACCACCTGGGAAAGTCTTGAATACAGCAGATACAGGCATACTATCCAACAGGCCATGTCACATGGTAAAGGGCACATTGTCGTCTCAGCAATGCTGTACCAGTTCTTATGCCATCTGTTTATTACTCGTTTATGTCGGCATTGTTATTAAAATAGGTATTGATAGCGTTTCCCATTTTATACAACGACGCAATATTTCAACACAATGCAGATTTTACGAATAAAAATTTCTCTTTCATTAAAAAAAGGTTTATTTAAAAACTAAAAATTTTTACACTGCTGCTAAATTGAGATTTCGGTTTTTTATCCAGCTTTTAGTAAAAAATGAAAACGCCAATTACAACCGAGACCAAGCAAATACCGAAAAATACCGGTTATTCAGAACTAAAATTCTGGAATCGGTTTTAACCGGTAGGTTTTTTCCGTCCCTAACGGAAAGGCCTGATTGTACAATCCTTGCGTTAGTCGTCGCTGCCTTGGCCGGGAATGAGTCATCTTGTTTTGACCTTGACGATATTTTGATATGGTGTTGTCGCTGGTTATTCTAAAATTTTCGTTCCGCTTTGCAGGTACTGCTACCTTACGCCTTGCACCAACCTGTGGCGTTGCTGTACTCATTAAATAGTGAAAGGTTAATTGTTGTTATTGCCGCTTTCGTGGCTGTACCATAAAATTAATGGTATCGTGATACGAAGAAAGCTTGCGTCTGAACCGGACTGTGCGTATTACAGCAAGCTGATTCTTGACTATTATAACTGTGATGTGAAGTTCAACTTGACTGTGTCACATATCTGGTTGTGTTTTAAGTTAATGACATAGCAGTTTTTAAGCCAGGAAGCTACTCCTACCTCCAAGGATGCAGTTAAGAAACTTAAATCAACACCTAACCATAGTTATGATGAAAGCTACTGACAGGTTTGCTTTATGGTAAATGCCAACATAGAAACCATTGATAATCGAATTCTCCAGTGCGTTGTATGCTTAGAAACGCTTTAAAATCAAAACATGAAGCCTTCAACCCTTTATTTTGCACACGAAGAACTATTGTGAAGAAAAAGTGTTAAGTTACTTAAATTAGATGTATATAACTATCGTCATGTGAGGACTTTTGTATACATTGTTTCAAAATACACTATGCAAGTATCATTGCCCACAAGAGGCGCATGGGTACTGCAATGTAAGTACTATAGTGTTGTTCCTGCGGATGAAAAAATGGCTGCATTTTGCACTGTTGCATGTGAAATGTCTTAAAACAATTCCTTTTCGCTACAAAACACAGAACAGTGTCACATTTTCTGAATTTTACAATCGACCATCCCCGAGGCAAAAGTCTACATCTTCCATTTTGCGCCATAATCTGGCCAATGACCAAAACTATTTTGTCGCATTTCACTGGCAGAGCAGCTTGTGTTTTATTCTTCTTCTTTCTTGTTGTCCGAACAGTACTCAAAGCCAGTTTTCCTATTCTCAGAAAAGATACGTTCATTTGCAACGTCCCAGGCAAGAATTCGACAATACATTTGTATAAAAACTCACCTTCAAGACGTCTTTTTTCCGTTTATGAATAGTTCTTGTGCCGCGATAAAAACAAGCGCCACAGAATAGAATGAAACTTCTACACCGGTAGCTCATGGTCACATAACCTAGCAAGATGTCGGCTAAAAATTTATACTATTCGGAAACTTTTCACCAGAGGCAACAGAATATCTCTGTGTATGAGAGCTTAAATGATGTTTGCAAGCACCAGCGCATATCCCAGGACAGAATTTGAAACTCGTTGCAGAAAGCAATTTTGATGTTGTTTGAGACTAACGTTACAGAAGCCTTATACCAAACTAGTTTTAGAATTGCAGAGGGAGGAACCCCCACCTCAGGCTTCGTTAAAAAGTGAGCAAGCTGTACTGGTACGCATAAATTTTTAACATTGTCAAGTAGTACGCAGTGACAGAAAGCCTGGGAAATCCTGCCTTATGGAATCATTCTTCCCTCGCTCCGTACGCGCTTGGAACGGAAAGTATCTCTAATAACTGATACTCTCTGTTATGCATTTCGCAGTGGATTGCAGAGTGTAGAGTTAAATTTGACTACCAGCGCACAAAGAACTGCACTTTAATCACGTTATGAAAGCGAGAGAAGCAAGTAAAAGTGTACGGGCTGTAGGAGCTCTAACATAATGATAACGGCAGCCTCGTAACGAGGTCAGCTGACTGCCAGAACCAATCACGGTAGCGAGTGGTGATGACGTCACCCACCTGTTGTCTCTTGCGCGTTCTTTCCGCTACTTGTTGCTACAGTCGGTGGGTTCCCGCAACGCGCTGGAATGTGCGTTCCTCGCGACACTACACAGACAAGACTGGCTGCGGGCCAGGTCGACCGGAGTGTCGGTCATCCCCACCCCCTTTTTCCCCTACACTGGACACTGTTCCACGCTGGCGATGAGGTGAGGCAGGACTGCCAACGTGCGCGCCGCGAAGGCACTAGCTCCGCTCCGTAGTAGTTACCAGAGCGGCCGGGCGAGGCGCTGGTGGCAGCACCAGCCGTCAACGAAACCGTCTCTGCCGAGGACATCCTTATAAGCCGTCGGCACACGGACCGTGCTGTCGAACGTCAATGTTGAGCAGCCGAGTTCAACGTGCTGTTGAACGCTCAGGAACGATGCGACTTGTGCATACGGTACGTGGGCCCCAACGTGGTATAAGCGATCGCGAAGCACTCCAGCGGCAGTTGTGGGAAGTTACTGTTCGTAAATCACACTGTTTACTCGGGCGCGCGTAAAATTCCCATGTTAGCCCTATTAAAACGCACGTTTCCTCGATTTTCCATATCCTAGTCGCGATTTTCCATATGTAATATACACAAAAACTTCAATAGCAATGTACATGTATTAAGGAGAAAGGATGATCTTCACTGCCCAAGGTTAAATCTAACTTTGGCTCAGAAGGGGGTAAATTATGCTGCCACAAAAGTCTTTGGTCACTTACCTAATAGCATCAAAAGTCTGACAGATAGCCATGAATTTTTGGATATAGTAAGTGGGTAACTTCCGAAGTGGCCGTGCGGTTAAAGGCGCTGCAGTATGGAACCGCAAGACCGCTACGGTCGCAGGTTCGAATCCTGCCTTGGGCATGGATGTTTGTGATGTCCTTAGGTTAGTTAGGTTTAACTAGTTCTAAGTTCTAGGGGACTAATGACCTCAGCAGTTGAGTCCCATAGTGCTCAGAGCCATTTGAACCATTTTAATTTCCCAACTTAAAAAAAAAAAAAAAAAAAATTAGTGTCATGTAATCTTTTGTGTAATGTAATATCTTGTATAGACACCTTTTATTAATCTGACACGTTCCACATCGTTACGAAGTGTCGTATTCATGATCTATGGAACAAGTACTTATCTAATCTAATCTAAGACAAAAAGGAAAGTACAGTGTACAATCAACAAGGACATAGGCTTATAAAAGTTCCATTACAAACAGTGTGACACAAATTTGCAATAGTTCTCCACATAAGATAAAATAACGTTTATCTTTCCCACACTTTGGTAAAACCCTAAGGTTTTTCTTACTTGATCACTGTTCCTACCCAGTAGCAGAATCTTTAAAAGATGTGAATTACGAAACTCAAACGTTCAAAAATGACTCTGAGCACTATGGGACTTAACAACTGAGGTCATCAGTCCCCTAGAACTTAGAACTACTTAAACCTAACTAACCTAAGGACATCACGCACATCCATGCCCGAGGCAGGATTCGAACCTGCGACCGTAGCGGTCGCGTGGTTCCAGACTGTAGCGCCTAGAACCGCTCGGCCACTCAGGCCGGCAAAACTCAAAGGAAAAAGGAACAAAATATCTTTATACAAGTAGCGCAAGCTGTCCTCTAGATTAAGCTAATCGAACAAACTCACTCCTCAGAAAAAGGTGAACTTATATTTACGTAACTTCAAATATGTAGTATATACTTACAGTAAACTAATAATAAAGCATTAGAACCTATCAAATAAGCAAATGTTGGGAAAAAAAATATTTTGAGACTTCACGAGACACGAACCATAGTTTTACCACCCAGCTGGTCGTGGATCATTGACGCTGCTCACTACGCTTTCTTTTTATTTATTTATTTTGTTAAAGTGATAACAGTTTATGAATGACCAAATATAACCCGTTACCACATGCTAAATGCTTTAATCGTAGCTATGTTACTATCTGAAATTTAATTACAACAAATTGTACCGAGAACAATGGATTGTGTGTCGCTACCTGCAAATGACATCCTCTCATAATACGCAAGTTACAATAATTCTTTTGCCACGAATATGACTTCTCATTATTTTATTGCAACGAATCATACAGTTAACAATGGGTTTTCTAGTGATTCTCAATTTGCTGGTGCTCAGAAACTGCATATATACGTGTAGGCTTGAACTGAATGCCAATATGGCGCCTCACAGCTCTGTGTTAGAGGGAAATGACGTGCGTGTGACGTAGGTGGCGTTGTGCCATCTGATTGGTCAACGCTCAGACGCACGCTGAGAATATCAGACATGCCAGAAACTGCTCTGCACGTTCGGAAAGACTATTAGAATCAATACGTCACAACGTATGTGGTCAGAATGTAGCCGACCTCATCGTCCAAACGTATGTATTTCGGACGACAACCGGTGAAGTTCAAATCAATTTGTTTTTTTTTTTTTTCGGTCATAATGGCCGACACGACACGAAACATGGACTGTGAGAAACTGACAAGTTTAAGTAAAGGTGGAGTTTATGGCGTACTGAGAATAAAAAAGGTCGATATGCAGTTTGGAATCTGTGGACTGAAATCGCAGGTTTATTGGAAACCGCAAGTGGGAAAAATCTTTATCAGAAATTTTAGGTGTGGGCTGTAACCTTGAAAAACAATTTGTTCAAGTGACAAGGATAGCTTACCCTTTGCTTAAAGTTACTGTAGTGGGTCTTTTTGGGTTGTGATAGGTGGACTTCAGCTATCTACAAATTATTATTACTGCTTACTTGTGCTGTTTTTATGGCAGTGGCGTGGTGATTCTGTTACGTGGAGTGGTTTGCAAGTATGGTGCACGTGTTTGTCTTCACTTTCCAGTTTGTTAGATGTTCAGTGTCTTACTCTAAACTCTGTTTATCTTTCACACGTATACTGAAAGAGAATTATTGAAGGATAATTGACATATCCCTGCACAACGTTAAAGAAATTCATAAAAAAAATTCGTTTAGGATCCTAATTGTAGAGGTATGATTCGAGGTCTGTTAAATAATCCAGTTCTCAGATTAAAGATGCCGTTCTGGTTCAGGTATAACCAGAATTGACACTTTGATATTTGACATCAGTGAATTACATCTTTCTAGTAATTAGGCCTATACCACCTTCTGAAAAGTATAGTTTCAATGTTTTCGTGTGATATGTTGGATGTTATTTAGGATGCTCTAAATACTAATTCAAAACCTAATTTTTTCACTCTTGCACCCTACGTACCTATACTACGAAATTTTTAGTTTTTTCTATGCCGAATTTTGACTCCTCCCGTCGGAGGTTCGAGTCCTCCCTCGGGCATGGGTGTATGTGTGTTGTCCTTAGCGTAAGTTAGTTTAAGTTAGATTAAGTAGTGTGTAAGCTTTGGGACCGATGACCTCAGCAGCTTGGTCCCTTAAGACCTAGCACAAATTTCCAAATTCCGAATTTTGAAGCTGTGTAAGTGCGCTAAGAGACACTAGTATTGTTGAGTTTCTTTATTAAAGCAACACTCAAACTGAAATAATACTGCCCCCAGGAACATTGTTACTTCCTTTCTCAAATACACAAGGTAAGTGTTTAGAAAGCAGCGAAGTGTACTAGAATCTGATTATCTGAATATCCTGCCAGTACATCTACATCTACATCTACATCTATACTCCGCGAGCCACCTTACGGTGTGTGGCGGAGGGTACTTATTGTACCACTATCTGATCCCCCCTTCCCTGTTCCATTCACGAATTGTGCGTGGGAAGAACGACTGCTTGTAAGTCTCCGTATTTGCTCTAATTTCTCGGATCTTTTCGTTGTGATCATTACGCGAGATATATGTGGGCGGTAGTAATATGTTGCCCATCTCTTCCCGGAATGTGCTCTCTCGTAATTTCGATAATAAACCTCTCCGTATTGCGTAACGCCTTTCTTGAAGTGTCCGCCACTGGAGCTTGTTCAGCATCTCCGTAACGCTCTCGCGCTGACTAAATGTCCCCATGACGAATCGCGCTGCTTTTCGCTGGATCATGTCTATCTCTTCTATTAATCCAACCTGGTAAGGGTCCCATACTGATGAGCAATACTCAAGAATCGGACGAACAAGCGTTTTGTAAGCTACTTCTTTCGTCGATGAGTCACATTTTCTTAGAATTCTTCCTATGAATCTCAGCCTGGCGCCTGCTTTTCCCACTATTTGTTTTATGTGATCATTCCACTTCAGATCGCTCCGGATAGTAACTCCTAAGTATTTTACGGTCGTTACCGCTTCCAATGATTTACCACCTATGGCATAATCGTACTGGAATGGATTTCTGCCCCTATGTATGCGCATTATATTACATTTATCTACGTTTAGGGAAAGCTGCCAGCTTTCGCACCACGCATTAATCCTCTGCAGGTCCTCCTGGAGTACGTACGAGTCTTCTGATGTTGCTACTTTCTTGTAGACAACCGTGTCATCTGCAAATAGCCTCACGGAGCTACCGATGTTGTCAACTAAGTCATTTATGTATATTGTAAACAATAAAGGTCCTATCACGCTTCCCTGCGGTACTCCCGAAATTACCTCTACATCTGCAGATTTTGAATAGTTAAGAATGACATGTTGTGTTCTTTCTTCTAGGAAATCCTGAATCCAATCACAAACCTGGTCCGATATTCCGTAATCTCGTATTTTTTTCACTAAACGTAAGTGCGGAACCGTATCAAATGCCTTCCTGAAGTCCAGGAATACGGCATCAATCTGCTCGCCAGTGTCTACGGCACTGTGAATTTCTTGGGCAAATAGGGCGAGCTGAGTTTCACATGATCTCTGTTTGCGGAATCCATGTTGGTTATGATGAAGGAGATTTGTATTATCTAAGAACGTCATAATACGAGAACACAAAACATGTTCCATTATTCTACAACAGATTGACGTAAGCGAAATAGGCCTATAATTATTCGCATCTGATTTATGACCCTTCTTGAAAATGGGAACGACCTGCGCTTTCTTCCAGTCGCTAGGTACTTTACGTTCTTCCAGCGATCTACGATAAATTGCTGATAGAAAGGGGGCAAGTTCTTTAGCATAATCACTGTAGAATCTTAAGGGTATCTCGTCTGGTCCGGATGCTTTTCCGCTACTAAGTGATAGCAGTTGTTTTTCAATTCCGATATCGTTTATTTCAATATTTTCCATTTTGGCGTCCGTGCGACGGCTGAAGTCAGGGACCGTGTTACGATTTTCCGCAGTGAAACAGTTTCGGAACACTGAATTCAGTATTTCTGCCTTTCTTCGGTCGTCCTCTGTTTCGGTGCCATCGTGGTCAACGAGTGACTGAATAGGGGATTAATTTGCACCATTTTTAGAATAAAGTGAGCTGCTGTGAAACCACAAATCTACCTGTCATTGATTAGACAATACATACTTGTTTCGTTAAGCACAAATTTTATCCATGCATCATATAGCAGAAACATGTAGTTTCACCACGTAAATGAACCATTATGTGCTCACAACCTCATTAGGAAAAATTCTACAGACTAAAGTGGCACATCCTGTCGCTGTAGCGTAGTAAACCACACTCTGAACAACGTGTTTTGGAAAGATCATTAGTGCAGTGTGTCAGTGAAACATCGAATTTTCGTAGTACACGCGTATAAATCTGTAGAACATCGATTGTGGCCTTTTAGTTTCTTCTGACGTTAATCGTTGGTGAGAGAAGAAAAGTGGCATCACGAAGTTAAAGTGTTTTTAACTTCTGTGGCATGGTGTTTTTCCCGTCATGTAATATATTCGTAAATTTTTCTGGTACTTCCAGTAACTGAGGGCAGAGTGTACAGTATTCGCCACGTTCGTTTCGAGACAGATACGGCTCGTTTACATGTACAGGGTGTTTCAAAAATGA
This sequence comes from Schistocerca americana, assembly GCF_021461395.2. NCBI lineage: Eukaryota > Metazoa > Arthropoda > Insecta > Orthoptera > Acrididae > Schistocerca > Schistocerca americana. Next base: position 84,649,154 of record NC_060127.1, read on the forward strand.
CCGGTATATTTGAAACGGCAATAAAAACTAAACGAGCAGCGATAGAAATACACCGTTTGTTGCAATATGCTTGGGACAACAGTACATTTTCAGGCAGAGAAACTTTCGAAATTACAGTAGTTACAATTTTCAACAACAGATGGCGCTGCGGTCTGGGAAACTCTATAGTACGATATTTTCGACATATCCACCATGCGTAGCAATAATATGGCGTAGTCTCTGAATGAAATTACCCGAAACCTTTGACAACGTGTCTGGCGGAATGGCTTCACATGCAGATGAGATGTACTGCTTCAGCTGTTCAATTGTTTCTGGATTCTGGCGGTACACCTGGTCTTTCAAGTGTCCCCACAGAAAGAAGTCACAGGGGTTCATGTCTGGCGAATAGGGAGGCCAATCCACGCCGCCTCCTGTATGTTTCGGATAGCCCAAAGCAATCACACGATCATCGAAATATTCATTCAGGAAATTAAAGACGTCGGCCGTGCGATGTGGCCGGGCACCATCTTGCATAAACCACGAGGTGTTCGCAGTGTCGCCTAAAGCAGTTTGTACCGCCACAAATTCACGAAGAATGTCCAGATAGCGTGATGCAGTAATCGTTTCGGATCTGAAAAATGGGCCAATGATTCCTTTGGAAGAAATGGCGGCCCAGACCAGTACTTTTTGAGGATGCAGGGACGATGGGACTGCAACATGGGGCTTTTCGGTTCCCCATATGCGCCAGTTCTGTTTATTGACGAAGCCGTCCAGGTAAAAATAAGCTTCGTCAGTAAACCAAATGCTGCCCACATGCATATCGCCGTCATCAATCCTGTGCACTATATCGTTAGCGAATGTCTCTTGTGCAGCAATGGTAGCGGCGCTGAGGGGTTGCCGCGTTTGAATTTTGTATGGATAGAGGTGTAAACTCTGGCGCATGAGACGATACGTGGACGTTGGCGTCATTTGGACCGCAGCTGCAACACGGCGAACGGAAACCCGAGGCCGCTGTCGGATCACCTGCTGCACTAGCTGCGCGTTGCCCTCTGTGGTTGCCGTACGCGGTCGCCCTACCTTTCCAGCACGTTCATCCGTCACGTTCCGAGTCCGTTGAAATTTTTCAAACAGATCCTGTATTGTATCGCTTTTCGGTCCTTTGGTTACATTAAACCTCCGTTGAAAACTTCGTCTTGTTGCAACAACACTGTGTTCTAGGCGGTGGAATTCCAACACCAGAAAAATCCTCTGTTCTAAGGAATAAACCATGTTGTCTACAGCACACTTGCACGTTGTGAACAGCACACGCTTACAGCAGAACGACGACGTACAGAATGGCGCACCCACAGACTGCGTTGTCTTCTATATCGTTCACATCACTTGCAGCGCCATCTGTTGTTGAAAATTGTAACTACTGTAATTTCGAAAGTTTGTCCGCCTGAAAATGTACTGTTGTCCCAAGCATATTGCAACAAACGGTGTATTTCTATCGCTGCTAGTTTAGTTTTTATTGCCGTTTCAAATATACCGGTCATTTTTGAAACACCCTGTATCTTCTAACAGGGAAAGCCACGCTGCAGCACTCGTTTCGAAGCACAGAGGCATCTTGGTATCCATTCCGTCCTTGGGGATTAAAACAAAACCTACTACATGCATAAGATACATTCTGACATAACCAAACCTCCTCGATCTCGTCAAAAACTGACGAATGAGATCGGAGGCACCCGTGACCAAGCTGTCGGCCGATGTTATCGGGCAACTTTTGGTAACGGTGTCTGACGACCGCTGTCGGTGCGAATGTGAACGCAGTCTAAGCCGTCAGCACGAGGATTGTCGTTTCGAACGCCAACGTTGAGCGTGCCGAGTTCAGCGTGTTGCAGAACGCTCAGAAACGACGTGACTTGTGCACACGGTAAGTGTGCCCCAACGTGGCATACACGATAATTTCGCCGTTTAGTGGCAGTTGTCTGGTGCAAATCGCTCGCAAATCACACTGTTTACGAAATGGACAGGCGCAAAATTTTAAACGCATATTTCCTGCTTTGTCCATAGGTTAGTCACGTTTTTTCTGTCCGTAGTATACATAGATATAAATTTCAATATCCATGAACATGGTATAAGGCAAAAAGAAATGGACCATGTCCAGTCAACAAAGTACTTATAAAAGTTTCATTACTAAAAGTGCGATTAAATGTACAATAGTTCTCCACATAAGATAAAAATTATTTGATAATTATAATCTTTTAATAAAAGACTAACGTCATTTTTACTTGATTATTGTTCCCATTCTGCAGAGAATGTTTACAAAATGTGAAATACAAGACTTCAAACAAGAAAATACAAAATACCTTAATGTCAACTAGTGCAAGCTGTCTCGTAGATAAAGCCAATACCAGAAACTTATTCTTCTTACTTTTCGTGTAAGGTATTAAATATATTACGTTACTGCAGCTAATTTTAGAGCTTTCATTTTCAATATGTCTCATAAAACAACTTTTAATTTACATTTATTCAGGTCTTCAGTCTGAAGATTGGTTTGAAGCACTTTTCCGGGCTATTCTATCCTGTCCCAGCCTCTTCATCTGCCAATTACTACTGTAAGCCACAGCTGTTTGAAACTAATTTATGTAGTCGCGCCTTGGACTCCCTCTACCACTTCTAGATGCCTCAGGAAGTCGCATTTCTAACGACCTCTTCTTTTAGTCAATTGGTCCCATAAATTTCTTTTTCCCCCAATTCGATACACTACCTCCTCATTTATTACTCCATCTACCCGTCTGATCTTCAGCATTTTCTGTATCACCACATTTATAACGCCCCTATTCTCTTATTGCAATTTCACTGGCAAATCCCCTACTTTTTATTTCTTCTTCCGGTCTTTAATATCCTTTCCAGATTTTTCCTTTTTTTCCCATTACTGGTGGGTCAATGTACAGGCTGAACAATCACTGCCTCCCCTTCAATACCTTGAACCTTAATGTCTGCAGTCTGGTTTCCGTACAAGTTGCACGAAACCTTCGCTCCCATCTGTAATTGAGGTTGCTAAATAAAAAAATTGCCAGCTGATTCAATTTTTTTTATTTCGAATGTAAGAAGCTCGAAGTCAATTTTTTAACTTTATTTTAGGATTATTTAGAATTATGAATCAATAGATGTGGGAACCAAGACAAAGAAGTTACCAATAGACCACAGATCTTGCTATAATATAAGCCAAAACGTCGACGGAATGTGGGAATGCACTTAACCAGGTGGGAGGAGAGATTGACTTAAAAAAGGAACAGCCCACAGTCCCGAACCTTAAAGATGACGACGATCATAATGACTTCATTGATGCAATGAGATATGTCCGACAATCATGCTATAATATCCCTGTGGAGCAAAATAAACTATGTAGGTGTCACCTGCAATAAACAATGAAGATGTTACTCACAGTACGTTAAAGATTCAAGAGTAATGTAAGAGCTCTGTGCTTCTGTCACTAGCCAGATCCTCTGACTGCAGCGCAAAATTCGAAACAGCTGTTGTTGGGGGCTACGTCTCAATTCGTGGTGATGTTTGGTGAGTTTCTGAGATGCTACCTGCCTACAAGTTTCCGCATGAGCCCACTGCTCACAACCAGCATCTTCTAGAGAAAATAGGACATAAAAGTTTCGGATTCTTCTTAGAAAATATATTATGACTTATAGAAGCTCGTATTTCATGACTTCTTCAGGTACTGATGTTGAAATTACTTGCTGTTATCGGTTTGAAATTTTATTCGTTTGTTGTGTAATTATCAGCAATTTGCTCTGCCCCATGCATTCCGTTGATGTAATTTCTTTGTGCTGTTATACTTTCATATCCACCGGATCATATCCGATGTTCTAACATCGCGGCGTTGGCGCACAGTGACGCCAGTGTGTTATGTAGCCCATCACAGTAAAGTATGTTGGGCCATGTCCACCAATGACCCAAAAGAATGTCAATCCTAAGGGTCCGGGTTCGATTCCCGCCTGGGTGGGAGATTTTCTCCGCTCAGGGACTGGGTGTTGTGTTGTCCTAATCATCATCATCATTTCGTCCCCATCGACGCGCAAGTCGCCGAAGTGGCGTCAAATCGACAGACTTGCACCCAGCGAACGGTCTACCCGACGGGAGGCCCTAGCCACACGACATTTACATTTTATTTAACATTGTGCTCTGTCGTCAAATCTGCCACAGATCGCTCCCTATCCTGGATTTCACAGCCGGGAATTCGTCTTGTGACGAGGCGTGGTCGTCCAGCACCGTACGGCCTACTCATTATTTCTCCATCCATCAATCACTTTCCACAGGTACTCATGACAGTAGTACGCCAACAGGCAACCAGCATCGCCGTTTCAGAAAGTATCCTTTGCCAAGACCGCTTATAGCAGTGGATTTCCGCATTTGCAGCCCGTTTCTTTGCTATAATGGCTGCTTATTCTTCTCTTCCGCTTCCATTCTTTTCTTACTCCGTCACATGCCCGCAACATCACCAGGAGGCATTCAATCTTGCGATGGGCAGTGCTCATAATGTTTTGGCTCATCAGTGTAGCAACAAGGGTGCGTATACCACAGCGACTTTCTTACGTTTCTCAAGTTATTGAAGCGTCTGTTTCAGATTTGCTTCAGGCAGTGTGGAGAATGACATGTGCGTATCCTAACAATCGATATGTGGAATATAACATACTGTAAGCATAACAATTGTTATTGTCTGTAGATTGATAACGCACAAGGGGCGAAATTAGATAAATTGCTAAATATTGAAATAAAGTGTTTGTTTAAAAATAAATTGTAGAAAAAATGCACTAAACAGACGTGTAATACTGGGTGCAGATGTGACGCCTGCGCGTTATGCAGCTCCGCAACACAGGAAAGCCTGTTGGGCAGGATACAACGAGGGGCGCTATCACCACGTTGATTTTCATACATACCACAAATTTTGAAGATGTGCGCTTTGTTGTTTTAGTCTTTCTTATGAAAATTGTTTCATACATCTTCCTTCCTGTGGTAGCCTCTTCATCTCTGCATAGCTACTGTCACCTACCTCCACTGGAACCTGCGTGTTCAGTTGAACATTGGTCCCTTCTATAATTTTTATCCCCTACAATCTACTGCATTACCTAATTAAGTAGTCTCCGATGCCTCATTATGTGTCTTCTCAACCTTCATTTAACCAAGCTGGGCAGTAAATGTCTATTTTCCTCGAGTCAGTTCTTCACAATTGCAATAGCTATCCAGTGTGCACACCTCATCTTTCTGTAGAACCACACATTACAGCGCTGCTTTTCTGGTTTCCGAGGAGCTAACACGTTTTCTCCGTAGATTCTTTTAGTTTCTTCTGTCCACTTTGCCCCTGGTCTAGTGCTGAATTTATTCTGTTGCAGTACTTTCCATTTGATAATGTTTTGTCTGTATGAGTTTCTGTTAAAAATGACTTGTGTGAGCCTTTTCTAGATCGTTTTTTTTAACTCCTCGTCCCCGCGCACGGTTCTGAGTTGTTCTGTGTGTGTCGCAGTTTAGTTATTAGAATTCTGTGAGTATGCCCGTAAAATTTCGACCTTCTTTATCTTATATCTGCGGCCAGTTTCGATAATTTTCGGTTGATTTTCGGGATTGTAGTTCGTATCCATCTTCTGTTCCTTGGTGACCGATTATCTTTGATAGAATTTTGCCTTGTTCTTTTACGGTATCTTCCAGATCACGTTCTCTGTGGAGTGTAAGCGTTTCGCTAGCATATAAGCCTTCAAGCTTGATAACTCTCTTACAGACCCCGCTTTTAGTGTGTATGGACATCCAGTTTTTGTTATAGACGTTATAGTTTTTACCATAAGCTCTCATAAGTATTTCCTCCGGGAGTTCCGCACCATTTTTCCACTACCAGTGGGTTCAAGGATTGCGGTTAGTTGAGACAGCCATTTGATACCAATGAAGATAGCCACAGCACTTGCCAAGACTGTAAATAAAAACTTTTGTTTATTTTGCCTTGTACTGACACTCTAGTCTAAAGATTAGGTTTTTAACTCGGAACAAGTTTCACTATTAAATAAATAAAGTAAATTAGTGAAAACTTGTGACTGGTAGCGGTCTGTGAAAAATATTTTCGTATTTTTGAAATGGTCACCATCGATAAACAGTCAATATCGCTTTAAATTGATATTTACTGCAATTAACTCTCAGAAAACCGTTCGAAAAATTCTTATGGAGTTCCCAACCCATTTGCTTCTTGTCGCATGGCACAAATTTCAACTGTTTAAAAACTTCTCTCATTGTGAACCGATAAACACACTGGTTTTCAGTTTTTCGAAACTAGTCCTGGGGAACTTTTGATGCAAGTAAATAAATGCATGACCGTTTACATAATCCACGATTATCCCAAATTTTGTTTGTAGTTCCAGAAGCAAAATTTCGCTTCCATGTACTAACGCTTCGCGCACAATACCTTCCAAATAATCGTTACCGCTGGGCTACAGTCCTACTAACACGACAATAGCTTTAATCCTCACTCATATTTCGCGCAGTCAATTCCCTTCTGGGTGTTCCACATATTTTGATTTTTTTTACCTACGAATCACATGCAATGCGTCCAATAGAACATACGAAATAAAAGTTCGTTCGTGCTCTCAGAACACCAGCAACCAGTACAACATGCGGTCCGTAATTTTGTATTAAACACGCACCACCACGTATCCGCTACCTCAGTGCAGTGCTGTTTGTGTAGGGCAGCTGACCTTATCAACAAATTAATGGTAGAACGGTACTTACTGCGTAATTTATTCCAGTAATCAAGCTTTGCCCGTAAATATCGCAGGAAAATTGGGTCTGTGGTTACCAACCGTAGATAGAGATTTAAAGTTTTCCAATCTTTGACTGTTCGGCTGAAACAAACTGCATCGAACTAATTTAACCAATAACTGCGCTCTTTAGTGCAGCGGATAATAGCTGAGCATGAAATATACGAGCTTTGGTCTGCTTCTCGCTAATTGGCTGCGGTTTTATTGCCGTACCTCCAACATGGTGTATTATCTCCAACCTGTAGTTAGTTCTAAATAGTGTGCAAAAGTGTTTGTAGCGCTGCAGTTCAGTTTAATACATGGATTTTTATAGATGTTTGGAACATACAGAAAATGCACTTTCGTGTGCACTTTGTCTAATTCCAGGTCATCCATCCCACTGGGTGATCCACGTAACATTTGATAATGACATTGAATGTCTCGGAACCAATAATGTAAATAAACAAACAAAGAAATTCAATCACTGGGTGTCTAAAGAGAATTTGTTCTTATGAATGAAGAACACATGACACTGGTGTAATATTCTGCAATATCTGCAATTTTACAAACTAGTTTTCGACTGCTACGCCACTGACAGGTACACAGATAAATATGTGTGCATGTAAAATTTTTGTGTGCGCAAAGATTTCAAACTAGTGCAAGTACAGAAAATATCAGCTGGTTTCCCAAAATGACAGTTGTTAATGTTGTATTCAGGACTAAAGCGAGAGGAATTATTTGAGTAAAATGTGATGTAAAATTACCGAACGTAGGTACAATATTCAACACATTAAATAATGAACTACACAACAAATTACAACAATTTTTCTGCGAGGAAAAGTAAGTTGAATACAATGTAGTGGAGTTTGATTACATATTCCAAGGAGTTGAGTGAGGAAGTTAATCCTTAGTAGCTCCAGAATCAATAACAGGTAAAAAAATTACAAGTGAGACTAAATAGGGAAGGAAACACGTATAATTATATAAAATAAATTTTTTTAGGAGGGCTAGTGAAAATACAGTAGCTGAAAGAACTGAAAATTTGGGCTTATGAGTAGGAGGGATAATTTACAAAGTTGTCTCGATGGAGTTACTAGCAGTACCTGCAGTTAAAAGTGGCATGTAATGGTGCCATACCTGATCATTCAGTATTAAGCTTGGGCAGCTAGACAAATGTTCAATAATTTCCATTTTTCTTTATTTCGGTAGTTCAACTTTCCAGTTAAAAAACGTTATTTCTTATAGCTAGAGTTGTTTTACTTATCTGTTCAGTCTCAGTTGTAACGTTTTATCGGTTAGCAGTATTGGACCTGTTAAGGTCTTGTTCAGTCAGCTGCTTAGAACATTTCACCGAAATTCCCTACACACTGTTCAGCTTAATTTTCGTATCGGAAAATTTCTGTAACCTGATTTTAGTCCTACATTTAAGTATAAAAGTGGTCATTTTCAGAAACCAACTGAAATACTCTATAGAGACTATAGTTTAAAATTTTTGATCCCACAGAAATTCAAAAGTCACTGAACCTCATTTTTGGAACTGATGAAGGCGCAATATTCGAAAACGGGTTGGTAGAATAACAAAAATGAAACAATTCTACACCAATGTTGTGTGTTTTTTCATTCATAATATTGCTAAAGTATTAGACCAAGAACAAACGGGACAGACAATAAAAAAAATTATTCTCTTTCTAATATGCGCGTACAATAATACTCTGATGTCTTCTCGGATATGTTAATAATTTATTTTCTTTGATTCACTCAAGACTTACATTTAGAGTAAAATTGTTATTATTTGCTCCTAAATTTCAGTTTGTTTTTAACGATTTCATAAATTTCTCCGCTTTTTGCAGCGGATATGTTTCAGAATATAATTTATGAAGTTTTAATTTATATCTCTTTCCGTTTTTTCTAAATGAGTAAACGGTGTCAGCTCTAGCAGACAGCAGAAGTGATCAGAAGCGCGACTAATTGCCGGCTCTGTTCGTTATTTTACGAAATGAAACCGACTAACGCAATTTAGTGGCGCAATCAAGCGAAAATCACCGCTGAACAAGGATTCCAATATTCATAACAATTTCCTATACATTATAAATTAATGTCCTTATGTAAAATGGGTTTTTATCGCTGTAATTTGGTTTTTAACGATATGTAGAAAATCTAGTCATTCTTTGCATCATACTGCGTTATTAAATATCCTCCAAATCCTCTATTAACGAAATTAATTGGCGTTATTTCTACGGATCCGCCGACTGAGTACCTGCTATTACCGAGCACTAACGCAAAACGAAACAGATAGTTAAACTGGTCCAAAAATTACTCTAATCATCGTATTCAGCCCAAAGAGGCTGAATCTAGCTAAATAAAATGTTGTTATAAAGCTAGTTCTACTGCGTAAAATGAACTGAAACTCAGCTTAAAGCGTTCTGATAATCTAACTAGCGTACGTTAAAATATCAAATCCAGTATTAATATTTATGGCCCTAAAATTGGGGTGGAAACCTTGGAAATTTTTATATGTCCATGATAATGAGACTTTAAAATAGAAAAATCAAGTTTTGGTATTCCTAAAACAAGTTTGTGTGGCTACATTTGTAAAATTTTTGTAAAGTTCCTGTGGGACAAAACTGCTGCGGTCATCGGTTCTTGAGCTTACATATTACTTAATTTAAGGACAACACACACACACACACACACACACACACACACACACACACACACACACACACACACCCATGCCCGTGTTTGAAATGTTTTCCTCTCCCATCCGTAATAAATCCGAGTGATTTCAACGGCCGGTCGGTGTGGCCGAGCGGTTCTAGGGGCTACAGTCTGCCTCGGGCATGGATGTGTGTGCTGTCCTTAGGTTAGTTATGTTTAAGTAGTTCTAAGTTCTAGGGGACTGATGACCTAAGATGTTAAGTCCCATAGTGCTCAGAGCCATTTGAACCATTTGATTTCAACGCGGTCGTCATGGTAGTGACCTGCATCTCAGAGGCTTCAAAAGAAGGAGTGAAATGTGGCTAATAGGGGCTGTGACGACCTTTTCATCACGTGACACGTCGACAGTGGCATTGGGGAGAACTGTGGTGAAATTTGGTGCCAATGTGACATCATTAGCCCACGTAAGACCTCCTATGAACTTCTCAGCTGTGGCCTTTTCTTCCACATACACTATGTGATCAAAAGTATCCGGACACCCCATAAATCATATGTTTTTCATATTTGGTGCATTGTGCTGCCACCTACTGCCCGATACTCTATATCAGCGACCTCAGTAGTCATTATGCATCGTGAGAGAGCAGAATAGGGCGCTCCGAGGAAGTCACGGACTTCGAACGCGATCAGGTGATTGGATGTTGTTGTGGACTGGCAAGACAGTCAAACCACTATGACAGGTAGCCGAAAGACACGCGTTTAAGCTCACGCAGGATGGCGTGAGGTCTGGAACATGACAAGGTCTTTATGGTAGCAAAAATAGTACGTAGCTTCTGGAATACTAAACTTTAGTCCGTAATTGGTGAACATCGGTCTGACGGTACATGTACCGCAAGATAAATAGCAATTGATAAAGGCGCCTTGCTAGGTCGTAGCAAATGACGTAGCTGAAGGCTATGCTAACTATCGTCTCGGCAAATGAGAGCGTAATTTGTCAGTGAACCATCGCTAGCAAAGTCGGCTGTACAACTGGGGCGAGTGCTAGGAAGTCTCTCTAGACCTGCCGTGTGGCGGCGCTCGGTCTGCAATCACTGATAGTGGCGACACGCGGGTCCGACGTATACTAACGGACCGCGGCCGATTTAAAGGCTACCACCTAGCAAGTGTGGTGTCTGGCGGTGACACCACAGATGTCACTTGTACTGTACATCTGTACGCGAGATTTCCACACTCCCAAACATCCCTAAGTCCACTCTTTCTGATGTGATAGTGAAGTGGAAACGTGAAGGGACACGTACGGCATAAAAGCGTACAGGCCGACCTCGTCTGTTGACTGACAGAGACCGCCGACATTGAAGACGGTGGTAATGTGTAACAGGCAGATATCTACCCAGACCATCACACAGGAACTCCAAACTGCATCAGAATCCACTGCAATTGCTGTGACAGGTGTAAGGTGAGAAAACTTGGATTTCGTGGTCGAACACCTGCTCATAAGCGCCGTATCGCACCGGTAAATGCTGACTAGCTTGGTGTAAGGAGCGTAAACATCAGACGATTCAACTGTGGAAAAACGTTGTGTGGAGTGACGAATCACGGTACAGAATGCGGCGATCCGATGGCAGGGTGTGGGTATGGCGAATGCCCGGTGAACGTCATCTGCCAGCGTGTATAATGCCAACAGTAAAATTTGTAGGCGGTGGTGTTATGGTGTGATCTTGTTTTTCATGGAGGGGCCTTGCGCCCCTTGTTGTTTTGCGTGGCACTATCACAGCACAGGCCTACATTGATGTTTTAAGTACCTTATTGCTTCCCACTGTTTAGGAGCAGTTCGGGGATGGCGACTGCATCTTACAACACGATCGAGCACCTGTTCATAATGCAAGGCCTGTGGCGGAGTGGTTACACGACAATAACATCCCTGTAATGGACTAGCCTGCACAGAGTCCTGACCTGAATCTTATAGAACGCCTTTGGGATGTTTTGGAACGACAGCTTCGTGCCAGGCCCCACCGACCAACATCGATACCTCTCCTCAGTGCAGCACTCCGTGAAGAATGGGCTGCCATGCCCCAAGAAACCTTCCAGCATCAGACTGAACATATGCCTGTGAGAGTGAAAGCTGTCATCAAGGCTAAGAATGGGCCGACCCCATACTGAATTGCAGCATTACCGAGGAAGGCCACGAATCTGTAAGTCATTTTCAGCCAAGTGTCCGGATACTTTTGATCACATAGTGTATGTCGACACCGTGCTATCTGAAGCATCCCCAAGCCAAAGTGTGACATCGAACGGCCCCAAGCTTTTGTACCATTACAGACGGAAGTTGTAGGCAACTTTGAGCCAAATTTCAGACTTACTCGTCGCAGTGAGACACAATTACGGGGGCTCCGAAAAGTGATCCTTTAATGGTGCTAAGCAATGTACTTCATGCCAGTTTTACTAGAGTGGGCACGCCACGGCCGTTTTGTGTGGCCCACCAAGAGAAGTCGTACAGCTGTTATAGCAGACTAGCGGCGGTGCCGGCTGACCTCGTGCTCTTCCCGCGTGAGCTCAGAGCAGCCGCTGACGTCACACTGTTTTCTAACTTCTTCTTGCGGTTCTCTTACTCCTCGTGGCCGGTAGACCTTGAACCAAGCCGCCAGCAAAAATTTATCGCCAGTGGCAGTCTGGAGGGGATGGGTGCAGCAGATCTTAATAGGCGGCATCATCTGGTGACCTTTCCTCATCTGAGCATCTCGTGTCTGTTTTCCGTACTGATTTCGGAATATCAAAAATGTTCAAATGGCTCTGAGCACTATGGGACTCAACTGCTGTGGTCATAAGTCCCCTAGAACTTAGAACTACTTAAACCTAGCTAACCTAAGGACAGCACACAACACCCAGCCATCACGAGGCAGAGAAAATCCCTGACCCCGCCGGGAATCGAACCCGGGAACCCGGGCGTGGGAAGCGAGAACGCTACCGCACGACCACGAGATGCGGGCTTCGGAATATCGAAGGGAATTTCTTATACGACGGCGAGTCATAAAGTGAACTGTTAAAAAGCAACTTTTTACTGAAAATAAAAACTGTGAGGAACAAACACCGAAGCGCCAAAGAAACTGGTTCAGGCATGCCTCTTCAAATACATACGTAAACAAGCAGAATATGGAACTGCGGTCGGCAACGCCTATGTAAGACAACAAGTGTCTGGCGCAGTTGTCAGATCAGTTACTACTGCTACAAAGGCAGGTTATCAAGATTTAAGTGAGTTGGAATGTGGTTTTATAGTCGGCGCACGAGCGAAGAGACGCAGTATCTCCGAGGTGGCGATAAAGTAGGGATTTTCCCGTATGACCATTTCAAGAGTGTACCGTGAATAACAGGAATCTGGTAAAACATCAAATCTCCGACATCGCTGCGGCCGGAAAGAACGGAACCTACGACGACTGAAGTGAATCGTTCAACGTGACGCAAGTGCAACCCTTCCGCAGATTGCTGCAGATTTCAATGCGGAGCTATCAACAAGTGTCGGCGTGCGAACCATTCAACGAAACATTATCGATATGGGCTTTCGGATACGAAGGCCCAGTCGTGTACCCTTGGTGACTGCACGACACAAAGCCTTACGCCTGGCCCTCAGCACCGAGATTGGACTGTTGCTGACTGAAATATGTTGCCTGGTCGAACGAGTCTCGTTTCAAATTGTTTGGACTTGTATGGTTATGGAGACAACCTCATGAATCCATGGATCCTGCATGTCAGCAGTGGATTGTTCAACTTGGTTGAGGTCCTGTAATGGTGTGGGGCGTTTGCAGCTGGAGTGGTATGGGAACCCTGATACGTTTAGATACGACTCTGACGGGGTGATACCTACTTAAGCAACCTGTGTGATCACCTGCATCCATTCATATCCATTGTGCATTCCGACTCACTTGGGAAATTCCAGCAGAACAATGCGACAACCTACACGTCCAGAATTGCTACAGAGTGGCTCCAGGAACACTCTTCTCATTTTAAACACTTTCGGTTGCCACCAAACTCCCTAGACATGCCTTCCAACGTGCTGTTCAGCAGAGATCTCCACCCCGTCATACTCTTTCATATTTATGGACAGTCCTGTAGGATTCGTGGTGTCAGTTCCTTCAAAACTACTTAGACATTAGTCCATGCCACGTTGTGTTTCGGCACTTCCGCATGCTCTCGAGGGCACTACTCGATATTAGGCAGGTGTACCAGTTTCTTTGGCCCTTCTATATATTTTGTACACATGGTGCCACACAGCCGCTATGCGCCAGGTCTCCATCTAGTCACGCAAGAAGCTTTTTGGCTCCGTAAGCGTTCCAGTCTTGCGCCGCCTCCACAACCTAGGCATGTGATGGAAACCTGTTTTACGAAGGTGGACCTTAAGGGTACCTGGTCGTGAACGTTTTTCCTACGGATGACCACAGTTACATTGGTACACGTTTCTCAAAAACTATTTGTTCAGATCATATCACCATTTTACTTTTATATAGATTTTTGTTGGTCTTTCTATATTTAATGATATTGCTTTGTTGGGGTTACATGAAGAATAAATAAACTTCATTATTATATCATTGATTTATGTTTGTTGTTTTGATCCATAATTTATGATCATGAGATTAAGTTACCTTAGGTATAACAGCGTAATTGTTTTCGAGACTTCATATCGACAAAGCACCTTCTGCGGATAAGTAGTCAAGTGAAGTAGGAATTTGCAAAAAACTATATGACCTAAGATATTGGCATTTTAAAAAAATACGAGTAATATATACATGTTTGTCACATCTTTTATGTGATTGCCATAACGCTAGTACATTTTAATGAAAGTGGTGAAATCAGTTTCTGTACCAACTTTCATTCACGTAAATGTATTAGTTTCAGAGGAAGTTATACCCAAAGCTAAAAATTTCATAGTTTGGGCAAAAATGCATTTAAGGATGTCAAAAATACCATCCAGCCGTCTAGTTTGCAACTTTATTTTATTTGGCAACCAGTTTCAGCGTTTTACTATGCCATCTTCAGGCCCCTGACCGATGTGCAGGGAGATTCTACCTGGGTTGTGATCAAAACAGGGGCCAGCAATATTGGTATAAGTAGATTTTTGCTTTAGCGATCACTTCAACATAATCTGCCGACTAAACTCGTTGCGAAATAAAATAAGGTTGGTAACTTGACCGCTGGAAAGTGTTTAATTTGACACTGTGTATCGAACAGCCGAGTCCAGCAACCATCTCTAACAAGATGGACATACAGAGAAGTGCATTTAACGTTCTTGATACAATCTTTACAATCTACATTCAAAGATAAAACGTTCCCGGCGTAGCTATCATGGTTGCGAGTTTTTGTATCCTCCCGTTTATGCCTGGAAGCCCTTTTTTGAATTCTGGCCTATTTTTTCGCCATTTGTGAGGCGCTTTTCTCGGTCTGCTATACCCTCAGCTGGTCAGTAAACAGAAGCGCATTCTGCTTGTTTACCCCATGTTCCACGCTCACATCACAGAAAACTTTCATCCTACTGGCTGATTGATCACTGAAACGCAACGCTGCCTTCGTGACACCAGCTTTTAGGGTTTTGAGGCCCACAAATACTATTTTAAGTACGTTCCCACACACAGTTATTGGAACGTTCCTTGGGATTTGTGGATGTATTTAGCAGGGAAATTTTTGCTAGCTCTCCATAGATAGATTTTGTAACGTCTGCTATTGACATTGGGAGGGGATGATTATGTCTATATACATAATCAGTGCCTACCTCGGTTTCAACTTAACTTGGGGCCCTGTGGACAGACAGAACGACGGGGGTCCCCGTCTGTAGCTGTGGAATAAAATGGTAAATACAGATAATTCTCTTTTCTTGCCGGCCGCGGTGGTCTCGCGGTTCTAGGCGCTCAGTCCAGAACCGTGCGACTGCTACGGTCGCAGGTTCGAATCCTGCCTCGGGCATGGATGTGTGTGATGTCCTTACGTTAGTTAGGTTTAAGTAGTTCTAAGTTCTAGGGGACTGATGACCTAAGATGTTAAGTCCCATAGTGCTCAGAACCATTTGACCATTTCTCTTTTATTCTAAATAATTAGTATTTCTTCCTATTACTCTGCCCATTCGTACCAACTATACAGACAAAATATAACTATGAACGCGTCTCCTCCGGTCACTACGACGAGTAAAACGTAAACAGAACGATGAAGTCATGTTCAACTGTTACCTACACTGGGTTAACACCGAGGTGAACAACTTGAAAAACAGTGGTCAAAGAATAGATAAAGACAGATACAGTCTGCTGCAGCCGGGGTAAACAGAGCTGAACTGAAAAAAGGGGGAGTATTGTTACTTAGGAAATGATCTCTCTTTCCTAAGAATATGCGCCAAAAATACAAAAAACCATACATATTATTGTTCTGGAAGGACTGTGGAATAACTTACAATAAAAATTTCATTTTGGCTGATTTTCGCTTCCTGGTTCCCTTAATGCGGTCAGGAAGATGAAAATCACTTGGTGCTAGCTCAGGGTTGTACGACTGGTGCTCCAGCTTCAGTCAGCATCACACCTTTCGAAAGATTCTCCAGTTTTCAGATTTATCCCTGTGTGTGAAACAGCTGCAATTCATTCAAAGCCTTGGCTTTCACGAAAATCGCTATCTTCCTATAAATGGTAAGATCGGACAGCGTTCGCTGTAGAAGATACAGCATCCTGAATTTTTTTTCGAACTTCAGTGGTTATGATTACACTAAAGGAAAACATAATTACAACTTGCTGGTTACCGTTTTCGCTGGAAACAGTCCTCACATCATATTTGCTAAACAGTTAGAACCTCTCTACAATCTTGGAGACAAGAGCATTGTAACTAATGTACCTCAGATTATGCTTACTAAACAGTATCTGTGTACAATACTGAACCTAACATCATCGGTAATATGTGTAACTCATGTCACGTATATTAAGGAAACTTTACCTGAGTACAATGTTGGCCACATAATCATTACACAGTGTAACTCATCAATAGGAAAACGTTGTTCGAACCATCATAAGACTACCACAATGGTAATACTTTTTTAAAAGCTCCTAAATGTCGATTCGCAAGTATCAAAGCAAACTCTTCCTGTACCCATGTATCGTCGTACATCATCTCTCGCCCGCCCTGAACCGAGCGAGGTGGCGCAGTGGTTAGCACAATGGACTCGCATTCGGCAGGACGACGGTTCAATCCCGTCTCTAGCCATCCTGATTTAGGTTTTCCGTGATTTCCCTAAATCGTTTAAGGCAAATGCCGGGATGGTTCCTTTGAAAGGGCACGGCCGATTTCCTTCCCAATCCTTCCCTAACCCGAGCTTGCGCTCCGTCTCTAATGACCTCGTTGTCGACGGGACGTTAAACACTAACCACCACCACCGCCCGCCCTGATTGCACACATAAAATCTGTACGCAACGCAAATCAAAGTTTCAGAATTAATTTTTAGCCTAAAGTGCTTCATATTCTTTAATCGGAGTTATGATGAAGTTTTATTCACGTCCTACAAGCGCATGGCACAACAAGAGGGCACTTCGCAAAAACAACTGTTATTAACAAATCAAATTATTGGCAGAATTAAGAATCTGAGATGAACCTTTGAAGATAAGAAATAGCTGGGAGAGAATTTTGCATTATCCACTTAAGCAGCGTGTCAGAGAGGCATTTTAAAAAGAAGCTCATTTCGATCGACCGTCCCTGAAGGAACCCACAAGGAAATCGGTTTATGCTTCCGGTTTATCAAACAGCGTCTTTGTTGTGGAGCCAACGAATGTAACATCCGTCTTGTACACTGTTCCTTCATATGAAGAAATTTATTCTGGAAGTAATGTACGAGTTTGATGAGATCTCATGAATATTAGTATTGTTTCTACTATCGCGATTACATGAATTTTACCGAATACTTCTTCATAGTGACCGTATTCCGCCGAGATAATACACTGTACTACAAAAATAACGTAGATGTGATGTGCGTGTACATACAAACAAATGATTACAGTTTCAGAGAAACTGGATGATTTGTTCAGGGGAAAGAGCTTCACAAATTCAGCAAGTCAGTTGTTTACTGTTTTTCTCCTCTACAGCCAGGAACCCGTCATCTGACAGTGCTAACGGCCACCGTAGCATCATCGTACGCCTTCTTCAGCCTTTCGTGAAAGCTATTGGACATTTCATCTTCTGCAGTAGGATTTTTATTGCAGGACGCTGCCTTACATGTATGTCAGTGTCGGCCACTTTTTTAAGGGGAGGTTTACTATCTTTGGCCCGAAAAAAGCATGTTCTTTGAGAATTTTTTTCTCCGGTTGTGTTATAGATATCAATGTCAAATTTGATCCAAATGTTTATTGATATTTCGCCGGCCGCGGTGACCGTGCGGTTCTGGCGCTGCAGTCTGGAACCGCGGGACTGCTACGGTCGCAGGTTCGAATCCTGCCTCGGGCATGGGTGTGTGTGATGTGCTTAGGTTAGTTAGGTTTAAGTAGTTCTAAGTTCTAGGGGACTTATGACCTAAGATGTTGAGTCCCATAGTGCTCAGAGCCATTTGAACCATTTTTTTATTGATATTTCCTCTACAAACTGCAATTTTTTCGACCTGAAATATCGAAGAGCTAAGGCGGAAGTGCCGTCGGAACGAAACAAAATTTCGATGTAGACCTCCGCGGGTGGTATGTCTCAGGTCAGCCGGCTCGTCTGAAATCAAAATTGAGTTGATTTAGCGAAGTATAGAAGATTCTTTAGGAGTTGTACCTCGCTTAAGTTACTTGGACCATAGGAAACAAAATGGTGGCCATTTGAAAAAAATATGGTTTTTTTCATCGATTTTTCGACTTTGTCGGCCAAGTAAAAATATTTATAGTTGATGGATCGGAATCTCCTAGTCAATTTGATTAGCTTCGTCGAAAACAAAGAATCATGCCAATCGGTTCAGTAGATTTGAAGTTACCATACCGCACGATAAAAAAAAGTCATTTCGAGAAAAACGCGTTTGAAGTTTTGACTACATATAAATGCAATATTATGCAACTTACGTTCAGTCTGCTATTCCGGGTCCATAAACTAGTCCTTGCTCTTCCTCACAGAGGGCGTTCTGCTTGATCTGGGCCATCCTGCGCTGCTCCAGAGCCGCTCGTACGGCCGGTGACAAGCGGCTTTCGGCCGCTCGAATCCGATGGTCGTCCGAATGCTTGGCGAACTGCGTCGAACAGAGTCCCAGGGTGACGTCCATCGTTGTCATGGTCTTCAGAATTGCTGAATACCCTTCGTTGAAGCTGCTCACTGCCAGTAAAGTCGCAATCTCCACAGTCTTCGCACCAGAATGCAAGTGCTTGGGGGCTAACTTCCAAACACACCCATTCAAACTTTCATTTGAATTTTGTGTGTTTCCTCCCAAGCACCGGTACAATAACTCGTCCTCCGAAAGGGCCTCGTAGATTGGAAATATCACTTTTTGAACTTCTTTGGAGAGCGGCTAGTAGTGTTGATATTCGTCCTGATGTCCGGCAGCCTCTGCGATGCGCCAGTTAAACCAACTAGATTCCCCAGACGGACAATTTTGGTGTTGTTGGTGGTCATCCGGCGAACACTTGCGGAAATACGCTGCCCAAATTACCTTCTTCATCTGTTCCACCGAATTGGAATGCCGTCGGATTACCAAGCCGTAGTACGTCGTGAGCTCCTTGACCAGTTTATCACTTGATTCTTGGGCAAGCACATATGGTAGAATAAATTTTCGCGGCTACAAAGTCAAAATTCCCGAAAAAAAAACTGGTGCGTGAAAAAGGCCGATTTTAGGCAGGTGCATTTTTTTTTGTTCAACCGCGAATAACAAACTTTTCCGTTCCGTATTCGCAAAAACCGTTTCAGGGGTGGGTTCTAAACACTTTTATGGATCCAAAAATGCAATTAAAAAAATCGCTTTTTTGAACCAAAAGATAGTAAACCTCCCCTTAAACTTGCACACTGCTGCCATCTTCTGATGTCTGATGCTGTACTTGGGGGGTGGGGAGGAGGGGAGGGTCTGTAGAAGTTTTAAGGAAGTGCAGAAAATCCATTACTTCCCTACATTATAAACTTAATGAAGGAGAGATAAAAAAGGAGGCGTTACTTTGTGTCTGGTCCAAGTGTTTTAACATCGGTGCACGAACAAAGTGCTTGCTGTGGAGGCTCATACAGAGCAAGGTTCGCTGAACGGTCGTTGAGGAGGCAGTGTTGATGGCCCCTTGATTCATCTGGGCGGTCAATTGCTGAACAGTTACCCGTTACTGTCCGCCCCCTGGTAGTTGAGTGGTCAGGGCGACGGAATGTCATAACTAACGGCCCGGGTTCGATTGCCGGCTGGGCCGGAGATTTTCTCCGCTCAGGGACTGGGTGTTGTGTTGTCATCATCATCATCATTTCATCCCCATCGGCACCCAAGTCGCCAAAGTGTCGTCAACTCGAAAGACTTGCACCCGGCGAACGGTCTACCCGACGGGAGACCCTAGCCACAGGGCATTTCCATTTTACCCGTCTACTAGCCTCCAGCCGTCGTTCACCCCTATTATCTATAGCCCGTTGTACACCTCAGTATCCCCATCGCCGTTTCCGGATAGCACCGTTTTGTCATGCACGGTACACTTTAGTTTATAAAAGAAGCCGTTTCGGAAATGCTTCCAGCCATAGCTCGAAAACCAATGATCACGTCCTTTTGCGCGTCGGATAAATCGCTCCGTTTCCGCATTACGACAGCGACTGAGAGTTGGCAATACTCTCTTAGGATTTAAAGGTTGGCTACAGCGGGCATACACAAGCTCTGGGATCCAAGATATTGTTGTCGCGCCTCGCGGCGCACGGATTAACTAGTGGCAGTTTGGAGGCCAGTGCAGGAGCCCGCCTGCTGTGGTGCGCACGTGTGTTGGGCGAGGGGTCGTCGCCGAGCTGCCGAACTGCCGTGTCCGCCAGCAGCGACACAGGATTTGGTATTGAGTTGATATTTTCTTATCATTTGCAGCACGCTTATTAATTTAAAGAAAAGGGTTTGTGTATGTGCGCAGCAGCAGACGGTAATTTTGATAATGATAGGAGTTGAATTCTTAAGGGGAAACCATTGTTAGATTAAGTATTGATTTTTGTCATTGATTTCTTTTGTAATTATCAGGGAATTGTTTCACTATGTATTTAGTTGAGAAGTATTTCAGTCTGTCTCAAGAGTTTGATTAATTTGTAATATTGCTTTAATGCCACTGGAGGCAGATTTACATACGAAGTGATTGTTCAAAGAGCTTCTAGCGTTTTGTTAATTGAATGAGAAAGAATTGCTTTCAGAATATAGTTTTTTTTTAAAAAAAAAGGAATTACGTGTTTGGGTTATCATTTATCGAGTTTAGATTTGACCAAACCCTTTCTCTTGAATTGTATGTAGTTGTAGTAAGCAGCAGCAGCTGCAGCAACAGCAGGGGCCGTCGTACAGAAAATGCATTCCACTCAGCATGAATAATAGGGTTTTTTATGATTTTGTTAAATAATGGAATGCAGCAGATCAAGCAGTGGCAGTAGAAAGACCAAGTAAGTTATTTGTTGCGCACAGGACCAATAAAAAAAATAAAGTTTTGGCGATCTCTGTAATAGTAAAGTTAACAAGAGTACAAGCATGAGATTTTCAGTAGAAAACACGAGATAAGAAGATGCAGCTCGCGACTTTCACGACTGCACTGTTTTCCGCGTCCTCCCTCCACGACAAACTTTATATACCCTTCACTGCTAGTGCTGCCATCTGTGAGTGGTTACTGCACGTTGACGTCGAACATGGTTGGTGGTCAGAATGAGATTTCCACTCTGCAGCGTAGTGTGCGCTGATACGCAACTTCCTGGTAGATTAAAATTGTGTGCCGGGCCGAGACTCGAACTCGGGACCTTTGCATTTCGCTGGCAAGTGCTCTACATCTGAGCTACCCAAGCACGACTCACGCCCCGTCTTCACAGCTTTTCTTCTGCCAGTGCCTCGTCTCCGACCTTCGAGTTCGAGTCTCGGTCCGGCACACAGTTTTAATCTGGCAGGAAGTTTCATGGTTGGTGGTCGCTGTTGACTGGACAGTCTAGATAGAGGGTCACGGAGGCCGGCCATTAAACGCGGCAGCCGTCGTCAGCGCTAATGACGCGGACCTGGACGGTGCCTCACGCTGCCTGTCGATCGTTTCCGCCCTCATTACAGGAGGCGTGCCACCGTCAGACACCCGTCATTACCGCCTCCCGGCACTTGACCCCGTCACAGGGACGTGGCTTCTAGAGGCAGGCGCGAGCCCTGGTCGCTCACCAGTGCAGCGGACACACACTGGGGTGCTCTCAAAACTTCGGAACTTGGCGCTGTGAATAGTGACTAATTTTTACAAAGAACTTTTAATTTTCAACATAATCTCCTTTACCATTAATACACGCCACCCAGCGGTGCCTCACCGACATTATTCCAGGTCTGCAACTCAACTACAACAGCAATTTTGTTTGTACAAAAAGACACTGACCAGCAAGGATTATGATCTGTTTACTTCCGTCCGCATTCTTGCAGTATCTTAGACAGGGCAATATTTTTCGTGTGGACTACAGTTGCGTTGTACGAAAACTATGCTTCTAAGTTTTGATGCACTGCATAAAAGAAATAGTTAATCATAGGATTAGGGGTAGTGTTGATAGCATTGATAGGGGAAGAAGCACAAACGAAAGTGTGAGGGAATCTAGGACCCTACGACTTCTCTTTGTTTGCCGGCCGCTGTGGTCGAGCGGTTCTAGGCGCTTCATCCGGAACCGCGCTGCTGCTATGGTCACAGGTTGGAATCCTGCCTCGGGCATGGATGTGTGTGATGTCCTTAGCTTAGTTAGGTGTAAGTAGTTCTAAGTTCCAGGGGACTGATGACCTCACATGTTAAGTATCATAGTTTTTGAACTTGTTGATGGCCCAGCATTGAAAGCTGCAGTTATTTGCGAAAGGGTTGCACTTCTGTCACGTTGAACGATTCTCTTCACTCGTCGTTGGTCCCGCTCTTGAAGGATCTTTTTCCGGCCACAGTGATGTCGGAAATTTGATGTTTTACCATATTCCTGACATTCATAGTACACTCATGAAATGGTCGTACGGGAAAACCTCTACTTCATGGCTACTGCAGAGATGCTGTGTCCCATCGCTCGAGCGCCGACTATAACCCCACCTTCAGACTCACTTAAATCTTGATAATCTTCCGTTGTAGCAGTAGTAACTGATCTAACAACTGCGCCGGACGCTTGTTGTCTCATATAGGCGTTGCCGACCGCAGCGCCGTATTCTCCCTGTTTACATGTCTCTGTATTTGAATAGGCACGACTATACCAGTTTCTTTGGCGCTTCAGTGTATTATGTTTGTGTGTGTGAACTTTTACTGAATATATTAATCAGCTAGGACTCATAACTTTTATTTATAGTCATATTCCTAATCCCGATGATTAAATAGATTGTAGGAACTTTTTGTTTAAGTGAGGACAAGAATAATGTGGACTTGCAGAGTGGAATTATGGTCAGTATCTTCTCCACCGCTTTCTGGCTGGTGTGGCGTTCGCTGAGTTACTCAGTGGTTTGGTATTTAACTAATTTGTGAATGAAAGTGATAAGGTTATTTCATTACAGTGACTAGTCACAAAATAATTTTTCTGCCGGCTAAAGATTTGGTCAAGTTGCTAAAGAACTCCAAGTTAACGTTGTGTTAAAGTGTTGTCTGTAAGTTGTGTGAGTGTCACTAAATCACAGTTCGTACAACAGTTTCTATACAACTATTGATTATGATGGAAACAGTTATCTTCAGCAAAATGATCATTAAAACCACAGAATATCAGCCGCGCACAACACTGACGTATGTTACCTGAAAAAATATTCTATGCAACTAGTGCGTAATTAAATTCGGCTATATACATCAACTAGAAAAGTTTGTTATAAGAATTGTGCTATGAGTACTGTTTTTAATGAACTAATCTGATTCGAATTATTTTCATTAAAATGAGTTCGGGACCATCGGTGCACATTTATTTTTACATATTTTTATTACCTTCGGCATTTATATCTGCAGAGTTGTGTAATTTGAATTTGCCGCTGAGATCATTGTTAAGATGGCGGCAGACAATTGATAGAAACTTTCTATTGTTAGAGCAAACAGGATAAGTATTTGAAATACTTATTAAACTTTACTTTCGTATTGTGCACTAATTAGACTTCATCAAGCAAACGTGATTTTTTTCTAAGGAAAACACAGACAAAAAACGCGATACAAATCGCTATAATCAATGGCTGCGCTCCTTGCAGCGGAAAGAAATAATTAACACAGATAATGCTTACTGAGAGAGGAATTAAAGTTACAAATAATTATTCACTCATATTTATAATAATAATGAACTCTATTTTCAAGTAATAATTAACAAATATTTACAATTTCTTAACAGACCTCAGTTTGACATGCGTCTTGCGTCCGCAACCTACAAAAGCCAACCAACAAAAGGTAAAAACAAAAGTAAGACAAACGCAGATCATAAAAGGAACTTACAATTATCATTAAGAATGAGATTTTCACTCTGCAGTGGAGTGTGCGCTGATATGAAACTTCCTTGCAGATTAAAACTGTGTGCCCGACCGAGACTCGAACTCGGGACCTTTGCCTTTCGCGGGCAAGTGCTCTACCATCTGAGCTACCGAAGCACGACTCACGCCCGGTACTCACAGCTTTACTTCTGCCAGTACCTCGTCTCCTACCTTCCAAACTTTACAGAAGCTCTCCTGCGAACCTTCTGTAAAGTTTGGAAGGTAGGAGACGAGGTACTGGCAGAAGTAAAGCTGTGAGTACCGGGCGTGAGTCGTGCTTCGGTAGCTCAGTTGGTAGAGCACTTGCCTGCGAAAGGCAAAGGTCCCGAGTTCGAGTCTCGGTGGGGCACACAGTTTTAATCTGCCAGGAAGTTACAATTATCATTGTCTTTGTCTGATACACATCGATATGTCCAATTACATCATAAAATATTATGTAAATAATTAATAATTATCATCGTTTTCAGTGTTTTCTCATATGTCGAATAGATAATGTTTATAACTGTTAGAGACATAATTTCCTCTCGCCACACTGTAGCTAAAATTTATCTCGTGGTTGTTACACTGGCTCATGTAAACGACGGCGTAGGATATTATTTAACCCGCCGCCCCACAGTGTGTGGAAGTCTTCCAGTTGTATTACACGCAGAGATGAAGTGGACAGGTTGTGTGCTTAAGTTGAGAGAACTTGAGTCACTGTGTCTGTCTCCAGCCGCCTTCACTGGCCACTCCGCCGTGATGAGCTCAATTGGCGAGCGCCACACAGCCAGACAGGCTTCTGTCTGTGGCAGCAGGCCAGCGCCACGCTATGGCCGCTGAGAATACGCCAGCTGTCGCAGGTCAATGCTAATACCAATGTAAGCGCGTCACGGAATCGCTGTCGGTGTCACGGAAATGCTCTCCAAACTACGACGGGTGACGTTACAGGACAGACCGCGAGCACCGCAAAGATCCTAATTCACAAAAATTCAAGAGTCTCTAACATTTTTATTGCAGTGTGTTTCAAACTCTTTGAATGAAACTGCTGGGGATGATAAATCACGCTTGGGGAACATATATTAGGGACAAAAAGTTCGCTGCCGCTTCCTGGAGACGCTAGATGTCAATTCGTAATTGTTATGCCCCCGAGAGGCTGCAGCCGTAGGCACTCTGCAGCGTGCATATGCCCTGTGTGTTGCCTACAATTCAGTCATCTGCTTCGTATGAAATGGGCAACGGCCTTGCCGCAGTGGGTACACCGGTTCCCGTGAGATCACCGAAGTTAAGCTCTGTCGGGCGTGGTCGGCACTTGGATGGGTGACCATCCAGGCCGCCATGCGCTGTTGCCATTTTTCGGGGTGCTCGTGATGCCAATTGAGGAGCTACTCGACCGAATAGTAGCGGCCTCGGTCAAGAATACTATCATTACGGCCGGGAGAGCGGTGTGCTGACCCCACGCTCCTCCTATCCGCTACTGAGGATGACACGGCGGTCGGATGGTCCCGGTAGGCCACTCGTGGCCTGAAGACGGAGTGAGTGCTTCGTATGAAATGGCTAGGCCCAGCGAAATTAAAATTCTTGATCCGCTTCTAAAATGTCTTCATCCGCTAAGAGACACTCATTCTCAAGGTTTTCTTGTAGAAATTGCTCCATCAGTTTACTGGGATAGTAGACGCTGCTAGTTCGGTGAGATCGCCCCGTCTGAGGGCCAGCGAACATTTTGCTTCTGACGAAATTTCTTCCCTGTGACGTAATCCACCACCCCTACACGCGACTTTCAAAAACATACTGCATACATAATTACTTGCACCAATTTTGTTTCAATTTACTACACAATGCGCTTGTACAAGGCAAGTTACGCCTCTGGATTTTTTATGCGAAAACTCTCAAAACTTTTTAAGTAAAACAAATGTTATTAACATCCTACATCTTTGGTGTAGGTTCGTAGGCTTCCATAGCCATTGTCATTTTGGACAAAACATTTTCTGGGTATCGAACCGGGTCATTATAAGCCACTAAAAAACGTTTCGACCGACTTGCTGCGGTCCTCATCAGGGCGTTTCACTGCTGTATACTGGTGAATGTCTTCCTTTACCTACTGTATTTTCGGTAATCTGATGGCTACCGACGTCACATATCTGAGGTGTCACTACACATCTTGAAGACGTTGTTATGGGGAGGTGGTTGACAGTATGGTAACTCTATTACAGTGGTTTCCAACCTGGGGGTAATTACACGCTAAGGATAAAAAGAAATTTTTTGAGCTGTAAAAACTGAACAATTCGATTCTGTTTGTCACGAAATTAAATTATATTCAAAGAATCATTACTGTTATCACAGTCTTGTAACACTCTAATATATATTATATAAGTTACCAAAAGTTGTAGACAGTACCTGCAGTAGTCCAGAAATTGTTTCATTACTCGCTTCGAAACAGATATATCAATTAATTGACAGCACGACACAACAATAACTACGTAAGTGCTAGTATAGTGCTGTACACAGTTTTATTATTATTATTATTATTATTATTATTAGACTGGTTAGACGGAAGGCGGTAACAGCCTGAAGTCCAATTTCTGCCAGTTCCGAAGTAAGGAGAGTAGCAGTGAAGTACGAGTGTTGGCCGTCGAATGGCGCTAGCTGCGCAGCATTTGTGCACCGCCGCCGTCAGTGTCAGCCAGTTTGCCGTGGCATACGGAGCTCCATCGCAGTCTTTAACACTGGTAGCATGCCGCGACAGCGTGGACGTGAACCGTATGTGCAGTTGACGGACTTTGAGCGAGGGCGTATAGTGGGCATGCGGGAGGCCGGGTGGACGTACCGCCGAATTGCTCAACACGTGGAGCGTGAGGTCTCCACAGTACATCGATGTTGTCGACAGTGGTCGGCGGAAGGTGCACGTGCCCGTCGACCAGGGACCGGACCGCAGCGACGCATGGATGCACGCCAAGACCGTAGGATCCTACGCAGTGCCGTAGGGGACCGCACCGCCACTTCCCAGCAAATTAGGGACACTGTTGCTCCTGGGGTATCGGCGAGGACCATTCGCAACCGTCTCCATGAAGCTGGGCTACGGTCCCGCACACCGTTAGGCCGTCTTCCGCTCACGCCCCAACATCGTGCAGCCCGCCTCCAGTGGTGTCGCGACAGGCGTGAATGGAGGGACGAATGGAGACGTGTCTTCAGCGATGAGAGTCGCTTCTGCCTTGGTGCCAATGATGGTCGTATGCGTGTTTGGCGCCGTGCAGGTGAGCGCCACAATCAGGACTGCATACGACCGAGGCACACAGGGCCAACACCCGGCATCATGGTGTGGGGAGCGATCTCCTACACTGGTCGTACACCACTGGTGATCGTCGAGGGGACACTGAATAGTGCACGGTACATCCAAACCGTCATCGAACCCATCGTTCTACCATTCCTAGACCGGCAAGGGAACTTGCTGTTCCAACAGGACAATGCACGTCCGCATGTATCCCGTGCCACCGAATGTGCTCTAGAAGGTGTAAGTCAACTACCCTGGCCAGCATGATCTCCGGATCTGTCCCCCATTGAGCATGTTTGGGACTGAATGAAGCGTCGTCTCATGCGGTCTGCACGTCCAGCACGAACGCTGGTCCAACTGAGGCGCCAGGTGGAAATGGCAAGGCAAGCCGTTCCACGGGACTACATCCAGCATCTCTACGATCGTCTCCATGGGAGAATAGCAGCCTGCATTGCTGCGAAAGGTGGATGGATATACACTGTACTAGTGCCGACATTGTGCATGCTCTGTTGCCTGTGTCTATGTGCCTGTGGTTCTGTCAGTGTGATCATGTGATGTATCTGACCCCAGGAATGTGTCAATAAAGTTTCCCCTTCCTGGGACAATGAATTCACGGTGTTCTTATTTCAATTTCCAGGAGTTTACAATGCATTGTACGTTTTAACATGAAGTAAAATAAAAAAATCAATTTCGAGACAGTCTTGCACAAATTGACGACTGCAACGACAGGAAGGTTCCAATTCATCTCGAACATTGATAAAAATGTGAAATATTGTTTAAAGTACTCTTACCACCTAGTGAAAACAAGTGTAAAAATACCCTTGTCACTTCGACAATTTCAATGTATGCAGGGCCATAGTAGGTACTGCTTCAGAAACTTTTGTTTCAAGTTTGCGATGGAGAAACCTTTCATTTGTAAACTGTGATTTTTCGTTCATATGTCAAGTATATGGTAAGTCAAGTGTGGAGGGTAGTTTGAGATAATTTTGATATTTTGTCAGAAAATGGTTTCAAAACCAAGTTGCGTAGCATTTATGAGGTTTAAATAAGTGGGAGAAAGTTTTAAACATTGGACAGTCCAAGTTGAAATATCAAAAGGTATGGAAAGGATAGATAGTTACCCACCATAGAGATGACACACTGATTTACAGACAGGCATGACTAAAAGACTATTACACACTTGAGCTTTGGGTCAAGGTCTTCTTCAGCAAGCAAAACACACACACACACACACACACACACACACACACACACACACACACACCCCATGCACACATTAGAACTACCTCCGGCCACTCTGGAGCAGCTGGAGGTAGTGGTTGTGTGTGTTGTGTGTAAGGGTGCATTCTTGTGTAGGTGTGTGTGGGTGTGGGTGTTTTTTGCTTGCTGAAGAAGGCTTTCACCGATAACTCAAGTATGTAACAGACTTTTAGTCATGTCTGTCTGCAACTCAGTGTTTCATCTCTATGGTGGGTAACTATCTATCCTTTTCCTAATCATTGAGATAAAATTTTGTTAGACGTTCACTTTTGTTGTTGTTGTTGTTGTTGTTGTTGTTATTGCTGCTGCTGCTGTTGCTGTTGCTGCTGAAGTCGGAAGACTGTTCTGGTGCAGTTCTGCACACTAGTCAATTCTGTTCATCTTTTTCACCTGCCTCGAGGTGACTGGGTGTTTGTGTTGTCATCATTTCAGCCTCATTCATGAAAGTGGACTGAGCAAAGATTGGGAATTTGTACGGGCGCTGGTAACCGCGTAGCTGAGCGCCCCAAAAATCATCATCCTGTTTATCTTCAAATAATTACTGCAACCTAAATCCGTTTGAAGCTACTTACTGTATTCATTCTTTCGTATTCCTGTACAATTTTAAGACTGCACATATTCCTCTTTTGAGAAATTGATTTTTTCTTGATTTCGTAGGATGTGTGCTCTCAATGTATCTATTCTTTATGTAAGTTTTACAATGAATTTCTTTTTTTCCTCATTAGCTACGAGATCTTCCTATCTAATATCCAGCAATATTCTGCAGCACCACAATTCAAAAGATTCTATTCTCTTCTTGTCAGAACCGCTTATAGAACACTTTTCACTTCTGTAGAAAAACACTCAAAACAAATACCTCCAGAAATGCCGTCCTAATACTTAATTTATATTTTATGGTAACATATTTCTGTTTTTCATAAATTTTTCGTGCTGTTGGCACTCGGTGGCTTATAGCCTCCCTACTTCTGCTATCATCAGTTATTTTTCTACTCAAACTGCTCAAACAGAAAAACTCGTCAACTACTTTTACTGCCTCGTTTCCTCATCTGATGTTTTCTTCATTACCAGATTCAATTCGACTACAATCAGTTTCCCTTGTTTATCTGTACAGATGTTCACCTTGAAACTCTGTTTTGTATGGAATTAAAATAATACGTTAAAAATGAGTATAGTTGTGGAGTGCGGCCCCACGCGACCTCAAACCGATCGTAGAGAGAATCGTGTCGTCGTATGGTATCGTGTGGGACAGAAGGTGAGGTATCTATAGTTTGTGCTATGGGAAGGTGGCAGTGACAATAATCCTTCATAGTCAATACTATCTTTCCTTGAATGCAGGAATACAATTGTGCAAGAAACACCGATGATCGAGTGTACTTAATGATTTATTAATAAAGGGAGCGGAGGGGGAGAAAAGGGTGGATAGTGGGAACATAGAGAAAGAGAGGGGGGGGGGGGAGCGTGCCACAGGAACCTTGTACTATCATCTCTGTTTGTAAATTATTCCTACTTTTACCTGGTAGCATTTGAAACTCCATCGTAAGTTTTAACATAAAAATTAACTGCATTTTTTTGTATTTCAGGTAAGTTCGCTTCTGACTTTGGAGTTTTCGCTATCTTTTCGTGTTGGTGAGTACCAGTGGTAGATTTCGTGTGAATTCGCAGTATATTTCACTGTCTTTAGAAATTTATGCTGAAACGGCAGATTCTTCACACGTAGACTGCTACCATGTGTTTAGTAAGCACGTAAACATTGCATGATTTGAACCTAGTGTATAACAGGGTCACGTGCCAACGATAAAAAAGTGCACTATTTGCATGTAGGAAGGGAGAAACACCGACAGAAACCTTCAAAGGCTACAGCAGTTTCCCACAACCAAATGAAAGATAATGAATTATAAATTTTTCGTCCTCAGATCTACGAAAAACTAATCTGAGTTCATGTAACAACCTCCAAACAATTTGAAAACTAATATTTTAAAAGTATTAAAACAATAAAAATACTAAAAAGCTACCATTTCTACACTGTAATTCGTATCTAAAAACTGTGTTAACCACTATAGCAGTTTTACTAACCGTTGATTGTCAGTATCATATGGCTGGTTAGACCACCATTTTTGGCGTATAAATTAAGATTTTAAAGTAGTAACACCTGACCGTTGTGCAGCCAGGCGTATAATTATAGGGTAAGCAGGGAAGGAGTTTTACTATTTTTAATGTTTCAATACTTTTTATAAATTTTTTTTTAATTTTAAGGGGATTTTACATAAATTCAAGGGCATTTTTGTTTCCATAAATAAGACGAGGACTACTAGTCTACCGAAACATGTTATAATGTAATTGTTGTTAATTACATTGCCATTAAAAGCATTAAAATTTGTAATAAATGACGCAAAGCATTGTGTCTCCTTGTCTGACGATGTCTGGACTTTCAAATAAAAAATTGGATACAGGAACATCCCAGCAATGATGATGGCACAGGTAAGCTGAAACTAATTTGGGAAAAGGGGTGAAATTGTGCTTTCAGCAGAAACATATAGGTTACACTCCTTTCGGTTATAGGTGACTGACTATTAATTTCCCTGCACAGACACTTTCAAAATAGTGTTTTAGATTTGGCGAGAATGAATTACAGGAGTCATAAGGCATCATTGAAATAATATCAAATGTAACACTCTCCTGTTGACTAGAATCATCTTCAGTACTTTTATTAAAAGTTTATATATACAGAGTTTGCACTTGCACAAAGATGAATGTCTTCTCATGAGACTCCTGACAACTGTGGAGCCCAGTGTGTGATGGGTCCACAGGAGCTGCTGGTCAGTCCTCCTGCTGGGAGATCCTTCTGGCTATAGCTGTGCCCACCAGCTGGCGGTGGTAGCTGAACACCACCAGCAAGCTGTAGGCGCTGCCCACTGCAACACACAGAACACGCACTGTGTTACTCTAGGGGACAAATGTGTAACTGAACAGTGATAGAGTACATAGTATATGCGAAATAAGTTGGGTGATGTCCAAATGTCCATTAATTATGTGAGATTTGTTTTTTTTCTAAATTTGGGTACCCCTCTCCCCTTGGTGAGATTTGGTAAAATGTGGTGGGATCCTCTTCCACCCCTCTGTAGTCAGGTGAAAATGCCTTAAAAGAAAGATTTTTATTTGTTTTAAACAATGATTGCCAACATAATTAAATTTTCCCCAAGACTATCAGGTGCCACACTCGCTCTGCAATCGCTGTCCCTCACTGCAAGACCATAGCTTAGTGCCTCACCTGTTATATGTATAAAGTAGTGTGTATATCTGGACCACCTCCAGAATCTGTGGATCAATTTCAACCTAATTTCAACAGAAAGTGCATCAAAAGTGTGAGCACTGATAGGTTTAAAGCCTCCTAACTCCAATATGAGCAAAGACAGGGGGCAAAAATGTGGCTTTTATAGCCTCTGGCGTGTAGGCTACTCTGCATGACATGCACGTTGTGTGGGAACAGTATTGGCTTGCCAAACCGATCTGCTTTGCAGGATGGACTGCACATAAGGTTTTCCAGGCCCCAACATTCAGGCTGCTGTGCAGTGACAGATGTGTTTTGTTGTAGTATCAGCCTGCTTTATCAATCTGCTTCACATGCCAACCTATACAATTGGCACAAATAAATCATTTTCAAGCCCATATGTGTCGCTTGACCTGCAAGACAAGTATGTCGTGGGACTAGCATTGGCCTATCTTATTGAACTGTATTACAGGGTCTACACATGCCGATGAGCAAGGCTGGGGTCAGGTTTAGATGGATGGAGAGATCAAGTGGGAGGAGGGGGATGGACAGGGAGAGGAGATTAGGAGGAGATGCATGAGGCAGGTGGAAGGTGTAGAGAAGTGATTGGCAGGTGGAAAACGACGAGGGAAAGGCAGTCTAGTGAATACACGATATGAACTTACAAGGGGAGGCTGCCAATTGTGAAATTCAGATTCGATTCATACTGCGCATAATAAAAGCTCATGGCCAGAGGTGTAATGTGGCAAACCACCAAGATGCACTTCTCAGCCGTTGTCGAGAAAATCGACAGTTAAAAGAAACCGTTGCGGTGAAATACTCTCTACGATTAATAATTTTCTACAGCGCTATGGCGCAGCGGTAAGCGCTCGGGTTCGTAATCCGAAGGTCGCCGGATCGAATCTCGCGCCGTGCAATTTTTTTTATTATTAGTTTGATATATACTGCAGCAACACCCTCAAATATAAACATTTTGATCGCCCCTTACACTAGTATATTGAATTTGTAGCATGTGCGGGTATGAGTGTGTGTGTGTGTTGGGGGGGGGGGGGGGGGGTAGGGATTTGAATTTAGGAATTTAGAAAGTGAGGATGAAAGGAGTGACATAAGGAGAGCATAGTATTTGGTTGTGACACAGCTGTGGGTTGTTAAGATCACTTCTGTTACATGCTATGTTCAAGTAAAGGTTAAAGTAAATGATTTATTATGATATGAAATAATTTATGTGGATTGGTACATTGTTGGTAATGTAAACAGATATATATTCTTTCAAACTGACGGGGGGTAAAAGCTGTTGGTGTGTGGTTGGATCTGTTGGGTTTCGAGAGTCAGGCCAGTTGGTTGTTCATTTAGAATCCATTGCCAGTAACTGAATGCCATTCTTGGGAAGTATGAATGTGAGGATGAGAGCAATTTGTGTGTGTGTGTGTGTGTGTGTGTGTGTGTGTGTGTGTGTGTTTTATGAGTGTGAGAGAGAGAGAGAGATATCATATTGTTGTAAATGTTGTCATTTAGAATGGACTCGCTTTGTTTTCTTTGGTGTTTGTATAATTGGAGTGCCTTATTGACCCACACATACCGCTTGATGTGGAAGTTTAAACCTCTGAAACGCGTTGTGCAAATAAATAAATAACGACAGGTTATAGTAAACGTGTTGGCAGCGCCCTTGCCACAGTGGATACACCGGTTCCCGTCAAATCACCGAAGTTAAGCGCTGTCGGGCGTGGCCGGCAGCTGGATGGGTGACCATCCGGGCCACCATGCGCTGTTGCCATTTTTAGGGGTGCACTCAGCCTCGTGATGCCAATTAAGGAGCTCGTCGATCGAATAGTAGCGGCTCCGGTCACAGAAAACGATCATAACGACTTGGAGAGTGGTGTGCTGACCACACGCCCCTCCTATCCGCATCCTCAACTGAGGGTGACACGGCGGTCGGATGGTCCCGATGGGCCACTTGTGGCCTGAGACGTCGTGCCACAGTATACTTGTTGCTTCATTCGATATTATTAACAGTCACAGTAAAGTCTAACAAAAGCGTTGGGATTTAAATTTCTGAAAATGTACACTTTGGAGACCAACATTGCATTAAAGTGAGCTATGGGCTGGAAACTATACAAGAAGGTAGAGCATTTCAGTAAGACAATCGAAGTTTTTGAGGTTTGATGCTATAGATGGATGAAAAATAAGATCACTGGCAAGTAATTAGAGGTTTCCCATAACATGGTGGAGGAAAGGAATATATAGAAATGACTAAAAAGAAGTGGGGAAGGGATGGTCGTGTGTTAAGATGTAAGGGACTAAGTTCTGTGGTACGAGACGGAGCTGTAGAGGGCAAAAGCCGTAGGGGAAGACGGAGATGGCAACATGTTGAACAAATAGTTGAGGACTTCGGTGTAAGTGGTACTCTCAGATAAAGAGTTTTCGACAGGGGAGGAAGTCGTGGCGGGTGACAGAAGATCAGTCAGAAGACTGATGACCGAAAAAAATACCTGTTAAAATTGTGACGACGCCCAAGACGAAGACGGCCAGCGATATGGGTTTGGCGTAGAAGATGACTCCGTTGAGGATGAGCAGCATCAGCGTGCGGCAGCAGCAGACCGCGCAGAAACCCAGCAGCCACAGGCGAACGTGGCGGGCGGAGTTCTGTGGGCAAGCCGACACACACACACAAACTCTGAAACGACGGTAAGTACCTGTGGAGTGGGAGGGAATTAAATTGTCTGAGGGCTAAAAGAAAAGGATTCAATAATTACGTAAGCCTAGGGTCAAAAAGAAAAGATTGAGACCTCATTTAGTATAGCACAAATACTGTACTCCACGTAGCCTGCTTGTGGATTTCTTCAACGTTATGCGATGAATCTGTTGGCTGCCGTCCAGGTTTCTGGTCCCAAAGCTCGCTCATGCAGTCAGGTTTTTCAGCTGTGTGCAATATAAACAGTGGAAATGGAAATGCCATGTGGTTAGGACATCCCGTCGGTTAGACAGTTCGTCTGGTGCAAGTCATTCGAGTTGACGCTTCTTCAGCGACTTTCGTGTCGGTTAGACAGTTCGTCTGGTGCAAGTCATTCGAGTTGACGCTTCTTCAGCGACTTTCGTGTCGGTTAGACAGTTCGTCTGGTGCAAGTCATTCTAGTTGACGCTACTTCAGCAACTTTCGTGTCGATTAGACAGTTTCTCTGGTCCAAGTCATTCGAGTTGACACTTCTTCAGCGACTTTCGTGTCGGTTAGACAGTTCGTCTGGTGCAAGTCATTCGAGTTGACGCTTCTTCAGCGACTTTCGTGTCGGTTAGACAGTTCGTCTGGTGCAAGTCATTCTAGTTGACGCTACTTCAGCAACTTTCGTGTCGATTAGACAGTTTCTCTGGTCCAAGTCATTCGAGTTGACGCCGCTTCAGCGACTTTCGTGTCGGTTAGACAGTTCGTCTGGTCCAAGTCATTCGAGTTGACGACACTTCAGCGACTTTCGTGTCGGTTAGACAGTTCGTCTGGTGCAACTCATTCGAGTTGACGCTTCTTCAGCGACTTTCGTGTCGGTTAGACAGTTCGTCTGGTGCAAGTCATTCTAGTTGACGCTACTTCAGCGACTTTCGTGTCGGTTAGACAGTTCGTCTGGTGCAAGTCATTCTAGTTGACGCTACTTCAGCGACTTTCGTGTCGGTTAGACAGTTCGTCTGGTGCAAGTCATTCTAGTTGACGCTACTTCAGCGACTTTCGTGTCGGTTAGACAGTTCGTCTGGTGCAAGTCATTCTAGTTGACGCTACTTCAGCGACTTTCGTGTCGGTTAGACAGTTTCTCTGGTGCAAGTCATTCTAGTTGACGCTACTTCAGCGACTTTCGTGTCGGTTAGACAGTTCGTCTGGTGCAAGTCATTCTAGTTGACGCTACTTCAGCGACTTTCGTGTCGGTTAGACAGTTCGTCTGGTGCAAGTCATTCTAGTTGACGCTACTTCAGCGACTTTCGTGTCGGTTAGACAGTTCGTCTGGTGCAAGTCATTCTAGTTGACGCTACTTCAGCGACTTTCGTGTCGGTTAGACAGTTCGTCTGGTGCAAGTCATTCTAGTTGACGCTACTTCAGCGACTTTCGTGTCGGTTAGACAGTTCGTCTGGTGCAAGTCATTCTAGTTGACGCTACTTCAGCGACTTTCGTGTCGGTTAGACAGTTCGTCTGGTGCAAGTCATTCTAGTTGACGCTACTTCAGCGACTTTCGTGTCGGTTAGACAGTTTCTCTGGTGCAAGTCATTCTAGTTGACGCTACTTCAGCGACTTTCGTGTCGGTTAGACAGTTCGTCTGGTGCAAGTCATTCTAGTTGACGCTACTTCAGCGACTTTCGTGTCGGTTAGACAGTTCGTCTGGTGCAAGTCATTCTAGTTGACGCTACTTCAGCGACTTTCGTGTCGGTTAGACAGTTCGTCTGGTGCAAGTCATTCTAGTTGACGCTACTTCAGCGACTTTCGTGTCGGTTAGACAGTTCGTCTGGTGCAAGTCATTCTAGTTGACGCTACTTCAGCGACTTTCGTGTCGGTTAGACAGTTCGTCTGGTGCAAGTCATTCTAGTTGACGCTACTTCAGCGACTTTCGTGTCGGTTAGACAGTTCGTCTGGTGCAAGTCATTCGAGTTGACGCCACTTTGGCGACTTGCGTGTCGAAATATAAACAGTGATAAATCAAAACATGTCCTCTTAGCTCAGTATGTATGTTGTGAACAACTCACAGAAGTCGTTCATGACTGACATCTGATGTGTCTGTGCACTGTTTCCAACCTGCATTCGGTTGACCTTTAAAAAAATTGGTGGTACTGCAGGTGTATGTGACCAATGAGATGAGCTCACTCTCAAGTTACTCGTGGTGTCTGCAGAAAATGTTTTAAAATTAATCCCTCTTCCCACCAGTTTCAGGGATATAATATTGCAAACAGATGTATTAAAATGTAATTAATAATTGAAATAAGCTTCCGGAAGTCTTGTTCTGTTTTCAATTATATTAGTATTAACTTAAAAGAGGTTTTCTGATTTGTGTTAAATTAGTTTAAATATACATTAATTTGGGGGCAACCATAGATGAGTTCACTGTTATAGCCTCAAAAGCCTCTCATCTTAGCAATATAAAGTAAGTGAAAGTTTTACAAAATTTAAAATTACGTATATTTTGTGTTTCATCGTAAAGGAATTTTTGCACTGATCTGAAACTGCTCCCAGAATTTGCAAGTCTATAATATTTCTAAATTATGTATGATTTAATATTCCTACTTATATTTCAGTAATATTAATAATACATTACAGTTGCTTGTGTAAATCGTGAACTTTTTCCCTCCAGCGTCTGCGGAATAAACGTTACTTTCCAAACAGGAATTTAATTGAATTTAAAATCACGAAACAGCTCCCTTCGTTCATATGTGACACAATTTTGGAATTATTCAAATGAGTTTATCGATATGGAACTTACTACCCTATTATGGTCTTCATTTGCTATAGACTCTCAATTCATGGTTGCAAAACATGGGATGACGAATCGAACAGGTTTCAACATTAGAAATATGGAGTTTCTACTGGAACAGCAAAACAAAATTTCCGAAGTATTGTATGGTATCAACGGAGTCACCGAATAATACTATAATGTTGTCACAAATACGTCCAAAGTGTGAGAAAAAAGTAAAATTCACATGATAGAAATTTTTTGTTAGGTTCAAGTTTGTTGCTGTGTGTAACGGTCTACTTCGCTTCGATAATTGCTTACGATGTTGTATCACACTGTCCATAAAATGGCAACTCCATAAGGGATAGTCAGTAACTGGCTCTGTCAGGCTAGGCGTCGAATCGGAATGAGCTGTGCTGGCAGATACGTGCGGGCGCCTTACCTTGTCTGCGGCGAACATGAGCAGCACGCTTAGCAGGAAATCCAGCGCCTCGGCCAGCGTGATGAGCACGGTCAGGCACTTCCAGACTGGAACAAGACCAGCAGAGCGTCCGCTTACTGTGTGTACACTGCCACAAGCGAGCCAGATGACGCGTGATCCCGAGCTACTGACGGCAGCACGGGTAGGTTGTAGACGTTAAGCAGATATCAAGGCAGTTGAACAAGACAGACTAGCGTGAAGGCGCGTATCAAACCAATCGTTGCACTGAAGACCACAACAACAACAGGAACAAAAGAATGACGAGTGTGTGTGTCACACACAGTGGTATTACAAGTTGGTAGTTGCTATCTGAACTGTAGAAAATCCATAGTGGCACATACATGTTAGTGCCCCAAAATTAACTTACACATCAGGACAGTGATCCTGGAGGCCAGTGACAATTGCTGCGCCTCACTGTAGTCGTCGACGTCATCTGCAGGGTGTATAGTAGTGGTGATGGTGGTGGTGGTGGTGGTGACCTGGTGCTCCAGAGCCTCCCTCTCCCTCTCGCGTTGTTCCTGCACCAGCTGGGAGTGCTGCTCTGAGCTGACCACTGCACCCAGTGAGAACATCACCACCAACAGCGCGGACACGATCTGCACCAAAAACACAATGCGGCTCCAACAGGGGGTTCGTCCACAGGCACGAATAATATTCTACATGTGCTTGAGTTAACCTCCACTTAGTTTTTATTTTATAAAACATGTTTTGAACCGTTTGGGTGGTATAATTTCACCTCTGGTACAGAATGTATCTATGGACATTTTGGAAGGAAAGTGCTTAATACTGTGTTTCTATGCATGATGGTGTTGCGGAAGTAAGCTCACCAAACATTATATTAGTCACATACACAAAAGAGCACAGTGGTCGCTTTGGAGCGGTGTTGATGGTTTATAGAAGGTGCAGATGGTCATATGACCACTCACTGTCTATTTAAGCTATGTCAGTGAAATTCTGTGTGTGTGTGTGTGTGTGTGTGTGTGTGTGTGTGTGTGTGTGTGTGCGTGCGTGCGTGTGTGTGTGTGTGTAAGCGCGCGCAAAGTGGGTTGTATGGAATCAGTGCAGTAACAGAGGTTAACGTGGAGATTTTGCAGAAAGGCAGAGAGGAGTTATCATGTTTAGAAGTGACCATGAACGCACTGCAAATGAAATTTCCAGATTTAATGGTATATCAAAACGGACTGTCCAATGCATTAACAAGAAATAATGTAACATTCGCAGCCATGTAAGATGGCGTAAGAACAACGGCTATAAAGACATCCTAACTGATAACTGTTGGTGACGATTGGACAGGAGTTTCTCATCATCTTTCGGTGATGCATGTGCGATGGGAATCGCTGTTGTCAATTGACTTCAATTGCAACTAATTTCCGAGTGAATATTGCAAAGGGAACTGCATTTGGAGTCGGATTCTTCGCAACAGCCCACTACTAATAGTGGCATACAAAGCGACACGTCTTTGAGAAGGCCAAAAGAAGCAGAAGCGGGGCAATAGTGACCTGAAGGTGTTAAACCATTAGTGGGTGGACGGTGCACACCAGAGATAGCTCTATGATCCTTGAGGGCTGTTTCTGGAACTGTGACATGACCTACCCAATCAAGTGACTGCAAACTTGAACCAGGATGTATCTTCATAATGACTACACTACATACACTCCCATCTTCCAAGAAGGCAACAGCCATGTTCACAGGGCTGCGCACATAGTTCCTGCTTTGGTGAAGAATCTGGCACCTATCTCCACTGAACTGCCCCATTTAACCATTCAATTCTGTCCCCTCAGAAAATGTCTGGGATTGCTAGTTTCAGCAGGTGAAATCCATTAATAAACATGGTCGCAGATAAGTAGCTCTACAGGAGCTGAATATCAATGAGAGGCTCCATCATGGTATGACATACTTGAAGGAACTTGTGTCAGCTCCTTCACGCCAAACTGATGCCATCATCAAAGCTGTAGATGGTGTACACAGTATTCATGTGTGTCTCCTGGGGATTTACTTACTGTGCTGCCATAAGCTGTCACCAGCACACCAGTCAGCAAAGATGAAGGGAAGATCGATGAGTAGGCATTGGTTCAAGTGCGCCTATCATGAGAGAGCCAAGAGACACACCAACAAGCAACAAGCCGCCATCGCTCTCTTGACAGCAGGTATTTAGACCGCCGCCACTGACCAGAGTGCCTCACTGACTCACTCTTCCAGTTTGGCATCTGTCAGTCCATTCACAGAGTGGGCTCAGTTCACATCGCAGGCTATGACAGTTCATAGCGAACAGGTTAGTGACTATAGCGAGACTAAAGTTTGTGATAGCAGGATTACCGATATTGTCTGCAAGAGGACTATTACTGAGGAGCTTGTATCACAGAACATGTGGACTCTACTCCGGTTGAGTAATCATTCATGTAAATAAAGAACCGCATTAATGCATTCATGCATTCGTGTTGTAGAAAGATGATTCCGGCCACCCTTAACAACATTCTCTCCCTTGCAGTAGAAGACTCTACATTTACACCATCTAATCAGCAGCATCCTGACAGCCCTACGTAATTTGGAGGTGATGATCAGATGTCACGAGAGGCAGACCCACAATTATAAAACGAGCCAGGAGCACAATGTTGTCAGCAGAGAAGAAGTAATAGCAGAAAGTGTCGGTCAGAAGAGATCATTGACCTCGAAGGTGGACTAGGCATTAGATGTCACCTGAGTAACAAATCCATCAAGGACATTTCAACCCACCTAAAACTGTCCATGTCGACTCTGAGGTGGGAATGAGAAGGAACAACCACAGCTAAACAGAAACTGGCTGCCCATGCACTGATAGGGAGGGACTGTCGAGCATTGTGGAGGTTTCTTTCAATAAATCGCATGAAATCAGTTCGTGAGTTCCAAAGTACTACCAGCAGTCCATCTAGCACTACGACTGTGCATAAGGAGTGAAAAAGAGTGGTGTACAGTGGTCGAACAGCTTCTCTAAGCCACCCGTTTCTTTAGTCAGTGCTGAGTGACGCTTCAGGTGGTTCCAAGAGCGACCCCACTGCATAGTGGATGACTGGAAACGATTGATTTGGAGAGGGAATGATGACAGACCTTGTCGCAATCCGATGGAGGGTTGCAGCTATACGAATGCCTAGAGAACGTTACCTGCCATTATGCGAAGAGCCACAGTGAAACAAAAAGGGGGTGGTGTTACGAATAGAGTTGTTTTTCGTTGTTAGGGTGTCATCACTTTATTGTGCTTAATAAAAAAGAGTGGCTGTGAAGCAATGGTTGTTATGAAACGGGCTGGCCTGCCAGTCTGCCGGTCTGCCTGGAGTCACAATCTGCACCCAATGGGACACCTTTGGGATGAGCTACGACTTCGTTCCAGATTCCAGCGTCCAACGTGACCATCTTCTCGGTTTCGGCACTTGAGGAAGAAGGGCTGCTATTGCTCTACAGACGTTCAGGGACACATCACCGAAAGTGCCCTCAGCCTAGTTTGAGTCATCACACAGGCGGAGGATGAACACAGCTCATATGAATTTGCACTGATAGGTGTCTGAATACTTTTGATCGGATAGTTTATATTGACAAGTGAGCAACATGAGCATTCATCTCTTCAGTATACCTTTAGCTGCGTGCTTTGGCTTCTCAGAGGATAGAGATACACTCATATTCTGAAACTAACAGCTGGAACATTCTCAATCGGACTCTCAGAAGAAAGACCAATGATGTAATGAAAGTGCTTCTAGACGATGATACAGTATAAAATATACCATATGTCCCTGAGTCACCGGTATCATGCTGTGAACTGCACTGTAGAGCCGCAACGCTACCTACATTTTGGTCTCTTCTTTGGTGATGAGCCACACCGGCTGCCGGTACTCACCGCGAACACCACGGCGATGATGAGGGCGCCAGTCCGAGGTGTGCAGCCGCAGCAGCATTGCTTGAGCATCACCACCATGGTGGCCACCACTGCACCACTACCAGCGCGGCACCTGCACAAGCATACCCTTCTGTACCAATGCACTGGCTATCACATTTACAGACAGCAAAAGGTCATTATACACAATGTTGGGAATGACTGGGGTCTGAGTGGGGTATGGTCAAGTGGGGGGTGCCCCAGGGACCAGTGTTGGGGCCACTTCTGTTTCTTATTTATATAAATGATATGTCCTCTAGTATTACAGGTAACTCTAAAATATTTCTGTTTGCTGATGACACTAGCTTGGTAGTAAAGGATGGTCATATGATTTGAGGTGGTTGTTACAGCTGGCATTTGTCACTGATATGACTCAAACTAAATAAGGTAAAGAAAAGAATTCACGAAAAAAAGCAAACTCTAGTATTACAGGTAACTCTAAAATATTTCTGTTTGCTGATGACACTAGCTTGGTAGTAAAGGATGTTGTGTGCAACATTGACTCGGTTTCAAATAGTGCCGTTCATGACCTATGTTCATGGTTTGTAGAAAATAAACTAATACTAAATCACAGTAAGTCTCAGTTTTTACAGTTTCTAACACACAATTCAACAAAACCTGACGTTTTCATTTCACAGAATGGGCATATGATTAGTGAAACTGAACAGGTCAAATTTCTAGGTGTTCAGATAGATAGTAAACTGTCGTTGAAAGCCCACGTTCAGGATCTTCTTCAGAGACTTAATGCTGCCATTTTTACTATTCGAATGGTATCGGAAATAAGTGATCATTCGACACGAAAATTTGTCTACTTTGCTTATTTTCATTCGCTTATGTCGTATGGTATTATATTTTGGGCTAACTCTTCTCATTCTAAAAGAAGCAGCTTTCAGTCAGTTAACACCTGAATTTGGATCGGATTTCGTTAACTCTTGTGCAGAAAGCTGTGCAGTATACTGCTGCATCCATTTTCAATAAGCTACTACTCCAATACAAAAATCTTAGCAGTAATCCACGCGCTTTCAAATCGAAACTGGAGAGTTTCCTCGTGGGTCACTCCTTCTATTCTGTCGAGGAGTTCCTTGAAAAATCAAGCTGATTCTTCTTGTATTGTTGACTGCGTTTACTTAAACTTATGGACTGACGTTTTTCGTGTTCATAAACATTTATTTTTATCTGTTATTACTTTTATGTTGTAATTTCATGTACTGACACGTTCCATGACCTTGGAGATTTGCTCCTCAATTTGGTCCTACAGAACTTGACGTGTAAATAAAATAAAATAAATACACAATGTTCTACACCTATAATTTGCCAACCAGTATCAACTGTAGAGCAGTAGGGTATTTGCTGTTGAACCATGTACACTACAAGATGTTTTCACTCTGTTACGTTTTTTCAATCTATTAAATCGATTCAGCAGTCCATTCAATCTATTTAGCTATTCAATGTATCCAGTCTATTCAATATAAAAAAATGGTTCAAATGGCTCTGAGCACTATGGGACTTAACTGCTGAGGTCATCAGTCCCCTAGGACTTAGAACTACTTAAACCTAACTAACCTAAGGACATCCATCCCCGAGGCAGGATTCGAACCTGCGACCGTAGCAGTCGCGCGGTTCCGGACTGCAGCGCCTAGAACCGCGTGGCCACCGCGGTCGGCTCTATTCAATCTATCCAGTCTATTCAATGTATATAATCTATTCCATCTATATAATCTATTCAGTCTATTTAGTCTATTCAATCTATTTAGTCTATTCAGTCGAGTTGGTCCACTCCATTTATTTACTCTGTTCAGTCTATTAAGTCTTTTCAGCCTCCGCAATGCATTCAAGCTGTTTAGTCTATCCACTGCATTCAATCTGGCGTATTCAGTCTATACCAGGGAGCTCAACCTTTTTAAGCTTGAGGCACAGTCGCCATTTTAATGATCCACTGACTTAAAAGTGCATAAAGGTTTAAGCATCATTTGTCACTAGCCAACCTTACTCTGAAAGATGAGGCTCAGTTAGTTTATTTCTACAGTTATGTTTCACTATTTTCATCGTTGGAAACAATGCCGCACATGGATAAGTAGATGCAAAAAACGATGAAACATGTGATGCCACTTTTACAATGTTAGGGTAGGTTCTTACAGTCACTAATTTCTAAATGTTGATCTTCGTTGAATTGTGACTTTAAGGAGATGTCGTTTTACTCTCAAATTACTTCTTCGAGTTTAAGCCCACGATAAGGTAAGAGAGTACTAAGTGTACCTGAATTATGTTCCATATCCACTTTTTGGAAAGGTTGAGCCATGAAAGCCAGAACAGATTACATTCCCATGAAATCTGAGAATTGGCTTCCACACTCAGACTTCAGCGCTGTGAGACTGGCTACGTACTTCTTTGCAGCTTCTAGGTCCAATTCTGTTTGCCGATCCGACAGTTCTGGCTGTATTTGAGGGAAGTGTTTCACACTTAATTTCTGTAACTATGCTAGCCGAAGTTCAAGTTTTTGCACGAAAGACTTTATAGATGGTCGATAGTTTGCTTTTTTCGTGAATTCTTTTGTTTACCTAATTTAGCTTGCGTCATATAAGTGACAAATGCCAGCTGTAACAACCAGCTCAAATCATACAGCTGTGAGGAATCTTCCTCTCTTGTCCATACGAACAGCACTCTGAGTATCTAACTGATCATTACTGGCGTCATGCAGATTGTTGCTTTGTTGAAGCTCGGAAACAGAGTTTGTGTCGCC
This sequence comes from Schistocerca americana, assembly GCF_021461395.2. Lineage (NCBI taxonomy): Eukaryota > Metazoa > Arthropoda > Insecta > Orthoptera > Acrididae > Schistocerca > Schistocerca americana. Next base: position 84,693,459 of record NC_060127.1, read on the forward strand.
AGTTGGAGGCGAGGCTTGTTCACCCCGCTCATCGTAACGCCCAGTCATGACCCGTCGCCAATTTGCAGTTGTGAGTAACACCATCATCGTGGCGGAGGAAAGACTGTTACTGGCAAGAGCGTTAAAGGCGATGAAACGCACATGGAGACAAAACAGCTAGGACAGTGTTCTCAGATTTGCTGTACCAGCCACAAATACCGCACGAAGTACTCAATGTAAAAAAAAAGAAAAAAAAAAAAGAAAAAGACGCTATTTTCCAAAGACGTATTTCGGACACCGGTTTCGAAAGATCGATTCATAAAGTGATCTACTGATCGATCGCGATCGACGGGTTGAGCACCCCTGGCTTACACAATCCGTACAGTTACAGTTGCAGCAACAGGTAGGATAGCAAATAGAAAAAATTTGCTTATTGCGCGAAAAACTGAACACTGAAGCGCCGAAGAAACTGGTATACCCATGCGTATTCAAATATAGATGTATGTAAACAGGTAGAATACGGAACTGCGGTCGGCAACGCCTATATGACAAGATCCTGGTGCAATTGTTAGATCTGCTACTGCTGTTACAATGGCAGGTTATCAAGATTTAAGTGAGTGTGAATGTGGTGTTATATTCCACGCCCGAGCGATGGGACACAGCATCTCCGAGGTGACGATGAAGAGGGGATTTTCCCATACGACCATTTCGCGACTGTACCGTGAATATCAGCTATCCTGTAAAACATCAGGTCCCTGACATGCTGCAGCCGAAGAAAGATTCTTCAAGAACGAGACCTACGACGACTGAAGTGCAACCCTTCCGCAAATTGCTGCAGATTCCACTGCTGGGCCATCAACAGCATGCGAACCATTCAACGTAACACCAACGATTTGGGCTTTCGGTGCCAAAGGTCGACCAATGAACGCTTGATGACTGCACGACACAAAGCTTTACGCCTCGCCTGGACCCTTCAACACCGACATTGGTATGTCGATGACTGCAAACGTGTTGCCTGGTCGGACGAGTCTCGTTTGAAATGATATCGAGCACATGGACGTGTACGTGTATGGAGACAACCGCATGAATCCATGGACCCTGTCATGTCATCAGGGGACTGTTCAAGCTGGTGGAGGCTCTGTAGTGGCGTAGGGCGTGTCCAGTTGGAGTGATATGGGACCTCTGACACGTCTAGATACGACTCTGACAGGTGACACGTACGTAATCATCCTGTCTGATCACCTGCATTCATTCATGTCCATCGTGCATTCTGACGGACTTGAGCAGTTTGAGCAGGACAGTGCGACGGCCCACACGTTCAGAATTGCTACAGAGTGGCTCCAGGAACACTCTTCTGAGTTTAAACACTTCCCCTGGCCACCAGACATGGACATTATTGAGCATATGGTTCAAATGGCTCTGAGCACTATGGGACTTAACTGCTGAGGTCATCAGTCCCCTAGAACTTAGAACTACTTAAACCTAACTAACCTAAGGGCATCACACACATCCATGCCCGAGGCAGGATTCGAACCTGCGGCCATAGCGGTCGCGCGGCTCCAGACTGTAGCGCCTAGAACAGCTCGGCTACTCCGGCCTGCTATTGAGCATATGTGGCATGCCTTGCAACGTGCTATTCGGAAGAGACCTCCGTCCCCATGCCCTCTTACGGATTTATGGACAGTCCCGCAGGATTCATGGTGTCAGTTCCCTCCAGCACTACACTCCTGGAAATGGAAAAAAGAACATATTGACACCGGTGTGTCAGACCCACCATACTTGCTCCGGACACTGCGAGAGCGCTGTACAGGCAATGATCACACGCACGGCACAGCGGACACACCAGGAACCGCGGTGTTGGCCGTCGAATGGCGCTAGCTGCGCAGCATTTGTGCACCGCCGCCGTCAGTGTCAGCCAGTTTGCCGTGGCATACGGAGCTCCATCGCAGTCTTTAACACTGGTAGCATGCCGCGACAGCGTGGACGTGAACCGTATGTGCAGTTGACGGACTTTGAGCGAGGGCGTATAGTGGGCATGCGGGAGGCCGGGTGGACGTACCGCCGAATTGCTCAACGCGTGGGGCGTGAGGTCTCCACAGTACATCGATGTTGTCGCCAGTGGTCGGCGGAAGGTGCACGTGCCCGTCGACCTGGGACCGGACCGCAGCGACGCACGGATGCACGCCAAGACCGTAGGATCCTACGCAGTGCCGTAGGGGATCGCACCGCCACTTCCCAGCAAATTAGGGACACTGTTGCTCCTGGGGTATCGGCGAGGACCATTCGCAACCGTCTCCATGAAGCTGGGCTACGGTCCAGCACACCGTTAGGCCGTCTTCCGCTCACGCCCCAACATCGTGCAGCCCGCCTCCAGTGGTGTCGCGACAGGCGTGCGTCAGGCGTGGATGGAGGGACGAATGGAGACGTGTCATCTTCAGCGATGAGAGTCGCTTCTGCCTTGGTGCCAATGATGGTCGTATGCGTGTTTGGCGTTGTGCAGGTGAGCGCCACAATCAGGACTGCATACGACCGAGGCACACAGGGCCAACACCCGGCATCATGGTGTGGGGAGCGATCTCCTACACTGGCCGTACACCACTGGTGATCGTCGAGGGGACACTGAATAGTGCACGGTACATCCAAACCGTCATCGAACCCATCGTTCTACCATTCCTAGACCGGCAAGGGAACTTGCTGTTCCAACAGGACAATGCACGTCCGCATGTATCCCGTGCCACCCAACGTGCTCTAGAACGTGTAAGTCAACTACCCTGGCCAGCAAGATCTCCGGATCTGTCCCCCATTGAGCATGTTTGGGACTGGATGAAGCGTCGTCTCACGCGGTCTGCACGTCCAGCACGAACGCTGGTCCAGCTGAGGCGCCAGGTGGAAATGGCATGGCAAGCCGTTCCACAGGACTACATCCAGCATCTCTACGATCGTCTCCATGGGAGAATAGCAGCCTGCATTGCTGCGAAAGGTGGATATACACTGTACTAGTGCCGACATTGTGCATGCTCTGTTGCCTGTGTCTATGTGCCTGTGGTTCTGTCAGTGTGATCTTGTGATGTATCTGACCCCAGGAATGTGTCAATAAAGTTTCCGCTTCCTGGGACAATGAATTCACGGTGTTCGTATTTCAATTTCCAGGAGTGTACTTCAGACATTAGTCGAATCCATGCCATGTCATGTTGCGGCACTTCTGCGTGCTCGCGGCGTCCCTCCACGATATTAGGCCAGTGTACCAGTTTCTTTGGCTCTTCAGTGTAATAGGAAGAATATGTAACTAAATTTGCAGCCGATTAGTGCTTGCACAGGTACAGTATTTAGTACAATGATATGCCACCTATTACGGTTCCAAGCCAGCTGAGCATCGAGTCGAACTGAGTTTGGATCACAGACACGGGCACGTCATTGCATGCCACTTCAGCTCAGTATCAGAGCCCCCCTTTTGTAATGACTGGTGAGTGAGGATGTGCCATTTTTTAGGATGTTCACTCGTTGGCTAATGATTGAGCCAACGTGGTGTTCATGTGGGTGCCAGATCAGGTCAGAGTGTCGGGGAATGAAGCTAACGATGCTGCTGCCAAGGCTGCAGACCGACTACCGACACCTTTTAGCTGTTCTCTTCCCTCAGCAGATGATCTCTGTGTTGCCGCACGCAGGAACACTCTGTTCCTCTGGCATGAACACTGGTCTCTTTTTCTTTGTCATCAGTCTTCAAGACTGGTTTGATGCGGCCCGCCACGAATTCCTCTCCTGTGCCAACCTCTTCATCTCAGAGCAGCACTTGCAACCTACGTCCTCAATTATTTGCTTGACGTATTCCAATCTCTGTCTTCCTCTACAGTTTTTGCCCTCTACAGCTCCCTCTAGTACCATGGAAGTCATTCCCTCATGTCTTAACAGATGTCCTATCATCCTGTCCCTTTTCCTTGTTAGTGTTTTCCACATATTCCTTTCCTCTCCGATTCTGTGCACAACTTCTACACACGCACAACTTCTAGTACATATTATACATTGCACGTCTCTGCATATAGCTTACCCCACTTTTCTCATTGTTTCGAATGTCTTGCATCATTTTACATTGTCGAACGTTTTTTTCCAGATCGACAAATCCTATGAACGTGTCTTGAGTTTTCGTTAGCCTTGCTTCCAATATCAACCGCAACGTCAGAATTGCCTCTCTGGTGCCCTTACCTTTCCTAAAGCCAAACTGATCGTTATCTAACACATCCTCAATTTTCTTTTCCATTCTTCTGTATATTATTCTTGGAAGTAACTTTCTTGCATGAGCCATTAAGCTGATTGTGCGATAATTCTCGCGCTTGTCAGCTCTTGCCATCTTCGGAATTGTGTGGATAATATTTTTTCGAAAGTGAGATTGTATGTCGCCAAACTCATGCATTCTACACACCAATTTGAATAGTAGTTTTGTTGCCATCCCCCCCCCCCCCCAATGATTTTAGAAATTCTGATAGGATGTTATCTATCCCTTCTGCCTTATTTAATCTTATGTCCTTCTAATACTGGACCTCTCTCTCTTTTCAGTTGACTCCTGTTTCTTCTTCTATCAGATCAGACAAATCCTTCCTCTCATACTTCCACCGATCGACTCTCTCTTCTGCATTTAACAGTGGAATTAATGTTACCACCCTTGCTTTTAAATTCACTGAAGCTTGTTTTGACTTCCTTTTGTGCTGAGTTAGTCTTTCCGACAATTTTTTTTTTTTCGATTTCTTCGCATTTTTCATTCAGCCATTTTGTCTTAGCTTCCCTGCACTCCCTGTTTATTTCATTCCTCAGTGACTTATGTTTCTGTATTCCTGAATTTCCCTCAATGTTTCTGTATTTCCTTCTTTCATCCACCAGGTGAAATTTTTCTTCTGTTACCCATGGCCGGCCGGTGTGGCCGTGCGGTTCTAGGCGCTTCAGTTTGGAACCGCGTGACCGCTACGGTCGCAGATTCTAATCCTGCCTCAGGCATGGATGTGTGTGTGATGACCTTAGGTTAGTTAGGTTTAAGTACTTCTTAGTTCTAGGGGATTTATGACCTCAGAAGTTAAGTCCCACAGTGCTCAGAGCCATTTGAACCATTTTTTGTTACCCATGGTTTCTTCGTAGTTACCTTCTTTGTACCTACGTTTTTTCCAACTTTTCTGACTGCCCCTTTTAAAGATGTCCGTTCCTCTTCAACTGTACTGCCTATTGAGCTATTCTTTACTGCTGTACCTATAACCGTAGGGAACTTTAAGCGTATCTCGTCATTCCTTGGTACTTCCGTATTCCACTTCTTTGCCTAATCTTCATCACTACTACATCGTGATCCAAGTCTATATCTGCTCCTTGGTATGCCTTACAGTGCAGTATCTGATTTCGGAATCTCTGACTATGATGTAATCTAACTGAAATCTTCCCGTATCGCCATGCCTTTTCCAAGTATACCTCCTGTTATTGTGATTCTTGAACAGAATATTCGCTATTATTAGCTGAAATTTATTACATAACTCAATAAGTCTTTTCCCTCTCTCGTTCCTTGTCCCAAGTCCATAGCCTCCTGTCAACTTTTGTTCTACTCCTTCCCCTCCAACGGCGTTCCAGTCTCCCATGGCTATTAGCTTTTTCCATATGGGAACAAATTCTGGGGAATTAACCACCTCCCAAAGGCTCGGACGGCTTCCCCTCGTCCCTCTCGTCTCCAGGAGGTACTTTTAGCTAGACTGCGTGTTGAGTACTGTCGCTTCAGCTACCAACATTTGATAAGTGGAGACCCTTCCCCACTCTGTGCTTACTGCAACCAACCATTGACAGTGGACCATTTTCTGACCCAATGCCGATTTTATAACCGTTTACGTTTTAATCTCTGTTTGACATTTCAATTATCTCATATTTTAGCAGCTAGAGCACGAACTGTAGATCGCGTTTTACTTTCTATTCCTCGTAGTGACACAGTGAAGGAAATTTAATTTTCAACCGTTTGAACAACCTCCTCAAAAGGCAAGTGAGGGATTTTAATTATCACCCTACTCCAGTCGGACAAGGTTCCTAGTATTGTCGACTTCAAATTCATTCGGTAAGTGACCTTTTATGTTATGACACGGGCACGTATGGCCTCAGCTGTTTTGTGTCATAAATTAACAACAAAGAAACAAATTGAAACTTCTTTTAATCTTTTTAATGTCACCTTCATGGTGTTGCCATTTTAATGACCTGCACTATGATGTGCTACAGCCATTTCAGACTAATTTCCCTCTTCTATTAAATTTGCTGCCAATCCACTAGTTGCCTTAACTTGTTACAAATATGATACAAGAACTCATCAACTCTTTCAAAGACACACAGTGATAATTTTTTCTGCTTCCATTTCCATACATTTGTTATTCTGTCTTCTTTTTCTGCTTATTAAAATTTATTTCCAATCAGATTTGTAAAGACACTCTCTAAAGTTATTGCAATAACTCCAATTCCAAAGGAAGCAGGTGCTGACACTTGTGAATATTACCGAACTATCAGTTTTATAAGTCACTGTTGTAAAATACCGCCGGCCAGTGTGGCCGAGCGGTTCTAGGCGCTTCAGTCTGGAACCGCGCGACCGCTACGGTCGCAGGTTCGAATCCTGCCCCGGGCATGGATGTGTGTAATGTCCTTAGGTTAGTTAGGTTTAAGTAGTTCTAAGTTCTAGGGGACTGATGACCTCAGATGTTAAGTCCCATAGTACTCAGAGCCATTTGAACCACTGTATTTTTTTTTTTTTTTGGTAAAATACCAACAAGAACTCTTTACAGAAGAATGGAAATACTGGCAGAAGCCAACTTCGGGAAAGAACAGTTTTTGGGTTCCAGAGAAATATTTGAACACACGAGGCAATACTCACTCCACGATTTCTCTTAGAAGATAGGTTAAGGAAAGGCAAACCATGTTTATAGCATTTATAGACTTAGAGAAAGCTTTTGACAATATTGACTGGAATACTCTCTTCTAAATTCTGAAGCCAGCAGGGGTAAAATACAGGGAAAGAAAAGCTATTTACAACTTGTACAGAAACCAAACTGCAAATACATTAAGCGACGTTCAAATGGTTCAAATGGCTCTGAGCACTATGGGACTTAACATCTGTGGTCATCAGTCCCCTAGAACTTAGAACTACTTAAACCTAACTAACCTAAGGACAACACACACATCCATGCCCGAGGCAGGATTCGAACCTGCGACCGTAGCGGTCCCGCGGTTCCGGACTGAGCGCCTGAACCGCTAGACCACCGCGGCCGGCATTAAGCGACGTGCTTGAAAGAAAAACAGTGGTTGAGAATCGAATGAGACAGGGTTTTAGTGCCTCCCCGATGTTATTCGATCCGTATGTTGAACAAGCGGTAAAAGAATCCAGGGAAAAATGTGGAGTAGCAATTAACGTTCATGGAGAATAAATAAAAACTGAGGTTTGACGATGACATCGGAATTCTGTCAGAGAGAGGAAAGGAGTTGGGAGAGAAGCTGAATTGAATCGACATTGACTTGAAAGGGCGACATAAGAGGAATATAAAGAAAACAAGGATAATGGCATGTAGTCTACTTAAGTCAGACGATGTTGAGGGAATTAGATCTGGGCAGCAGATTAACTGAGGATGGTCAAAGTAGAGGGGATATAAAATGTAGACTGCCAAGGGCAACGAAAGCCTATCTGAAGGACAGAAATTTGTTAATATCGAATTTAGATTTAAGTCTTAGGAAGTATTTCTCAAGGTATTTATCTGGAGTGTAGCCATTTATGGTTGGTTGGTTGGTTGGTTGTTTCGGGGAAGGAGACCAGACAGCGAGGTCATCGATCATCGCTCTCATCGAATTAGGGAAGGACGGGGAAGGAAGTCGGCCGTGCCCTTGGAAAGGAACCATCCCGGCATTTGCCTGGAGCGATTTAGGGAAATCACATAAAACCTAAATCAGGATGGCCGGACGCGGGATTGAACCGACGTCCTCCCGAATGCGAGTCCAGTGTCTAACCACTGCGCCACCTCGCTCGGTGCCATTTATGGAATTGAAACCTGGAAGATAAACAGTTTAGACGGGTACAGAATAGGACCTTTTCAAATGTCGTGCTGCAGAAGAATGCTGAATGGATAGATCGCTTAACTAATGAGGAAGTACTGAATAGAAGTGGTGAGAAAAGAAATTGTGACACAACGTGACTAGAAGAAGGGGTCAGTTGGTAGGACACATTCTGAGACATTAAGGGATTACAAATTTAGTACTGGAGGGATGGAGGGAAGTAGGGGGCGGGGGAGGGGTGGAAATCGTAGAGGGAGACGAAACGACGAATATGGTATGCAGATTCAGAAGGATATAGATTGCAGCAGTTATTCTGAGATAATGCCGCTTGCTCACCATAGAAACCAGTCTTCGCCGGCCGAAGTGGCCGTGCGGTTAAAGGCGCTGCAGCCTGGAACCGCAAGACCGCTAGGGTCGCAGGTTCGAATTCTGGCTCGGGCATGGATGTTTGTGATGTCCTTAGGTTAGTTAGGTTTAACTAGTTCTAAGTTCTAGGGGACTAATGACCTCAGCAGTTGAATCCCATAGTGCTCAGAGCCATTTGAACCAATTTCTTGAAAACCAGTCTTCAGGCTCAAGGTTACAATAACAATAGCGAAAATGTAGGTCTACCTCCACTAGGGGCAAACATCGCAGTGACATTAGGAAGTGAAATGTGGTTCTGGCGTGTTCTGTTAGCGTGTGTTCCGTCTTGGTTTTCCCAGTTCAGATGCAAGAAAACTTCTGGCCCGATTTCTCTTTCAGTTCTAAAATTCTTGCTGTCTTGATGGGGTGTTAATGGAAGCACTGGCGGATGTGGTCTCAAACATTGCTTGAATTAATGCCTGCTTTTCGATGAGGTATTAATAAGAGATTTCACCGAAAGTGCTCTGTTCCCCAGAAGATACGGAGCACGCTCGCGCCTGGAAGAACGTCAAGCTACCTAGCAGTCATGTGCAACGGAGATAAGGCTAGGCCTCAGTTGTACCTGTGACGAGGCTGTGAAGTTGCTACAACAAGCTGCCTCGGTGAGAGCAGCTACTTTCGTGGCAGGGGGTTCTCTTTCTGCCACATTTATGCCTTTGACACGAAGAGTGTTTGGTGACTGCAATAGAAACAATCACAAGCGTTGTCCAAATATACGAATGGCAATTTATACTTACCGTTCAGTGCTATAATTTGGCTTCATCTAGTTGTAATTTATAGAGCCCAAAGAATGTCCAGGGGAAAATCATTTGCTAGAAGTTAAATTAATACCAAATGTCATTTCGAGGTTTGGATCCTTAGAGAAAAGCTTTGAAGAGAATATTTTTCCTGTATAGATCGTACTCAAACATAATTTCCCTTCCAATTAGCCAGCTTTGATTTAATTGAGTATTATGAAGCACAGATTTGCTTTTGTTTGGCAGTATGCGTGCATGATAATCCATCAGTGGAAGGGCGTCCACGCGGTAGTTTTAAAGGCTAGGTGGATTTTGGGAGTAGCCAGAAAAAAGTTACAATTCCGACTCGTTGAAAACCTGCACAGTACCAGTTTTTAAATTAATTTTTTGAAACAAGAACACCTAACTGCAGTATACTTTTTTCTTTCCCTGAGGGATAAGAGCGTGGGGAGGGCGGCCGCCCTTGGTATGGTCGGCCTTGCATCAGTGGGTTCGAAATCAACTGTACATGTAATTACGATTAAATATTCAGGGAATATATCACGAGCTGCCTCCACCTCAACCACTTGCACAGTGGTGCGAGATTAGTCAACAATCGCGGTATTCCGGTTACGTAGATGAAACAGGAACTGGAGAGGTTCCTGAAAGAATCGACGAACAAGAGAAGAGATGGAAACCACTGGCAAGAAGAAGGGACATCCCTGTTGATCCATTGTGGATGTAGGCACCGGGACAGCAGCCAGTCAAATCTTTACCAAGGAAATTACCAAACAGCCGTATGTTTTGAGGAATTGTTTCATTTAGACAACCAGTTTCGGCATCTCATTACTGATATCTTCAAACACCTAGGGACTCCATGTACAGATGATCAGATATGTCTGTATTTGCACAACTGGAGCCATCAATATCAGGATTCCGTGAATTCGTTCTTGGGGTGTTTACCTGGAACACTTGACAAGAACTCGCAAAAAATGCTGTCGAATCTTCGGACTAAATACTTACCACTCCGTCTACAGGCCATGAGTGGCCCATCGGGACCATCCGACCGCCGTGTCATCCTCAGTGGAGGATGCGGATTGGAGGGGCGTGTGGTCAGCACACCGCTCTCCCGGTCGTTATGATGGTTTTCTTGACCCAAGCCGCTACTATTCGGCCGAGTAGCTTCTCAATTGGCATCACGAGGCTGAGTGCACCCCAAAAATGGCAACAGCGCATGACGGCATGGTCACCCATCCAAGTGCCGACGACAACCGACAGCGCTTAACTTCGGTGATCTCACGGGAACCTGTGTAGCCTCTGCGGCAAGGTCGAACTAAATACTCCAAAAACGAATTCACGGAATCCACATACTGATGGCTCCAGTTACGTAAGTTTCGATATATCCGATTGACTATACATGGACTGCATAGGGGCCTGAAGATGGCATTAATGAGGTGCCGGAACTGGTTGTCTAAACAAAATAATTTCTCAAAACATACGGCTTAGTAAATAAGAAGTGACAGGATGATGGGCCGTGTGTTAAGACATCAGGCAGTAACTTCCATTCTACTGAAGGTAGAAGCTGTAGGAGAAGATAGAGAGCGCACTGCATCCAAGAAGTAACTGAAGTCGTTGGGTGCAAGTGTTGTTCTGAGATGAAGAGGTAAGCACAAGAGAGGAATTGGTTCAAAAATGGTTCAAATGGCTCTGAGCAGTATGGGACTTAACATCTGACGTCGTCAGTCCCCTAGAACTTAGAACTACTTAAACCTAAATAATCTTCCCGAGGCAGGATTCGAACCTGCGACCGTAGCGGTCGCGCGGTCCCAGACTGAAGCGCCTAGAACCACTCGGCCACTCCGGCGGGCGAGGAATTGGTGGACGACCGTGTAGCACCAGTTGAAAGACTGATGACCTAGAAAGAGAAGTAGAAAATGTAGACTGGCACTTACCAGGTGAGGGGTGGGAGACAGTGTTCTGTATGGTGCTTGTTGCGGCCGTAGCGCTGCCCCAGAGGTCAGAAGGCGACTGTCTGATCCCGCTCCTAGCACTGTCTCCTGCACCGTGAGGTGGTGGAGGGGGGGGGCGCTGGTTAGGGGGAGGGGAGAGCTAAATTGAGGGGGTGGAGGGGGAACAGATGATAACCAGCACGTGGCGGACGAGCAGTGTCATCAGCTGACAGAGCACGTCAGACCGTCTGTCTGTCTGCTGCTGTGCCTGTACCGCCGCAGCTACTACCCTCGCTCTCTTTCTACATCTACATCTACATTTATACTCCGCAAGCCACCCAACGGTGTGTGGCGGAGGGCACCCTACGTGGCACTGTCATTACCTCCCTTTCCTGTTCCAGTCGCGTATGGTTCGCGGGAAGAACGACTGCCGGAAAGCCTCCGTGCGCGCTCGAATTTCTCTAATTTTACATTCGTGATCTCCGCGGGAAGTATAAGTAGGGGGAAGCAATATATTCGATACCTCATCCAGAAACGCACCCTCTCGAAACCTGGATAGCAAGCTACACCGCGATGCAGAGCGTTATCACGCTTACCAAATTTGGATCTGCTCTATCCCCTCCGTCAACCCGATCTGGTACGGATCCCACACTGATGAACAATACTCAAGTACAGGTCGAACGAGTGTTTTGTAAGCCACCTCCTTTGTTGATGGACTACATTTTCTAACGGCTCTCCCAATGAATCTGAACCTGGCACCCGCCTTGCCAACAATTAATTTTATATGATCATTCCACTTAAAATCGTTCGGCATGCATCCTGCGAGATGTTTTGCAGAAGTAACTGCTACCAGTGTTTGTTCCACTATCATATAATCATACAATAAAGGATCCTTCTTTCTGTGTACTCGCAATACACTACATTTGTCTATGTTAAGGGTCAGTACCCCCCATGAACCATGGACCTTGCCGTTGGTCGGGAGGCTAGCGTGCCTCAACGATACAAATAGCCGTACCGTAGGTGCAACCACAACGGAGGGGTATCTGCTGAGAGGCCAGACAAACGTGTGGTTCCTGAAGAGTGGCAGCAGCCTTTTCAGTAGTTGCAGTGGCAGCAGTCTGGATGATTGACTGATCTGGCCCTGTAACACTAACCAAAACGGAGGTAAAATAGTCCCCGGGCGGGGACTACTCAAGAGGACGTCGTTATCAGGAGAAAGAAAACTGGCGTTCTACGGATCGGAGCGTGGAATGTCAGATCCCTTAATCGGGCAGGTAGGTTAGAAAATTTAAAAAGGGAAATGGATAGGTTAAAGTTAGATATAGTGGGAATTAGTGAAGTTCGGTGGCAGGAGGAACAAGACTTTTGGTCAGGGTTATAAATACAAAGTCAAACAGGGGTAATGCAGGAGTAGGTTTAATAATGAATAAAAAAATAGGAATGCAGGTAAGCTACTACAAACAGCATAGTGAACGCATTATTGTGGCCAAGACAGACACGAAGCCCACTCCTGCTACAGTAGTACAAGTTTATATGCCAACTAGCTCTGCAGATGACAAAGAAATTGAAGAAATGTATGATGAAATAAACGAAATTATTCAGATAGTGAAGGGAGACGAAAATTTAATAGTCATGGGTAACTGGAATTCGGTAATAGGAAAAGGAAGGGAAGGAAACGTAGTAGGTGAATATGGATTGGGGGGAAGAAATGAAAGAGGAAGCCGCCTAGTAGAATTTTGCACAGATCACAACTTATAATCATAGCTAACACTTGGTTCAAGAATTATAAAAGAAGGTATACATGGAAGAAGCCTGGAGATACTGACAGACTTCAGATAGATTATATAATGGTAAGACAGAGATTTAGGAACCAGGTTTTAAATTGTAAGACATTTCCAGGGGCAGATGTGGACTCTGACCACAATCTATTGGTTATGAACTGTAGATTAAAACTGAAGAATCTGCAAAAAGGGGAAATTTAAGGAGATGGGACCTGGATAAACTGAAAGAACCAGAGGTTGTACAGAGTTTCAGGGAGAGCATAAGGGAACAATTGACAGGAATGGGGGAAAGAGATACAGTAGAAGAAGAATGGGTGTCTTTGAGGAATGAAATAGTGAAGGCAGCAGAGGATCAAGTAGGTAAAAAGACGAGGGCTAGTAGAAATTCTTGGGCAACGGAAGAGATACTGAATTTAATTGATGAAAGGAGAAAATACAAAATTGCAGTAAGTGAAGCAGGCAAAAAGGAATACAAACGTCTCAAAAATGAGATCGACAGGAAGTGCAAAATGGTTAAGCAGGGATGGCTAGAGGACAAATGTAAGGAAGTAGAGGCTTATCTCACTAGGGGTAAGATAGATACTGACTACAGGAAAATTAAAGAGACCTTTGGAGAAAAGCGAACCACTAGTATGAATATCAAAAGCTCAGATGGAAACCCAGTTCTAAGCAAAGAAGGGAAAGCAGAAAGATGGAAGGAGTATACAGAGGTTCTATATAGGGGCGATGTTATTGAGGACAATATTATGGAAATGAAAGAGGAGGTAGATGAAGATGAAATGGGAGATACAATACTGCGTGAAGAGTTTGACAGAGCACTGAAAGACCTAAGTCGAAACAAGGCCCCGGGAGTAGACAACATTCCATTAGAACTACTGACAGCCTTGGGAGAGCCAGTCCTGACAAAACTCTACCATCTGGTGAGCAAGATGTATGAGACAGGCAAAATTCCCTCAGACTTCAAGAAGAATATAATAATTCAAATCCCAAAGAAAGCAGGTGTTGACAGATGTGAAAATTACCGAACTATCAGTTTAATAAATCACAGCTGCAAAATACTAACGCGAATTCTTTACAGACGAATGGAAAAACTGGTAGAAGCCGACTTCGGGGAAGATCAGTTTGGATTCCGTAGCAATGTTGGAACACGTGAGGCAATACCAGCCTGCATCTCGTGGTCGTGCGGTAGCGTTCTCGCTTCCCACGCCCGGGTTCCCGGGTTCGATTCCCGGCGGGGTCGTGGATTTTCTCTGCCTCGTGATGGCTGGGTGTTGTGTGCTGTCCTTAGGTTAGTTAGGTTTAAGTAGTTCTAAGTTCTAGGGGACTGATGACCATAGATGTTAAGTCCCATAGTGCTCAGAGCCATTTTAATGAGACAATACTGACCCTTTGACTTATCTTGGAGGAAAGATTGAGGAAAGGCAAACCTACGTTTCTAGCATTTGTAGACTTAGAGAAAGGTTTTGACAATGTTGACTGGAATACTCTCTTTCAAATTCTAAAGGTGGCAGGGGTAAAATACAGGGAGCGAAAGGCTATTTACAATTTGTACAGAAACCAGATGGCAGTTATTAGTCGAGGGACATAAAAAGGAGGCAGTGTTTGGGAAGGGAGTGAGACAGGGTTGTAGCCTCACCCCGATACTATTCAGTCTGTATATTGAGCAAGCAGTAAAGGAAACAAAGGAAAAGTTCGGAGTAGGTAGTAAAATTCATGGAGAGGAAATAAAAACTTTGAGGTTCGCCGATGACATTGTAATTCTGTCAGAGACAGCAAAGGACTTGGAAGAGCAGTTGAACGGATTTGACAGTGTCTTGAAAGGAGGGTATAAGATGAACATCAACAAAAGCAAAACGAGGATAATGGAATGTAGTTGAATTAAGTCGGGTGATGCTGAGGGAATTAGATTAGGAAATGAGACACTTAAAATAGTAAAGGAGTTTTGCTATTTGGGGAGCAAAATAACTGATGATGGTCAAAGTAGAGAGGATATCAAATGTAGACTGACAATGGTAAGGAAAGCGTTTCTGAAGAAGAGAAATTTGTTAACATCGAGTATTGATTTAAGTGTCAGGAAGTCGTTTCTGAAAGTATTTGTATGGAGTGTAGCCATGTATGGAAGTGAAACATGGACGATAAATAGTTTAGACAAGAAGAGAATAGAAGCTTTCGAAATGTGGTGCTACAGAAGAATGCTGAAGATTAGATGGGTAGATCACATAACTAATGGGGAGGTATTGAATAGAATTGAGGAGAAGAGGACTTTGTGGCACAACTTGACTAGAAGAAGGGATCGGTTGGTAGGACATGTTCTGAGGCATCAAGGGATCACCAATTTAGTACTGGAGGGCAGCGTGAAGGGTAAAAATCGTAGAGGGAGACCAAGAGATGAATACACTAAGCAGATTCAGAAGGATGTAGGCTGCAGTAGGTACTGGGAGATGAAGAAGCTTGTACAGGATAGAATAGCATGGGGAGCTGCATCAAACCAGTCTCAGGACTGAAGACCACAACAACAACAACAACAACAAGGGTCAGTTGCTACTCCCTGCACCAAGTGCCTATCCGCTGCAGATCTTCCTGCATTTCGCTAAAATTTTCTAATGCTGCAACTTCTCTGTATACTACAGCATCATCCGCGAAAAGCCGCATGGAACCTCCGACACTATCTACTAATTCATTTATATGTATATTGTGAAAAGCAATGGTCCCATAACACTCCTCTGTGGTACGCCAGAGGTTACTTTAACGTCTACAGAGGTCTCTCTATTGACAACATGCTGTGTTCTGTTTGCTAAAAACTCCTCAATCCAGCCACACAGCTGGTCTGATATTGCATAGGCTCTTACTCTGTTTATCAGGCGACAGTGCGGAACTGTATCGAACGCCTTCCGGAAGTCAAAGAAAATAGCATCTACCTGGGAGCCTATAATATTTTCTGGGTCTCATTAACAAATAATGCGAGTTGGGTCTCACACAATCGCTGTTTCCGGAATCCATGTTGATTTCTACAGAGTAGATTCTGGGTTTCCAGAAACGACATGATACGCGAGCAAAAAACAGGTTCTAAAATTCTTCAACAGATCGACGTCAGAGATGTAGGTCTATAGTTTTGCGCATCAGCTCGACGACCCTTCTTGAAGACTGGGACTACCTGTGCTCTTTTCCAATCATTTGGAACCTTCCGTTCCTCTAGAGACTTGCGGTGCACGGTTGTTAGAGGGGGGGGGGGGGGGGGGGCGGCAAGTTCTTTCACATACTCTGTGTAGAATCGAATTGGTATCCTGTCAGGTCCAGTGGACCTCGCCAGCGAGGCGCAGTCGTAAAGTTTGAATTGTCACCCAGAAAAAAATAGATTTTTTTTTACGAGCTGAGATGAAGAGTTTGCCAGTACTGGTACAAGTGCCGCCCCAAAACACCGCGAAGGGGGTGGGGGGGGGCCTGAGGAAAGTCAGCTGATAAAGTGAAATATCATTTGATGTTTTGCTTTATGTATTCAATGGTAAACGACGAGTTGGCGGACACCGCAGAATTGTATTACATGTGGTTAGATAGTGCAGACGCCTATTTTTGGTCAAACAATTCTGAAAGAGCGAGAACGAAGTGGTGGACCCTCTCTCCCTGTGAAGAACTGGGACTCGGAAGTGGAGGGCCAGGTGCACGAAGACCGTCGAATCACTATCTAGACGATAGTGAAGAATTTATGAATCACTCGTGGATCGGCTTTCGACCTCTTGGACGACATTTTAATAGAAAGGTCGCCGCCCAGTGGACAGCGCGATACCCACAGCTACTTAAAAAGCCTGCCCAACACGAGACATCAGTGGAGGTGCGGCATCTACATCTACATCCATACTCCGCAAGCCACCTGACGGTGTGTGGCGGAGGATACTTTGAGTACCTCTATCGGTTCTCCCTTCTATTCCAGTCTCGTGTTGTTCGTGGAGAGAAGGATTGTCGGTATGCCTCTGTGTGGGCTCTAATCTCTCTGGTTTTATCCTCATGGTCTCTTCGCGAGATATACGTAGGAGAGAGCAATATACTGCTTAACTCTTCGGTGAAGGTATGTTATCGAAACTTCAACGAAAGCCCGTACCGAGCTACTGAGCGTCTCTCCTGGAGAGTCTTCCACTGGAGTTTATCTATCATCTCCGTAACGCTTTCGCGATTAGTAAATGACCCTGTAACGAAGCGCACTGCTCTCCGTTGGATCTTCTCTATCTCTTCTATCAACCCTATCTGGTACCGATCCCACACCGGTGAGCAGTATTCAAGCAGTGGGCGAACAAGTGTACTGTAACCTACTTCCTTTGTTTTCGGACTGCATTTCCTTAGGATTCTTCCAATGAATATCAGTATAGCATCTGCTTTACCGACGATCAGTTTTTATGATCATTCCATTTTAAATCACTCCTAATGCGTACTCCCAGATAATGTATGGAATTAACTGCTTCCAGTTGCTGACCTGCTATATTGTAGCTAAATGATAAAGGATGTTTCTTTCTGTGTATTCGCAGCACATTACACTTGTCTACATTGAGATTCAGTTGCCATTCCCTGCACCATGCGTCATTTCTTTGCAGATCGTCCTGCATTTCAGTACAATTTTCCGTTGTTACAACCTCTCGATATACTACGGCATCATCCGCAAAAAGCCTCAGTGAACTTCCGATGTTATCCACAAGGTCATTTATGTATATTGTGAATAGCAACGGCCCCACGACACTCAACTGTGGCAGACGTGAAACCAGATAACAGAACGCAGCATGTCATTCTCAATGGAGAGAAGTCTTCCGAAGTAAGAATGGTTTCATTCTTACTTCGGAAGACTTCTCTCCATTGAGAATGACATGCTGCGTTCTGTTATCTAGGAACTCTTCAATCCAATCACACAATTGGTCTGATAGTCGATATACTCTTACTTTGTTCATTAAACGACTGTGGGGAACTGTATCAAACGCCTTGCGGAAGTCAAGAAACACGGCATCTACCTGTGAACCCGCGTCTATGGCCGTCTGAGTCTCGACGAATAGCGCGAGCTGTGTTTCACACGATGTTTTTCGAAACCCGTGCTGATTCCTACAGAGTAGGAGTCAGGTGAATCCCAGTGACTTCTTCCGTCGCTTAGTCACCACGAAAGGGCTTCAGCTGTATTATTCTGACCCCCAGAAAACAGATCAGAGCGTCGCTGGATATACATTGTCCAGTCGCATTAATGCGACCAACTGTCGGAAGCCCGAATAAGAAACTTTTGAAGTGCGAGACGTGCGGGAGGAGTGTTAGCGAGGTTCACGAAGGTACCGGCAGGGATGTCGAACCGTGCCGACTCCACTGCTGTGGTCAGCTACGCTGGGTTTCTCGGTTGGGGATACACGGCGCGAACAGCCCGACCGAGGTTGTCGCAGCTGTGTGACACGTTGCATTGTCCTGCTGGTAGATGCCATTGTGCCGAGGTGAAACAAAAAGCACTTTTTTTTTAAATTGATTTTCAATTCCCCCCGAAGGGGGTGGGCTGGCAGCAGCTTAGTACGCTGCTCTACAGCCTACAGGCCTTTTTTAAAAAAAAAGGAAGAAGAAAGAAACAAGGAAAAACAGGCGATAAAATGGTGACTTAAAGTGTAAAATGGCGTAAAAATGCGGAAACATAAAACAGAAAGCAAAAGGGGTTGGCAATGTTGATAGAATACACAGTAATCAGACAAGTAGCATAGTAGACACACAATGAAAAAACATGGCGACAGTCTGGTTTCTGTTCGCAAGAGATAAAAAATCACACCCAGCGACAGTATGATGGCTGTTCGCTACACTTCCCAAAAGACACAACGTGGAACACTCACAGGAAAAACACACACTGTAAAACACTGCACGAAAATGGCGGCACAAATATGGCACTCCTGAGCCAGAGGCAGATGGGGGACAAAGAGCACTCCACGCCTCTGTTATATATAATGTGTTGAGAAGTTCACCTAGTATTTAGTGCATCACATATTTACTTCGTTTTCACACATTTTGCGATTGACTCTAGTATGTTCTCGTTCCTTCTCTCTTCATTTCATAAACTACATTAATCAGATAATGTAGATCATCCACTGTTACGGAATTTTACCATTCTTTTCTTGCAACGGATTACCACAGGGTATGAGGGGTCCTCTGCCGGTCACGTTCCTCCAACCACTCGCCGCCTGTGCGGAATTCTGGCGTTAGTGCTAACAGAGGGCGCTGATGATGTGCAGCACTATGTTTTCATTCGTTCGTGGCTCCTTTAGCGATTTGTTTTATGGTTGTTTAGTATTACCTGGTACACTATCAATGGTGTTTAATATTTATGTAATTATCTAGAACATTGGCACTAGAGCACATGTCAACCACTGTTATATAACTCTTCCTCTTTTTAACAATATTATGAGGTGCATTCAATTTCTAAGGCCTCTGATTTTTTTTCTCCGGACTGGAAAGAGAGTTCGAGTCTCGGTCCGGAACACAGTTTTAATCTACCAGCAAGTTTCAAGTTGGTACCATTTCCCCAACAGTTCGAATCCACACTTCTACAACCAAGGTCTTCACCAATCATCTATATATGAGATAAATCCGTCGCATTGAAGGTTGAATATGTAGAGAAAGACTGACACCATCAGCTACTCACATGCAGGCACCTTGATTTTTCGAGATGATAATTAAAAATGGCTAACCCTCGTGCACTGCATGGCAGAGGGCACTTTCTTGCAGCAAAGATCCCGCACAATTTTTCCTTGTGCATCCTACCTTATTCTCGTCATCCTGATGAAAGGGAATTCTTTCATGTCTCACTCGAACGCTGCTTCTCTGAACTTACCCTACAGCCAACTTTCTCTCCAGTGTGCATCTATCCTTCGAATACTCCTTCCGGTCTGTGGCAGATTCAGTTCTAAAATATATATTGACTTACCAGCAATATAAACAGCAAACTAGTGGTCTGTTGCTGGAACAAATACGCTGGTGTCTGTGGACTATAGTGTTGCAAATAAGTTTTTGTTTTTCCAAAGTAAACTTATTATTTACTTATTTCCTTACTTATATCTAGATTCAACTTTTTATTCACAAATCTCATATGTCTAGATCCGGGCTAAGTATTTTCTCACTTAAATTTACACTGCGTCATCTTCCTGGATGAAAGTCTTGCTTTAACCCTTTGAGCCCCAATACTTCTGCTTGAACCCTCCCTTTTATTTTTATCTGTTTGTTTATTTTTTTGAAGTACCATTGCATTTCGCATGAAAACACCGACGTTGTTGCAAGATAGAGGCTTCTAGTGGTACACGGAGGTAATTCTACGAAAGTAGTGCATTGTATGTAGCGTTCAAATTGTCTGAGCGGAGATTGTACAACGGGATTGTAGGAACTTTGTACATGCGCTGTCTTCCTATAGTGGACCTATTGAGGAGATCACTAGCAGTGAAAGTAAGTATACATAAGTTACTGTAACGTAAGTTTGAGTTAGTGTTACTGCTTTTATGAGTCTCATCGAAATGAAACCACTGGGATGCTACGGAGTTGCGATAGAAAATTAAATAAATTTTAGACCAATTTTTGCTTGTTATCGTGGACTTTACTGTTTTTAGGCTTTATAATTTCATGGAAGTTTCGAGATGTGGGATTTGGTCTAGAAAAAATTTGAATGTGCTTCAAACACTTCATATGAACCGATGCGTTTATGTCCCAGTGGCTCCAAAGTGAAATCACCTTAATACAACTGTTCGTTTACCTTTTGCCAATATCACTTATATTAGTTGCTTACTATGGTGATAAAAATTAATTTTCTCGCAAATGTTAGTTATTTTCCAAAATACACTCCTGGAAATTGAAATAAGAACACCGTGAATTCATTGTCCCAGGAAGGGGAAACTTTATTGACACATTCCTGGGGTCAGATACATCACATGATCACACTGACAGAACCACAGGCACATAGACACAGGCAACAGAGCATGCACAATGTCGGCACTAGTACAGTGTATATCCACCTTTCGCAGCAATGCAGGCTGCTATTCTCCCATGGAGACGATCGTAGAGATGCTGGATGTAGTCCTGTGGAACGGCTTGCCATGCCATTTCCACCTGGCGCCTCAGTTGGACCAGTGTTCGTGCTGGACGTGCAGACCGCATGAGACGACGCTTCATCCAGTCCCAAACATGCTCAATGGGGGACAGATCCGGAGATCTTGCTGGCCAGGGTAGTTGACTTACACCTTCTAGAGCACGTTGGGTGGCACGGGATACATGCGGACGTGCATTGTCCTGTTGGAACAGCAAGTTCCCTTGCCGGTCTAGGAATGGTAGAACGATGGGTTCGATGACGGTTTGGATGTACCGTGCACCATTCAGTGTCCCCTCGACGATCACCAGTGGTGTACGGCCAGTGTAGAAGATCACTCCCCACACCATGATGCCGGGTGTTGGCCCTGTGTGCCTCGGTCGTATGCAGTCCTGATTGTGGCGCTCACCTGCACGGCGCCAAACACGCATACGACCATCATTGGCACCAAGGCAGAAGCGACTCTCATCGCTGAAGACGACACGTCTCCATTCGTCCATTCACGCCTGTCGCTACACCACTGGAGGCGGGCTGCACGATGTTGGGGCGTGGGCGGAAGACGGCCTAACGGTGTGCGGGACCGCAGCCCAGCTTCATGGAGACGGTTGCGAATGGTCCTCGCCGATACCCCAGGAGCAACAGTGTCCCTAATTTGCTGGGAAGTGGCGGTGCGGTCCCCTACGGCACTGCGTAGGATCCTACGGTCTTGTCGTGTATCCGTGCGTCGCTGCGGTCCGGTCCCAGGTCGACGGGAACGTGCACCTTCCGCCGACCACTGGCGACAACATCGATGTACTGTGGAGACCTGATGCCCCACGTGTTGAGCAATTCGGCGGTACGTCCACCCGGCCTCCCGCATGCCCACTATACGCCCTCGCTCAAAGTCCGTCAACTGCACATACGGTTCACGTCCACGCTGTCGCGGCATGCTACCAATGTTAAAGACTGCGATGGAGCTCCGTATGCCACGGCGAACTGGCTGACACTGACGGCGGCGGTGCACAAATGCTGCGCAGCTAGCGCCATTCGACGGCCAACACCGCGGTTCCTGGTGTGTCCGCTGTGCCGTGCGTGTGATCATTGCTTGTACAGCCCTCTCGCAGTGTCCGGAGCAAGTATGGTGGGTCTGACACACCGGTGTCAATGTGTTCTTTTTTCCATTTCCAGGAGTGTAGTTGCTTACTATGGTGATAAAAATTAATTTTCTCGCAAATGTTAGTTATTTTCCAAAATACAATGACCTTCTTAAAACGACTTATTGTTTATATTTTGCCAACTTCTTCTTGTATTAGTTCCATAGTATGATAATAAAGATTGCCGGCCGTTGTGGCCGATCGGTTCTAGGTGCTTCAGTCTGGGACCGCGCTACCGCTACAGTCGCAGCTTCGACTCCTGCCTCGGGCATGGATGTGTGTGATGTCCTTTGGTTAGTTAAAGTAGTTCTAAGTTCTAGGGGACTGATGACCTTGAAACGTCCCCTTAGAAAAATTAGTGAATTACTGTGCTGGTAAACCCCTTACATTATTTGATTTTCAAACAGCTGAGCAGAACTGAACGTACTCAGACATTTCGCTCTTTACCTATTCTGTTCAACACTAAACTGTCACACAATGTTTTTGGCGCAACGCAATCTGACTTTCAATAATCCCTACAAGAGAATGGCCCTGACTAACATTAACCTATACGTTTCACAAATCACTTACCTCTCAAAAATCTTCGTTACTTGAACTACTGCAATACAGCGAGCGCCACTACTGCCAGCTAAATAAAAGATTCAAACTACTGAAGGCACTAGCTATTGATAGGCATAGTTAGCAAATGAAAGATTTTGATAGAGAACAAACAATGTATTTACCTTAATAATATTGAAAAGTCATAGTATATATATCAGTTCATGACATCCAGTCTTACAAATTTACGGTCTCTGATGGACACACGTCCAGATCATCCGCTCCAAAACTCCGCCATCTCTCTCCCCACATCCACCACTGCTGGCGGCTCACCTCCAACTGCCCAATGCTACGCGCTGTTAACAGCCAACTACCCATCACTACAATAGCATATACTCCAACAATGCAAACCAACCACAGCTTTCACACAGCACAGTCAGTGATTTTCATATAGAGCGCTACGTGGCGTTACCGACATAAAAACCTAAACAGCCTACTTACAACCTCAGATGTTAAGTCCCATAGTGCTCAGAGCCATTTGAACCATTTTTGATCATACTGACACAGCCATTGTTACCTGACAATAAGGAATACGTGTATCAAGTTCAGTTGAGATCGATTCATTGGTTTAGGATAAGTGACATACATACGAGTACATACAGACATACATACGCTATGTGATCAAAAGTTTCCGGACATCTGGCTGAAAATGACTTACAAGTTCGTCGTGTCCTCCATCGGTAATGCCGGAATTCAATATGGTGTTGGTCCATCCTTAGCCATGGTGACAGCTTGCACTCTCGCGCGCTTACGTTCAATCAGATGCTGGAAGGTTTCTAGGGGAATGGCAGCCCATTCTTCACGGAGTGCTGTACTGAGGAGGGATATCGATGACGGTCGGTGAAGCTTGGCACGAAGTCGGTGTCCCATAACATCTCAAAGGTGTTCTATAGGATTCAGATCAGGACTCTGTGCAGGCCAGTCCATTACAGGGATGTTGTTGTCGTGTAACCACTCTGCCACAGACCGTGCATAATGAACAGGTGCTCGATCGTGATGAAAGATGCTATCGCCATCACTGAATTGCACTTCAACAGTGGGAAGCAAGAAGGTGCTTCAAACATCAATGTAGGTCTGTGCTGTGACAGTGCCAAGCAAAACAACAAAAGGTTCAAGCCCCCTCCATGAAAAACACGACCACACCACCGCCTCCGAGTTTTACTGTTGGCATTACACACCCTGGCAGATGACGTTCACCGGGCATTCGCCATAACCACGTCCTGCCATCGGATCGCCACACTGTATACCGTGATTCGTCACTCCACACAAGATTTTTCCACTGTTCAATGTTTACGCTGCTTACGCCAAGCGAGGCGTCGTTTGAAATTTATCGGCGTGATTTGTGGCTTATGAGCAGCCGATCGACCACGAATTCCAAGTTTTCTCACCTTCCGCCTAATTATCATAGTACTTGCAGTGAATCCTGATGCATTTTGTAATTCCTGTGTGATGTTCTGGATAGATGTCTGCCTATTACACATTACGACCCTCTATAACTGTCGGTGGTCTGTCAGTCAGCAGACGAGGTTGACCTGTACGCTTTTGTGCTGTACGCGTCCCTTTACGTTTCCACTTCACTATCACATCGTAAACAGTGGACCTGGAGATGTTTAGGAGTGTGGAAACCTCGCGTAGAGACATATGACACAAGTGACACCCAATCACGTGACCAAGTTCGAAGTCCATGAGTTCCGCGGCGCACCCCATTCTGCTCTCTCACGATGTCTAATGGGTACGAGGGCAGTTCAATAAGTAATGCAACGCATTTTTTTTCTCGGCCAATTTTGGTTGAAAAAACCGGAAATTTCTTGTGGAATATTTTCAAACATTTCCGCTTCGTCTAGTATAGTTTCATTGACTTCCGACAGGTGGCAGCGCTGTACGGAGCTGTTAAAATGGCGTCTGTAACGGATGTGCGTTGCAAACAACGGGCAGTGATCGAGTTTCTTTTGGTGGAAAACCAGGGCATCTCAGATATTCATAGGCGCTTGCAAAATGTTTACAGTGATCTGGCAGTGGACAAAAGCACGGTGAGTCGTTGGGCAAAGCGTGTGTCATCATCGCCGCAAGGTCAAGCAAGACTGTCTGATCTCCCGCGTGCGGGCCGGCCGTGCACAGCTGTGACTCCTGCAATGGCGGAGCGTGCGAACACACTCGTTCGAGATGATCGATGGATCACCATCAAACAACTCAGTGCTCAACTTGACATCTCTGTTGGTAGGGCTGTCACAATTGTTCACCAGTTGGGATATTCAAAGGTTTGTTCCCGCTGGGTCCCTCGTTGTCTAACCGAACACCATAAAGAGCAAAGGAGAACCATCTGTGCGGAATTGCTTGCTCGTCATGTGGCTGAGGGTGACAATTTCTTGTCAAAGATTGTTACAGGCGATGAAACATGGGTTCATCACTTCGAACCTGAAACAAAACGGCAATCAATGGAGTGGCGCCACACCCACTCCCCTACCAAGAAAAAGTTTAAAGCCATACCCTCAGTCGGTACAGTCATGGTTACAGTCTTCTGGGACGCTGAAGGGGTTATTCTGTTCGATGTCCTTCCCCATGGTCAAACGATCAACTCTGAAGTGTATTGTGCTACTCTTCAAAAATTGAAGAAACGACTTCAGCGTGTTCGTAGGCACAAAAATCTGAACGAACTCCTCCTTCTTCATGACAACGCAAGACCTCACACAAGTCTTCGCACCCGAGAGGAGCTCACAAAACTTCAGTGGACTGTTCTTCCTCATGCACCCTACAGCCCCGATTTCACACCGTCGGATTTCCATATGTTTGGCCCAATGAAGGACGCAATCCGTGGGAGGCACTACGCGGATGATGAAGAAGTTATTGATGCAGTACGACGTTGGCTCCGACATCGACCAGTGGAATGGTACCGTGCAGGCATACAGGCCCTCATTTCAAGGTGGCGTAAGGCCGTAGCATTGAATGGAGATTACGTTGAAAAACAGTGTTGTGTAGCTAAAAGATTGGGGAATAACCTGGTGTATTTCAATGCTGAATAAAACAACCCCTGTTTCAGAAAAAAAATGTGTTGCATTACTTATTTAACTGCCCTCGTATAATGGCTGTAGGTGGCAGCACAATGCGCGTAATATGAAAAAACGACTGTTTCTGAGGCTGTCCGGATTCTTTTGATCACATAGTGTACATACATACGTATATTTTGATAATATGTATGGATTTCTTTCCTCGCCTGCTCTTCAGTACCTCTTAATTTTTGTCCTTTTCCTGCCCACTGTGTTTCAACCATTCTTCTATAGCACAAAATCAGATGTACCTCCTGTTTCTTCTTCCGCAGATTTCCGCTCAACACTTTCGTATAATGCTTTGCTACTGGCATAGACCTACAGCGAGTTTGAAGATAGGTGATGTTATTATAATCATTATGCAAGTTAGTAAAATGCACATATTTTTTTTTAAATTTTGTACCGGACTACTATTGCGCAGTTGCCTAAACTTACATGACAGTGTGAAAGGAGTATATTGGGGCACTTGTATGTCATACCAAAATAAGATAAGAATCTTAATAAATTAAAATGAAACTAGTATATTATAAACGATGAATGTCTCTGACACGCTCGATAATACGGATCGCTGACTGTGGGACCGCAGAGCCAAAGATACTGATTTGTTGGAGTAAGGGAGCGCTGGCCCACAGTTGTAGGTAGCTGTCTGTGACGGAAAGACGATGGAGTAGGCAGTCTTTGGGGTGTGCTGTGTGAAGCCACCAAGAGTTAGATTAATGCAGACATGTCAATATATTTCAACATGGATGCAGAAGTCTTCAGAATGTACGTAAACCGTATTGATAAAAAGGCTAGTTAAATATTTCATTTTTGTAATGCTTTTAAGATTTGTTAACAGAGCTATATGTAGTTTGATGATTTGCATTTATGTTGGATTAATGAAGGTAGAATACTTGCCATTTAAATCTCATTGTTTTTTAATCAATTGTGACTAATGTAACTTAAATTGTCAGATGTTTTTGAAAAGCCAAACTTAACTTGCAATATAATGTTGTTAAAAAACTCAGTATTAGTAATTCACCATGATCTGTACCGCCTCCTTGTCCAGGTCATATATTTTTTAAAGATATTGGATTTTCTTAAATGTTCTCAGTTATCGGCCAAACGAATTTCATGTGCATTTCAAAGTATTATGAGAAGCATTTCACACTGCTGAGCTTGGCTAACATACTTATACTTTTGTGAGAGATCAGAATATATTGCGTTCCATTGTTGCTGCATTAGAGGTAAGACAACGCAATTTGTTTATTATGTGCACAGTGACCAAAGTTATCAGTTTTGAACAGAGCCAAATGATTCAGTGCCTAAGGGGCTGAATGTATTTTGCAGCGACTGTATTTATCTATTGGTATTGGGAGTTGCATTCCCCAATCAATTGGTGTAAGGTTTTGACATTCATTTAACGTAATCGTAAAGAAATAATCTTTTTAAAAGAAAGATACGAGTGGTACTCACTCAGCTTATAAATGTGAATTTGTCAATGAAATGAACTTACGTGTATGTGAACTCGAAAGCTGCGACATCTCTGTTGCGTCTGGAATCGAGTATGAAACCTCATGTCACTGTTTCTCCAGAGAGCCCTCTGTTGGTGTTCGTGGTTGAACCATACATTTCGTTACCTGTACCAATTACTAAATCTAAAACCATATGTTGTTTGGACTGTGGCTTTGTGGGGATGACGTAGTCACAATGAGGCCAGTTGTACTACAATACTTGGATGACATTGGCACATTATTTTTTGGTTTATTTCATATAAAATTCACTAGCTTTAAAATCTACAAACTACAGTCATAGTTTCTTATCTACGAAGCAGTGAAAAATTTTGCACAGATATTCCACTTCAACGAGACATTATATGTTGTTCTGATGTATCTTTAAAATTAAATATCCTTAGCAATGCAGTACGTTAGACAACATAAGAAGGGAAAAGGACTCCACATCTGCCTTCCAGGTTGTAACATCTTCTGTTCCCAAGTTATCTTCATGGTAGAATGTCATAAATAAGGATAGTATTTGAGGGAGTACGGGTTTGTAAGGATTCACGTGAATCATAGGATAACATTAGGAATCCTCTGCAGACTTCATGAAATGTGTATCGATTTGGATTTCAGGTCGGTGTTCCCCCGCCCTAAATAATAATCGCCGAATTGATGCTGTCCTATTTCAAGATGAAATTTTTACAGTCTCTTCAGACGTCCTATTGTAGTTCCGTGTCGGTGAATATCGCACCAGAATATTCTGTCATGCATTTTTTTGCGAATTCCGTAGCCCTGATGTTCTGCTTTTCAGTCAAGATACTAACGAAAAACTGTACCATTGCTATACACAGTGGAGAAGATTAGAGTACGTATTCGTTCCCAATTTGTACACAAATGATCTCGTCCATTTACTGTAACATTCCCATTCAATGATTTCTTGAACATGCATTCAGATTTGATCTCTGGAAAGTAGAAACTTTTCGTTTAATAACTCTCCGATGTTGAAAAAGCGTATCGCTAGCATGAACGGAATATTTCGACAGGAAACGATGCACTGACATTTCAGGAAGTTGCAAAACGTGTCACGATTTGTTGCAGCGACAGTTTCGGTGCTGTGGCCGAGCTCGTTACCTGCTTGGATCTGTGAGAGTGTTATGGGAGAGAGGTTTCAAAGTTTCCTGGGAAATCTTGGCTATGCTTCGATTAAAGCAGCTTTGTGACTGACGTTTATCTGGGTGGAATAGTAGTGGTCAGCTGCCAGCCAATCGTATCTATTTCTCTGGCGCCACATGCTCGCTGTAATGCTTGATGTCTACGGCAGTTGAGCAAGCCCCCAAATCACTCCTTAATTCGTAGAATTTGGGAAATAATTTGTTGGTATTCTTCCAAATGATGTCAAAAAAAAAGGTTCAGCTGGCGCTGAGCACTATGCGACTTAACGTCTGAGGTCATCAGTCGCCTAGAACTTAGAACTAATTAAACCTAACTAATCTAAGGACATCACACACACCCATGCCCGAGGCAGGATTCGAACCTGCGACCGTAACGGTCGCTCGGTTCCAGACTGTAGCGCCTACAACCGCACGGCCAAAATGATGTCAGCACCTCAGCTCGAAGACAAAGCTATCACTGGCTATCTGTGTTTACATCAGCAGCACACTTCGCTGTTCGGGTGTATGGATTCCTTGAAGAACAACTTCGAGGTGGCTTATTTAGCGTGGCCCAGCAACATCTCCAGCCATACGGAGGTGGCAACCAAGAAGCTCAAACTTTACCAGACCACACATCTCATTATGGGGTATATGCGAGTCCCACGGGGCTCAACATCTGCGCAAGACTAATGAAAAATCACCCAAAACTGTCGAGGAATTCTTGCTCCATGAGGTTTTGAGAAGGACAGGGAGACGCCTAGATCTCTGTGGAAGGCATGACAGGCCTATTGGATAGATAGTTATTATATGCAAGTACAATATACATTGTACTATTTTGATGTAGACGTATGGGGACTTCTCTGACGTACTGTTGGCAGATGCATTTACTACAGCTGCCGATCCAGCTGTCACCACCACTATTCCCATCTCCTCCTTAATCTGCAAGTCCACAGTTTTATTTCATCTTCATTGCTCACGGGAGTATCGAATGCTAGAGCACATGGCGTTTATCGGCTTACCATCTGTCAGCCACAAACTTGATTTATTCCAGCTGTGCTGCGTAAGTCGGATGTGATATGGTGATCGACTAAAAGTAGCAGAAAGTCTGAAACCTGGAGCAGTGGCAGAGGCGGGTCCGGTCTAGGGATTGCTGGTATAGGGTGGGGGCGAATAAAGTGTTCCCGGTGGCGGTTCGTAACTCTTGGTGCTGGGTTGACGGCAACTGGCAGACACTGTTCTCAAGTTGGTCCGTTGCAGCTTGAGGTCGAAGCTACGTACAACTATCCAGAAGTACACCGTCACCACTGCAACAGAAGACAACAGCGTCAGTAGCTCGAAAAAGCGCTCTGCTACCTGCGTCGCTCTGACTGTTAACTGTGTTACACAAAACAGCCTTTAATTTTGCCGTTTGTTTTATTAAATAATACTGTATCCAGACTGTCCAAATGGAACTGCGAAGCTGAGAAAAAAATACCGTAACACTGCAGTGCGCATTCACACGTTCTTGATAACACAGTGTAGAAGAAGTGGTACTGTCTCCCCATTCAGCTGTTGAGATGGGCACTGAGCAGAACAGCATATGATGGTGGACATTGATCTGACGTCTCAATTAACATTTAAATGGGCGTTATATGATTTTGAACAACTCAGCAGATGTGGATGCAGTCTCTCAAGCAGCAGTTAGGGTGGACAGTGATGTGTCACACTCACAAAGTGGTTTCAGTCATATCTCACTAATAGAAAACAAAGGGTGTCATTCTATAATACTTCACCAGTAGGCAATCAGACATCATCTGACTGGGAAGAAATTACATGTGGTGTTCCCCAAGGTTCCATACTAGGTCCACTGCTGTTTCTTGTGTATATTAATGACCTGTCATCTGTTACATTACTGATGCCAAGTTTGTCTTATTTGCAGATGATACAAACATTGCAATAAATAGTAAATCAAATATAAATTTAGAAAGGGCAGCTAATCAAATTTTTACTGAGATTAATAAGTAGTTCATAGCCGATTCACTGTCATTAAACTTTGAAAAGACCCACTATATGCAGTTCAGAACTTCCAAGAGATTTCCTCCTGGTGTGTGTATAAAATATAGGAGAAGTTGAGAGTGCAAAATTCTTGGGATTACAACTTGATAATAAATTCAATTGGGAGCAACATACTAACGAACTGCTAAAGCGCCTAAACAAGTCTGTGTTTGCAATGCGAATGATGTCAGACATAGGAGATATAAATATAAAAAAGTAGCATATTTTGCTTATTTTCACTCCATTATGTCATATGGTATCATATTTTCAGGTAATTCCACAAACAGAGAAAAAACTTTAGAGTACAGAAGCGTATAATAAGAGTAATGAGTAGTGTAAATCCAAGAACATCATGTCGAAACCTATTCAAAGAATTGGGCATATTGACCACAGCTTCTCAGTATATTTATTTCTTAATGAAGGTGGTTGTAAAAAATACATCTCTTTTTCCAACTAACTGCTTAGTACACAGCATCAATACTAGGAATAAGAACAATATACAAAAAGATTTAAAATCACTTACTCTTGCCCAGAAAGAAGTCCAGTATTCAGCAACACATATTTTCATTAAGCTACCAGCAACCGTTAAGAGTTAAGTTTCAGACAAGGCACAATTTAAACATAATTTAAAAGAATTTTTGGTTGCCAACTCCTTCTATTCCATCAATGAGTTTCTCAACAAGTGCAGTAGATCATTTTAATGAAAATGTATTATACTTTAATTTTTGACAATACGTGGTTGTAACAGCCAAGTAACTACCTACTGCGTGAATGATGGATGTATGGAAAGCAGATGTAAGTCTTAAGTCTGTAAATAGTGGAAGTTTAATTTTAAATCTTGTACATAATCTAACTGTTCTTAACTGACATTCACTGAAATGAATAATTTACTTTAATTTTTGACAATACTTGGTTGTAATAGTCAAGAAACTAGCAAATTTCTGAATGATGTATTTAATGAAAGCAGATGTAAGTATTAAACCTGTAAATATTAGAAATCTAAATTTAAT
Source organism: Schistocerca americana (assembly GCF_021461395.2). Taxonomy (NCBI): domain Eukaryota; kingdom Metazoa; phylum Arthropoda; class Insecta; order Orthoptera; family Acrididae; genus Schistocerca; species Schistocerca americana. Next base: position 84,724,850 of record NC_060127.1, read on the forward strand.
TGATGTGCATAATTTTAATGTTTATTGACTGAGGATCGTTAAAAGTAATGAAACTCAAGTTTTTCTAATTACATTTTTGTAATGTGTTTATCTGACATGTTCCACACCCAGGAGGATTCCCTCTTTTATGGGTTTATGGAATGAATAATTAATCTAATCTAAGCCCACAAAATAGCTGAAGAAGGCCTGGCTGCCCAGCCAACAGTTAGATGCACTCAGGTAATGACAATGGAACTGATGCCCCAGCCAGCAAGTTGAGATGGACACGGAGGGACTCACAGTCACCAATCACACAGACTGAATAACGTGATTCAGCTGACCTGGGTGTGTGTCCCTGGAGCAGTTGAGATGAATGATGCAGTGCAATAGCCACTGAACTGATGTTACAGCTAGCAGTTGGTAAGGAGCCTGATGGGTCTTGTTCAGCGTCTTAACAATAAAGTTCAACAGGATTAAGTCTCCCAGGAAACAGTTGGGGTCCACTCTGATAGCTCTTGTTCCTGTAGTATGTATAGCTTCATCTGGTGGCCCAACCACTAGTTGGGCACTGGAGGCTCATGATCACACAGACTGAATAACGTGATGCACTTGTTGATTGGCAACTCCATGGAGTGCTGCGTGCACAACGACCATATATGTTAAATTAAAAGGAAGGTCAGCGTTGGCCGTAATATTGATGGTTTATTGATAGCTAAATCGATTTTCAATCACATAGTGATGATCTTCAGTGCAGTGGTGTACAAATTAAACTCATAGGCACTGGTGTCAAGTTATTATCAGTAACCAAAACTGAGAAACGATCACTTCGAACCGATGCTCCAGGCAGTAGGTGAGATTAAGCCCTCAGAGTATTGTTCAGAACTGCAACGTACCAATTATAGCCAGCACCTAAAAGACTTATCTTCCAACTTTTCCCACACCTCAGCTGTCATTTGGGAATCACACTCCCTTGATTGGTAGGGCTGTATGTTGGCAGTCTTACTCATCGGCCTTGGAATTGCCACAGGCTCTGAAAGAATTGTGTGCATGACTGCTCGTGATGACACAGTTGCTGACTGTGTGTGGGTTGTGCATTGACCAGGACACTGCGAAGTGTTACTGGCATTACAAATTGAGTCGCATCACAGATGCAGAAGTGGATCGCTTTCCTGATAATTCGTCAGTGGTATAAGAAACTCAGACCTATTAGAGATCTCTTACCTGCGGCGATGATGGTTGAGGCCAAAAACATGAAGCCAGATAGGATGAAGCCAGCGGCGAAGTTGTTCACGAGCACAAACCAGAAGTAGACCAGGTAAGCTCCAGACACTACCTCGTGTCCGTGTGTCCAACACTGCACCAGGTCCCGTCGGCGCTGCTTAGATACGAACGATTTATAGATATATGGTAAATATAGTCATACAGTACAGACAGTTTAATTGGTACATACATTGTTATTACAGAGCCAATATATATCGGAAATATCGACAAATTTCCGCTACATACCTCAACTTTCTAAGTAAACATTCACACATTCTTCATCCTACATCTACTACACTGAGATAAGTCATGAGATAATCATACACACACATGTAGATGGCGATAGTATCTCGTACACAAGATATAAAGGGGTAGTGCGTTGGCGGAGCTTTCATTTGCACTCAGGTGGGCCATGTGAAAAGCTACCCAACTGATTAAGGCCACACGACTGGAATCAAAAAACTCTGAACGCGGAATAGTAGTTGGAGCTATGCATACGACATTCCATTTCGGCAGTCGTCATGGAATTCGATATTCCGAGATCCACAGTCTGAAGATTGTGCCGAGAATACCAGACTTCAGGTGTTACTTATCACCCTGGACAACGCAGTAGCCGACGGCTTTCACTTAACGACCGAGAGCAGCGGCACTTGTCAGTGCTAACAGACAAGCAACACTGCATGAAATAACCGCAGAAGTCAATGTGTGATGTATCCGTTAGGATAGTGAGACGAAACCTGGACTATGGCAGCAGACGACCGACGCTATTTCCTTTGCTAACCGCGCGACATCAACTGCAGCGCCTCTGTTGGGCTCTTGACCATATCAGGTAGACCACTGGAAACCTGTGGCCTGGTCGGATGAGTCACGGTTTCAGTTGGTAGGAACTGCTGGTAGGTTCGAGTGTGGTGCAGACCCCACGAAGCCATAGACCCAAGTTGTGAACGAGGCACAGTGCGAGCTGGCGGTGGTTTCATAATGGTGTGGGCTGAATTCGCGTGTAATAAGACTGGGCATTCTGCTACAACTGAACTGATCTTGACTCGAAATGGCTATTTTCGGCCACTTGGAGACCATTTGGAGCCACTCATGGGCTTCATGTTCCCAAACAACGATAGAATTTTTATGGGTGGCAATGAGCAAACTGTAGAGTAACTGTTTGCCGATGGTTTGAAACATACCGGTCAATTCGAGCTACTGATGTAGCCACTCAGATCAGGCAGTATGAGACATAGTCGAGAGGTCAGTTCGTGCACACTTTCGTAACTATGGACGGGTGTAGAGGCAGCATGGCTCAATATTTCTGCAGGGTTCTTCCATGCCACGTCGAGCTACTGAACTAGTCCCGGCAAAAGGAGGTCCGACACGGTATTACGAGGTATCGCATGACTTTTTTCACATCAGAGTACGTACGAGTACTCTGCAACTACTGAAAAGTGAAAGGCAGAGGGTACTTAGCATGATACCACAGCTCTGAGTTTCTTGCCCGTTCCTTACGCGGAATGTTGGAAGATTCACTAAGCAAATGCCTCTGTACATACTGCAGTTAGTCTAATCTTGTTACACGGTCCCCAAGGGACTTAATAATGAATCTCGAACTTCGTAAGTGGGCTTTCGTGGGATATTGAGGGATACCGTCTACCAATTCAGGTTTTTCAGCTAGTACCTGATGCTGTCCCATAACTTAGACAAGCACGTGATCATTCGTTCTACCTTCTATGCATAAGTTCAGTGCCCCCTGTTTATCATATCCGATATGGGTCACACACACACACACACACACACAGTATTCTGCCGATTAACCGTAGTCTGATACATGCGTTAAATAAGAAGGTGTGTGTGTGTGTGTGTGTGTGTGTGTGTGTGTGTGTGTGTGTGTGTGCACTGGACTCGCTGCGAATAATTACAATGAATTGACAGAGAACGCTGCTAGGAAGTGACATGTTGAGAATTGTTGCGTGTCCGGATGGACAGTCACCACTACTGAGTGATCTACCACCAGAAGGAGGTTCTTACTCATTGGTCTGAAGATAACCACAGTTGTGGTCGAAACCGGTCACTGGAATAAATAACTTGTGATGAAGACTGTTTATGATAGTAAATATTAGTAATAACACTGATCACTGGTTCCTCCCACAATGTATTCAAATGTAATTGACTTTTACTTACTCTAAAAGCTCCAAAGAACAGCACGACGTCTAGGAGAATGGCAGCGATGGACAGCACCAAGATCACCGATGTAATCGCCATACCGACTGCAACAACATAACATACTCTGCACCGACTGGGTCTGCCTTTAATAACAGCGTCTACAGTAGCAAATGCATTTACGAAACAAAGCCTACTGTTGGATCCGATTGCCACCTTAACAAATAAAAGGGCCAAAAAAAAAACCCTTAAGAAAAAAAAAAAATATGTCGATGTACAGAAAAACAACTGATTAGAATTTCAGAAAAATTGACTGATTTATTTAAGAGCAAGAACTTCACAAATTGAGCAAGGCAATAACGCGATGGTCCACCTCTGGCCCTTATGTAAGCAGTTATTCGGCTTCGCACTGATTGATAGTGTTGTTGGATGTCTTCCTGCAGGATATCGTGCCCAATTCTGTACAATTGGCGCCGCCTCAGATCGTCAGAATCCTGAGCTAGCTAGATGGTGCTGCCCACAATGCTCCAAACGTTGTCAACTGGGATGAGCTCCAGAAACTCTGTTGGCCACTGCATGATTTGGCAAGCACGAAGACCTGCAGTAGAAACTCCCGCTGCTTGCGGGCGGTCATTATCTTGCTGAAAAATAAGCCCACGAACGGCAACAAAACGGGGCGTACAATGTCGCCGACGCACCGCTGTGCTGTAAGAGATGCCGCAGTTGACAATCAGAGGGATCCTGCTATGAAAAGAATCCCAGAGCGTGGGTGTGACCAGTCGCGGAAGCCGACGGGTAGATCAGAATATCGTGCAAGTTGCTGAAGACTGATCCGTGACTCATTTTCACTCGTTCTACTCTCGCCTCGATTGTCATGCGCGGGTCTTCGAGCGATTCACAGTTCTTCACAAAGAGCTGGCTTTCCACTTCGTTCGTCATAGTTCAAACTTTTTTGACGACACTGGATTATTGTGATCAGATGGAACTACTTAAATCCGCTTCTTTGATTGCTCGGCGAGGTGGCACATAGGAACTGTAACTCATTAAATATTAGTTCACTTTATTACATTAATGAATGGAAATGGAAATGAAGTCCCATGCTTGTTGACAGAGCGAAGGGGATCGATGCGGGAGACCCGCACCACCGTACTAGGCAAGTTCCTAATGGAGGTGGTTTTCTGTTGCCTTCCTCCATTCGTAATGGGGATGAATGATGATACAACAGAACCCAGTCATTTCGTGGCAGGTGAAAATCCCTGAACCAGCCGGGAATCGAACCCAGAACCCCATGCTCGGAAAGCGATAACTCTGCAGCGAGACCACAAGCTGCGGACCACATTAATGAATAAAAGATTTATTTAACTTTGAATACTTCTTTGCCACAGGGGTACTGCACAATTTACCACAATCAATGGCTAACAGATCATCACTTGATGCAGTAGATAACAAGTTGCTTGAGGTACGATGTTCGACATTTACAGCAGTACATCAGCTATGATGTTGACTCCTCCAGATGAGGTCACCAACTGGACAGAGTGATTCAGTGCTGAGCTCTATATTGACCGCCGGTGTGAGGGCGCTGCTATACTGAGATGTGGTCTTCAGGGGTGCCTCCAACACGTCAATGCCGCTTGCAGTGGGACCGTGCTAACGTCTGTGTTACCGACTTTGGTGTGGCACCGTAGTCTCTCGACAATATCACGCTGGAAGTATCTGTGCCACCTAACTGTTGTGCTATACACTGAAGCACCACAGAAACTGGTATAGTCATGCGTATTCAAACACAGGTTCAAATGGTTCAAATGGCTCTGAGCACTATGGGACTTAACTTCTGTGGTAATCAGTCCCCTAGAACTTAGAACTACTTAAACCTAAGGACATCACACACATCCATGCCCGACGCAGGATTCGAACCTGCGACCGTAGCAGTCGCGCGGTTCCGGACTGCGTGCCTAGAACCGCTAGACCACGGCGGCCGGCTTTCAAATACAGGGATATGTAAACAGGCAGAACACGGCGCTGCGGCCGGCAACGCGTATATAAGACAACAAGTGTCTGGCACAGTTGTTAGACAGATTATTGCTGCTACAATGGCAGTTAGAACGTGCTGCTATAGTCGGCGCACGAGCGATGGGACACAGAAATTCCGAGGTAGCGATGAAGTGGTGATTTTCCCGTATGACCATTTCACGAGTGTACCGAGAATATCAGGCATCCGGTAAAACATCAAATAGTCGACATCGACGCGGCCGGAAGAGGATATTGCAAGAACGGGACCAACGACGACTGAACAGAATCGTTCAGTGTGTCAGAAATGCAACCCTTCCGCAAACTGCTGCAGATTTCAATGCTGGGCCAGCAACAAGAGTCAGCGTGCGAACCATTGAAGAAAAAATCATCGAAATGGGCTTTCGGAGCCGAAGGCCCTCGCGTGTACCCTTGATGGCTGCACGAGACAAAGCTTTACGGCTCACCTGGACGCGTCAACACCAACATTGGGCTGTTGATGACTGGAAACGTGTTTCCTGGTCGAATGAGCGTCGTTTCAAATTGTACCGAGTGGATGGACGTTTAGGGTTATGGAGAAAATGTCATGAATCCATGGACCCTGCATGATAGCACGGGTCGGTTCAAGCTGGTTGAGGTTCTGTAATGGTGTGGGGCGTGTGCAATTGAAATGATATGCGACCCCTGATAAGTCTATATACGAATCTGATAGTTGACAGGCATGTAAGCATCCTATCTAATAACCTGCATCCATTCACGCCCACTGTGCATTCCGACGGACTTGGGCAATTCCGGCAGGACAATGCGACACCCCACACGTCCAGAATTGCTACAGAATGGCTCCAGAAACACTCGTCTGAGTTCAAACACATCCACTGGCCACCAAACTCCCAGACATTGACATTATTTAGCATTTCTGGGTTGTCTTGCAGTGCGCTGTTCGGAAGAGATCTGCACCCCCTCTTACTTTACAGATTTATGGACAGCCCTTCAGGATTGATAGTTTCAGTTCCCTCCAGCACTACTTCAGATATTAGTCGAGTCCATGCCACGTCGTGTTGCGGCACTTGTGCGTACTCACGAGGGCCCTGCACTATGTTAGGCACCAGTTTCTTTGGCCTTTCTCAGTATGATGGTGTATTTTTTGTACAGAACTGAATAGATTGTGTTCTTCTAAAGTTCATGAAGAGAAGATTTTAAGAGAATGACTTGATAATTGTTTAAAAACATTACTAACCGCATCTTCTGTTCCTTTCTTTCTGATGGGATTTATTACAACAATAGTATCGTCTGCAAAGAGCAAAGTAACAATCTTGTTCGTACCTCTGAAGCTTCTCACTAGCATCAAGTCCTTCTCCCCCGATCCGGCGTCTTTGAGCAGCTGCTGCAAGATCAGCCCGCTCATCTTGATGTCCCACGACGCGTAGGCGAGTACCCCAACGTTGCCCATCTGAAACATAAGACTGCAACTCAGCTGATGTTCCTTGTCAGCATTTACGTCATGTGCATACTCCACATACAGTGTGGAGCAACGACACGTAGCGTCATAATATTTTCCAGGAACAAGTTCTGCATTCACCATACAGCGTGGCCAGAAAGTCGCTTTACACCTGATCTAAATGCATGCAACATTATGAGGTTGTAAGATATGAGCCTCGCTTCCCGGTCGCCGAAACGGTGAGTTACAACGTCGCTATCACATGAGCTTGAAAAGCAGCAAACACTCGGCCCATCTCTCTTCATTTATTTGTGATTAGTAATGTAGCTGTAGGGGAGTTGAGTAAACCAGGCACTAACATTATAAAGTTCAGACGAACTAAAGACATTTCATTCACCGTATGTGCAGATTTCGTTTCCTCTATAGTCTAATATTACCGAACTATCAGTTTAATAAGTCACGACTGCAAAATACTAATGCGAATTCTTTACGGACGGATGGAAAAACTAGTAGAAGCCGACCTCGGGGAAGATCAGTTTGGATTCCGTAGAAATATCGGAACACGTGACGCAATACTGACCCTACGACTTATCTTAGGAGCTAGATTAAGGAAAGGCAAACCTACGTTTGTAGCATTTGTAGACTAAGAGAAAGCTTTTGACAATGTTGACTGGAGTACTCTCTTTAAAATTCTGAAGGTGACAGGGGTCAAATACAGGGAGCGAAAAGCTATTTACAATTTGTACAGAAACCAGATGGCAGTATCAGAGTCGAGGGGCATGAAAGGGAAACAGCAGTTGGGAAGGGAGTGAGACAGGGTTGTAGCCTCTCCCCGATGTTATTCAATCTGTATATTGAGCAAGCAGTAAAGGAAACAAAAGAAAAATTCGGAGTAGAAATTAAAATCCATGGAGAAGAAATAAAAACTTTGAGGTTGATCGATGACATTGTAATTCTGTCAGAGACAGCAAAGGACCTGGAAGAGCAGCTGAACGGAATTGACCGTGTCTTGAAAGGAGGGTATAAGATGAACATCAACAAAAGCAAAACGAGGATAATGGAATGTAGTCGAATTATGTCGGGTGATGCTGAGGGGATTAGATTAGATAAAATGAGACACTTAATGTAGTAAAGGAGTTTTGCCATTTGCGGAGCAAAATAACTGATGATTGGTGAGGTAGAGAGGATATAAAATGTAGACCGGCAATGGCAAGGAAAGCGTTTCTGAAGAAGAGAAATTTGTTAACATCGAGTATAGATTTAAGTGTCAGGAAGTCGTTTCTGAAAGTATTTGTATGGAGCGTAGCCATGTATGGGAGTGAAACATGGACGATAAATAGTTTAGACAAGAAGAGAACAGAAGCTTTGGAAATGTGGTGCTACAGAAGAATGCTGAAGATTAGATGGGTAGATCACGTAACTAATGATGAGGTATTGAATAGGATTGGGAAGAAGAGAAGTTTGTGTCACAACTTGACTAGAAGAAGGGATCGGTTGGTAGGACATGTTCTGAGGCATCAAGGGATCACAAATTTACCATTGGAGGGCAGCGTGGAGGGTAAATATCGTATAGGGAGAGCAAGAGATGAATACACTAAGCAGATTTAGAAGGATGTAGGTTGCAGTAAGTACTGGGAGATGAAGAAGCTTGCACAGGATAGAGTAGCATGGAGAGCTGCATCAAACCAGTCTCAGGACTGAAGACCACAACAACAACAGTCTAATGTCGTGCTGGCTACACTACTTGCTTTTCTGGGTGAGCTTCAAGGGCTCCATAGCGTGGGCGACGGATAGGTTCGTAGACGGCACGTGTGTGGGAAAATTGCGGTGATCGGTCGCTAATCGCTGGTCGCATGAAAATCCCGTGTAGTCTGGTGGATCACATGCCGTTCGTGCACGCAATATGGCTCCCTGGCTTGTTAGCAGCGGCATATGGCAATATGACAGTGACTCGTCTCTCCATTTATTAAACGTGGTTGTGCAGTTTGGTTCGTTCCGCTTGCCCGTGTGACTAAGAAATTTACATTCGAATTTATGGTTATCCAGGGACCACGAACTACTCTGAGGAGTTCAATTGAAGCCAGTGTTATCATTTACACGGAGGTGACAAAGAAACAGTGATCACTTATGTTTAACACAGAAGAGTACTTTTTGAGCGGTGTGCTACTCAATAAGCAACAAAAGCGACAATGGGAGAAGTAAACGGAATACGAAACGCTGGCCGGCAATAAGGAGAAAAATTTTTGTGAAAAAGAGAACTATGTAGACATCTGATGTAAGGCTAAGTGTTGAAAAGTACTTTATGAAAGTATCTGTCCGGAGTGAACGATGGACAATGACCAGAAGAAAAGTGTCTGAGAAGTGTGCTGTTACAGAAAATTATTAGAGATCAGATAGATAATTCAGGTGACTAACGAAAAGAGAGAGTATATGCGAGTTAGTCCCAAGCAGAGATAGCAAAACTATTCGGGGTGTTAGATTATCTCTGTCTCATTGTATGTAACGAGCAGAATTTCTTGTGATTTTGCTTTTCTTCTGGACTAGGCTACGGCTTTCTGGAGTGTTCAGTTACACAGTGTTCATTTAACTAGCAAGCGGTTTTCTGTAAATGCCAGGTGCAGAAGTATGAAATCCGGAATTTCCGTATAGATGGTGCTAGCGGTCTGGGTAGGGGCTGTGCGACCGTGTCTGCATTGCCATCTGCTTCCTGTAACGGCTGACGAATGTCAACAAGCAGTAAGCCAAGTACTATACAGGGTGTTACAAAAAGGTACGGCCTAACTTTCAGGAAACATTCCTCACACACAAATAAAGAAAAGATGTTATGTGGACATGTGTCCGGAAACGGTTAATTTCCATGTTAGAGCTCATTTTACTTTCGTCAGGATGTACTGTACTTCCTCGATTCACCGCCAGTTGGCCCAATTGAAGGAAGGTAATGTTGACTTCGGTGCTTTTGTTGACATGCGACTCATTGCTCTACAGTACTAGCATCAAGCACATCAGTACGTAGCATCAACAGGTTAGTGTTCATCACGAACGTGGTTTTGCAGTCAGTGCAATGTTTACAAAAGCGGAGTTGGCAGATGCCCATTTGATGTATGGATTAGCACGGGGCAATAGCCGTGGGGCGGTACGTTGGTATCGAGACAGATTTCCAGAACGAAGGTGTTCAGACAGGAAGACGTTCGAAGCAATTGGTCGGCGTCTTAGGGAGCACGGAACATTCCAGCCCATAACTCGCGACTGGGGAAGACCTAGAACGACGAGGACACCTGCAATGGACGAGGCAATTCTCCATGCAGTTGACGATAACCCTAATGTCAGCGTCAGAGAAGTTGCTGCTGTACAAGGTAACGTTGACCATGTCACTGTATGGAGAGTGCTACGGGAGAACCAGTTGTTTCCGTACCATGTACAGCGTGTGCAGGCACTATCAGCAGCTGATTGGCCTCCACGGGTACACTTCTGCAAATGGTTCATCCAACAATGTGTCAATCCTTATTTCACTGCAAATGTTCTGTTGCTGTGTGTTTCCATTCCATGATTAATGTGATTTGAAGAGAAGTAATAAAATGAGCTCTAACATGGAAAGTAAGCGTTTCCGGTTACATGTCCACATAACATATTTTCTTTGTTTGAGTGTGAGGAATGCTTCTTGAAAGTTTGGCCGTACCTTTTTGTAACACCCTGTATCTGTTTCAAACCCGTAAATATGTCGATTTTTCTGCCAACGAACTACGATTTGCGGACAGCATTGGTTTTCTGATATCATTTCAAGAAAACTGGTGCAGAATGGCATCGAATGCTTGTCGAAGCTCAAAATGGCTCTGAGCACTATGGGACTTAATATCTGTGATCATCAGTCCCCTAGAACTTAGAACTACTTAAACCTACCTAACCTAAGGGCATCACACACATCCATGCCCGAGGCAGGATTCGAACCTGCGACCGTAGCGATCGCGCAGTTCCGGACTGAAGCGCTTAGAACCGCTCGGCCACAACGGCCGACCTTGTCGAAGCGTACGGCTGACATGCTCTTGGGAAAACACAGTGTTTCGGGTGGTTTAAAAAATTCAAATGTGATGATTTTGACGTGAAAAACGACGAGCGCGGGAAACCACAGAAAAATTTCGAAGACAAAGAATTGCAGGCCTTATTGGACGAAGATGATAGTCATACTGAACAGGAACTCGCGGAACAATTGAATGCGACGCAGAAAGCCGTTTTTCTTCGGTTGAAAGCTATGGGAAAGGCGCAGAAAGTGGGAAAATTTGTTCCGCATGAACTGAATGAAAGACAGCAAGCAAATCGAAAGACCACTTGTCAAATGCTGCTCGCCAGATACAAATGAAAGTCGATTCTCCTTCGCACAGTGACAGGTGATGATAATTGGATATATTTTGAAAATCGTAAGCGTCGTAAATCATGAGTGAAGCCTGGCAAACCATCGACATCCCTGCAAGAACAAATCGCTTTGCAAACAAGTCAATGCTCTGTGTTTGATGGGATCAGAAGGGTGTCATTTATTATGAGCTGCTGAAACCTGGTGAAACCGTCAACACTGATCGCTTTCAAAAGCAAATGATCGATTTCAATAGCGCGTTACGTGAAAAACGACCAGAATATGGAAAAGGGCAACACAAAGTCAAATTTCTCCATGATAACGCCCCATCGCACACAGCAAAAAGGGTCACGGAAACGATCGAGGCGTTCAGCTGGGAAATACTAGGGCATGTGGCTTGTTCTTTAGCGTTGTCCCTGTCCTATTATCTTCTATTTGCATCACTGGGTCACGCTATCGCTGAACAACGCTTCAATTCGTATGAAAATGTACGAAAATGGTTCGCTGACTGTTTCGTTTCAAAAGAAGAACCGTTTTTTTGGCGTGGCATCCTTAGCCTGCCGGAGAGGTGGGAGAAATGTATAAATAGCAATGGAGATTATTTTGAATAAAATATTGTTTATCAGTTTCAGACAACAGAGGTGTAAAAATTGCAACCCATTTCCGGTTTCTTACTTTTACACATGGTAAATCCAAGATAATTACGGCGGTAGCATACTTTTCTTCCATAAAACCTAGCGATGTAATTACCGCTACAGACAGGCAGTATTTAGACACCTCGAAACCGTGAGGAATGATCGTGGGTTCGAGTGTGCTAGCGGTCCAGCTTAATATAGGGGTCCGCAGCTCGTGGTCGTGCGGTAGCGTTCTCGCTTCCCACGCTCGGGTTACCGGGTTCGATTCCCGGCGGGGTCAGGGATTTTCTCTGCCTCGTGATGACTGGGTGTTGTGTGATGTCCTTAGGTTTGTTAAGGTTTAAGTAGTTCTAAGTTCTAGGGGACTGATGACCATAGATGTTAAGTCCCATAGTGCTCAGAGCCATTTGAACCATTTAAATAGGGAAGATTTTTCTCCGTCAAAGTCGTTACATCAAGTTTAACAGGTGGAAAAGAAACAAACTTCGTTTTTCTTCTACTAATGCTTGTCGAAACAAATGTTAAAATATGTGTGAAATCTTATGGGACTTAAATGCTAAGGTCATCAGTCCCTAAGCTTACACACTACTTAACCTAAATTATCCTAAGGACAAATACACACACCCATGCCCGAGGGAGGACTCGAACCTCCGTCGAAACAAATGTTGCTTCCCTACACACTAACGTCTCTTGTGGACGGTCGTCATCTGATTCCTGACGATGGCGCAGTAGTCCGAAACCCTAAACTAAACCCCGTCCGAACAGGCCTTGGAAGGCCCAACGGTGCCGACCGGCTGCCGTGTCATCCTCAGCCCACAGGCGTCACTTGATGCGGATATGGAGGGGCATGTGGTCAGCACACCGCTCTCCCGGCCGTATGTCAGTTTACAAGACCGGAGTCGCTACTTCTCAATCAAATAACTCCTCAGTTTGCCTCACAAGGGCTGAGTGCACCCCACTTGCCAACAGCGCTCGGCAGACCGGATGGTCGCCCATCCAAATCCTAGCCCAGCCCGACGGTGCTTAACTTCGGTGATCTGACGGGAAGCGGTGTTAACACTGCGGGAAGGCCAATCCTAATACCAGTTCGAAATAAACAAATATTAGTAGAAGAAAAAGTCACTTTCTTTTTCAACTTTAATTCGAAATTGTTTATGAAGAACAAGCAAAAGTATCCGTAAATATGCTGTTGGCTTAGCTACTACTCGTATTTCATTAAGGGCGATCAAAAAGTTTGTGTTCGAAGGCCGTGTAGTACAGAATTGGTTCGACAGTCGGAAAAAGTCGCCCTGAGCATTGAGGCAATCATTCCACCGACACACTAGGTTGAAAAACACCGTACCCCGCTGTGTGAAGGGAGTACGTAACTGCCTGCCGCACATCCTCATGCCAAAGGAATCGTCGATGCTTCATGGCCTTTTATAAGGAACCGAAAGCGTGATAGTCGCATGGGGAGAGTGTCTCTCAGTGAGTTGGCTTAACTTCTGCGATAAGGCATTTGCGATATGGGGACGTTGGTTATCATGAAGCATGCGGCACACCGTTCCACAGCTCTGGTTTTCGACAGACACGCTGCCCCATCCACGTTCTTCTTTCTCCGATGGGTGTCTAACGGTGTTTGTCCTCCGGCTCCCGAGGAAAGAATAACGGCACGTTGGTCTTGTTTCGGCGCATTTGGTATTAGTTGATCTACCTGCTTCCTTCTTTTTTTCTTTCACTGGTGCCATGTCCCGCGCTGACGCAGGGTCGGCATTGCTAGGAACGGATTTGGCAAGGTTAGTGTGAAGGGGTGGCCGGATGCCCTTCCTGCCGCCACCCCGTACCTCCTGGGACAGAATTAGTGTACCCCAACTGTCTGCGTCGAGTGTAATTCATGGAATTGTGCGAGCGTGTTCAGATGTCTGCGAGTAGTGTAACTGAGGCGGAACGTGGGGACCAGCCCGGTATTCACCTGGTGGGATGTGGAAAACCGCCCAAAACCCACATCCAGGCTGGCCAGCACATCGATCGACGACGGTAAAGCGCCGAGCGGATTCGATCCGGGGCCAGTGCGCCTACCTGAGTCCAGGAAGCAGCGCATTAGCGCTCTCGGCTAACCTGGCGGGTAATAGTTGATCTACCTGCACCAACAAATAGTTCATTTTTATGAAATTTTGGATCCTTATTACTATTATGTTTAGTAATTCAAATCGTGACTGGACAACTTTTGCCGGCCGGAGTGGCCGAGCGGTTAAAGGCGCTACAGTCTGGAACCGCACGACCGCGACGGTCGCAGGTTCGAATCCTGCCTCGGGCATGGATGTGTGTGATGTCCTTAGGTTAGTTAGGTTTAAGTAGTTCTAAGTTCTAGGGGACTTATGACCGCAGCAGTTGAGTCCCATAGTGCTCAGAGCCATTTGAACCATTTTTTTTTTTTTGGACAACTTTTAGCTGTACATTATACCTCAAACATTGAAATAGCCTTCAGTAGTGCGTCATACTTCACGTTTCCGCACAGACCGCACGCACGTCAGCAAAGTCGCGAATGCCACACCACACCCTTGTCTAATGAACTTACGTCAGGAAATGGTTCAAATGGCTCTGAGCACTATGGGACTTAACAGCTGAGGTCATCAGTCCCCTAGAATTACTTAAACCTAACCTAACCTAAGGACATCACACACATCCATGCCCGAGTCAGGATTGGAACCTGCGGCCGTAGCGGTCGCGCGGTTCCAGACTGAAGCGCCTAGAACCGCTCGGCCACTCTGGCCGGCTTACGTCCGGAACTGCTTGGTTTCCGTACTAGAGACCATTGCTATATCTACATATACATGGATACTCTGCAAATCACATTTAAGTGCCTGGCAGAGGGTTCATCTAACCACCTTCACAACTCTCTATTATTCCACCTCGTATAGCGCGCGGAAAGAATGAACACTTACATCTTTCCGTACGAGCTCTGATTTCCCTTATTTTATCGTGGTGACCGTTCCTCCCTATGTAGGTTGGTGTCAACGAAATATTTTCGCATTCGGAGGAGAAAGTTGGTGATTGTAATTTCGTGAGAAGATTCCATCGCAACGAAAAACGCCTTTCTTTAACGATTTCCAGGCCAAATCCTGTATCGCTTCTGTGACACTCTCTCCCATATTTCGCGATAATACAAAACGTGCTGCCTTTCTTTGAACTTTTTCGATGTATTCCATCAGTCCAACCTGGCAAGGATCCCACACCGCGCAGCAGTATTCTAAAAGAGGGCGGACAAGCGTCGTGTAGCCAGTCTCCTTACTAGATTTGTTACATTTTCTAAGTGTCCTGTCAATAAAACGCGGTCTTTGGTTAGCCTTCCCCACAACATTTTCCGTGTGTTCCTTCCAATTTAAGTTGATCCTAATTCTAATTCCTAGGTATTCAGTCAAATTTACGGCTTTTAGGGTAGACTGATTTATCGTGTAACTGAAGATTAACGAGTTCCTTTTAGCACTCATGTGGATGACCTCACACTTTTCGTTAGTCAGGGTCAACTGCCACTTTTCGCACCATTCAGAAATTTTTTCTAAATCGTTTTGCAGTTTGTTTCGATCTTTTGATTACTTTATTCGTCGATAAACGAGAGTGTCATCTGCAAACAACCGAAACGGCTGCTCAGATTGCCTCCCAAATCGTTTACATAGATGAGGAACAATAGAGGGCCTATAACACTACCTTGGAGAACGCCAGAAATCACTTCTGTTTCACTCGATGACTTCCCGTCAGTTATTACGAACTGTGACCTGCCCGCATCTCGTGGTCGTGCGGTAGCGTTCTCGCTTCCCACGCCCGGGTTCCCGGGTTCGATTCCCGGCGGTGTCAGGGATTTTCTCTGCCTCGTGATGGCTGGGTGTTGTGTGCTGTCCTTAGGTTAGTTAGGTTTGAGTAGTTCTAAGTTCTAGGGGACTGATGACCATAGATGTTAGGTCCCATAGTGCTCAGAGCCATTTGAACTGTGACCTCTCTGACAGGTAATCACAAATCCAGTCACATAACTCAGTCATACATTCTTACAGAAACTGCGGCATAGCGCGCGCTGCGCCTTGCAGCCCCAGTTACAGTACGTGCTGAAAATGGTTTCCATGTGCCTCAACGCATGGGTGTACGCGCCGTAGCATGTTCTGTCTCACACGTTCACACCCGAACAGTGCCAAAGGCAGCATGAACCTGCTGCTCCAGTGTCTCCACATCTTGAATAGGCTCTGCGTACACGATACTTTTGAGATGGCCCCGTAACCAGAAATTGCACGGGGTGAGATCCGGTGATCGAGCAGGCCATGCAGCTGGAGCCCTCGTCCGATCCATCGATCATGGAAGACACGATCGAGATGCTTCCGGACGTTAACGGCGAAGTGGGCTGGAGCACCATCACGTAGCAGCCACATAACCCTTCGAATCATCAATGGCACTTCTTCCAGCAAGGGAAGCAAAGTCACCCGCAATAAACGCCAATAGTTCCGGACTGTTAGGTGACGTGAAAGGAAGACTGGTCCCAAAATACGGTGCCGGCCGGTGTGGCCGTGCGGTTCTAGGCGCTTCAGTTTGGAACCGCGTGACCGCTACCGTCGCAGGTTCGAATCCTGCCTCGGGCATGGATGTGTGTGATGTCCTTAGGATAGTTAGGTTTAAGTAGTTCTGAGTTCTAGGGGACTAATGACCACAGATGTTAAGTCCCATAGTGCTCAGAGCCATTTGAACCATTTGAACGCAAAATACGGTCTCCAATTATCCTGGCCCACGCATGCCAGCTGCACCGGTGCTCATGATTCGCTATCACTATACTATGTGCATCTGCATACCGTCCCACAGATGACATCTACATCTACATCTACATCTACATCTACTTGATTACTCTGCTATTCACAATAAAATGCCCGGCAGAGGGTTCAGTGAACCACCTTCATGCTGTCTCTCTACCGTTCCATTCTCGAACGGCACGCGGGAAAAACGAGCACTTAAATTTTTCCGTGCGAGCCGTAATTTCTCTTATTTTATCGTGATGATCATTTCTCCCTATGGGGGTGGGTGCCAACAGAATTTTTTCGCAATCGGAGGAGAAAACTGGTGATTGAAATTTCATGAGAAGATCCCGTCGCAACGAAAAACGCCTTTGTTTTAATGATTGCCGCTCCAATTCACGTATCATGTCTGTGACACTACCTCCCCTATTTCGCGATAATACAAAACGAGCTGCCCTTCTTTGCACTTTTTCGATGTCATCCGTCAGTCCAACCTGATGCGGATCCCACACCGCTCAGCAATACTCCAGAATAGGGCGGACAAACGCGATGTAAGCAGTCTCTTTAGTAGACCTGTTGCACCTTCTAAGTGTTCTGCCAATGAATCGCAGTCTTTGGTTTGCTCTACCCACAACATTATCTATGTGATCGTTCCAATTTAGGTTATTTGTAATTGTAATCCCTAAGTATTTAGTTGAATTTACAGCCTTAAGAATTGTGTGACTTATCGCGTAATCGAAATTTAGCTGATTTCTTTTAGTACTCATGTGCCACTCGTGTGCCACTTTTCGCACCATACAAATATCTCATCTAAATCATTTTGCAAGTCGTTTTGATCATCTGATTACTTTACAACACGGTAAACGACAGCATCATCTGCAAACAATCTAAGAGTGCTACTCCGATTGTCTCCTATATCGTTACTATTGATCAGGAACAATAGAGGACCTATAACACTTCCTTTGTGCAAAATGGTTCAAATCGCTCTGAGCACTATGAGACTTAACATCTTAGGTCATCAGTCCCCTAAAACTTAGAATTACTTAAACCTAACTAACCTTAGGACATCACACACATCCATGCCCGAGGCAGGATTCGAACCTGAGACCGTAGCAGTCCCGCGGTTCCGGACTGCAGCGACTAGAACCGCACGGCCACCGCGGCCGCGACTTCCTTGTGGAACGCCGGATATTGCTTCTGTTTTACTCGATGACTTTCCGTTTATTACTACGATCTGTGACCTTTCTGACAGGAAATCACGAATCCAGTCGCACAACTGAGGCGATACTCTGTAGGCACGCAGTTTGGTTGGTAGACGCTTGTTTGGAACGGTGTCGAAAGCCTTCTGGAAATCTAAAAATATGGAATCAATTTGACATCCCCTGTCGATAGCACTCATTACTTCATGAGTATAAAGAGCTAGTTGTGTTTCACAAGAACGATATTTTCTGAATCCGTGCTGACTACATGTCAATAAATCGTTTTCTTCGAGGTACTTCATAATGTTCGAATGCAGTATACGTTCTAAAATCCGAATGCAAATCGACATTAGTGAAATAGGCCTCTAATTCAGCGGATTACTCCTGTTACGTAAGTTGAAGACACCACTCCACGTAAAGGTGGCCTCGTCTGTGAATAGGATGGATGACACAGATCCCGGAATCGTGGTTGCCTGGTGAAGAAACGAGTGACAAAACTGCTCTCGATGTGGAAAGTCTGTCGCTAGTAAGCCGTGCACACGCTGTAAGTGATAAGGGTAGTAACAACTGTCGTGAATGTTCCACACGGTCTTCTGGCTTACCCTGTACTGCCTGGTACTGACACGGCGGTCACCTTCCACAGTGTCAATCACATTTTACACCAAGTCTGGAGTCTGAACATTTCGGGTACGTCCATCATGATTTCCTGCTTCCTGAAACGACCCTGTCTCAGACAAAACTGCGAATCACTGTAGCAAACATTGAATGTTGTGGTTGTTGTCGGCTGGGCTAGGTCTCATTATACACTACAGGCCATTAAAATTGCTACACCACAAATATGACGTGCTACAGACGCGAAATTTAACCGACAGAAAGAAGATGCTGCGATATGCAAGTGATTAGCTTTTCAGAGCATTCACACAACGTTGGCGCCGGTGGCGACACCTACAACGTGCTGACACGAGAAAAATTTCCAACCGATTTCTCATACACGAACAGCAGTTCGCCGGCGTTGCCTGGTGAAACGGTGTTGTGATGCCTCGTGTAAGGAGGAGAAATGCGTACCCACACGTTCCCGACTTCGATAAAGGTCGGATTGTAGCCTATCGAGATTGCGGTTTATCGCATCGGGACATTGCTGCTCGCGTTGGTCGAGATCCAATGACTGTTAGCAGAATATGGAATCGGTGGGTTCAGGAGCGTAATACGGAACGCCGTGCTGGATCCCAACGGCCTCGTATCACTAGCAGTCGAGATGACAGGCATCTTGTCCGCATGGCTGTAACGGATCGTGCAGCCACGTCTCGATCACTGAGTCAACAGATGGCGACGTTTGCAAGACAACAACCATCTGCACCAACAGTTCGACGATGTCTGTAGCAGCATGGACTATCAGCTCGGAGACCATAGCTGCGGTTACCCATGACGCTGCATCACAGACAGGAGCGCCTGCGGTAGTGTACTCGACGACGAACACAGGTGCACGAATGTCAAAACGTAATTTCTTGGGATGAATCCAGGTTCTGTTTACAGCATCATGATGGTCGCATCCGTGTTTGGCGACATCACGGTGAACGCACATTGGAAGCGTGTATTCGTCATCGCCATACTGGCGTATCACCCGGCGTGATGGTATGGGGTGCCATTGGTTACACGTCTCGGTCACCTCTTGTTCGCATTGACGGCACTTTCAACAGTGGACGTTACGTTTCAGATGTGTTACGACCCGTGGCTCTACCCTTCATTCGATCCCTGTGAAACCCTACATTTCAGCAGGATAATGCACGATCGCATGTTGAAGGTCCTGTACGGGCCTTTCTGGATACAGAAAATGTTCGACTGCTGCCCTGGCCAGCACATTCTCGAGATCTCTCATCAATTGAAAACGTCTGGTCAATGGTGGCCGAGCAATTGGCTCGTCACAATACGCCAGTCACTACTCTTGATGAACTGTGGTATCGTGTTGAAGCTGTATGGGCAGCTGTAGCTGTACACGCCATCCAAGCTCTGTTTGAGTCAATGCCCAGGCGTATCAAGGTCGTTATTACGGCCAGAGGTTGTTGTTCTGGGTACTGATCTCTGAGGAATTATACACCCAAATTGCGTGAAAATGTAATCACTTGTCACTTCTAGTATAATATATTTGTCCAATGAATACTTGTTTATCATCTGCATTTCTTCTTGGTGTAGCAGTTTTAATGGCCAGTAGTGTACAACCTTGCTGCCCGCCGTCTGTTGCCATTTGCGTTTCCATAAGTAAACACCACGTCGGCAAGCCCTCGATTCGAATACAGAACCATTGTGAACACCGCTTCATCCCATCTACTACAATGTGAGTCAGCAAGAGAAGTGAATCGGACACAACATTACCAGCTACAATGGTAGGTGAAGACGCTAGTGCATGACGTATGAGGAACAGTACCACCCTCAAGGAGGAAAGCATTGATACTGTTTCTGGCTGCATGGTTCCGAGCGAATTTTAACAACGTATGATTGCGTAAATGGACTCTAGCATGGAAACCATGCATTTCCGGACATAAGTTTTGTTTCGTGTCCTCTCATCGATCAGTGCTACTTTGTACAAGGTGGAAAAAAATGATCCGTTATACCCGCATCGCAGTCGCCCTACCTTGCATGTATGCTGCAGAAACGCCCTTAGACGAAAACCTTTTGATCGCCCCTTTGTCCGCCCCCCCCCCCCCCCCCTGGTAGCTGAATGGTCGGCGTGACGCATTGTCAAGCCTCTGGGCCCGGGTTCGATTACCGGCTGAGTCGAGGAATTTTGTCCACCCAGGGACTGGGCGGTGTGCTGTCCTTATCATCATCCTTTCATCCTCATCGACTGCAGGTCGCCGAAGTGGCGTCAGATTGAAAGACCGGCACCCGACCAACAGCCTGCCCAACGGGGGGCCCTAGCCATACGTAAAATAAATGTAAAAAAATATGTGTCTTTGCTTTGAATCTCACCAAACTGAGGACAGCAATGATGAGCGTGGCGAGCCGCAGATTCGTGATGCAGCAGCAAGTGGATACCCTGCAGCACATCCTGGCTGATGAGTTGTGTCTGTTGATCACCAAGAGCTGAATTAGTACATCATCGAGGAAAAAGAAAAATAATCTGTAAGGCTATAAAATAATAATATTCTGAAAATGTTCAAAAACTAAAATAAACACAAAACAGTTTCTTAAAAACACTCAACTCTTGTCCCTTTAAGGGGACTACACCCTGCCTATCTAACCCATGTTAATTTAGGCAAGTATTTGACCCATTTCTGAAAAAAACTATTTGATGTAGGACCTTAATATTTTTACTGTATGTTACATGATGCTAATAGAGTCAACTGTACTAAATTATACTTTATCTATTTTATAGTTTTTAAGAAATACTTCTTTAAATATATTAACAAAAACTATTAAGTCTTTTCTGCAGAAAATATTTTTTTGGGAACTTCTTAATGGGGCAATATTAATGAATGTAGTACCAGAGGCAGCTTTTTATGTTATGCAGAGTCTCTGAGAATTTCATTCAGTTATCTGTGATAGTTACTGATGAAATGGGACATATGTACTGAAAATTTTAGTGTAAAGAAAAAACTATTGAAATTTGTTACTGTAAGTTAATTAAAACTGTCCTGCTGCATATGATGGCCCTTCTTTGGCCTCTAGCAGGTCTTCCAGCTTCTTTTTCACCTCCCTGGATGTTCGTCTTGCTTTCTTGGCTATATTAGATGCAAACCTGTCTGCATCGCCTATCCTCATTTTATCGCAGTGTTGCAGTGATCATGTTTTCACCAGGACTAATTTCCAGCTTTTTCAGTACCCAACACTTTCCAGTATTACCACAGCTGAATGTAATAACAGCATCATGAACTCATAGTTACATTGTATGCATGCCTACAAATACAGTTTTAGGAAGGCGGTTCCAAATTATGCTGTTGAATCATTCATTTGGGCTCTGTGTCTGCCCATGCAGACATTTCCTTAGAAGGTCAGGATGAGCCAAGTCTCTGAAAATTGATTTAATTGCTGTAATAACAGCAGCTGGAAGAGAACGCTGGTGACGATAAGATTCTCCAGTTGCCTGAGCCCTATTGTATTTGCACCACGAATTTTCTCCTGAGGGACACTATCCATGACATGGCTTATCAGTAGAGGACTTATGGGAGAATATGGCCCAAACATCTCTCTTCATTGCCTCCAGATTATTTTTTATTTCTCCTAACTGCTTGCCCATAGTGTACCTGCAAGTTTTCTATAACAACTACTCGCTATCACACTTGAACATAACTAACCGTGTGTTTGAAAGCGTGTTGTTTACAAACAGCAGAAACAAAAGAATACCAACCGTTGCATTTCAAGGATAGCCAACATCCCTAACGTGCAATGTAGGGGATATAAAGATCTAAAATATGTGCGGAAAAGTGGGTGACAGAAAAGAAGCCGTGGCACATAAACACACGTGGTAGGAAAATGTTCTTTAAATGATCGAAAAAAAATTTTTTCAACGAAATCCTTTTCAGAGTACTTAAATAAAACCTTAATCTATCGAAATATGATGAAAACTGAAAATCGATTTTTTTCGATCTAAATAACGGTGTGGTCCCCTTAAAACAAGGCTCACTGTAACTACACTGAACAGAATAAAACGGGGAACAGCGTAATTTGCCCCTCAAAGGAGTGAAGATTTCAGTATACGTGTAGATGTATGACCAGAATACAGGGACGCTTCATTAAAATGAATTTTGATATTTTGTTTAACGAATACGTTATTAACTGGTTTCTGGGACGCAGCTTCGCTCGCATGCTCATATCTCACATACGAGGGTTGAATGAAAAGTAATGCCTCCACCTTTGTTAAATGGGTTTGGATGGGAATATTTTAATAAATCAAACGCAGAAATAATACTTAGTATGTGATCTTTAATTACCAGTACTCACTTTTCCACATAATCATCGGCCAGTTGGATACATTTCTGCCAACGATGAACAAGTTTTCTGAAGCCGTCACGGAAGAACTCGACATTGTGTTTCCGCAACCACAGTCTCACAGTTCTCTCAATGTCTTCATCAGAAGCATGATGATGTCCCCGCAGATCGTCTTTCATTATCGGGAACAGATGGAAGTCAGACGGTGCTAAACCTGGACTGTATGGAGGATGCCGTACGGTGGTGAGATTCAGTCTCTGAAGTTCTGCTATGGTTCCACGTGAAGAGTGTGGTTTGGCATTGTCATGCTGCAGGAAAACATTTCCATTTTCCTTTCGGACCTTTTTTAACCGTCGTTTCAGAGTTCGCAGCATTGTGATGTAACGCTCTGAATTTATTGATGTTCCACGATCAAGGATATCAACATGGCCGCTAGCGACAGGGGATCTCAAGTTGATTCCGTATTTTTAGATTTCCGGAAGGCTTTTGACACCGTTCCTCACAAGCGACTTCTAATCAAGGCGGGACTATGGGGTATCGTCTCAGTTGTGCGACTGGATTCGTGATTTCCTGACAGGAAGGTCGCAGTTCGTAGTAATAGGCGGCAAATCATCGAGTAAAATTGAAGTGATATCAGATGTTCCCCAGGGAAGCGTCCTGGGACCTCTGCTGTTCCTGATCTATATAAATGACCTGGGTGACAATCTGAGCAGTTCTCTTAGGTTGTTCGCAGATGATTGTGTAATTTACCGTCTAGTAAGGTCATCCGAAGACCAGTATCAGTTGCAAAGCGATTTAGAAAAGATTGTTGTATGGTGTGGCAGGTGGCAGTTGACGCTAAATAACGAAACGTGTGAAGTGATCCACATGAGTTCCAAAAGAAATCCGTTGGAATTCGATTACTCGATCAATTCTCAAGGTTGCCAATTCAACTAAGTACCTGGGTGTTAAAATTACGAACAACTTCAGTTGGAAAGACCACATCGATAATATTGTGGGGAAGGCGAGCCAAAGGTTGCGTTTCATTGGCAGGATACTTAGAAGATTCAACAAGTCCACTAAAGAGACAGCTTACACTACACTCGTTCGTCCTCTGTTAGAATATTGCTGCGCGGTGTGGGATCCTTACCAGGTGGGACTGACGGAGGTCAGCGAAAGGGTGCAAAAAAGGGCAGCTCGTTTTGTATTATCACGTGTGGCAGATATGATACGCGAGGTGGGATGGAAGTCATTAAAGCAAAGACGTTTTTCGTCGCGGCGAGATCTATTTACGAAATTTCAGTCACCAACTTTCTCTTCCGAATGCGAAAATATTTTGCTGAGCCCAACCTACATAGGTAGGAATGATCATCAAAATAAAATAAGAGAAATCAGAGTTCGAACAGAAAGGTTTAGGTGTTCGTTTTTCCCGCGCGCTGTTCGGGAGTGGAATGGTAGAGAGATAGTGTGATTGTGGTTCGATGAACCATCTGCCAAGTACTTAATTCTAAACTGCAGAGTAATCATGTAGATGTAGATGTAGATGGATAACACCGTCTGCGTCCAAGAACACTGTGGCCATGAGGTTTGCGGCTGAGAGCTGCGTCTTGAGTCCCTTTTCTAGGGCGAGTCTTTGTGCCGATATTCTATAGACTGACGTTTCGTCTCTGGGTCGTAACGGTGTACCGACGTTTCGTCTCCTGTCACAATTGAATCGAGAAAGACGTCACCTTCATTCTCGTAACGCGAGAGGAGTTCCTGGCAAATCTCAAGTCTGGTGGCTATCGTTTTAGGAGTCAGCATGCGGGGTCCCCATCGTGCACAGATCTTCCGATAGCCAAGCAAAGCAGTAATGTGACCCACACGTTCTTGTGAAATGCTGATTGTGCTTGCAATTTCTCTCTGAGTGTTACGACGATCGTCCTGTAGCAATCTGTCAACATTTTGCTTGTGAACTTCGGTGGTTGCTGTCACAGGACGTCCAACTCTTTGTTTGTCACGCTGGTCAGATGTTCCCGCCTCGACATCTTCAGATTTACTCGCCCAACGATGCACAGTGCTCACACCAACACAATCACCATAAACTGCTTTCATTCTCTGATGAATCTCCTTTCGGGTGACACCTTCTGCTGTCAAGAACTCAATGACTGCACGTTGCTTAAATGGCATTGACCGTCCGTCTGCGCTGGTTTCCATACTTTACACTGTAACAACACAACTGTTCAATGCCAACGCTTCCCGCCAACTGAAGCTGTAGAGAAGAGGCTACGGAACAAGCCAGTACCTGCCGCATACCAATGCTGCCAACTGTTGGAGAGTTACGAAGGTGGAGGCATTACTTTTCAGTCAACCCTCGTATATTCCCCATTTTCCACACGTATTTCTACAAGTATTTTTGTATTTGTGGCGCATAACGGCCTGCACTATCTTCTGATTTCAGTGGAATGTGTTCGATGCCCCACTGTTCTACACCATCCGACTCGAGAGAGAAAGTTAAATATGTCTCTGGTATCCAGCTGTGTGTTATGATCTTTGACTTCTGAATCATGCTGATAAAAATTGCTGACTCCTACATTGCTCATTATCTCGACTTGTTGACGAAACAAACAACGCGAGTTAGGAATACATTACGGTTCGTACTTCTAAAGTCTTCGGAGTTAACAAAATACGAGAAGAAAATACCAACAGGTCGTTTTCGACAAGTTTCATGATCGTCACTTCTGATCTCACATCCAGCGATGGTCGTGGTATCTTGTGCAAATAATTAATCATGAATAGCAGCTTTGCTTCAAATTGCTCCAGGATTACATGAGTTACGCTTGTATGTCACCACTTTACATCCCCTACCCCGTCCATAGGCTAACAGGAGGTGTCTCACATTCATAGTTTCTCTCGCTAGCAACTGATATGTGCGACCAGTTTGGTAGAAATTACAACAGACGTTACAGGGATATGCTGTTACTGTGCTGTCTTTGCATCCCCCATCCCCTCCACCCCTGGGGATAAGACGTCGTCGGCACATCAGCACTGAGCCTGTAGACCGTGAAAACTATGAATTCGATGTTAATTCGATACTAATATCAGTCGTTTTCGAATGTTTTACACGTCGCGGCTTCCCAACCTTAATCGTATCCCTAGGGGTAACAGGTGAGTATTACTCCCACACTATTTCTGTATAAATAATAAAAGTAAATGGCCATTAAAATTGCTACACCAAGAAGAAATGCAGAGGATAAATGGGTATTCATTGGACAAATATATTATACTAGATCCGACATGTGATTACATTTTCACGCAATTTGGGTGCATAGGTCTCGAGAAATCGGTACCCCAAACAACCACCTCTGGCCGTAATAACGGCCTTGATATGCCTGGGCATTCAGTCAAACAGATCTTGGATGGCGTGTACAGGTACAGCTGCCCATGCAGCTTCAACACGATACCACAGTTCATCAAGAGTAGTGACTGGAGTATTGTGACGAGCCAGTTGCTCGGCCACCATTGACCAGACGTTTTCAGTTGTTGAGAGATCTGGAGAATGTGCTGGCCAGGGAAGCAGTCGAACATTTTCTGTATCCAGAAAGGCCCGTACAGGACCTGCAACACGTGGTCGTGCATTATCCTGCTGAAATGTAGGGTTTCACAGGGATCAAATGAAGGGTAGCGCCACGGGTCGTAACACATCTGAAATGTAACGTCCACTGTTCAAAGTGCCGGCAGTGCGAACAAGAGGTGACCGAGACGTGTAACCAATGGCACCCCATACCATCACACCGTGTGATACGCCATTATGGCGATGACGAATACACGCTTCCAATGTGCGTTCACCGCGATGTCGCCAAACACGGATGCGACAATCATGATGCTGTAAACAGGACCTACATTCATCCGGAAAAATGACGTTTTGCCATTCGTGCACCCAGGTTGACCGTTGAGTACACCATCGCAGGCGCTCCTGTCTGTGATGCAGCGTCAAGGGTAACCGCAGATACGGTCTCCGAGCTGATAGTCCATGCTGCTGCAAACGTCGAACTGTTCGTGCAAATGGTTGTTGTCTTGCAAACGTCCCCATCTGTTAACTCAGGTATCGAGATGTGGCTGCACGATCCGTTACAGCCATGCTTATAAGATGCCTGTCATCTGGACTGCTAGTGATACGAGGCCGTTGGGATCTCTGACAGCGTTCCGTATTACCCTCCTGAACCTACCGATTCCATATTCTGCTAACAGTCATTGGATCTCGACCAACGCGAGCAGCAATGTCGCGATACGATAAACCGCAATCGCGATAAGCTACAAGCCGACCCTTATCAAAGTCGGGAACGTGATGGTACGCATTTCTCCTCCTTACACGAGGCATCACAACGACGTTCCACTAGGCAACGCCGGTGAACTGCTGTTTGTGTATGAGAAATTGGTTGGAAACTTTCCTCATGTCAGCACGTTGTAGGTGTCGCCACCGGCGCCAACCTTGTGTGAATGCTCTGAGAAGCTAATCATTTGCATTTCATAGTTTCTTCTTCGGGACGGTTAAATTTCGCGTCTGTAGCACTTCAGCTTCGTGGTGTAGCAATTTTAATGGCCAGTGTAATAATATAAATGATGAATCATTAGATACGAAATATGTTTGAAATTGCTCCAGAGTCATGAATTATCCTACTGTGTCGCCACCTTTTCACTCTCACCCCTATGGGAGATGAAGTGGTTCTTAGCTTACAGTGAGATTCTTTCGAGGTAGAGAGCGAAATCGAACTAGCGGCTTTTGGAGGAGATGTGGAACGCACGTCTGTACATGCAGCAGATACACACATATATACAAAAATATACAGGATGTCCCAGAAGCAATAGTCAAAATTCATGGTTATGACAGAAACGACCATTCGAGGCAGAAAAACGCATACCTTAACAGCTATGATCATTTCATGATCTTCGATACTGTGACAGAAATCTCTTCTACTACAAGCTCTTTGATTTCCATATTTTGTGGGGAAGTAGCGTGGTCCAAATAAGAAAGAATTATCCACCAAATATGGGCTCTAAAACGCATACCTCAAGATCTATGAGCACTTGTTCCGTAGAAGGGATTTGTTTCTACTGCCACATCTTAAGATATGGTAAGCAAAGAGCTTGCATTGGAAGAGATGTGTTTCGCAGTACCAAAGCTCTGAAGATATGCAAATTTATAGCCCATGTCTCCTAGGCTTTTTGCTTTGAATGATGGCCCCTCTCGTATCCCTGAGTATCGAGCAGTCTTCCAGGTACACCCTATGTATGGAACGTGATAGTAATGTATATTTATGAAGGGTGACTAAATCTTAAGACGAATCAATACATGAAAGAAGTTCAATAGCTACAAGATACCAGAAAACTGGCAAGAATTTCTCAAAACACAGGAGCAGACAAGTAAAATTATCCGTAAAGAGAAACTAAACTACGACAAATAGAAAGTAAAAAGAGATAGACACAGACTTCACAAGGAACAACACGGGGACTTTCTACAGGACGTTCAGAGAAAACATGATGAAATATCAAGCACCGTACCTCTGCTTTAGGAGACTGGACGGCACACTAGAGACCAATACCAAGAACAACTGTAACCTCCTAGCGAAATATTTCGAGAAACTCGTAAACGCAGAATCACCAACAGATAAACTGGACACAGAGGAACCTCCACCAGACCCAGATAGCGAACCGCCATTGATAGAAGAATTACAAGAAATCATCAAGAACCTCAAGAACAATAGAGAACCAGGAGAGGATGGAGTCATTGCGGAATGCTGGAAGCTACAAGACCTGAATCTCACAAAACACATACACAACCTCCACCAGACCCAGATAGCGAACCGCCATTGATAGAAGAATTACAAGAAATCATCAAGAACTTCAAGAACAATAGAGAACCAGGAGAGGATGGAGTCATTGCGGAATGCTGGAAGCTACAAGACCTGAATCTCACAAAACGCATACACAAAATCATGAAACAGATATGGGAAACAGAAGAGATACCGAAAGAATGGCGAATAGCACTGATACACCCTCCTACACGAGAAGGGGGATCAGTCGAACCCAAACAACTATAGAGGCATCTGACTGTTACCTGTCACATTTAAGATGCTTTGGAAAGCACTGCTGAATAGATTAGCGAAGCAAACACACCACCTAATTGGCGAATACCAGGCTGGGTTTCGTAAACATATGTCGTGCGTTGAACAGATATGGAACCTTAAGATAATACTGCAACACAAACAGAATATAACTATCACCTTCGTCGACTTCAAGAAGGCGTACGTCTCAGTAGACAGAGAAACCCTCTTTAAAATCCTGAAAGAATACAGAGCACATTGGAAGGAGCTAACCATAATTGAGCAAACACTAACAAACACGACATCTAAAGTGAAGTTCTGTAGAGAGCTCTCAGAACAATTCGAAATCAGAATAGGAGTCAGACAGGACGACGGCTTTTCGCCATTGCTGTTCAACGTAGCACTGGACAAAATAGTGAAGGAATGGGAAAAAGACACAGAAAGGAGTCCTTAGGAAAAGTAAGAGTCAAGTGCCTAGCGTTCGCAGACGATTTAGTCATCGTAACGGTGCGAGAAACAGAAACAATAAGAGCCATAGAGGAACTACACAAGATCGCAGCCAAGATCACACTACAGATATCAAACGTGAAAATGCAGTTCATGAGCACCCAAAAACACCCATCATTACACACAAAATATGGGACAATATACAGAAAATTTGAAGTACCTAGAAGAAACAATAAAGATTACAAGAAGAAATAAGGTATCTAATGAAGAGAGAAGAGCGAAACTAGAGAATGCCTACAAACTGACTTGGAATCACTACAATAAGGAAGCTATCTCACGAAAGGGCAAGCTACGACATTACGAGACAGTGGTGCTACCAGAAGCACTATACGCAGCCGAGACCACAGTAGTACAAGGACAGACACGAATCAAACAGATAGAGAAGACGGAACGAAAAATACTCAGGAAAATATTCGGGGCGACGCAAAAAATTCGGGGTATCGATAAAGAGGCCAGCTGAAGAACTATACGAACACACAGAGAAAATAACAGACCAAATCAGGAGACGAAGACTACAGTTTTACGGACACCTCAGCAGAATGGCACCACACAGGATAACGAGATAGAACTTGCACTGGGTTAGCTCAAGGAAAAACAACAAATGGATGAATGAAGTAAGAAATGACACAAAACAACTCAACATCGCACAGGAAACAATACAAAACAAAACACTCCTTAGGATCCTGATCGCAAGAAACAAACTACAAGAGACACCACACAACAAACGAACACAATGGACCGAACAGAGACGACAAGAACACAGCCAGAGGATAAAGGAACACTGGGCGAACAGGAAAAAAGAGGAGCCGAAGAGAAAACAGGACCTAAAGTGGACCGAAGAACGGAAGCAGAAACACAGCACACGAATCAGGGAAGTTTGGGTAGAACGTAAAGAGAAAACAACAGGGAAATGAGGAAATGGACATAAAGTTTAGCCTAAACGTTTAGACTAGAATTCATGTCCATTTCCCTATTTCCTATTCCCTATACATATATAGAGTTGGTTTCATTTTAAAATTACTAAGTATTGTGTCTACTAGGATACTGCAAAGTAATGTTAGATCATTATTGAAACTGTCTATATTGTGATTTCTTAGTGTAATATTTTTGTATTGAGGATTTTGCTATGAGAATTTTCGAGAAGTTTAGAAGTTTTGACCGTAAACTTAAAGGAAGTTGTGAATATGATAAATATGCTCGACTTTTGTACTATCTATATTACCATATTCTTTGTAAGCCTGTACTTGAGACCACAGACATTGGTCAGAGAGGTTATTTCTTTTGAAGAGACTAACAGTAGTGTGTGCTGGACAGTCTGGCAAAGTACTTGTTTTGAAAAGGATGGAAACTAGCCTGCCATATAGTGGGGCAGCATTATTTACGAAGGATTTGGTAATAATATCTTTTGAGAAAAATTTTGTGTAAATGAGATGATATGAATGCAAGAATGAGAAAAGCCAATTTTAAGAAAATCCAGTCCGTTTAATATTTTTAACTGTGTAGTTTCTCATTCTTAGAACATTGTGTGTGGTTGAAGTTTGCTGTAAAAATCTTGTAATGCATGATATTGTTTAGTCTTATAGTTGAAACAAGTTTCATGGAAAGTAATTGTACACAGGATAGTTATTAAGAAATATTTTGCTTGTTCGTCTAAGTACGAAACTTTCTGAAGAGGTGTATTATCATGGCTTAATGAGCCATAAATAAACTTGGGATCTTGGTTCTCTTTGATCAGCCATTAAGATTAGTTCCCTTTTTCATTTACTTTCATGACCGTGGTTTTGCATACTCGCGTTGCACATCGATAGTTGTTTACTGAGAAGCGTTTTTGTAAAAATTTTTGAGGTACCGTCTTTCATTGCACATTGTAAGTACGGCAAACTAAATTTGGTTTTGGACAGTTATATCAATATTCCTACTAGTTACAGGTTGCAGAGTAGACGAGTGTTCCGTGCACAAGATATGCCAATAAATTTAATTACCATCATAGTTCACGTCCATTCTAAGACACAGTGATTGTCAGAGTGTTATTTGTGAATATATTAGTATCAGTTCTGGCGCTTAATACCAGTAGAAGATTTCACTGAAGTGGTATGTTGTGAATTTACTGTTTTCTCATAAAATCAGATGCGTCAAATTTATCTTCATTTGCTCTTTAATTACAGTAACACCTCTGGTACAGTGATTGTTTGCAAGGCTAAAGATAAAGGTTAGCAATATTCGGGGCCAAGATTTCAATCAGAGTCATTTGTTTTCGTGTCAGATAGCACGTATAAATTTCATTGAAAATTGATTGCTTTCTCGTCGGCTAGTCTGAATTTCGCGTCGTGTAGCACACAATTCCATTCAAAATAAAATTTTTTACACAGTTCTGTTGCCTTACACTGAAGTTCACACTTTTCGACATCGCAATAAGTTTTATACATTTCTCAGATACCAACCAGACACTTACAAACACGAGTTTAAATGAATATGAACACGTTTTAGTATTTGTTCGAAACTGTTGGCAGCATAAGCTCAAGCCAAATAGTAACAAAAGACGCTACTTCCCTGTTGTACGTTATTAGTTGTCAGCATATGCTTCATTTGTAAATGCTGAGTATTATGTGACCCGTTCTCGTGTGCCCCCTAAAAAGATAAATGATTTGAAATAGAAATATTACTTAGAAGCGTGCATGGTCTCTGCATATGTAATATTACCCAATTCTAGAAGTTGTAGGCGGTACTTAGTTCCGGGTCTTTTTTCTGAGGATTTTGTTATAAAGTTGAAAGGTATACAGGGTGAAGCGAAATTCGAGCACTCGGGCTTCGCGGCGCGACTATTCACATGCCAGCGATAAAAAAAGGCTGTCATAAAATTTCGTCCAGCGAGTGCATCCGGAAGAGAAAGCAGTTAAAGCGGGGCAATCTGGCAACACTGTAACCACATGTATGGTAACTACCTTCGTCAGCACATGTTAATTGTGCTCCACAGTTGGTGCATAGGGTAGAGTTTTGGGTTAGGCCATTAAAATTGCAACACCAAGAAGAAATGCAGATGATAAACAGGTATTCATTGGACAAATATACACTCCTGGAAATGGAAAAAAGAACACATTGACACCGGTGTGTCAGACCCACCATACTTGCTCCGGACACTGCGAGAGGGCTGTACAAGCAATGATCACACGCACGGCACAGCGGACACACCAGGAACCGCGGTGTTGGCCGTCGAATGGCGCTAGCTGCGCAGCATTTGTGCACCGCCGCCGTCAGTGTCAGCCAGTTTGCCGTGGCATACGGAGCTCCATCGCAGTCTTTAACACTGGTAGCATGCCGCGACAGCGTGGACGTGAACCGTATGTGCAGTTGACGGACTTTGAGCGAGGGCGTATAGTGGGCATGCGGGAGGCTGGGTGGACGTACCGCCGAATTGCTCAACACGTGGGGCGTGAGGTCACCACAGTACATCGATGTTGTCGCCAGTGGTCGGCGGAAGGTGCACGTGCCCGTCGACCTGGGACCGGACCGCAGCGACGCACGGATGCACGCCAAGACCGTAGGATCCTACGCAGTGCCGTAGGGGACCGCACCGCCACTTCCCAGCAAATTAGGGACACTGTTGCTCCTGGGGTATCGGCGACGACCATTCGCAACCGTCTCCATGAAGCTGGGCTACGGTCCCGCACACCGTTAAGCCGTCTTCCGCTCACGCCCCAACATCGTGCAGCCCGCCTCCAGTGGTGTCGCGACAGGCGTGAATGGAGGGACGAATGGAGACGTGTCGTCTTCAGCGATGAGAGTCGCTTCTGCCTTGGTGCCAATGATGGTCGTATGCGTGTTTGGCGCCGTGCAGGTGAGCGCCACAATCAGGACTGCATACGACCGAGGCACACAGGGCCAACACCCGGCATCATGATGTGGGGAGCGGTCTCCTACACTGGCCGTACACCACTGGTGATCGTCGAGGGGACACTGAATAGTGCACGGTAGTTCCAAACCGTCATCGAACCCATCGTTCTACCATTCCTAGACCGGCAAGGGAACTTGCTGTTCCAACAGGACAATGCACGTCCGCATTTATCCCGTGCCACCCAACGTGCTCTAGAAGGTGTAAGTCAACTACCCTGGCCAGCAAGATCTCCGGATCTGTCCCCCATTGAGCATGTTTGGGACTGGATGAAGCGTCGTCTCACGCGGTCTGCACGTCCAGCACGAACGCTGGTCCAACTGAGGCGCCAGGTGGAAATGGAATGGCAAGCCGTTCCACAGGACTACATCCAGCATCTCTACGATCGTCTCCATGGGAGAATAGCAGCCTGCATTGCTGCGAAAGGTGGATATACACTGTACTAGTGCCGACATTGTGCATGCTCTGTTGCCTGTGTCTATGTGCCTGTGGTTCTGTCAGTGTGATCATGTGATGTATCTGACCCCAGGAATGTGTCAATAAAGTTTCCCCTTCCTGGGACAATGAATTCACGGTGTTCTTATTTCAATTTCCAGGAGTGTATTATACTAGAACTGACATGTGATTACATATTCACGCAATTTGGGTGCATAGACCCTGAGAAATCAGTAATCAGAACAACCACCTCTGGCCGAAATAACGGCCTTGATACGCCTGGGCATTCAGTCAAACATAGCTTGGATGGTGTGTACAGGTACAGCTGCACATGCAGCTTCAACACGATACCACAGTCCACCAAGAGTAGTGACTGTCGTATTGTGACGAGCCAGTTGCTCGGCCACCATTGACCAGGCATTTTCAATTGGTGAGAGATCTGGAGAATGTGCTGGCCAGGGCAGCAGTCGAACATTTTATGTATCCAGAAAGGCCCGTACAGGACCTGCAACATGCGGTCGTGCATTATCCTGCTGAAATGTAGGGTTTCGC
The DNA here is from genome assembly GCF_021461395.2 of Schistocerca americana. NCBI lineage: Eukaryota > Metazoa > Arthropoda > Insecta > Orthoptera > Acrididae > Schistocerca > Schistocerca americana. The sequence goes on from NC_060127.1 coordinate 84,758,983, forward strand.
AGGGACCGAATGAAGGGTAGAGCCACGGGTCGTGACACATCTGGAATGTAACGTCCGCTGTTCAAAGTGCCGTCAATGCGAACGAGAGGTGACCGAGACGTGTAACCAGTGGCACCCCATACCATCACGCTGGGTGATACGCCAGTATGGCGATGACAAATACACGCTTCCAATGTGCGTCCAATGTCGCAAAACACGGATGCGACCATCATGGTGCCGAAGAAAATGACGTTTTGCCATTCGTGCACCCAGGTTCGTCGTTGAGTACACCATCGCAGGCGCTCCTGTCTGTGATGCAGCGTCAAGGGTAACAGCAGCCATGGTGTCCCAGCTGATGGTCCATGATGCCGCAAACGTCGTCGAACTGTTCGTGCAGATGGTTGTTGTCTTGCAAACCTCCCCATCTCTTGACTCAGGGATCGGGACGTGGCTGCACGATCCGTTACAGCCATGCGGATAAGATGCCTGTCATCTCAACTGTTAGTGATACTAGGCCATTGGGATCCAGCACGGCGTTCCGTATTACCCTCCTGAACTCACCGATTCCATATTCTGCTAACAGTCATTGGATCTCGACCAACGCTAGCAGCAATGTCGCGATACGATAAACCGCAATCGCGATAGGCTACAATCCGACCTTTATCAAAGTCGGAAACGTGATGGTACGCATTTCTCCTCCTTACACGAGGCATCACAACAACGTTTCACCAGGCAACGCCGGTCAACTGCTGTTTGTGTATGAGAAATCGGTTGGAAACTTTCCTCATGTCAGCACGTTGTAGGTGTCGCCACCGGCGCCAACCTTGTTTGAATGCTCTGAAAAGCTAATCATTTGCATTTCACAGCATCTTCTTCCTGTCGGTTAAACTCCGCATCTGCAGCACGTCACCATCGTGGTGTAGCAGTTTTAATGGCCAGTAGTGTAAATGACAGCTCCGCCAATACACTGTTCTTTTATTTGTTGAGTAAGCTATACTACCGCCATCTGTACATGTCGATGTCGCTATCCCGTGACTTTTGTTACCCCAGTCTGTAGCAGATTACTTAGACGCGGAACAGCGATTTTTTTGGTTTGAGATCGAATTCAACATATATACCTCCCAGTTTGTAAAGAATTTTGTCACACATGCACTCTGACCAGGTAAACACGTGAAGTGTCATGCGTCTCGTTTTTGAATGTTTTTTCTCTTTTCTGCTAAAACAAACTTGTAAGGAGTCCATCCATACCAGTTTGTTTTAGCAGAAGAGAGAGAGAAAAGATGAACAGTATTTTGGAACTGTTCGAAAGAGAATTTTGTGATCAACATTCTTCGTACGTAAATTACACTTCTCGAGCTAATATCGGTGCTTCTCCGTGGTTTACCTGTACGATAAAATATCTCCGTTTAACGTTTGCTAGTGTTCGTCTTGTACCCTCTTTTCAAGAAGCTAGCATTCCGTTCAACTGCACTTCGAAGTCATTTGTCGTTTCTGACAGGATTACAATGTGTGGGTAAACCTGACAATTTTAGTATATCCATTATAGATAAGAACTGCGACTGTGATTTAAATTGACAGTTTATGTCTGCAGTGGCTCGAAAATATGTTCATGTTTGAATAAATCGTAAAAAAGCGATTGGTTGCATATTTATTAGCAGATAAATCGCCTAACAGTTTTAATCTCTTCTTATTGAACTTCCCTTTCCAAATTTGTGCTTGTTCCTTCTTCTGTATGTGTCACTGAGCGAGGTGTGAAGGAAACCAACGATGATTTTGGATGGGGAATGAAAGTACACAGAAAATAAATGAAAAATTTGATATTTCCCTGTGTTATGGCGTCAGACACAGTCACAAACTTGGAAGAGCATTTAAACGGCATGGACAGTGCAGTAAAAAGGGGTTATAAGATGAACATGAACCAAACGAAAACAAGGCTAATGGAATGACGTCAGGTAAGACAAAGTAGTCGAATTAAATCAGGTGATGCTGAGAGATTATGGAATGAGAAACGAAAAGCAGAAGACAAGATTTGCTATGTGCCGCGCAAAATAACTGACTGTAGCGGGAGTATAGATGACATAAAATGGAGCCTTTCCGAAAAAGAGATATTTGTTAACATCGAATATAAGTGTTAGTAAGTCTTTTCAGAAAGTGTTTGTCTGGAGTGCAGCCTTGTACAAAAGAGAAACGTGGTCTGTAAGAAGTTTAGACAAAAAGAGAAAAAAACTTTTTAAATGTAGTGATGTAGAAGAATGCTAAAGGTTATGTGGAATAGAAATAGGGAGTAAAGATGTACAGGGTGCCCCTAACCATGGATTTTATGCAACCCACACTGTCGTCAAGTACCACATTCAAGATATTCATATTCTCTCGCTCACTACATCAGACTATTAGTCCTACAGAAAAAGTTTTCGCTAGAGATCGTATTTTTCCAATTAGTCAAGAAAAACGTACAAAACTTACCTTCCAACGAAAACTGTGCCCTCCAGCAATAATTTATGGCAGTATAAAATTCAACTACATTGAATTTCCTACAGAATGGCCTGTTCCTTTTATAGGACTAATAGTTTGCATAGTTTGCACACAGTAAATGAGAGAATGTGAAAGTCTCACACACGGCTTTTGAAGGCTTTGCGGGTTGCATTAAACGTACCAGTAGGGGTAGCTATATCACTCTCTGTATGGCGGAACTTGGAAATCTGCATCAAAACTTTCTTCGGACAACTGCAACTCTAATATATCCGAATTTAATTGGATGAGTGCAAATTCCTTCACACCATCTGTATCCGATATAGAAGTATGAAAATTTGTGTGTGGCTAGAATAGTCATACCTCACTATTTAGTAGTAAATCTATATTGAATACATGTGGTGTCAAGGAATTTGCAATCAGCGAATCAATGTCCAAGTATTTCATACAGCTTTGGGTAGACAGCAGTGCCCGTTGTTTCAGATATGCATGTAAATCTAATATATCCTTTATTTTTCATTTCCAGTTACACAATTTTTGAATTTATCACTGGTTTCTATCTTCGTTGACCACCTTTCTATCTATGTATTTGCGTCATCAATCCGTCGTCTCTGTGTCAGAACCCGCAACAGACAACTTCACAGATCTGAAAATGATGCAGGGAGATCGAAACTTATCATGTATTTTTCATAAATGTGAATCTGACACTGAAAAATAAACGATATATTAAAAATGTTTTAAATATCAATATAGTTGTTGTTCTTCCGCAACGAATATGTCGGCTACAGTGAAAAACAACAACAACAGTAGGATATACGGAAGGGTTCCTTGTGATATGCCGGTAAATTGTGTTCTCTCGTGTTTCCCATTATTTAGGTGCTACGTAGAACTATAGAAAATATGAACGTCATAAGAACCAGTAAAGACACACGTCTCCTCCCTATCCAAGAAAATTTCCACATACACATACCATTAACACTAAATTAACAGTGGCTCAATGCTCCAAACTAGTGTGATGGAGAGTGAATTGGAGGAAAAGGCGAGAAGCAAGGAGTGAATTGGGGGAAAACGTGAGGAGCAAGGAGTGAAAAAATCACATGGAAAAGAAAAGAGCCTTCACCATCCTTCACCCTCTTACATCTAAGCACCCATCCCCCAACCTCCCCCCCCCCCCCCCCCCCCCAGCCACTTCTTGCTCCTCCCGTCTTCCCCCATCTCACTCACTGCTTCTCACATTTTCCTCATTCTCCATCACACTACTATGGACATACGTCCACTCATCTACTCCCTCCTCCACCTACACTCCTGGAAATGGAAAAAAGAACACATTGACACCGGTGTGTCAGACCCACCATATTTGCTCCGGACACTGCGAGAGGGCTGTACAAGCAATGATCACACGCACGGCACAGCGGACACACCAGGAACCGCGGTGTTGGCCGTCGAATGGCGCTAGCTGCGCAGCATTTGTGCACCGCCGCCGTCAGTGTCAGCCAGTTTGCCGTGGCATACGGAGCTCCATCGCAGTCTTTAACACTGGTAGCATGCCGCGACAGCGTGGACGTGAACCGTATGTGCAGTTGACGGACTTTGAGCGAGGGCGTATAGTGGGCATGCGGGAGGCCGGGTGGACGTACCGCCGAATTGCTCAACACGTGGGGCGTGAGGTCTCCACAGTACATCGATGTTGTCGCCAGTGGTCGGCGGAAGGTGCACGTGCCCGTCGACCTGGGACCGGACCGCAGCGACGCACGGATGCACGCCAAGACCGTAGGATCCTACGCAGTGCCGTAGGGGACTGCACCGCCACTTCCCAGCAAATTAGGGACACTGTTGCCCATGGGGTATCGGCGAGGACCATTCGCAACCGTCTCCATGAAGCTGGGCTACGGTCCCGCACACCGTTAGGCCGTCTTCCGCTCACGCCCCAACATCGTGCAGCCCGCCTCCAGTGGTGTCGCGACAGGCGTGAATGGAGGGACGAATGGAGACGTGTCGTCTTCAGCGATGAGAGTCGCTTCTGCCTTGGTGCCAATGATGGTCGTATGCGTGTTTGGCGCCGTGCAGGTGAGCGCCACAATCAGTATTGCATACGACCGAGGCACACAGGGCCAACACCCGGCATCATGGTGTGGGGAGCGATCTCCTACACTGGCCGTACACCACTGGTGATCGTCGAGGGGACACTGAACAGTGCACGGTACATCCAAACCGTCATCGAACCCATCGTTCTACCATTCCTAGACCGGCAAGGGAACTTGCTGTTCCAACAGGACAATGCACGTCCGCATGTATCCCGTGCCACCCAACGTGCTCTAGAAGGTGTAAGTCAACTACCCTGGCCAGCAAGATCTCCGGATCTGTCCCCCATTGAGCATGTTTGGGACTGGATGAAGCGTCGTCTCACGCGGTCTGCACGTCCAGGACGAACGCTGGTCCAACTGAGGCGCCAGGTGGAAATGGCTTGGCAAGCCGTTCCACAGGACTACATCCAGCATCTCTACGATCGTCTCCATGGGAGAATATCAGCCTGCATTGCTGCGAAAGGTGGATATACACTGTACTAGTGCCGACATTGTGCATGCTCTGTTGCGTGTGTCTATGTGCCTGTGGTTCTGTCAGTGTGATCATGTGATGTATCTGACCCCAGGAATGTGTCAGTAAAGTTTCCCCTTCCTGGGACAATGAATTCACGGTGTTCTTATTTCAATTTCCAGGAGTGTATTTAAAAAAAGTGTCAACTCCATAACTATTTATCCATTACAATAAAGTAAAAGAAACTATAGGTGAAAGACAAGCTAGAGACAGTGTTATGTTGGCAACACTACAAAACACAATACACACTTACAAGTACAAAAATAAACAGTAAAAGTTTACGAAAAACTGTGCTGTGTAAAACGTAAGAAATGCATAGTTCTACAGTGCAACGGAAAATCAGACTAAACATTTCAGTGTCTAACGAAGAAATGCACCAAAGACGTGCTAACAAGCGGAATTTCGTGATGCAGGCGAGAAACCAAGCAGAAATGACTATAAGAAGAAAGAAACAAATTATTAATGAACTGTTTTCCGATCTTTTTCCCCCAACTCTTAAAAATAAATAAAGCTGTAAATATCTTTAAGTACAGACCACTGATGACGTTTTACCTCAATAAAGCGAAAGGCGTCTGGTGAAGAAAACACACCTTTCCTTGTAGTTGTAACGACGGAACAAAAATACCCTGAGGAACTGACTACAACTACATCGTTATTCTGCAATTCACACTTAAGTGGCAGAGGGTTCATCGAACCATTTTCGTACTCCTTCTCTACCATTCCACTCTAATGGTATGTGGGAAAAAGGAACACCTAAATCTCTCCGTTCGAGCTCTGATTTATCTTATTTTATTATGATGATCAATTCTCTCTACGTAGGTTGGTGTCAACAAAATATTTTCGCATTCAGAAGAGAAAGTTGGCGATTGAAATTTCATAAATAGATCTCGCCGCAAAGAAAACCGCCTTTGTTTCAGTGACTGCCACCCCAACTCGCGTATCATATCAGTGACACTCTCAACCCTATTGCGTGATAATACGAAATGAGATGCCCTTCTTTGCACCGTAAAGCGACTACGGACAAAGTGGTCACACAAATGAATAATTTACAGAAAATGAGCTACAACATGAAAACAAAGCGGTTTCCGACCCGAGTCTGTTTTACGTGGAAGTTGGCCTGAAACTGTGGTTGTACTTTTTTGTGTCCTGTTTATCGCAAGAATCATTTCCCGTTCAGACGATGGTAGAAACGCAAGAACTGTTGTTTCTAAATGAGAGCGTACACCCTTTGTAGACAGAATAAGCAGCACGCCAGAAAACACAGGTCACGTACTCACGGTATCAGATGGGGTAGTCTGTCCGGGTCCTCATGTGAGTCGCCTTCTTGCCACGGAGTCCACCGTCACACAGGCGGTCCCTTGTCCTGCTATCGCTTTTTGCAAACCCCCACCTCTCCAGCTGTGTCCACCAACCGCATTGCTGCCGAGCCTACCGTAAGCAGCTGTGATTTCGCAACGTCCTCCAGCAGAAACAGATAACCGGCGCTCCCGGAAGTTCCTGAAGCTGCTGTGTGGGACTGTGCATTGGCTTTATATGCCCGTATGTCTCTGGAGCAAGTGTGACGTGCTCGAACATGAGACAAAATGTGTGAATTCCTAAGGGGCCAAGCTGCTCAGGTCATTGGTTCCTAGACTTACACGCTACTTAAACTAACTTACACTAACCTATGCTGAGGACAACACACACACACCCATGCCCAAGGGAAGGACTGGAACCTTCGGCGGGAGGGGCCGCGCAATCCGTGACGTGGCGCCTCCAACCGGTCGGCGAGCCTGAGACGCGGATACCTTGAAGAAATAGTCGTTCACAGGTTGTGTGGGGATTAGAATAACCAGCAAACCCCTGACTCGTAAAGAAACAAACTTCCATGTATGCATGAGCTTCAGACGTCTGATAACAATATAAATGACATAATGCTTTAAATATTTGACGCTAAGCAAGAAAGCGGCAAAAATTTAGAACACGTTACAAATTATGTTTCAAGTTTGTTGACCCTAAATAACGAAAAGTGTGAGGTCATCCACATGAGTGCTAAAATCTGTTAAACTTCGAATACACAATAAATCAATGAAATCTAAAAGACGATGATGTTGTTGTTGTGGTCTACAGTCCAGAGACGGGTCTGATGCAGCTCTCCATGCTACTCTATCCTGTGCAAGCTTCTTCATCTCCCAGTACCTACTGCAACCTACATCCTTCTGAATCTGTTTAGTGTATTCATCTCTTGGTCTCCCTCTACAATTTTTACCCTCCACGCTGGTCTCCAATACTAAATTGGTGAGCCGGCCGGTGTGGCCGTGCGGTTCTAGGCGTTTCAGTCTGGAACCGCGTGACCGCTCCGGTCGCAGGTTCGAATCCTGCCTCGGGCATGGATGTGTGTGATGTCCTTAGATTACATGGGTTTAAGTAGTTGTAAGTTCTAGGGGACTGATGACCACAGATATTAAGTCCCATAGTGCTCAGAGCCATTTGATTTGAACTAAATTGGTGATCCTTTGATGCCTCAGAATATGCCCTACCAACTGATCCCTTCTTCTAGTGAAGTTGTGCCACAAATTTCGCTTCTCTCCAATCCTATTCAATACCTCCTCATTAGTTTTGTGATCTACTCATCTAATCTTCAACATTCTTCTGTAGCACCACATTTCGAAAGCTTCTATTCTCTTCTTGTCTAAACTAGTATTCGTCCACGTTTCACTTCCATACATGGCTACACTCCATACAAATACTTTCAGAAACGACTTCCTGACACTTAAATCTGTACTCAATGTGATGACTAAAAGCCGTATATTCAACTAAATACTAGGAATTACAATTACGAACGACATGAATTGCAAAGAACACACAGAAAATGTTGTGTGGGGAAGCAAGCCAAAGAATGCGATCTGTTGCTAGAACGGTTAGAAGATACAACAGATCTGCTAAGGAGACTACCTCCACTACGATTGGCCGTCCTCTTTTTGAGTACTGCTGCACAATCTAGGATCCTTAACAGGTAGGATTAACGGAGTACAACGTGAAAATTCAACGAAGAGCGATACGTGCGGTATTATCGGGAAACAGGGGAGGGAGTGTCACGGATATGACACAGGACATGGAGTGGACAGCAGCAAAAGAAATGCGTTTTTTGTTGCGGCTGATCTTCTCACGAAATTTCAATCATCAACTTTCTTCTCCGAATTCGAAAATATTTTGTTTGCGCCGACCTTCGTAGGAAGACACAATCATCATAATACAATAAGGGAAATCAGAACTCGCACGGACATGTACAGGTGTTTGTTTTTCCGTGCACTGTTCGAGAGTGGAAAAATAGAGAATTATTGTGAAGGTGGTTCGATGAACCCTCTGCCCGGCACTTTTGATTTGCAGAGTATGCACGTAACTGCAGATGTAGATGAATTCGCTAAGTGGCCTCATTATGGAACACTGTGTGAATACAGGCTGGGTAATTTGCGCATCATTTTAAGCGGACACTAGTTTCTCGCGCCTCTGATTGTGTTCTTGTTGTTGTGGTCTTCAGTCCTGAGACTGGTTTGATGCAGCTCTCCGTGCTACTCTATCCTGTGCAAGCTTCTTCATCTCCCAGTACCTACTGCAACCTACATCCTTCTGAATCTGCTTAGCGCAATCATCTCTTGGTCTCCCTCTACAATTTTTACCCTCCACGCTGCCCTTCAATACTAAATTGGTGATCCCTTGATGCCTCAGAGCATGTCCTACCAACCAATCCCTTCTTCTACTCAAGGTGTGCCACAAATTTCTCTTCTCCCTAATTCTGTTCAATACCTCCTCATTAGTTATGTGATCTACCCATCTGAACTTCAGCATTCTTCTGTAGCACCACATTTCGAAAGCTTCTATTCTCTTCTTGTCTAAACTATTTATTGTCCACGTTTCACTTCCATACATGGCTACACTCCATACAAATACTTTCAGAAATGACTTCCTGACACTTAAATCTATACTCGATGTTAACAAATTTCTCTTCTTCAGAAATGCTTTCCTTGCCATTGCCAGTCTACACTTTATATCCTCTCTACTTCGACCATCATCAGTTGTTTTGCTCCCCAAATAGCAAAACTCATTTACTACTTTAAGCGTCTCATTTCCTAATCTAATTCCCGCAGCAATACCCGATTTAATTCGACTACATTCCATTATCCTCGTTTTGCTATTGTTGATGTCCATCTTATACCCTCCTTTCAAGACACTGTCCATTCCGTTCAACTGCTCATCCAAGTCCTTTGCTGTCTCTGACAGTATTACAATGTCATCGGCGAACCTCAAAATTTTTATTTCTTCTCCATGGATTTTAATTCCTACTCCGAATTTTTCTTTTGTTTCCTTTACTACTTGCTCAGTATACAGATTGAATAACATCGGGGATAGACTACAACCATGTCTCACTCCCTTCCCAACCACTGCTTCCCTTTCATGCCCCTCGACTCTTATAACTGCCATATGGTTTCTGTACAAGTTGTACATAGCCTTTCGCTCCCTGTATTTTACCCCTGCCACCTTCAGAATTTGAAACAGACTATTCCAATCAACATTGTCAAAAGCTTTCTCTAAGTTTACAAATGCTAGAAACATAAATTTGCCTCTCCTTAATCTATTCTCTAAGATAAGTCGCAGAGTCAGTATTGCCTCACGTGTTCCAAGATTTCTACGGAATCCAAACTGATCTTCCTCAAGGTCGACTTCTACCAGTTTTTCCATTCGTCTGTAAAGCATTCGTGTTAGTATTTTGCAGCCATGGCTTATTAAACTGATAGTTCGGTAATTTTCACATCTGTCAGCACCTGCTTTCTTTGGGATTGAAATTATTATATTCTTCTTGAAGGCTGAGTATATTTCGCCTGTATAATACATCTTGCTCACTAGATGGTAGAGTTTTGTCAGGGCTGGCTCTCCCAAGGCTATCAGTAGTTATAATGGAATGTTGTCTACTCCCGGGGGCCTTGTTTCGACATAGGTCTTTCAGTGCTCTGTCAAACTCTTCACGCAGTATCATATCTCCCATTTCATCTTCTTCTACCTTTTCTTCCATTTCCATAATATCGTCCTCAAAAACATCCCCTTGTACAGACCCTCTATATACTCCTTCCACCTTTCTGCCTTCCCTTCTTTGCTTAGAACTGGGTTTCCATCTGAGCTCTAGATATTCATGCAAGTGGTTCTTTTTATCTCCAAAGGTCTGTTTAATTTTCCTGTGGGCAGGATCTATCTTACCCCTGGCGATACGTGCTTCAACATCCTTACATTTGTCAGCTAGCCAACCCTGCTTAGCCATTTTGCACTTCCTGTCGATCTCATTTTTGAGACGTTTGTATTCCTTTTTGCCAGCGTCATTTACTGCATTTTGATATTTTCTCCTTGCATCAATTAAATTCAATATCTCTTCTGTAACCCAAGGATTTCTATTAGCCCTCGTCTTTTTACCTACTTGATCCTCTGCTGCTTCCACTATTCCATCTCTTAAAGCTACCCATTCTCCTTCTACCGTATTTCTTTTCCCCATTCTTGTCAATCGATCCCTAATGCTCTCGCTGAAACTCTCTACAATCTCTGGTTCTTTCTACTTATCCGGGTCTCATCTCCTTAAATTCCCACCTTTGTTCAGTTTCTTCAGTTTTTATCTACAGTTCATAAACAATATATTGTGGTCAGACTCCACATCTGCCCCTGGAAATGACTTACAATATAAAACCTATTTCCTAAATCTCTGCTTTACCATTATATAATCTGTCTGACACCTTCCAGTATCTCCAGGCTTTAAGTGTATATCCGTGTAAAATTAAGATAGCCGCCACGCCATATTAAGCTGCCCCTAACTGTCAATAATATTGCAGTATAATATTAATTTTTAAAAAAAATCTTTAATGTTGCCGCTGCCTGTATTTTCGGAGTAATAAATCATACGATTCACTCACTTCTGTTTCCGTACTCATCTGGCCTAACATCCCACAATGTGGTCAATGATTTATATATTTTGATGCACTTTAGTAATAATGTCGTTCCGTCCTGTTTTGAACCTAACTTCCTTGGCCTGCGTAGCACGCGAGAGACGCTGAAGAATATTGTCCGTACCGTAGACAGACGACATTTCCGGGCAGCGGAATATACACTGGTGGCAAAAGAATCGCAACACCAACTAAAATGGAGATGTGTGACGCAAACGGGCCGACCGGTGTGTTCGAGCGTGAGGCAATACTGACCCTACGACTTACATTAAAAAATATATTGAACAGGCAGTAAAGGAAACAAAAGAAGAATTCGGAGTAGGAATTGAAATCCATTGAGAAGAAATAAGAAATTTGAGGTTCGCCCAGGACATTGTAATTCTGTTAGAGACGGCAGAGGACCTGGAAGAGCAGTTGAACGGAATGGACAGTGTCTTGAAAGGAGGATATAAGGTGAACATCAGCAACAGCAAAACGAGGATAATGGAATGTAGTCGAATTAAATCGGGTGATGCTGAGAGTATTAAAGTAGGAAATGAGACACAAAGTTGTAAATGAGTTTTGCTATTTGGGGAGCAAAATAACTGATGATGGTAAGTAGAGAGGATATCAAATGTAGACTGGCAATGGCAAGGAAAGCATTTCTGAAGAAGTGAAATTTATTAACATCGAGTATAGGTTTAAGTGTAAGGAAGTCATTTCTGAAAGTATTTGTATGGAGTGTAGCCATGTATGGAAGTGAAACGTGGACGATAAATAGTTTAGACAAGAAGAGAATAGAAACTTTCAAAATGTGGTGCTACAGAAGAATGCTGAAGTTCAGATGGGTAGATCACATAACTAATGAGGAGGTATTGAACACAATTAGGGAGAAGAGAAATTTGTGGCACACCTTGAGTAGAAGAAGGGATTGGTTGGTAGGACATGCTCTGAGGCATCAAGGGATCACCAATTTAGTATTGGAGGGCAGCGTGGAGGGTAAAAATCGTAGAGGGAGACCAAGAGATGAATGCACTCAACAGATTCAGAAGGATGTAGGTTTCAGTAGGTACTGGGAGATGAAGAAGCTTGCACAGGATAGAGTAACATGGAGAGCTGCATCAAACCAGTCTCAGGACTCAAGACCACAACAACAACAGCAACAACAACAACAACATCTACTTAAATAATTGACGGCTCTGTGCGACAAATTAGCTTCAATCAAACCTCTTTTCTGAAAGATACTGAGGAATATATATACACTATTGGCCATTAAAATTGCTACACCACGAAGATGACGTGCTACAGACGCGAAATTTAACCGACAGGAAGAAGATGCTATGGTATGCAAATGATTAGATTTTCAGAGCATTCACACAAGTTTGGTGCCGGTGGCGACACCTACAACGTGTTGACATGAGGAAAGTTTCTAACCGATTTTTCATACGCAAACAGCAGTTGAACGGCGTTTCCTGGTGAAACGTTGTTGTGATGCCTCGTGTACGCAGGAGAAATGCGTACCATCACGTTTCCGACTTCGATAAAGGTCCGATTGTTGCCTATCCCGATTGTGGTTTATCGTCAATGACTGTTAGCAGAATATGGAATCGGTGGGTTCAGGAGTGTAATACGGAACGCCCTGTTGGATCCCAACGGCCTCGTATCACTAGCAGTCGAGATGACAGGCATCTTATCCGCATGGCTGTAGCGGATCGTGCAGCCACGTCTCGATCCCTGAGTCAAGAGATGCGGACGTTTACAAGACGACAACCATCTGCACGAACAGTTCGACGACGTTTGCAGCAGCATGGACTATAAGCTCGGATACCATGGCTGCGGTTACCCTTGACGCTGCATCACAGACAGGAGCGCCCGCGATGGTGTACTCAACGACAAACCTGGGTGCACGAATGGCAAAACGTCATTTTTTCGGATGAATCCAGGTTCTATTTACAGCATCATGATGGTCGCACCCGTGTTTGGCAACATCGAGGTGAACGCACATTGGGAGCGTGTATTCGTCATCGCCACACTGGCTATCACCAGGCGTTATGGTATGGGGTGCCATTGGTTACACGTCTCGGTCACCTCTTGTTCGCACTGCCGGCACTTTGAACAGTGGACGTTACATTTCAGATGTGTTACGACCCGTGGCTCTACCCTTCATTCGATTCCTGCGAAACCCTACATTTTAGCAGGATAATGCACGACTGCATGTTGCAGGTCCTGTACGGGCCTTTCTGGATACAGAAATTGTCCGACTGCCGCCCTGGCCAGCACATTCTCCAGATCTCTCACCAACTGAAAACGTCTGGTCAATGGTGGCCGAGTAACTGGCTCGTTACAATACGCCAGTCAGTACTCTTGATGAAATGTGACATCGTGTTGAAGCTGCATGGGCAGCTATACCTGTACACGCCATCCAAGCTCTGTTTGACTCAATGCCCAGGCGTATCAAGGCCGTTATTACGGCCGGAGGTTGTTGTTATGGGTACTGATTCCTCAGGATCTATGCACCCAAATTGCGTGAAAATGTAATCACATGTCAGTTCTAGTACAGTAATATATATGTGAGGGTAATACCAAAAGTAATGTCTCCTATTCTTTTAAAAGTACATAATCCTGTTTATTTCTACAGTGGTTTGCATCAGTTTACAGCTTGAACATTTAGCTATTTTTCCACATCATCACCCCTTCTGTCGATGCATTTTTATAGATGCTGTGACAGTTTTTGAATGCCCATGTCACACCAGCTCGTCGCCATGCTGGTCAGAAAGTTACGAACTTCTTCTTTCACCTCGTCGGCGAAGCTGAATCGTTGGGACCACAATTGACGCTGACGGGTACTCTGAATCTCTGAAAATCTCAAACGTGCAATTCAGGACCGGAGAAGAGGGATGTTGAGCAAGGGCGTACACATTATCGATGACAACGCTCGCTCACACATCGCTCGGCAAACCGTTGCACTCCTGCAAAAATTTCGGTGGAACATAATCACCCACCCACCCTATAGTCCTCACTTGCGCCCAGTGACTATCACCTGTCCCCTAGGGTAAAAGAACATTTGGCCAGAAAGCGATTCAGCTCCGACGGCGAGGTGAAAGAAGAGATTCATAACTTTCTGAACAGTATGGCGGCGAGCTGGTATGGCATGGGCATACAGAAATTGCCACAGCGTCTACAAAAATGCATCGACAGAAATGGTGATTATGTCAAAAAGTAGCCATATGTTCAAGCTGTAAACTGATGTAAACCATTGTAGAAATAAACAGGTCTATGTACTTATAAAAAATGGGAGACCTTACTTTTGGGATTACCCTCGTATTATATATATATATATATATATATCCAGATGAGAGAAATATTTTCAATTTATTGCCGATTATCGTACACAGCCGATTATCGCTACGCTGTTAATATCACTGCAGCAACGCGATCGTTTATTAAAAAAGGAAAGACATACAAAATAAATAGTGCACTGTGCTAAGTATTGTTTATTAACAAATCATTCCTCTCTGTAATTCAGTTTAAAAAATCCACACTGTTCCATCATTTATAGTTCAAACATCACCTTCTCTCCGTTCATAAATCGTTTGCAGAACCTCAGCAATCATAATCAGTTGGTATAACACGTTATTTACTCTATCTTTGTACACCTTTTTTCTAACTATTATTACTTGAATCGTCCATATCTTCAGTTTCATACATCCGATGTGCAGATGAACTGACGCCATTTACTGCTTCACTGACTGTCGTCTGATTTTACACTGAAATTAATCTCTCTAAGCATAGCACCCGTACAACAAAGAATAAACACGTACGACACTCACATATACACATATTTAAATATTTTAGGCAGCATAGATAATATAAACAGTTCGGGACACGAATTTTTTCTGGAGGAAAAGAAAACTTTTATTGATGTATTAATGCTCTTAGATGATTTTTTTAATGATTTTAGATGCATAATTTATACAAAATTATGCACCCATTTTCAAAACATACTTTGTTCACTTGGCTTTATTTTATGGACTAAAAGAACTAATTACGAAATGTTCTCTATTGTAATAAACATCAAAATGATCGTTCAGTAATTACCATGCAAAAATAGCAATAACAGTATTCAGCTATACAGTGGAATATATAGCGAACCAACCACATCGAGGTATTCTGATGGTCGCAAGCTGCTGCGCACGTACACATTGACTTGCTGATAATTTGATACTGATACATCCGCATGATGAAAATATTCAACATGTTTACCTCAGGTTTCCATTGGGAAAAAATATTTGTGTTGCAGCTAAGACACTGTAAAAGTTAATGTGCACAATTGAAGTCAGAGGGTCTGAAAGGGTGGATTAAACAAACCGAAAGATAAAAGGCCAGGAAAAATCTTTCACAATCGTATCACCGATGGAAAGTCTTGGTCAGCGCTTTCCGATGAGGCATTAATTAACAAGTGAAGAGTAGTGGCCGTAACAAACATCCCTGGGACTAACAGACATCATTTCTGCACGGGATAATGTGCTGTGGTCCTTCTACGAAGACCTCAGTGTAATCGCTGATGTGACTAGATATGCCACATGACCCCTTACGTTTGAGGAAATGTCGGTGTCGCACTGAATCGAAGCGTTTCGAAAATGTAAAAGCTCCGAGCGGTCGCTTCCATTCTAACAGAGCGCCTCTATAAAATTCATAGTTTTGTGCTGCACCTACAGTGAGGCAGACGGACAGTCCCATTTTATAACATCTTTGGCCGGTCGCTGTGGCCGTGCGGTTCTAGGCTCTTGAGTCTGGAACCGCGTGACAGCTACGGTCGCAGGTTCGGATCCTGCCTCGGGCATGGATGTGTGTGATGTCCTTAGGTTAGTTAGGTTTAAGTAGTTCTAAGCTCTAAGGAACTGATGACCACAGATGTTAAGTCCCATAGTGCTCAGAGCCATTTGAACCATTTAATATCTTTGTAAATATTTTCGTCGACTTTTGACTCTATTGTAGTCACATACTTTTGCAAGCCAGACCACGTATTACCTATGATCGATGTTAATTGCTGCTTTCTGTTTTGTGTTTCAGGTAAGTCCCGCCCTACAGTCGAGAGACGAACAGTTTACTGATATTATCGGTGAGTAGCTCAGCACCGTGTTTCTACTGCACGGTACAGTCCAAAACGTGTAGATCAGGGGTTCCCAACAAAATTTTCTCGAGGACCCCCCTCATCGAGCATGATTGGTACCTTGCCATATCACAGTAACAAGTACCTAGAAAAGCCAAATTAAGAGTCTTTTTATACGTTTTCTATTTTTGGTACTTAGAAAAAACATTGACATATTCACTATCGAAAAAATATTGAGCTTAAAACTTTTCCAATTTAGCCATCATTGTTTTTGTTAAATTTCTGATTATTGCTCAAAATCTTTGTCTTCAAATCTGTGTGTTTAGTATAACAAACTCCTTAAAAAAATAAAAATTGTGTATGAACTGAAAATGTCAGGTAAAAATTAAAACTGAGTGTATTGGTCTTTCAAGTGTACTACACTTGAGACTGCATTGAGAAGACGTGTGTGAAAAATAAGAAAACACTAATTCCATACAAAGTATTATTTATTTGAAAAAATACAGTTACTATAGAGTACTCCATCAGTATACAGTTAGTTTTTATTTTCAGTTCTTAATGAGATGAGTTCAATCTGACCTTTGAGTCCATTATTTCTGAAATATTAGGTTCCAAACTTGAAACTTTCACTCTGAAATCTGACCGCATGTCGAGCCGATTCCTATATTTGTTTTTCATGAAACACGTGGAAGAAAATGTTTGCTCACACCGATATGTGGCTGCACATGGAAGGATATTTTTCATTGCCTTATCTCCAAGTTTCTTGTAGTCCTTGCCTGCCGATACCCAGAAGTCTGTAATTTTATCACCGATGAAAATGTTTATGATCGTACCAAATCTGGACAGATCCACAAGTTGATCTTGCTCATCTTCAGTGAGGCCTTGAATTTTGTCTATTTCTTCACAGCTGAAGGGATTTCGAATCCATCTGTCGTCAGGGTCAGGTTCAGGGAAATACTCTCCAAATGTGCTGGATAGGCTGCGTAGATGCTCGGCTACATTGATCTTGATCTGGTCAGGCAAACTCTCCTGTGATGACTCCAAGAATTGTCTTAAAGTAGAAAAGTTAGTTAGGGACTCATTTTCTATCCTTGACGCCCAGATCTGACACTTTTTGACCATAGCAATAATCTTATCCTCGTCCACCCCCGGTAGCTGAGTGGTCAGCTGGGTCGGAGATTTTCTCCGCTCAGGGACTGGGTGTTGTGTTGTCCTAATCATCATCATTTCATCCCCATTGACGCGCAGGTCGCCGAAGTGGCGTCAAATAGAAAGACTTGCACCAGGCGAACGGTCTACCCGACGGGAGGCCCTAGCCACACGACATTTCATTTCATCTTATCCTCAAATTTGAAAATGTCTACACTTTTTCCTTGTAAACTCAAGTTTAACACATTCAAGTGTTCAAACACATCAGCTAAGAACGCAACTGAGCAAAGCCAAGAGAAGTTAGTGAGAAAATCCGCGTACTTTGTGTCAAGAAGGAAGACACGAACCTCGTCTCTAAGTTCAAAAAATCTTGACAAGATCCTACCTCGAGAAAACCATCTTACTTCCGTATGAATTAGAAGCTGCTCATGCTCACTGCTGAGCTCTTTACACTCTAGGAAGAAGCTACACGCAGAAGTTAGCGTTCGCTAAAGCTCTGCTCATGCAGGAAGAGGCCAAAACGAAAAATCTGTTATCATATGAAATATATTTAACATATTATTTATTCTTATAGCATCTTGCGGACCCCTCTGGCATAGCTCGCGGACCCGTGGGGGCCCGCGGACAGCCTGCTGGGGAACCACTGAGCTAGAGGCATCAGATAAACCTGCATTATTCGGGAATCGGATCCTGATCGCCGTTACCTCCTGCGACGCATTACCGAACAACTATGACTGTTGACTAGTGAAGTCTTAACGTCCCGGCTGGACAGCGTGAATACTTATGTTCCAACTTGTCACACTCATCTTCCACCTCCTCACGAGCCTCGGCTCCTTTTACTTCCGCCCTATATCCTTTTACTCTCATTCCACATCTTGCTACTAAAATCTGAACATTATTCGTTAAAATACGTCTCTTGCCTCGCCTTCTATCCACCCCCAGTAACTGATTGGTCCGCGCGACAGAATGTCAATCCTAAGGGCCCGGGTTCGATTTCCGGCTTGTTCGGAGATTTTCTCAGCTCAGAGACTTGGTGTTGTGTTGTGCGACAGAATGTCAATCCTAAGGGCCCGGGTTCGATTTCCGGCTTGTTCGGAGATTTTCTCAGCTCAGAGACTTGGTGTTGTGTTGTCCTAATCATCATCACATAATCCCCATCGACGCGCAAGTCGCCGAAGTGGCGTCAAATCGAAAGACTTGCACCCCGCGAACAGTCTACCCGAAGGGAGGCCCTAGTCACACGACATTTATTTACCTCGCCTTCTTTTCCACGCATTACACCTTTTCAGTTGCACATTATACATTCACTTCCTACCTCTTTGCATTTTACTCTCCCACGTTTTCATGCTTACATTTTAAAACTCCGTTTCTCTACTTCTCCTATTCTTCCAGTTCCAGACAAAATAGATTACGAAATTAACAGAATGAAAGAAGCGATATTTCGCTTTTTCGCACTAGATGTTTTTGAAGTATCGAAAATGTATTCGGAAAGCTTCTACTAATACAAGCGTGTTAACGAATAATGCAGTTTTTAGGAAATCGACAGAAAGTGTTAATTCCGTAGAATTATTGCAAAATAATAATGTGAGAGGGGATATGTATAATTTGTGCATAGAGACTGTTGGAAATACTTGGCTTTACTGTTTCAAAATTGCGCTAATCGTAGTCTTTTTAAGCAACGGCCTTGCCGCAGTGGATACACCGGTTCCCGTCAGATCACCGAAGTTAAGCGCTGTCGGGCGTGGCCGGCACTTGGATGGGTGACCAGCCGGGCCGCCATGCGCTGTTGCCATTTTTCGAGGCGCACTCAGCCTCGTGATGCCAATTGAGGAGCTGCTCGACCGAACAGTAGCGGCTCCGGTCAAAGAAAACCATTATAACGACCGGGAGAGCAGTGTGCTGACCACATGCCCCTCCTATTCGCATCCTCAGCTGAAGATGACACGGCGGTCGGATGGTCCCGATGGGTCACTTGTGGCCTGAAGCCGGTGTGCACATAGTCTTTTAAAAAAATAAGTAAGTATTAAAGTTGAAAAATGTTGTAAACAGCATTATTCCAGATCACTCTGTACTCCGCTATAGTGATAAGGTTGCCTAGAATCCAAAAGTTGTTAGAAAATTATAACGAGATACAAATTAATATTGATTGCAAAGTGATTACTTTGGTCTTAAAAAGGTAATAGAACATGAGTTTCCTGTAAAGTTGAGACACAAATCTGGTACATTAAACTCAGTTGTCACACTGCAGGTTTTCGTAAAAAGATTGTATTTTGTCTCCATATATTTATTCATGTTCAATAGATCGCTTTTCTTCTCTTTATGAAGTTTGAGTGTCCCATTGTAGAGCAACCGAAAACCAGAAGGCAAAAGAATTTTTTTTTTATTTCGTGTTCACAACCATATTTCACAATATAATGTCGTTCCCATGGATGAAGCACGCTGTAATTACGACACACGGTTAGGCCTCGAGGATCGTCCCTATATAGCTTCAACCAGAGAACACCAGTAATTTTCATAGCAGGTGGCGTTGTGAAAACCAACTCAACGTATCCTATGTCCATGAAGCCTTCCATCTCCTGAATGGTCAGTTTCGAAGGCTCGACAAAGGCCTGAGCAATGACATTTTTCCACTGCAAAGGAACCATAACTTTTTACATTTTCTTTCTTTTCTCGATCATTGCGAAGCTCCTGTCCCAAGGTAGGAAACTATGCCTCGAATATAAAAGCTTTTGATGGGATTTCTGTAAAGTACTTTCACCTGACGAGACAGAAATAAAGCGCTAAAACTCTCCAGTTTTGTTCTGCCTGACAGTATCAGACAA
The DNA here is from genome assembly GCF_021461395.2 of Schistocerca americana. Taxonomy (NCBI): domain Eukaryota; kingdom Metazoa; phylum Arthropoda; class Insecta; order Orthoptera; family Acrididae; genus Schistocerca; species Schistocerca americana. The sequence goes on from NC_060127.1 coordinate 84,779,052, forward strand.
TACAGTCAGTTTGCATTCCATAACTTCTTCGAGCGTCACAGATTTCAGAAGACAGCAAACTTTTTTGGCTGAACCTTTCTTTGCGATGGATTCATCCCAGAAATTTACTGTGTTGTTTTCAGTACCAACGTCAAGAACCGTGAAATTATACGACGACAACTGTCTCTGGTACAATACCGTGGAATGCATCAATGTAGGACAAAGTAAAACCCGTTGCAGATCAACACATATAACAAGTAATTTGTTGTCCGTTTTAGCAATTTCTGTACCCTTTTTAGCACTTTGTGCGCTTGCTCTGCTTCTGCATTTTCTGTGTCGTACATTTCTATTTCGTCTGAAGCTGCGATCATAAACACTTGATACACTCTGCAGAGGTTGAGGTCGGGTTACAGACGTTCTTTGGAAGATTTATTCCTGCTGTAATGGCTCACCTGCTTCGGTAAGCTCGAAATGTGTTCCAGAGTCAGAGCCGTGTCGACATTTGATATGTCATGTGGCCTACTGAAATGTTTTCCTCGGCCGCCTCTAGGAGTGGTCATCTCACTTTCGAATTTACGTTGAAGAGTCTGTATTCGTTGCTGGGCGATGCAGAATTTGTCAAGCAATGTTTTTCGATGCACTTCTTTTTACTGGACTCCGAATTTGAAAGTAGTTCGTTTCCGCAAAGTATCCTCTGTCCTAATTTCCGTTGTCCTGGCTAGCACGCCAATTTCCATGGAGTTTATCAAGTAAACAGACTGCCCATTGTGCGTCAAGGTATGATATTCCTCGTACAGCTTTAACTCAATTTCCACGTTTACGTCCTTTCATCCTTTTTTAAACACACTTCTGCATTGCGTACATGATCCTGAATCGTGCAGTCAGTATTACTACCTAATATTCAACTGAATTGTCATATTTCAGGTTCTCTTTTAATAATATAGCAGCGCTCAGAGTGCGTATTATATTTTTTCATCGATGATCAACGACAGAACTGTAGTTAATTTTATTCATGTTACATATTTTTACTGTAATGTTTCCAGAAGATGCACATAACATACGTCGTTAGAGCCGTGTACTCTCCAGGTCATATACGCCGCTGTTCGAGACACATATGCTACTCAATAGACGTACACCTTTGTACAAAACCGATACAGCGTTATTCCACTCACCTGCATTGGAGGCTGTTTCGCAAGAACTACCTTTCCTTTTCCAATCCAGCACCACAGAGTTCAAAAATGGCTCTGAGCACTATGGAACTTAACAGTTATGGTCATCAGTTCCCTAGAACTTAGAACTACTTAAACCTAACTAACCTAAGGACATCACACAACACCCAGTCATCACGAGGCAGAGAAAATCCCTGACCCCGCCGGGAATCGAACCCGAGAACCCAGGCGCGGGAAGCGAGACCACGGAGTCTTTACCTCTTAATATCCTGCCAAATACCGAAGTTAATTTTCCTTTTCCGCGCATTATTTGCACGTTTCAAACCACTTGTGGTAAGTGTCATCTTGCTACAGACCGGCATTTGGGGATAATATACAGTACAGTCCGCGCATAGGCGCGCAATCTGCGTCTCCCTTCTTCCTGTCTAGTGCTGCCCTCGGACGGTAAATAGGTCGACTATTACAGCAAGCGATGCCGACTGGCAATTACAACATTACTCCATGCGATTCTACAAACTGTCAAAATGTGCCATAGAGCTATAATCATGCGCAAGAGTTTCTTTTCTATTGTGCTACGATAAGTTGATGAACACCCACTGATTTTCAGTCTTGTATATTATATCGTGGGTGTACCTCAACTGATCATAGCGCGGGAGAAAAGAAACTCTTTTATAGGGCTTGTTCCCGACAATACTTATTTTACTATTGCTGATGCTGTGGATTTCTTCATGTCATACATGTGGAAAGAACAGAGGAAGCCAACACGATAAAGACAGAAAAATACTGTGGTGTGCGTACTATAAGACCTTCGTTACACACACCATCAGATTATTTGACTTGTCGCTCTAACGAAGTAGGCGAATGTCAGCAATATCTCTCGTGGTCTTATTGTGGCGTGTTTATCTTCTGTCGTTAAGTCAGACGATAGAAATGCCACTTGCACGCTTAGAGTAGCAGATTGACGGTGACCAACTTTAAACAGAACTTGATTAATTTTCACACACATTTATTAAAATAATAAAAAGCATAGACATTACGTAACTTGATTCTGGATGCTGTTTATAATTGACAATCTGAAGTTCCTTTGGTCTTGGTATGTTAATCTTATTCTCACATATCTCTGATACTTGACAAAGTGTCTATTCATTTATCTTCATGGCTATGTACAGGAATATGGTAATCTTATTAGGCGCAGACTGAAACTTGCCTATAGACTGGCACAGCCAAATGCAGACTGGTACAGACAAATCCAGACTGACTAATCGGAGGTCTGTACACTCGTTATAATACCTCGCGCGTTCAGGTATCACTGCGCGAGTGTGATCCGCGAGGAGAAAAGGTTCTACGTTAGCAGCAATTTCATTGGCTGCGTTACATATTAATACGCGGATCGGCGGAAGCAGAATTTTGTCCGTCTCTAAGGCAGTGCCATCTCGTAGTGCGGAGACGGACGAGCGCTGCGCCTGCGCTGTTGTGCTTAACAGGGCGTGCTCTAGTGGGAAAGTTGTGTACGCGCTGACTACGCGGAACTATGTACACAACAAATACGGAAGTGACAGTTGCGGAATACACTGACAGAAAAAAATCGCAACACCAAGGAGTTGTGCGACATAAACGAAAATTGGTGGGCGTGTTTACACGTAAGACGTCTATTTGCTTCAAATACGTGCTGTAACGGTCGTGAGCGTTAGTTACCTTTGAGACTGGACGCGAGGAATTGATCTTGCTCAAGAATGCCGTTACGGCGACAAAGACGACATTATCAACACCTCACTGAGTCTGGACGAGGGTGTGTAAGAGGGCTACGAGAAGCCGAATGTTACTTCTTTGATATCGCAGAAAGCCTTGGCACGAACTTAGCCACTATACACGAATGCTGGCAATGATGATCTCTAGAATATACGGTCACAAGAAGGCCCCCAGTCACGTGGCACTATGGAGAGGGACGACCATTGTGTTAGACGTGGTACTCTGGCCTATTATACGCAGGGTGTTAGAAAAAGGAACGACCAAAGTTTCAGAAAACATTCCTCACACACAAAGAAACAAAATGCGTTATGTTGACATGCGTCCGGAAACGCTTGCTTTCCATGTTAGAGCTCATTTTATTACTTCTCTTCAAATCGCATTAATCATGGAATGGAAACACACAGCAACAGAACGTACCAGCGTGACTTCAAACACTTTGTTACAGGAAATGTTCAAAATGTCCTCCGTTAGCGAGGATACATGCGTCCACCCTCCGTCGCATGGAATCCCTGATGCGCTGATGGAGCCCTGGAGAATGGCGTATTGCATCACAGCCGTCCACAATACGAGCACGATGAGTCTCTACATTTGGTACCGGGGTTGCGTAGACAACAGCTTTCAAATGCCCCCATAAATGAAAGTCAAGAGGTTTGAAGTCAGGGGAGCGTGGAGGCCGTGGAATTGGTCCGCCTCTACCAATCCATCGGTCACCGAATCTGTTGTTGAGAATCGTACGAACACTTCGACTGAAATGTGCAGGAGCTCCATCGTGCATGAACCACATGTTGTGTCGTACTTGTAAAGGCACATGTTCTAGCAGCACAGGTAGAGTATCCCGTATCAAATCATGATAACGTGCTCCATTGAGCGTAGATGGAAGAACATGGGGCCCAATCAAGACATCACCAAGAATGCCTGCGCAAACGTTCACAGAAAATCTGTGTTGATGACGTGATTGCACAATTGCGTGAGGATTCTCGTCAGCCCACACATGTTGATTGTGAAAATTTACAATTTGATCACGTCGGAATGAAGCCTCATCCGTAAAGAGAACATTTGCACTGAAATGAGGATTGACACATTGTTGGATGAACCATTCGCGGAAGTGTACCCGTGGAGGCCAATCAGCTGCTGATAGTGCCTGCACACGCTGTACATGGTACGGAAACAACTGGTTCTCCCGTAGAACTCTCCATACAGTGACGTGGTCAACGTTACCTTGTACAGCAGCGACTTCTCTGACGCTGACATTCGGGTTATCGTCAACTGCACGAAGAATTGCCTCGTCCATTGCAGGTGTCCTCGTCGTTCTAGGTCTTCCCCAGTCGCGAGTCATAGGCTGGAATGTTCCGTGCTCCCTAAGACGCCGATCAATTGCTTCTTCCAGTCGGGACACCTTCGTTCTGGAAATCTGTCTCGATACAAACGTACCGCGCCACGGCTATTGCCCCGTGCTAATCCATACATCAAATGGGCATCTGCCAACTCCGCATTTGTAAACATTGCACTGGCTGCAAAACCACGTTCGTGATGAACACTAACCTGTTGATGCTACGTACTGATGTGCTTGATGCTAGTTCTGTAGAGCAATGGATCGCATGTCAACACAAGCACCGAAGTGAACATTACCTTCCTTCAATTGGGCCAACTGGCGGTGAATCGAGGAAGTACAGTACATACTGACGAAACTAAAATGAGCTCTAACATGGAAATTAAGCGTTTCCGGACGCATATCCACATAACATCTTTATTTGTGTGTGAGGAATGTTTCCTGAAAGTTTGGCCGTACCTGTTGGTAACACCCTGTATATTATGACACAACGAAGTGCCTCAAGAACAGCTCCGAGCCAGATGCCCTGTAACATGCATTCCACTGACCCTAAACCACCACCATTTGCGACTTCAATGGTGCTGTGCGAGAAATCATTGGACAGCAGGGTGGAGGTCTGCTGTGTTTTCTGCTGAAAGCTGGTTCTTGCCACTGACAAGTGATGACCTTGTTTTGTTTATGATGAGCCAGTCCAAGGCCTGCAGCCAACCTGTCAGCGTGCGAGAGACACTGGACCTAGACCAGGAATTATGGCCTCAGACGGAATTTTATATGACACCAGAAGGGTTATACCATTGGCCCTGACTGCAGATTTGTACTTCGATCTGGCAATACGATTTGTTGTGTTTTGCTATTCTTGAACAGCATTCCAAGGTTGTGTCTTCCAACAGAATAACGCTTGCCCACAGACCGCTTTTGTATCTAATATGCTCTAGAAAGTATCGACATATTGCCTTGGCATGCTCGATCACCAATCTCCAATTGAGCATGTCAACAGACGACTGCTTCAGAGCCGGCCGCTGCGGCCGTGCGGCTCTTGGCCCTTCAGTCCGGGACCGCGTTGCTGCTACGGTCGCAGGTTCGAATCCTGTGTCCGGCATGGATGTGTGTGATGTCCTTAGTTTAGATAGGTTTAATTCGTTCTAAGTTCTAGGCGACAGACCATAGTGCTCACAAGGGAACCTCCCCATCGCACCCCCATTAGATTTAGTTATAAGTTGGCACGGTGGATAGGCCTTGAAAAACTGAACACAGATTAATCGAGAAAACAGGAAGAAGTTGTGTGGAACTATGAAAAAAATAAGGAAAATGTACAAACTGAGTAGTCCATGGCACGATATGCAGCATAAAGGATCGTCTGAGCTCAGGAGCGCCGTGGTCCCGTGGTTAGAGTGAGCAGCTGCGGAGCGAGAGGTCCTTGGTTCAAGTCTTCCCTCGAATGAAAAGTTTCATTTTTTATTTCCAGTTTATGTGACAAACTCTTATGTTTTCATCACTTTTTTTGGGAGTGATTATCACATCCACAAGAAAACCTAAATGGGGCAAGGTAGGAGAATCATTCTACTCATTCGCCGCGTACAAGTTAGGTGGGTCGACAACATATTCCTGTCATGTGGCGCACATGGCGTCACCAGTGTCGTATAGAATATATCAGACTTGTTTACCTGTGGAGGAATCGGTTGACCTATGACCTTGCGATCAAATGTTTTCGGTTCCTATTGGAGAGGCACGTCCTTTCGTCTACTAATCGCATGGTTTTGCGGTGCGGTCGCAAAACAGACACTAAACTTATTACAGTGAACAGAGACGTCAATGAACGAACGGACAGATCATAACTTTGCGAAAATAAAAAAGTAAACTTTTCACTCGAGCCAAGACTTGAACCAAGGACCTCCCATTCCGCAGCTGCTCACGCTAACCACGGGACCACGGCGCTCTCCTGAGCTCACACTATCCTTGATGTTGCCTATCTTGCGCATGGACTACTCAGTTTGTATATTTTGCTTATTTTTTTCATAGTTCCACACAACTTCTTCCTGTTTTCTCGATTGGTCTGTGTTCAGTTTTTCAAGGCCTATCCACTGTGCCAACTTATAACTAAATCTGAGGGGGGTGCGATTGGGAGGTTCCCTTGTCCGAGCCGTTTGAACCGGTTTTTTTTGTCGTAATGTGAAAGTAAAGGTGCACTGTAATAATAATTCATCGTCGTAACAAAGAGGTAATCCTTTTATACTGTAAAAGTTAACATCTGGCTGTAACAATTTTGAACAGTACAAACTGCCTGAATAATGAACTTTGACAAAAGAACTACTGTAATTGGTTTTGCGAAACTGATCACTGTCTCTGAATGACGTAAGTTGGCCCTGATTGAATAAATAAAAAAAATAAAAATATTTGGTCCTTACCTCTAATCTGCGCAAATCTGGATAACATGTTGCAGTATTGCCCTGTCTTGCTCGCCGCTATGCAAACGCTGCAAATTACTGTATCAGCACAGAGACACTCGAGAGGTGCAATGAGTTCTCTGTTAATTGTAAATCGAACTGTCTTTCGAACACTCTTGGTTCCATGATCCATTAAAAATTGTAAGAGAACAGTGATACCTCTTGTGCCGCTGGAATCCGCTGGAAACCCTAAGCCACTGCGTCTCCGAGACTGTTGGCGTTTTGGATGGTGTGAGCTGTACTGTTGGTTGGCAGTATTAATTACAATAATAGTTTGTTTTGTTACTTGGATTTTGGGTTACTGGAGCAACGTAGTCGCAACACGGCCACTTGCGGAACAAAACTTGCATAAGTTTTCAGTATTACTTGACAGATTTATTTAGTATTCAATTTAGTAGCTAAAAAACCTGTTGCATGTAATCATAGTCGCTTACCTGTGAAGCAGGGAAAGATTCTGGAGAGAGATTGAACTCTAGATTTGTTCCAGTAACAAATGTTTGAAATTTAATGTTCACAGTAATGATGTACAACAGTATTTAGGACGCACTATCTTAGACCACCAAAGTAAGCAAAAGCACTGCACATCGTGTCTTCCAGGTTGAAACATCTTTTCCAAAGCTGTCATCAGAGTCGAATGTCAGTAATGAGGACAGCTTTTGAGGAGGTGAGGATTGATAAGGATTCACCTGAATCACAGAGTAGCATTAGGAATCTTCTGCAGACTTCCTGAAATATTTGTAAATTTGAATTCTACTACAGTGTTCCCCCGTCCTGTCTAATAATCTCCCAGTCGATGTCACCGTTTTTCAAGACGACATTTTTATAGCCTCTCCAAACGCCTCATTGTGGCGCTATGATAACTATCGCATCAGAATATTCTCTCTAAGCAGTACTTTGCAAATACATGAAACCCAATGATTTCGCTTCAGTCAAGATACTAACGAGAACCTGTAAAATGCCATGAGCGGCATTGCAGATTGCGACTTTCTATTGCGATATTTTATGCATAGCGCTATCATGAAAGGGACATACACTGGCCAATACTAATGTAGTTTTTAGGTAGTTTTCGACACTGTTCTTGGAGAACACTAGGCTCTGGAATCTGTGACTATGTTTCGAATAAAATAACTTTGTGTTTGACATTTCTGTAAGTAACTGAGCGTGGGCCAGCTCTCACCAAATCGCAGTACGTGCTCCGGCGCGATGAACTCACTGTGTTGTCTGATTTCTACTCGTGTTAAAGAACCCCCCCCCCCTCCCAGTATCTCTCTTTAATTTGCACAGCTGGATAAATAAATAGCTGTTTTAATGATTTCTTTGGGAAGGTTGGTGAATACCTTAGTTCGAAGACAGGGTAGTGAAGTATCAAGAGTGGTTACAGCTAGACAGAGCATCAGCAAACTTTGCGATTCTGGTGCGTAAGTTCCTTGATGAACGGCTTCGAGGCGTGGTACACCGGCATCTGCAGCCACATTGAGACGACCACCACGAAGTCCGGTCCTTGCCACGCCACACGACTCATTCTGCATACTGATCAAGTCAGTGTCCGTACAAGAGTAACTGAGAATTGGGACAAATTGTCGAGGAGCCTTTCACAGCATAACTCCTAACATGCTCCACAAGGTGTGAAGGAGGACATGGAGACACACATGTTTTCACGACGGTGCACATACGTATTAGTTGGGTAAATAGTTTTCATATGTAAGTGTCCACCTCCATGACTGAGTAGCCAGCATGAAAGGGGCAAGTGGCTCATATTCGATTCCCGGCTGAGTAGGAGATTTTTGCCCACCTGGGGAATGGGTGTTGAGTTGTCTTCATCATCATCTCATCCTCATTGACACGCAAGTTGGCAAAGTGGTGACAACTAAGCTAAAAAGACTGGCAACAGGCGACTGGAGGCCGTAGCCACACGAGATTTCATTATACACTACTGGCCATTAAAACTGCTACACCACGAAGATGACGTGCTACAGACGCGAAATTTAACCGACGGGAAGAAGATGCTGTGATATGCAGATGATTAGCTTTTCAGAGCATTCACACAAGGTTGGCGCCGGTGGCGACACCTACAACGTGCTGACATGAGGAAAGTTTCCAACAGATTTCTCACACACAAACAGCAGTTGACCGGCGTTGCCTGGTGAAACGTTGTTGTAATGCCTCGAGTAAGGAGGAGAAATGCGTACCATCACGTTTCCGACTTTGATAAAGGTCGGATTGTAGCCTATCGCGATTGCTGTTTGTTGTATCGCGACATTGCTGCTCGCGTTGGTCGAGATCCAATGACTGCTCGCAGAATATGGAATCGGTGGGTTCAGGAGCGTAATACGGAACGCCGTGCTGGATCCAAACGGCCTCGTATCACTAGCAGTCGAGATGACAGGTATCTTATCCGCATGGCTGTAACGGACCGTGCAGCCACGTCTCGATCCCTGTGTCGACAGATGGCGACGTTTGCAAGACAACAACCATCTGCACGAACAGTTCGACGACGTTTGCAACAGCATGGACTGTCAGCTCGGAGACCATGCCTGCGGTTACCCTTGATGCTGCATCACAGACAGGAGCGCCTGCGATGGTGTAGACAACGACGAACCTGGGTGCACGAATGTCAAAACGTCATTTTTTCGGATGAATCCATTTTCTGTTTACAGCATTTTTATGGTCGCATCCGTGTTTCGCGATATCGCGGTGAACGCACATTGGAAGCGTGTATTCGTCATCGCCACACTGGCGTATCACCCAGCGTGATGGTATGGGATGCCATTGGTTACACGTCTCGGTCACCTCTAGTTCGCATTGACGGCACTTTGAACAGTGGACGTTACATTTCGGATGTGTTACGACCCGTGACTCTACCCTTCATTCAATCCCTGCGAAGCCCTACATTTTAGCAGGATAATGCACGACCGCATGTTGCAGGTTTCTGGATACAGAAAATGTTCGACTGCTGCCTGGCCAGCACATTCTCCAGATCTCTCACCAATTGGAAACGTCTGGTCAATGGTGGCCGAGCAACTGGCTCGTCACAATACGCCAGTCACTACTCTTGATGAACTGTGGTATGGTGTTGAAGCTGCACGGGCAGCTCTTCCTGTACACGCCATCCAAGCTCTGTCTGACTCAATGCCCAGTCGTATCAAGGCCCCTATTACGGCCAGAGGTGGTTGTTCTGGGTACTGATTTCTCAGGATCTATGCATCCAAATGGCGTGAAAATGTAATCACATGTCAGTTTTAGTATAATATATTTGTCCAATGAATACCCGTTTATCATCTGCATTTCTTCTTGGTGTAGCAATTTCAATGGCCAGTAGTGTATGTAAGTACAATATATTGTTTTGACCTAGTGGGAACTTCACAGACAAATTGTAGGTATGGGCATTCTCTACAGGTGCCGTTCCAACTGCTATCAACACTGCTGACTTCTCCACTATAATGTGCAAGTCCACGGTTTGTTTCGTTTCCGGAGCTCACACCAGCTATCAGCGGCATGAGCACGAGACGGATACTTGCTTGACGTCTGCCATCCGCAACGTTAATTTCTTCTAGCTATACTGTGTATGTCTGATGCGAAACTGCGATAGACTGGAAGTAGCAAAACTTCTGAAACCTAAAACTGTAGTTGGGGGTGGTCTGGTCTAGGGATCACTAGCATAGAGTGGAAGCGAATGAAGTGTTTCTGGTAAGGGATTTTTGGTGTCGCACAAAGCAGCTGCTGGATGGACCGGAACTTCCAGACTCGTAGCTGCGTACCACTATCCAGAAGTACACCTTCACAGCTGCAACAGAAGACAACAGCATCAAGATCTCGACACTTGACAAAGGCTCCGGCGCTTGTGTGGTTCTGATTCATGAGTTACACACAGCTACTATCAATTTGGCATTTTTTTTAAATTTAATGTAGGTTATAACACCAACATTGGTATTACCTAAACATAGCTTATACAACATCTTTGTTTGCTTTTACTTAACGCGACTTCTGTATCACCAAGCTCTTTGATGTAACATCTATATAAATATTTTATTCGTCATTTATGTCACAATAATGAATATGGATGTAAATTTAAGAGTAGTGTTCTCTAAAAGCATAGAAATGTTAAAAAATTACTCGCAGTACTGGTTCTTGCGTAGGGAACTTAGGATTCTAATCATGTAAAACATAGAGGGAAGTCCCTCTGTAACGACAACCGCATGTCGGGAATAGAAAAGATGGATTTGCAAGTCGAATTGCAAGGTTCCCCTGTGCCAAGAGTTAGTTTGTGGCTTGCAGGCAAAGTGTTCGCATCTTGTATGCTGAAAGAGGCAAGTAGGGAAGCAAGATTATTTAATATAGCCTCGGATGTGGAAGAAATTTGCCTCATTACTCTTGGGATACATAGGTTACCTGTCTACTATGAAAAGCACGCTAAGAACAGAATTTTCAGAGCCTGTTATACAACAACATCTGCTGTCTTTTCTGAGCAGGAAATCGCCACGGCCATCAACTTCGTCTCAAAGATTCAGTTGAGTACTTTGTAAGTGAGTGGATCATTGTGTGGTTGATTATGCAATAATTAGTTTTGTGTTCGATAAATTTTGTGTAAACTAAACTCCTCCCGAACAGGCCATGAAGGCCCAACGGCACCGACCGGCCGCCGTGTCATCCTCAGCCCACAGGCGTCACTGGATGCGGATATGGAGGGGCATGTGGTCAGCACACCGCTCTCCCGGCCGTATGTTAGTTTCCGAGATCGGAGCCGCTACTTCTCCATCAAGTAGCTCCTCAGTTTGCCTCACAAGGGCTGAGTGCACCCCACCTGCCAACAGCGCTCGGCAGACCGGATGGTCACCCACCCAAGTGCTAGCCCAGCACGACAGCGCTTAACTTCGATGATCTGGCGGAACCCGTTTTACCACTGCGGCAAGGCCGATGGCAAATTTTGTCTTGTTGGCCCACATTTTATCCTTAGTAACTTACCTAGACTGCTCCTGTTCCAAGTGCTGCGATATTTCCCGGTTTCCTATTTTATTGAACTGGAAAGTAGCTGATTTCTTTGAACGTTAAATAACTTTTGTGGAGCAGTAGTTTTTTTTAGCATTTAGTGAGTTTTGTTTCTTAACTACTCCATGTATTTTTCACAGAAGGATTGTTAAAGCTTCACTAAGGTGTAATTGCTAAGAAAAGGTCTAAAGTGCTTTGGGTTTATTTATAAATAACTCATCTGCTACCAGTCACGATTTTCTTTATTTTATTTTTCGCACGACGCGTTTCGGGAAATGATTCCCTTTTTCAAGTGCGTTTTTTGTGTTTGTTATGTCATTTCTATATGATGTTGTCGATGTGTGAGATCCTGATTCGTTTTGTTGACTTTGCTGCAATATAAAAGAAAACACGCGGTTTTTAGTTGGTTGTCGATCTTTTTGTGAAGTTAGTGGCGAAAATTAGAAGACTTTGTACTTACAGTTTCCTTATGGTCCATTTGTGCAGAGTCTTATATATTGCAGTAAAGTCCATCATTAATAATCATTTACCTGCAATGATCATCAGCTTTCTGCTTTCACAAATAGATAGCAAATGTTACTGAGAGCCAGTTGTTGCCATAATGTTTTAACACTCCTGTGTTATTCATGACAAACCATTGGTATATTGCTTGCTAAATTGTACTACTGTCTCATGTCCTATAAGCAAAAATAGCATTCCATTACAAAGAAAACACCATCAGTTATCGTAACTTTCTTTGTGAACAGTGCTAGTACGTGGTACAACTTTTTCTAATTAGGCTGGCGACCGTTTCTTTTTGCGTAATTGCAGATTATTTTACTGCTAATAGAACCTTCGTTCGATTCTCGTTTCTTCCGTTATTGCTTCTTTCATCGGCTATCTTTAGATAAATGAACAGTAATCCCATACCTTAACCATTAGTACACAGTCGCGGACAAATCCACTATTTTTCACAGAAGTAATATTATCGTTGTACTGATAATGTAGTTGTAGCCGGTACTTTATAGCCTGTATCTAAACTGTCAAAATAGAATTCTGAAATCAGGAAAGATACCATATTGCTGGGACACGCAAGACGCATCCTCACAGTCTAAACAATACATCACACGCAGCAGTTACATGGCCAGCATTCGTGCAACAACCATGGAACTGATGCCCCATCAGTAGGCGTGATGAACAATACTCGTGCAACAGCATTAGAACTGATGTCCCAAACAGCAGTTGAGACTACTAACGGTTCATGTTCACTCAGCTGTCGGAATGACCACTGCCAGCGTTTGTTCACTCAACTTCAACAACACAGTGCAGTCCAGCAGAATCTGAGGTCCTAGCCAACAGCTGTAGATGGCTCTCATACACATGCTCCAAAGAAAAATGGACTTGTATCTGGCATTCCAGCAATGATTTGGGCATCGAAGGATCACAATTACCAGTTACACAACCTGAATAACGTGGTGCAGTAGTCCTGAATCTGGCATTCCAGTAGCATTTGAGAAGAACAGTGAAGCGTGTCAGTCATGTCCCACCCTGCAATTCAGATGGCTCTTGTTCAGTCTCTGGACCATGAAGTTCAACAGACGTCGATTTAGTTGCCCAGCCAGTAGTTGAGATAGATACTAAGGTCTGCCTTTGACGTAGTGTGTACAACAATGGACTTCAATCTTGCGTCCAAACCACTAGTTGGACACTGGAGGCTCAAAATCGCGCAGATTGACTAACACAGTGCAGTGGACCTGAAACTAGCGTCCAGCCAGTAGATTAACTGCAGCGTACTGTCCATAGCCGGTGTCTAAAAGGCTTGTTTCCAACTGTTCTCACATATTAGGTGTCATTACAGAAATATGTTCTCTTCAATGAACTCGAGTCTGCGATTGTTAAGTGAATGTTGACAACTCTCTACACAGGCCTTGGAATTGCTAAGGACTCTAAAGGAATTAAGTGGGCTGTGACTGTACAGATTCAGAGTGGGTATTCAAGGAGTATTCCGTGTAACGTCTTGCTGGAGTAACAAACTGGGTCCTATGACGCATATGCAACTGGAGAGCCCTTACTTGCTAATGTTTTAATACCGTGACAGATTGGGTCCTATTATAAGTATACAGGTGGAGATCCCTTACCAGTACTGAATATGTTTGCGCCCAGACCTAAGTAGCCAGCTGAAAAAGCCACCTCGAGGTCCCTCAAGAAGTAAACCAGGTAGGCGCCGGACGCCACAGCATTCCCATACAACCAGCACTGCACCATGTCCCTGCGGTTCTGCGTGGAGGGAGAGAAACTATTTATCGATATATAGTAAACTTCGACATATTTTAGAAACTGTTTCGTATGCATATAGTCGATATTACACTGTTGATGCATCGGCAATATCGATACATCTCCTCAGTATATACCAGTCTTAAATAAATCCACTTTGTATACACTCTTCAGGGTAAACACTGTTTTCATACATTATGCCAAAAGAAACTTGATAGTTATTTAACATCTACATACGAATACTCTGCAGCTACTGAGAAATGCATGGCAGAGAGCACTTAACATCGTACCACATGTTAAGGTTTCTTCCAGTACCAAATGCGTATGGAAATTTGTAGTAAGATCTTAAGGGACCTTACTGCTGAGGTCATCGGTCCCTAAGCTTGCACACTACTTAATATACAGTACTGGCCATTAAAATTGCTACTCCAAGAAGAAATGCAGATGATAAACGGGTATTCATTGGACAAATATATTATACTAGAACTGACATGTGATTACATTTTCACGCAATTTGGGTGCATAGATCCTGAGAAATCGGTACCCAGAACAACCACCTCTGGCCGTAATAACGGCCTTGATACGCCTGGGCATTGAGTCAAACAGAGCTTGAATGGCGTGTACAGGTACAGCTGCCCATGGAGCTTCAACACGATACCACAGTTCATCAAGAGTAGTGACTTGCGTATTGTGACGAGCCAGTTGCTCGGCCACCAAGACCAGGCGTTTTCAGTTTGTGAGAGATCTGGAGAATGTGCTGGCCAGGGCAGCAGTCGAACATTTTCTGTATGCAGAAAGGCCCGTACAGGACCTGCAACTTGCGGTCGTGCATTATCCAGCTAAAATGTAGGGTTTCGCAGGGATCGATTGAAGAGTAGAGCCACGGGTCATAACACATATGAAATGTAACGTCCACTGTTCAAAGTGCCGTCAATGCGAACTAGAGGTGACCGAGACGTGTAACCAATGGCACCCCATACCATCACGCTGGGTGATGCGCCAGTATGGCGATGACGAATACACGCTTCCAATGTGCGTTCACCGCGGTGTCGCCAAACACGAATGCGACCATCATGATGCTGTAAACAGAACCTAGTGATACGAGGCCGTTGGGATGCAGCACGGCGTTCCGTATTACCCTCCTGAACCCACCGTTCCATATTCTGCTAACAATCATTGGATCTCGACCAACGCGAGCAGCTATGTCGCGATACGATAAACCGCAATAGCGATAGGCTACAATCCGACCTTTATCAAAGTCGGAAACGTGATGGTACGCATTTCTCCTCCTTACACGAGGCATCACAACAACGTTTCACCAGGCAACGCCGGTCAACTGCTGTTTGTGTGTGAGGAATCGGTTGGAAACTTTCCTCATGTCAGCACGTTGTAGATGTCGCCACCGGCGCCAACCTTGTGTGAATGCTCTGAAAAGCTAATCATTTGCATATCATAGCATCTTTTTCCTGTCGGTTAAATTTCGCGTCTGTAGCACATCATCTTCGTGGTGTAGCAATTTTAATGGCCATTAGTCTAACTTAAACTAACTTACGCTAAGGACAACACACACACACACACACACACACACACACACACACACACACATGCCCGAGCGAGGACTCGAACCTCGACGGGGAGAGCCGTGCTGACCATGGCAAGGCACCTGAGACCGCGCGGCTACACCGCGCTTGATAACTGATTGCTTAAATACCTCTCTGTAACCTGTAATTGGTCTAATTTTGCCCTGGGGTTCTTTATTAAATGAAGGATAGCTCTAGACTGTGACTGAACACTGTTTTTCGAAATACTGTAAGAAGACTTTTGCACGATCATTGGTGTCTTATCTTCCAATGTCTGCTATTTAAGCTCTTTCGACTTTCCTGTAATCCTGTTCCTTGGGTCAGACACATCTGCGACCATTTATTCCATTCTTCTGGCATGATAATGTAATCAGGTTGATGTCTTGGCAGCAAATGCGCCTGATGTGACGTCACGACACACATCTGGGATGCTGTCGGGCCCCACAAACAGCTGGGCGTAATACGAGGACAGATGCTGAAAAGTAATGCAGCGGAATTTTTTATTCTGTTCTCAATATCAGTTGAGGCATTACATATCATGCATATTATTCGGTCGATTTTCCCGATTCGCTGATGCAAGTTGCAACCCTTTGCCTCTAGACGGCTCGGAATTGTAGCGAGTAAGATGGTAGTGTCTAATGTAATTTTACTGTTGGCACTACACACGCTGGCAGATGACATTCACCGGGCTTTCACCTTACCCACACTTCGCCATCAACTAGCCACATTGTGTGCCGTGGTTCGTCACTCCACACACCTTTTTTTCCACTGTTCAATCGTCCAATGTTTACGCTCCTTACACCAAGCGAGGCGTCGTTTGGCTTTTACCGGCGTGATGTGTGGCTTATGAGCAGCCGCTCTATCATGAAATCCAAGTTATCTCACCTCCCGCCTAACTGTCATAGTACTTTCAGTGGATCCTGATGCAGTTTGGAATTCTTGTCTGATGGTCTGGATAGATGTCAGCCTATTACACATTACGACCCTCTTCAACTGTTAGTGGTCTCTATCAGTGAACAGACGATGTTGGCCTGTACGTTTTTGTGCTGTACGTCTCCCTTCACATTTCCACTTCACTATCACTTCGAAAAGACTCGACCTAGGCATGTTCAGGAGTGTGGAAATCTCGCGTACAGACGTATGACACAAATGACATCCAATCACCTGACCACGTTCGAAGTCTGAGTTTTTCAGAGCGCCCTATTCTGCTCTCTAACGACTACTGAGGTCGCTGATATGGAGTACCTGGCAGCAGGTGGCAGCACAATGCACCTAATATGAAAAACTTATATTTTTTCGGGTGTCCGGATACTTTTGATCACATAGTGTATCAAGCCCACTGACGCCATTTCAGAGAGTGAATAATGCTTTACTGAAAATTAATAACAGATTCTCTGCAGACGGAATTTCACAGTACATGCAAATTAGTACTTCTCAGGGTCACATCGCACCATTAGAAATAAAGCGCGAGGATAAATCAATAAACCAAACAGAATATTCTAAATTATTATGTGTTTATATTGGTAAGAACATGAACTGGAAGTTACACGTTGTAGATCTTCTTACATTTCTAAACTGTGCAGCTTTCACTTTGTGACTAATATCAGATTTTGGAGATGAAGATATTTTTAGTGCTCCCGGAGTGGCCAAGCGGTTAAAGGCGCTGCAGTCTGGAACCACACGACCGCTACGGTCGCAGGTTCGAATCCTGCCTCGGGCATGGATGTGTGTGATGTCCTTAGGTTAGTTAGGTTTAAGTAGTTCTAAGTTCTAGGGGACTTATGACCACAACAGTTGAGTCCCATAGTGCTCAGATCCATTTGAACCATATTTTTAGTCGCGGCATCATATTCTAGGGTAACTCGTCATTGAGACAAAGTGTGTGTCGCACAGAAGTGTGATTAAGAACGACGTGAGGTGTCCGCTCTGGAATCAATTATTTCAGACAGTTCAGTATACTGACAACACCCCCACAATATATTTATTACCCTACGAAGGTCGTTGTCAGCAATGATTCACAGTTTGTAAACAACAGTAACAATTATGAATATAACACTATAAGGAGAGATTCTTTACACAGTCAGTGACTCAGATGTAGTTTAGTGAAGTATCTAGCCATAAAAACCTTTTACCACCTACCCAGTTACTCACAAAATTTAACCGATGGTAAAACTAACAAGTACAAGCTCAAAACATATCTGCTTGACAAATGTTTCTACTTCGTAGAAGAATTTCTCCATATGTAGCAATGTATTTATGTTGTGTATGTGTGTATTTAAGAGAGGAAGTGAGAGAGAGGTGTTGAAAATAGTTAAGTGTTGGTCACTATATGAAAGACTAAAAAGTTGAGAAATCATGCAAATGTTCATAGTGTTGCCTTTCACATTTTCAGCTGAGAGGATGCACTCGCACTATAATTATAGAACTGACTCGTTTCTTATCAAAAGGAGATCTGGCAATTATGATCAACGAAACGTTCAAATAACTAACTACAATCACTACCTATTTAGAATCTCTCATCTGCCCTGGTATCGTACACAAAGTTAATAATATAATTTAAACACTTACATATTCAAATTCAAACATTATTTCTGGATTGAAAGGTTTCTGTGCCTTAAAAGCCTAATTATTTACTGTATTCGGTTGCCGCCAGAGAGGGTGACTTGACAGTCTGTACCCGAGTGCAGATATATGACGTTTACTTACCCTTAAAGCACCAAAGAACAGCACGAGATCCAGGATAATGGCCGCAACGGGCAGCAGCAAGATTACCACCACAATTGCCAGTCTGACTGCAACAATACAACTTACTGTAACCGACAGGTTCTTCCTCTAGTAACGTTATATATAATAGCAAAACTAATTTCGAACAATAGCCCAGTGCTAGAGCAGATTGCCATCTTGGCTACTGAACGAACCCAGAAAGATTTTTACTCACAAGGGAACCTTCCCACCATCGCACCCCCCCCCCCCCCCCCCCTCAGATTTAGTTATAAGTTGGCACAGTGGATAGGCCTTGAAAAACTGAACACAGATCAATCGAGAAAACAGGAAGAAGTTGTGTGGAACTATGAAGAAAATAAGCAAAATATACACACTGAGTAGTCCATGCGCAAGATAGGCAACATCAAGGATAGTGTGAGCTCGGGAGCGCCGTGGTCCCGTGGTTAGCGTGAGCAGCTGCGGAACGAGAGGTCCTTGGTTCAAGTCTTCCCTCGAGTGAAAAGTTTACTTTCTTTATTTTCGCAAAGTTGTGATCTATCCGCTCGTTCATTGACGTCTCCGTTCACTGTAATAAATTTAGTGTCTGTGTTTTGCGACCGCACCGCAGAACTGTGCGATTATTGGACGAAAGGACGTGCCTCTCCAATGGGAACCGAAAACATTTGATCGTAAGGTCATAGGTCAACCGATTCCTCCACAGGAAGACACGTCTGATATATTCTGTACGACACTGGTGACGGCATGTGCGTCACATGACAGGAATATGTTGTCGACCCACCTGACTCGTACACTTGGCGAATGGGTAAAAAGATTCTTCTACCTTTCCCGATGTGATAATCACTCCCAAAAAAAGTGATGAAAACATAAGAGTTTGTCACATAAATTGCATGAAATGAATGCAACAGTTTCACAGTCGGACAGTATTTCCTGTGCTCTGTCAAAACATATGTTTTTAACGTTTTCAAATTTTTGCGTGTGTAGACCGTCGTGTGTTTCGATGTTTGTTTAGGTGTAGCGTCCCCATACTACGGCGCAGTTACCCCGCATCGGACGGACGGACAGATGATAATTGTCTGAAAACAAAAAATTAAACTTTTCACTCGAGGGTTGAACGTAGGACCGCTCGTTCCGCAGCTGCTCACGCTAACCACGGGACCACGGCGCTCATGAGCGCATGTTATCCTTGATGTTGCCTATCATGCGCATAGACTACTCTGTTTATACATTTTGCTTATTTTTTTCTTAGTTCCACACAATTTCTTCCTGTTTTCTCGATTGATCTGTGTTCAGTTTTTCAAGGCCTATCCACTGTGCCAACTTATAATAAATCTGAGGGGGGTGCGATGGGGAGGTTCGCTTGTGAGTAGTGTGCTGGAAAGGATGCACCCCCGTGTTTGTTTTAAAATAGTTTTTAATTATATTTTAAATGAGAACCGTAACTATATACACTCCTGGAAATTGAAATAAGAACACCGTGAATTCATTGTCCCAGGAAGGGGAAACTTTATTGACACAGTCCTGGGGTCAGATACATCACATGATCACACTGACAGAACCACAGGCACATAGACACAGGCAACAGAGCATGCACAATGTCGGCACTAGTACAGTATATATCCACCTTTCGCAGCAATGCAGGCTTCTATTCTCCCATGGAGACGATCGTAGAGATGCTGGATGTAGTCCTGTGGAACGGCTTGCCATGCCATTTCCACCTGGCGCCTCAGTTGGACCAGCGTTCGTGCTGGACGTGCAGACCGCGTGAGACGACGCTTCATCCAGTCCCAAACATGCTCAATGGGGGACAGATCCGGAGATCTTGCTGGCCAGGGTAGTTGACTTACACCTTCTAGAGCACGTTGGGTGGCACGGGATACATGCGGACGTGCATTGTCCTGTTGGAACAGCAAGTTCCCTTGCCGGTCTAGGAATGGTAGAACGATGGGTTCGATGACGGTTTGGATGTACCGTGCACTATTCAGTGTCCCCTCGACGATCACCAGTGGTGTACGGCCAGTGTAGGAGATCGCTCCCCACACCATGATGCCGTGTGTTGGCCCTGTGTGCCTCGGTCGTATGCAGTCCTGATTGTGGCGCTCACCTGCACGGCGCCAAACACGCATACGACCATCATTGGCACCAAGGCAGAAGCGACTCTCATCGCTGAAGACGACACGTCTCCATTCGTCCCTCCATCCACGCCTGTCGCACGGCTGTCGCGACACCACTGGAGGCGGGCTGCACGATGTTGGGGCGTGAGCGGAAGACGGCCTAACGGTGTGCGGGACCGTAGCCCAGCTTCATGGAGACGGTTGCGAATGGTCCTCGCCGATACCCCAGGAGCAACAGTGTCCCTAATTTGCTGGGAAGTGGCGGTGCGGTCCCCTACGGCACTGCGTAGGATCCTACGGTCTT
Source organism: Schistocerca americana (assembly GCF_021461395.2). NCBI lineage: Eukaryota > Metazoa > Arthropoda > Insecta > Orthoptera > Acrididae > Schistocerca > Schistocerca americana. Next base: position 84,799,681 of record NC_060127.1, read on the forward strand.
GGCGTGCATCCGTGCGTCGCTGCGGTCCGGTCCCAGGTCGACGGGCACGTGCACCTTCCGCCGACCACTGGCGACAACATCGATGTACTGTGGAGACCTCACGCCCCACGTGATGAGCAATTCGGCGGTACGTCCACCCGGCCTCCCGCATGCCCACTATAGGCCCTCGCTCAAAGTCCGTCAACTGCACATACGGTTCACGTCCACGCTGTCGCGGCATGCTACCAGTGTTAAAGACTGCGATGGAGCTCCGTATGCCACGGCAAACTGGCTGACACTGACGGCGGCGGTGCACAAATGCTGCGCAGCTAGCGCCATTCGACGGCCAACACCGCGGTTCCTGGTGTGTCCGCTGTGCCGTGCGCGTGATCATTGCTTGTACAGCCCTCTCGCAGTGTCCGGAGCAAGTATGGTAGGTCTGACACACCGGTGTCAATGTGTTCTTTTTTCCATTTCCAGGAGTGTAGATGCATTTATAGATGGGTATAAGCAGGATGACCCTCTTGGTTGAGTGTATCTTCATGTTTCGTTCACCTAAACCATTTACTGTGTATGATGCACAGCTGCATACAATTTTAAGGACACTGTAGCAGATGGGACATATACATGTTGAGAAATTTCTTTTCATCTCTAAACTCCGTAAGTCTACATCTATATCTACATGGATACTCTGCAAATCACATTTAAGTGCCTGGCAGAGGGTTCATCGAACCACCTTCGCAATTCTCTATTATTCCAATCTCGTATATCGCGCGGGGAGAATGAACACCTATATCTTTCCGTACGAGCTCTGATTTCCCTTATTTTATCGTGGTGATCGTTCCTCCCTACGTAGGTCGGTGTCAACAAAATATTTTCGCTTTCGGAGGAGAGAGTTGGTGATTGGAATTTCGCGAGAAGATTCCGTCGCAACGAAAAACGCCTTTCTTTTAATGATGTCCGTCCCAGATCCTGTATCATTTCAGTGACACTCTCTCCCATATTTCGCGATAATACAAAACGTGCTGCCTTTCTTTGAACTTTTTCGATGTTCTCCGTCAGTCCTATCTGGTAAGGATCCCACACCGCGCAGCAGTATCCTAAAAGGGGACGGACAAGCGTAGTGTAGGCAGTCTCCTTAGTAGGTCTGTTACATTTGCTAAGTGTCTTGCCAATAAAACGCAGCCTTTGGTTAGCCTTCTCCACAACATTTTCTGTGTGTTCCTTCCAATTTAAGTTGTTCGTGATTGTTATACCTAGGTATTTAGTTGAATTTACGGCTTTTAGATTAGACTGATTTATCGTGTAACCGAAGTTTAACGAGTTCCTTTTAGCACCAATGTGGATGACCTCACACTTTTCGTTATTTAGGGTCAGCTGCCACTTTTCGAACCATTCAGATATTTTTTCTAAATCTTTTCGCAGTTTGTCTTGATCTTTTGATGATAAACGACAGCGTCATCTGCAAACAATCGAAGACGGCTGCTCAGATAGTCTCGTCAGGAGATTTCAGTAGTGTTCTCCCATTACGAGCAAAATCTGTTGTCACCACAATGAGGGAGTCCTAAAAAGCAATACCACCCTGCCTCATGAAGGCTCGATCTTCGGTTTTATTGGGAGAGGAGGATTAACATGTTTCCATTGCTTGATTTGCTCTTCTGCCTAGGGGTCACCGTGATACATCTAGCACTTGTTGGTGGTGATTGGATGGCTAAATACATCATCTGGATAGGCCTGATACAGCTGGGACATTTCCGCTGATGCCTCCTTTCTGTGCAGGTGTGAGCAGTCGTGAATCACAATGGGCGGCATACTTTGTAATAAGTGTAGTAGAAGTTGTTGAAAATGGATGTCTCAAAGATTTTCAATTTTTCCCCTGTCGCCTCAAGCGTGTCTTCAAGAACAAGTGCCGGCCGCTGTGGCCGAGCGGTTCTAGGCGCTTCAGTCTGGAACCGCGCTGCTGCTACGGTCGCAGGTTCGAATGCTGCCTCGGGCATGGATATGTGTGGTGTCCTTATGTTAGTTAGGTTTAAGTAGTTCTAAGTTCTAGGGGACTGATGACCATAGATGTTAAGTCCCGTAGTGCTCAGAGCCATTTGAACCATTTTTGAAGAACAAGCGTCTCATCATCCCTTGCGAGTCCCAGTTCTCATTCAGTCTTGTTTGACCTTGCTGAAGCGCCTGTGCCATCTGACCTCTGTGTCATGTGATGGTTCATTGGAGTTGCACACTTCCACCATCTCAGTATGGATTGCTGCAACGTGGTTCCCTTAAAAAGGCACAGGAAAACAATCATGTAATACTCCATTTTATCACTGCGTTACGCCCTTGCGGAACTTGGTTACAACTGCCTTGGCAGTGTGCTGCGGTACTTTGGTGCTGTGAACTGAATTTTTAGTAGAGGTGGCGGTTATCGCTGAAACACCACGTTTTCGATTTTACCGGTTTTTTCATCTACATCTTAACCTAACTGTTAAAACCGCTCAAAATAACCGGTTTCTCAAATAGTTTATTTTCGGCTTTCTGTTGCTATTATTTCAAAAGGAAACGTAGACATCAAACAAAGACTGATACGCTCTGAGATTCGCTCAGACTTTTGCATTATACGTTGCAAGATACGTATAATCGAAATGCAAAAAAAACAGGTAAATGGAAGAAAAACCAGTCCATGCCTCGTCCACTCCTTTTCCCGGAAAGCAGTGACGGGTTTACTACAAACTAATTCTCCAGTATTCTGCTAATGATTCTAATTTTTTTGAAGCTCTGCTCAAAAAGCGTATTCTAATAGAGGCTCACTCCACTGTTTGGTATACGAATAGTAAGTGCTAAAGAGTGAAAACTGAGGTTGGAGAACTTTAAGTTTGCCGTTTCCAAGTGTAACAATCACATAAAGGCATATTATGTAGACACAAGCAGCAACTTCTTATTTTTATTGTTAACTGTGAATTAATTGTTACGTATTTCATTTATTATTGTTGCCATAAGTATCTTACTCTTCATTGTTTCATGGAGAGATAGACAAATAATAAGCTGTAAAATTCGTAGCCTTCCATTTCTTTAATTTTTTCGAATGAAACACTGGTTTTAAATGTATATCTTTACTTTTAATGGCAATTTGAATGTAATTGATTTTTTACTGTCAAAACCAAAATTACTCTTTCAAAAAATCTATATCTATAGTAGATAAAATATAGTGTTTACCAGGAACAATTACGTGGCAATAGCTAAAATTTCAGTATTGACTTAATCCACTGGCCAGTACATATGATCCAATCTGTTCATACAAACTCATTCTATAATTATTGATCTATATGTTGACTGCTTTCATCAGTATCATTTAAAGGCGGTACCAGTCTTTTGAAAGCAAGAAACTTCCTACCAGAACTATTTCTTTCTGATTTTCATTTAAAAATCACTGCTATTGGAAACGGGTATTTTGGTTTTATAACCGGTTGTAAGTAAAAAAAAACCTGTTATAACCGAGACCAAGCAAAAACAGAAAAATATCGGTTATTCATGACTAAAATATCGTTACCTAACTGGTGGGCTTTTCCCATCCTTAATGTGCAGTAGGGCCTTCAAACAAACCGAATTTAATTACATAACTCTACTTTTTCGAGTGATAGTTAAAGTTTTGTGCCCACGTATCATAAACATCCGTTGCTGCCCTGGGCAACGGTTGACTGGTATGGATGTAGACAGTGTAGTAAGTATATCATATGTACCTCCGAGACTGTGCTCTGATCCAACGCCGGTGATGAGGGACATCCACTGCCACCAGCTCAGATCAGCGTTCCACGAAATGGACCACGACACGAATCCAATGACGCCGACGTTCCCCATCTGAAACATAAGACTCCATCTCACCTGAGGTTTCCCGTCTGCATTTACATCACATACACACTCCGCAGCCAGTCACACAGCGTGTAGCGGAGCTTACAACATTTCCCGGACACAAGCTCTACATCTATAGCTACATGACTACTCTGTGATTCACATTTAAGTATCTAGCAGATGGTACCTAGAACAACACTGACTCTTTCTCTGCGCCGGCCGGGGTGGCCGGGCGGTTCTAGGCGCTACAGTCTGGAACTTGCGCCCGTAGCAGCAGCGCGGTTCCGGACTGAAGCGCCTAGTACCGTTCGGTCACAGCGGCCGGCTGATTGTCTGTCATACCACACCTCACATCTAGAGAGAAATCTTGCTGAAAATATCTCCAGAAAGGCATGTGATGTTTTGTAGCAAGAGCAATCTGACTTACGAGTGTTGCTGATACCATCACAGGTTGGTTCAAATGGCTCTGAGCACTACGGGACTTAACATCTGTGGTCATCAGTCCCCTAAAACTTAGAACTGCTTAAACCTAACTAACCTAAGGACATCACACACATCCATGCCCGAGGCAGGATTCGAACCTGCGACCGTAGCGGCCACGCGGTTCCAGACTGAAGCGCCTAGAACCGCACGGCCACACCGGCCGGCCCATCACAGGTGAAAGTGGCTTCACCAGTAAATAGTATTAATGGGATTCCTCAGCAGTTTGTATTTATCCAACCATAAAATTAGAATAGCCTATCTTGATCCCTTTTGAAATGTGTTGAACCCAATGTAAAGGACATGGCTAGAGGCTGTGAATACGTAGTCTCCGTAATATAGCCACGCGATCTGAACGCCTTGCCCCATGGTTCGCACCCCCCACCCCCCCACCCTCTCCCCCGGCGGAGGCTCGAGTCCTCCCTTGGGCATGGGCTTAGCGTGTTACATTAAGTAGCATGTAAGCCTAGGGACCGATGACCTCAGCAGTTTGGTCCCATAGGAACTCACCACCACCAGAATGTGGAACACATATACATGTACAAATTGTGCATCTACTTATTGAAGAACTACATTCTAAAAACCGAATAACCTGTCGTACTTCACCAACGCACTGTTGACTTGAATGTTCAGATTAGATATGACTACACCACTTGCTGTTTTTACTATGTTGTATTGTGTACTGTGTATTGACGTGTAATCTAAGTTTAAGTATTGGGTAGCCTCTTACTGAAGTATTTGTCAATGCGTAGTTATGTATGGAAACGAAACATGGACGAGAAACATGACACTGTGTGTGTGTGTGTGTGTGTGTGTGTGTGTGTGTGTGTAGGGGAGGGTAAAACATGTAGGGGGAGACCAACGGCAGAATACAAAAATCAGATTCAGCTGACCATAGGTTGCCATATAGACTCTAAGACAAACAAAAAAACTATTATGAAGGAATTATCCGAATGGCACGGAAATCTGTAGTTGTGATGTGTATGTACAGACAAACAAATCATTACAGTTTCAGAAAAAATTGAATAATTAATTCAAGAGAAAGATGGCGGCCAACAGCTTGGTGTCCGACCCCTGTGTGTGGCTCGCCATCGGGACCTGGAATCTCATTGACTGGAGTAGAATTCTCTACAGTGATGAGTCCCACTTCGAAATGAACACCGATGATCAGCAGAGATACGTCTGGAGGCACCCCGCTGTACGTCCCGACATCCAGGAGCTATGGTCTGTGCTGCCATTTCTTTTCATTAAAGGACCCCTTTGATTTTTATCCCCGGCACCCTCATAGCGTAGTCGATGTTACTCTATGCCCCGTTTTGTTGTCCTTCATGGCAAACCATCCTGGGCTTACATTTCAGCAAGATAATGTCCTGCCCGCACACGGCGAGAGTTTGTGTTTCTACTGCTTGTCTACGTGTCTGCCAAACCCTACCTTGGCCAACACGGTCGCCAAATCTCTCCCCAACGGAGAACGTTTGGAGTAGTATTGGTAGGGTCCTCCAACCATCTCGGGATTTTGATGATATAAAGCACCAGTTGGACAGACTTTGGCGCGATATCTCTCAGGAGGAGTCCAGAAACTTTGTCAATCAGTGCCAAGTCGGATAACTGCACAAGGGCCGGAGGTGAGCGGACGCGTTATTGACTTACTGAATTTGTGAAGCTGTTCCCCTTGACTAAATCATCCATTTTTTTCAGAAATTGTAATCATTTGTTTGTCTGTACATGTAAATCACATCTACCGATTTCCATCCCATTCGGATAATTCCTTCATGATGCATCGTTTTCTTCTCTTCTCCTTACAGTGTATATGAGATTGAAAAAGAAACAATCTGTCTGTAGAAACAGATGTTAATTCGTGCCACCCTAGTATCCATTGTGGACGCTAGTCCTGACGATGGTCTACAAAGCCGCAAACCGATTCGAAATCAACAAATATTTGTTGTAAATAAGATATGCGAAACTGCAGCCAGTCACTTTCTTGAATAATTATGTTTTATTCCATGAACCGGTGTTCGAACCTTTGCAGGGTCATCTTAAGATGGTTTCAGGAAGTTACATCATTATTGCTAGCATAATGCTGGGTGCTGGTTCTATGACAAGAAGATGGAACACACTTTAATGTATCGCCATTACTATAGCTTATCTGCCGATATGGATGTAAATTTAGTTTCTTACGTACTACAACAGTATATACGGCTTTTTTCGGTTAGTGTCCATCTGTCTGACTTCATTTTGATGTCCAGTTGTTATACCACTACACACACTTCCACACAAACTATATTAATTTACACTCTCGAGACTTTTCCAGCATCCAGCAAGCGCTTTACAACTGTTGCTTATGACAAAGAGCTTGACAGAAAGATAGGCATAGGCCTACATTGCACAGCGATGTAATTCGTTCATCTTTTATTACATCTCTGTGCAAAGTAGGCCTATGCCATATCTTTCTGTCAAGCTCTTTGTTATAAGCAACAGTTGTAAAGCGCTTGCTGGATGCTGGAAAAGTCTCGAAAGCGTAAATTAATATAGTTTGTGTGGAAGTGTGTGTAGTGACATAACAACTGGACATCAAAATGGAGTCAGACAGATGGACACTAACCGAAAAAAGCCGCTTATACTGTTGTAGTACGTAAGAAACTAAATTTACATCCATATCGGCAGATAAGCTATAGTAATGGCGATACAGTAAAGTGTGTTCCATCTTTTTGTCATAGAACCAGTACCAAGCATTATGCTAGCAATAATGATTTCCTGATATCACCTGAAGATGAACCTGAAAAGGTTCGAAAACCGGTTCATGCAATAAAACATAATTATTCAAAAAAGTGACTAGTTGCAGTCTAGTATATCTTATTTACATTCAATATACAGTCACGGTTCTAAAATATCCGTAATGGATAAGCATAATCAACAAATATAAGACGAAGAAAAACAAAGTTTGTTTGCTTTTCAACGGCAGGCCGCTGTGGCCGAGCATTTCTAGGCGCTTCACTCCGGAGCCGCGCTGCTGCTGCGGTCGCAGGTTCGAATCCTGCCTCAGGCATGGATGTGTGTGATGTCCTTAGGTTAGTTAAGTTTAAGTAGTTCTAAGTCTAGGGGACTGATGAAAAACGGTTCAAATGGCTCTGAGCACTATGGGACTTAACATCTGAGGTCATCAGTCCCCTAGAACTTAGAACTACTTAAACCTAACTAACCTAAGGACATCACACACATCCATGCCCGAGGCAGGATTCGAACCTGCGACCGTAGCGGTCGCGCGGTTCCAGACTGAAGCGCCTAGAACCGCTCGGCCACACAGGCCGGCGGGACTGGTGACCTCAGATGTTAAGTCCCACAGTGCTTTGAGCTTTTCAGCCTTAAATATGAAACTGTTCTTCCAAGAACAGACAGAAGAACGCCTCTTACGTTGTATGTCTTTACTTTGAAACTCACCAAACTGATGGCCGCTATGAGAAGCGTGGCCAACCGCAGGTTGGTGATAGTGCAGCAACAAGTGGCTAATCTGCAGCACATCCTGGCCGATGAGTGGTTTCTGTTGGTCAACGATGCCAAAGATGTATTAGTACATGATCACAGGAAAAGAAAATTAATCATAGGCGACTATAAAATAAAAATGTAGCGTAAATCTTTAAAAATGCAAATACTCATAAAACAGTTTCTGAACTACACTCCTGGAAATGGAAAAAAGAACACATTGACACCGGTGTGTCAGACCTACCATACTTGCTACGGACACTGCGAGAGGGCTGTACAAGCAATGATCACGCGCGCGGCACAACGGACATACCAGGAACCGCGGTGTTGGCCGTCGAATGGCGCTAGCTGCGCAGCATTTGTGCACCGCCGCCGTCAGTGTCAGCCAGTTTGCCGTGGCATACGGAGCTCCATCGCAGTCTTTAACACTGGTAGCATGCCGCGACAGCGTGGACGTGAACCGTATGTGCAGTTGACGGACTTTGAGCGAGGGCCTATAGTGGGCATGCGGGAGGCCGGGTGGACGTACCGCCGAATTGCTCATCACGTGGGGCGTGAGGTCTCCACAGTACATCGATGTTGTCGCCAGTGGTCGGCGGAAGGTGCACGTGCCCGTCGACCTGGGACCGGACCGCAGCGACACACGGATGCACGCCAAGACCGTAGGATCCTACGCAGTGCCGTAGGGGACCGCACCGCCACTTCCCAGCAAATTAGGGACACTGTTGCTCCTGGGGTATCGGCGAGGACCATTCGCAACCGTCTGGGCTACGGTCCCGCACACCGTTAGGCCGTCTTCCGCTCACGCCCCAACATCGTGCAGCCCGCCTCCAGTGGTGTCGCGACAGGCGTGAATGGAGGGACGAATGGAGACGTGTCGTCTTCAGCGATGAGAGTCGCTTCTGCCTTGGTGCCAATGATGGTCGTATGCGTGTTTGGCGCCGTGCAGGTGAGCGCCACAATCAGGACTGCATACGACCGAGGCACACAGGGCCAACACCCGGCATCATGGTGTGGGGAGCGATCTCCTACACTGGCCGTACACCACTGGTGATCGTCGAGGGGACACTGAATAGTGCACGGTACATCCAAACCGTCATCGAACCCATCGTTCTACCATTCCTAGACCGGCAAGGGAACTTGCTGTTCCAACAGGACAATGCACGTCCGCATGTATCCCGTGCCACCCAACGTGCTCTAGAAGGTGTAAGTCAACTACCCTGGCCAGCAAGATCTCCGGATCTGTCCCCCCATTGAGCATGTTTGGGACTGGATGAAGCGTCGTCTCACGCGGTCTGCACGTCCAGCACGAACGCTGGTCCAACTGAGGCGCCAGGTGGAAATGGCATGGCAAGCCGTTCCACAGGACTACATCCAGCATCTCTACGATCGTCTCCATGGGAGAATAGCAGCCTGCATTGCTGCGAAAGGTGGATATACACTGTACTAGTGCCGACATTGTGCATGCTCTGTTGCCTGTGTCTATGTGCCTGTGGTTCTGTCAGTGTGATCATGTGATGTATCTGACCCCAGGAATGTGTCAATAAAGTTTCCCCTTCCTGGGACAATGAATTCACGGTGTTCTTATTTCAATTTCCAGGAGTGTATTTGTTGTCGTTGTTGTTGTGGTGGTGGTAGTGGTGTTATGATGATGATGATGATGATGATGATGATGGGCTTCAGTCTGGAGACTGCTTTCATACATCCTCCATGCTATTCTATCCTGTGCAAGGTTTTTCGTCTCCCAGTACCTACTGCAACCTACATCCTTCTGAATCTGCTGATGTGATAACGAATACCACTCAATCCATGATAAGAAGATTGCAGCACTGCATCGATACCAATGGTCATCACTTCGAACACCAGCTGTAAATGGACATTCATGCCACTTTTTTGACCTTCGTTGACCTTCAGATACCTTACTGTTACCTATCATTGGATTCGTCTCGATAACCGCTATCAGAAAATAAGTACCAGACTACAGCATCTCATTTAAAAAGACAAAGTTGACCTTCATATCCTTGACGCGACCCCACCTAGCAACAAAAAACCAGCGTCATGTTATGGTCCCCGTTGCCCCACGCAACACTTGTCCCACAAACTTTTCAGCTACTATCACACTTTCGTAGTTATTCTTGGTGGCAATAGTTAGTGACTCACCTTGTATTTTCATACAAATAATAAGTCACGGATTTACAAATTTTTGTTGAAATTGCTCCAGGCGTTCTTCAGTTATGCTTTTGTCACAAACTTTTATCTCCCATCACCCGTCATAGGGCCGCTGGGAGCATCTTATAGCCATAGTATTTTTTTCCATGCAACACGTGATACGTATCCCCAGTTCGGTATAAGTTGCTTCAGGCGTTACAGAAATAGGCTGTTATGTAACTGTCTTTCCACCCACGTCCCTTCCACCCCTTTGACTGAAATATCATCTGAATCATCACCAATGAGTTTAGCAAACCAGAAAACTATGGATTCGATACTAATATCGGTGGTTTTCTGATATTTATTTTATTTCGTTCCTTATCAAGCCAACCCCTTAGGAGTCGTCGTGGTATATTTTTGTAGAGATAATTTAAATAATTACTCATACACATAAAAATATGGTTGAAACTGCTCCATACATTCTTGAGTTATGTTTTTATGTCACTACATTATCACCTGCACCGCCACCCTTATGGCGGTGGGAGCATTCTAGCCCAACGGTGCTTCTTTCCAGATAGTAAGCGATATGTGTACTACATATGATTGACATTGATGCAGTGTCTTAGGAGATGTGGAATATATGTACGTATTTATTTGGGCAGCAAAATAACTGATGATGGCCGAAGTAAAGAGGATATAAAACATATAGTGGCCTCGGAAAGAAAAGTTTTTCTGAAAATATCGAATACGAGTTTATTAGGAACTCTTTGCAGAAGCTGTTTGTCTAGAGTGTAGCTTTGTGTGGAACATAGACGACAAGCAGTTTAGACAACGAAAGAATAAAAAGTTTTTAATTACGGTGTTACAGTAGAATGCTGGAGATTGGATGGGTTGACTGCGTCTGTTGATGAACAGATTTACATCTACATCTACATTTATACTCCGCAAGCCACCCAACGGTGTGTGGCGGAGGGCACTTTACGTGCCACTGCCATTACCTCCCTTTCCTGTTCCCGTCACATATGGTTCGCGGGAAGAACGACTGTCTGAAAGCCTCCGTGCGCGCTCTAATCTCTCTAATTTTACATTCGTGATCTCCTCGGGAGGTATAAGTAGGGGGAAGCAATATATTCGATACCTCATCCAGAAACGCACCCTCTCGAAACCTGGCGAGCAAGCTACACCGCGATGCAGAGCGCCTCTCTTGCAGAGTCTGCCACTTGAGTTCGTTAAACATCTCCGTAACGCTATCACGGTTACCAAATAACCCTGTGACGAAACGCGCCGCTCTTCTTTGGATCTTCTCTATCTCCTCCGTCAACTCGATCTGGTACGGATCCCACACTGATGAGCAATACTCAAGTATAGGTCGAACGGGTGTTTTGTAAGCCACCTCCTTTGTTGATGGACTACATTTTCTAAAGACTCTCCCAATGAATCTCAACCTGGTACCCGCCTTACCAACAATTAATTTTATATGATCATTCCACTTCAAATCGTTCCACACGCATACTCCCAGATATTTTACAGAAGTAACTGCTACCAGTGTTTGTTCCGCTATCATAATCATACAATAAAGGATGTTTCTATGTATTCGCAATACATTACATTTGTCTATGTTAAGGGTCAGTTGCCACTCCCTGCACCAAGTGCCTATCCGCTGCAGATCTTCCTGCATTTCGCTGCAATTCTCTAATGCTGCAACTTCTCTGTATACTACAGCATCACCCGCGAAAAGCCGCATGGAACTTCCGACACTATCTACTAGGTTATTTATATATACTGTGAAAAGCAATGGTCCCATAACACTCCCCTGTGGCACGCCAGAGGTTACCTTAACGTCTGTAGACGTCTCTCCATTGAGAACGACATGCTGTGTTCTGTTTGCTAAAAACTTTTCAATCCAGCCACACAGCTGGTCTGATGTTCCGTAGGCTCTTACTTTGTTTATCAGGCGACAGTGCGAAACTGTATCGAACTCCTTCCGGAAGTCAAGGAAAATGGCATCTACCTGGGAGCCTGTATCTAATATTTTCTGGTTCTCGTGAACAAATAAAGCGAGTTGGGTCTCACACGATCGCTGTTTCCGGAATCCATGTTGATTCCTACATAGTAGATTCTGGGTTTCCAAAAACGACATGATACTCGAGCAAAAAACATGTTCTAAAATTGTACAACAGATCGACGTAAGAGATATAGGTCTATAGTTTTGCGCATCTGCTCGACGACCCTTCTTGAAGACTGGGACTACCTGTGCTCTTTTCCAATCATTTGGAACCTTCCGTTCCTCTAGAGACTTGCGGTACTCGGCTGTTAGAAGGGGGGCAAGTTCTTTCGCGTACTCTGTGTGGAATCGAATTGGTATCCCGTCAGGTCCAGTGGACTTTCCTCTGTTGAGTGATTCGAGTTGCTTTTCTATTCCTTGGACACTTATTTCGATGTCAGCCATTTTTTCGTTTGTGCGAGGATTTAGAGAAGGAACTGCAGTGCGGTCTTCCTCTGTGAAACAGCTTTGGAAAAAGGTGTTTAGTATTTCAGCTTTACGCGTGTCATCCTCTGTTTCAATGCCATCATCATCCCGGAGTGTCTGGATATGCTGTTTCGAGCCACTTACTGATGTAACGTAAGACCAGAACTTCCTAGGATTTTCTGTTAAGTCGGTACATAGAATTTTACTTTCGAATTCACTGAAGGCTTCACGCATAGCCCTCCTTACGCTAACTTTGACATCGTTTAGCTTCTGTTTGTCTGAGAGGTTTTGGCTGCGTTTAAACTTGGAGTGAAGCTCTCTTTGCTTTCGCAGTAGTTTCCTAACTTTGTTGTTGTACCACGGTGGGTTTTTCCCGTCCCTCACAGTTTTACTCGGCACGTACCTGTCTAAAACGCATTTTACGATTGCCTTGAACTTTTTCCATAAACACTCAACATTGTCAGTGTCGGAACAGAAATTTTCGTTTTTATCTGTTAGGTAGACTGAAATCTGCCTTCTATTACTCTTGCTAAACAGATAAACCTTCCTCCCTTTTTTTATATTCCTACTAACTTCCATATTCAGGGATGCTGCAACGGCCTTATGATCACTGATTCCCTGTTCTGTACATACAGAGTCGAAAAGTTCGGGTCTGTTTGTTATCAGTAGGTCCATAGGTTTGTTATCAGTAGGTCCATAATCTCCACGAGTCGGTTCTCTGTTTAATTGCTCGAGGTAATTTTCGGATAGTGCACTCAGTATAATGTCACTCGATGCTCTGTCCCTACCACCCGTCCTAAACATCTGAGTGTCCCAGTCTATATCTGGCAAATTGAAATCTCCACCTAAGACTATAACATGCTGAGAAAATTTATGTGAAATGTATTCCAAATTTTCTCTCAGTTGTTCTGCCACTAATGCTGCTGAGTCGGGAGGTCGGTAAAAGGAGCCAATTATTAACCTAGCTCGGTTGTTGAGTGTAACCTCCATCCATAATAATTCACAGGAACTATCCACTTCTATTTCACTACAGGATAAACTACTACTAACAGCGACGAACACTCCACCACCGGCTGCATGCAATCTGTCCTTTCTAAACACCGTCTGTACCTTTGTAAAAATTTCGGCAGAATTTATCTCTGGCTTCAATCAGCTTTCTGTACCTATAACGATTTCGGCTTCGGTGCTTTCTATCAGCGCTTGAAGTTCCGGTACTTTACCAACGCAGCTTCGACAGTTTACAATTACAATACCGATTGCTGCTTGGCCCCCTCATGTCCCTACTTTGCCCTGCACCCGTTGAGGCTGTTGCCCTTTCTGTACTTGCCCAAGGCCATCTAACCTAAAAAAAAAAAAAGATTCTGAGACATCAAGCAATCGCCAATTCGGTATTGAAGTGTAGGAGGTAAGAAATGTAGAGGGAGACAAAGAGAGAAATACAGTAAGCAGGTTCAAATAGATGCAGGTTGCTGTAGTTATTCGTAGATGGAGAGACTTCCACAGAATAGATTACATGGAGAGCTGCATCAAACCCGTTTCCGGGATAATGACCACAGTAAGAACAAGATATACGGAAGGGTTTCATGTAGTATAGTAGTATGTTGTGCTCTTTTGTGTTCCCCATGATTGATGTACACAGTGTGACAATTGCTAAGGAGCAACTGACAGTTGCTAACGAACCGACAATTGCTACGGCATACTCAACCAGTGATAGTAAAAGGAAAGGACAGGGAAGAAGGAAGATTAAGGTTTAACGTCCCGTCGACGTCGAGGTCATCAGAAGCGGAGCAAAAGCTGAGATTGATTCAAGGATAGAGAAGGAAATCGGCCGTCTCCTTTCAAAGGAAACATCCCAGTAGTTGTTTGGAAAGATTTAGGGCAATCACGGAAAACCTAAATCGGGATGGATGTACGCACGGTAGCGCGTCGTCTTCCCGAATGCGAGTTGAGTTGCGCCCGCTTCGCTCGGTATATATAAGCTAGTAAAAGGAAACATAAAGGGCGAGACGTGTTAACTGCTGCGATACCTTGGCACGAACACTGTATGCTTTGGTTCAAATGGCTCTGACAAGGGAACCTCCCCATCGCACCCCCCTCAGATTTAGTTATAAGTTGGCACAGTGGATAGGCATTGAAAAACTGAACACAGATCAATTGAGAAAACAGGAAGAAGTTGTGTGGAACTATGAAAAAAATAGTAAAATATACAAACTGAGTAGCCCATGCCAAGATATGCAACATCAAGGAGATTAATAGTCGAGGAGCGGCGTGGTCCCGTGGTTAGAGAGAGCAGCTGCGGAACGATAGGTCTTAGGTTCAAATCCCCCTTCGAGTGAAAATTTTAATTTTTTATTTTCAGTTTATGTGACAAACTCTTATGTTTTCATCACTTTTTTGGGAGTGATTATCGCATTCACAAGAAAATCTAAATCGGGCAAGGTAGAAGAATCTTTTTACCCATTCGCTAAGTGTACAGGTTAGGTGGGTCGACAACACATTCCTGTCGTGTGACGCACATGCCATCACCAGTGTCGTATAGAATATATCACACGTGTTTTCCTGTGGAGGAATCGGTTGACCTATGACCTTGCGATCAAATGTTTTCGGTTCCGATTGGTGAGGCATGTCCTTTCGTCTACTAATCGCACGGTTTTGCGGTGCGGTCGCAAAACACAGACACTAAACTTATTACAGTGAACAGAGACGTCAATGAACAAACGGACAGATCATAACTTTGCGAAAATAAAGAAAGTAAAATTTTCAGTCGAGGGAAGACTTGAACCAAGGACCTCTCATTTCACAGCTACTCACGCTAACCACGGGACCACGGCGCTCCTAAACTCATATTCTCCTTGATGTTGCCTATGTTGCGCATGGACTACTCAGTTTGTATATTTTGCTTATTTTTTTCATAGTTCCACACAACTACTTCCCGTTTTCTCGATTGATCTGTGTTCAGTTTTTCAAGGCCTATCCACTGTGCCAACTTATAACTAAATCTGAGGGGGGTGCGATGGGGAGGTTCCCTTGTGAGCACTATGGGACTTAACATCTATGGTCATCAGTCCCCTAGAACTTAGAACTACTTAAACCTAACTAATCTAAGGACATCACACAACACCCAGCCATCACGAGGCAGAGAAAATCCCTGACCCCGCCGGGAATCGAACCCGGGAACCCGGGCGTGGGAAGCGAGAACGCTACCGCACGACCACGAGATGCAGGCCACTGTATGCTTTCGGCCGTTCATTCAGTACGGTATGTGATGAAGCTGCTTGTGGGACCGATTAGTGCGTTATTCCTTTTGGTGCTGAAAAATGTCTGCAAGATATTATCTGAATGCTTAGGATCGTGGTCGACCAGCTGGACGGCATGAAGCCGGCCAAAGTGTCACTACCGTGGCCACAGTGACGGTGGTGTCCAAAAGCGTCATCTCGCGATTAAAAAAGGCAGCTGAAGGCGGAAATGGCATACGAAAGCGTGCCGTTCGTTGTAGACGGACCGCCACACCGCAAAAGTATCGATACGAGCCACTAGGGGCGGAAACGAACAGTCACTCCTAGGCTGATCGTTGCAGACCTTGCATTCGCTACCGGTACACGCGTCTCTGCGCGAACCATTTCGCGGCGATTCAGTCGAGCCTGTCAAATGCGTACCACTTCAGCCACGTATCAGAGCGGTTAGACGTGGCGGAAGCAGCAAGCACTGGCACGTGAATGTGATCCTGAGTCGGAAGCTGATGTCAACCACATCTTGTTTATGTGTCCCAAATTTTACTGCGAACAGTTGGACTTTCTGTAGAGTATGGGATACCACCTTCGTCACACAGCTACTTCTCTTTTATTTACCGAAGGCATTAGCCTTTATAATGTGACTGTCAAATTCCTTAAATGTACTGGGCACAATCTTTACGTTTTAATAGCGCACACATTCCCTTTTTCTGCCTTCGTTCTGAAGATATTTCAGGAATGTTGCGAACTGTAACTCAACACAGCTTTAAATACCTTTTAATCTAATGGTTGCAAAAGTATAATGGAAACGGTGTGACGGTTTGAACTTCCTCTGCTCGCAAATATGCATTTATTTATCCTTTTTTCAATTCTATGTACATTGTCCGCAGCTCGTGGTCGTGCGGTAGCGTTCTCGCTTCCCGCGCCCGGGTTCCCAGGTTCGATTCCCGGCGGGGTCAGGGATTTTCTCTGCCTCGTGATGACTGGGTGTTGTGTGATGTCCTTAGATTAGTTA
The DNA here is from genome assembly GCF_021461395.2 of Schistocerca americana. Classification (NCBI taxonomy): domain Eukaryota; kingdom Metazoa; phylum Arthropoda; class Insecta; order Orthoptera; family Acrididae; genus Schistocerca; species Schistocerca americana. The sequence continues at coordinate 84,816,317 of NC_060127.1, forward strand.
GGTTTAAGTAGTTCTAAGTTCTAGGGGACTGATGACCATAGATGTTAAGTCCCATAGTGCTCACAAGGGAACCTCCCCATCGCACCCCCCTCAGATTTAGTTATAAGTTGGCACAGTGGATAGGCCTTGAAAAACTGAACACAGATCAATCGAGAAAACGGGAAGAAGTTGTGTGGAACTATGAAAAAAATAAGCAAAATATACAAACTGAGTAGTCCATGCGCAACATAGGCAACATCAAGGAGAATATGAGTTTAGGAGCGCCGTGGTCCCGTGGTTAGCGTGAGTAGCTGTGAAATGAGAGGTCCTTGGTTCAAGTCTTCCCTCGACTGAAAATTTTACTTTCTTTATTTTCGCAAAGTTATGATCTGTCCGTTCGTTCATTGACGTCTCTGTTCACTGTAATAAGTTTAGTGTCTGTGTTTTGCGACCGCACCGCAAAACCGTGCGATTAGTAGACGAAAGGACATGCCTCACCAATCGGAACCGAAAACATTTGATCGCAAGGTCATAGGTCAACCGATTCCTCCACAGGAAAACACGTGTGATATATTCTATACGACACTGGTGATGGCAAGTGCGTCACGCGACAGGAATGTGTTGTCGACCCACCTAACCTTCCCGCGCCCGGGTTCCCAGGTTCGATTCCCGGCGGGGTCAGGGATTTTCTCTGCCTCGTGATGACTGGGTGTTGTGTGATGTCCTTAGGTTAGTTAGGTTTAAGTAGCTCTAAGTTCTAGGGGACTGATGACCATAGATGTTAAGTCCCATAGTGCTCAGAGCCATTTTTATGTACATTGATGGCTATATCCCTTTGCTACTCGGAAGGTCAAATAAGTGAACAAATAACAATCAGCAAGCAGTTCTCACAGCAGGCCCTCGACACCGCCTTGTTTTAGTGCTGAATGGCAGGATCTGTACCTTTTTACTGAATACGATGGTCGTGTAAAATTACGGTGTGTTGATGATTTTCACTTATGGACCGTCTGACAGCAACTGAATAAAACACAATTTTAGTGCCATACGCGTTTCGTCTTTATTTTCTGCAAGGCATCATCAGTGGCAGGTTGCGTAGACAGTTTCTTATATATTACGCTCCTGTTACATTTTTGGTCTTATTCTTCTTCCTATGAGCGCCAATTTGCTGTTTTTTTCTGCATTCCACAGCACTATGCACTGAACGCTTTTTTTTAATGAATTGAAGATGTCGTGTAAAATGTTTATTAAACCGTATATATAAATTCAATTTGAGACGTCATTGTGCAGTAAATCACGCGGCACCTGCAACAAATATATCGACGATCAACGAGAGGCAATAATCCTTCAACTGAAAGCCAGCTTTTCAAGCGAAGTAAGTTACCACTTAATAATAAGATTTGCTTGTAAAATGGTGGGCAGTGGAAGGAGTAATACAAAATTCCTTCTTTTCAACAAATACCATGTCTCTTTTGTGAGCTCGTGCTACTAATATTATTTGATAAAAATATTCAATACTTTTTCAGGACGTTGGTCACCCAGGGAGAATTTCTTCTGTGAGAATTAGCTACAGAATTTTTCATCAGATAGCTGCGCACTTGAAACCGTTGGCTGAACGTGAATTTATTACAGAATGTCTACTAATAGCAGTAGAAGAGCTGTCCCCACAAATGGTTCCACAGCTACAGTCCGAGTGACCTTCTCGAGCAACCATAACGTGCCGAATTGAAGAATTAACGGAAGATTTGGATGCTCAGTTGACAATGAATGTTAAAGACTGTGTTCTATTTTCTTCTTCTATGGATGGCTTTCTTGACTTGTCAGACACGTCACAGCTGGTAATTTTCATTAGGACAGCGAACAAAATGCATGAAGTCCGCAGGGAGGTGTAGGATCTCATCCCATCGAAGGACACAAGAACAGGTCAAGACATGCTCTATGCACTTGGATGGCTCTGAGCACTATGGGACTTAACATCTTAGGTCATCAGTCCCCTAGAACTGAGAACTACTTAAACCTAACCTAAGGACATCACACACATCCACGCCCGAGGCAGGACAGGAACCTGCGACCGTAGCAGTCCCGCGGCTCCGGACTGAAGCGCCTAGAAACGCACGGCCACCGCGGCCGGCTATGCACTTGGAGAAGTTTGGTCTGCCGTGGGAATTATTGACTTCCCTAGCGACGGACGGTGCTCCAGCTATGACTGGCGAAAACACTGTCTTAGTAGGGCGTATCAAGCGAAAAACGAAGAATAGTTTTCGTGATGACTGGGTGTTGTGTGCTGTCCTTAGGTTGGTTAGGTTTGGGTGGTTCTACGTTCTAGGGGACTGATGACCATAGATGTTGAGTCCCATAGCGCTAAGAGCCATTTGAACCATTTTGAAGAATAGTTTTCTACTGGTTATCCCTGAACATTATTTGATTCAACAACATCATTTGTGGCCCAAAAGCGTAAAACTGAATAATGTATTGACCTTAGTTGTGGAAATCACTATTTCTATTTGAGCAAAAATATTCCATCTGCGATGGTTCAAAGCGTTTCTGGGCGATTACGGAGATTTCCCTCATCGCTGTGAGGTTCGCTAGCTCAGCCGTGCTAAAGTTCGGGCAGCGCTTCGTGGAACTGCGCCAGGAAATATCATTATTCATGGAAATGAAGGAGGAAAGTGTTCCTGAACTGTCGGATGATAGACGGGTCTGTGATTTAGCCTTTTTAACTGATGCAGTTTAATAAGTCACAGCTGCAAAATACTAACGCGAATTCTTTACAGACGAATGGAAAAACTGGTAGAAGCGGACCTCGGGGAAGATCAGTTTGGATTCCGTAGAAATGTTGGAACACGTGAGGCAATACTAACCTTACGACTTATCTTAGAAGAAAGATTAAGAAAAGGCAAACCTACGTTTATAGCATTTGTAGACTTAGAGAAAGCTTTTGACAACGTTGACAGGAATACTCTCTTTCAAATTCTGAAGGTGGCAGGGGTAAAATACAGGGAGCGAAAGGCTATTTACAATTTGTACAGAAAGCAGATGGCAGTTATAAGAGTCGAGGGGCATGAAAGGGAAGCAGTGATTGGGAAGGGAGTGAGACAGGGTTGTAGCCTCTACCCGATGTTATTCAATCTGTATATTGAGCAAGCAGTAAAGGAAACAAAAGAAAAATTCGGAGTAGGTATTAAAATTCATGGAGAAGAAGTAAAAACTTTGAGGTTCGCCGATGACATTGTAATTCTGTCAGAGACAGCAAAGGACTTGGAAGAGCTGTTGAACGGAATGGACAGTGTCTTGAATGGAGGATATAAGATGAACATCAACAAAAGCAAAACGAGGATAATGGAATGTAGTCAAATTAAATCGGATGATGGTGAGGGAATTAGATTAGGAAATGAGACACTTAAAGTAGTAAAGGAGTTTTGCTATTTAGGCAGTAAAATAACTGATGATGGTCGAAGTAGAGAGGATATAAAATGTAGACTGGCAATGGCAAGGAAATCGTTTCTGAAGAAGAGAAATTTGTTAACATCGAGTATAGACTTAAGTGTCAGGAAGTCGTTTCTGAAAGTATTTGTACGGAGTGTAGCCATGTATGGAAGTGAAACATGGACGATAACTAGTTTGGACAAGAAGAGAATAGAAGCTTTCGAAATGTGGTGCTACAGAAGAATGCTGAAGATAATGTGGGTAGATCATGTAACTAATGAGGAGGTATTGAATAGGATTGGGGAGAAGAGAAGTTTTTGGCACAACTTGACTAGAAGAAGGGATCGGTTGGTAGGACATGTTTTGAGGCATCAAGGAATCACAAATTTAGTATTGGAGGGCAGCGCGGAGGGTAAGAATCGTAGAGGGAGACCAAGAGATGAATACACTAAGCAGATTCAGAAGGATGTAGGTTGGAGTAAGTACTGGGAGATGAAGAAGCTTGCACAGGATAGAGTAGCATGGAGAGCTGCATCAAACCAGTCTCAGGACTGAAGACCACAACAACAACAACAACAACAACTGATGCAGCAGACCATTTTGTGTGTATCACTGCCCGGGAAGGATAACCTCATCATCCATTTCTGTGACGAAATACAGGAATTCAAGATGAATCTGTCGCTCTGGGAAAGGCAGCCGGTGGCTACAAACGTCTCTTACTTTCCCAAGCTGTCAGCATCAGCAAACGTTGCCAGTGCTGCAGATTTTGGAGCGTATAAAGATCTTCTAAGAAAGTTGCATACTGACTTTTTAAAACCAGATTCAATGATCTTTCGCGCTTGGAAACAGGTTTAGCAAGTTTTGCTACTCCAGAATGTGTGAGTGTTTTCCTCGAGACCCTTTGGTGCGCGGTATTCAAGATGCTGTTTCTGCTCTCGCCGAGTGTGGTCGTTCAGCGACGTTTGTGTGGACTCCGGCCAACATCGCCATTCCAGGAAACGATCGGTTGGCCAAGCAGGCCACCACTTCGCCACCCCTGGAGCTTGGTCTCGTGGAAAGAGACCTCCGGTCAGCCCCACATCGCAAGGTCCGCGAAGTCTGGAGCTCTGAATGGTCTGTCTTGAACGCGCCAAATAAGCTCCGCATGGTCAAGTAGTCCACGGCCGTATGGAACTCATCTTTGAGGGGCACGCGTAGGTACTCAGTTGTTCTCTGCCGTCTCCGAATTGGACATACGCGGTTGACCCACAGCTATCTCCTTCGTCGTGAGAACCCGCCCTAGTGTCGCTGTGATGCAGGGCTGACAGTGGTCCATCTTCTGACGGACCGCCCCCTTTTAGCCCTCTTGCGGCAGTCCTTTAATTTACCAGCTGCACTTCCTTTAATTCTAGGTGACGATGCCTCTATAGCAGACTCAGTTTTACGTTTTACCCGTGCAGCTGGGTTTTATCACTCGCCCTAGTGTGGGCGCTCTCGCATGATTTCTCAGGCTACACCCACTCCAGCGACTTTTAATTGTGATGTAGATACCAAAATAGCGTCTTTTATGGTAACAAGTTGTGTTGATACCTCTATCAACGCTTTCCAGCTGGAGGTTCATCGTTTGTAGTTGAGTGGTTGACCTTTCACCTGATCCATTAACCACTGTAGTCTGTTTTACTTTGTTCAACTATTTGCTCTGCTCCTTTTAAGTGTCCTCTATTTTGTGTTACTGCGGTGTTCATTTTAGCTCTGTACCCCTTGGTGTTCCGTCCCTCTGGGTGCAGAGGTTACGCTTTTACTGTATAGGCCTTTTACAAGTATGTCTGTTTGGACCTGGGGACTGAGGAATTCGATGTTTAGCCCCCATCAAACCCCAAAACCAACCAACCAACCAGAATCTGTGGACGTCGATTCTGTAAGCCTACCTCTCCAAATGAAAAGCATACATCTTCCGTGCGATTCAAAACTGAAAGATAGGTATGAGAGCAGAAAGAGTGTAGGTGACTTTTACAAACATTCGTTACAGAAGCGTTACCCAAACCTTTCTGTATCGTCATGCATCGTGGATGCTTAGTCTGCTCGAGTCAACGTCCAATTCTGAGCATTTTCCCCCCTAATACAACTGCGTAAAACACTACTGAGATGCTCCATATAAAATTATCATCTGAAATGTGTTTTGAGACTGAGCTGTGCTGAATCGGTCATTTCCAACATCGAAGCTCGTATGCAGAGAAACGTAAATAAATGAACCAAACCGCAATAGAAAACTGCGTTGGATTAATTTCGTATATTTTCTCTGTTATTCAGTTTTCTAGTTTTGCCCTCGAGCTTGCCGTTATCCATTAGCTTTCGTGTTTAGTATGTATTTACATTCATTTTCTCCTTTTTTATTTACTAGAAATATTCTCTTAAATTCTCAAATTTAATCGACATTAAGACTATTGTAATAAGGGTTCTAATTAATTATTCAACACGTTTGATTAGAATTGTGGGTCCTTTTCACTGTTCCCTCGCCGGCCGGTGTGGCCGTGCTGTTCTAGGCGCTTCAGTCTGGAACCGCGTGACCGCTCCGGTCGCAGGTTCGAATCCTGCCTCGGGCATGGATGTGTGTGATGTCCTTAGGTTAGTTAGGTTTAATTAGTTCTAAGTTCTAGGCGACTGATGACCTCAGAAGTTAAGTCGCATAGTGCTCAGAGCCATTTGAACAATTTGAAATGTTCCCTCAGTATGCGTATCCGCAGTTGCTCACCAGAGTATTGACTTATTTGTGACTAAACAATTTCAAATGCTGCCTTCCACAGAAGGAGAATAAGCCAGATTTGCTTAGCGCCGCTTGGCTGCGACTGTCAAGCAAGCAGTCCGTACGTTCGTTCGTAAGTGACACATCTTCTGGAAGACGAAAATGGAATTTCAGAAACCGTTTTTCGCTGTCGTGTTTACCTGTTAAGGACTGAAGTGGATTTGCTAGTCCAGATGAATATGTCGCCAGGAAAACAGCTGATACATTTTATGATTTAGTCAGAACAGTCGCTATTACTCTTCAATTAGACGAGATGTAAACATCTTCAGTCTAATACTCCTACTTATCCTTCACTGTAAAATAAGCCACTCTGTCCGTATTAACCGAAATTTTTTAAAAACAAGACAAAAATTGATAGCCCACGCACGTTTCAAAACCGGATGCGTTTACATGGGAGCGAAAATCGATTGCGGAATTGTAAAACCGGTAACCAGAAGTAGATTTCCAGAATCGATTTTGCAGTGTTTACATGGTCACTCCTAAACGGAATTGGGAAACCGGTTTATGAAGTGCGGTTTTTAGAGCCCCATGTAAACGGGGCTCCGCGTTCCTGCTCGCCTACGGAGCCGGAGCAAAGAGAGGAACCACACTGCACCATACAGCGGTACCTTGAACGGCCCTGCTTGGCGTACATGTTTCTTAGCGAGAACCCCATTTCCGGACCGCGCAAATACTGAAAACCGCCGTGAGAGAGGGTGAAACAATATCCACAACAGTTCGGTGGCCAGCATGAGTCACAGTTGGAAATGTGCATCAGTGGTTGAGGACGGCATATTCCATACTGACAAGGGAAACTGTCAGTAACACACCCCACAGATTTAGTGGTAAAATGGCCCAGTGGATAGACCGGCGAAAACTGAACTCAGATCAAGCAAGAAAACAGGAAGAAGGCGACTTGAACTGTGAAAAAAAAGAAAAGGAAAACAGAAACAGTGAATGGTCCAGGTTCAACATATGCAGCATCGAGCAACGCTGAATAAACGTGGCGTCGTGGCTGTGTCGTAATGGTGTGGAAATGCAAAGCGGGAGATCCGTGTTCAAAACTTTTTCGTGCAACTTCTTTTTGTATTCCACAAAATTATGAACTTTCCGTCCCGTCGTTGACGTGTCTGTACTCCTTCTGGAGTTTTGGCGATTGTTATGCTATGCATTGTTGTTGATAATTCTTCCGGGTTATATGGCCGTGGTCCACGGAATTCTTCTATTCCTAACGTTTCGTCCAATACTACGTTGGACTTCCTCAGAGGTATGGCTGGTCCTGTTGAGTCCTGCCGACTGACGAGTCGGGCATCGGAGAGCGGCCTAAGTACCGAGGAAAGTGGGCGTGGTCTAGCTTCCACATAGTAGCAGAGAGAAAACTAGTCAAAGATAAAATATAACTATTGATAATAGTCCGTCATAGATAAAATTCACTTATCGATTCTGTAATGCCACTGTTCATATCTCGCTTAATTTCAAGGCCTCTTGTTTTCTATTAAAATTATCTTCATGTTTACAAATTTCAATAGCCTCCCTATACAGTCGTGGATAATAGTTCGTGGTAGCACTTAAAACTGTAGTTTCAGAAAACTTAACTACATGGTCACCGGACTGAAGTGCACGTTCCGCAACGGCCGATTCATCTATTTTACCCAGTCGGCAAAGACTTTCATGCTCCTTTACCCTCGTATTCACACTTCTTTTCGTAGTACCAATATAGACCTTGCCACAGGTACACGGAATTTTATACACACCGCTAGATGATAATGGTGGCCTTCTATCTTTAACAGAACGAAGTACTTGTCCTATTTTTCTGGTAGGTTCGAATACCGGTTTCACTTTATGTTTCAGCAAAATTTTGCCGATTCGATCTGTAACCTTACTAATGACAGGTAAAGACACCGTGTTCTTCTCTGCTACTATGTGGAAGCTAGACCACGCCCACTTTCCTCGGTATTTAGGCCGCTCTCCGACGCCCGACTAGTCAGTCGGCAGGACTCAGCAGGACGAGCCATACCTCTGAGGATGTCCAACGTAGTATTGGACGAAACGTTAGGAATAGAAGAATTCCATGGACCACGGCCATATAACCTGGAAGAATTATCAACAACAGTACCATCCGGTCGTGAAAGGCTTCATTGTATGATACTATGCATTTGTTAAAAAAATATGAGTCATGTAGTAGGAATGTATTCAAAAATGGTTCAAATGGCTCTGAGCACTATGGGACTTAACTTCTATGGTCATCAGTCCCCTAGGACTTAGAACTACTTAAACCCAACTATCCTAAGGACATCACACAACACCCAGCCATCACGAGGCAGAGAAAATCCCTGACCCCGCCGGGAATCGAACCCGGGAACCCGGGCGTGGGAAGCGAGAACGCTACCGCACGACCAGGGAATGTATTACGGTCGCAGCAGACGGAGTGGCCGAGTTCTAGATGCTACAGTCTGGAACCGCGCGACAGCTACGGTCGCAGGTTCGAATCCTGCCTCGGGCATGGATGTGTGTGATGTCCTTAGGTTAGTTAGGATTAAGTAGTTCTAAGTTCTAGGGGACTGATGACCTCAGAAGTTAAGTCCCATAGTGCTCAGAGCCATTTAAACCATTACGGGCGCGATGAATAGTGAGAGCAGGTGAGGTGTCGCATATACCTCTCACAGAAATAAATTGCTGCAAACTATACGAGGTGCGCCAAAATAATGAGACTGATTTTCTTTGCAAGATGTAGCAACCCTGCAGGCTTGCATAGGCGCAATATCTTTGATCTTGGTCCATAAGCTGCTTCTAGTCCAAGCAGCACATCGATGCAACTGCTCAGTCGTGAGTTGTGCTGTAATAAGTTAACACGTGTTTGTGTCACTCGTCACGGAAATGGAATCGCATAATATTGCGCAACGGTATGTCATTTCTTTTTGTGTTAAAATGGGTGAAAACTCGACGACAACTTACAGTAAGCTTTTGGAGAGGACGTTATGTCAAGAGCTCAAGTTTTTCGTTGGCATAAAATGTTTAGTGAAGGCAGAACGAATGTTGAAGATAAAGACCGCAGTGGACGATCATCAACCTCACGGACGGATGTCAACTTGGCCAGGGTGCGTGAACTTGTACGATCTGATCGAATATTATCGCTGAAAATGATTTCAGTAGAAATGAACATCAGTCGAGAAACGGTTCGTCTAATAATAACATTGCTGATAGTTGGATTCTGCATCACGATAATGCGCCATCCCATACTGCTCTGTCAGTACAGCAATTTTAAACCTCAAAACAAATTTCAGTACTACCACAGCCACCTTATTCACCATATATCACTCCATGCGACTTTTTTCGATTTCCAAGAGTCAAAACGGCGGTAAAGGGAGACCATTTTCAAACAACACAAGATGTCCAAAAAGCTGCGACTAGGGTCTTGGAGGGTATTACAGAGGATGAGTACCGGAAATGGCAATCAATGGCAGAAGCGCTGGAAAAAGTGTGTACAATCAGAAGGGAACTATTTTGAAGCAGACAACACTAAACGTGACTATAACGGTAAGCAACATTTTTTTTTCACATCAGTCTCATTACTTTATTGTCGCGTCTCGTATTACAAGAAAGGGAATAAAGAGTCAAAACTTACAAAACGGCACCCAAGTGTCATAACATGTGGTACGTGTGTAGAACAAATAAGTGGTACGTGTGTAGAACAAATAAGAGGTACGTACATCTGGAGGTCCCTTCCTTACACCTCGCTGTTGCAAACGTACGTTACACCACGACACAGACACAAATTTGAATGCAGCGAACAGACACATCAATAACCAGTCGGACAGTTCATAATTTCGCAAAAAAAATAAAAAAACATGGTGCATGAGGGAGATTTGGAACCGGACAGTCCATCAACATGACCGCACGACCACGATGCCACGTTCATTAAAGGTCGCTCGATGTTGCACATGTTGATTCTGGACCATTCACTGTTACTATTTTTCTTCTTTTCCCCACAGTTCAGTACACCTTTTTCCTGTTTCCGTGCTTGAACTATGTTCGGTTTTTGAGGGCCATCTTGCCGCTAAATCTGAGGGAGGGAGGGGGGGGGGATGGGGAGTTTGCCTTGTGAGTGGCCGATATGGTCCTCTATGTTGCGAGACTGACCAGTGTCGAACAGAACGTTATTTATGTCTGTCATCCTGCTTTCTCCTCACGTTGTAAAATCTGTACCATTTGTCGCCATGAATACATAACTCCGCCTCTATTACCTACGTACTGCGTTTCATGCCGTCCATCATTCGCCTCGATTATTGCTGTCCAACAATATCCCTCTTCCTTAGCAATTGACAGGCAGTGCACTACGCCGGAGTATCGAATTTAACATGAAACTATAGTCGTACTATTTTTTTTATATCTTGTACGCTGCTACAGTCGATTCCCTTTCAGACGGAAACACAAACGCAACGAATTATTATTTCTGAACCAGAGCATACACCTTCCTGGAAGATTAAAACTGTATGCCGGACCGAGACTCGAACTCGGGACCTTTGCTTTTCGCGGGCAAGTGCTCTACCTTCTGAGCTACCCAAGTACGACTCACGCCCCGTCCTCACAGCTTTACTTCTGCCAGTACCTCGTCTCCTACTTCCCAAACTTTACAGAGGCTCTCCTACGAACACAGTTTTAATCTTCCAAGAAGATTCTCATCAGCGCACCCTCCGCTGCAGAGTGAAAATCTCATTCCAGAGTATACACCGTTTGCATTTAGAATAACCACCCCAGAAAATAGAGATGACTTACTTACAGTTCCGATTTTGATGGCCCTGTTGTCGCCTCTTTTGCCTCGTCTATCTGGTGCCGAGTTGCTAGCCGAGAGCCTACTGTGACACATTGAAGTGCGTCTGCTCCAGCTATCGCTTTGTGCAAACCCTCCACCCCTCCAGCTGAGTCAGCCAGCCGCCTTCCTGCTAAGCCTGCTCCAGGACGCGGTGGTTGCCGAACATTCTGTACCAGAAGCAGATGAGCGCCACCTCGGAAATTTCCTCAATGACCCTCAGACGTTAGCTCAAGAAGTCTAGAGAGAGACCAAGAGAGGAATGCAATAAGCAGGTTGAACTGGATATCGCATTAGGTATTCGGAGATGAAGAGGCTTGCACTGGATCCGATAGGAAAGCTGCGTCAAATCAGTCTTTTTGCTGAAGACAACAGTAACAAAAACAACCACAACTTACATACATGCAACAATATTTAGGGAAATATATGTAGCCGGCCGAAGTGGCCGTGCGGTTAAAGGCGCTGCAGTTTGGAACCGCAAGACCGCTACGGTCGCAGGTTCGAATCCTGCCTCGGGCATGGATGTTTGTGATGTCCTTAGGTTAGTTAGGTTTAACTAGTTCTAAGTTCTAGGGGACTAATAATCTCAGCAGTTGAGTCCCATAGTGCTCAGAGCCATTTGAACCATTTTTTTTAAAATGTGTGTAGCCTATATACAATCCTATTGTTGAAATTATTACGTATATAGTAAAAATAATTCTTGATTTTTGAGACTTTGTCTTTATAGATAATGAATTTTCGGTATATAATATAATTAGGGACGAGAATCTAATACGTATGTAATAATAAAGTGTAATTGTAGTTAGTACAACTATAATAGTTATAAGACCCAAAGTAACTGTCACATGGGCCTAACATCGTGTAGGGCCCCCGCGAGCACGCAGAATAACGTGGCATGGACTCGACTAATGTCTGAAGTAGTGCTGGACGGAATTCACACCATGAATCATGCAGGGCTGTCCATAAATTCGAAAGAGCACGTTGCAAGGTATCCCAGATATGCTCAATAGTGATAATGTCTGGCCTGTTTGGTGGCCAACGGAAGTGTTTAAACTCAGAAGAGTGTTCCTGGAGCCACTGTGTAGCAGTTTTGGACGTGTGGGGTGTCGCATTATCCTGCTGGAATTTCCAAAGTCCGTCGGAATGCACAATGAACTTGAATGGATGCAGCTGATCAGACGAGATGCTTACGTACGTGTCACCTGTCAGAGTCGTATCTAGACGTATTAGGGGTCCCCCGTCACTCCAGCTGCACACGCCACACACCATTATAGAGCCTTCACCAGCTTGAACAGTCCCCTGCTGACATGCAGGGTCCATGGATTCATGAGGTTGTCTCCATATCCGTACAGGTCCATCCACTCGACACAGTTTGAAACGAGACTTGTCCGACCAGGCAACATGTTTCCAGTAATCAACAGTCCAATGTCGGTGTCGACGGGCCCAGGCGAGGCGTAAACTTTGAGTCTTGCAGTCTTCAAGGGTACCCGAGTGAGCCGTCGATTCCGAAAGCCCATATCGATGATGTTTCGTTGAATGGTTCGCACGCTGACACTTGTTGATGGCCCAGCATTGAAATCTGCGGAAGCGTTGCAATTCTGTCACGTTGAACGATTCTCTTCAGTCGTCGTTGGTCCCGTTCTAGCAGGATCTGTTTTCGGCCGCAACGATGTCGGAGATTTGATGTTTTACCGGATTCCTGATATTTACGGTACGCTCGTGAAATGGTTGTAAGGGAAAATCCCCACTTAATCCCTACCTCGGAGATACTGTGTCCCATCGCTCGTGCGCCGGCTATAACACCCCGTTCAAACTCACATCTTGATAACCTGCCATTGTAGCAGCAGTAACCGAACTAACAACTGCGCCAGACACTTGCTGTCTTATATAGGCGTTGCCGACGTCAGCGCATTATTCTGCCTGTCTACATATCTCTGTATTTGAATACGCATGCCTATACCATTTTCTTTGGCGCTTCAGTATAAATGATAACAAGTGTTTATGAAAGATGGCGTATTGCCATGGTTACGTTAACATTCGCCTATGAGGATGCTGGAAAATAATCGTAAATCACTGTTCAGTTTCTCTGTATTGTGATTACTTTGTATAACTTTATAAGTTTTTTAGGTTTCTTTTAAGCTCTTATCGGCTCAAGCCAAATACGAGGAACGTCCAATAAGTAATGAAACATATCTTTTTTCTGAACTCATGTTGATTTTATTCGGGATGCCAATACACCATATTATTTCGCAGTCTTTTGGCTACAACACCCTATTCTTGAACATAATCTCCGTCCTTACGTCAACTTACTGGGAGGCCCTGTGTGCCGCATGGTACCACACCATGAGACGATGGCGGAGTCAACATCTTGCTGCATCAATAAGCTCCCCATCATTTACGTACCGTTTCCGACGGAGTTCATCCTTCATTAAGCCAATGAGATGGCAGTCGGAAGGTGGGAGATCCGAGCTGTGGGGCAGATGAGAAAGAACAGTCCAATGAAGCTTTGTGAGCTCTACCAACAGAGACGTCCATTTGGGAGCAGCGAGGTGTTTGTTAGTGATCCATCGATGACTTCGAATGAGAGTGTCCGCACGTCCCAACATTGCAGAAGTCACAGGTGTGTGCAGTCTACCGGCACGCTGGAGATTGGACAGGTTTGTGCGACCGTGTTGCGATGATTACAGACGTCTCGCACCACGATTCGCCGTGCTTTTGTTCACTGCCGGGTCTCCACAGACAATCTGCAAAGCACTTATGAATACGTGTGATTTTCTGGTTTTCTGCCGAATGAAACTCTGCTGCCTGCTTGGAACCCACTTCCGTTACAGACGCCATTTTGAATGCGACGTACAGCGCCGTCACCTTCTGGCGTTAGGAACTGGCTTATACTGTATAAGAAGTAGTAGTAAATAATAATAGTGATGCTGTAACTGTTGGTTGGTAATATTTACTAACAAAATGCAACCTAACGCTAAATTGCGTACTTGCGGCTATCCTGTGTTGCCGTTTTTTAGTACGACTTTAAAAGAGATTATTAATTGATCATCGATGCGTCGGTTCTCGATTGTGTTCAGAAGACGTGCGGATCGATTACGCGAATAATTGACCTTTTCATCTGGATTGCCTTCAGGCAATCAGTATCTTCGATGAAAATACCTAAGGCACCTATTTGATGGTTCAAATGGCTCTGAGCACTATGGGACTTAACATCTTAGGTCATCAGTCCCCTAGAACTTAGAACTAGTTAAACCTAACTAACCTAAGGACATCACACACATCCATGCCCGAGGCAGGATTCGAACCTGCGACCGTAGCAGTCGCGCGGTTCCGGACTGCGCGCCTAGAACAGCGAGACTACCGCGGCCGGCGCACCTATTTGAATATAAAAATGGAAATGAAAGCAAATTAGTGGAATTTCGTAAGAGAAAGATTAACAGATCGGAAACTGAACATATTAGTGGTCTCCCAAATACAATCGAGACACCGAGATAAAGAGCGAACCTGTAACAAAGCTCATATACAATTTGAACATCATTTTTGGTTAATGAAAGAAAAGAATAAGAAGAAAATTACCGCATCGTAAAATATTAATATATTTTGAACAAATTGACTTTAAACTTCTAAACATTGACAAATACACAACAAATACATGACTTAATCTGATATTTCTTTTGTGCATGGCGCAGTCCAATAATCGTTGCTTTGTCAGTCCGTTCCTTCGTAAAGTTAAATGTCCTTGCATGCGCGTAAGTACATTATATCTTAAGCCGAGCTACCGAAAGGTTTGTTCGTCGTTTCACATAGTTTTTACACAAAATAAAAAATACAACTTGTAGCAATGCTATATAGTACGTCTTAACATGTCGGCGACCAAAAGTACAAAAGATAATGAAGTCTCTAGAATATTTCTTATCAAAGATAGATTGTTCTTTCTTCTGTTTCGCAGCTTCTTGATATCAAGTCCTGAGGCAATGATTTTAAATATCTGCGCCCAGCGGGTCATAGTGTTTATTTAGAGTATTTAAACGCTGGACACGCGTCTTGGTATCGGCGCATATTAAAAAAAAAAAAAAAAAAAAAAAAAAAAAATAAATAAATTTCTTCTGTTTACTCTCGCGCTGTGATGCTTAGCATTTTTACGAACTACAGCTCGTTGGCTCGAGGTGTACTGAATGCAAAGACTAAAGCGGACGTTACTGTCGTCAACACGAAGTAGGAAATGCCACGAGTGCATGGATAAAGTCTGTTGGCGAACAAGACACACAGCACACAGGGACATCATTTCGTATGATGTGCCAATATCTTCAATGCGGTACAGACGCAAAGATGAATGGGGTAGGAAATTAAACGAACGGCTAGTACTCTGGAATGAGTCACCTGAGACCAATGGTTACGTAGACCAAAAGAATCAGAAAATAGATCTGGGACAGAGTCCACTCACCAACCTCTAGTATTACGTAACATTCCGAACATAGAGGCCTGGTATTCTTCCGTTATTTATAGTTCGCACGTCAACTTTTCTATGCTCAGAAAATGCTTGCAGAGTCTGTGCAATCTTAATCGCTTGGAACCACACGTTATTTACTCCAACTTAACACATTAGTCTTACTGACTATTAGTTCCTAGGTAGTTGAAATCCTCATTTTCATATATTGGCTGTCTAGAAAACACGTGATCGTACACTCCACTTACGGTCTTCAGCCATCCGTTCCTCTCATTTTCCAGAGATTCAACGTCTCTGAAAGTACCACTTACACAACAGAATATATAATGATAATTAAATGGACACCCTAGCTGCAAACAGGCGTCGATGTACTTCATTGGGGACATGTTGAAAATGTGTGCCCCGTCGGCACTCGAACCCGGGACCTCCTGCTTACATGGCAGACGCTCTGTCCATCTGAGCCACCGAGGGCACAGAGGATAGTAAGCAGGAGATCCCGGGTTCGAGTCCCGGTCGGGGCACACATTTTCAACATGTCCCCAATGAAGTACATCGACGCCTGTTTACAGCTAGGGTATCCATTTAATTATCATTTCATTTCTAGCAAAGCTGCATGGTCATCTACGTAACTGTTCTGTCATCGGTCCCTGGACTTAACATTACTTAAATTAACTTATGGTAAGAACAATATATATATATAATTCTTACCTGCATACAAATTTATGTAGTTTACATAAAAATAGGTAATATTCTTTTCATCGGTGGAAAGTCTGAGACTTCAGACAGCACTATCAGCTGAGTCATTAATGTAAGACATGAAGAGTGCGCCCCTAAGAAACATCCGTGGTGCGCACCAGATATTACTCCTGTCCAGCGTGCTATTTGAACAGAGCAAGTAAAGACTCCCTAGAAATTACACAATGACTTTTTATCCTATTTTTCATGACCAAACGAAAATCGGGAAATAGACGAATTGGCTATCAAACTGACTAGCGTGAGGTCAAGTTTTACATAAAACTGTTTAATTCCTTAAAAGTAGTCAGAGTAAATTACGAAAAACTTTATTAGTGGTTTGACGGAAAACTGAAATATTTCAACAATAGTGGCTGCTAGCGATGTAAATAAAGTGCCAAAAAGTTAGTCTCTTCAAGACCTAGCTATTCCGCGCATAAAAAGTTGTATTGGTGTGACATGCAACTATCAGTAAGAAAATTTTGAACTACAAAAATTCAAAAGAAATGGTCAAATGTTTTGTGAAATATTTTGTCTGAAAGTAGTAAATAAATATAGGTACACGTGTGTTGCCCGTTTGAATGGTGCCAAATAAGAATTTAAAGTCAACGTTTAACTTAAAATCTTAAAGGTTTAAAATGTAGTGGATGGTATCTGTCATGTGGACTATGTAGACCGTGCTGTCTTATTTACTGTACATGATTTCGAACACCACTGGAAGGTGTCTCAATTTTTTCTAAACTGTTTTATTTTTTTAATTTTAGACACTCCTTTTCACAAAACGTTTCTCCAGTTCTTTTTCTCAACAACAAAAAAATTCATTGCGAAGAGTCAGTATTGTCGCAGACATGACATACTCACATGAATACTTATTTTTAGCTAATTTAGGAGCGATACTGGTGTTTAAAAATTGTAAAACCACATGCATTCGCATGGAGCCCCTCCACTACATTCTTAGTTATGTATGTCATTGACAATAAGACAGAGAGACCAACTTTAAAACAACATTATTTTCTCACTAGTTGTCGTCGACTTTTCACATTCCTAATGTCACATAATGTTGCACGCCAGAATACTTGTTGCCTATGCTCGATGTTAACTGCTGCTTTCTATTTTTTGTTTCAGGTAAGTCCTGCCCGACAGTCGAGAATTGAATAATTTACCGCTTAAATTGGTGAGTAACTCAACACAACGTTTTTAATGCAGAAAATAGTCCAGCAGTTTTAGAGGTATCGTATACGCCTACGTCATTAGAGAGTCAAAGCCTGAAAACTGTTTACTTCTACGTCGCCTCGTTCTGCAAAGGAACTGTGACATTTGTCTGCCGCAAGCCCTTGTGTCAGCGATATACAACTTGTAGTACTTATTTTCTAACTTCTCACACTCACCTTCCATCCTCTCACAAGTTTCATAAACTTCGCCACTATTTCTTCTAATATTACGGTTCCAGTCAAAAAAGATCAAAAATGTACCTATATATTTTTCAATAGCAGGATGCGAGAAGTGAATTTTTGCTTCTTTGCTTTTTGCACTATAGTTTGAATGAAATACCAAAAATAGTATGCATCTTGCTATCTGTAATAAACCTACATCTTAAAATGTATCCTTGAAGTCTTTATGTATGATATGCAATAAGACGCGAAAATCGTGAATAAACATCAGTTGATCTTTTTTTTCTTTATTGTTAATTACACACCTGATACAGGTAGGCCAGCAGCGGCATACTACACTGCTCTTCGGCCACTGATGAAACCAATGATACAAAAGAAAACAGTCGCAGAACAGACATGGTGGATATACAAACGTAGACATACATAATTAAAACACACGGAACCGTTCACGGGCGCAGAGTCCAAAATAAAAATGTTCAGGCACGTGGACACACACAGAGATGACGGATGACACACGCGAACGTTGGAGCACAAACGATTAAACACTGGAACACTTGAGCACGAACACGACGTCAGACACAAACCCTAGACAATGATCTCTGGCGCGCGAAAGTTCACTATACGTGTACGACTCCGGGCACCTGCCAAAAGGGGAAAAAAGGGGGGGGGAGGAGGGAGAGGGGAGTGTAGATGCCGGTGGCAGAGGAGGTTGGAGGCGAAGGAAAGAAGGTAGGGGGATAGGGGAAGCCTGGGGGGAGGAGGGAGGGAGGACAGAGAGAAGGGAGAGAGGGTGCCCTTGGAAAAATACACAGGGTACTGTAGAGGAAGATCAAAGTTGGTAGGAGGAGTAGATGGAGGGGATGAGGGTATCATCAGGGAGGGGGAGTTGGTGGAAGCCACCTTGGGCGAGGGTATGAAGAGTGGAGAGATGGAGAGCAGGTGGGACGTGGAAATACAGGTGCGGCAGCGGATGGGGGTGGGAGAGGATGGGAGAGACAATCGGGTGAGGGAGATCAAGTTTGTGGGAGTTGTAGAGGATCTGTATCTGTTCGAGGAAAAGAAGGAGGTGTGGGAACGGAAAACAGAATAAGGTCATATAAGATCCGCATGGTGGAGGGGAGATGGATACGATAGGCGAGGCGGAGCACATGGAGTTCTAGCATTTGAAGGGATTTGTAAAAGGTAGGAGGGGCGGAGATCCAGGCGGGATGAGCGTAGCAGAGGATAGCGTCGATGAGGGATTTATAAGTGTGGAGGATGGTGGAGGGGTCCAGACCCCATGTACGGCCAGACAGGAGCTTGAGTCGGGAGCGTGCCTTGGCTTGGATTATCCTGAGATGGAGGGTCCAGGAGAGGTGTCGATCAAGGTTGACGGCAAGGTATTTAAGGGTGGGGGTGAGGGCGATAGGACGGCCATAAATGGTGAGATAGAAGTCGAGGAGACGGAAGGAAGGGGTGGTTTTGCCTACAATGATCGCCTGGGTCTTGGAAGGATTGACCTTGAGTTGATTGTCGTTCTTATGGATTTATACATGTCATTCGTGTGGAAGGAAGAGAGGGGGTTGACATGATAAAGTCAGAAAAATATGAAAACCGACATAATTTCAAGCCCCTGCATATCTGTAGTCGAAATGTTAAGTATAAGGGGCGTTCCATAAGCAAAGTAGTTCTTTTTTTTCTCTCAGTGAGTTTCAGTCGAAATGCTGTATTTGTTGTGTGGCATTGTGGAATATTCCCGCTCAGCTCTTATTGTTTCATGACGTTCTGATAGATGGCAGCGCTATAGGTAGCCTTCAAAATTGCATCTTGCCAATATTGGCTATGTTCGTCATTGAAAATGGACTCGATAAGCAACCTGAGCTATCAGCAAACGGAATCTAACCTGCATAGCACTTTGTGCGTGTTGTGTGAATGTCATTTAAGCCCTTAACAGATCGTTACATGAAAAACTTAAAACTAACATTTGGAAAAGCTATCTGACTGCGTATTTGAATACGGAAAACTACAGGAACAAATGAACCTGTACCAATGAATACTTAAGCTATGTGACTGCGTTTTTGAACAAGAATCTACAAGTGATACAGAATCTGACTTGTGCAGTGGAATTTACTGGATTAGAGTAAATGATATGTTGTGGTGTGTCAGTGTCTCTGTTTTGGTCCTAAGTTTTGCACTGTTTTGGTCCTATGTT
Source organism: Schistocerca americana (assembly GCF_021461395.2). NCBI lineage: Eukaryota > Metazoa > Arthropoda > Insecta > Orthoptera > Acrididae > Schistocerca > Schistocerca americana. The sequence continues at coordinate 84,836,051 of NC_060127.1, forward strand.
TTGCACTCACCTCGTTAGATGACTGCCTTTCTCCATGTGGTTTACAGCAATTCGCAGCAGCATGCAGCAGCAGTGGCTAAAGCTTATTGCTACTAAGAATGAATTTAATAAAAAGGACTTTGCTTGGATCCTGTTAAATACTAAATAACTTGTGAGAAGGGATTTCATAATTTAAGTCTATTTATAACTTTAAAACTGCAGAAACGCGTTAACAAGTCTGTATTTGCAATTCGAGTGTTAGCAGACATACGCGACATAAAAATGAAAAAGCTTGCATACTTCGCCTACTTTCATTCCATAATGTCATATGGTATAATATTTTGCGGTAGCTCTTCAAGTCGAACAAAAGTTTTCAGAGCCCAAAAGCGTGTAATGCGTATTATTTGTGGAGTAAATTCAGGGACGTCCTGTAGAAACCTCTTCAAAGAACTGGGTATACTAACTACTGCCTCTCAGTATATTTACTCCTTAATGAAATTGTCCTAAATAATATATCTCTTTTTCCAACAAACAGCTCAGTTCATACATACAATACCAGGGACAAAAATGATCTGCACAAGGACTTAAAAGCACTTACTTTAGTTCAAAAAGGGGTCCACTACTCAGGAACACTCATCTTCAATAATTTGCCAGGAAACATAAAAAATTTAGTTACAAATGAAGATCAGTTTAAAAGGAGCCTGAAAGACTTACTAGTGGCCAACTCCTATTCCATTCACGAATTTTTTAATTGAAACGAGTGATGTATTGTATATATTCATACTATTAGTATTGTTATTTCAGCTTAAAAAAAATAATTGACATGTTCCACATCCACGAGGATCTCCTCAGCACGGATCTGTGGAACGAAAAACTAATCTAATCTATCTAATCATAACCCATAACCAATAATAGACAGTGACAGTCACAATGACATAGGTATCAATAATGCCAGAGTGTCAGAATAATACATTATTTCAATTTCAAAGTTAAATTAACATTTAATAAACACAGCATTTATTTATTAATTAGATGTGGAGAATAATTCTTATTATTTGAAGGATAAGGAGGCTTCTTTAACCGACAAGCAAAACAGGGGATTACTGCAAACTCGGACCAACAGTGACGAGCATAACCCTGTAATTATTTTAGCGCTATGATTGCAAATTTTACCTTGAATTCCATCTTCAAGCGTATTTAAGCCCTCTAAATCTCTCCTGGCTATATAAATGAAATCATGCCTTGAGTGTGGTAGATCTGGCATCACCGACGTGAGGGCAGCATGACACGTCTTCAATCTCCGAGCTGTTGACCGACACTGCTACTTCCACTCAGACCTTGTCTCACAACAATACTTAGAATCGCGCTCCCACGTTTCGCCATCAGATTGTTACTATCGATATCTGAGTGCTTACACAATGCAAAGAATAGCTTTAAGTTGGATATATTGTTTTCAATGTAATGGAGAGTTCTGACACGCTCCTTACAATCTGTAACGGACGTACGTTTCAAGCAAAGATCTGTCATTGAGAGTCTTTTGGCGGGAAAGCAGAGCATCGCAGATATTCATAGGCATTTTCAGAATGTGTGCGGAGACCTAGCAGTGAACAAAGGCACGGTGAGTCGTTGGGCGAGACCTCTGTCATCATCGCAACAAGGTCCTGTAAACTTGTCCGATCTCTCGCGAGCCAGCTAGCCGCACACAGCTGTGACTTCTGCAATGTTGGAACGTGTGGACACTCTCATTCGATGGGATCGACGGATCACAACAAAACATCGCGCTGCTCAACTGGCTGTCTCTGTGCTGACACACTCGTCCATCAGATGGGGTGCTCAGATGATGTTTGGTTTGTGGAGCACTCAACTGCGTGGTCATCAGCATCCGTACAAAATTCAAATTTTGACACTGTCCAAATTTTGTCACAGTCCAAATTTTGACGCAATCCAATCTAGCCACTGTCACCAATGATGATGATGAGGATGAAATGATGAGGACAATGTAAACACCCAGTCCCCAGGCAGAGAAAATCCCCAACCCGGCTGAGAATCGGAGTCCGCAGCTCGTGGTCGTGCGGTAGCGTTCTCGCTTCCCACGCCCGGGTTCCCGGGTTCGATTCCCGGCGGGGTCAGGGATTTTCTCTGCCTCGTGATGACTGGGTGTTGTGTGACGTCCTTAGGTTAGTTAGGTTTAAGTAGTTCTAAGTTCTAGGGGACTCATGACCATAGATGTTAAGTCCCATAGTGCTCAGAGCCATTTGAACCATTTTTTTTGAGAATCGGACCGGGAACCCCGTGATGCAGGGACAGCAAATGGTGCTCTTAAGCGTATGCTATCCTCAGGTAATCGAAAAAACGACCTCAGCATATTCGTTGCCATGAAAATGCAAATGAACTTCTCCAGGAATATGCAAGACCTTATACAGGTCTGCATACACTAGAGAAGCTCACAAAACTTTATTGGATTGTTTGTTCTTCCTCACCCACCCTACAGCGTGGATCTCGCAACTTCTGGCTTCCATCTGTTTGATGCAACGAAGGATGCACTCCATGGGAATCATGCAGAGGCTATCAATGCAGCAAGATATTGGCTCTGACGTCGACCAGTAGGTTGGTATCATGTGGGCATGCAGGCCATTTCAGTAAGGTGGCGTAAAGCCGTCGCATTGAACGGAGATTATGTCGAAAAATTGTTTTGTAGCCAAAAGGGTGGGGAATAATATGTTGTATTGCAGTCCTGAATAAAGTCAACCTACATTCACAAAAAAAGTGTTGCATTGCTTGTTGGACGCCTCTTGTAGACTTCATTCAATCTTTTACATTACTTTTACTTATAAAAATTTGGAAAACAAATTTCTGTACCATACATATTGTTCCCTTATATGGTTCAAATGGCTCTAAGCAGTATGGGACTTAACATCTGAGGTCATCGGTCCCCTAGACTTAGAAATACTTAAACCTAACTAACCTAAGGATATCACACACATCCATGCCCGAGGCAGGATTCGAACCTGCGACCGTAGCAGCAGCGCGTTTCCGGACTGGAGCGCCTAGAACCACTCTGCCACAGCGGCCGACTTGTTCCCTTATACAAAGTCACCTGTAGTTTCTATACATTCATTATAACCGTTTAGAGTGTTTAAGCAATCACTTTAACTACAAGTGCTATTGGTGGCTGGTTATAGTCAATCAGCTATACAGTAAAACAACAATGATAGGTTTGTCACATAATGTTTATTAAAAAATATATACAAAGTTTGTTAGTGATAAATGTCGGTGTATGCATGAGAGACATGGCAAGGGGACAGCGCTGGAGAATGGACCATGCTGGATCACTGTCCAGCTGTCATCGCAGTCCTCAGGAGGAGGATACGGGGTGATGCTCAGTCGTCCTGTTGGGAGATCCTCCTGGCGATTCCAGTTCCTACCAGCTGGCGGTAGTAGCTGAACACCACCAGCAAACTGTAGGCTGCACCCACTGGAACACACACCACCAACATGCTGGTATTTGTCACACTCTAGACATGCCAATACTGCTAGCTCCCTTTTGGCATCAGATGCTGCTACACACCCAGCTCACTTTCTGGCACACAGCACTGCATTCTAGACACCAGAATACAATCAGCGAACAGTATGCAGTGCCCTGAGGAACGCATGCAACCTATTCCCTGGTATACGATGAGTGTGAGAGAAGTACTAATTTTTTATCTGCCAAAATTTTTATTTTTTTTTTCAAACATCAATATTTTCCGCTTCAAAGTAGTTTGCTTCGGCTGCTGTATACTGTTGGATTCATTGTCTTGGTAACTGCTCTGAAAGGCTTGAACTGGTAGGTCCTTTTACATGCCGGTCACATTCTTTCGTATGTTCTGTAGAGGCCTAAAATGACATCCTTTTAAGATATCTTTCTACTTTGGGGAAACAAAATCGCCACAAGATCTCAGATCAACTGCATAGTAGGGCATAGTATTTTACAGACTAGACTGCTGAATTCCACCGCCCATTGTACCTCCTGGCGTAAGTTATACTTAACAGTTGAATTCCACCAGCCTATTATAGACGGCACCCCTTAGAAAACACATGGTAGACCCTCTGGAATATGATACACAACAAAATTGAATACCACTACCCTCTTGTTGGCGATGCTAGCTGGAGCAGGTACAATAAACACTCTGGTACTGATCATGTAAAAATCTATCAACGTTCTTTTTTTGTCTTACTCTGAGTTTCATTTTGACGTTACTGTTGTCGTGTCCGAAACATGAGCATTTCTCTGGATTAAGGGAGTGCCTACACGGAGTCGGCTGCCCCAAGTGAGAGGGAATCTTGGCCTGACTGTGTCGTTGAAAGTCCCTTATTACAAAAGTTAAGGATTGGGATTAGTCCTGAATGACGAACCTTGATTGTTTTATAATTTCTGACTTTATTCAGAGGCTATCCTCAGCCTAGTATGCATCTGTTCTAAATGAGTTGTATCCACGAAAGACCAAGTCTTTGCAAATAGACGGCGGTTAACTAGCACCATTCGGTCTATTAAAGGACCTGTCAGTGCTAATCGCTTGTGCAGACACGGCAGGACACGCCTAAGTCATCAGCTACCCTGGCTGTTTCTGCCAATGCTGCTACCTGTCCACCTCCACTAGGACCTGCCTGCCCTGTCTATTCTCTGCTTCTCTGTGCTCTAACCGCCACGACTTCCTCTTCGGAACGTCTGCATCCGAGTTTTCCCTTCACCACCTGCCAGACTTGGCGATATGTTGTAGGGCCCTCGCCAACTCTTTATGTTTCTCAGGAAGTGCGGAAGGTGCCTGTTGTAAATGTTGCCCTGGACCTGCTATACGCTCTTCATGACGTACATATGCCCCTTCCATATCTTCTCTCGCTTAACTCTCTCTTGCTCTGAATGACATTTTACGGCTCACAGTGCTATTCCTTAAGTGTGGCTGCCGTCCCCATGGTGCCACCGACCAAAAACATTTCTTCTACGTAACATTAAGTATCTGTCATTTCAAGTAAGTCTCTTGTCGTGCTCTGGTGCTGTCTGCAGGCCTCGTAACTTTCCCCTTGTTATGGTCGTGAAGCTCTCCCCTGTTATTAATTCTTAAGACTTTGCCGTTATTTTCTTGACAAGGCACTTCGTCGATGTTTACTGCTCATGTTCTGTTCACACTGAATTCTATTGTGAAATTAACGACGTACGTGTGGTTTCTTGCAAAAGAGTGACTGAATGCTTTAGTCTTGTCAGGTGAAATAAATGAATAAATAAATTATGTAAAGCGCCAATCAGCAGTCTCAGTTTTGCTGGAGAAGGTAGAAAAATCGTGGATATTCGTGTCTGTGGGATTGCAATACATTCCTAGCGTTGAAACTGTGTCAGCACCTTACAGAAGACATATGTGCAGACATCAGTTGCATAGTCATGCTGGGGCATTGCGTAAAGCAAGGAGCATTTTTATTTGATCGCATCCAAACAATGGTAGAGTTTTCAGCCGAGGCAGTAAGTAGATTCGTATGGCCGTGCTACTGCCGTACCCCTCTGCCCTCTGGGAAGCCATGTGCTGAATACAAACACCTAAAATGGCTCCTTGCACCTTACCAGTTGCGTTTTCTTCCACGATCTCCACAGAAACCATTGAAAACTACGACACAAATGTCCAACCTATTGCCCGCATCTCGTGGTTGTGCGGTAGCGTTCTCGCTTCCCACGCCCGGGTTCCCGGGTTCGATTCCCGGCGGGGTCAGGGATTTTCTCTGCCTCGTGATGGCTGGGTGTTGTGTGCTGTCCTTAGGTTAGTTAGGTTTAAGTAGTTCTAAGTTCTAGGGGACTGATGACCATAGATGTTAAGTCCCATAGTGCTCAGAGCCATTTGAACCATTTGTCCAACCTATTACAAAATGACCAATGTCCAGTGTGAAGAGGAGGAGACAGTTTTGGTTGTACACCTCCACAGATGTTCTCCATCTATAAACATGACCTCTAGTAGGTAACTGTGTAGACATACATCCATAGGACCCCATTATAGGTTTGCATTAGTCAGTAGTCCACTTTCTTACACCTGACAGACCACTGAAGCCTCCATCTCATAGAAAACTGTGTACTGAGAGGTTTAGCAAACGCACAGGAATGGACAACATAGTATGAACTCAATACAGTCAGTTTAGGATATTATAGAATCTTAATAATTTTAAAACTACATGCTTGGATCATCCTTTGTAGACAACTTCATTTGGCACATATCTTGTACGCTGTGACAAGTCATAACACATGTTTCGTAAGTTATGAGCTCACCCCCTTAAAGGAGCACTGTAATTGGTGTAGAACTAGGAATACCTACTGACAGTCACATAGTCATCTACACCGACAGCAGCAGAGCGTTGTGTATGTGCCAACCGCATGTACAGAATCAGTACAGTAAGATGTGTAGACGTGGAGACATAACAGAATGGCATGGATGTGCTGAAGTCCTCACCGTGAATGAAGCTGCTATATTTGTTGGTGTACCAAGATGGACTGCCCAGTTTGTCTACCACGAATGGTCCAACACTCACTGACATGTAACATGGCATAAGAGCAGATATGGATGGTACAGAACTAACATGAGAAGATCATTTCAACCACCACCATCACACCAGTTATGTGTGTGTGCCAGTCGCTTCTGTAAGATCAGCATAGTAAAATGGGTAGATGTGGAGATGTAACAGAGTGGCATGGATGTGCCGAAGTCCTCACTGTGAATGAAGCTGCCATATTTGTTAGTGTGACAAGATGAACTACCCATTGTGTCTACAATGAATGGTCCAACACTCACCGCCATGTAACATGGCATAAGAGTACATGTGGATGGTAGAGAACTAACATCAGAGGATCATTTCAACCACCACCACCACACCAGCTATGTGTGTGTGCCAGTCGTTTCTGTGGGATCAGCACAGTAAAATGGGCAGATGCGGAGATGTAACAGAGTGGCATGGATGTGCCGATGTCCTCAATGTGAATGAAGCTGCCATATTTGTTGGTGTAAAATCACAAACTGCCCAAGAGTGTCTACAACGAATGGTGCAACACTCACTGCCATTTAACATGGCTTAAAAACAGATGTGGATGGTGTAGATCTGGTACCAGAAGGTCATATCACCACCACAGCACCAGTGTATGTGTGCTAATCCCTTCTATGGGATGAGTGCAGTAACATGTAGAGATGTAACAGAATGGCACGGATGTGACGAAGTCTCACTGTGAATGAAATTGCCATATTTGTCAGTGTACCAATACAGATAGCCCAGAGTGTCTACAACGAATGCTGCAATATTCACTGCCACGTAACATGACATAAGAACAGATGTGGATGGTGTGGATCTGGTACCAGAACGTCATATCAGCCACCATCAACACAACACCAGTCTATATGTGCTAATCCCTTCTATGGGATGAGTGCAGTAAGATGTGTATATGTAGAGATGTAACAGAATGGTATGGGTATGCCAAAGTCTCACTGTGAATGAAAGTGCCATATTTGTTAGTGTACAAACACAGACTTCCCAGAGTGTCTACAATGAATGCTGCAATACTCACCGTCATGTAACATGACATAAGAACATATGTGGATGGTGTAGATCTGGTACCAGAAGGTCGTATTACCACCATCACCACACAGCACCAGTGTATATGTGCTAATCCCTTCTATGGGATGAGCGCAGTAAGACGTGTAGATGTAGAGATGCAGTAGAATGGCATGGATGTGCCAAAGTCTCACTGTGAATGAAGTTGCCGTATTTGTTAGTGTACCGGCACAGACTGCTCAGAGTGCCTACAACGAATGGTGCAACACTGACTGCCATGTAACATGGCATAATAACAGATGTCGATGGTGTAGAAATGGTACCTGATGGTCATATCACCACCATCACCATTGCACCAGTGTATACGTGCTAATCCCTTCTATGGGGCCAACACAGTAAGATGCATAGACATGGAGATGAAAATGAATGGCATGGCCGTGTCGGTGTCCACATTGTAATTGCTGGATTTGCTGGTGTTTCAATGCGGACTGCCCAGTGCATCCATGAGAACTGGTGTACCACATGCTGTTACGTAGCATGGCGTAAGATCGGCGACCAGCTGTGGGATCGTCTTGCTATAAATCTCTGTCTTCACGAAAGCTTTCGTGCCACACGAAACCACGACTTTTCTTGAAAGTGCCTCGCCTGCATATGCTTGCTTAATCATCGTTTACGTTTCTCTAGGGCTTTTCCCGAGCTTAATGCAGAACTTAATGTTTGCTTATCACTTTTTCTTACACCTACGGTAAAGTGTATAAGGGTAATAAGAGAGCGAACGCACCTGTTAGGACGACCGCTACGGAGAGCAGGATGAAGCCTCCAATAACGAAGTCGACGTAGAAGAAGGTGCCGACTATGACGATCTGCAGCAGCGTGCGGCTACACGTCGTACCGAAGAAGCCAAACAGCCAGATGAGCACGTGGCGCGCGGAGTCCTGCGGCAAGACAGAGGAGCGTCCACTTCACTGGTGCAGCTTGAGCAATGCTCGCCGCTCAACAGTGGTTGTTACGAGGGTTATAATCACTGCTTTTACAGAAACTACAAAGAGAAGAAATCATTTTATTCATTATATCCGTAGTGACTAAAAGAAGGGATCGATTGGTGGGACAAGTTCCAAGGCATCAAGGGATCACCAATTTATTATTCGAGGGAAGTGTGGAGGATAAAAATCGTAGAGGGAGGCGAAGAGGTGAATACACTAAACAGAATCAAAAGGATGTAGGTTGAAGTAGGTACTGGGAGATGAAGGAGCTTGCACAGGATAGAGTAGCATGGAGAGCTGCATCAAACCAGTCTATGAACTGAAGACCACAAAAATAACATCCATAGTGGATGACGAACTGCGACCGTCATTTAAACTGACGATCTACGTATGTGGATACTATATGCAGCAAGTTCCTTTTTTTTAATTTAATACGATTTTTTGTTCCATTAAGTAGTTTTCCACTCACTGCAGGCTCATTGTGATTTGGAGGTCCAATTGAAACATTGTTTTTGGAGTATAGGGTCGTGGTGATGTCGGGAATAACGGAAATTTAGGTATGAGTTAACGAAATGTGCACGGAAGGAAAAAATGATTATGTTTTAGGATACTGAAGTTAATAAATCAATCAAGAAGGCTAGAGAGTAGTGGGCAGATAAGCAAATTGCTGGCATCCCACTTAAACAGTGAATGAACGTCATTCAGCTCCAGTATGATGTACAGTCGTGGACAAAACGAGCGAGACCCCTCGCCTTTTCGTTATGCTGATCCGCACAGCTTTAAAGTTTGCTACACAGCATAACAGGCAAGGCGACGAAGTGCCAACATAATATACACAGGCGTGAAATTGAAAAACTATACGAACTTTTTCAGACTGTTTTCAATCATGTGTAAGACTATATTAATGCCGATTAGTGTGTTAAACGCAACACTTAAATATAAGATATAAATGAAAGAAGAAACGCTAATTAATATGAACTGTACTAATAAAAATGAATTTTAGCTTATCGAGATAACGTAACTCTTTTAGTAAGACAAAGTACCCCAGATCGTAACGAATTAGCAAAATATTATGCGCATTCAGTGTCACACTTAAGTCAATTCAATTATTGACAGAAGCGGAAAAAGTAGGCAGTTACAAGTATGAAATTCTACAAGAGTTTCATATTGACATCCACAGGGCACCCGTACAGAATAAAGGTAGCAATAAAACGTATTGTGGGCGCGAGAATTTCTTAAAATTGCTTTACTGATAGTCAATCTGCCTTCATCGAGGTTAGAACCGAAAACAAACCAGACCTCCCTTGCAGTACCAAACATCTTTCACTACGCTATCAGACAACCCAGGCAAACAGCCCTCTGTTATTACCCCAGACATGAATAAGCCGGCAATTTCGCAATGAAAATGGCAAAATGATCTGCAGTTTCTGTTCCATAGAGCTTTCTGGACTCAAAAACATGAATTTCCTACCTTTATGTCACCGCTTATATGACAATCATTCGGGATGTTTATCAAATTAATAAAATACTGATATTAGCGAGTAAATTTAGTAGGATAATTCTGAACCACCCCTGGAAATAAACGGCGACATAGCTGGCAAACGTATCCTACAATGTTTCGAATTCTCCATTAGACTCGGCACAGCCAGAAAACGTTCATTAGCCCAGGTGTTTCTTAAGCTAACTAGCAATGGGAATGGTCGCACTTCTAAAACGCGGTGGCATTAATACTGGGATCTGAATTACCACGTGTATTGGCAAATGGATTTTATTTGCATTCCTGTAAACGTGATTTGGATCGAAAGCTTGGCTGCGATTAAAATGCCTGATGTATCGACTGCAACTAGAACATTTCGAATAAAGAGTAGGGGGAATTATATCTATGCGGCCCTCATCCTCAGTAACTGTCGTAGCTATTTTCGTTGTTAGGATTTCGTCACACGGTTCGCGCGGCTCCCCCCCCCCACCCCACCCCACCCCACCCCCACCCCCCACCCCCCCTGGGCCGCCGTCGGAGGTTCGAGTCCTCCCTCGGGCATGGGTGTGTGTGTTATCGTTACCGTGAGTTAGTTTAAGTTAGATTAAGTAGTGTGTAAGCCTAGAGACTGATGGCCTCAGCAGTTTGGTCCCATAGGAACTTAACAATTTTTTTTTAAGTAACTGACGACAGCAGAAGTATATAAGCTAAAGAGGCCAAGCGCAAGAAATGCTTAAAGAGATACATGTTAAGATCAAATATAAATTTAAGTGTGGGGAAGTCTTTTCTACTGGTGTCGGTCTGGAGTGAAGCCTTGTATGGAAGCAGAAAGTGGACAACAAACTTGTGTAGACGAGAAGAGAATACAAGCTGTTGAAATGTGGTGTTGCTGCTAAATTTTGAAGACTGGATGGGTAGATGGGGTAACTAATTTAGAGGTACTGAATGAAGGAAGAAGCTTAGTGGCACATTACATTGGGCTGTAAGAAATCATCTCTGCGGATTGAAGACTGGAAAAATAACAAGTGTTTTCGATTATATCTCCGACTACAGCCAGCATTCCGTTTTGGCCATGTGTATATTTTCCGTTAGACTGTGTCATCATTCCACAATTGTGCTTACAATTTGCCGTCTTCCCGAATATTGTAGCGAACCACGAAGACTAAAGGATCTACATGAAATGTATTTGCAGTTGCGATTATTGAGATCAATCAGCTGTACAATCGAATGACGACAATGAAAATTTTACCGGACCGGGACTCGAACCTGGATTTCCCGCTTATCGCGAGCGGTCGCCTTACTATTTAGCTATCCGAGCACGACTCAAGTTTGTTTTCACTTTGTTCGTTGTTGATCGTTGTGTTTGGTCGTTGCGGATGTCACATGACATCCAGTCAAGTTCGTTTGTTGATCCTTCCACTCAGTTTTTTATTACAGATGCCAACCGGCTCTCTGACCGAACACGCTGAGCTACCGTGTCGGCATCGGCCAGAACCAAACTTCCATATGTCGTTAACCATGTGTCTACAACCTGTAATCGTACATCCATTACGTATATTACCGTACAGGGGAGACATTTTACTCGAAGCCGGCCGCGGTGGTCTAGCGGTTCTAGGCGCTCAGTCCGGAGCCGCGCGGCTGCTACGGTCGCAGGTTCGAATCCTGCCTCGGGCATGGATGTTTGTGATGTCCTTAGGTTAGTTAGGTTTAAGTAGTTCTAAGTTCTAGGGGACTGATGACCACAGATGTTAAGTCCCATAGTGCTCAGAGCCATTTGAACCATTTCTTTACTCGAAAGCCGCTTGCCCGGTATCGACGGGTAAATACGATATTGGTGCCTGTGTTACGCATGTCCGAAGGAGCTTTGCATCGTAATTCGGAATAAGAAAGGTGCTGCAGCATCATACGAAAAGATCTCGTCAAAGGATCTGCTCCACTGGAGCTAAAAACAGGAGGAAGTTAGTGGCAAGGAAAGACTGTTGTCAAGCTTACAAATGATTCCAGCAATAAGTACAATAACGATGATCATCATTCTGGATTTATTCCCAATTGTAGGAAGTTACCACCTTTATAGCAACACGTTTCAAACGTTTCTGCCGGCCGCTGTGGCCGAGCGGTTCTAGGCGCTTCAGTCCAGAACCGTGATGCTGCTACGGTCGCAGGTTCGAATCCTGTCTCAGGCGTGGATGTGTGTGATGTCCTCAGGTTAGATAGTTTTAAGTAGTTCTGAGTCTAGGGGACTGATGACCCCAGATGTTAAGTCCCATAGCGCTTAGAGTCATTTAAACCGAACGATTCCAGTCTCTGTTTCTGGTGCTACGGAAGAATGTTCTGTGACAAGTAGAGAGATAATGTATTGAATAAAGAAGGGTTATAATCAACAGGTCACGAATCTCCTTACATGACATACTGTATTAATGGGACTTCTGTCACGGTACTCAGGAGTGGTTAAGTTGGTGCTGAATGTGCCCTAAAGGGCATTAGAATATGCAAAAAGTGTCATATCAAAGCTGGTGGTTGTAGTAGGTATGTGGAAGAGAGTTGTAAGATCTTACCTTATTGGCTGCGAACATGAGCAGTATGTTGAGGATGAAGTTGATCGTCTCCGTGATGCTGAGTAGTATCATGCACCACCTCCAGACTGCAAACAAAAACATGTTTCTGTGAGCAAACAGATCGCTGGCCCGTCTTAAAGGCGGTTTTGAGAAACTTTACACAGTTATCGTGAAGTGGTTAAAATTTCTGGTACAAAAGCTGTTAATGGGCTATAAGGATGGTGAAGACTTCTGCACGTGAATAAACATATGGAAGATACACGCTAGTCATGGTATCCTGGACTTCTATCAATGGAATACATAGCCATAAAAATCGGACGGGTGTTTGACTGAAATTAATTACGAGTAATATGTTGCATTGTTAGCGTTCCAAAGAGGCAGTAGATTCTAGATACCTGTTAGTTATTTAACAGTTTCCACGTACGCTGTGAAGTACAGAGAAAGCTACGAAGTAGTTCACATGACAATAACAATTTGTCTGTGAAGTGATAAACTTATTGGTGGATGTCTGCGCTCAAGACTTATTCTGGGTTATATACTTTTGTTTCGGAATTTAATCTTTGACCACAGATATAGCAATGTGCAATTATGTTACTTCGACCCTTACAGTAAACATATACCCACAAATAACTAGATTTCTGTCTTTTATTCATTGCTGCTACACGCAAAATTAAAGAAAACGAATGTAACAAAATTTGTGTCGTTTTCCCGTTGCTATCGAACGACAGTGAAAACTCTTCTACATAATTCATGGGCTTTAGTGCATAACTTATTATTTGCTTCATAAGTATTACTCACAAGCGATGTTAAACTAATACCTTTACTATCGCCTATGCCTAGAGCGAAATGCGTTATCAGAGAAAAGGTGATGCACGCCGGTGTGCAAAACTTATGGACGAAGTAACTTCCGCAAGATATGTCGCTGGAAGGAAACATAGCTCGATGAAATTTGTACCATACATAGAAAGAACTGCTGCAGTGTAATACAGAAGGTAACGGAAAGACATACGCACTGAGACGAACAGAAATGACCCTCTTATTCTGAGACAATCGATACACTGAAGTCAAGCGATTTATGACGTTCCCCCTAAGATTGCAAAAGGTGAGACATGATTCTTAACAGAATGTGTGAACACCACAGGCAGCAGTGTATGCACTGAAATGTGCTGCCAAGCTGGCCATAAGCACGGCAAGGAGTTCTATAGGAGGAGTTCCATCCCTCCGTCAGCGCGGTTCGACTGCTGCATGGCCGTCGGTACGCCTCTCCAATGCATCCCTCATGTGCTCCGTGGGTTTCAAATCGAGGGAACGGGTAGGTGAATCTATTCGCTGAATATCCTCTCTCTCCAACAGCCGGTCCGCATGCCCGGTTTGTTGCTCATTGTCATCCGTAAACACGAAGTCAAGACTGGATGCCCCCCACCCCACCCCCTCCCCACCAAAATACGCATATAGGGAAGTATTGCAGTGTCACAATAAAGTTGAGCTGTGGCAGTATCGTGTTCAAAGATTTGGAGGTCAGTACGTCGATGCAAGATTATACCTCCCCATATACACTACTGGCCACTAAAATTGCTACACCAAGAAGAAATGCAGATGATAAATGGGTATTCATTGGACAAATATATTATACTAGAACTGACATGTGATTACATTTTCACGCCATTTAGGTGCATAGATCCTGAAAATCAGTACCCAAAACAACCACCTCTGGCCATAATAACGGCCTTGATACACCTGGGCATTGAGTCAAACAAAGCTTGGATGGCTGCCCATGCAGCTTCTACACGATACCACAGTTCATCAAGACTAGTGACTGGCGTATTGTGACGAGCCAGTTGCTCGGCCACCATCGACCAGACGTTTTCAATTGGTGATAGATCTGGAGAATGTGCTGGTCAGGGCAGCAGTCGAGCATTTTCTGTATCCAGAAAGACCCGTACAGGACCTGCAACATGCGGTCGTGCATTATCCTGTTGAAATGTAGGGTTTCGCAGGGATCGAATGAAGGGTAGAGCCACGGGTGGTAACACATCTGAAATGTAACATCCACTGTTCAAAGTGCCGTCAATGCGAACAAGAGGTGACCCAGACGTGTAACCAATGGCACCCCATACCAACACGCCGGATGATACGCCAGTATGGCGATGACAAATACACGCTTCCAATGTGCGTTCACTGCGATGTCACCAAACACGGATGCGACCATCATGATGCTGTAAACAGAACTTGGATTCATCCGAAAAAGTGACGCTTTGCCATTCGTGCACCCAGGTTCGTCGTTGAGTACACCATCGCAGGCGCTCCTGTCTGTGATGCAGCGTCAAGGGTAACCGCAGCCATGGTCTCCGAGCTGATAGTTCATTCTGCTGCAAACGTCGTCGAACTGTTCGTGCTGATGGTTGTCGTCTTGCAAACGTCCCCGTCTGTGAACTCAGGGATCGAGACGTGGCTGCACGATCCGTTACAGCCCTGCGTATAAGATGCCTGTCATCTCGACTGCTAGTCATACAAGGCCGCTGGGATCCAGCACGGCGTTCCGTATTTCCCTCCTCAACCCACCGGTTTCATATTCTGCTAACAGTTATTGGATCTCGACCAACGCGAGCAGCGATGTCGCGATACGATAAACCGCAATCGCGATAGGCTACAATCCGACCTTTATCGAAGCCGGAAACGTGATAGTACGCATTTCTCCTCCTTACACGAGGCATCACAACAACATTTCACCAGGCAACGTCGGTCAACTGCTGTTTGTGTATGAGAAATCGGTTGGAAACTTTTCTCATGTCAGCACGTTGTAGGTGTCGCCAGCGGGGCCAACCTTGTGTAAATGCTCTGAAAAGCTAATCATTTGTACATCACAGCATCTTCTTCCTGTCGCTTAAATTTCGCGTCTGTAGCACTTCATCTTCGTGGTGTAGCAATTTTAATGGCCAGTAGTGTAATAATTACTACCCTGCAACAAGACTGTTTCTTCATCGAATATTACTTTGTTTCTAAACATTACGACTAGTTCGTAATGGATCTGCACTGCTAGCACCAGCACGGCACGGTAGTCGGTCGGCGTTACGTCCATCTTCGGTAGACGGCATCTTGTACACAACGGCAGGGAACTTAACTTCATCACAGCTCAGCCAAGTAGCACGAAATGTTTTTAAATTATATACACAAACCTTCCTCGTGAACCACTCTATCTTTCACTAAAAACCTGATCAAAACACCTAACGTAGTTCCTGGCATTGTTGACGGATTACGAATGCAGTTTAAGTTTCTAAGAGCAATAAAATTTTTGTGGTATAACTTAAAACTAAGAGTTTTTTCGATTTTTTTTTCTTTATAAGAATCTAGGGGCATGGTTGGGAAGAAGAGAAATTTGTTAACATCGAGTATAGATTTAAGTGTCAAAGTCGTTTCTAAAAGGATTTGTATGGAGTGTAGCCATGCATGGGAGTGAAACGTGGGCGATAAATAGTTTAGACAGGAAGAGAATAGAATCTTTTGAAATGTGGTGCTACAGAAGAATGCTGAAGATTAGATGGGTAGATTACGTAACTAATGAGGAGGTATTGAATAGAATTGGGGAGAAGAGAAATTTGTGGCACAACTTGACTAGAAGAACGGATCGGTTGGTAGGACATATTCTGAGACGTCAAGAGATCGCCAATTTAGTATTGGAGGGCAGTGTGGAGGGTAAAAATCGTAGAGAGAGACCAAGAGATGAATACACTAAGCAGATTCAGAAGGATGTAGGCTGCAGTAGGTACTGGGAGATGAAGAAACTTGCACAGGGTAGAGTAGCATGGAGAGCTGCATCAAACCAAGTCTCTGGACTGAAGACCACAGCAACAACAACATGTGCACGGGGAAGCCTTGCTTGGTACCAAATTTCATAATTATAAATCAGTGGGAAGTTCTATGTAGGTTTTGATAAGTGATGTCGCGAGTTTCAATAAATGGCTGTATCTTTCGATTGTACTGAATTTGAAGTTTCGAGCTCTTACACTGCAAAGGGACCGTAGTGCCGAGTATTAGATATTCAATTTGATACCTCCTCAATTTCAGTTTGATACTTCTACATGTTTCTGAGAAAAAAGGGTCTTAGTAGTCGGCAGACAGACGGACAACAAGTGTTTCTTCCTTATGGACTGAGGTATGGAAGTGGTCACAGAATTAAACTGAGGTGACAATAGTCATGGGATACCTGCTAATATCTCGTCAGACATCCTTTAGACTTGCATGGTGCAGGAGCTCGACGTGGGATGGACTCAAAAGGTCGTTGGAAGTCCCCTGCATAAGTATTGAGCCATGCTGTCTCTATAGCTACCCATAATTGCGAAAGCGTTGCCGGTGGAGGATTTTGTGCACGAACAGATCTCTCCATTATGTCTTACAAATGTGCGGTGAGATTCAAGTCGGGCGATCTGCGTGGCCAAACCATTCGCTCGAACTGTCCAGAATGTTCATCAAACTAAATGCGGACATTTATGACCCACTGACATAGCGCATTGTCGTCTGTGACGGTATAAACCCCCGTTACTAGATGAATATTTCTAGTATGAAAGGATTGCTTTGTGGACAGCGAGCGCTCTACATGGTGCGCGATTCGCGGAAGCGCGTGGCGCGTTCGCGCGTGATTTGCAACGGTCGCCGGGCTGCCACGTCGCCCGCAGCTTGGGGATTGTGTGGTTTTTCGCGCATTACTCGAAAACTATGTAACTTACGGTGAAGAGCGATGCGGTAGTGGATTGGATCAGCAATATGCACCTTCTGAAAGATAGATCTTTATTTCAAGTCACGAGACGCAAAAGTTATAGTAACCTCAAAATCGGTTAATATCACGAATACTTAAAGATTAATAAAAATAGTAAATAACAACTTACAGGGATTAGCGCGCACTCATTAAAAATGTTTCGTCATAGCGGATCGAGTTTCGTAGTCATAAGTTAAGATTCATATATAATTAAGGCCGTAAAGTGCAATAAACGAAGTTTGAGGGAAAATTGTTTATAAAATTCAAAGGAAAATTTATGACGTAAAGAACGGCACTATATAATATTTTGGGTGGCATCACACGTGTTTTAAACTAGTTAAGTTATACTATACACTTAACTTGCGATAGTTTTCATTGTTTGCAAATTATTATTAATATTTTTCGCCCATAATTAATTAATTATTGTAGATATGAAGATTTTGAGCAGCGCAATGTGTATATCGCTACAGATTACGTCTAAAAACGGTGCTATATGCAGTTCTATGTAAAAACTTTGCAGCACAGATGTCAATAAACAAATTTGCGCTAAGTGGCGAAATTTTGCAGAAACTGAAACTTGATTTACGGTCGACAGAATAATTCTAGATATTAATGTAATAGTAAATAAGGTGTACTTTTTAGCGCGGTTCCGATGGTGTACTTATTCCTGTCGAGGGATGTATATATCAAAATTTGTAACCTTAACTGGTGAGATTGGTACTTGCATAACCAGGGGGTTGACGTCCGAGCCCATATAAGCGAGCGGCCATCTTCGTCGGGGTCAGCCGTTTTGGAGTGTGGGTGGCGATCAAGCCCCACTTGAGGGTGGCCCACGTGATCGTTTGAGAATTCTTTTTCACGCCGATTTATTTCGACAAAGAGTATTGTTTAGTAGTGCAAGTGTGCAAGCATATTTTTGGTGAACTGGAAGTGCTACGATTATGTGTGTGAGTACAATTTACGAGGTGTACTCCGTCGTAATTGAACATGTGGCGAACTGTGATTTCGTGCCAAAACTGTTAGAACAAAGAGGACAGTGGGACTTGCGGTTCTGTTCGAATTATTCGAACAATTTTCGTTTGTAGCAGCCTACACGACTGCTATTGGGGGCTCGGAGTCAAATTATTATTAAAGTAAAACTGTAAACCGTCTCACCAGTGCTAATTTCATTGTGTGAAAGAAAAGGACAACGCCAATAAATAGTGATTGAACTGTGTCGTGAAAAACAGATTTTGCTATAATAATCGCCTAATTTTTGTTCCCTAGCATAAACTGTACTTATGTCTGAGTGAATAATTAATTCAAAAACTATAACAAATGCGCGGGTGTGGAAGTGTACTAATGAACCAAGGGTGGAAATCATCCCCTGAGACTTACGTGAGAGCCAAAATCTGCAATAACGTTTTTTAAGCAACATTTTGATACGCACATTTCGTGTGAAAAAGCTTCAACCGCACTTCTTTATGTTTACCGCCCTGCCGTATTCCATCGTTGTTTGGGAACATGTAGTCCAGGAATGGCTGTACATGGGCTCCAAGTAGCCGAACATAACCAGGATCCAGTGCAGACAAAGATCACTCCATTATGGAGCCACCAGCAGCTTGCACAGTGCCTTGTCGATAACTTTGGTCCATGGCTCTCTGTGGTTTGCACCACATCGAATCCCACCATCAGCTCTTACCGACCGGGATCGGGACTCATATGACCAGGCCGCGGTTTACCAGTCTGTAGGGAAGCAGCCTACTCACGTCATATAGAACTCATATGCTTATCACTGTGTACCAGCCTAGTCCGCTGTAACTAGCTATGACGTCACGAATGTTGAGCAATACCTTAAAAGTAAAGTAAATAATCTGGAAAGTTAATAGCATGTCATGAGAGATGCTAAAATAATAATGTTTAAGTTTCAGTTTAGTAACTTTAACAGTTTTCGAAATTTGGACGTTTTGCGTAAAAATCATCGGTGCAACAGCAAGGAGCTAGAAATTTCAAAATTTATATTCGGATTCCTTTTTCATTGTAATTTAATGGAAACAGCATGCTGGATCTCACAAAGTAATATTTTGGTTGAAATTCATAATTTTCTGTTTTTATGTCCTAAGCGTATGGAAGCAAGATAGATTAAGTAAGTGATTAGATAAAGCTAGGATGTTTAGATATAGTTATAATGGAGATAGGCTATAATAACAAAGACGTGAGAAGTTTGCAAAAGGTAGCTATAAAACTATAGCTGTAGCACCTCCCCAAAGAGCAAGCTCAGAGCTCATCTATTGCATGCAGTGCAACTAAAATAATTCTCTCGCCAAAAATATTTAGCATAGCCACATCAGAATTTTATTACAGATACTTACCTGTGTCCTGATTGCACAATTAAATTGAGAGCTTCATTGGCCTTCAGCGTGAGTTTGATGAGTATTAAGATCAAATTTTGGCGAGCATTCTGTTTAAACATTTACATCGATAATTATTATTGAACAGTTTCGTTATGTAGGGATAATAGGATCCGCACAATAGACTCTGAACAGCTCTGATACTACAAGAGTTGATAGGGTAAACTTTTGTCTGGAACTTTAAGCTTTATTGTTTTCGGAATATAGTGAAACTTGTTATAGTAAACTACATTTTCTATGAATCCCAGACATCATTCTAAATCCTGAGCATAATGAACTTCAATGATCAATAACTTTATTTCTCCATCAGAGTGGGCACAGTGAACTTTAATTACAGGTATCTCGTTTTTGTTAATCACTTTCTGGTTGCCAACATTGTAGTTAGAAAGCCTATGTTGAGAACGGCAACAAAACAATCGAGATAAACTTTTCCACTCACCGCCCCAGAAGTCGCCTAGGGTCCAACCGATATGGTCACGAGCTCAGGAGAGGACCTGCAATCGATTTCTTGCTGTTAGCAAAACGCACTCGCTTCAATCGTTTGCTACCATAGAACATTAACGCCAGTCTCGCCGCACCGTCCCAACGGATACCTCCGTCGACATCCGATACAGATTTCTACAGTTGTTTCACGCAGTGTTGCTTGTCTGTCAGCACTGACATCTCTACACAAACGCTGCTGCTCTTGATCATTAAGTGATAGCCGTCCACCAGTGAGTTGTCCGTGTTGAGAGCTAATGCCGGAAATATGGTGTTCTTGTCACACTCTTGACAGTGTGGATCGGGAAATATTGAATTCCCTAACGATTTCCCAAGTGGAATGTTCCATACGTCTAGCTCCAACTATGATTCCGTGTGCAAAATCTGTTAATTCCCATTGTGCGGCCATAATCACTTCACAAACCAACATGAGTGGCCCCAAAACTGAACCCTGTGGAACACGACTACTAATTACAGGAAGTAACGATACAGGCTCAAGGCTTTGGAGTTGTTCGAGGCGTGACTTACTGTTAGTGATTTTCTACCTTGTGTATACGATATTACCACCACGTCTACATGTGCATGTCGCTATCCCGAGCTTGTCATCTCAGTGCAAGTTTGTAATAGCGAAAAACATGTTTTATATGATATAATTAAAAATTGACAGATTTCAGAATTTTCCCTTTACTTGGGCTGCGAAACCTTTGTTTTTGCTAGATTTCATGAATCTAAGGGAATGTAGGTTGTGATGGGTGACTTTACGAGTTTGAATAAATGGCCGCATCTTTCAATTGCAAGGGATTGTAGACCTTGGTATACGACATGAACATCAATTTGATGCCTCAACTCGTGTCTGAGGAAAAGTCCCCTTAGCAGTTGGACAGGCAGATGAATAACAAAGTGTCCATGTAAGTGTTCCATTTATACCAACTGAGGTATGGAAGCTTGAAAAACATGAGAGGTCCCAAAACTGAACCCTGTGGAACACCAGTACTAACTATAGGAAATAACGATAAAGGCCCAATGTTTTGTGGTCGTTCGAGGCATGACTTACTGTTAGTGACTTTGATCCGCAAGGTAAGGGGCACAGGGTGCTCGTAGCTGTGGTGGCGGCTCGTGTCGTTGCTGCCTAGTGGCCCTTCGTCCTCGTCCCCGGACGGCATTGAGGTCCCAGTCAACTCCTGCTCCTGGAACGCCAACTCGCCGCGCAGATAGTCGTAGCGCTCCGACAGCTCCACGGCGCCCAGTGAGTACATGGTGACCTGCAGGCCCGCCAGGATCTGCAACAACACACCACGCCACACTTGTCTAAAACCACACGTTTAACGACCCACCAGCCACAGTGCCTCCCTTTTTTTCTTTTTATTCATCAGTAGTCTTCTTCTTAATGGTTTGATGTGGCCCACCATTTCAGAGCAGGGCTTACAACCTACATCCTCAATTATTTACTGGGTGCATTCAAATCTCTGTTTTCGTCTACAATTTTTGCCCTCTACAGCACACAGTGTAGCGTGGCTATAGCATCATCTCAAACAATGTACTAGTGGCAGAAATCCACGTCACGTAGTCGAGTCGACAGGACCCATTTAGCACCCTGCATCACTTCGAACACCTTCTCTAAATGGACATTCAAGGCACCTTTTTGACCTTCTTCTTGACCTTACTGTTACACATTTTTGAATTTATCTCGATAGCTGCTATCAGAAAATAAGTACCAAACTATAGCATCCTATTTAAAAAACAAAGTTGACCGTATCTCTGAAGTGACCCCACCTAGCAACAAAAAACCAATGTCATATTGTGGCCCCCATTGTCCCATGCAACTTTTGTCCCACAAACTTTTCAGCTCCTATCATACTTTCGAAGTTTTTCATGGTGCCAACAGTTAGTGACTCAATCTGTATACTGAACAGTAGGGGTCAATGACTACATCCCTGTCTTGTGCCCTTTTAATCCGAGCACTTCGTTCTTGGTCTTCTACTATTATTATTCCCTCTTGGCTCTTGTACATATTGTGTATTACCCGTCCCTATCTATAGCTTACCCCTATTTTTCTCGAGATTTCGAATGTCTTGCACCATTTTACATTGTCGTTTTTCTTCCAGGCCAACAAATCGGAACATGTCTTGACTTTTCTTTAGTCTTGCTTCCATGGTCTGCCGCAACGTCAGAATTGCCTTTCTGGTGCCATTACCCTTCCTAAAGCCGAATGATCGTCATCTAACACCTCGTCCGTTTTCTTTTCCATTCTTCTATATATTATTCTTGTCAGCAGTATGAATGCATGAGCTGTTAGGCCGATTGTGTTCGCTAATTTTCGCACTTGTCAGCTCTTGAAGTATTCGGAATTGTGTGCACGATATTCTTCCGAAAGTCAGATGGTATGTCGCCAGAATAAGACACACATCGAAAAATGTCTTGCATCACCCCGGTTCCCAGAACTGTGGATATTGTATTACTGACACAGTCCCTTTGACTGACAAGAGATGTCACTAAACCCGCCTAAAAATGTAAATAACCTTGCATGAGCTGCGCCTGCTACACGGAGGGGGACCGACAGCCAATCAGTTCCAGTCATAACACCAAAAAGGAGGTACACGGCTCGTGTTGTCTGTAGTTCAACGAGGCCTAGATGGTCAATACCACGGTTCGATCGCGTCCGCATTGTTACTTTGTGGCAGGAAGGGCTCTCAACAAAGGAAGAAGTGTCGAGGCGTCTCGGAGTGAACCAAAGCGATGTTCTTCGGACATGGAGGAGATACAGAGAGACAGTAACTGTCGAGGACATGCCTCCCTCAGGCTGGCCAAGAGCTATTATTACTGCAGTGGATGACAGCTACCTGGCTTGGAGAAACCCTCACAGCAAAGCCACCATGTTGAACAATGCTATTCGCGCAGCCACAGGACGTCGTGTTTCGACTCAAACTGTGCGCAATAGGCTGCATGATACGCAACTTCACTCCCAACGTCCACGGCGAGATCCACCTTTGCAACCACGACAACATGCAGCGCGGTACAGATGGGCCCAACAACATGCCGAATGGACCGCTCAGGACTGGCATCACGTTCTCTTCACCGATGAGTATCGCACATGCCTTCAACCAGACAATCGTCGGAGATGTGTTTGGAGGCAACCAGGTCAGGCTGAAGGCTTAGACACACTGTCCAGCGAGTGCAGCAAGGTGGAGGATTCCTGATGTTTTGGGGTGGCATTACGGGGGGCCGACGTAGTGGCTGTACGATACGTGCAACCATATCGGCAGCATATTGGCGAGGCATTCGTCTTCATGGACGACAATTCGCGCCCGTATCGTGCACATCTTGTGAATGACTTTTTTCAGAATGAGATTTTCACTCTGCAGCGGTGCGCTGATATGAAACTTCCTGGCACATTAAAACTGTGTGCCGGACCGAGACTCGAACTAGGGACCTTTGCCTTTCACCAGCAAGTTCTCTGGTAGAGCACTTGCCCGCGAAAGGCAAAGGTCTCGAGTTGGAGTCTCGGTCCGGCACACAATTTTAATCTGCCTGGAAGTTTAGACTTCCTTCAGGATAACGACATCGCTCGACTAGAGTGTCCAGCATGTTCTCCAGACATACACCCTATCGAACATGCCTGGGATAGATTGAAAAGGGCTGTTTATGGACGACGTGACCTAGCAACCACTCTGAGGGATCTACGCCGAATCGCTGTTGACAAACAGTGCCTTGAGGAACTTGTGGATAGTATGCCACGACTAATACATCGATGCATCAGTGCAAGAGGACGTGCTACTGGGTATTAGAGGTACCGGTGTGTACAGCAATCTGGACCACTACCTCTGAAGTTCTCGCTGTGTGGTGGTACAACATGCAATGTGTGGTTTTGATGAGCATTAAAAGGGCGGAAATGATGTTGATGTTGATCTCTCTTCCAATTTTCGTTGCAGGTTCTGGAACTCTCGGAACCGAGGTGATGCAAAACTTCTTTTGATGTATGTATTTCCAAAAGTTCGAGTGGTTGTAGTAACAGTAAGCTCTGTTGAGCGTGTTTTGATTCTGTTGCTGTCATCTTGGCTCTCAAGATCATGAATTTATAAGGTGCGGCGTCTCTGATCTGGATACATGGCGCAATTAAATCCGGTATATCTGTGGCATACTTTTTCTTTAGGGTTATTTGCGAAAAAGTCAAATAATAGTGTTAAATAAATGAAAACATTTCTTGTTTGCTTTTATTTTCGTTAAAATGACTTAACACCCATATTAGGTACTTCATTCAGTCTAATGAAGATCAATGGACTTTATTATTCAGTATTCACGATTATATATACCAGCCAATTACTTAAAATTTGCCGACGGGTGTGGCCGAGCGGTTCTAGGCGCTACAGTCTGGAACCGAGCGACCGCTACGGTCGCAGGTTCGAATCCTGCCTCGGGCATAAATGTGTGTGATGTCCTTAGGTTAGTTAGGTTTAAGTAGTTCTAAGTTCTAGGGGACTGATGACCTCAGCAGTTAAGTCCCATAGTGCTCAGAGCCATTTGAACCATTTTGAACTTAAAATTTAATCGCAAAATATTGAAAAAATAAATGTATACATACAGTTTTTGACGTGAAAACAGAGTAGTTTTGAGGTTTTTTCAGATGTGGCGTTTCACCCCTAGAATAAAGGATAGACGCTGCATCGTAAAGATTTTTTCATGGTCAAATATTTTGTTTAAACGTTACATTGAATAAAATCAAAAAAATTGTATCCGGTAGACAAGTGGAGTTTTCAGTTGTGCAAAAAAATTCATACTAAAAGTTCGCTGCGGGACTTCACACATGCGATTTTGAAAATGCACGCCATCTCTCCCGGATTTACGCTAATTTGAGGAAAAAGTTTCTGGGACTGTACGTTTGGAATACAACATTGTATGGTAGTGCGGGCTATCCAGGAAAGAGGAGCAGCAAAGCGTTTCTACTGATACAGAAGGATATTAAAAATTAGGTGGGCTGATAAAATGACAAGGGAGGTCCTCTGTAGAACCGGAGAGGTGAGAAAGATGTGGAAAATATAGATAGGACGGTGTGGCTGGATGATAGGACATGCGTTAAGACATCAAGGAAGGAGCAGCAGAGGGTAAAAACGGTAAGAGAAGAGAGAGAGTGCTATGTATCCAACAAATAAATGCGGACATTGGATGCAGGTGCTTCTCGAAGGTAAGTAGGTTGGCCTAGGTGAGGATTCCATGGCGGACAATCTCGTCCTAGTCACAAGGCTAACGCCCTCTTCCTTCTCCCCCCCCCCCCCCCCCCCTCCCAAAAAAAAGTAAGAAAGCAGCTGTGGCAGGTACTCACCGCAAACACGACGGCGATGATGAGGGTGCCTGTCTTGAGTGTGCAGCCGCAACAGCACTGCTTCAGCATCACCACCATGGTGGACACCACAGCGTCACCAACAGACTAGCAGGAGCGGCCGAACCAGGACACCTGCGCGCGGAAGACAACATAGTCAGCATTGTGCAGTCCGAGTGCACGAACCACAGTTCAAAGTTAACTGCAGTAAAGTCGGCATTTTTACCCCGTTTGAATCAAAATTCTGATGCATCAACCCCCATCAAAGATAAACAAGACAGTTGACCACAGTTAAATTTGAATGTAGTTTTCGCGAAATGACGAGGGTTTTATAAGCATGTGGTATAATGATGGCGGCGCGTTTCGATGTACTGAGACAGAGTGTATGCATCATATATCATACCCTACACCTCAGATGAACCCAGAGAGTTTATTAATTTATGAATAACACTTACCAGGAGCAGAATAAAATAGCGACACAAAGAATTATAGACGTTGGCTGTGAGTGGGCTTTGATTGAAATCAATATGGAAACACGAAAATTTGTACCAGTCTGGGACTGAAACCCAGGCCTCCTGCTTACTAGGCAGTTACTATGATCGCTAAGTCATTTTAGCACAGTGGTCACTGCAACTGCATGGACTGCTCCAGCACGCCTCCCGCCAGACCGAGATGGTCAGCTTATCCACCCACTACTAATGCAGTGCCCCTCGTCTATTATCCTCATTACTCATGGCATTTCACCGATTTACACACACACATACACACACACACACACACACATATATATATATATATATATATATATATATATAATGTATATTGTCTTTAAATATGTCTGCTTGTGTCTGTATATGTGTGGATGGATATGTGTGTGTGTGCGAGTGTGTAACCGTCCCTTTTTCCCCCCTAAGGTAAGTCTTTCCGCTCCCGGGATTGGAATGACTCCTTACCCTCTCCCTTAAAACCCACATCCTTTCGTCTTTCCCTCTCCTTCCCTCTTTCCTGATGAGGCAACAGTTTGTTGCGAAAGCTTGAATTTTGTGTGTATGTTTGTGTTTGTTTGTGTGTCTGTCGACCTGCCAGCACTTTCATTTGGTAAATCACATCATCTTTGTTTATATATATATATATATATATATATATATATATATATATATATATATATATATATATATATATACTGGGTGATCAAAAAGTCGGTATGAATTTGAAAACTTAATAAACCACGGAATAATGTAGATAGAGAGGTAAAGATTGACACACGTGCTTGGAATGACATGGGGTTTTATTAGAACCACCCCATATTGCTAGGCGCGTGAAAGATCTCTTGCGCGCATCGTTTGGTGATGATCGTGTGCTCAGCCGCCACTTTCGTCATGTTGGCCTCCCAGGTCCCCAGACCTCAGTCCGTGCGATTATTGGCTTTGGGGTTACCGGAAGTCGCAAGTGTATCGTGATCGACCGACATCTCTAAAGATGCTGAAAGACAACATCCGACGCCAATGCCTCACCATAACTCCGGACATGGTTTACAGTGCTGTTCACAACATTATTCCTCGACTACAGCTATTGTTGAGGAATGACGGTGGACATATTGAGCATTTCCTGTAAAGAACGTCATCTTTGCTTTGTCTTGCTTTGTTATGCTAATTATTGCTAATCTGATCAGATGAGGCGCCATCTGTCGGACATTTTTTGAACTTTTGTATTTTTTTTTTTGGTTCTAATAAAACCCCATGTCATTCCAAGCATGTGTGTCAATTTGCACCTCTCTATCTAAATTATTCCGTGATTTATTCAGTTTTCAAATTTATGCTGACTTTTTTGGTCACCCTGTATACATACACAGAGTGGTCCATCGGTCGTGACCGGGCCAAATACCTCACGAAATAAGCGTCAGACGGAAAAGCTACAAAGAACGAAACTCGTCTAGCTTGAAGGGGGAAACCAGATGGCGATATGGTTGGCCCGCTAGATGACGCTGCCTTAGGTCAAACGGATATCAACTGCGTTTTTTAAATAGGAACCCCCATTTTAATTACACATTCGTGTATTACGTAAAGAAATATGAATTTTTTAGCTGGACCACTTCTTTCGCTTTGTAATAGATGGTGCTGTACTAGTCACAAACGTAATAGTACGTGGTATCACGTAACATTCCGCCAGTGCAGACGGTATTCTCTTCGTGATACATTACCCGTGTTAAAATGGACCGTTTACTAATTGCGGGAAAGGTCGATATCGTGTTGATGTACGGCTATTGTGATCAAAATGCCCAACGGCTGTGTGCTATGTATGCTGCTCGGTATCCTGGACGACATCGCCCAAGTGTCCGGACCGTTCGCCGGATAGTTATGTTCTTTAAGGAAACAGGAAGTGTTCAGCCTCGTGTGAAACGTCAACCACGACCTGCAACAAATGACGATGCCCAGGTAGGTGTTTTAGCTGCTGTCGCGGCTAATCCGCACATCAGTAGCAGACAAATTGTGCGAGAATCGGGAATCTCGGAAACGTCGGTGTTGAGAATGCTGCATCAACATCGATTGCACCCGTACCATATTTCTTTGCAACAGGAATTGCATGGCGACGGCTTTGAACGTCGTGTACAGTTCTGCCACTGGGCACAAGAGAAATTACGGTACGATGACAGATTTTGTGCCCGAGTTCTATTTAGCGACGAAGCGTCATTCACCAACAGCGGTAACGTAAACCCAGCCTATTGAAGTAGCCGTACTGACGTGTCTGAGTGTTTATCACCGTGTTTGATACGAGTGGCTAGTGTGACGTACGGCACCCACTGCGTCTGCTCCGTATAGTCGGTGACATCACGGGGTCAGACATGGTGACCTTTCCCGGGACGGTCTGGGCCGCGGCGATACCCCGGCGCGGTTCCGCTCCCACGGAAACTAAACACTGGGCACTCGGCCTGCGTGGACAAACAACACACTGCCGGCAGAATGCTGCGGACCGTTTAAGTTGTTCAGCGTGTCGCTTCAGACGGACGAGCTCACAGCCAATAGTGTGGCAAGGAAAATACTGTTTCCGGATTCACTCTCCAGCTTACGGTGAGCAGCAGAGGGTACACGAGCTAACACTATCATTTCGTCACCTTCCTGTCGGATTCGCGAAAGGTTGGTTGGTTGGTTGGTTGCTTGGGGAAGGAGACCAGACAGCGTGGTCATCGATCTCATCGGATTAGGGAAGGATGGGGAAGGAAGTCGGCAGTGTCCTTTCAGAGGAACCATCCCGGCATTTGCCTGGAGAGATTTAGGGAAATCACGGAAAACCTAAATCAGGATGGCCGGACGCGGGATTGAACCGTCGTCCTCCCGAATGCGAGTCCAGTGTCTAACCATTGCGTCACCTCGCTCGGTTTTTTCGCAAAAGGTGCGCGTGAGGAATTACTGTGAAAAGCCTGCGTTCGATGTCGATTTCTCCGATTTTCTCATCGGGGTCATTTCATGAGACGTGTGTGGGAGGTTGTACGAGGGTCACTCCAAAAGAAATCCACAATACAGTTTTCATTCTGCATTTGTGAAAGTTTTACAGTGTGTAGATACATCCTTCCCGCTTGTTTTCAAGCTTAGTTCAACCTGTTCCCGTGAGTGGCGCCGTCACAGCTTGTCTTCAAGATGGCTGCTACACTTGACAATCGTCAGAAGCAACGTGCTGTCATAGAATTCCTGTGCTGTGAAAACGAGACAGTGGGAAACATCCACAAGAGGTTGAAAAATGTGTATGGAGATGCTGCTGTCGATCGCAGTACAGATAGTGCACAAGCAGGTTACATGATGAAAGCGGGCACGGTAATATTAAGGA
Organism: Schistocerca americana; assembly: GCF_021461395.2. Classification (NCBI taxonomy): domain Eukaryota; kingdom Metazoa; phylum Arthropoda; class Insecta; order Orthoptera; family Acrididae; genus Schistocerca; species Schistocerca americana. The sequence goes on from NC_060127.1 coordinate 84,865,361, forward strand.
TTGTCCTCTCAGCGGCAGGCCTCGTACTGCACACACTCCAGACAATGTGCAGAGAGTTAATGAATTTGTGACTGCTGACAGACGCATCACAGTGAACGAATTGTCACGCTACGTTGGGACAGGGGAAGGAAGTGTTTGCAGAATACTGAAAGTGTTGGCGTTAAAAAAGGTTTGTGCCATGTGGGTTCCCAGGATGTTGACAGCGGCTCACAAAGAAACAAGAAAAACGGTATGCAGCGAACTTTTGGAACAGTACGAGAATGGTGGAGATGACTGTCTTGGAAGAATTGTGACAGGTGATGAAACATGGCTCCATTATTTTTGACCAGAGACGAAGAGGCAATCAATGGAGTGGCATCATGCAAATTCACCCAAGAAAAAAAATTCAAAAACACACCTTCTGCTGGAAAAGTTATGGCCACGGAGTTTTTCGATTCCGAAGGACTCTTGCTTGTGGACATCATGCCAAGTGGAACCACCATATATTCTGATGCATACGTGACGACACTAAAGAAACGTCAAGCACGACTGAGTCGTGTTCGACCACATCGGCATAAGCAGGATGTTTTGCTGTTGCACAACAATGCACGGCCATATGTCAGTCAAAAAACCGTGGAAGCGATCACAAAACTGGGATGGACAACACTGAAACACCCGCCTTACAGTTCCTGACCTGGCTCCATGTGACTATCATCTCTTTGGGAAACTGGAAGACTCTCTTCGTGGAACAAAGTTTGAAGATGATGACTCCCTTGTGCACGCTGCCAAACAGTGGCTCCAACAGGTTGGTCCAGAACTTTACCGTGCGGATAGACAGGAGCTGGTTCCAAGATGGCGTAAGGCAGTTGAGAGGGATGGAAATTATGTGGAGAAATGAAAATATTGTTCCTAAAGGATGTATCTATACACTGTAAAACTTTCAAACATGTAGAATAAAAGATGGATTTTAAAAAAATAGTGTGCATTTCTTTTGGAGTGACCGTCGTACGTCGCCAGACTCTTCTTGGAAGGAATGCTATGGGAATTTTAACAGTAAACTTATCAATCAACGTCTACATCTGTACTCTGCAGAACAACGTGTGCTGCATAGCAGAAGGTACATACCATTGTACAAGTTATTAGCCTTTCTTCCTGTTCCATTCACGTATGGAGCGCGGGAACAATGATTCTCTGAATGCTTCTGTGCGGTCAGTAATTATTCTGATCTTGTCCTCACAATGCCAATGTGAGTGGTATGTAGGGCGTTCCTAGTGGCATCGTTTGTAGCCAGTTCTTGAAACTTTTGTTAGCAGACTTTCTCGGGATTGTTTTCGTCTGTCTTCTCGAGTCTTCCAATTCAGTTCAAAAAATGGCTCTGAGCAGTATGGGACTTAACAGCTGAGGTCACCAGTCCCCTAGAACTTAGAACTGCTTAAACCTAACTAACCTAAGGACATCACACACATCCATGCCCGAGGCAGGATTCGAACCTGCGACCGTAGCAGCAGCACGGTTCCGGACTGAAGTGCCTAGAACCGCTCGGCCACAGCGGCCGGTGGTCAGTGTTGTCTCGACATTGCGAGGAGAATGTTCGTGTCATGAAAGTACCTCGCGTTGTGAACATAGATTTTTGACTTTTTGGCATGGTTCGTGACACTCTGGCCAGGGCATTTCCAATTTGGTGATTTTCTTACTGAGTTCGGCCTGCTGTCAGGCTTAAAGAGAACAACTGAGCAGCAGGTAATTTCGATCTTCCTGTTCCGAGGGGTAATCTTCGCAATGTAGAGTGGTCAAGTCACTGATTCTGTAGAGATGTGAAGGATAACACCCGTCTCCATTACGTATTCTTATGGTTGACGTTGTATGTCGTCATGAAAGTTTTATCTCTGAATACCAAGTTATTTGGGAAATGCATTTTGAATCCCTGCAAAGTTTTGTCGGCTGAGAGGTTTTGATATTCAGTTCACATAGCTCTAAGCGCTATGGGACTTAACATCTGCGCCGGCCGAGGTGGCCGAGCGGTTCTAGGCGCTACAGTCATGAACCGTGCGACCGCTACGGTCGCAGGTTCGAATCCTGCCTCGGGCATGGATGTGTGTGAAGTCTTTAGGTTAGTTAGGTTTAAGTAGTTCTAAGTTCTAGGGGACTGATGACCTTAGAAGTTAAGTCCCTAAGTGCTCCGAGCCACTTAACATCTGTGGTCATCAGTCCCCAAGACTTAGTACTACTTAAACCTAACTAACCTAAGGACATCACACACATCCATGCCCGACGGAGGATTCGAACCTGCGACCGTAGCAGCCGCGTGGTTCCAGACTGTAGCGCCTAGAACCGCTCCGTCACAGCGGCCGGCCCAATATTCAGTACCAATCGTCAGTTACCCCATTTAGTTACAGTGATTACGAAGCCTGTGTGAAATGCGACATACAAAGAAAGGTATTCCTTCCGTGATATCACCCTTTGCTAAGTAGTCAACATTTTCGTTGTCTCTGATACTGGAATGCTCTTTGACCAAGACATCTTGCACTCTTTTTTACTGTTTGATACATTAACAGCTTAGTTCCCGTCATAGCGAAGAGGTAATATTACGGGCAGTGACATGAAAATGATTCTGTGTATACACGGAAGTATGTCGGGTCGGCACGGGAAACCGTGCATTCGTTGTAATGCGGAAACGGAGAGATTTATCTAACGTCCAAAAGGGCGTGAAAACTCCACATTATGTAGGACACTTTTGATCGCATAATTGTAAATGTAGAACTCTTTAAGAATTAAATAAGACTATCTGAGACGGCTGTTGGACCCCCTTGTTTTACAATTACCGAAATCACCTTTTCCTGTGTCTCTGCGGCGTCTTGGCTTCTGTTTTGAGGGCGCCTTGATGTAGAGCCTCCACTGCTTAATTAGGAAGTGCCACAGAAAGAGTTTAAGTCGCCTCGCGTATAAAGCCCGTCGCACAGAGTGGTGCGGTATTACTACGGAGGTCGGCTTTAAGATTTTACCCAACGGCGCTTTTGAAGTATGACAGTTCTATTGACGTAAATTTTTTCTTTCTCATTTATTATTATTAAGACAGTGTTAGCTCAGTTGTTAGCAGAATAGTTTGCTTTCATTAAGCGTTTAAGTCAACTTGCCCTGTGACCGCTGGAAAAATGCTAATAATTTTCACAAGTTTAGGCGGCTCTAAATAAAGAAAAAAGTGGGCTCTTAGCAGAATGGACGTGGTAGGATAATACGAGTGTTTATTGTTCAACATTTAGATGTACAATTAATCACATTAGTTCACATATTGACTTTGTTACGTTTTTTGGTGAAGGTCGGCGAATTACCTTTTTTATTTGCTGGTCTTCACTTGAAATCTACGCAGTGATTATCTTACTCAGATGTCTGGGACCTGAAGTACACTTTAACAACATTGTCTAATTTCTCTGCCTCGTTATGACTAGGTGTTGTGTGATGTCCTTAGGTTAGTTAGGTTTAAGTAGTTCTAAGTTCTAGGGGACTGATGACCATAGATGTTAAGTCCCATAGTGCTCAGAGCCATTTGAACCATTTGAACATTGTCTAACAAGTAAATTACAATCATATCATTTCAGTCACAAGTTTTTGGTCTAGAAATATCTGCATGTGACAAATCGAAGTACGGCTACTTTTTTATAACGAATCAGTGTGTATTTTTCTTCGTGTTGATAGTACGTTAGTGTCTCTAGTCTGCCTTCCTCCAAATCGTATCCTGAAACACCTCAAAAACATTCGGAACCCTAGTTCAGACAGATTGCATAAAATAAATGTCAGAGAGTTTTCTTCTCAGAAAATCAGGGCCACCTTCGAGCACGTGACGCGGTAACAAAAGTATGTAAACGGAGCAGACACGGACGGATCACCCTAGCGAAGGTGTGAGCTGCAAATGGAGAAATCCAAAGAGATTAACAACTTTGAAAAAGGGCAGATTATTGTTAAGCAGAGGCTATGAGCGAGTATCTCCAAAACAGGGACGCTGGTCGAATGTTCACGTGCTACTGTCGTGAGCATCTACGGAAAGAGTTACAAGTACAGTGAAACTACCACTATGCGCTAAATGCTTGGACGTCCACGACTCTTCAGAGAACTTGGGTTCCGCAGGCTTGTCTGCTGTGTAAAGGAGGATATATGGTGATCTGTGGCATCTCTGCCGAAAGAGAACATTGCTGGTGCACACACAAGTGTTTCGGAGCACACCGTTCATCGTACGTTGCAGAACACGGAGCTCCGCAGCTGATCACCCCTACGTGTTCACATGTTGACCCAACGACAATTAGGATTGCAGTGGGCACGGGACCATCGGGATTCGACGGTCGATTAATGGAAACGTGTCGGCTCTTGTGATGAATCACCTTCTTGCTACACTACGTAGATGGTCGTCTCTAGAAACGCCGTCATCGAGATGAACGGCGGCTCGGACGCAGGCTGATGGGAGCAGTATTATGCTATCGGAGACATGCTCCTGCGCTTGCATGGGTTCTGTGGTAGTAATCGAAGACACGCTGACCTGCGAACCGCCTACATCCCTTAGTGCTTGGTGTGTTACCCGACTTCGACGTCATGTTTCTGTATCTCAGTGGTTTGAGGAACATTATAGTGAACTCACGTCGATGTCTCGGCGATCAAATACGCCTAATGTACAGGGTTATTACAAATGATTGAAGCGATTTCACAGCTTTACAATAACTTTATTATTTGAGATATTTTCACAATGCTTTGCGCACACATACAAAAACTCAAAGTTTTTTCAGGCATTCACAAATGTTCGATATGTGCCCCTTTAGTGATTCGGCAGACATCAAGCCGATAATCAAGTTCCTCCCACACTCGGCGCAGCATGTCCCCATCAATGAGTTCGAAAGCATTGTTGATGCGAGCTCGCAGTTCTGGCACGTTTCTTGGTAGAGGAGGTTTAAACACTGAATCTTTCACATCACTATGCGTGAAACTTGCCCGCACGCGTTCAACCGTTTCTTCGCTCACTGCAGACCGACCCGTTGATTTCCCCTCACAGAGGCATCCAGAAGCTTTAAACTGCGCATACCATCGCCGAATGGAGTTAGCAGTTGGTGGATCTTTGTTGAACTTCGTCCTGAAGTGTCGTTGCACTGTTATGACTGACTGATGTGAGTGCATTTCATGCACGACATACGCTTTCTCGGCTCCTGTCGCCATTTTGTCTCACTGCGCTCTCGAGCGCTCTGGCGGCAGAAACCCAAAGTGCGGCTTCAGCCGAACAAAACTTTATGAGTTTTTCTACGTATCTGTAGTGTGTCGTGACCATATGTCAATGAATGGAGCTACAGTGAATTTATGAAATCGCTTCAATCATTTGTAATAGCCCTGTATATCCTGCGCAGTCTATCTGTGAAGCTATCACCTCTTACGCAAATCAGCGCGAATTATTTACGCAAATTGCAAAACCTGTGCGTAGACATCTAATGCTACGTGCCCCACAAACCTACCAACAAATTGTTAGATCCCTGATACTCAGAATCAGTGAAGTATTTCGTTTGAAAGACGGACAAACAAGCTATTAAGCAGTTGGTCATAATGTTTAAGTTCATCAGTATATGTGATCTGTGCCTCACCTCTGCTGTTACTAGTACTGAAACTTCATTATTTAAATGAGTGTGTCTCTACATAAATTGCAGGATGACTGAGAAGTTGAAACTTACACGTTATTTGATTCTGAAACAGCTCAGTAAAACTGAACGCACTGAGCCTACTTTCTCTCTACTTTTTCTTATCATGTCAACACTGACCCACAATATTCTAGCGCAATCCAACCGCTCAAAAAAATTACAACCTGACTTGAAATAATTAATTCAAAAGAATGGCCCTGGCTAAAAAGAAATCGTAACAATAACATATACATTTCATTAAGCACTTACCTCACAAGAATCTTCATTACGCGAACTACTGCAAAACAGCGAGTGTCAATACTGTTAGGTAAATAAAAGATTCTAATTACTAAAGCCACTAACTACTAATAGGCATATGGTAAGCAAAGGAAAGATTTTGGTGAAACCAAATAATGTATTTTTTACCTTAATAATGTGACATCCATTTCAGACACGAATATAAGTCGTCATTGACATCTTGTACAAAGGTATATAATCATGAATAATATTCATTCTCCAAGTCGAACATGTACAGATCGTTAGCCTACGCTAACACTTCAGACCTCTACCCTCCATCAACCCTAACTTCCCACATCTAACATCCATCACTGCTGGTTGTTCACCTCCAACTGCCCAACAGTATTTCCATCACTGTTGGCGACTAACTTCCAACTGCCCAACACTACTGGCGATTAACTTCCAACAACGAGTCCGACCAGCCACAGAGTCTCTTACAAAGAAAGCGCAGTCAAAGATCCAATGCAAAGCGCTACACTCTGCTGAGATAGAAGCAGCCCACTTACAGTACTGCTGCGTAATCTTAAGGGTTTCCACCTTCCTCATGTTCTCTCTTCGCTTTCATATTTTCGCACCAACAGCAAAGACCAACCCAAACGCCAAGCTATAAAACTAAAAACACTCGTCAGTCAGTCATTAGTAACAAATGTCCACAGGGCAAAAACCCTAACGAAATGATCCTCAAAAGATGAGGAAACAAAAATAGTGCGAGAGAGAGAGAGAGAGAGAGAGAGAGAGAGAGAGAGAGAGAGAGAGAGAGAGAGAGAGGATATGGACCCGGCACTTCGGCTGAAAATGACGAGTAGGAAACTAGTCGGAACGTTGCCGCAGAACGATGCCTTGACTCGACTGATAACATGCGGCGGCTTCATCATATTTCACATTTATCTGTACACGTATTTCATCCGTATATCTAGTGAATTTCGTCCGGCACTTTCATCTTAACTCGGAAGAAATTTGTAATTCTGCCAGTAATTGATCGTCGTTGGAGAAAAAAGACTTCCTTTGACAACTGCCTGGTTGTGTACTGTTTTATATAATGCGCTTCTAGAGAGGACGCTAAACATGAGTCGATACTGAGCCGTTTGGCGTGATCTCTGGCCAGTAAACACGCCGGCAAAATTATTGGCTCGCTTCAGTGCTAATTCTCACGATGTGGATGATGCACTTAACAACGAAAATAAGAGACTGAATGCGCTTCATTCTTTTAAAGTACCCCTACTTCCATCAAATTACAGGAAAGACACAGCAGCACGTCGTTACCGGTCTTTCTACTCCTTCTCACTGCCATCACCCCCCTATCGATATTAGAGTATCTTGCTCGCAAAGTACTTTTATATAAACAGTGAATCATGTATGTAGCAAACAAACGAACGAACACCGTCCGAACAGGGCATGAAGGCTAACACTGCCGACCAGCCGCCGCGTCATCCTCAGCCCTGCCGCGTCACTGGATGCAGATACCGTGGGTCGTGTGGTCAGCACACCGCTCTCCCAGCCATCGTTAGTTTTCCTGACCGATGCCGCTATTTCTCAGTCAAGTTGCTCCTCAATTGGCCCCGCAAGGGTTGAGTTCACCCCACTTGTGAAATCTCTCGGCAGACCTGGACGGTGACCCCTCTTCCACCCCCACCCCCCACCCCCCCTCCAAAATGCTAGCCAAGCCCGACAGCGCTAAACTTCGGTGATTTGACGGGAACCGGTGTTACCGCTGCAGCAAGGTCTTTGGCATAATGTATCAAATTTGAATGAAACTGCTGCAAACGATCCTGACTTACGCTTCGATGTCATCCCTTTTTAACACCCAACCCTACGCGGTGTTAACTGGTTCTCGCTGTATTCTAGCGTGCTTACGCAGTTGAGCAAAGTTTCATCGCAATGGGATGACTAGTGTAGGAACGCACAGAACATGAGCAATGAAACATTCATTTTTATATATTACGTTGCTGCGTGCTGCTGGAACAGGTGTTCACTCCAGATTCTAAAGACTAATATTCTTTGGAGTTGGGTCACAATTGGAGCGACAGAACATTATTCACATTTTCGGTTATTTGTGTTTTACGGGCATTAGGCCGTGGGCCAAAGCATAGTTCTGTCCCTAAAGTTTCGTCTTCCAATGCTGTTGACATCATCAGAAGCTTTAACGACACAAACATTTATGATGTGCAGTGCCATTTGAAAACTGACGTTTTTTGTTGTTTGACTCGGGTGAGCCGCCGAAACTGGGGGCCTAAAATAAAAATCCCCTGAAAATACCAGTTAAATAGCTAAAACTCATGAGTGCAACTCTTGAATTCGTATCTACGTAAATGATCATATAATGCAGGTTTTCACGGCCGGTATGTGCATTTTTGGTGATATTCATTATATGGTCGTTAGGCCGTGGTCCGAGGCATAATTCTTTGCCTAAAGCTTCGTCTTCAGTGCTGCAGGAGCCATCAGAGGTTATAACAATTGTGATAGCAAGGTTTTATCAAATTCTAATCATTACTATTCTAAGAGGTACAGACAGGCCGTAGAAATTCAAAAAAACAAGAAGAACATTAACAGAAATGAAATGAAATGATCGTATGGCATTGTTGGCCGGGAGGTACTGTTGTGACTTAGCACGACAGCCAAGTCACAACGAGAGGAAGCCGAAAGGCACGCGTTAAGCTCACGCAGATTGGCGTGAGGTCTGGAACAGTTAAAAGGAAATGAGAACTTAGAAAATGGACGCAGTTGCTGTAATACTTAACTTTAATCCACAATTGTAGAACATCTCTCGTTACGGTACATGCTTCATAATTTTAATTATCAATTGAATACGGCGCCTTGCTAGGTCGTAGCAAATGTAGCTGAAGGCTATGCTAACTATCGTCTCGGCAAATGAGAGCGTATTTGTCAGTGAACCATTGCTATGAACGTCGGCTGTACAACTGGGGCGAGTGCTAGTAAGTCTCTCTAGACCTCCCGTGTGGTGGCGCTCGGTCTGCTATCACTGACAGTGGCGACACGCGGGTCCGACGTATACTAATGGACCGCGGCCGATTTAAAGGCTACCACCTAGCAAGTGTGGTGTCTGGCGGTGACACCACAGGTACCATGCGGGGAAGTTCGGCCGCCGTATTGCAAGTCCTTTTTAGTTGACACCACTTCGGCGACTTGCGAGTCAATGATGATGAAATGATGATGAAGAACACACAACACCCAGTCATCACGAGGCAGAGAAAATCCCTGACCCCGCCACGAATCGAACCCGGGACCCCGTGCGCCGGAAGCGAGAACGCTGCCGCAAGACCACGAGCTGCGGACTAACAGAAAAGAAGAATGATTGAAATTGGACAAGTTGTAGGTCTTAGTACAGAATTACAGAGTATACTGAGATGATAAAAGTCATGGGATAACTATATGCACGTGTACTGATTGCGTTAGTATCGCGTACACAAGGTGTAAATGGGCAGTTCATTAGTCATTTGTAGTCAGGTGATTCATGTGCGAAGGTTTCCGACATGACTGTGATTGCCCGAAGTGGAATGGTGGTTGCAGCTAGACGCATGGAGCATTCCGTTCAGGAAATAGTTAGGTAATTTAATATTCCGAGATCGTAAGTGTAAGATTGCACCGAGAATGCCAAATTTCATGCATTATGTCTCATCAAGAACAACGCAGTGTTCGACGGCTCTCACTTAACGACCGAGAGCAGCGGCGTTTGCGTTGAGTTGTCAGTGCTAACAGACAAGCAGCAGTCAAAGAAATAACAGTAGAAATCGACGTGGGATGTTAGCCGATCGTATGCGTTAGAACAGTGCGTTGAAATTTGGTTCTAATGGCCTGTGGCAGCAGACGACCGACGTGGGTGCCTTCACTAACAGCACGACATGGCTTGCAGCCCCTCTCCGTGTGACCGTATCGGTTGGATCCTAGACGATTGGAATATCGTGGCCTTGCCAGATGACCCACGATTTCAGCTGGTAAGAGCTGATAGTAGGGTTAGAGTCTGGCGGAAGCCCTTTGGGGCCAATAACCCAAGTTGGCAACAAGGCAGTGTGCAAGCTGGTGATGGCTCCATAATGGTGTGGGCTGTATTTACATGGAATGGACTGTGTCCTCTGGTCCAACTAAACGGGTCATTGACTGGAAATGGCTATGTTCGGCTTATTGGAGCCCATTCATGGACTGCATGTTTCCATGACAGTGCGTCATGTCAGCGGGACACAATTCTTCACGATTGGTTTGGGGAACATCCTGGACAGGTCGAGGGAAAGATTTGGCCCCGCAGATCGTCCGACATGAATCCCATCGAACATTTATGGGACAGAATCGAGAGGTCAGTTCGTGCAAAAAATCCTGCACCGTCAACACTTTAGTGATTATGGACGACTGTAGAGGCAGCGCTACTCAGTATTCCTGGAAGGGACTTCCAGCGGCTTGTCGAGTCCATGTCATGTCGAGCTGCGGCACTAAGCTGGACAAAGGGAGGTCCGACACCATATTAGCCATGGCTTTTGTCACCTCAGTGCATATGGACCACTGAGCTTCAACGATAAAATTATATCTGCCGTTGCCGCAGTGGATACACCGGTTCCCGTGAGATCACCGAAGTTAAGCGCTGTTGGGCGTGGTCGGCACTTGGATGGGTCACCATCCAGGCCGCCATGCTCTGTTGCCATTTTTCGGGGTGCACTCAGCCTTGTGATGCCAATTGAGGAGCTACTCGACCGAATAGTTGCGGCTTCGGTCAAGAATACCGTCATTACGACCAGGAGAGCGATGTGCTGACCCCACGCCCCTCCTATCCGAATCCTCCCCTGAGGATGACACGGCGGTCGGATTGTCCCGGTAGGCCACTCGTGGCCTGAAGACGGAGTGCTTTTTTTCTAAATTTATATTTATACTTTACAAGCATGTATTCAAATAATATACTGGAATCTGACAGCTGAGTTGGTCAAGATCATACTGGAAAAAATCTTGTACTATGTAAAACTGGATACCAACTTCCGAAGCTGGTAGAAACGGGCGCAATTTTATCTCCCCTCTTGAAAGCGGTCAGAAATTAATAAATGGAGGCTTTACTTTTAGATCGAGACTATCCATGAATGCCATGTCTCGAATGAAAAATTTATCCGATTGCATTTGGCTTCCAATGCTGAAGGGCATCTCCCCTGTCTTCACTGAAGGCGCGCTCGTAGGCGTAGAAAAAAATGTTCAAATTTGTGTGAAATCTTATGGGACTTAACTGCTAAGGTCATCAGTCCCCAAGCTTACACACTGCTTAACCTAAATTATCCTAAGAACAAACACACACACCCATGCCCGAGGGAGGACTCGAACCTCCGCCGGGACCAGCCGCACAGTCCATGACTGCAGCGCCTTAGACCGCTCCATAGGTGTAGAATACATGGCTTCAAGAGAGGTACAAATGGCTCTGTACTGAACCGTATACAGTATACACCTAAAGAAGCTGTTGAATCCTTGCAGCACCATATTTTCGAAGCTCCAGCAGAGCGGAATAAATAATTTCCGTTTTGATTCGAAGGCGTGTAAATGTGTATGAATTTTAAAAGGAGGATATTCAGATTAACAGTAAATCGATTTGTACAAAAAGAAATTCGTTTTCCTTGTTTCCGTAAAAATGAAAAGGCATTCCTTGCAGAGGGGCATTTGGTAAATCTTTGCATTGGTTGACGCGTATTCTGCCATCTGTAGATAAAAAAACCGTATGGATCATGTAACGCGTCCTCGTATATTATTATGCTTTGCTATTGTTTTTATTAGAAAAATCTTTATTCAGTCGGTCGTCGAAATTTTGAAACAAAAGTTACTGTGGATATCGCGTAATAAATATTTCTCGTGAAGCACTGTTGCAACACAGGCAAAGATCAATTGTAGAAACTAAGCCACTGAATATTACAAATAATGTTATTAAAGAATACGGCCGCCTAATCAAAATATCCACCGGTATGCTGCCGGTCTATAGTGTCCAACGGGCACAATATTTCGGCGATCATACATGTCGCCATCATCAGGTGAACTGACGGACTGAGCTCCTGTGAACGTGCCGGCACGGAGATCCGTACGCTATGGCTGCTCAGAGGGAACTGGGTTCGGTCGCGGCGGCGGCCGATTTAAATACCCTCCGCCCGCGGCGCGCTCCCTCCGCCGTCCGCGCCCAGCGCCACGGTCACGCGGTGGAATAGATTGCGACGGCGTCTGAGATGACGTCGGTGTGATGGCTCTGTCCGCCGTGGTCGTCACAACTATACGTTTGCTCGATTTACTCTTGATTAACCCGATCGCTGGTTCCCAAGCCTTGCTAAGATTATAGCCACAGCCACGGGCGGAGGGTATTTAAATCGGCCGCCGCCGCGACCGAACCCAGTTCCCTCTGAGCAGCCATAGCGTACGGATCTCCGTGCCGGCACGTTCACAGGAGCTCAGTCCGTCAGTTCACCTGATGATGGCGACATGTATGATCGCCGAAATATTGTGCCCGTTGGACACTATAGACCGGCAGCATACCCGTGGATATTTTGATTATCAAATACGCCGGGAGAAACTCAAGAATCACACAATACGGCCGCCTGACTACATCAAATTTGAGGGCACGTACATTCGCGAATGAGTGGTCAAAAAAAAAAAAAAGACGACGCGTTAATACTGTGTAGGAAACGAGTTTTAAATATGGTTACGCTTGTACACACTCAGATGTATGCGAACATACGAACGGAATAGACACACGTACGTTTTGAGTGCCATTATTTAACCCAATTTTTATCAGTAAGAAATGGCACAACACGTCATAACACTAGGCCAGGATGACAGCGAAACGTAACTTATTCTAAGACTAATAAACGAAGACCGTAAAGCTTCTTTTGTTCAGCAAATGCTTTACGTTTTAATCTCTGGTAGTTGAACTAGTGTCTATATATTCATAAAAAAAATTATATAATTCCTTTACAATCACGTGTTTATATATGAGCTATTCGGCGCCGTACGGAAGTTGCTTGACGCTAAACACGTGACTCTGTACTCCCTGACCGACGCGGTCCGCTTGTTGTGCCCATTATGCAACACCGGCACGAAAAAAGACCACTCCACTTATCTCCTCACTGAATGGAAAACACAACTTCTGCCTCCACTACTATCGCTTCTCTTATTTTGCTTACCCAACCGATTCCACAGACTGGTACCCCTCTTGAGAACTTTCCATGTAACTGGTATTCCGAAAAAAGCAGTGAATCTTTACAACGATATATCGAAACTGCACAGCTGTGATATTGAATGACATCGAATACGCTTCTAAACACTGTTCGTAATATACATTAAGCAGTAATTTATGTGGCACCCGTAAAAAATTTTAGTAAGATTTAAAGAGAACACAACAACTTTCAGTCACGATCCATTCAAGTCGATAATGATTCTTAGAGTAGTAGTAAACTGAATGTTCGTACTCGGATATCGTACGATAAAATTATTGTAGGTGCAGTTCCCGTCAAGTTACTAATGGTAAGCCATTAACTCATCTTGACACGTTTATAACTTTATCACTACATACTCACTTAAAATCAGTGTAAAAATTTTTTTTAAAAAAACGTGGCACCCTTTAGTTGCCACGTCAGTGTTTAATAATACATCATCTTGTATAGGGTTTTGGTCGTAAATTGCCCTAGTGGGCTGGCGACCGTTAATTACTTCCTTTTCGTTCATATATTAGTATAAGTGGTACCCCTTTCTGTCCAGTGTTGTTCGTGAGTGAATGCACAAAATAACTTCCATTTTCCAAATTATAGCCCTGTTCGGTTTAATTACTTTTAATTTTAGTAGACTTTCCATCAGAAGAGTCGGATGTACACTTTCCTCCTACTTATCGGTATCACTTCTTTAGGAACGATAGCCTTATACAATTAGAAAAAATCCCTTAGGCATACACGCGATCCACGGTCATAGTTTATATCGCAAGCAGGATAGACCGATTAGTAAGAGGGAGGTTGCACGTGTAACAGGGCTATAATTTGGAAAATGAAAGTTATTTTGTGCATTTACTCACGAACAACACTCGACAGGAAGGGGTACCACGTGTAACCTCCCTCTCACGTTATGTCTTGGCCACCAGATTCGTCTGCTGTGGACCTGGTGGAAAACGCCTGGGACGCTTTCGGGCACAGTTCCGCGCTCATAGAACACCGTCTCGAAATTTTTCGGGAATTTCGTGCGGCGTCCATGGACATCTGGCGTCACATACCTCCGGGAGCCTTCATGCCGCGTAGAGTTGCTGGTGTATTACGTTGCAGAGATGGAGCAACACACAGCTAAGAAAGTTGGTTAGCGTATATTAACTGGAAAACGGATGTGGTTTAGAGAAACTAAAATATTTCCATGAGGTGAAGTGTTAGGTGCAGTGCCTTCGGACTGTGCAAGCGTGCCTGAGTTTTTTGTTGACTTCCAGTGGTGACAGACACAGCTGTAAACTGCGACATGAAACGCACTCACAGACGCTTGACAGGCTGTGTTTTTCTTCATAGCAGTTCACTGAGTATTCATCATGGTAACGCCCCAAGTGTCGTAACTGCTTCGGAGATACAACTCCGAAAATACCCAACATCCTCCGCAGGAGGCAGTTAACGAAAGTGTCTATACTTTGTTTACTAAGGATATTAGTGGTCCTGATACACTCACCTGAGAGACGAAAGAAAGAAACGTCTGGGGTTAACGTGCAGCTGTACCGATACCTGATGATGACATCAAATAAAGTCAACACTTTTTTTACTGCGTCTAGTGGTTATAGGCGCTCAGTCCGGAACCGTGCGACCGCTACGGTCGCAGGTTCGAATCCTGCCTCGGGCATGGATGTGTGTGATGTCCTTGGGTTAGTTAGGTTTAAGTAGTTCTAAGTTCTGGGGACTGATGACCACAGATGTCAAGTCTCATAGTGCTCAGAGCCATTTTTTTTTTACTGAAATATTTTTGATTATACGCAAAGACTTTGATTGAGGCGTATGTAAAGAAAAAAGGAACTAAAATTAATTTAACAATATTGTCGATAAGATCGACATAGAAATTTTATAATAAGAAAGAAACTCTTTGTTCTGTGTAATTAGAATGAAAAAATTATCTTTGTTAATCATTACTCAAGGATAAAGAATTCGCTACTAGTTTTCTCTTGTTCTGGAATGCACGCAACGGTCTGCGATCGAACTTTGTGAGTCTGTAATAATTTAATGGTTGTTATAGATAGAGCAATTATTTTTTCACTTAAATAGATATCCTGTCCCATGCAGGAACTAGTAACTTCTCTAATTTTCAGTGCCTGCAGTAGCGCGGAAAGATCGCGCAATGGAAGTCATTGTTGGCAGCCATTACCGCCCGTAACATTTATTTTAATGTTTCCATAGGTTCTCTTAGGCGTAAACACCTGAGAGTGAGTAAATAATTTCTTTTTGACAGGCCTTACTTGAATATATTACTAACTTCAAGGCATGTGCAGTATTTATCGTAATTTGTGGACTATCAGTTGGATTCAAATAGGCCGCTTCACGGCGATTACCATTTCAAAGACAATATTTTGAGGTAAGAAATAGTAAATAATTTACGGTCCTTAGAAAGACACACCAATATTTTACCGACACCTGCTAATAATAATAATAATAATAATAATAATAATAATAATATTTTTTCATGTGTAAGTTTATCAAAGATTCCTTGAGACATTTAGTTTTTCGATAGATCACGTAAACATTTTACATGTAATACTTTAAGGCACCTCACGCCACACATACGTAGCAATGTTGTGCGCCGTTATTTAAAACAAAAGTTATTTTAATTAATGAATCTGAGCAGATTTCAGTATATTGTTCCCCGTTTGTAACTGGAATTCTATTCTTTCCTGTAGTATATACTTCACAGAGTGCTTTTCAACATAATCCCCCCCCCCCCCCCCCTTATGACTAGATGCCATAAAAGCCAGTATATTTAAGGTACCTGTACACATCCGCCAATGAGCCGGCACCAATGCTTTAAAAAGACGCGATCGACTTCGTTCCTCATTTTTTCTCAATGCTAGCTTGTTACAGGAAATCGAAGTAATCATACATTGGTCTGTAGCAAGATTTTGAAGCACATGAACTACTTCGGATAAAAATGACCATTGACACACAACGACGCCGATTCAGAAAACATCGTTTTTGGAAACACAGCGGACTCTTTATTTACAAGAATTAATGAGTATTACCGACAGCAGATCTCAAGTTAATTCTGTATTTTTAGATTTCCAAAAAGTTTCTAATACCGTCGCTCACAAGCGGCCTGTAATCGAATCACGTGCCTACGGTGTATCGGTATCAGCTGTGCAAGTGGATTCGTGATTTCCTGCCAGAAAGATCACATTGTGCGAAGTCATCTAGTAGAACAGACGTGATATTTGCGGTCCTGAAGGGAGTGTTTTTGGCGCTCTACTATTCTTAATGTATATAAACGATCAGCAGACAATCTGAGCAGCACTCATAGAGTTCATGCGTATGAAGCTCTAGGGACCGATGACCGTTGCAGTCTGGTCCCTTTAATCCCACAAACCAACCAACCTCATTAAGCTCTCGTTCACCGACTAGTAGTCATCGGATGATCAAAACGAATTCGAGAATCATTTCGACAAGATATCAGTATGATTCACAACGTGGCAGTTGACCTTGAACAAGAAAAAATGTGAAGTCCTCCACCTGAGTACTAAAAAAAGATCGTTCAGTTTCAGGCACACGATAAATAACACAAATTTAAAGGTCAGACATTGGAAACTCCAGGTAGAAACATCAGCAATGCAGAAAAAGACAGTTTGCTACTTACCTTAAAGAAGACACGTCAAGTTGTAGATTATAGGTTCGTGGCTTGTGGAAAATAATTTGATGCTAAATCACAGTAAGACTCAGTTTTTACAGTTTCTAACCCACAATTCAACAAGAACTGACATTTTAATCAGACAGAATGGGCATGTTATAAGCGAGACGGAACAGTTCAAGTTCCTAGGCGTACGGATAGATAGTAAGCTGTTGTGGAAAGCCCATGTTCAGGATCTTGTTCAGAAACTAAATGCCGCTTTATTTACCATTAGAACAGTATCTGAAATAAGTGACATTTCAACACGAAAAGTAGTATACTTCGCATATTTTCATACGCTTATGTCATATGGTGTTATTTTTGGGGTAATTCTTCTGATCCAAAAAGGGTATTTTTGGCTCAAAAAACGGGCTGTTCGAGCTATGTATGGTGTAAGTTCGAAAACCTCTTGTCGACCCCTATTCAATAGTCTGGGAATTTTGACACTGCCCTCACAGTATGTATTTTCTTTAATGTCGTTTGTTGTTAGCAATATTAGCTTATTCCCAAGAGTTAGCAGCTTTCACTCAGTTAATACTAGGCAGAAATCAAATCTGCATGTGGAATGCACTTCCTTGACTCTTGTGCAGAAAGGAGTGCAGTATTCTGCTGCATCCATTTTCAATAAGCTACCACAAGAACTCAAAAATCTTAGCAGTAGCCCAAACACTTTTAAGTCTAAACTGAAGAGTTTCCTCAAGGCTCACTCCTTCTATTCTGTCGAGGAGCTCCTGGAAGAGGTAAAAAATTAAGCAAATTCCAGTGTTACATTCTTGATTTTCTTTATTTAAACTAACGACTTGTCGCCTGAATATGTTTCTTATATTTCATTTTATCTGTTTCTACAATCGTGTTATAATTTCATGTATTGACTCGTTCCATGATCATGGAGACTTCTCCTAAATGTGGTCCCACGGAACAATAAATAAATAAATTAAAAAAATAAACTAAATATCTAATAATTATAATTAAAAACAATTTAAATCTGAACCATCACAGAAATCGTTGTTGGGAAGGCGAATCAGTGACTGTGTTTTATTGGCAGAATACTCAGAAGATGCAACAGATCTACTAAACACGGCAGTGCAGTGTTTTTATTTTA
The DNA here is from genome assembly GCF_021461395.2 of Schistocerca americana. Classification (NCBI taxonomy): domain Eukaryota; kingdom Metazoa; phylum Arthropoda; class Insecta; order Orthoptera; family Acrididae; genus Schistocerca; species Schistocerca americana. The sequence goes on from NC_060127.1 coordinate 84,883,232, forward strand.
CAGTGTCTGGCTGCTTGATACAATGTTCCCTCGGACATGGCTACACCGTAGGCACGCAGTTCGATTAGTAGCCGCTTGTGAGGAACGGTGTCGAAAACTTCTGGAAACTAGAAATGCGGAATCAACTTGAGATCTGTCGATAATTGTTCTAGATATTCTGCGAGGTACAAAATTCAAAATAGTCTGTCCAATCTTCCCACTGTTAATAAAGTCAGTTAAAACAGACGAATCCAAACGTTTCGATTAACGAACAGCCTTACCGCAAAGCCACGTGCTGGTCATCATACTCGTGTGACCATCCAGGTTCTGTCGGCGTGTTTGACAAATAGCGTAGTTCCGGGTGTTCAACCAAGCTGTTTCTTCAGTGGACCAGACCATTAGAACAGCTGAGTAGAGATTCAGCACAACTGACTAAAGCAACTAAGCAAATCTGCTGTCGCAGACCACTGACTGGGATGTAACCATGAAATACAATACAATAGACCAGCAACGTGGTGCACACGGCAGGTTCATAGGAGGGCGTTGTTAATTTTCCGTAACTCGGTAGCAAGAGGGATGAGAAGGGTACCTCGTGCCCAACCGAAAAAACTTTAAAAAAGAAAAAAATCGTCAGTTGTTGTTGAATTAGATCAACAACTTGCTTTTTGTAAGGTTACTGATGTGTAAGTATGGTCCAGAACCTGACAATATCTTTCAGAACACTCTTAGCAGTATCAAAGTACTTTCAATAATGTGTGCTACTGAATTCATGACCACTACAAAGAAGAATTTTAAAAATACAAATTTCGTTCCCTGTCGTTGATTTTTACTCTCAGTATACTTCTCAAGCAGACGTTGACGTGTTAGTAAGGCTCTGAAACTCGAAATATTGAATAGGGCATTCATTGGGGAAAGTTTAATGTGTTATTGAGACTTAAATTTTTGTATGAGGTTTAACTGAAAAATGTAAAAGATATTTGGCATCTGGTAGAAGTCTGCCCCCGGTAGCTGAGTGGTCAGCGCGACAGAATGTCAATCCTAAGGGCCCGGGTTTGATTCCCGGCTGGGTCGGAGATTTTCTCCGCTCAGGGACTGGGTGTTGTGTTGTCCTTATCATCATCATTTCATCTCATTCGACGCGCAAGTCGCCGAAGTGGCGTCAAATCGAAAGACTTGCACCCGGCGAACGGTCTACCCGACGGGAGGCCCTAGTCACACGACATTATATATATTATCCGGTAGAAGAATTTATTACAAACAATACATTTATTTTTCAAAGTTTTAGAATATAAAGGAACTGACTAGATTACAATTTCTTCAAAAGGTGGGCATAAAGTACCACCTCCCCCCCGCCCCTTTCCGCCCCTTGGCATTGCGAGGGTTAACAAGGCCTGCCGTAATAAATGCGTCGGATGACCTGCTGGCGACAATAAATGTATCACGGATATAAAGAGCAGAATAGCCTTGGCAAAGCAAGCTTTCCAAAATAAAATGAATTTACTAACAGATAATCATAGAAGTCTGGAAAGTAGGAAAAAGTTAGCCAAAAATTTGTCTGGAGTGTCTTAACATTCGGATGAGAAGCGTGGACTCTGGGAAAGGCAGAGAAAAAGAACTGGAACCAATGTAAATGTGGAGATGGAGAAGAATGACGAAAACAAGCTGGATAGACAGAAAAAGTAATGAATAGGTCTTAAGAGAAGTGAATGAGAACAGAACCCTGCTAAATTATATAGGAAGAAGAAAATCAAAAATGATAGGGCACATAATGAGACACAACCAATTCCTAAAGAATGTATTTGAAGGAAAAGTTTTAGGGAAAAAACGAATAGGCAGGCCAAGAGCAACGTATCATCAAAGAAAAATGGTTCAAAAATGGCTCTGAGCACTATGGGACTTAACATCTGAGGTCATCAGTTCCCAAGAACTTAGAACTACTTAAACCTAACTAACCTAAGGACATCACACACATCCATGCCCGAGGCAGGATTCGAACCTGCGACCGTAGCGGTCGCGCGGTTTCAGACTGAAGCGCCTAGAACCGCTCTGCCACTCCGGCCGGCCATCAAAGAAGATATGGGGATAAAATCGTATGAAGAAACTGAAAAGGATGACAATGGAGAAAGTGACGTGGCTAAATCGACAAGGCATAGCCTTTAGTTTATGATGATGATGATGACCTGTTATAACTGGACGGAGGCTTTAACGAGGCGTCCGGAACTCAATTTATTAAGATCTAGCCGACCATCACGTCCACCAGAGCTGGTAAAATATACGTAACGCGGAATGTCATTGCGGGCTCTAAAAAATAAAAAGAGCATCAAAGGGCGTAGTGGGTGCGGGAGTCAAACTCGGCTATAAATAGCGGAGTGAGACCACCAACAGTTCAGTGGCGTTGCATTCCACGCAGCGAGCACACATAACAACAAAACTGGCAGCACCTGAAGGCTAGGGTTGCGTCGGTCGTCGGAATATCGTGTGTAGAACGCAATCAGCAGCTCGGCTGAATATCCGGAAGTACACCGTTAAGCCCAGAAGGTACTTCCACATTTGTCGCTGGCTCTCTCATTTGCTGCACAGCTTACCTCGGCGAAATGCACGTCGTGGTGTAGCAGAGCGCGATGATGCGTTCGCGGAGCCGGTCACAAGGCGACTGTTGCGACCCAGCGTGCTGTGATAGCCGCGCGGGCCGCGTGATGCCATGAGGGGGGAGGGGGAGAGGAGGAGGCTGGACCATTATGCGGGCCACAAGTGGCAGAGGGGCCCCTCTCATGTGTATTCCGCGAACGTCGGTACAAAAACACGCTGCACCAGAGTCATTCACTTCGATGTTGAAGTTTTTATCTGATACCATGGCAGAAGCTACGAAGGCTGCCCAGAATGCAATGCGCCAACAAAGAATGGTGTTTTATCTGCACACCCTATTTTTTCAGGTAATCTCCATCCCATTCTGTGCCTTTCTACAGCGCGAAACGAGGGCGTGTATGCCCTGTCGGTACCAAACCTACCGCTACGGTCGCAGGTTCGAATCCTGCCTCGCGCATAGATGTGTGTGATGTCCTTAAGTTAGTTAGGTTTAAGTAGTTCTAAGTTCTAGGGGACTGATGACCTCAGCAGTTAAGGCCCATAGTGCTCAGAGCCATTTGAGCCACATGCTATGCCTATTCTAACAGTTGTATTTCAGATTACAGTCAGTTACGTAATTTTAATAATACTTCAAGCTTCATTTATATCAAACGTACATGTTTCAGCAGGACTGAAGAGACATATTCCTTGCAGAGCTAGACGCTATAAGCAGAAAGCTAACGCATGTTCCATGTAGTCCAATGCCTTTACGAAACAGTACCTCTGTGCAATGCACCCTCTCCAGTCACATTACTGTGAGCACCTGCAAAAAACCTGAACAATCACCTTTTGCACCGCAGACGCGCAGCAAGAGAATCAGTGACATTCTGGAAGGTACTGTCAGGCTTATGGAGCCATGTCGACTCCAGTGTTTCGGCTGGAGGAGGATCCATGGCGGGAACAGCCCGGTCGAGGTGGTCCCATAGATTTTCGATTGAGGTTAAATCAGGGGAGGTTAATGTCCAAAGGAGTGTGGCAACACTTCAATGCGAGATGCTTTTAATAATTTCCACAACGAAATTCTGTCTCGAAATCTGGCAGAAAACCCAAAGAGATTCTGGTCATACATAAAGCACACCAGTGGCAAAAGACGGAATCAATACCTTCACTGCGCGATAACAACGGTGAAGTCACTGATGACAGTGCCACTAAAGCAGAGTTATCAAACACGGTTTCCCGAAACTCCTCCACCAAAGAAGACGAAGTAAATATTCCTAATTCCAATCAAGAACAACTGCCAAGATGAGAAACATAGAAGTAGATATCCTCGGTGTAAGAAAGCAGCTTAAAACACTTAATAAAGGCAAGGCCTTCGGTCCAGATTGTATACCAGTCAGGTTCCTCTCAGGGTATGCTGATAAAATAGCACCATTATTAGCAGCTATATACAACCACTAGCTCACAGAAAGCTCTTACCTAAGGACTGGAAAATTCCTCAAGTCACACCAATACCCAAAAAGGGAAGTAGGAGTAATCCGCTAAATTACAGGCCTATGTCACTAACGTCGATTTGCAGTATGGTTTTGGAACATATATACTGCATTCGAACGTTATGAAGTACCTCGAAGAAAACGATTTATTGACACATAGTCAGCACGGGTTCAGAAAATATCGTTCTTGTGAAACACAACTAGTTCTTTATACTCATGAAGTAATAAGTGCTATCGAAGGGGGATGTCAAATTGATTCCATATTTTTAGATTTCCAGAAGGCTTTCGACACCGTTCCTCACAAGCGTCTTCTAACCAAACTGCGTGCCTACGAAGTATCGCCTCAGTTGTGCGACTGGATTCGTCATTTCCTGTCAGAAAGGTCACAGTTCGTAGTAATACACGGAAAGTCATCGAGTAAAACAGAAGTAATATCCGGCGTTCCCCAAGGAAGTGTCATAGGCCCTCTATTGTTCCTGATCTATATTAACGACATAGGAGACAATCTGAGTAGCCGTGTTAGATTGTTTGCAGATTAGGCTGCCATTTACCGTCTTGTAATGTCATCAGTTGATCAAAACGACTTGCAAAATTATTTACATAAGATATCTGTATGGTGCGAAAGGTGGCAATTGACCCTGAATAAGGAAAAGTGTGAAGTTATTCACATAGTACTAAAAGAAAGCCGGCCCAGGTTCGTCGTTGAGTACACCGTCGCAGGCGCTCCTGTCTGTGATGCAGCGCCGGCCGGAATGGCCGAGCGGTTCTAGGCGCTTCAGTCTGGAACCGCGCGACCGCTACGGTCGCAGGTTCGAATCCTGCCTCGGGCATGGATGTGTGTCCTTAGGTTAGTTAGGTTTAAGTAGTTCTAAGCTCTAGGGGACTGATGACCTCAGATGTTATGTCCCATAGTGCTCGGAGCCATTTGAACTAAAAGAAATCAGCTAAATTTCGATTACGCGATAAGTCACGCAAATCTGAAGGCTGTAAATTCAGCTAAATACTTAGGGATTACAATTACAAATAACCTAAATTGGAACGATCACACAGATAATACTGTGGGTAGCGCAAAGCAAAGACTGCGATTCATTGGCAGAACACTTAGAAGGTGCAACAGTTCTACGAAAGAGACCGCTTACACCACGCTTGTCCGCCCTATTCTGGAGTACTGCTGTGCCGTGTGGGATCCGCATCAGGTGGGACTGACGGATGACATCGAAAAAGTACAAAGAAGGGCAGCTCGTTTTGTATTATCGCGAAATAGGGGAGATAGGGTCACAGACATGATACGTGGATTGGAGTGGCAATCATTAAAACAAAGGCGTTTTTCGTTGCGACGGGATTTTCTCATGAGATGTCAATCACCATTTTTCTCCTCCGATTCCGAAAACATTCTGTTGGCACCCACCTACAAAGGGAGAAATGATCATCGCGATAAAATAAGAGAAATCAGGGCTCGCACAGAAAAATTTAAGTGCTCGTTTTTCCCGCGCGCCGTTCGACAGTGGACCGGTAGAGAGACAGCATGAAGGTGGTACATTGAACCCTCTGCCAAGCAGAGTAATCACGTAGACGTAGATGTAGTTGAACCTCTTCGAAACATGCACGTTACACTGCGAGTTTTGTGACACGTTCCACTGTTCAGATGGTAGATGCCATAGTACCGAGGAAAAGCAAATTAAATGTAGGTGAGTGGACATGGCCAGAAATAGATGCATACTTTTGTTGATCCACTATGCATTCCAGAATGACGAGATCATCCAGGGAATGCCCTCCCATCTGGACGTTTTCGAGAACTGTTACAGGGTGTTTACTTACAGACGTTTCACGCCATGCACGCGAACTGCCATTGTCCCATAGAGTATTAAGCGTGACTCATATGAAAACACCACCTGTCCCCAATCACTGGACGTCTGGTTGTGGTACTGGCGTGCAAATTCCAGTCGTCGTCGCTGATGAAAGGCAGTCAGCGTGGATATACACTATTGGCCATTAAAACTGATACACCACGAAGATGGCGTGCTGGAGACGCGAAATTTAACCGACAGGAAGAAGATGTTGTGATATGCAAATGATTAGCTTTTCAGAGCATTCACACAAGGCTGCCGGCGGTGGCGACACCTACAACGTACTGACATGAGAAAAGTTTCCAACCGATTTCTCATACACAAACAGCAGTTGACCGGCGTTGCCTGGTGAAACGTTGTTGTGATGCCTCGTGTAAGGAGGAGAAATGCGTACCATCACGTTTCCGACTTTGATAAAGGTCGGATTGTAGCCTATCGCGATTGCGGTTTATCGTATCGTGACATTGCTGCTCGCGTTGGTCGAGATCCAATGACTGTTAGCAGAATATGGAATCGGTGGGTTCAGGAGGGTAAGACGGAACGCCGTGCTGGATCCCAACGGCCTCGTACACTAGCAGTCGAGATGACAGGCATCTTATCCGTATGGCTGTAACGGATCGTGCGGCCACGTCTCGATCCATGAGTCAACAGATGGGGACGTTTGCAAGACAACAACCATCTCCAGGAACAGTTCGACGACGTTTGCAGCAGCATGGACTATCAGCTCGAAGACCATGGCTGCGGTTATCCTTGACGCTGCATCACAAAAAAATGGCTCCGAGCACTATGGGACTTAACTTCTGAGGTCATCAGTCCCCTAGAACTTAGAACTACTTAAACCTAACTAACCTAAGGACATCACACCCATCCATGCCCGAAGCAGGATTCGAACCTGCGACCGTAGCGGTCGCGCGGCTCCAGACTGAAGCGCCTAGAACCACTCGGCCATTCCGGCCGGCGCTGCATCACAGACAGGAGCGCCTGCGACGGTGTACTCAACGACGAACCTGGGTGCACGAACGGCAAAAGGTCACTTTTTCGGATGAATCCAGGTTCTGTTTACAGCATCATCATGGTCACATCCGTGTTCAGCTACATCTCGGTGAACACACATCGGAAGCGTGTATTCGTCATCGCCATACTGGAGTATCACCCGGCGTGATGGTATGGGGTGCCATTGGTTACATATCTCGGTCACCTCTTGTTCGCATTGACGGCACTTTGAACAGTGGACGTTACATTTCAGATCTGTCACGACGCGTGGCTCTACCCTTCATTCGATCTCTGCGAAACCCTACAGTTCAGCAGGATAATGCACGACCGCATGTTGCAGGTCTTGTACGGGCCTTCCTGGATACAGAAAATGTTCAACTGCTGTCCTGGCCAGCACGTTCTCCAGATCTCTCACCAACTGAAAACGTCTGGTCAATGGTGGCCGAGCAACTGGCTCGTCATAATACGCCAGTCACTACTCTTGATGAACTGTGGTATCATGTTGAAGCTGCATGGACAGCTGTACTTGAACACCCCATCCAAGCTCTGTTTGACTCAATGCCCAGGCGTATCAAGGCCGTTATTACAGTCAGAGGTGGTTGTTCTGGGTACTGATTTCTCAGGATCTATGCACCCAAACTGAGTGAAAATGTAATCACATGTCAGTTCTAGTATAATATATTTTCCAATGAATACCCGTATATTGAGCAAGCAGTAAAGGAAACAAAAGAAAAGTTCGGAGTAGGTATTCAAATCCATGGAGAAGAAATAAAAACTTTGAAGTTCGCCGATGACATTGTAATTCTGTCAGAGACAGCAAAGGACTTGGAAGAGCAGTTGAACGGAATGGATGATGTCTTGAAGGGAGGATATAAGATGAACATCAACAAAAGCAAAACGAGGATAATGGAATGTAGTCGAATTAAGTCGGGTGATGTTGAGGGTATTAGATTAGGAAATGAGACACTTAAAGTAGTAAGGAGTTTTGCTATTTGGGGAGCAAAATAACTGATGATGGTCGAAGTAGAGAGGATATAAAATGTAGACTGGCAATGGCAAGGAAAGCGTTTCTGAAGAAGAGAAATTTGTTAACATCGAGCATAGATTTAAGTGTCAGGAAGTCGTTTCTGAAAGTATTTGTATGGAGTGTAGCCATGTATGGAAGTGAAACATGGACGATAAATAGTTTGGACAAGAAGAGAATAGAAGCTTTCGAAATGTGGTGCTACAGAAGAATGCTGAAGATTAGATGGGTAGATCACATAACTAATGAGGAAGTATTGAATAGGATTGGGGAGAAGAGAAGTTTGTGGTACAACTTGACCAGAAGAAGGGATCGGTTGGTAGGACATGTTCTGAGGCATCAAGGGATCACCAATTTAGTATTGGAGGGCAGCGTGGAAGGTAAAAATCGCAGAGGGAGACCAAGAGATGAATACACTAAGCAGATTCAGAAGGATGTAGGTTGCAGTAGGTACTGGGAGATGAAGAAGCTTGCACAGGATAGAGTAGCATGGAGAGCTGCATCAAACCAGTCTCAGGACTGAAGACCACGACAACAACCCGTTTATCATCTGCATTTCTTCTTGGTGTAGCAATTTTAATGGCCAGTGGTGTATGAACCTGGCGCCTGCTGCAGAGGCCCATACGCAGCAACTTTCGCTGAACTATCGCTCTGGAGATACTGTTACTAGCCCCTTGGTTCATTTTGGTCGTGAATTGCTCAACAGTTGCACTTCTATTCGCCCGTAAAGATTTCGGCAACGTCGTTCATCCGTGTCAGCTGTGGCCCATGTTCACCACTGTTAACTAGGCGACGGTTTTGGAATGCGCTATTTTGCCATGCGCGGTGTACCTTAACGACTGCGGTACGCGAACGGTTTACAGACTTAGTCGTTTCTGAAATGTGTGTACCTTCGGTCGTAAAGCCAATGATCATGTCCGTCTGGATGGCAGCTAAATCGCTCCTTTTCGGCATTGCGACGACGACTGCCCTGTTTTCTTCGTCCCCCAACACGCTTTATGTGGTGTCACCGCCAGACACCACACTCGCTAGGTGGTAGCCTTTAAATCGGCCGCGGTCCGTTAGTATACGTCGGACCCGCGTGTCGCCACTATCAGTGATTGCAGACCGAGCGCCGCCACACGGCAGGTCTAGAGAGACTTCCTAGCACTCGCACCAGTTGTACAGCCGACTTTGCTAGCGATGGTTCACTGACAAAATACGCTCTCATTTGCCGAGACGATAGTTAGCATAGCCTTCAGCTACGTCATTTGCTACGACCTAGCAAGGCACCATTACCAGTTACTATTGATGCTGTAAAACTTGTACCGTGAAGAGTGATGTTCACCATTTATGGATTAAAGTTAAGTATTCCACAGCTACGTCCTTTCTTGCTAGTCTAATTTCCTTGACCTGTTCCAGACCTCACGCCAGCCTGCGTGAGCTAAAACGCGTGCCTTTCGGCTTCCTCTCATACCGGGTTGGCTCTCTTGCCAATCCACAACACTTTATATGCCCTCCACTGTTAGTTTTTATTGCACCTTGACGTTGACCATACGCGGTGGTCACCTTAACGTGACTGGACCGTGTACAAGTATTAGAAACATTATGTGATCAAAAGCATCCCGACACCTTCTGAAAATGACCTACAAGTTCGTGTCGCCCTCCATCGGTAATACTGGAATTCAGTATGGTGTTGGCCCACCCTTAGCCTTGATGACAGCTTCCACTCTCGAAGGCATACGTTCAATCAGGTGCTGGAAGGTTTCTTGGGGAATGGCAGCCCATTCTTCACGGTGTGCTACACTGAGGAGAGAGATCAATGTCGGTCGGTGAGGCCTGGCACGAAGTCGGCGTTCCAAAACATCCCAAAGGTGTTCTTTATAATTCAGGTCAGGACTCTTGGCAGGCCAGTCGATTCAGGGATGTTATTGTCGTGTAACCACGCCGCCACAGGCCGTGCATTATGAACAGGTGCTTGATCGTGTTGAAAGATCAGTCGCCATCCTCGAATTGCTCTTCAACAGTGGGAAGCAAGAAGGTGCTTAAAACGTCAATACAGGCCTGTGTTCTGAGAGTGCCACGCAAAACAACAGGGGGTCGAAGCCCCCTACATGAAAAACACGACAACATCGTAATACCACCGCCTCCGAATTTTACTGTTGGCACTACACACGCTGGCAGATGACATTCACCGTGCATTCGCCATACCCACACACTTCCATCGGATCGCCACATTGTGTACCGTGATTCGTGATTCGGCACTCCACACAATGTTTTTCCACTGTTCAATCGTCCAATGTTTACGCTCCTTGCATAAAGCGAGACATCGTTTGGCATTTACGGGTGTGATGTGTGGCTTATGAGCAGCCGCTCGACCGTGGATTCTCACCTCCCGCCTAATTGTCATAGTACTTGCAGTGGATCCTGATGCAGTTTGGAATTCCTGAGTGGTAGTCTGGATAGATGTCTGCCTGTTACACATTACGACCCTCTTCGACTGTCGGCGGTCTCTGTCAGTCAACAGTCGAGGTCGGCCAGTACACTTGTGCTGTACGTGTTCCTTCACGTCTCCACTTCACTATCACATCGGAAATTGTGGACTTAGGCATGTTTAGGAGAGTGGGAATCTCGCGTACAGACGTGTGACAAAAGTGACACCCAATCACCTGCCCACGTCCGAAGTCCGTGAGTTCCGCAGAGCGCCCCATTCTGCTCTCTCACGATGTCTAGTGACTACTGAGGTCGCTGATATGGAGTACCTGGCAGTAGGTGGCAGCACAATGCACCTTATATGAAAAACGTAGGTTTTTGGGAGTGTCCGGATACTTTTGGTGACATAGTGTATGCTGGCCCCATTTCTTCCGTTTCGTTGAATTTTTGAAAGTGTCCGTATATTGTGTGTATGTGTGTGTGTGTGTGTGTGTGTGTGTAGAGAGAGAGAGAGAGAGAGAGAGAGAGAGAGAGAGAGAGAGAGAGAGATTATTTCTACTCAAATTTACGAGTTAGATACCGTTTCCAAATTGTCTCTCTAGGGCATTAGAATTATACATTTTGCGTATGTCGAAAGTATCACAGTTCGACTACCACCACTTAGGTGAGTAGTCAATGTTTTTTAAACGCACACCTACCTTTCAGGTTGTGCCGTAAGACTCTGTTTGCCGTAAGACTGTTCTTCACAACTATATTCCTTACCTTTTCATTAATTGCTGGATCTACGCATCTAGTCTTTAGTATACTCGTGTAGTACCACGTTTCGGAAATTTGTATTCTTTTTGTGTTTGAACTGTTTGCCGCTCTTCTTTTCATTGACGCGTAAGGCTATGCTCCATACAAACAATGTCAGCAGAATGATATTAAAAATTAGTTCATAAAAAAAGAAACTGACAGCACACAGTAAACACAGTCTTAGTACTTCTTTATTAATATATACAGCATCTAAAAAAAGTTAACTTCGTACAGTCTCTAAGTGATTTGCTTCACAAATCGAACACTGAATGTTACAAACTTATCTTCGACTTTTCTTTCTAAGTACGACGTAGGACACCTCTAGTCATATAATTATTTCTTAGAAAGGGGCAGCAGAGAGTAAAAATGCCACAGAAGTCAGAATAAAACAACAGTTCATTTTCGCCACACACATTGATTTCTGCAGTGTTTACAGAAAACGTCTTAAGATATCAGCCAGAGGGTCTGTTTGATTTGTAGTGACGCGATTGAGCAGACTCCCGAAATGATATTTGTTAAGAATTCGGTAAACGATAGGACAAGTTTCCGGGCATATCGCTTTTTCGTACTACACAATACATTTCGATGCAACTAACAACATGTCTTTCTCTTGACACCATGCTTAGAGTAGGGCAGTTCACTGAAAGTGAAATACAGGTGCAACCATTTTTAAAATAGTCACAAATTTCATTTGCATGAAAGTAATTTTTTCCTTCTAATTGCCTGCTATACAGATAACAAAGGAAGGAAGACATTAGAGACAGTATGCCATAGAATTAACTCTTTACCACCAAAATTTGTATCATTCCAGACCTCTGAGGATGTCGAATGTGTCTGTAATGGAGACCGTACAAAATTTCGTGATCCGTTCAATATTTTCTCCTATTTAGGGTCGAAACTATATCCCTTTTCTAAACAACCGTGTTCATTTTCGCCAAATAATTTTATACCAGCCTCAAGTCAAACCAAGTGATTACGTCGTATTATTCTGTAAGAAAATTCGACTTTTTTACCAGTCTTTTTTCACCATCGACTATTAGCTTTATGTTCAGGCATCACGATTACAGTTACGACCTTCATTTATAAGTGCAAAATTTCCTCAGCAAGCACTAGTCAAAATAATTTCAACCTCGGGCATGTATAAACGTTTCGTGGCACGTGGATAAAAATGATACGTGCTAGAAGATCATTATAATTTTTATAATCTCTGGCATGTTCTTGGGAACGAAAGTTTCCTGCTCGAAAATGATCCTGCGGTCGAAATGGCAGTCTGTATTGCTGGAAATAGAGCTAACAGTCGAAGACAAATAGAAAAATTTACGTCCTGTGAATCATGCTCATTGAAAGATACGTGGGTACAGATTTATTTGATCCAGAAACTAAACATCCGCAATTCCCAATGAATAATGCCGTATTATGGTCTCTCATCAGAGGCTCGCTTGTTGCTAATTGCATCGAAGGGCCACCGCACAGCTTCAGGAATCAATAGTCCGGACCAATAACACAACTCTCGCTGCAGCATTACGTGTGGCCCGTCAGCTATCCGCTGAAAAACACGGAGCGGATGCCGGGGTCACGAAAGTTGCCGGTAGAGTTCCGGTGGCGGGTGCTTCGGCGGTTTTCCTCAGCAATCGGCAGCGCCGGCGGCTTTCACCGCCTGGAGTTGCTGACGAGCTGTCCTCACCAGCACCACGACACTCCGCGCCAGCACCACTGCAACACGAAAACACGGCGAGCTTACCCCGTGCGCTACGACTACACGAGATGTTACGTCACGAACCGTCCGTATGACCAAACAGCTAAAAACCAGAGAGATAGAGTGTACATGGAGAGTCATTCTGTGGTAGTTTCGAAGGCGAAATAATACGTGCATGAACTTGTGAGATAAGCTGTTGGTGAATTTCTTTTCGAAATCATGCCTCACGTTTGCGCAACGACGCCAGGTCTGTTGCAGGCATACTCATAATGGTGGTGTCTCCCTCTCTGACACAGGAATATGTGAAACTGTTGGCGGTAGTTGACCAACACACATTGTTCTGAGAGATTTCTGCAATCAATTAATTGTGCAATTCATTACACTTCTTAACAAATAGTGTACACCTGAATTTAAATTACCACCTGTTTTAAGGATTGACATACAAAAACAACTTCATGGTCCAGCAGCAACAGAATTCGTGCTTCTTTGCCATATTTGTAAATCTGAGCAAGTTATGTTTGTACTGGGTTGCTTTTACAAGAAACTGTGAACATATTGGTGCTCTTCTTTAGGTATCTTGGTTGACTATGGGGTGAGGAGCACTGAATGTTAGTGAAATATATTGCGATTGTACACGTTGGGGGAAGGGGTAGGGGGACAGAAGAAGAGGCAAAAGAGAGATACTCGTTTTATCAAATAAAATTTTTTTTCTCTTATAAGGTTTCTCCTCTCAGTTGCAAGAGAGGAATATTTATCTTTCCTAATGTACATGTTTAAAAAAGTTTAAGCTCAGCAATATTTTCCATGTATGAAGCTATTTTGTTTCCTCTTTAGAATTCCTTTCGTTGAAAACGACTGTAATCTAATGAGTGGCAACAGTTGGACATTTACACATGTAAATTAGTTCACATTTCCAGTGACGATGTCAAACGAAAATAAATAAATAAATAAAAGAAAGGAGTTCCGTGTGGAGTTGATAGTCTCCCATCGGGCGCCTCCCCAGGTGGCGGATAGGGGAATTCTCTGCAGATATGGAGGGTACCGGGGAAATAAAATACCCGGGGTGGACCAAAACTATCAACCGAAATCCACCAACGTCTGCCTGGTATCAGCGTCTGTTCGCCTAGATGGTGCGGCTGCAGCAACCTTCTTGATCTCAGCAATCAAGTCGTATTCCTCGCGATCTTTCCTCGGAAGGACCACCACCAAGTTAGTTTTCAACTTGAAAACCAAACATGATGATAACACAAGGAATGAATCCACTACCCCGGGCACCAGTCGCAAGGCTGGCTTTACCTGGTCATCGGATTCCGGGGGACCAGGAGCATCATGTTACGCCTAAGGTTGAGAACCAGACGACGTCCAAATTATTACACACAAAACAAAGACACTTCATCGGTACACTTAATACTAATACTCTTTTAAAAAACTGGGCAAGATCAAACAACTTACAGACGTGCTGCAAAAATTCCAGATCAAAATCCTTGCAATCCAGGAAACACGATTTACGGACGAAAACCATTTTGATACAGACAACTACAGGATCTACAAAGGAAAACCAGCAGTTAAAACTAATGAGAAAGGACTCAAACAGTTTGGCACAGCATTTGCAGTCCACAAATCTATCAGCGACTCTGTCATTGACTTCCAGTCTGCCTCAGAACGTATATCAACGATCTCCGTCAAATCGGCCAACAAAGCATATACCTTGATAAACGCACACGCACCCACGAACAACTATAACAAGAAGAACGGCCAGAAAGTGGATGACTTCTGGAATGACCTTGAAGAGACGACAAACGAAATTGCCAAACACCATGTAATAATCTTGTTAGGCGACTTTAACGCACAATTAGGTAAAGAGAAAAAATACAGGAAAATCACAGGAATCCATACAGCTCACAAGAGAACTAACAAAAATGGGGAAAGATTGATAAGCTTTTGCGAAAATTTCGGCCTCGTAATTATGTCAACACAATTCAAAAAACCCAACAAGAAACTGTATACTTGGAAGTCGCCCAACACAATGTTGGGTGAATTCCAGATAGACCATATGGCCATCTCCAAGAGTAATACAGCAGAAATTCTGAATGTGAAAATGAAAAGAGGATTTTTTGACTCAGACCACCATCTTCTACAGATAAAGACCAGATTACAGACCAATAGAAAAAAGCCAAAATTAAACAAAGTGCTGAGACCAGACCCCGAATACATAAAAGTCAAGAAGGAGAACATCTTACAGGAAATTAGTCAGACAAACGCCACAAACTGGACAGAAGTTGTGGACGTCCTCAAATCCACGATGAAATTGGGTCAACCCCCGAGAAGGAGAAAACACAGGTGGTGGAATATAATATGTGACCAAGCAATAGAAGAAAGGACCAATGCCTGGAGAAACTTCAATAGTCACAAAACATCAGAAAAATGGCAACAATTTCTAGTAATCCGAAAACAAACATCGAAAACTATTCGGAGGGAAAAAAGAAATTATGACAAACGGCGACTAGATGAGATAGAACAAGACTTTAAGAACAACAACACCAGGAATTTTTATGAGACGTTTAAAGAACACATTGCAGGATACCGGCCACCCAATCTTTGTTTCAAGAAACCGGATGGTTCACTAGAAACTAACACGAAGAATAACTGACAAATCCTCGCAGACTATTTCAACAAACTTCTCCACTGCGAAAGACCTACAGAGGATATTCACTATGAGACGTCTACACCAAATCCTGACTCTAAGCCGCCAACCATCAACGAAATAGTAGAAATTATCAAGACACTCAAAAACAATAGAGCCCCAGGAGAAGATGGAATTATTGCAGAACTACGGAAACTAAATAATGAAAGATTAACAGGAAAAATTCACAAAATCATATTAAACATTTGGGAAACAGAACAGATCCCTTCTGAATGGAAATGCGCACTCATCCATCCACTCCACAAAAAAGGGGACAAAACTGAACCAAATAATTACAGGGGTATCTCACTCGTACCGGTCACATATAAAATCCTATCAAAAGTTCTCATGAATAGATTAGAAGAACAAGCTGACCCACAAATAGGAGACTACCAGGCTGGTTTTCGCAAGGGACGATCATGCATAGAGCAGATTTGGAATCTGAAAATGATTCTCCAGATGA
Organism: Schistocerca americana; assembly: GCF_021461395.2. NCBI lineage: Eukaryota > Metazoa > Arthropoda > Insecta > Orthoptera > Acrididae > Schistocerca > Schistocerca americana. The sequence continues at coordinate 84,899,179 of NC_060127.1, forward strand.
GAAACACCCGAAACACAGTGATTACTTTTGTAGATTTTAAAAAAGCCTACGACTCAATAGACAGAGTATCGCTCTGCAACACGCTGGAAGAATTCAACATTGACAGAAAGACAAGAGCAATCATTCGGCAAACATTAACTGACAGTCTCCAAGGTTAAATTTAGGGGGGATATCTCTGAACCATTTGAAATCCAAACTGGAGTGCGACAGGGTGACGGACTTTCACCATTACTCTTTAATATCATTCTTGAAAAAATTATCAGGACGTGGGAAAAAGAAGTCAAAGGAATCCAAATTGGCATTAGAAAAGATAATAGATTCAATGTGGAGTGTTTAGCTTTTGCGGATGACCTTGCAATCCTCACAAATAATAGAAAAGAAGCCACTAATGCCATAGAGAAGTTACACGAAATTGCAGAAAGAACTGGCCTGCAAATTTCGTGTGAGAAAACCCAGTACATACAAAGAGTGCCAAAAGACAAATTGCCTATTGTGACAACCCATGGGAAAATCGTACAAGTACCACATTTTAAGTACCTGGGAGGAATCATCCAGCCATCAGGGATCAACCTAAAGGCCAATGAGGAAAGAATAAAAAAACTACAGAAAGCATATAAACTCCCGTGGAACTATTATAACAAAAAGTCCATATCCATTAACGCAAAATTGAGGCACTACAACACTGTCGTACTTCCGGAGGCACTGTATGCATCTGAAACAACACAAATAGGTGGGCAAACTAAAATCAAAGAAATAGAGAAACAAGAAAGGAAAATTATCAGGAAAATTTTTGGCCCGATACAAGAGCAAGGAATCTGGAAGAAGAGACCAACATCAGAATTATATAAATACACAGACAAGATTACGGATACTATAAGGAAAAGAAGAATGCAGTTCTACGGACATATCCACAGGATGAATGAAAACAGAATTTCAAAGCGCATTCTTAAAGTCATCAACTCAGGCAGGGGAAAAACAAAATGGATAAAAGAAGTTGAAGAGTACCTCAGACAAGCACACATAACAGTAAACGATGCAGAAAATACAACTGAATTCAGGAACATCATCAAAAAACATAAATTTGATACCACAACACAGAAGAGACCAGGATGCAAATGGACAGCGGAGCGAAAGAAACAACACAGTGAACACATGAAGAAAATTTGGGCTCAGAAAAAACATAAACAATCATCATAAAGGAATTCAAGTTCAAACGCTCTCTTAAATGGGAATAATCGCAAATAATAATAATAAAAGAACGAGTTCATTGTAAGGGGAGTTTCGATAACAAAGTGGATCAAGTAAATATAGTTAGCTGAATGTAAAATTTCCGAAGCTTGCAATGGAGCAAAGCATCTTCTCATATTGATCTACGTTTGTTTCGACAGGATTCAGTAATACAGAACTATGATCTTCATTTGTAGCTTTACGATAGTAAGAAAATCTTTCATCTAAGTAAAACTGCAGAATCCAAAACAATACCAAACATTTTGTCCAAAAATAAGATATTTATAGTGATAAGCACGCCGAGGCGTTTCTGCCTGCAACAGACCTGGCGTTCGCCGTGCCTAGCTGACGTGACGTCACCAACAAGCACCGAGGCCTTCCTTTGAGTCGGTGTTGGTTTGCGTCAACGAGCACAAAAGAAGTAAAATACGAATATATCTTATTTAAAATGAGACATGTTTAAAAATGTTATCTGTCAGCGGTTTTGTTATTTAGCGTTACACGCGCAATCGGAATTACTGGTATCTTTGATCAATAGTAGATCACGATACTGTTTGACGAAATTTGCGATTCCGTTATTTTTCGATCTATGTTTTACCCGAATTTGCAAATCTGACGTAAAAGAAACGAGCCTGTGGGATCGGTGTATCCTATGGAACCATTTATGTAATTTTCATACTTCTCCAGGTTTTTCAATAAAACTTTGCAACATTACTTTTATTTTTTTATTTTAACAGAATTTAATTATCATATAAGTTCTATTTGTTTTATTTGACCGTAAATTGTGTATATCACGCACTTTACAGGTTGTTGTTTTTTTTGTGGTTTTCAGTCAGAAGATTGGTTTGAAGCAGCTCTGTTCTGTGCAGCCTCTTTATCTCCGAATAAATATTGCAGCCTATTTCCTGGATCTGTTAACATGGTTAGTTGGTTGATTTAGTTGGCAGAGGACACCAAACTGCGAGGCCATCGGCCCGAACGGATTAGGGAATTATGCGGAAGGAAATCGGCCGTGCTCTTTCAAAGAAACCATTCCGGCATTTTCCTGAAGTGATTTAGCGAAATCACGGAAAACATAAATCGGTATGGCCGGACGCGGGTTTGAACCACCGTCCTCCCGAATGCGAATCCAGAGTACTAACCACTGCGCCACCTCGCTCGGCCTACTTACATGTATTCATCTCTTGGTCTTCGCCTACGATTTTTACCATCCACGCTTCTCTCCAATACTAAAATGGTGGTAACTTGCTGTCTCAGAATGTGTCCTAGAAATCGATCCCCTCTTTTAGTTAAGTTTACCACGAATTTCTTGACTCCTCAGTTCTGTTCAGTACTTCCTCATTAGTTATGAAGTCTATCCATGTAATCTTTAGCATTCTTCGGTAGCACTGAACATTTTATTACCTATTAAATAAGGAACTCTTCTAGTTTTCCGTGAGGAAATTCATTTATAAAATTACAGTCATATGGAAGATTAAAATTTTATATTGTCTTTCCTATGACTGTACTTTTATGAAAAATTATTTTGGAGATGTGACATACACCATAATCTTTACAGAACTGTGTTTCACAATTATTTACAATAATATACAATTACATTTATTCTTATAAATTTTACTGATCTCAAGAGCCATGTTTTCTTCGTAACTGATCACTCATGTTTGCAGAAAACTATGTGCAAATGTTAATTTGACCAATTGCCGGTTCTAGAGCACTCTAGAACTTGATTCTGTAATATATCGCTTTTCAAGTGCGCCAAAAGTAATTAGTCTTTGTCTCGGGGTCGAGGAATACAGTCTTTGTTTGAACGCATAGAGTAGAAATATCTCTGGAGTGAGCATTCAGAAGCGCAGAATTGATTTTCTGTTGTCAACATACGTTGCCACAATGGTCACGTGGCCGGCCGGTGTGGCCGTGCGGTTAAAGGCGCTTCAGTCTGGAACCGCGTGACCGCTGCGGTCGCAGGTTCGAATCCTGCCTTGGGCATGGAAGTGTGTGATGTCCTTAGGTTAGTTAGGTTTAATTAGTTCTAAGTTCTAGCCGACTGATGACCTCAGAAGTTAAGTCGCATAGTGCTCAGAGCCATTTGAACCATTTTTTGAATGGTCACGTGATCTCGGGACGCCGTAGATTTGTCCGACATTTGTCCTATAAATTTTGAATGTTGTCATATCGCTAGTAAAGACAGATTCCCTTCGTAAGTGGTGTGGACTTAGCATAGACGTTTTGCAGGCGCCATAGCAGTTTACGTCTGATATTTGAAATAAATTGGGCTCTTAGCTTTGAAGAGCAAAATGAACGAGCATGACGTCAGAGAAGCTTCACGTCAGCATGTATTTACAATGTCTTTCATGTCACATCTCGTCAAGTCGCTTAACACAGTACTGAACGGCGAAATTGGGGTTTTGAGTGACCATCCCTAATATGCATAAAATGTTATAGTATCAGAACTGAGGAGTTAACAACGACAAAATTTGTCAATGGCCGAAGCAAACTTTATTACCTATGTTCTTGATCAATTATGTTTGGTAAATTACTTAGAAGTGAGACAACGTTTCAAAACATCGACAGTTATTTACTAGGGAAAATATGTACATTCATACACATCAAAGAAAGCTTCAAACGAATTAATGAAGCCTATTAAACTTATCCATTATGTTTTTTCTTACGTAATTGATAACGTCATAAACAACTGTATTTTACTCCTTCATTAAAGCTGACTTTTTTGCTTAAAATGTCATATGGTGGAATTTGCTTCGTCTACTTATGTTCTTATTCATACACATTGTGGGCGTCAGCGCCGTTGTGTTATTGTAAAACCTAAATAACTTTTCGCCTTCAGATATACGATCTCGGTTGTGTAAGAAAGTGGATAAAATATCCCAGTCGTCATGGAACATCTCCAATCTGTCACTAAAACAAAGCGCTATTATAAAATAAAAATTTTGAAGGTACAGCAGCACAAAATCCACTACTATAAGGAGAATGAGCGCGGCGAAAATAGGTTAACTTAAGATGTTAACAGACGGGTACCGTTAAAATTTTCTTCCCGAGAAACCTTGACGTACCGTGAAATGACGTGACGTTCCGTTGACGACCTGTGCGAATACCTCCATTCGAAAGGTATTGTAGGCTCACTCCAGAGATATTTCTACTCTATGTTTGACCGTGAAGTTGTAAGTTAGTCTTCGTGCCGTGGACAGAATGTGTGTCAAGCGAGATTTTTACTTCGGTAACTGTAATTTCCATTGAAAATGCATTCGGTATGTTCTAGGATTTTGTTGATTGAGGGCAGTGATCAGTATGAAGTCTGTGTATGCTCTAAAGAAAGCCCTCTTTAGTTATGTGCAGAATACTGATGCACATATTTCATTGTTTTCCTTTGCACATGAAAGAAAATACGATGAAAAAGTATCTCCACGAATGTCAACAGACATGGACCTTTACATCATCCCTTTGACAAGAAGTAGTCTGGAGCCATAAGTACTGACACGAAATAAGATGAGAATTAAGTCTTTTCCTCATTACATCATCCAATTTGGAACTGTTTTGTATTACTGTTTCTCGTACTATATAGCTACGCATTTACATAGCTGAGTGACTAGATAAAAAAATGCAATTAATTATCATCAAATTTCGTAACAGTGACTTTTAAACCGGCATAGAGAACATTAGTACTAGAACCAGCACAAGCAAGAACTTTCACTTGTTTAAATCCATGTGAATACGTGAATTTATTGTACTAATAAAGGCTTCGTAATTTCCTTATGCTGTATCATGTACCATGTCCATTTGATTTGACTTCCAGAAACATGGCGGAGAGTTGTTCAGTTTGCTCTACTTAAGACACGGTGTTACTTCTTTATGTATTCTGTCTCTTTGGCTAAGTCGGTCATCCGGTCGAAGTGCCTATATAACGGATTTCAAGTGCAACAGAAATTTGATTTACGTTACTTCACACAATTATTGACCGACTTTAAACATTTGAAATGCTTTCTACAATTACATCCATACTCCGCAAGTCACCTTACAGTGTGTGGCGGAGGGTACTTTGAGTACCTCTATCGGTTCTCCCTCCTATTCCAGTCTCGTGTTGTTCGTAGAAAGAAAGATTGTCGGTATGCCTCTGTGTGGGCTCAAATCTTTCTGATTTTATCCTCATGGTCTCTTCGCGAGATATACGTAGGAGGGAGCAATATACTGCTTTACTCCTTGGTGAAGGTATGTTGTCGAAACTTTAACAAAAGCCCGTACCGAGCTACTGAGCGTCTCTCTTGCAGAGTCTTCCACTGGTGTTTATCTATCACCTCCGTAACGCTTTCGCGATTGCTAAATGATCCTGTAACGAAGCGCGCTGCTCTCCGTTGGATCTTCTCTATCTCTTCTATCAACCCTATCTGGTACGGACCCCACACTGCTGAGCAGTATTCAAGCAGTGGGCGAACAAGTGTACTGTAACCTATTTCCTTTGTTTTCGGATTGCATTTCCTCAGGATTCTTCCAATGAATGGCATCTGCTTTACCGACGATTAATTGTATATGGTCATTCCATTTTAAATCACTCCTAATGCCTACTCCCAGATAATTTATGGAATTAACTGCTTCCAATTGCTGACCTGCTATATTGTAGCTAAATGATAAAGTATCTTTCTTTCTATGTATTCGCAGCACATTACACTTGTCTACACTGAGATTCAATTGCCATTCCCTGCACCATGCGTCAATTCGTTGCAGATCCTCCTGGATTTCAGTACAATTTCCCATTGTTACAACCTCTCGATATACTACAGCATCATCCGCAAAAAGCCTCGGTGAACTTCCGATGTTATCCACAAGGTCATTTATGTATATTGTGAATAGCAACGGTCCTACGACACTCCCCTGCGGCACACATGAAATCACTCTTACTTCGGAAGACTTCTCTCCATTGAAAATGACATGCTGCGTTCTGTTATCTAGAAACTCTTCAATCCAATCACACAATTGGTCTGATAGTCCATATGCTCTTACTTTGTTCATTAAACGACTGTGGGGAACTGTATCCGACGTCTTGCAGAAGTCAAGAAACACGGCATCTACCTGGGAACCCGTGTCTATGGCCCTCTGAGTCTCGTGGACGAATAGCGCGAGCTGAGTTTCACACCATCGTCTTTTTAGAAACCCATGTTGATTCCCACAGAGTAGATTTCTAATCTCCAGAAAAGTTATTATACTCGAACATAATACGTGTTCCAAAATTCTACAACTGATCGACGTTAGAGATATAGGTCTATAGTTCTGCACATTTGTTCGACGTCCATTCTTGAGAACGGAGATGACCTGTGCCCTTTTCCAATCTTTTGCAACGCTACGCTCTTCTAGAGACCTACGGTACATTGCTACAAGAAGGGGGGCAAGTTTCATGATCTACTCATTAGGAGGTACACTCTTTCGTTACAGCCGGCCGGTGTGGCTTATCGGTTCTAGGCGCTTCAGTCTGGAACCGCGAACCACTACGGTCGCAGGTTCGAATCCTGCCTCGGGCATGGATGTGTGTCATGTCCTTAGGTTAGTTAGGTTTAAGTAGTTCTAAGTTCTAGGGGACTGATGACCACAGATGTTAAGTCCCATAGTGCTCAGAGCCATTTGAACCATTTGAACATGCATGGGTGTAACACTTAGTAGTAACATGAAATGGAATGATCACATGGTCTCAGTCGTGTGTAAAGTAGGTGGTAGACTTCGGTTTATTGGTAGAATACCGGGGAATTGGAATCAATCTGCTTACAAATCACACGTGCCATCCATTCTAGAATACTGCTCAAATTTGTGGGACGCATACCAAATAGGAACGGTAGGGGACACCTTATACAGAGAAGAGCAGCACGAATGGTCACAGGTTTGTTTGACCTGCAGGAGAATGTTACAGAGGTGATGAAATAACTGAACTCTTAACGATAGACTGAAACTATCCCGACAAATTCTGCTACCAAAACTTTAGAGAACTGGCTTTGAATGATAACTAGGGATATACACTACAACACAAGGGATCCCGAGACAATATTAGATTAATTACAAAACGCAAAAAGGCATTTAAACCATCATTTTTCCCTCGCTCAGTACGTGAATGGAACAGGAAAAGTCCCTGATAACTGATCCCTGATAACTGATACGGTGGAACATCCTCTCTGCCGTCCGCTGTGGCCGAGCGGTTCTAGGCACTACAGTCCGGAACCGCGCTGCTGTTACGGTCGCATGTTCGAATCCGGCCTCGGGCATGGATGTCTGTGATGTCCTTAGGAGAAGCTCCGTCCACGCCACGCCGCAGCCCCAGTGGTCCACAACCCCACGACGACTACCGCAGTCCACTTCACGCCTCCGCCGCCCCACGCCGAACCCAGGGTTAATGTGCAGTTGGTAGACCCCCCCCCCCCCCCCAACAGGGTCAGTCTCACATCAGACAAGTGTAACCTCTATGTTTGCGTGGTACAGTAATGGTGGTGTACGCGTACGTGGAGAACTTGTCTGTGCAGCAATTGCCGACATAGTGTAGCTGGGGCGGAATAAGGGGAACCAGCCCGCATTCGCCGAGGCAAATGGAAAACCACCTAAAAACCATCCACAGACTGGCCGGCTCACTGGACCTCCGAGAAGATTCGTGCCAGGGATCAGGGGCTCCTTCCCTCTCTGGATGTCCTTAGGTTAGTTAGGTTTAAGTAGTTCTAAGTCTAGGGGACTGATGACCTCAGATGTTAAGTCCCATAGTGCTTAGAGCCATTTGAACCATTTGAGCCATCCTCTCTGCCATACACTTCAATTGTTAGCAGAGTACAGATGCAGGTGTAGATCTCAAGCGACGCTCAGCACTGACCACAGAAATGTGTGTCTTAAGAGGGGCCACTATTTCTTTTTAACTCCCTACGTACAATCATTGTGCTAGCTGGATGCTGGTAGCCCTTTAGAGCTCACGATTTATTACTCCCGCTGATTTCATACGATTATTTTAACAAAGTCACTGTACCTGTCATCACATGAACCTTCCCTGGTCTTGGTTTAGCTCTGATTGCTCCTTCTCGTTTCCACTTTACGACAGTTCCACGAACAGTGGACTTGCGCAGATTTAGAAAGGCTGAACTGTACCTGATAGGTTTTTTTACTGGGGTGACACCCAGTAACTAGTCTACATTCGAAGTCACTAAGCTCTGCTGACCAACTCATCCTGCTTTTACCGCTTCCCCACTCGCACTCCCCGCCTCGTTTTACACTGGCGGGTCCACCTCTCGTGACATCTAGTTGTCAGTTGAGCGTTACAACTTGTCCGGATACTTTTGACCAGGTAGTGTATCGTGATACTGGACACACAACATGGTTACCTCTGGGTGGCATAGTCGGTAAGCTGGACAGCAGGCATTGAATTTCTGACATGTTAAAGCCTATGTCTTTGTCCTGTCTTCGAAGTATCCATGGCATCGTTCAGCAAGATAATACAAGACCGGATGTTTTTCTTGCTGACACGCCTCGATGCAGAAAAGTTCGATTGTTGCCCTCGTCAGCATGTCGTCCTGATGATTAACCCACCCTTCCAAGGCTGTGGCACATCACACTCGCCCTCTTTACGAGTGATGGACTCTAGTGTAGAGTTGAAGCAGGATTTAATGACTTAGCAGGCTCTGTCGTCCAAGCTTATTTCGACTTGTGTCAGGCTGTGTTAGAGTCATTGCTGCTTCCAGAGGTCTACTAAATTTGTCACTTTGATACCTCCAAATCATGCAATATTCCTACTTTCATTATCAGACGTCAAGAGGTCGCCAGTTTAGAATTGGAGGGAAATGTAGGGAGTAAAGGTCGTAGAGACCAGGAGATGAATACAGTAAGCAGCTTCAAACTGGTGTAGGTTACAGGAGCTACTGGGGAAGAAGAAGATGGAATAAGAAGAAGGAGCTTGTGCAGGATAGAGTAGCATGGTGAGCTTCATCAAATCAGCGTTCGGTCTGAAGACAACAATAATAACTACTTTGCTGTATAAGCGCAATAAGTCGAATTTCGCTGTAGTTCTTGGTGTTGACAATTGAATGGCTAGCAGTGTAACACATGGCTGAAGCGCAGTGGTTTTGTGTTTCGACTTACCCCCAGATATGAGGAAGAGGTAGAGCAGCACCAGCATAGCGACGATGTCCAGGTCGAAGTAGGTGCGAACCCCAAACCACAGAGCCACTGCTGTGGTGGCCACATGCATGGCCGAGAAGCCCCACACCCACGCCATCACCAGCCGGGGATCACTCTGGGAACAGCCAGCGAAAAGCTCAGCCCAAACGGTACTCGCAGCGCTGAAAAGGGCACAGCAGGCTAGGCGAAATCAAACAGAGCACAGTGTTTCAGACAGTCCTATCATCATTGTGGACCTGTGATGGTGCCATCTATCATGCAAAGTTACTTCTGCACTCATTAGTCAGAACATTATGACCACTACCCACTTCAAGTCTGTTGGTGTAGCATGAACATGACGTGACAAGGAAAGTTCGCTGCCTGGCAAAACAGCTGAAGCATCCAGATGACATGGTCGGATGTCGGTGAACTTCATACACATACATACCATCGATGGGTAGGTAATGCGTTAGTGTTCTTCGTGTTTAACGTCGTTAGCAGGCCTGGTAAGATATATGAGGCTTGAACAGCATATGCCATTGAGGAACCATTGTGAAGGACTAAGAGGTGCTCCACAGCCGTGTGAGACAGCGTTATCAGCAGTTAACAAAAACGGTTCAAATGGCTCTGAGCATTATGGGACTTAACATCTGAAGTCGTTAGTCCCTTAGAACTTAGAACTACTTAAAACTAACTAACCTAAGGACATCACACACATCCATGCCCGAGGTAGGATTCGAACCTGCGACCGTAGCGGTCGCGCGGTTCCAGACTGAAGCACCTAGAACCGCTCGGCTACACAGAACGGCAGCAGTTAACAGACTTTGAAAGATGCCTCTTTGTGAGTCTCCATTTGGCAATATCCAGAGTTTTGGGGCATTCAGTTGTGACAGTGGCCCAATGTTGGGCAACATGGGTACATGAGGGCAGGTAAATGCATCATCTAGATTCCAGTTTACTGTGTCTGATCCCCATAACGGACAGTCGCCTTACTATGCACCAAGCACATCGTAACTCCTTCACACCTATGTCTGCCTCTGTGAACAAGTAACAGATACCTTGCCACGTAGTGTGTCATCCCACACCACTGGTCGGAGACTATCTGCAGCCACACTTGGGAATACTGCCCTCTGCGTAGATTCTATCAACAGCACAACACAGAGGACTGCATTTTGAGTAGTACCATGACCAGGATGCATGGACTGATGATGAATAACGTTATGTTCAGCAACGAATCGTGGTAGTGCACTTCTGGGTGACCATGCTGGCGACTTTAGGAGAGGTTCCATTCTTCCAATGTTTTGGAGTGGCAGAGCGTTGTTATTCGCAGCCCCATGGTGGGGGAAGCCATCAGGTCACGGCTGGTAGTGATCAAGGGTACTGCCGGCCGGAGTGGCCGAGCGGCTCTAGGCGCTTCAGTCTGAAACCGCGCGACCGCTACGGTCGCAGGTTCGAATCCTGCCACGGGCATGGATGTGTGTGATGTCCTTAGGTTAGTTAGGTTTAAGTAGTTCTAAGTTCTAGGAACTGATGACCTCCGATGTTAAGTCCCATAGTGGTCACAGCCATTTGAACCATTTGATCAAGGCTACTGTGAGGGCACAATGGTGTGTTATGAACATCGTGTGTCTTTATGTCTTGCTTTTCATACAGTAGTATATTTGTTCCATTTTTCAATATGACAACACTCGTCTACATGTGACAGGCATGTCTATGATGTGTTTGCATGGTGTTGAGGTGCTCCCATGGCCAGCAAGATCACCAGATCTGTTCCAAATACGAAAAGTGTAGGAACAGCTCGGACGTCAACTCCTTCCCAGCGGAGTAACCAGAACATTAAGGACGAGTTACGACAGTTGTGAACCAGTTTGCTTCAGAAAAGTGTACCATGCCTTTATCACATCCTTCACAACCGAATCAGTGGATGGTTCCAGGCCAGAGAGGATGTAACATCATATTGAGAAGTGGGCTCGTATTGTCAAGTCCTTTGCAATCGCAGAGAAAGCCACGTAGCTTCTCAACCCATCAAGTTTTATTTCATTTCCTCCTCCACTTATGGCTCCTTCACTTTCTGTGTCAGGCTATTTATGTACATGGAGCGGAGATGAATGGGTACTCATTTGAGCGACTGCAAATAGGAAAATCCACAAGTGACATCTACAAGGGGCAGATTTTCAAGGAACGGCTCCTTGTGACTAGCATCACAGAAACGCCGAAGCCAGGCTGTTTGTCTGGTACTGTCTAAAGCATCTGTGGGACGCGGTTGCAGGATGGTGAAGCCAAGAGTACGCGACAAGATGTTGGACTCCAAACTTCATCACAATACGTGGAGGTTGGAGTCTTGTCCACTTTGTAAAGCAGGATAGATGGTGATCTGTGGTTGATATAATGGCAGAGCGCTATGCTGGTTAAGATAAATGTATCGGAACACGCCGCCCATGCGTGTTCCCATGTTGACCCAACGGCGCCATCATTTACGATTATAGTTCAAAAATGGCTCTGAGCACTATGGGACTTAACGTCTGAGGTCATCAGTCCCCTAGAACGTAGAACTACTTAACCCTAACTAACCTAAGGACATCACACACATCCATGCCCGAGGCAGGATTCGAAGCTGCGACCGTAGCAGTCGCGCCGTTCCGGATTGAAGCGCCTAGAACCGCTCGGCCACAGCAGCCGGCGATTATAGTGGGCACGAGAACACCGAGATTGGGCCATGTATAAATGGAAGCGTATTGCCTGGTCAAATTTGTCATGTTCCTTGTTACAAAAGATCGATGGTCGTTCCTGCATGTGCTGCCACCCAGGCAAATGGCTGCTCGAAAAATGCAGCGTGCGATGGAGAGGCCAGTCGAGGTGGTACAGTGCTACATGGAGTATTCACCTTGATTTTCAAGGAGTTCTAGTCGTAGTAATCGAAGGAACCATCACAACAAGGGAGTACGTGAACTTCATTGGGAACCGTATGCATCCCTTATGCTTGGTGTCTTCTCCGACGGCAATGGGATTTTTCATCAGAGTAAATGTCAGTGTCACAAAGCCAGAATCGTGCTACAGTGGTTCGAGGGGTGTGATAGTGAAATCACGTTGATGTCTTGCTCATCAAATTATCCGTATCCGAACCAGATGGAACACATTTAACTAAAAGGATAACACAACCAAACAACAACAAAAGTTGATAGGAGAGATTTCATCATTTTGTCTAAGGCTAGTTCAAAATGTTTCTTACCTTTCTTTGTCCAATGAGCAGGATGATGTTGAAGATCTGCTTGATGATGGTGAAGCCCGTGTACAAGAAGCACGACAACGTTCTCTCTAAGAAAGTCACACAGCAAATATTAAAAGGAAAATTCAGAATCGTTTGCAGTGGACAGCTTAGTTTGTAGTTTTAGAAATACATACACTCCTGGAAATTGAAATAAGAACACCGTGAATTCATTGTCCCAGGAAGGGGAAACTTTATTGACACATTCCTGGGGTCAGATACATCACATGATCACACTGACAGAACCACAGGCACATAGACACAGGCAACAGAGCATGCACAATGTCGGCACTAGTACAGTGTATATCCACCTTTCGCAGCAATGCAGGCTGCTATTCTCCCATGGAGACGATCGTAGAGATGCTGGATGTAGTCCTGTGGAACGGCTTGCCATGCCATTTCCACCTGGCGCCTCAGTTGGACCAGCGTTCGTGCTGGACGTGCAGACCGCGTGAGACGACGCTTCATCCAGTCCCAAACATGCTCAATGGGGGAGTGCCGTGCACTATTCAGTGTCCCCTCGACGATCACCAGTGGTGTACGGCCAGTGTAGGAGATCGCTCCCCACACCATGATGCCGGGTGTTGGCCCTGTGTGCCTCGGTCGTATGCAGTCCTGATTGTGGCGCTCACCTGCACGGCGCCAAACACGCATGCGACCATCATTGGCACCAAGGCAGAAGCGACTCTCATCGCTGAAGACGACACGTCTCCATTCGTCCCTCCATTCACGCCTGTCGCGACACCACTGGAGGCGGGCTGCACGATGTTGGGGCGTCAGCGGAAGACGGCCTAACGGTGTGCGGGACCGTAGCCCAGCTTCATGGAGACGGTTGCGAATGGTCCTCGCCGATACCCCAGGAGCAACAGTCTCCCTAATTTGCTGGGAAGTGGCGGTGCGGTCCCCTACGGCACTGCGTAGGATCCTACGGTCTTGGCGTGCATCCGTGCATCGCTGCGGTCCGGTCCCAGGTCGACGGGCACGTGCACCTTCCGCCGACCACTGGCGACAACATCGATGTACTGTGGAGACCTCACGCCCCACGTGTTGAGCAATTCGGCGGTACGTCCACCCGGCCTCCCGCATGCCCACTATACGCCCTCGCTCAAAGTCCGTCAACTGCACATACGGCTCACGTCCACGCTGTCGCGGCATGCTACCAGTGTTAAAGACTGTGATGGAGCTCCGTATGCCACGGCAAACTGGCTGACACTGACGGCGGCGGTGCACAAATGCTGCGCAGCTAGCGCCATTCGACGGCCAACACCGCGGTTCCTGTTGTGTCTGCTGTGCCGTGCGTGTGATCATTGCTTGTACAGTCTCTCGCAGTGTCCGGAGCAAGTATGGTGGGTCTGACACACCGGTGTCAATGTGTTCTTTTTTCCATTTCCAGGAGTGTATTAACGAAGTTTTCAGAGACGTTGATACATTTTCTGTAGCCAGTTCTTTGACACTAAAGTTTGAAAAGACACAATACATGCAGTTCATTTCCTGCAAAAGGTCTCTTTCCTAAAATGTGATGCCAAACGGATAAAAGAAGCTGAAGTGATAAATTATTCAGTTAAGAACATGGTAATAAATTCAACTCGGAATCACACGCCACAAAACTACTAAAGCACCTAAACATATCATTATTTCCAGTTTGGGATGTTTTCAGATGCAGCTGACCAGATAGTAGAAGGGTACTACATTCGCTTACTTTCATCACCTAGTATCATACGGGACCATTTTTTGGGGTAACTCATGAAGCCAAGCTAACGTTTTACAAGTCCAGAAGCGTGTAACAAGAATTAATGTGGAGTGAATCTCCTGCAGAGGAACTGGATATGCTAACTCCATAATGACATTTGTCGTATATAATGTATCTCTTTTTCGGACCAACAGTTCTGTTCCGGAATCGATACTAGAATTAAGAACAATCTGCATGGAGATTTAAAATCACTTACTTCGGACCACAGCGGTCAGGAACTATACATTTACAATAACTTGTCAAAAGCCATGAGAAGTTAGCTAGTAATAAAGGTCTGCTTACGAGGGGCCTTAAGGGTTTATTGGTGGCCAATTCCTTTTACTCCACTGACGAATTTCTTAGCAGAATCGATTGATATGTTATAAATTATTAATAATATCAAGTAACGTGAGTGTTGGGTATAATCTGACATCCGTACATCTTCAATGCAGTAGTGACATCAACGCAAATACACTGAGATCCAAAATTAAAGCAACAAAGGGAAATTCTGCAAGGTTGCGTTTATTTTGCCACAAAACAGTATAAGCAGGCGAGAGGAAAGGAGAAACAATGTAAAGGATACAGTAAGTAAACAACTGCAACATAAATAACGAAAGACAAAAAAGTTCTTCGCTTTTCTCCAACTTAATGGATTTGCACACACATTCCGACAACTGGTTAATCTGGACAGTGTGAGGTGTCACCACCTGTGGCAGCAGTGTAGACCTGACAACGATAGGGCATGCTGTGAATGGTGTCATCAATCTCATGTTGAGGCAATAACGCCCACTCTTCCCGCAGAGCTGAGTGTTGGAGAGTGGTTGGTGGACAGTGACGTGATGAAACCCGTCTCCCAAGCGCATCCCAGACGTGCGCTTTGGGATTCAAAGTGGGAGAGCGAGCAGGTCACGCCACGCGTGTAATATCTTTCGTTTACAAGAAAACGACAACCACCCGTGCTCTGTGAGCTGGAGCATTATCGTTCTTTAATACAAAGTCTGAGCCCACGGCACCTTTCAGTAACCGCACCTGTAGTCCAAAGACCTCGTCGCGAAATCTGATAGCAATTAGACCTTGCGGATTCACCGGTACAACTTCATGACGATCTTTTCGAGCGGTCAACATAATCCCTGCTTACACCATCGGCGATCTTCCTCGATATCGGTCTCTTTACACAAAGTTTGGCTCCCGAAATCGTGTTCCACGCTCCCTCCAGATGCGAATCCGTCAAGAATCATTCTCCACACCAAATTGGGACTCATCTCTGAAGAGAACATTGGCCCACTGTCCGACCGCCCAGATGGCATGTAAACGACTCAGCTCTAGACGTTCCCTTCAGTAAAGACGCGTCAGAGATACACATACAGCAGGTCTCCAACAATCAAGGCCACTCTTCCGAGGTCTTCTGTACACCATTTACCTCCACACAACACGTCCAGGGGATGCTGGGAGGTCAGATGCCAGATGCCGTGCCGTACTGAGATGGTACCATCGTGCCCTTACAGCCAAATAATGGTCCTCTCTTTCCGATGTCACACGTGGTCGGCCCTGCCCTGGTTTTCGGAATACATTTTCGGTCTCTACAAACTGTCGCCACATCCGAGAAGCATCAGAACGATTCACATTAAGCCGTCGGGCCACATCAATCTGCGACTGTCCTGCTTCCATTCTTCCTATGGCAATACGCCGGAGAGATCCTGCTAGGTCTCTGTGTCATACTGTACCGCCTGTGCCTCTGTACACAGCGATTGTGGATGTGGGAATACGTGGCAAACACTAAACAGTTTGAAACTTTTTGGCAGAATAAAACTGTGTTCCGGATCGAGACTCGAACTCGGGACCTTTGCCTTTCGTGGGCAAGTGCTCTAGCATCTGAGCTACCCAAGCACGACTCACGACCCGTCCTCACAGCTTCAATTCTGCCAGTACCTCGTCTCCTACTATCCAAACTTCACAGAAGCTCTTCTGCGAACCTTGCAGAACTAGCAGCCCTGGAAGAAAGAATATTGCGGAGACATGGCTTAGCCACAGCCTAGGAGATATTTACAGAATGAGATTTTCACTCTGCAGCGGAGTGTGCGCTGATATGAAACTTACTGGCATATTAAAACTGTGTGCTGGAAGGTAGGAGACGAGGTACTGGCAGAACTGAAGCTTTGAGGACGGATCGTGAGTCGTGCTTGGGTAGCTCAGTTGGTAGAGCACTTGCCCGCGAAAGGCAAAGGTCCAGAGTTTGAGTCTCGGTCCGGCACACAGTTTTAATCTGCCAGGAAGTTTCATATCAGCGCACACTCCGCTGCAGAGTGAAAATTTCATTCTACTACCAAGTTTGATAGGTGCTGTGGCGTGGCTGTCCGTTGACCGGAACGTCATCTTCCGTGCAGAACGCGGTCGTACGCACATCTATTGACAGTTTGTGTGATTACATAGTGAATTAGACACAGGACGGGGAAATCGGTTTGTTGCTTTACTTTTGGACATCAGTGTAACTGTTCCAGAATTATGGCCTGATGGATGATGCGTAGCCCCAATAGCATGATAACTGTCATATGCACGTCAGTGTATCTTACATTGATATGTTTTGTCACAAATTTTCTATCAGTTCTTAAACGAAAATAATAGTATTTTTAAAATTTTTGCATAATTTATTATCCATTCGGTTTTATGTGCAGCTGTAAGGAACGACCTTTCGCGAGGTATCCGACTGCAGATGTCCATTGCATACAGTTCCCTTCACAATCTTCGCTCGGAAACTAGTTGGATGCACCTCCATCGTCGACAGCAGCAATTTCTGACGGGTTTGAAACCGATTGCCATTCCCAAGGCTTGACACTCGTCTCCGGTTTCTGTCAGTTACGATCTTTATACGACCACTGTTCAAAACGGTTCAAATGGCTCTAAGCACTGTGGGACTTAACATCTGACCGAACGAGGTGGCGCAGTGGTTATACACTGGACTCGCATCCGGCCATCCTGATTTAGGTTTTCCGTGATTTCCCTAAATCGCTCCAGGCGAATGCCGGGATGGTTCCTTTCAAAGGGCACGGCCCACTTCCTTCCCCGTCCTTCCCTAATCCGATGAGACCGATGACCTCGCTGTCTGGTCTCCTTCCCCAAACAACCCAACACAACTTAACAGTGTCGGAAGTTCCATGCGGCTTTTCGCGGATGATGCTGTAGTATACAGAGAAGTTGCAGCATTAGAAAATTGTAGCGAAATGCAGGAAGATCTGCAGCGGATAGGCACTTGGTGCAGGGAGTGGCAACTGCCCCTTAACATAGACAAATGTAATGTATTGCGAATACATAGAAAGAAGGATCCTTTATTGTATGATTATATGATAGCGGAACAAACACTGGTAGCAGTTACTTCTGTAAAATATCTGGGAGTATGCGTGCGGAACGATTTGAAGTGGAATGATCATATAAAATTAATTGTTGGTAAGGCGGGTACCAGGTTGAGATTCATTGGGAGAGTGCTTAGAAAATGTATTCCGTCAACAAAGGAGGTGGCTTACAAAACACTCGTTCGACCTATACTTGAGTATTGCTCATCAGTGTGGGATCCGTACCAGATCGGTTTGACGGAGGAGATAGAGCAGATCCAAAGGAGAGCGGCGCGTTTCGTCACAGGGTTATTTGGTAACCGTGATAGCGTTACGGAGATGTTTAATAAACTCAAGTGGCAGACTCTGCAAGAGAGGCGCTCTGCATCGCGGTGTAGCTTGCTCGCCAGGTTTCGAGAGGGTGCGTTTCTGGATGAGGTATCGAATATATTGCTTCCCCCTACTTATACCTCCCGAGGAGATCACGAATGTAAAATTAGAGAGATTAGAGCGCGCACGGAGGCTTTCAGACAGTCGTTCTTCCCGCGAACCATACGCGACTGGAACAGGAAAGGGAGGTAATGACAGTGGCACGTAAAGTGCCCTCCGCCACACACCGTTGGGTGGCTTGCGGAGTATAAATGTAGATGTAGATGTAGAACATCTGAGGTCATCAGTCCCTAGACTTAGAACTACTTGAACCTATCCTAAGGACATCACCCACATCCATGCCCGAGGCAGGATTCGAACCTGCGACCGTAGCAGCAGCGCGGTTACGGACTGAAGCGCCTAGAACCGCTTGGCCACATCGGCCGGCCGACCACTGTTCTTCGGCCATATTACATGGCTGCAACTGGTGGACCATTCCTTGTAGGGACCAGTGCGCTCTTTTAAGGAGGCGACTGATACACGGTCCAGTCACTTTAATGTGACCATCCTCTATATTCGGCGTCAATGAGCAATAACCACTTTGTCACCGCCATTGCGCGTCCACTGAGTGGCAACAGGTGACATTTTCAGATTAATCACGTTTTATGCTCCACTGGAAAGATAACTGTAGGCGTGTACTGCGGGAAACATCTGACAGCAAACACCCTGTAGCAATCGTTGGAAGCGTCCAGGTCGGAGGCATCCCTGGGTGGTCTCGTCATCCTGGAAGCAGTCTATCCGTGGGGACCATATCAACCCCTACATGCAGTTTGTTTTTACTCGGCACCACGGTATCGACCAGTAGGACAATGCAGTGTGTCACACAGCTCATAGTCTCTGTGCGTGGTTCGAAGAGCACCAAGATCAGTTTACCGTACTCCCATGGCCACCAAACTCTCCGCATTTAAAGCTAAAGGAGAATCTGTGGGTCCACCTCGATGGGGCTGTACGCATCATGGATCCTCAACTGAGAAACCTAGCGCAGTGGTCAAGGCACTATAGTCGCCTTGGCTGCACATCCCTGTCAGTGCCTCCCAGAACCCGACTGACTCTTTTTTCCGCACGTCGCGCAGTGGTCCATGCTGCAGAACGTGGCCGCGCGGGGTTAGCCGAGCGGTCTAGGCCGCTGCAGTCATGGACTGTGCGGCTGATGCCGGCGGAGGTTCGAGTCCTCCCTCGGGCATGGGTGTGAGTATTTGTCCTTACGATAATTTAGGTTAAGTAGTGTGTAAGCTTAGGGACTGATGACCTTAGCAGTTACGTCCCATAAGATTTCACACACATTTGAACATTTTTTTTGCAGAACGTGGTTATACAGGTGGTCACACTAATGTGAAGATCAAGAACGAAGTCCTCAGGTTAAAAGTGGTGTAAGACAGTGACATAATCTTTCGGCTCTATTGTTTAGTCTGTACATCGAAGAAGCAATGACTGAAATAAAAGTAAGATTTAGGAAGGGAATTACGAGGGCGAGTCAAATGAAAACCTTAAATTTGTAATAACAAATCGAAATTTCGCGCCGTTATCCTGTAAGTTGGTAAGCGTGCTACAAACAGCGTGCAGAATGGCCTGTTGGTGGCAGCATAGTGCAGATACACACATACCGTCGCTGTATCAGTATAAAGATGGCCACCCCACTTGCGACTTGCACTAGGGAGAACAGCGTTCTGTTATTCGGTTTTTGCGTAGTGGAGGTGTGAAACCTATTGAAATTCATCGACGAATGAAGGTTCAGTACGGTGATGCATGTTTGTCACAGCATGAAGTCTACGAATGGAGTAGGAAGTTCGCAAATGGTGTGACTTCAGTGGAAGATGCTCCTCGTCCAGATCAGGCACAACGAGTTGTGACTCCACAGAACACTGCAGCAGTTGAAGCCATAGTAAAGGAAAACCGCCGAGTGACACTGAATGACATTGCAGCACCTCCAGTTTCACAAAGTGTCTGCAAGATGGGTGGCACGGCAGCTGACTCCTGAAATGAGAGAACGAGGTGTTGATGCTTGTGAAGAACTTCTTCGGTACTTTGAACGAGAAGGTGATGGCTTCCTTGCAAGAATTGTTACTGCGGACCAAACCTGGGTTCACTTCCACCAAACGGAAACGAAGAGAGCGAGCAAGGAATGGCGCCATTCCTCATCACCAAAACCAAAGAAGTTTCGAACAGAACCGTCAGCAGGGAAGGTTATGCTGACTCTCTTTTGGGACGAGAAAGGCGTCATTTTGGACTATTACATGCCTAGAGGGACCACTGTCACCAGTGCATCATACACACATCTCGTAAAAAGTCATGAGCGGCCTGCAATCAAATCAAAGCGATTGGGATTGCTGTCAGCAGGTGTCCTTTTGCAACATGACAATGCAAGGCCCCACACTGTCCGTACAACAACAAAAAAAAAAAACGGTTCAAATGGCTCTGAGCACTATGGGACTTAACTACTGTGGTCATCAGTCCCCTAGAACTTAGAACTACTTAAACCTAACTAACCTAAGGAGATCACACACATCCATGCCCGAGGCAGGATTCGAACCTGCGACCGTAGCAGTCGCGCGGTTCCGGACTGCGCGCCTAGAACCTAGAACCGCTAGACCACCGCGGCCGGCCTGTCCGTACAACAGTTGCAACAATCACAGACCTGCATTTTGAGTGTCTTTCTCATCCACCATACTCACCAGACCTTCCCCCAAGTGATTTCCATATCTTTGGACCACTCAAAGACGCAATGGGTGGAAAGAAGTTCCGTTCTGCTGAAGAGGTACGCCAAGCGGTGCATGAGTGGTTGCTCGGACTATCAATAGAATTTTTTTTCTAAATGAATTTATGCAATTTGTAAGCGCTGGAGGACTTGCATTGAGCGTGGGGAAGATTTGTACCACTTCTGCACAATAAATAATATTTTAAAAAATTTATGGTTTTCAATTGACTCACCCTCGTAAAGTTGAGAGTGAAAGGATGTCAGTCATAAGCTTCGTTGATGACGTTGCTATCCCCAGTGAAAATGAAGTAGAAAAGCAGGATTGAAATTGAATGAACAGCCTAATGAGTAAATGAAAGAAACTTGAAAGTAAAGAGGAGTAGTAATAAGCTTGACATGAAAATTGGGGACTACGAAGCAGACGAAGTGAAAGCGTTATGCCATCCTGGAAACAAATTAACAGACGAGAACGAAACAAGATGGACGTAAAAAGCAGACTGTCGCAGGTAAAGAGGGTATTTAGGGTCAAAAGCAGTGTACTAGTATCAAATATTGGCGTGAAACAGTGGAAGAATTTTTTAAGAATGTACGTCTGGAATACAGCATTTTGCGAAAATTATCACTGACTATGGGGTCACCAGAGAAGACGGCAATCGAAGGTTTTGGTTCAAAATTGTTCCAATGGCTCTAAGCATTGTGGGACTTAACATCTTAGGTCATCAGTCCCCTGGACTTAGAACTACTTAAGCCTAACTAACCTAAGGACATCACACACATCCATGCCTGAGGCAGGATTCGAACCTGCGACCGTAGCAGCAGGGCGGTTCCGGACTGAAATGCCTAGAACCGCTCGGCCACAGCGGCCGGCCAAGGTTTTGGGATCCGGTGCTGCAGAAGCAGGTTGAAAATTAAGTGGAGTGATAAGATAAGAACACAGGAGGTACAGGTTGATTGGGCAGGAGGTTAGACATCAAGAAATAACTCTCATGGTAGTTGACGGAGCTGTAGACGGTATAAACTTTAGAAGACATGGACTGGAATACGCCCAGCTAATAATTGATGACTTTGGGGGCATAAGTGCTCTTTCAAGATGAAGTGGTTGGGAGAGGATACGAAGACGTGGCAGGCCGCATGAAATTAATTAAAAAAAACGGATCGGTGGACTGTCGATATACACCGACGACATGTGGCCTACAGCCTGGATATGGAGTGATTGCAGAGGGGCGGTGCCCTACTGACCGTGCATGTGCCGTATCTTGCCGGGCAGAGCGGCGGCCAGAGCTCCAGGCTGTGGGTCACCGCGGAAGTTCTCCAGCTGTCCCTCCAGCACGCGCTCCCGGAACGCGAATTCGTAGCAGAGCAGGGGTAGCGCCACCAACTCCAGGCCCGTTGTCACCTAAGACACAAAAGCAGGAATGACAGTAAGCCAGAAAAATAAAAAGGCAACGAACATAAATTCTTCTTTTATGTGGCCATAACGTAACAGAAAAATCATAACATAAAAAATTAAACAAACAAACCAAACAACGCCAAAACATACAAACAGAACAACCATAAGAAAACGTCATACATTGACTCACCATAATAAAGTAACTTATCAGAATATGAAGTACTCTGAAGAACCAAAGAAACTGGTACACCGTCCTAATATCGTGCAGGCCCCCGCGAGATCGCAGAAGTGCCGCAGCCCAACGTGGCATGGATTCGACTAATACCTGAAGTAGTGCTGGAGGGAAGTGACACCATGAACCCTACAGGGTTGTTCATAAATCCGTAGGAGTACGAGGGGGTGGAGATCTCTTCTGAATAGCTCCTTGCAAGGCATCCCAGATATGCTGTCTGGGGAGTTTCGCGGCCAGCGGAAGTGTTTAAACTCAGGAAAGCTGTCGAAAAGGACATTTTTTTCGAAATCCGCTCCTCTTCTCTATTTTGTTTTTCACTTTGATAGTTGACTAGTAGCAAAACGTATATCTTCATTAACACCGAATTCAGTCACATACGATGAAGTGGTATTCCAAAGACGCATGTGTATGTGCTTGACGGCCGAAATGAAAGTGCATTCAGCAATTTTTTGACCCAAACAAATCTACACTTCATTATTGTACAGATTTACAACAATGTTACAACAATAATTTGCAAGCAGTTGCAAATATAATCAACTGTAAACAATTCCAAATATAATTAAATGTGAAAAGATTACGTCTGTAGGGGTGGTGGTGATTGAGAGGGGGGCGACATAGAGATATTTCTAACTTATTTTTGACGAATGCATCTTTGGAATGCCACTTCATCATATATATGACTGAATTTGGTAATAACGAGGCTATACATTTTGCTGTTAGTGAATTCTTGAAATGAAAAAAATAGTTAGGGGGAGAGACTTAAGGAAAAGATGACTTTTTGGACAAATCTGATTGCACCGTTGTAACATACATATTTTTATTTGAAGATGCTTTATATCTGTTACCGTTTCAGTGATATTTATTCAGAAGTATTAAACTCAGTTATTTCCAGCGGAGTGTTTCACCCCGTTTAACGACCGATTGGGCATTTATAAATGAAATATGTGTGTCTTGTTTTGATCTGCACTACAATATATTCAAAGCTGAATAAAATCTAAGTGTATCGCTTGGGTAGGTATTTTTGTGAGATAAGACGTAGGGTGACTATTTAATTTTCACCTCGGAAAGTATAAAGTTATGTAACTACTTTTGTTTGGAGGTACACGTCTGCGGCCATCGTACATCCTGAAATCCACGCTCTACAGTGCTATAGGACGCCGCTAAAACAAAACGGCGAACGCATCTCTACTTCATCAATGGTTTGCGGCATTTAGCTCGGCTCCTCTAGTGGCCTGCTATAGTACGGGGATTTCTGGGTATACGACTGCAGACGTGTGCCTGCATGCAAACAAAAAATTAATTGCGTCACTTTGTTTCTTCGCAGTGGTAATTAAAACTTTAGGAGCACCCTAGTACGTGGCAGGGCTAGGATTTGTCGCACTCACCAGGAAGTATGTGGCGATGCTCCGCGCCGGGAATGCCGCTTCACTGCACACTGAGACAATCTTGCGCACCATGGCGCTACCAAGGGGTGCGTCTTGCCTGCAAAAACGTAAACACTGTCTCAGAACTTGCGCTGCAAATGCGTCTATAGTCCGATTAAAATTACTTGACCCTTCATGCGCTGTAGCTGGTTTCCTCCAACCAGAGCGCTCAACGTCACGTTCGAACAGTTCGCCATTGCCAAACTGCCACGGCAATTAGTTCATTTTCAGTGTCTTGTCTGACTTTCTTCCCGAATCTTGGGCCTGGACCTTTTATTTCGTATTTCATCACACATGATAGACACACACACACACACACACACACACACACACACACACACACACACACTAACGAAATACACACGTTTCATACATAGTACTAACCAAATATTACTGGATCCTTTCGCACAAGACGCGATTCAGCGTCGTTTATACAGTTATTCTAATCACGGAGATCATTAGATAAGCTTCGCATGACATTGTGCGAATTTTTGAAGTGTGTCAATTAATCGTTGAGACTGGCACCTGGGTTCAAAATACATGCAGTATATCAAATCAGACTTTCAAAGCAGTGCGTCCAATTAACAGTATAAATATTGCAAACTTTAGGGAAAGCCTACAGCAGCTAGACTGGGATGAAGTGTATAAGGAACCCGATGCAAACTTGAAATATGACTTATTTCACGATACATTTTTAAGGGTATTTGAAAATTCCAGAATGAGATTTTCACTCTGCAGCGGAGTGTGCGCTGATATGAAACTTCCTGGCAGATTAAAACTGTGTGCCCGACCGAGACTCGAACTCGGGACCTTTGCCTTTCGCGGGCAAGTGCACTTGCCCGCGAAAGGCAAAGGTCCCGAGTTCGAGTCTCGGTCGGGCACACAGTTTTAATCTGCCAGGAAGTTTCATATTTGAAAATTGTTTTCCCAAGAAAATAGTTAAACATAATTCCAAGAAAACATATAAAAATCTTGGCTAACTAAAGGAATAAGAGTGTCTTGCAACCGTAAAAGAGAACTGTATCTAACAGCAAGAGGGAGTACTGACCCCGAAATTGTTCAATATTATGAAAACTATTGTGCGGTACTAAGAAAAGTTATTAAAATGTCCAGAACCATGTGTATCATGTCTGAGATCAGTAACTCTGATAATAAAATTAAAGCAATTTGGAATATTATTGAAAGGGAAACAGGGCAACCAAGAGCACAGGAAGACTTTAGTGCCATAAAACTGAATGTCAAGTGTACTAACAAACAATCAGAAATTGAAAATATTTTCAATAATCATTTTTTAAATGTTGTGGAGAAAATAGGATCTAGATCTTCACTAGAAGAGGCAAGGCTACTAATAGAAGAAGCCATACCTGTGCAGTTTGAAACAACTGTAATTCCATCAACCTCTCCCTCTGAAATCAGTAAAATAATAAACTCACTGAAAAGTAAAAGCTCTTACGGAATTGATGGCATTTCCAGCAAGGTACTTAAAGCTTGTTCCCCACAGATAAGTAGGATTCTCAGCCACGTATGTAATAGCTCTTTCGAGCAGGGTGTTTTCCCTGATAGACTGAAATATGCCATTGTAAAACCATTGCATAAAAAGGGGGATACGTCGGACGTCAACAACTACCGCCCAATCTCTCTTCTGACAGCTCTATCAAAATTTTTTGAGAAAGTAATGTATTCAAGAGTAGCCTCCCATATTTGTAAAAATAAAGTACTAACAAAATGTCAGTTTGGTTTTCAGAAAGGCTTTTCAACAGAAAATGCTATATACGCTTTCACTGATCAAATATTAAATGCTCTGAATAACCAGACATCACCCATTGGTATTTTTTATGATGTCTCAAAGGCCTTTGATTGTGTAAATCATGGAATTCTTTTACATAAGCTAAATCATTATGGTTTGAGTGGGTCAGTGCACAAATGGTTTAATTCATACCTAACTGGAAGAATGCAGAAAGTTGAAATAAGTGGTTCATGTAATGTTAAAACAACAGCTGATTCCTCAAACTGGGGGGGCTATCAATTATCGGGTCCCACAGGGTTCCGTCTTAGGTCCTTTACTGTTCTTGATATACATTAATGACTTACCATTCCACATTGATGAAGATGCAAAGTTAGTTCTTTTTGCTGATGATACAAGTATACTAATAACATCGAAAAACCAAGAAGTATGTGATGTAATTGTAAATGATGTTTTTCACAAAATTATTAAGTGGTTGTCAGCAAACGGACTCTCCTTAAATTTTGATAAAACACAGTATATACAGTTCTGTACAGTAAATGGCACAACTCCAGTAATAAATATAGACTTTGAACAGAAGTCTGTAGCTAAGGTAGAATTTTCAAAATTTTTAGGTGTGTCCATTGATGAGAGGTTAAACTGGAAGCAACACATTGATGGTTTGCTGAAACGTCTGAGTTCAGCTACGTATGCTATTAGGGTTATTGCAAATTTTGGTGATAAGAATCTCAGTAAATTAGCTTACTATGCCTACTTTTATTCAGTGCTTTCGTATGGCATCATATTCGGGGGTAATTCATCGTTGAGTAGAAAAGTATTTATTGCTCGAAAACGTGTACTCAGAATAATTGCTGGAGCCCACCCACGGTCATCCTGCAGACATCTATTTAAGGATCTAGGGATCCTCACAGTAACCTCACAGTATATATATTCACTTATGAAATTTGTTGTTAATAACCCAGCCCAGTTCAAAAGTAATAGCAGTATGCATAGCTATAACACCAGGAGAAAGGATGATCTTCACTATGCAGGGTTAAATCTGACTTTGGCACAGAAAGGGGTGAATTATGCTGCCACAAAAGTCTTTGGTCACCTACCAAACAGCATCAAAAGCCTGACACATAGCCAACCAACATTTAAAAATAAATTAAAAGAATTTCTAGATGACAACTCCTTCTACTCATTGGCTGAATTTTTAGATATAAATTAAGGGGGGGGGGGGGGGGGACTTAAACATTAGTGTCATGCAATATTTTGTGTAATGTAATATCTTGTACAGACATCTTTTATTAACCTGACACGTTCCACATCATTACGAAGTGTCGTATTCATGATCTATGGAACAAGTATTAATCTAATCTAATCTGATCTAATCAACACCGTTTTGCAGGGTGATAACATAGCGTAGTGGTTAGCATATAAACCTGACGAGTAGGAATTCGAAGGTTGCTGACACGATCGCTCAACGTTTATGGTCAGAGGGTTAGCTGCCCTTTATAGTAAAATAACTGAGTGAATGGATCAACAATGATCTTGAAGAGGTGTAAGGATCGAACTTCACCCAGCAGTCTCGTGCTCTGTCATCTACGCTATGAGAGCAACTGACACTAATTGTATCTGGCGGGCCCTTGAATTTGCGTGCGCAACGGCCTGGTCGGCTAACTTCTTTGCTAAGTAACTCGGTAACGGCGTAAGGTATTGATTTTCTTAACAATCATTTCTCAGAACAGTTACAAGCTTTTCAGGCGGTTTCTGACCACACCCTCTCTCTGTCTGCGTGTGTGTGTGTGTGTGTGTGTGTGTGTGTGTGTGTGTGTGTACAGAGTTATTCAGCTGCCCCTGTTCATGGATTTTACGCCACCCGCAACTCTTTCAGATACTACACGCATGATTTTCATATTCTCTCACTCATTGCGCGCAAACTATTGATCACAGACAAACTTAGCAGAACCTTTTTGTAGAAAATGTAATGTGGCCTCTAGTGAAAACGGATCTCAGTATAAAATTTAACTACATTAAATTTAAATTTCCTACAAAACAGTCCTGCCCATTTTTATGTAGGTCTAATAATTTGTGTGTAACGAGCGAGAGAATATGAAAGTCTGTGAAGGAGTTGCAAGCTGTATCAAACCTATCGACAGCGGCAGCTGAATCATCATCATAAACAAGCCACCACCGTTTGAGAACTATGATGTCCACACCTACAACACTAGAAGGAGAAAACGACGATTATTACTCATTATGTGGCTCAGAAAGGAGTTCACCATGCAGTTAAAAAAAAAAGTTTTGAGAATTTGTCCAGTAGCATAATATTATGCCTGTCAGGCAAACAAATTTTAAATCTGTCCCAAAATCATTTGTTCTGAACAGCTCCATCTGTTGTCTACTCGAATTTTTATTTAAAAACTTAGAGCGTGTAAGAAAACACTAGTTTTAAATGTAGCTGCAAGAATAGGACTGGAAAATAAGACGCTCATTAATGTTAAATTTAGGCTAGGGTGACATTCAGGTGCTTGTAAATGGCAATCATATTACCATCCATTCAAACTGATCGCGTATACATGTCCTTTAAACCAACCCGTTCCACATTATTTCAATAAAAGGATATTAGAATTATCTATGAAACATGTTATTAACTAATTCAGTGACTAGGTACAATTTCCAGATGTATCACTTCGCAAGCAGTGACCACACAAAAAGGTGACCAAAGTATTGAACCAGTTCTTCATGTTTCTTCTTCCACGACTGATGGATGGCATAGAGATAGTGCAAATGACAACAGGCAAATTTTAGTAGAGATTCGTGCGTCTGTAAAACAACGATGCACGCAGCATACAACTACCGCCGTCATACCTTGTCAAAAGATCTTGCCGACAGCAGAGAAAATTCGGGTCCTATGTAAAATCGCTAAGCAGGTCTATGGTTTCTATGCTCTCAACCGTTGAGCTGTCTGGCGTGGCAGTAGAAGGTAGCAAAAAGGAAAGCCGAAGCTTTAAATTTCGCGTTTAAGAAATCGTTCACGCAGGAGAACCGTGCAAACATACCGTTGTTTGACCATTGTATAGTCTACCATAAGGAGGACATAGCAACAGGCATACCTGGCATAGAGAAACAACCGATAGAGTTAGAAGCAAATAAGTCGTCAGGTTCGGATGGCAACCTGGTTCGGTTCTAGAGTCCACTACGGCGTTGACCTCTTACTTAGCTTGGATTTATCGCTTATCTCTCTCCCAGCGCAAAGGCCCCCAATCGACTGGAAAAAAGGGCAGGCGACTCCTATACATGGTGTGAATTTTAAGTTGACAAACCAGAATAACTCGAAAAATAAGTTCACTCGTTAGTAAGAAGGATGTTTGGTTAGTTAGTTCGCTAGTCAGGTAATTTGTTTGATAATTAAAAGTTGTGTGGCCTCATGACCACGAAACAAACAAAACTTATCCGAATCGGCGGAAAAAATTAATATTTGGGTCAACATTTGCAAAACTCTAATTCCTCTCACTCAAACTCCACCCTATGGGGAGAGAGGGAGAGTTTTACTTTTAGCGAATCAGAATTTGCGAAGTAAATAAGTATTTTTTATTTATCCGTAACCATTTTCCACGTAAAAATGAGAACATGGATTTTCTTGAATTACAACGCCAACTACCAAGAATCAAAACAAATGTTTAAGAGAAAATGTACGTAGTTTTTTTATGTAGAATCTGATTCTGCAATAAAAATTGGGAGTTCCCTTTTGAAATTTTAAAGTTGCCTCCTGCCCCACCCCCAGAGGGCTGGGGTGGCGGGCTAATTTTAGCACGAGCATATGTCCCCCTCGAAAATTATCAACTTTGGATTCTACACATTTTTTCGTGTGAAGCTTATTTTTCGACTTATTCTGGTTTATCAACTTAAAATTTACACCCTGTGTATAAGAAGCGTAAAAGAACGGACCCGCAAAATTACAGACCAATATCGTTAACATTGCTTTGCTGCAGAGCTCTTGAACATATTCCCAGTTATAATATAATAAATTTCCTTGAGGCGCAAAAGCTTTTATTCACAAATCAGCACGGTTTTAGAAAGCTTCGCTCGTACGAAACTCAGCTTGTCCCTACCTCACATAATATCCTGCGAACTATGTATGACGGGCAATAGACAGGTTCCACATTCCCAGATTTCCGAAAATCATTTAGCACAGTGATCTGCAGACTGTTAACGAACTTACGAGCATTTTGAATAGGTTCCAGATACGTGACTGTCTGGAAGACTTGTTACGTAATAGAACTAGTGAGTTGTCCTCGACGGCGAGTATTCACCAGAGACAAAGGCATCGTCAGGAGTGCCCCAGGGAAGTGTGATAGGGAGGCTGTTATTTTCTATGTACATAAATTACCCGGCGGACAGGGTGATGATGATGTTTCGTTTGGGGGGCGCTCAACTGCGTGGTCATCAGCGCCTGTACAAAGTCCAAATTTTTTCACAGTCCAATTTTGTACACAGTCCAATCTATTCACTGTTAGGAATGTTGAAGAACAAGATGATGATGAAATGATGAGAACAACACAAACACCCAGTCCCTGGGCAGAGAAAACTCCCCAACCCGCCCAGGAATCGAACCCAGGACCCCGTGATCTTAGAGGTATCAACGCTAGCCACTAGACCGCGAGCTACGGACGGCGGACAGCAATCTGCGGTTGTTTGCTGATGATGCTGTGGCGTACGGAGAGATGACTTAGACAAAATAGCTAGATTTTGTGATGAATGGCAGGTAGCTCTAAATGTACAAAAATGCAAGTTAATGCAGAGGAGTAGGAAAAACAAAACAGTAATTTCGAATACAGTATTAGTAGTGTCCTGCTTGACACAGTTACGTCGATTAAATATCTGGGCGTAACGCTCAAAATCGATATGAAATGGAAAGAACATGTAAGGCTTATAGTTTATTGGAGCATTTTAGGAAAGTGTTGTTCATCTGTAAAGGAGACCATATATACGACACTAGTGCGGCTCATTCTTGAGTACGCTAGAGTGTTTGGGATCCGCACCAGGATGGATTAAAGGAAGACATCTAAGCAGTTCCGAGACAGGCTGCTAGATTTGTTATCGATGGTTTCGAACAACACCGAGGAGTCCAGCAGTATATTGCTCCCTCCTACGTATATCTCGCGAAGAGACCATGGCGATAAAATCGAAGAGATTAGAGCCCACACAGAGGCATACCGGCAATCTTTCTTTCCACGAACAATACGAGATTGGAATAGAAGGGAGAACCGATAGAGGTACTCAAGGTACCCTCCGGCACACACCGTCAGGTGGCTTGCGGAGTATGGATGTAGATGTAGATGCAGATGTAGATGCAAGTATTACTTAGAAGCTACGGGGACTCTACATCTAAATCTACATCTACATGGATTCTCTGCGAAGTGCCTTGCACAGGGTTCATCGAATTACTTTCAAAGTAATTCTCTATTATTTCACTCTCGAACAGCGAGCGAAAGAAACGAGCCTCCATAATCCACGGAGGGAAGGTGACGTCTCTTTCGAAGAACACTGTTGAGAAAATTTAGAGAACTGGCATTTACAGCTGACTGCAGAACGATTCTAATACCGCCTACATACATTTCGCGTGAAGACCACGTAAGAGAAATTAAGGCATGTAGACAGTCGTTTTTCCCTCACTCTGTCTGTGAGTAGAATAGAAAAGGGAATGACTGTTAGTGGTCTATAGGGTGCCCACACCATTCACCGTAGGTCGCTTGCGGATTATGTATGTAGTTGTGGACGTAGATCTAGAAGCTGCAATTCATCACACCAAACAGAAATTGTATCCAGGTTATCCCCCTAACCACTCAGCGAGGAAACTTTACACTACAACGTCATCTATACGCAGCAGCAAACTGTTGCTCGCGCTCTCCGCCAGACCGATGTGTACACAGAACAAGAGCGGTTCTATCACATTGCCCTGGTGCTGATACTTCATATGGTTATGGTTAACTTTATTAGGACTTGGATTGGCATGTGCGTGCAGGAGTGCAGTGTGTAAAGAGCTCGGGCATTGTTTGCTGCGATTCCCCTCGAGTGGACCTGACTCACCTGAAGAGCACGTGTCGTAATGTGCGGACACTCGGCCAGCGGCGAGGCGACTGTTTGGGTCCACTGTGTGGAGCAGCGGCGTCCACAAGTGGGCCGGTGCTATCTCCAGGGTCTAGGGTCACGCAAACACTGCGGGCGCCGAGCGCGGAAGCGTCGTCCGAACGGGGCATATCGAAATAAGTGGCTGCGGGAGAGAGAACCGGCTGAAATCGCCCAAAAGAGCAAAACAGTTTAGGGAACAACTACCAAACAACGACACGAACCACCTGCTGAGGCAAGGGGACACATTTAATGTCCTGAATAAACTAGCAGATGCGATCTCAAGCAAAGTCCTCAAAGAATACCTGACAAACAATTAATGAATAAACACCAGACTCAGACTCCGTAGACCCTCCGTGTTCCGCCAGGACATGGTTCTGGCCAGCCGCCTCACGGCTGGAACCCGCCATGTTTTAGGACTAGGTTCGGGGGGGAAGGGGGGAGAGGGGTAGTACATCATCACCGGACTTGACAAGGCAGCGATCATGACAGTAGATATGGAGCTAGATTAGTTACAGGCTCATAATTGTTGTTGTTGTTGTTGTCTTCAGTCCTGAGACTGGTTTGATGCAGCTCTCCATGCTACTCTATCCTGTGCAAGCTTCTTCATCTCCCAGTACATACTGCAGCCTACATCCTTCTGGATCTGCTTGGTGTATTCATCTCTTGGTCTCCCTCTTCGATTTTTACCCTCCACGCTGCCCTCCAATACTAAATTGGTGATCCCTCGATGTCTCAGAACATGTCCTACCAACCGATCCCTCCTCCTAGTCAAGTTGTGCCACAAGCTCCTCTTCTCCCCAATTCTATTCAGTACCTCCTCATTAGCTATGTGATCTACCCATCTAATCTTCAGCATTCTTCTGTAGCACCGCATTTCAAAAGCTTCTATTCTCTTCTTGTCTAAACTATTTATCGTCCACGTTTCACTTCCATACATGGCTACACTCCGTACAAATACTTTCAGAAACGACTTCCTGACATTTAAATCTATACTCGATGTTAACAAATTTTTCTTCTTCAGAAACCTCAGAATTAGGATAGTTAGATTAGCACAGAACTGCAGCGACAAAGTCATCTGCCAGCCCAGTGCCAGGGGCACTCCCACAGGGATCAGCTCAGTGGGAAAGGCCAGCAAAATTAGGTTTGTTTCTTCTGGCACACCTGTAACGCTGCAGGTAGAGTAGTCATAGTAACTTGTTAAAAGTAGTATCAAAGTCTAACAGTAGTAGAAAATTCAATGCAATAATCATAACAACATGCATAGTAAATAACACTAGAATAGTCCCCATAGTGGTGAAGGAATTATAGTATTAACCTGTAGTGTTAGAAAGTAAAAGCTGCAGATTGTCAATTGTAATAGTTAGAAATAGGACCTACTAATGTACTTAGGTAGTAGGTTAATTTGTATAATTATAATTATTTGAATAAAGATTAAAAAGAAAAAAGGCTGAGATACCTATACGTTTCTGCAGAGAGCAGTGGCAGGCAAACTTTTTTGCTCAAGGGCCAATACTTCGGGCCGCATATGTAGCAATCTTGTTTTTAATCTGTTTTTGTTTTTGTTGTGGTGCTCGTCAGTCCGAAGACTGGTTTGTCGCAGCTGCCCACGCTACTCTATCCCATGCAAACCTCTTTCTCACCGAATAAGTATTGCAACCAACATCCTTTTGAACTCTTGGTCTCCCTTTACAATTTTAACCCCCAACTCTTCCCTCCAGTACTGAACTAGTTACACCTTGATATGTCAGAAGCATGAATGGTCAACAAAAACATTGGGAACAAGAGCCCAGCACCTTGATCCCACAAAGAAGCCAAAAGGTTTTGACCTACCGAGGAACTTTTGGTGCTGCCTCAACAGGTTAAGGACTGGACATGGTTGCTGTAGCTACTTCAGGCACAAATGGGGCAGGATCAGTTCACCAATGTGTGAATGTAATCAAGAAGAGCAGACAGTTGAACATTTAGTCCAACGCTGTCCACTTCATTCGTACCCTGGAATTCCCGATGACTTGTTCACTCTCACACCCAGCTTAATTAACTAGTTGAAAAACACAGACTTTAAGGTTTAATCTCGTCTAATATCATACGTATATTGTATAAAACCATTTCCCTTATATCAACTGTATATTGTATAAAATCACCATACGATTAAATAAAATAAATAAATGTCAGAACGTGTCCTATCAACTGGTCCTTTCCTTTAGTCAAGTAGTGCCACAAATTCCTTCTCTCCTCATTTCTACTCAGTGTCTCCACAGTTACCCATCGAACCATCAACATTCTTCTTTAGCGTCACATTTCAGTAGCTTCTATTCTCTTCTTATCTGAATTGTTATCATCCAAGTTTCACTTCCATACAAGTTACCCTCCAGACAAATATATTCGGAAAAAACTTCCTAACACTTACATCTATATTAGATGTCAACAAATTTCTATTCATCAGATAGGCTTTTCTTGCCATTGCCAACCAACATACTTTGTTCACTTTTCTTCGGCCATAATCAGTTGTTTCACTGCCCACACACAATATGTGATCAAAAGTATCCGGGCACCTGGCTGAAATGACTTACAAGTTTGTGGCACCCTCCATCGGTAATGCAGGAATTCAATATGGTGTTGGCCCACCCTTAGCCTTGATGACAGGTTGACTCTCGCAGGCATACGTTCAATTAGGTGCTGGAAGGTTTCTTGGGGAATGGCAGCCCATTCTTCACGGAGTGCTGCACTGAGGAGAGGTATCGATGTCGGTCGCTGAGGCCTGACACGAATTTGGCGTTCCAAAACATCCCAAAGGTCTCCTATTGGGTTCAGGTCAGGACTGTGTGCAGGTCAGTCCATTACAGGGATGTTATTGTCGTGTAACAACTCCGCCACAGGCCGTGCATTACGAACAGGTGCTCGATCGTGCTGAAAGATGCAATCTCCATCCCTGAATTGCTCCTCAAGAGTGGGAAGCAAGATGGCGCTTAAAACATCAATGTAGGCCTGTGCTATGTTAGTGCCACGCAAAACAACGAGGGGTGCAAGCCCCCTTCAAGAAAAACACGACCGCACCATAACACCACCGCCTCCGAACTTTACTGTTGGCACTACACACGCTGGCAGATGGCGTTCACCGGGCATTTGCCATAGCCACACCCTGCCGTCGGATCGCCACGTTGTGTACCGTGATTCGTTACTCTACACAACGTTTTTCCACTGTTCAGTCGTCCAATGTTTACGCTCCTTACACCATGCGAGGCGTCGTTTGGCATTTACCGGCGTGATGTGTGGCTTATGAGCAGCCACTCGACCATGAACTCCAAGTTTTCTCACCTCTCGTCTAACTGTCATAGAATTTGCAGTGGATCCTGATGCAGTCTGGAATTCCTGTGTGACGTTCTGGATAGATGCTGTCTATTACACATTACGACTCTCTTCAACTGTCGGCGGTCTCCGTCAGTCAACAATCGAGTCGGCTTGTACGCTTTTGTGCTTTACGTGTCCCTTCACGTCTCAACTTCACTATCATATCGGAAACAGTGGACCTAGGGATGTTTAGGAGTGTGGAAATCTCGCGTACAGACGTATGACGCAAAGTGACACCCGATGACCTGACCACGTTCGAAGTCCGTGAGTTTCGCAGAGCGCCCCATTCTTCTCTCTCACTATTTCTAATGACCGCTGAGGTAGCTGATATGGGGTACCTAGCAGTAGGTGGCAGCAAAATGCACCTAATATGAAAGACATGTTTTTGGGGCTGTCCGGATACTTTTGATCACATAGTGCACCAAAATTAATTTACTACTTTCAGTGTCTCGTTCCCTAATCTAATTTCATCTGTACCGGATAATTAATCCTATTATATTCCACCCACATCGTTTGGCTTTAGTTGATGTTCGTCTTATATTCTCCTTTCAAGACACTGTCCGTTCTGTTCAGTTTCTCTTCCAAATCCTTGGTTGTCTCTGGCAGAGTTAGATCGAAATTTTTACATGTTCTTTCTAAACTTTAATTCCGTCTCCTATTAATTGGTAACTCACACAAATTAGTGTGCCCCTAACAGTTTAGCAACTGTAAGGGCGCTATCAGCTGGCTACCGGCCACCAAGTACTGATCGTTAGAAGTCGGCACAGTGCGGAAGTCTTCGTGTCGTCTGTTTACTGTTTCAGATTCCTGCCACCTTTGGCGACCCCAACTGCCTGACGTAGCGTTGTTTTGCTGTCTCTATGAGCGGATGATTAATCGATTCATAATGAAAACTGTACTTATCACTGAATGCAATATGAGAAAGAATCACAAATATTTACTAAATGTTTTGAATAACATTTCTTTTACATTGCGTTGTATTACAACAGCCTTAATTTAATTTCAGTTCCTTGATACAAATATGTACCGCATTTTACGGCGTCTCTATGATGTGCATTCGCTAATCACCGTTACTTCCGTGTCAAAATTTGCGAGGCGCCGGGGCTAGCAGTGTATTTAACACTAAATTCGTCTAGAATCTTCATATGGAAATGATGCTCTAAGCCCTCCCCCTTTTCTAACTCCGACTTGCTGTTGCACATGGATTAAGCAGAAACGCGAACTGACTGTAATCTGCCCTGCAAGTGGAGTAGAAAAGAGTTTGGCACCTGCAATAATTTAATTTGAAAGAAATTAATTTGATAAAGAAAAGTTTCATTAATGTGATAAGAAATGAAAGGGTTGCTCTACCGATCTACAGAATGAAAGTTCTGTCCAAAATAACAATTTTATTTATTATGACTAAACTCAAAATAATAAACAAAACACATGAAACATTTACAATACGTCAAATTGGATACTCAAATAAATCGTGTGAAAGTGAAGTAGCCCATAAACTAGCTTGTGACATTTATGACCATGTGGTATGTGGAGCCAATTCCTTGCAACTCAAATCTTAAGAGAAATACCCAGCCAACCCAACATTAATTGCTGCTATGGTAGTGAGAACTCTGACAATGAAAAAATGGCTCTGAGCACTATGGGACTCAACTGCTGTGGTCATAAGTCCCCTAGAACTTAGAACTACTTAAACCTAACTAACCTAAGGAAATCACACACATCCATGCCCGGGGGACCGAGCGAGGTGGCGCAGTGGTTAGACACTGGACTCGCATTCGGGAGGACAACGGTTCAATCCCGCGTCTGGCCATCCTGATTTAGGTTTTCCGTGATTTCCCTAAATCGCTCCAGGCAATTGCTGGGATGGTTCCTTTCAAAGGGCACGGCCGACTTCCTTCCCCGCCCTTCCCTAATCCGATGAGACCGATGACCTCGCTGTCTGGTCTCCTTCCCCGAAACAACCAACCAACCAACCATGCCCGGGGCAGGATTCGAACCTGCGACCGTAGCGGTCGCACGGTTCCGGACTGCGCGCCTAGAACCGCGAGACCACCGCGGCCGGCTCAAACAATGAACACCCAAGACAGAACAAAGTTAGAAAAGACGGGAACAGGGTCGTTCTGCTGAGCTCTGATTGTCACATAGCAAAATTCCATAATCTGCCGGTGCTGCGGACATACATTACCAAGCTGTCTTCTTAACTGTAGGGTCACGATCTGGCGTACCGGAGGCGATGGCTGGTTGCTTCGACATCCCGTCATGGTGATGATAATGTCGCGAGTATAGCCCGAAACAAATTATCCTGGTCTGGTTGTTCCAGACTAAAGACTTCCTAGCAATACAAATGCGCCTTTGAGGGAGATGAAGAAGGCTCGCCACACAATCACTGACGGTACAGTGATCGATTTTAACAAGCGAAGTCACACAGTAACTCCGATACAGTCAGCTTTAGCCAAAACTGCTCAAGACGGACAAAATAGGCCGCTTGTACGCAAAAGGCTCAATTGCGAACTGTACTCGGAAAGTTACGTTGAAGTCGAAACTTCAGCAACTTTGTCAAGCAGTTACGATTAAATGAAAGTGTATTAGACAGCCAACGGAAGGCAGGTTGTCCAGAGCAGCGAGAGCTCAATCTTGTAACCTGCTCCGACCGAAAGTCGAGAGCCGACAGTACCAAGAGCACCCGTACAGGCCGAACACAGAACATTCCCGCCCTCACGACAGTGGCCGTGGTTAAACGTTCCAGTCGGCAACTCGAAAACCGGCCGAAAATTCCACTCTATTGCCGAAGCACTACTATTCCACCAATGGAGAAACTTGGCGCCAATTTCTGCGCCGATTTTGCTACGTCACGAAGCTGTCCCCTGAGCAAGCCAGTCATAGATATGATTTCGCAGAAAACGCGGGAACTTGCCCGCCAAGACTGCCTGGGAATACAAGTCTTTCCTAGGCCTTGGTGGTAGACCGTCAGAAAGTGTTTACACTAAGTTTCTGCGAAGTAACGGAATCTCTAACCTGAGCTGCTCCATCAGGCCCCTGTGGGCGTGCCGCCCCCGCTCTTATCACAATGTCGGCGTCTGGAAAGCATCCACTCGACTCCCTCACACCCGTCGGCTTAACCCTTTCAAGGTCAGCAGAACCCGCCTGTCACCCACCACCTGGTGACAAGAGACACTGCGTGGGAAGTCCGCGTGTGACGGAATAGCAACTTTTCACTGCAAGCAATTAGAGAGGAAAATATTCATGTCTTCTGAGTTCTCAATACTAGCCTTGTAATGACCATATTCGGCTATACTTCCCCAAATCGAATTACTCAGAGTAAGATATAAATCTGAGAGAGGGAAAGTCACTGTGTGCATCGTAAAGGCATGCCACCTCTCAAATTTATGCCTTAGCTGCTGATTAGTGCGACTTGCACACGTCCACGAGTTGTCAGTACAATAAAACATCCCCTCTTCCACATCCTCTAATCCCGCAGTGGTTGCGCTCCTTACCCCTTCGCCCCTGAGGTAAGCGGCCAACTGTATTAGCTCGTGGCCAAATACGTTAATGTCAATTAAATTTAAGCACGCTTTAAAATATCACTCTCTCTGAAAGTATTTTTGTTTATTAATGAGCACAAAAATTGCACTCTTCCAGACTCTTAATGTTAGTTGACATATTAGAATTCGGGTATTTCTGTCTAGATGTGTGTTACTGCAAAATACGGCTGAAAACCATACGTCGCCCGCCGTTTGACCACCACCGACATAGGCCGGCCGCTGTGACCGAGCTGTTCTAGGCGCTTCAGTCCGAAACCGCGCGATTGCTACAGTCGCAGGTTCGAATCCTGCCTCGGGCATGGATGTGTGTGATGTCCTTATTTTAGTTAGGTTTAAGTAGTTCTAAGTTCTAGGGGACTGATGACCTCAGATGTTAAGTCCCATAGTGCTCAGAGCCATTTGCACAATCTGAACTGACATAGGGCATGCGAAAGAACTTGCTCCTCTGCTAGCAGGAGTCTGCTGTATGTAGGTCGCTGAAGCAGTGAACTGCCCCTGCTGACTGTGAATACGCACGTCATTCTCGTTTTGGAGGAGGATTCTAAAGCAGACGCACAAAACTATAGGCCACGATTGCTGAAGTCAGTATATTGTTTAATTTTAGAACACGTTTGATGCTCGCGTATTATGACGTTTCTGGATAGCGAAAATCTCCGTAGCACTCTACATGGCTTCCGAAAACAATGATAGTGTGAAACTCAGCGCGCTCTCTTCGTCCACGAGACCCAGGAATCAGTGGGTTGGTGCCCGGGATGATGTGTTCCTTAACATCGGGAAGGCATTCGTTACTGTTCCGCAGTGTCGCCTAATGAACAAAATACGAGCGGACAGAATATAAGCCAGCTGTGTGACTGGACTGAAGAGTTGCGCGGAAATTCCTAACGAAGAGATATCTTCAGGTACCTTGAGGAAACTGATTATCTCGAAAACGACGCATCTTTCAATTAAAAAAATTTCCATGTGAAAAGTAAATGTTAATAAAGGGGATATCCAATTCTACCTAGAAAATACGAGGGGCGTTCAATAAGTAATGTTGTTGTTGTGGTCTTCAGTCCAGAGACTGGTTTGATGCAGCTCTCCATGCTACTCTATGCAATGCAAGCTTCTTCATCTCCCAGTACCTACTGCAACCTACATCCTTCTGAATCTGCTTAGCGTGTTCATCTCTTGGTCTCCCTTTACGATTTTTACCCTCCACGCTGCCCTCAAATACTAACTGGTGATCCCTTGATGCCTCAGAATATGCCCTACCAACCGATCCCTTCTTCTAGTCAAGGTGTGCCACACATTTCTCTTCTCCCTAATTCTACCCATCTAATCTTCAGCATTCTTCTGTAGCACCACATTTCGAAAGCTTCTATTCTCTTCTTGTCCAAACTATTTATCGTCCATGTTTCGCTTCCATACATGGCTACACTCCATACAAATACTTCCAGAAATGACTTCCTGACACTTAAATCCATACTCGGTGTTAACAAATTTCTTTTCTTCAGAAACGCTTTCCTTGCCATTGCCAGTCTACATTTTATATCCTCTCTACTTCGACAATCATCAGTTATTTTGCTCCCCAAATAGCAAAACTCATTTACTACTTTAAGCATGTCATTGCCTAATCTAATACCCTCAGCATAACCCGACTTAATTCGATTACATTCCATTATCCTTGTTTTGCTTTTGATGATGTTCACCTTATATCCTCCTTTCAAGACACTGTCCATTCCGTTCAGCTGCTCATCCAGATCCTTTGCTGTCACTGACAGAATTACAATGTCATCAACGAATTCCGTTCAGCTGCTCATCCAGATCCTTTGCTGTCACTGACAGAATTACAATGTCATCAACGAACCTCAAAGTTTTTATTTCTTCTCCAAGGATTTTAATTCCTGTTCTGAATTTTTCTTTTGTTTCCTTTACTGCTTGCTCAATATACAGATCGAATAACATCAGGGATAGGCTACAACCCAGTCTCACTCCTTTCCCAACCGCTGCTTCCCTTTCATGCCCCTCGACTCTTGTAACTGCCATCCGGTACTGTACAAATTGTAAATAGCCTTTCGCTCCCTGTATTTTACCCCTGCCACCTTCAGAATTTGAAAGAGAGTATTCCAGTCAACATTGTCAACAGTCTTCTCTAATTTTACAAATGCTAGAGACGTAGGTTTGCCTTTCGTTAATCTATTTTCTAAGATAGGTCGTAGGGTCAGTATTGCCTCACGTGTTCCAACATTTCTACGGAATCCAAACTGATCTTCTCCGAGGTCGGCTTCTTCTCTGTCAAACTCTTCACGCACTATCATATCTCCCATTTCATCTTCATCTACATCCTCTTCATGTACATCCTCTTCCATTTCCATAACTTTTTTTTCTCGACTAATTTGTTGTGGGACAACGTGGAATATTCCCGCTTCAGCCCCTATAGTTTCATAAAGTTCCGATAGGTTGCGGCACTATACGTAGCCTTCTGTAACAGAGGTGCGGTCCGAGAGGAGTGCTGTAGTTGACTTTCATTTGGTGGAAAACCAGAGCATCGCAGATATTCATAGGCATCTGCAGAATTTCTATGGAGACCTGGCTCTAAACAAAAGTACGGTGAGTCGTTGGGCGAGGCATGTGCCATCGTCGCAACTTGGTCACGCAAACGTCTCCGATCTCCCGCGTCTCGGCAAGCCGCACGCAGCTGTGACTCCGGCAAAGTTGGAACCAGTGTGCGATTTGTGGTTTTACCAGTGGGGGGATGATGTCTTAGGGGGTTAGTATAATTACATATGTTACTAGCTTGGACCGTGGCGTTATCCATGGTTAAACAGTTATTTATAAATAGATGTTAATGCCGAAACTCACTATTCACGCGTATGCACTATCAGAAAAGCCCTCCCTTGTTATATCTTTAAAAGTACATTATAGGCAAAGCTTAGTTACGAAATCATCTACGAGGTGCGGCTAGAAAAAAACCGGACTGATGCTAGAAAAAACATTTATTTACAATTATTTACAATTTCGTGTTATCTCCTTCAATGTACTCTCCTCCTCGGTCTCTACACCGCTCCATACGAATTTTCCACTGTTCATAGCAATGCTGCAGATCATTTTCGGTAAGTCCATACATTACTTCCGTCGCTTTTTCTTTTACTGCTTCAACAGTCTCAAATCTAGTTCCTTTCAAAGCTGACTTGACTTTAGGGAAAAGAAAAAAGTCACAGGGGGCCAAATCAGGTGAGTAGGGTGGATGATCTAAGATGGGAATGTTGTGTTTTGCCAAAAACGTCTTCACTGACAACGCACTGTGAGCTGGGGCATTGTCTTGGTGAAGGATCCATGACTTTTTTCTCCACAAATCGTTCCGTTTTCTCCGTACTCGCTCATGTAGGGTAGCCAGGACGCTAATGTAGTAATGCTGATTCACTGTTTGTCCCTCTGGTACCCAATCAATGTGCACAATCCCTTTGATGTCAAAAAAAAAACAATCATCATTGCCTTGAATTTCGATTTTGACATTCGTGCTTTTTTTTGTCGTGGAGAACCAGGAGTTTTCCAATGCATCGATTGGCGTTTAGTTTCGGGATCGTAAGTAAAAAACCACGATTCATCGCAAGTAATAACACTTTCAATGTTTTCC
Source organism: Schistocerca americana (assembly GCF_021461395.2). NCBI lineage: Eukaryota > Metazoa > Arthropoda > Insecta > Orthoptera > Acrididae > Schistocerca > Schistocerca americana. The sequence continues at coordinate 84,941,387 of NC_060127.1, forward strand.
AGGATGTCAGAACAAATCATTCTTCGGCGTTCCTTCTGTTCAATTGTGAGACACTTTGGAACCATTTTTGAGCACACTTTGTTCATGTTGAAACTTTCATGAAGAATCTGCCTAACACTTCCCTTGTCAACTCCTGTTAACTCAGACACTGCTCTGATTGTTAAACGGCGATCTTGTCGAACAAGTTTACCGATTTTTTCCACGTTTGCATCAGTTTTTGCTGACAATGGTCTGCCAGTGCGAGTGTCATCACTGGTGTCTTCGCGGCCATCTTTAAATCGTTTAAACCACTCAAACACTTGTGTTCGCGATAAACAATCATCGCCGTACACTTGTTGTAACATTACAAACGTTTCACTTGCAGATTTTCCTAGTTTGAAACAAAATTTGATGTTAACACGCTGTTCTTTCTGTACACTCAACATTTTCCGACGCACAGACAAATCGTCAACTACTGAAAACAGACGCCACGGGCAGACTGAGTGCAGGAGGCAGATGAAACTCGAGCAGTAGGCGGAGCGAGAGTCACGTGACAGGCCACGCGACTTTCAGCCTTATTGCATTCGTTTTATTGTTTCACCAGTACTAGTCCGGTTTTTTTCTAGCGACACCTCGTACATACAGCTTACGACAGGAATTTAAAAAAAAGGCACATCTGTAAAAAGCTGCACTTATTCCGATGATAGAAAACTGAAACATGCGTTATTTTTCTACGTAACCTCCCTGGACTTCAATGCAGTTTTCCCGACGTTTTACGAGTTTTTTTTATTTCATCAGAAAATACGTTTTTCGGTTGCATCTGTAACCAATTTTGCACCGCAGCAAAGACGTCTTCATCACTTTCAAATCTTCTTCCCCGTAGTGCTTCCGTTAAGGGTCCAAACATGTGAAAATCACTTGGAGCCAGGTCTGTACTGTATGGTGGATGTTCCAGCACCACGAATCTCAAGTCCTTTATTGCGTCGGCTGTCCGTTTGGCAGAATGTAGGCGAGCGTTATCTTGCTGCAGGATGACATCTCTTCAGAGTTTTCCACGACGTGTAGATCTGATTGCAGGTTTTAGTTTCGTACGCAACACGTCACATCCACCATACAATACAGACCTGGCTCTAAAGCCTCGTTTACCCTGGGGCGACATCTTGCAACATTGTGGCATGCTACCGAAATGTGGCGTGCGTCGTCTTGTATCTTGTATCTTGCGGCGTATGTTGCATGCGGCAGGTTAATTTATACCAGAGCAACAGAATTTGTCCCACATGTGTGTCGGTCTTGCAGTATAAAGGATGATAAAGTATCGCAGTGGCGGCCTACTTGGTACTTGCACACGCAGCCAACAACGGAAATGAAAACCAAAGGAAAAGAAAACGATGGTGGAAGAGAAGAGTATTTAAAGAAGTTCCACGAAATAGTATCCTAGGAACTAGAAGCAGACGGTGGTGCGTTATTTAGTAATGTGTGCTTTCGTCGCAGGCGCGTTAGTCCGCTCCATACCGTTGCCAAAAGGCGGCCTAACGGTAAATGTTCGCACAGGTACCGGGCCGGTCACCACCCTGTGGGTGGGACTTTGAGCCCCCAGCTCACCCAACTCTGCAGTACGACTGCTGCGGTATGAATGCCACACTACTTCCCTCGCAAGCTCGCAAGTAAACGGATGACACACCTTAGACGAAAGCAACAATGACAACATGAGAATGATGATTTAGTTCTAAATGTTTTGAAATGCTTAACTACTACATAACACTTTTTCAAAATTAATAAGCAAACATATTAATAGTATTAATAGTAAGACTGTATTAAAAACTTTCAGTGTTCGGCTCCACAAATTTAAATTATATGTAAAGTTTTACTCCAGAGCGTAGGAAATAAACATCCCAGGTAGGGATGCATAAACTAAAGCCAGAGGAGGGGATGGTCTGATGCAGAGGGGGGGAAATCCCCCCCATCCCCCCCTGCAAATTGCACACTGGTTGGAACGTGCGGACACTCTTACTCGAGATGATTGTCGCAACAAAAATGAAATCGAACTTCTCCTTCTCCGTGACAACGCAAGGCCTCACATAAACCTGCGCACCCGGGAGGACTTCACTGGACTGTTCTTCCTCGGCCACCCTCCTGCTTCTTTCCGTTCGGCTCAATGAAGGACGCAGTCCGCGGAAAGCATTATGTGGATGATGGGGAGGTCATTGAAGCAGCAGTATGTTGGCTCTATCGTCGACCAGTAGAATGGTACCTTGCGGACTTATAGGCTCTCCCAGTAAGATGACCTAAGGCCGTCGCATTGTATGGGGATTATATTTAAAAATAGGGTTTCTTAGCCAAAAGAGTCAGAAATGATATGGTGCATTGAAATGCGGAATATAAGCAAACTGCTTCCAAAAAAATTTGTGTTTCATTACTTATTGAACACCCCCTCATACATCCGGACTAATGAACCGCGAAACTCTCCTTTGATTTTCTGCAACTTCGCGACTGCAGCGCCGCCAAAGCAGCTTGCATGTATAAACACTCTGCGAAACGATTCATAATTTGCATATGTAGTGCAGAAGCACATTCAGAACACAAATGAGGTCGTATTTCGGAAGTTATTGTGGCGCTGTAAACACGGGAAGGCGTCTTGTAATGTGAGATGAAATGTTTGAGGCAGTGTGGTATAGATAAGAGGGATATGGAAACCCACTTGCCTTCTTCGAAGCGAATTAGAATAGTCTGTACTGACATATTTGTATATGTTAAAACTAGAAAAGGTATAAGGTAAGCCGGCCGTGGTGGTCTAGCGGTTCTAGGCGCGCAGTCCGGAACCGCGCGACTGCTACGGTGGCAGGTTCGAATCCTGCCTCGGGCGTGGATGTGTGTGATGTCCTTAGGTTAGTTAGGTTTAAGTAGTTCTAAGTTCTAGGGGACTGATGACCACAGATGTTAAGTCCCATAGTGCTCAGAACCATTTGAACCATTTTTTGTTTAAGGTAAGGACGTTCATTGTTACAACTAATGTTTTGTTTATTGACTGGAAATGGAATAAGGGAAAATGACCGTTGTTTTTTGTCAAGGACAGAAAACTAGCACAATATGAGTCATCGATGATGCAGGAATAGTAGCCGAAAGTGAACAGCGATTGCGTTTTGTAATAAATGTAATTGAACATTTGCAACCTGTAGGGTGGACATTCTGCTGGGCTGAATGTTACCGCACAGTGGGGGAAAAAAATTTAAGAGAGATACCCATTTTGATGCGATGCCAGAAAAACATAATAGGTACAAGCAAGGCACAGAAGCAAGGACAAAGCCAAAAAGTATTTTTACAAGAATAAATAGCAGCTATGTCTATGAATGTATAAATCGTACCGGGTTTTAAGTGTATTAAAATTAGTCAGAAACCTGTAAGGAAACTCGCGAAACAAACTACAATCGGCAAAAAGCATCAGAAAGCACGCAACAGCCAGGCAAGTGTACAGTTCCTTTTGAACTTAAAGAGATCAGGTAACAATTTATTTCTCTTCTTAAAGGATTTTGAATGACACTGGTACGATCACGACTGGGCTACTGTGAACCGTGGATATTGCATTGCACTCAGATTTTATTATTATACACTGCCGGATAAAATTGGAACTCCCTCTCGGACTGTGTTTAGTGGAACCAGGATATAATATGCGCATGCTGAGGGGTTGTAGTGTTTTGTGATTCACATGTCACGGCCATCGGCAATCAGATGGCGCTTAAGGGGCTTGTCTGTGAGAACTCTTGTTTTGACTGCGCTGCCAACAAATGTGCTGAGTTTAGCGCCGAACAGTGTTTGCAACATTCATTCTAAGGTACAACCATGAAAGCAAACACACCTCAAGATCGGTACGTTGTGCTAATAGCTAGCCAGTACTGAACACAATAACGTATATATTCAACAGTGCTCAATAGATGTCTCAACAAGATGCGTTTGTTTTTGGAAACGCTGGAAATTAGTTTCCAGAGTTGGTCTGTAAGTGTAGATTTATCACGCGAATGAAAGCAACAGCAGCTCATCATGTCGACAGCTGGTACCTTCATCGCAGTTTTGGAAGCTACTGGGAAACTATTGGTGCCGTCTCTTTCTTTGAAAGTGAGAACCCTCCAACTTCATTATTTACTTCGTTACTTACAAACGTATTTCGCAAAGTGTTTATCGACAAGTATGCTGGCTGTGTGAAGTATGTTCTGATTTATGCCCAAAATTAGAATTCACTGCGAGAAAAGTAAGCTTATTCCTTCTGCACTCGAAAGTAACTGAAACAACGAGAACAAACGGCAGCATATAAATTCCTGTACCAATACCAGAATACATTTCATTTGCATATGTGCTAAAACTAGAAAATACAACAAAGTGAATGTAGCTCAGTGTGCGAAAAATGACAGTTCTAGTTCACATTACTGTGCAGTCACTGTGCAGATCACTAATAGAGATGTGTGTGTCAGGTGGATAGTCCCTGACTACACACTATTGCAGAGTAAATATTGCACATGGTAGGATATCAATCTGTGTTAGAGACTACCCTTATATAAGGTACTCAGTTATAGATGTTACTCCCCCATCCTCTCCCACCCCCACCCGCTGCCGCGCCTGTATTCCCACGTCCCACCCGGTCTCCATCTCTCCACCCTACTTACCCTCTCCCAGGGTGGCTTCCGCCAGCTCCCCCTCCCTGATGATGTCCTCCTCCCCTCCATCTACCGCTCTTATCAACTTTGATCCTCCCTGCCCCCACTTCCTGTGTCCTTTCCCTTAGGCACTCTCCCTCCCTCCTTTTCCCCTGTCCCCTCCCTGCACCCCTCTTCCATCGGGCTTCCCCTCCCCCTTCCTCCCTTCCCCCTATCTCCCCTGCCCATGGTATCTGCTCTCCCCCCCTCCCTCTCCCCCCCCTCCTCCTCTCTTGGCAGGTCTCCGGACTCGTACACGGTTAGTGAACATTCGCGCGCCGGAGATCAACGCCTCATGTTCTTTGTGTGACGTCGTTTTGTGCTTTAGTGGTTAAGTGTTATTCGTTTTGTGCACCTCTGTTAACATGTGACAATTTTCATCTCTGTCTGTGTCCAAGTGTCTGAACAATTTTATCTTGGACTCTATGCCCGTGAACGGCGCCTTATATTTTAAAAAAGTGTTTGTCTCCGTTTATATGTCCACCATCTTTTTTTCTCTAATTGTCTTCATTTGTAATTTTGTGTTTCTCTGCGGCCAAAGAGCGGCGTAGTACGCTGCTGCAGACCTGCCTGTAAATAGGTTTCAAAATCACAATAAAGAAAAAAAATTAAAAAAATAGATGTTAGTAGTTTGCGTCTAGAAGGTTTATTTGGAGAATCAGTAGTGGTACTACCAACAAATCAAAATCGTAATAGTATCACTCTATTGTACACCAGGAACTGATGAAAAAGTTTTTGTAGGTAAACATTTGGTACACTAACACAATTAGTTTTAAGATACATATACAAACTTTCCATAGCTGGTGAAATCATTACAGACATAAGGGGAAAAAGAATGTCTCTCCAGTGGCGCCCTGTGCAAACTTTTACCTATGTGCTGCAAGCTTGCAAAACTAAATAGTCTCTGTTCCATTATGTCAATTAAATATTGTTGCTTTAGCTAATGCACTAAGATCAAGTGTGTTGTTTGTAAGTTTATGATTTCCACTACATTTTTTGTTAATGCTTTAATATGTCCTAGATCTTTCACTTCTCCTGCATCCACACGTCACTGGTCCTGAGTAACAAATATGGAAAGCAAAAATGTGTATTTCAAACATCACACTTACATGTCCAACTCTTTATCATCATACACTTTCACTCTAAGTTTCCTCATATACTCACTTTTTTCACCACCTGCTATGGCCTCTTGACTTCAACATGGGTAGTAATCGTAACTAAACTGACTATATTAATATAACAATATAAATTGAACTGTTTAGATATATTCCAATTTTATAATAAATAGTTTAACACTGTTATGAATGAAATAACATGGGAAAAAAGATAGCAGAGGGAAACAAATCCAAACCAACAAAATGGCTGTTGGTGCCTTTGACCACTACTTCGTTATGACTCGAGTACTGTATGTTGGCAACTTGGCTGATCAACAAACTGTTTAAGAACAACAAACTGGCAGGCTCCTGTCAGCATCAAGATTCAGCAATAGCCAGGTGAAAAAGGCGTCCATCTATGCACATTCAGCCTCCCAATAATACCTAGCCACAATGAACTTTACTAAGAGCCAGACCATTTCCCATTTACAATGTTGAATTAACTATAAGTTCATAGGATGATAAAATTTTCTTAAAAAAAAATCTTAGGTCAGTCAGGCAAAATATCCTAGGAACTTGAAAGGGGCATCTACCTGCTTCTACTCTCATAGTTTGAGCCAAATTAATGACACCCGCCCCCCTCCCCCGCCACACATCATACCATACCCTCTTCTTCTTAGATTTAATTTTACAAATCTTACTAACTCTTTAACTCTCACTTTTTCCTCCAAAGCTCTGCTGGAAAAGGGTCCCTTTAGCAGATCAACAGAATTCACCAGGTCGGCTGTACAGTGCTTTACATACACTTTCAAAGAAAAATTTTGACCTGGTGCTGAGAGCAATGTAGCACCCTCTGTGCCAGCAGGGATAATATCACATCAGAGCATGCACAGTGTATCTCTCTTCTGAGTTGATCATAGTGCAGCTGACCAGAAAACATGTCTTTGTCCTTTTTTTTATGCCAACACACTTTCAAAGAGAAATGGCTTAATTTTAGTGAGATTTCCGGCTTGCGTCTAGGAGAGAGCATAATTTTAGTGTGATATTTGCAGAGTGCTGTAGCACATTAGCAAGTGATCACTAGACAGCACTGCGTATCTCACTTAATAAGTACCATAAACTCAATCCATACTGCATTAGTGGACAGCCCACAAGGCCATGAACATGTTTAGACAACATGACAACTATGGAGCTTAAAGATTATGTATGATGTAGAGTTGATAAATCAGGATTGAAGGATTATGTGTAAATGAATGTACCAAAAGTTTTGTAAGGCACAAAATACTAAATAAAAATGGCATTGACAATATGATAAGGAAACTAAGAATCAGTAAATTGGTCCTATAGATTTACCACTGAGAGAAATGTTTGTGACTGCGCTAGTTCATTTGTAGACACTGTTCAATATATACTGAATTGCAACTGTTCAACCATCATACGAAAAACACTGATCATATTAAATGTAGACCTAAAGTACTAGAATATGGTATACTCTGTGACTGAATAAAATAAGAATACTGTTTATTAAAATGTTGAAACTAAGGAAATATACACAAGACTCAAATAAGTATATGAAACTGAAATTAAAATAGCCAAGTACAAAGAAAATTATACCTACATTTTGAAATCTAAAAATGGTCATAAAGCAGCATGGAATAACTTTAAAAGTGAAACAAAGCAATGCAAAAAAGACAACACCATTCTCATGGACTCTAATATATTAAATGAATAGTTTGTGAACTGTGCAGGCAGTCATCATTCAAGCTGCAACAGCAGCTCAGTTGCTGAGACAATTCAACCAAAGCAAAAAATGTATCTACATTCCCACAGTCTAGGATTACTCCCCACAATATTAGCTAAGTGGTTAACAAGCTTGGAAATTTTAAAAAGTATGAGTAACTTGCTCATAAAGAGCATAACAAATGAAATTGCTTTACCTAGCTAACAGAATAGCGGTAGATGGCATTTTCCCTGAAGAACTTAACATCTTTGTTACACTGCTGGTGTTTAAGAACGGAGAAAAGTGCCTCTCTACTAACTTTAGACCAGTCTCAGTTGCTTCAGTTTATCAAAATAACAGAAAGCTGTGTACATAAACAAATACACGACTATTTTAAAAGTAACAGGTTACTGAACGAAGGCCTGTTTGGCTTTAGATCAAATATGTCAACAGTAAAACCAGTCTTAGAGACTAGGTCACTATGGCATTAGAAATAAATCATTAGGTATATTCAGAAACTACCCAACAGGCTATGGCAAGTCCATGCAAATAATCAGGCATTAAAGTTGTTGGAAATAAAACATGGAATACAATTGGGATCAGTTCTTGGACCCTTATTCTTCGTCGTTTACATGAATGACTTCTCAAGTCCTACACCAGGTAAGAATGTGCTGTATGCTGATGACATCGAACTGATAACAACAGGTGAAAACTTATAAACTGTTCAAAATTACAACAGAGAAAAAATCAAGATGACTGATTACTGATGTCTAGCCAGTCAGCTTTCCATTAATAAAACTAAAGGAGGATTATTTTATCTGAGTGTCAGTACAATGAAGTCTGAGAGTGAGAATGTGAAATTACTTAGATTTGACTGATAAAAGACAAAGGATGGGCACATAATTACTAAAGCAGCAAGCTGGCAAGAGTATTATTTTTGTTACATGAATTAAGGAAAAATGTCAGTACAAATCTGCTACTGTACTCTTTATTATGCATTCTTCCACTCACTCCTGCAGTATGGAATACTGCTATGAGGAAATGCAGCAGAGCTGTTCCAATGGCAGAAGTACAGCGTTATGTAGGGTGTATATAAAGTCCAAAAGCACTTTCAATTATTTATTGCACAAGAACTAAACATTGTACATATGTTATACATATTGCATTTTGAAGAGAAACTTTGAAAGTTTTTTTACAAACATTCAATATGCAAACCGTGAGTGACCTGGCGGACGGCAATACGGTATTCGAATTCTTGCCATACCCGTACCAGCATGGCATCGTCGACTGTGGCAGTTGCTTCCCGTATTCTCTCCCAGAACTCTGCTACATCACGTGGTAGAGGTGGTACATACACCAGATCTTTAATGCGTCCACACAGAAAAAAAAGTGAGATCTGGTGATGGGGGAGGCCATTTCATGAAACAGCTGTCACCTTCTGTAGCACGGCTCATCCATCAATGTGGCAGCTTTGTGTTCAGGTACCCACGAACTCCACGATGAAAATGTTGTGGAGCCCCATCATGCTGAAAGATGAATGGAAAGCCCAATTACATTTGAGGCATCAGCCATTGCTGCAACATGTCCACATAGGAATATCCAGTGACAGTGCCCTCGGCAAAGAAGAATGACCCATACAGTTTCCAATGTGGCAGGACACAAACAACATTTACCTTTGGGGAATTGCTCTCAAATTCAATGTTTTTGTGTGGATGCTTTTTACCCCAGATTCAACAATTATGGCTGTTCATCTTCCCATTAGTGTGAAAAGTGGTTTGTTACTAAAAATTAAGTGATCAAGAATACCATCCCCGTCCTAGTTCAATTGTTGCAACTGCGAACAAAACTCAAAAAACTTGTCTTTTGCTGTAGTCATTGAGTCTTTTGCTGTAGTCATTGAGTCTTTTGCTGTAGTCATTGAGCTTCTGCACTATCTCCAATTTGAATGGTTTTATAGACAGTTTGTGTCGCAGGACTTTCTGCACTGTCACTGGAGCCATTTCGAGTTCACGGGATGCAAGACGCACTGATTTCTTTGGACTCCTTTATGAATGTCTCTCGTACGCACTCCACATTCCCTCCACTCGCACTGGGACGTCTGCTTCTCTTTGCCAGGCACAAGCAACCCATCATAACAAATTTGTTGTTCCAGTGGTAAATGGCCTTCCTTGTTGGTGGCTTCTTACTGTATTTGGTTCTAAACATCCGTTGAACAGCTGTAGCACACTTGTTTTTGTCAAACTCCAACACACAGCAAGCACTGACTATCGGCAAATTACCATACTATGCTGTGGCGATATACATGACAAAAGACTTTCAGGGTTTCTCTTCAAAATGATGTATGTATGATATCTGTACGATGTTTGGTTCTTGTGCAATAAATTGTTGAAAGTGTTCCCGGGCTTCATGTACACCCTGTTATATATTCTAGATATGTGCCCCAAGTGGCTTTATGACAGTCCCCATGTTTTACATCTGTTGCTATCCAAGTTATCTAAATAAAATTTTAGAAAAATTAAGAAATAATTTTCATTTGCAAAATGTAATAAATAGCCACAAGATAGATTTGCTGTATTCAAAACTGACTCTCTCTCTCTCTCTCTCTCTCTCTCTCTCTCTCTCTAATTGCCAAAAGCAGCTCACTACACCCCCTTGTACAAGTTTAAAAAAGTTTTAGAAACTTCATTTAAAGAGTGAGAATTTTACAGTTGATGAATTCATGGAGTGGTTTTCAAGAACTGTGCTTTGAGTAACTTTACTTTTCAGTAACGTCATATCTAATGATCATAGAATTATAATTATTCATTTATACACTTTAACTATAGTAGTGTCATTGCTTCAAGTAACCATAAGTAACAGTAAATGTTGGTAATTAATATGTAAATGTATGCAAGTTTGATAAAATCTTCTCAGGTGATCAGCCAAGAAGTGGTGTTATCTTGTTGCACTGTTTCAGTAAGTGTGATACCCATCTTCTTCATGTGAAAATTATGATTACAAAACTGTTTGAAGTGTTGCGACAAGAAGACACCATCACTCAGCTGGTCACCCAAAAAGATTTTGTCAGTAGAAAGCCTGCAGTCACATATACATAATTAATGTACAATTGTGTGTGTGTGTGTGTGTGTGTGTGTGTGTGTGTGTGTGTGTGTGCGTGTGCGTGTGCGTGCATCAAAATGTGTGAATGGCTGATACTAAACATTCTAACTAAAGTTTTTGTTTTGAAAAGAAGTCTCCTAAAATAATTAGCTAGTAAATTTTCTTTTATACTTTATAGGCAGCTGAGACTATATGTTTGTTTTAGCAGGTGATCAACATGTTTTTAATATTTGCTCCCATTGGTATGTTTAATGCCTAATTAATAAATTATTGACAATGACAACATACTCTTGAGAGATCTGCAACCATTATACAGCATTCTAGGTAACCTTTTTGCCTTCATCATCACAATTCTTTATTAGTTAGTCACCATATATTACACATTTCAGATTAGTTTCAGTGGTGAAGTTACCACAAAAACTCAGTGTATGGTTAAGAAAAGAATATCGTTGAGCAACACAAAGGCATTATTAATAGTCCTTAAATGTACCTGTGCAGTTGTATGAAAAGCGATAGGGACATTCCTTGAAAAAGTTTTGCTGTTCCTTCCCCCCCTCCCCTCTTGCATGTCGTTACTTTATATCACATATATAATAGATCTTAAAGATCCTCATGATATGTATTACATATTTTTCATTTATTTTCAGGTGAGTCATCTCTGATACAACTTCATACTAAGGATCTTTGGTAAGCACAACACTTCTTCTTCATTAAATTAACTTTCCAGTGTCCATCAGTAATGGTTAGAATAGCTTGGATCACAATTGCGAATTGTTCCATGCATCAACAGATTTCATTACACCTGGCTACATTTCATTGGTGTCTGTTTATTTTCAGTGTAATTGATTTTAGAATATTGCAGTTCCATCATAGGCACCACTTGCTGCGATAGTGCACTTCAACACTGATGTAATACAAATTGACATTCCATCAGTGAAGTTAGAAACCACAGCAGATTACATCCAGAAAACTTGCTGACAGCTTCCAGTTTAAACAGCATAATGTGGTAGACTCTCTAGCAGAAACTCACATGACTAGATATCCATCTCAAATAATTTTATATGCTGTCTAAACTAGAAGTCACTCCAATGTTTCCCACATGTCATTAATGTTTCCACAAATACATGTTTCAACTAGTTTTCTGCATATGTGAAACAGCATTTATGTTGCACAATGGTGAACTTTTTAATATTGATGTTGGCAAGCACCATAACAGTAGGTCATGTCCAAGAATGGAAGGTACTTTACAAAACTGAACACACTGCAAATTGTCACCAGTAAAGAACAGGTGACTAGAAAGGAACTAGTTTTTTAGTGTTCAGACACAGCAGTTTGAGTTTAATTAATTAGTGTACAATCTTTAAAATAAAGTTCCTAGATAAATACATGTCAGCTTACAAAATACATGCTATAATAGTAACAACTTCACAGCTATGTAGTTAAAAGTTATAAAACATTACATATGAAGACTGCTATTGAATTCTTTCGACTGATAGCCAGTTTAGATCGTGACTGGACTAATACATAAGTAACTTTTGTACAAAAAGAATAAAATTTTCTGCCTTTTTAGATTGGTGGCATGAAGATCTCCAGGCATGCCCACAAAGATATTTAATGGCAAAAAACATCTTTTAGATATAAATGCATGCTATCACAGCAATATCCATTACTAAAATATACTTGGATTTCAAACCCATAAGTGGGCAGTAAACCACTTCACACCACTTGAAACCTAAGAATATTTTATTAAGGTTTAGACACGTTCTGTGTGTCCCACCTTAGATTTCTCATTTCTCCTATACATAAACAGAGAGATTAAAGAGAGAAAGGGAATGCAAAAGCACAAATGTAAAAGAGAGGCTCACATGAATAAAACTGGTGTCTGGAGTAACAAAGAGGGACAGTAAAACACAGGAAAAATAAGAGGTGGGTTGGAAGTAGGAAGAAGTGAGGTGTAAGTAGTAGACAGAAATGGGCACATGCAGTACAATGGAAAAAAAAGTTCAGATAAAAAGAAACTTGTCTTCAATAGTGTAATATAGTTCTGTTGAATTCTCCACTTATTTTGGCTATTATATGAAATTGCTTGAAATTAATTGTGTCTTTCCATATCAATCTTTTTACTTTTATTTACTTTTTTGGTTTTCTTTGTGCTATTCAAGTTTTCATATTTTCTGCCTCTTTTAGAAAGTACACCCAGGTATTTCTGTAGTGATTTTTGTTTTGTACATTTTTAACCCTTTCATCCCCCTGTTAAACCAATATAAATATTTGCATGCAAACAGCATCAATGATCTGTGAGAGTCCCTGAACGGAAGGCTTTTGAAAGTACAAGGGATGTTCAGTAGGTGATGCAACATTTTTTTTTTTTTTCTGGAAGCAGGTTTATTTTATTCAGGATTATAATAAATCATATTATTCACCATTCTTTTGGCTACAAAACCCTATTCTTTACCACAATCTCTGTTCAATGCAATGACATTATTCTACCCTGTGGGGAGGGTCTGTATGCCCACGTAGTACCATTTTACTGGTCGACATCAGAACCAATGTCTTGCTGCATCAATAACCTCACAACCATCCATGTACTGTTTCCTATATAGAGCATCCTTCATTGGGCCAAACAGATGGAAGTCAGGTGGTGTGAGATCTGGGCTGCCAGGAGGATGAGAAGGAGCAGTCCAATTAGCTCCTGTGAGCTTTTCTGGGGTGGGCAGACTTGGGTCAGGCCTTGCTTTCTCATGGAGAAGTTTGTTGGAATTTTCGTGGCCACTTTTCAGCACTATAACAGTCACAGCACTGTGCAGCCAGCCAGTGTCGGGCAGGTTTGCTTTACTTTGTTGCTGTGATGACACATGCTTCACTCAACACATTAAGCTTTTGTTCAGAGCAAGGTCTCTGTAACATTCTGAAAGCGCCTATGAATATTTTGATACTCTTGTTTTCCACCAAAAGAAACTCAACAACAGCTCTCTGCTTGGAACAGACACAATTTCGAAGGCTACTTATTGCAATTGCATGTATCAGAACTTTGAGAAATTACATGGGCTGAAGCGGAAATATTCCATGATGTCTTACAACAAATTCTGCACTTATTCCAACTAAAATTGTCCTAGAAAAAAAAGTGTTGCATTTCTTATCAAAAATCCCTCATACGTTACACATTATCATAGCAGTCAAAGTAATGCTGAATTACATTTCAAAGTAAAACTGATACAAGACACTTTTTTTCCACATATTTACCAAGTCCCTCTAAACAGTGATCAGAACATTGTACAAATCATTCACTTCCTCAAAGAAAAACTTCCACTCCTTGGTCATGAAGCCACTTGAGAAGAGCTGTGTGAATATTCTCAGGATTGGTCATCTTTTTTCCCCAGATTTTCTTTCAGGTTCCTGAAAAGATTGCTCGGACATTGTCATTAGTGGTCACTGTTGATGACCTTGCTTCCCAATCAACGTAAACCTTGTCTGTGGGACCTTGGTCAAACTGTAGGTATCATTTTATTATGGCTGGACAGGGTATTGCATTTGGTCCACATGTTTCTAGAATTTCATGGTGAACTTGTGGGCAATTTAGATGTTTTGCCTATATGAAACTGTCCCACGTCCTTCAGTTCTGGAGTATATTTTCAGTTTCTGTGCCATTTTACTCCCACGCTTTGATGCACCTGTTGTCTGTACTGCAGCAGAACTGCCTCTATAGGAAACTCAGAATATGTACTCTCTTCTGATGATGTACCACTTTTGTTGTGTAAAGGTCTTAGCATTGCACAACACATGTAACTTAATTTCTTAAGCCCCTACTTATCTCCCTTGTTGTCTTTCAGTGATAGATGATTTTGATTTTCAATAAATGTTAGGAATCATGGGGTAAATTCTAAAAGAGAAATAAAATCCTGTGTCATTGGTAATGGTACAAATCACTTCATTATTCTGCCAATTCCGTGTCATTGGTAATGGAACAAATCACTTCATTATTCTGACATAGATGACATGTTCTTACATAGATGAGATATAAGAAATTGATGTCATAAGACCGATGTCACAAGCCACTATATATATATATATATAACTCTCAGCTTAAATTGGGTAGTTCTGGACTTTTCAGTGACTTAGTACAGTTACTAGCAGTGATAAGAGCTACATTGTCAGACACTTCAATTTTTTTAATAGTATGGTGGTGGCACTGACTACAGAGTGCCGTAGTGGATCAATATTTCTCTGTTTTGTGCTGAAGGATGAAGAGGAATGTGATAGTAACCATTTAAAAATCATCTCAAACATAATATGAAACTGGGCCTGTAACCTTGAAGAAACTGACAACTACAATACATGTATAAATCTAGCCATGGGAGTTGTGGATTTGAGAATCTACAGGGAGCTCACCTTTTATAGTGAAGAAACATAGTACAGATACATCACAGCAGCACAATAATTTGTTAACTTTCATGAAAAGGAAATCAGTGGTCAAGGACTGGAAGAGGGAAGAAAGGAAATCGGTTCTCACAGGATTCTTATGTCTTATATAATTATTCCAAAATAAAATGAATTGTGCTTTTATTCATTTATTGATAATAATCATACATATTATGAATTTAAACACAAGGAACAAATACATCTGGTTGAAACATATTCTCTAGCAACAGCAAGAATCCTTCATGCATAAGCATACTGCTTCGCTCTGTTAGGAAAACTTCTTCATCCACACTATCAAACAGTATGTATCACACTCACACTTACAACTGTAGTAAGTGTCCAGTTGTCATCTGGTTGAAACATATTCTTTAGCAACAGCAGGAGTCCTTTGTGCATAAGCACACTGCTTCCCTCTGTTAGGAGAACTTCTGCATCTGCACTATCAAACAGCATGTATCACACTCACACTTGCAACTGTAGTAAGTGTCCAGTTGCCATACTTAATCCACAAGTGTACAAACTGCTTAGCCTTGTTGGGAGAACATTTGCCACCTCCACATAATAATTGTGCTCACACTCACAACACTAGTAAGTGTCCAATTGCTACACATGAATTATAAACAAGTTCACTGCTCCTGCTGGGGAATTTGAACACTATTTTATAGTATTCACTGCACTCACACGTACCACAGTAGTATGTGTCCTCTATGTGAATAAATTTTAACTCATACTGTTTAAGTGAAGAGAGTATGGTTAACAAATGAAACTTACAAAAAGAAGAAAAGTTTATATTAAGGAGAACACTTTTGATCTCTGGAAAAACACATATAAGTTCCAAACTGTTTGAGGGTTTTTTTCTGTTCACTATTAAAACAAGATCCAGTGTATAATTTCAATATACCTTTTATGGAATTTCATGTTAATTTTTAAGTTTTGGAGAAAGTTTCCTGATCACACCACGTTACCTGTTCTAAGTGAAATAATATGTGAAGGTTGTAGTGAAGAATGACTCAACAAAGTGATAACATCTTATATCAACATTAAATAATAGTCCTATAAAAAAGGTATTGGGCAAGGAATTGTTGCACTTAGGCAAACCCACATAAAAGCAAATAATCGAGACCAGAAAAGGCAGAGGTTAAAATGATTGATTACTTTTGCTTTTTAAATAGCAATGTAATTACAATGTACAGAGGAGGAGGGCTGAACACAATGAACTGTTGAACAGGTGAACAGATTCAATATGCACTTGGACACCTCATCTGATCACTGGAAAATGTAAAACAGTCTGGAAAATGTAAAACAGTCTATGCCATGAGTTACAAAGATTAATAACTTGTACACATGAAAGTGATGCCACTGACTAGGAGTAACAGTTTCTAAAAATCAAGGGGTCCAGCTTCAACCACACAACATAAAAAATGGAAGACATATGAGAAACACGTCTTTCATGCAGTAAATTCTGTATATCCGGGAGTTAATTAAGTCAAACTGACTGTCAATTATCCTCAAAAAAAATAAAAAAAAAATAAAAAAAATAAATAATAAGTAAATAAAAAATGGAAAGTTTGATATGGTACAGCAGTCTTTGACATTGTGCAGACTTCAATACAGTGATCCACAATTTTTAAATCCAAGTGAATTTATTACAGTGGACATTTGGGAATGAGGAAAGTCCTGGCTGATAAAAATGTCTAGCTCTACTGTGAACCTGTGAGGTATTGTTTTCATATTGTTTACTTTCTTCTTTGGATTCCAAAATTGGAATGTCAAGATGATAATTTTTTCCGCACTTGCAGCATTTCAGTACGATGACAAACTGGTCTGGGTGAAACAATGTGAATTATAAAGCACAAATTGATGACATTTGATCCCTTAAATGTGAAAAACTACTTGTCACTGTGGGTAACAGAGAATAATAAGTACAGAAGTGGAAATTAGTATCTTACAAATTGTTCAGAAATTCATGATCTATGAAATATTTGATACAATTTCGAAATATTCATAGAGCTTATTCTGGATGACACACATTGCACTGAGGCCACCAGGTAGTATCTTACATCATGTGCTACTAATAAGTGATTGCCTATTTATCAGTTAGAAAAATGAGAGAGGCAAAACAGATTAAAGAAAACATGCTAATAAAAAGAGAAAGTGCTGACAGCATACTGCACTCTCAGACACAAGTAAATAGTGAAGTCATCAATCCATCCACCACCCTCTTTCCATAAGTGTTATACCTTTGGTATTTACATTCTTAATCCTTGGATATTTCCTCAAGTCAATGTTTTTGTTTAATGGCCTAATGGCTGGCTAATTCTTTGGATGAAGCTGACCTATAAATTAAAATTTCTTGAGTCTAAGGTTCTAATTTTTGTCACATGTTAGAGGCCCTTCATGATTGCTCTGGATCTCTTGACTGAATTAAGAGAGGTTTAAATGATGTGATTATCTTCTACTTTCACAGTTTTTCTCTATGCCTAGGATGAAGATATGAGGAGCGATATTGTGGTTGTTGGCACAGCTCTGTTAGTTGATTTCCAGTTTCAAAATGTGTATGTCCATCTGTATAACTGAGGTTCTCCCCTTTGACATTATTTTACATCTGCAATGTTTGATCTTGATTCTGAAGTGGGATTTGTTAGTAGTGGCAGCAACTTGGAGCAGTGGTATTTTCTGAAAAATAAACAAATAGATGAAAATTCTGATAAACAACAAAACTATGGATTTTAAGCAGATGCTATTTATAATAAACTTTGTCAGGTACCAAAAATAACTGACATCAGTACAAACTATATCACCTGGAATGGTCATCTATTACACATATATGAGACATTTTGGAGAAGTATATGTTATAGTGTAATGTAAATGACTTAATACATATGTTATGAAATTCAACAACTGTAATGCTCATAACACAACCTCAGCAAGACTAAACCTGAGATACTAAACATCACCTTGGCAGTTGCTCATTTATGTCTTGGAATTCTTTTATTCCTTACAACTAAGACATGAAAGTTTTCTTATTAATAATCCATGCATCCAGTTTTCTGTACTGTAGTACATTTTTTGTTTGTAATCTCCACTTCTAATGAAAACAATGAGAAATTTATAAACTATGCGCCAACAGGAAATTTATGAAGTATGTGCCACTGCAGCAACTCAGCAAGCTGTGCAAGATGGGTGACTAAAAAGCCATAAAAACTAAAAGATATGTTTGTAAAAAGTTGCCACTCACCATATAGCAGAGATGCTGAGTCACAGATAGGCACAACAAAAAGACTGTCACAAATAAAGCTTTTGGCCTGTAAGGCATTCGTCAAAAATAACTGACACTCTCTCTCTCTCTCTCTCTCTCTCTCTCTCTCTGCAGTCTCAGGCAGCTGTAGCCACACTGCCACAGTTGTCTGAAACTGCAGTCACGTGTGTGTGTGTGTGTGTGTGTGTGTGTGTGTGTGTGTGTGTGTGTGTGTGAGGGGGGGATCGTCTACTTTTGACGAAGGCGTTACTGGCTAAAAGCTTTATTTGTGACACTATGTTGCCTTTTCATAATATTTTTACATTCCATCCTGGATTTTTCATTCTTTGTAAAAAGTTGTCAATATATAAAGATAAAAATACCTTAAAATCTACAGCAAAATTAAGTGTTAGTAAGTCTATTCTGAAAGTATTTCCCTGAAGCGTAGCCACATATGGAAGTGAAACGTGAGATTAACAGTACCTATAAGAATAGGAAATTTTGAGATGTGATGCCAAAGAAAAATGTTAAAGATTAAGTGGGTAGACTGGATATGTAATGAAGAGGAACGGGATAAAATAGGAGAGAGAGAAGTAATACATGGTTCAACTTAACTGCTAGAAGGAAAATGCTGATAGGACATATCCCAAGAACAGAATAAAATAGGAGAGAGAGAAGTAATATATGGTTCAACTTAACTGCTAGAAGGAAAATGTTGATAAGACACATCCCAAGATAGCACAGAATAGTTAATAGTTCATGATTTTGTTCATGGCTGTTGTTCAACACCTGCAGAATATTTCAACAAACATAAAAAGTCAGTCGTCAACTGCACAAGAAAACCTTCGTTTGGTTCACTTCACCAGGTTCAGTAGTTGAAACTGTCATCTTTAGAGGTGAAATACGCTAAAATAATTGGTAAACCAACTTCAAAATAAACACTGCACAGTAGTGGCCTGTGCTACAGAGTCAGTAAAAACAGAGTGACATCTCTAAAAATATACAATATGTGCGATGAAAGGCAAACAATTGAATGTCATATTTCACATCATGCATGAGAAAAGTCAACCACCAAACTGCGCACTTCATTGTTGGTCCTACACGTTACCTGTAACGTTCTCCAGGTATTTGTCAAACCCAAACTGATGGCTGACTTTTCTCATGCATACTATTTACAATGTGAAATCTGACATTTAATTGTTTGCCACTTCTCGCACGTATCATATATTTTTAGAGATCTCACTGTGTTTTATTGACTCTACAGCAAAGGAAACTACCGGCTGATTCTTACTTTGACATTGGCTTCCCAGCGATTTGACCCTATTTCACTACTGAAGATGTAATTTTAAACTGTGTAAACCGGTAAAATGAACCCAATTAAGGTTTTCTTGTGCAGCTACCGACTGACTTTTTATCTTCGTTGAGACAGTTAATAGCACTAAAGGGAAGTTAGGAGGATAAAATTTTTAAAGTGAGACAAAGGCTTGTCTATAGCAACATCTCCAAGCAGAAAGACACTATCTGAGCAAAACAATCCAAACACCTATTTTATGCATGCATGTACGGATGCATTGAACCGGGGACCTATAAACAACAGAGGGGCTTTGTCCTGCCTTAGCCCTCAGTGGTTCTCAACCCCACAACAGGTCACAGCAGTCCACCCATCCCACTGCCAACCCACACTGAACCCAGGGTTATTGTGCAGTCTGGTCTGCATAACAGGCGAGTGTGACCCCAAATGTTTGTGTGGTAGAATAATTATAGTGTATGCGTACATGGAAATGGTGTTTGTGCAACAATTGCCGACACAGTATAACTGAACCGGAATAATGGGAATCAGCCCACACTCGCCAAGTTAGATGGAAAACCACCTTTAAACCATCCACAGGCTGATCAGCACACCAGATCTCGACACCAATCCATCAGGCAGATTCATGCCAGGGACCGGTACACCTTCTCGCTCGGGAAGCGGCGCATTAGACTGTGCGGCTAGCCAAGTGGACCGAACACCTATTAGTTGACATTAATAAGGCACATGTCTATTCTTCACCTTGATGATAGCTTGAACTCTGCTGGGACACACTGAATTAGGTGTCCGTGGAAGGAATGGCAGCCCATTTTTCCTCAAGACCTGAATCCAAAGGTAATAATGTTGGACACTGGGATCTAGAATGAAGGTGTTCCATAGGGTTCATGTCAGGACCTCGGGTACACCAACCCATTTCAGAAATGTTATTGTCCACAAGCCACTGCGTCAAAGCTCCTGCTTTGTGACAAGATGCACTGTCGTACCGATACAATCAGTCTTCATCGCTGAACTCTTCCTCTGCTGAATGTAGTACACACTGCTGTAAAATATGTTCATATCCTTCTGTATTTTGTGTTTTCTAGAGCACAATAATGGGCAGCATCCTTAACCAGAAGAAACACTTCCATACTGTAATAATACCTCCTCCACACTTCACTGTTGGTTCTAGACATGACAGCAGTTAACGTTCTCCAGGCATTTGCCAAACCCAAACCCTTCCATCGGGTTGCCACAGTGTGTATTGTGATTCATCACTCCCGATAACTCACTTCCAGTCATCCACTGTTCAGTGGTGTCACTACTTCAGTCATCGCTTAGCAATGACTACAAAAATATGTCACTGCTCAACCACCCCCTCTTGTGTCAGCTACTCCAGGAGTCAGTGCTGAAACACACCATGGAGGAGCTAAGTTGCGATGCCCAGTGGCAGAATCTGTCTGTACAAAATACTGGAAGAACTCTCTCTTTCTAGAATGAAAACAAAGTTAACTTAACATCTCTTGATTCCTGTGCACCTTGTGCCTCCTACATACAAGTACTGTACTCTGTATTACTATTTGCAAAATGAAGGCCAAGTATTGTCTTCTTACTACTACGTACTGATGCTTTTGAAAACTGCAACCGAACTGTGCCTACCAGCAATGGGCAGCTGGTTAAATCAGTGTTGACAAGGAGCACTGAAGTCTGTCTTACCAGAGGTGTGGTGCTGTCCACTCTTTCCACTGACATGCAGGTCAGCACCTTCTTGATGCCATTTCATGGCAATGGGCTGGCCGATGTGCAGTTGATGTACAGGAATGCACACTCCCTATGCACAGTTGTGCACTAGATGGCCCGCAGGTAGTAATTGGGAACTCAAGAGTGATTCCTTCCACCAATTTTGTGTATTTTCACAACCGTCCTCCATAAAGCTGGACGGTCCCCGCCCGTCACTATACGTCATCTTCCTGGTCTTGGGTCAGCTGTTGTTGGTTCTTCATGTTTCCACTTTACAATCTCACCACCAACATTCAGCTTGAGCAGCTTTAGGAGGGTTGAAATCCATCAGTTGACATCCAATGACTCGGCCATATTTGAAGTCAATGACTCTTGACTAACCCTGTGCTGTTACTACTTCTGCACTGACAACACAATACACCCCCCCCCCCCCTCCTCTCCCACCTGCTTTTATACTGATGGGTCTGCTTTAGTCAATTATGCGCTATGTAGCGGTGTCCAGATACTTTTCTCATATGGTTGACACTGTAGTAGTTATGCAAAAATTGAGAAACTTAAAACAGGACAGATTTAACTAGCAGAGCTGCATCAAATCTGTCTTTGGACTGAAGAAAGCATCAACACTGTAAGCTACCATTGTCAAATTAATAATGGAAGGGGTAAAGGTAACCATTCTCATTATAGTTGATGTTTTGAGTGATAGACAAGCACAGAAATCAGATTTCCAAACTAAACTGACACTGTGACACTTGTGCAGTAAATAGATTTTGTTTCTTTTATATACTTAACAAAGCAGTGGAACATAAGAGCCATCTTTGATTTTTAATGAACAGCGTTACTTTAACAATTTTTGGTCTTTAATAACTGGACTTTTGTGCTGACTTCATCGACCATTTTATGTATTGAAATACCCTATTTATTATGCTAACTAAAGTGAAAAACTACCAGTTACACATATCAGAGATGAAAATCATACTAATACCTTATGCCTGGTCTTTTGGCAATACTTATGCACCATTTGCAAAATTCACTCTAGTGGTGCAACTTTTACTGACATTTGTGAAGAACTATGCACGAGTTACGTACACAATTCTTACTTTTGGTTTCTTTGTCATTGATCGGCTCAGAACCCAACTAGGATCTGCAACACAAAAACAATAATGCATAGGGCTATTTACATAGCAACAGTACACATAACAGCTGGATTTCACAAAAGTTAGTACTAGAAATATTGCCACAATTTTAGCTGTGTTACTCATGACGGTGCATTCACCCTGTTTTCTGTTTCACAAATGTTGTTCCTACTCTCTGTTAATTTCACTGCTGCTATGGGCTTGTGACAATTCAGTGGAGGGACGAAGATAATAAAGATGAAGTGAGGAAAGTTTGGTGTGGGGACGAATTTGGAAGCACTGTGAAGAACATGGCAGAGGGTATTTCTCATTGTACCAATTCATTGCTCCTTTCTGTCCAATTTTAGTATGCAGTATGGGAAGAATGAGTGCTTGAATGGTTCTCTGCATGCTGTAACTAGTCTAATGTTGTCATCATGATAGCTACAGGAGCAGCAAGCAGTAAGTTTTAGTACCCGGTGATTATAATTGAAGTGCATCTATTCATGGAGGTCCAGTATGGGCTGTAATTATAATATAGCGAAACTTGGTAGACACACTAACCCATTAATGTGGAACCAATTTATGCTGGAAAATGAATTAGTTCTAATTTTGGACACCAGGTTCAAATCCGGCACTTTACACTGTATAATGATATGACACCTACGCTGTCATTTGACAAGCCATAAAATGAGTTATCAGTATGGCTATCAAGAAGTTAGACCTTGTGCTGTTAGTGAAACTTTTTTATGGGAATGACAGCATTTACAGTGCTTTATTGAGAAAATATTGCTAACTGAAAGCTCTGAGGAGAAGCCTGATGTCACTGAATGGTTTAAAGAAGTAATTAATATCATTGGAAAACCCAGGTGAGCTTGGAGTGGCACCTGGAAGAGGAAAGATTCCTATCTTGATGGACATCATTGATGAGGTTGCCGTTGCTGTAACTGACCATTCAGCATGTGCCATGGATACTGCTGGTGCTCATAAAGTGTCACGAGAATTATCCATCCATCGTATGCATTCAAGATCCAGATGGTGGAGCAACTGAAACCTCATGATCCACAGCAACATTCTGGATCTCCTCTTCAGATTCTGGCACAGATTGAAGTTGGTGACATGTAGTTGGGCAATATTCTGTGGAGTGACAAGCCACATTTTACACTACAGGGTGCAGTGAATACACACAACTGCCAAATTATGGGTACTGTTTAGCCACTCGTTGTGCACAAAGAGCCACAATACACCTGGATGACCTTTCAAGTGTACCACAACATCTGCACATTATCAAGACCATCTCATACAACATGTCATTCTCACTTTCAAAGAGTGCAACTGTGAGGAAACCATCGTTATCATTCACCTTGCGTCACTCACCAAGTGAAAAATATATGACAAAGCACATTTGACACACAGAGACCTTTCATGAATCTGTTATCTCCAGAGGTGTTCCAGATGCATGTCCTGCATGATCATCTGATCTGAACCAGTGTGAATTTTGGCTCTGGGGTGTCTAAAAGATATCTCACAACAACTACTTTTGTTTCCTCTCAGCTGGGATATAGTGGCCACAAGCATTAGTTTGATCGCAGTTTTTAAACATCAATAATTTATGTAGAATAATATTCGCATGAGTAACACACTTTGAAATATTAAGTATTTTAAAATATGTGACTAGTAAAACTCAATAGAATTAAATTCCAATGCTAGGCTAAAAACACAGAATTTCCTGAGATTTTACAAGATTCCTGAAACTCCCTAATTTTTCCAGGTAAGATGTAATTTCCTGAGAATTCCATGTTTTCCAGGTATTCCAAAAGAATAGACACAATGAGATTCTTTTTGCCAGCAATAACTAGCAGCCAAGGCTGTTGTTTTAAGGAAATATTGTGCAATTAACAAAACATGTTCAGGCAGTAGGCCAGAGAGTCATATCTTGATTCTTTCTAAGCAGATTTCTATGGGGTAATTTGCTTCAGGTTTTTCACCATTTCCATGACACTCTCCCTTTGGTTAAACAAACCTGTGACCATTCATGTACCATCTTTGTAGGCATTCAATATTCTTTGTTAGTCCATTTGGTACAGGTTCCACCCACCTGAGCAATATTCTAGCAATACCTTCATTCTCTAATGTAATAATAGCTGACCATTCCTCACACATTTCACATAAATGTACAGATCTGTGTTTCCTGTGCCTACAAGCTGGACATTTTCATCCCTTCCTCCTGTTCATGTGCTTTTGACATGCTGACACATTTTGCAGGAAGTGTTCCAGATCATGGAGTAACAAAAATCCAGCACCCAGAATATGAAGGGGAACTTGCTCATTACTTTGGGCCAATGAGAACTGAATGAAGGATATGTGAATAGTAATGAACAGTGTTGTATATTCCCAGACAGGATCCCCAATATGCAAGTCCTATGGATGGATAGATAACTATTGATAAGGTGTGGTTTGTTATTCGCTGAGACATCTTTCATTGTTACCAAGACAAAGCTACAGTATATAGAGTTGCAGTGTGCATAGAGAAAATGTATCACTAAGTGGCAGAAGCAGAATACAAATACAAAGGCATAAATTTGCTAGTTTTCATAACCAAAGACTCATTCTTCTGGAATAATAAATGGAATATAGCATTATTCTAAAAAAGGCATCGTACATCAAAGTGCATAATGCTTTATGGAGATAAAAAATAACATCAAACAAGGATAAATTCAGTTCATCAGTAAAACAGTGCTAGGTTGAGGACTGTTTTTATCCTGAGAGAGAACCTCAAGGAAAACAGTATTGTACCATCCTCTGATGGAATATATGTAAAATGTCATCAATAATTATGTGTGATTATTTCTTGCTGAATTTTTTTCAATGAAAGAAATGTCTGTAGCACTTACAGGCTCATTCAGTGTCTATACTAGATTTAGAAGACTCTTACACAAATAAATAAATCCATTTTTCTTTCACATACTATCCCAGTAAGCCTCCCTTACTGTGATTCTTGGGGGATTTTCCTGTCCCAGTAAGTCATGCCTCTTTTCGTACAGTATCTTCCTGACATCTGTCAGAAAGAACATTGTGATCTAAAACTATGCCCTTGGTTCTGAAAACTAGCAAATTTGTTTTTCTATGCATTTTCTTTTGCTATTATTTAATGATTAAATTATTTTATCAGAATTTTAAATATTTTCATTTCATTGATCACTGCTATTTTTTTGTGTGGAAATTATACTTTTTGTCCTGAGACAAAATAAATGAAATTTTAAAGATCTGCTGATCTCTGTTTTAATTTTCAGCCCTCTCAAACAAATCATCATGCCACTATTTACTATTTCAAGATAGAGAGAAATGTGGCAGGTAAAACGAGAGTAAGACCCATAAAGAATAGGCATAATACACTCATTCATCCTATTCTACAAATCCCATAATAAAGGAGAACCTGCTTATTCTTCAGCCACCTGTTTATAATGTTAGACTAATGACAGCACATACACATGATTCTAAGCATACCATTTTCCCGTGCTTTACATGCAGTTGGAACAGGAAGAAATCCTCATAACTTCATTTGTATTCCTTCCTTGTTCAGCAGAAGGAGAGAGAAGAGAGTTGCAGTACCTTATGAGTTCGTGAGAGCATAACACAAAATACTATTCAGAACGGTGGAAGGAGGAATCACTTCAGTTGGTTACTAAAGTGTAAAGTTACATACTTCTTATTGTGGATTGTGACCCAAAAACTGTTGGAAAATAACAACACATCACTTTACTTTCATGTGTGCCTACTGGCAGTATTAAGCTTTTGCACACTGAAGACAACTAGAAGTTCTGTCTCATATTTATAAACAATTCTTTAAAATATGACAAAAAATAAATAAAAGCATTGCTCTCAAGTACCTACTAATGTAAAAGTTTTTACTATCAGATAAACAAAAACATTAAAAAACATGCTTCAGCTGAAACAGGGAATGTAACCCAAGAACATAATGCAACCTTCACCATTAGACACTTAGTTTAATTTCACTTCGAGAGTCAAGTAGTGTCTAGAACTTTATGACATGTCATTAACTTACGAAAATACTCACATGCTAGAGCCAAGGTAACACAAATCATGTGCAGTGCTAAGTGGGTGTCGTAAGGCTCTATGGCCACATACAACAGAAACGCCAGCACATAATAAACTGCTAGCAGCGTATAACTCAATACGCTGAAGAGCTTCACCAACTCACTTTTAACCTGTCAGAGAAGGAAAGGAGAAAAAAAAAATCAGTATATGATGTTATTGCCTTGAGTTCCTGAAAAAGAATTATTTGAATTTCAAATATGATGTGGATTTTCTCCTAGCAATCCACCTTCAGTTAAATTAGTCTTCTAAAGCAAGCTGCCATTCATCCCACCAGATAGAAATTCTGTTGCTGTCATCCTGAAGCTCCTACAATCACTCTTTCTTATTCTCTCCATTTTTGTGCTATGGAAGCAGTTTCCATCAAAATATAGGTTAGAACCCACACGAGCCCAAGAATTATAAGAACTTCCCATTGGTTTATATGGAAAATTTTATTTAAACTTAATATTATTTAATATTTCTGAATCCACAAATATATCAGTAAAGTTACTTCCATACTCAGCAGACTTATTTTGTGTTGATCACTGATAGATGATACTCCGTACTGGAAACTGGATCTCATGATTATACTAATGTTTCGCTCAAGAGTTTCCTTACATTCACAAGTATTTATTGTTCATTTAATGACATCCTATGCATTGAAATTGGTTTGTCTCTCACTCTTAAAACATTGCATTTTTACAATTACTTCTATACTAATACATGAAGTAGTCATCGGCAGAGTTCATAGTAAAATAAACTACACTCTGTCAAAAGAAAGAGAAAAATATTACACTTACACTCAAAAGTACAGCCAACAGCAAATTTGTAATAATCAATGAGATAATGACCACAACTTTTGTATACCATAGGTTGCCTGAAACAGAAGAAATATTGCTTCAGTTTATAGTTTATGAAACTGAGCCAGAAAGTTATCAAGGAGATGCTTTTATACTCACAAACACTCACTGGCAAACAGCGTTCCATACACTGTATATCAACACAATGCATCAAGGGAACTGTAAAGAGTGTCTGAAACAAATGATATTTTACTCATAACTAGTGTTCAACTAGCAGTTTTAATCAGTGTCGAGTTTCACAAAAGTTAAACTAAGTCAACCAAAAGTAATACACGGAAACTGAAAAAGCAGAATTATGCTTCTGATACGTCAGGCTATAAATTAGGGTTTTTTTTCTGCCAACATCACAGTCACAACTGTTAAGATATGAAATATATTATTTGCACTCTAAGAGTGATAAAGGTGGGAGTTCAGCTCTTTAAAAGGTCTTCTCTCTGAAACACAGGAAGCTGTGACTTGTGCCTCTTACTAATATTCTACCCATACCAAGTAATTAACCTTTTTCTTTTCATTTGTATTTCAACTGTGTATAACCAAACATACTGTGTTTTTGCCAAAACACTAGACATCCGATGTTTCTCATAAATTTATTATGAATATTGACACCATTCATTAGAAAAAGCTCATTCCATTCTTTTCAGTTTTCCAAAAACTAATCAACTTACAAGCTGTCTGTAATTAAAGTTAGCATCCATCTCAATTATCTTTACCATTTATTGGATTCCAGGATGTGTATATCTTTTGTCCCAATTTTTTTGAACGAGATTACCCCCCCCCCCCCCCCCCCCCCACTATTCAGTGAAGTCCTTAATTAAAGAACTGACTAAATTAATTTCAAATATGGCAACTTTACTTGTAAATAAGTAATCCACCACAAAGGATTATGGTGTGCTAATGAAATAGAACTGAAAACTTTCATAATTTTCTACCTATCTCTTAGTTAAACCAAATTGTTACCTGAACCAAGAGGTTATTTACATTGTCAAATTTTCACCCTAAAGTTTTACAAACTGCAATATAATTCTCAAGATCATAAAATATCACTACGCCAGTTTAATTAATACCCCTCTGACCCAAAAATCTTCATTTACATGTGAGCTAAAACACGAGTAACAGCTCTATTAGACTCTGGCCCAGCATATGTGTAGCCAACATGTATGTGTCACTCAGGTAGCAACTTGTATTAATCTTCAATTAACTTCTTTGAGGAAGTCTGTGAGTGACTTATTCCAGTCGTGTCTTTCTGTCAATGTCGTGGACATCAGTATGTCATGTATCTGGAAATCTGGCCTGTTAACTAACTGTGTAAACTGAAACCAATGTTGTCGTATTTTGTGAGGACTCAATTGTGGAAATGTACTGCAGATACTCTGCCACTACCATACTGATAGATGGGATGTTCAAAGTGCCTGCCTGTGAACAACATTTCATGTGAAATCTGAAAGTGGTCATGATACTGCCATCAGCAATGATAAATGTGGAAACAAGTCAACACAATTCAATGCTGTACTGTGTGCATTATTGGGGAATAACCATACAACTAGTTTGCAGAAATTCTATGAACTTCCACTGACGAGACACCAAGTGCCACAAGAAATCACAAGTGGGTACGTTGCACCTCATCCTCTCTTCAGGTGGCTCCCTCTCATCCTAGGGTCTGAATGATCTGAATTTCTTTTTAGCTTTCCCCAATCTAGTCTCTCCTCCCCCACAAGAAGGGAAATGTCATCACTTGTATGTTTATGTGGATCTGTCAGCAGTGCTACATATTTTGCCTCCTGAAGGTAAAGTTCTGGTCAACAACTCTACATCATATTTATTATTTTTCTTGAATGAATTTTCCTTTGATACAATGACTCTCATCTCAGTATACAGTCCAAGGAACTTCATTGCTGGATTCCAAGAAGTAAGCAAAGATTGAGACAGTTATTGAATGGAAGTGGGCACTGGACATTACAGAACAGTGCAAATGATGTCAGATATAGGAGGTATAAAAATAAAAGAAACACTTGCAAACATTGCTTGCTTTCATTGTATTAAGTCATATGGAACATGCATGAAGTAACTCATCAAACTAAGTAAAAGTTTTTAGAG
The DNA here is from genome assembly GCF_021461395.2 of Schistocerca americana. Lineage (NCBI taxonomy): Eukaryota > Metazoa > Arthropoda > Insecta > Orthoptera > Acrididae > Schistocerca > Schistocerca americana. The sequence continues at coordinate 84,970,810 of NC_060127.1, forward strand.
TGCAAAAGATAAGACTCATTTGTGCCGTAAATACGGGAACATCATGCAGAAACCTGTTCAAGGAACTGGGTATTCTAACCACTGCTTCTCATGGGGGAAACTCCCCATTGCAGTCCCTTCAGATTTAGTGGTAAAATGGACCAGTGGATAGCTCATCAAAAACTGAATACGGTTCAAGTATGAAAACAGGAAGAAGGTGTTCTAAAATGTGGAAAAAAGAAGTAAAATGGAAACAGTAAATGGTCCAACCTCAAGGTGTGCAACACAGAGAACATTGCAATAATCGTGGTTTTGTTCTTCTCTCCCTACCTCCCCACCCCCAAACAAAATTATGAACTTTCTGTTATGAGTCATGTATTAAGTATATACACTATGTGATCAACATTATCTGGACACCTAGCTGAAAATGACTTAAACGTTTGTGGCGCCCTCCATCGGTTAGAATACCCAGTTCCTTGAAGGCTAATCATACTGGCACACAGGGCAACCTCTGTCATATACCAAAAGGTAGCTTACATTGTACTAATGCCGGTACAAGTATTCGGCTTCTTTACTTCGTTACATCTACGAGTATATATGTAATCAGCAGGCCACCATACAGTGTACGGCAGAGGGTACCTTCTACTACCATTAGTCATTCCCTTTCCTATTACACTCACAAATAGAGCAAGAGCAAAAAAACTGTCTATGTACGTCTGTGTAGACCCTAATTTCTCTCATCTACACAGTCCTTATGCAAAATGTATGTTGGCAGCAACAGAGTCATTCTACAGTCACTTGTAAATGCAAGTTATCTAAATTTCCTCAACAATGTTTGAAGAAAAGAACACTGTTTCCCCTCCAAGAATTTCCATTTGGCTTCACGAAGCGTCTCTGTAACATGTGTTGATGAAACCTACCAGTAACAAACCTAGCATCATGGCTCTGAATTTCTTCTTGGAAAAACATATAATAGTCTGAGGTTTAAGCTGTCTTCAAATCTGCAAAATTATAGGTTTATTCTGAAGTACAATTATGTCACATTAAAATGAAAGGACAGATAATAATCACTGCATAAAACACCTAACAATTTCAGTGTTGTTAGGGTAAAACAGAGGCTTCAAATAATGGAATCAGCCTAGTTAATCAAACATGGACCGCATAATTTACTCAGCAGGAAAATAAAATGATGAAACGGCAGTCATTATTTGCCAATATTGACTTAAAAATGCAGAAACACAAATCCATTAAGAGTGAAACAATCTAAGATACTTTCAAGCTGTGGATAAAGAATACTATATGTAGAAATTCCCATGCAAAAAGATAAATTAGAACAAGCAGTATGAATAGAATTTTCTAATTAATGATGATAGATGACTACAAGACTGGCAGTAAGATGCATACGTGTAAAGTGGGGGCACACATTTACTGTACCCCACACAAGACATACATTACAAAAACATTAAGAATATGTCTGCTTAACATGAGAATTAATGATAAAACCTTTGTGTTTCACATGCTACCTTATACTGCATTCTGAGTTTTGCTCATATCCAGACCTTTAAGAAGTTCAGAGTCCTGTGAAGAAATTAATTTCAGTACATGGAATTTAATATTCTGATACTTGGACTTTATTTTATTTTCCATTTGAAATACTGCCAAAAGTGTCATCATTACATTTGGGGCAATGTCAGCTCACTGATGAGATAGGATGAAAGTTTGCCTGGGTTTATGAAACAACTGCTCCCAACTATGGTCTGAAGTGGTTTCAGGAAACATAATTATGAATAGTTGATGCTGTTTTGTCAAAAAGATATGATGAGACCTTGTCTGCGTAGAGACACCCAGCTCGATTTTACAAAAAAACTGTCTACTGCAACAGCACTATTTCTTCAAAGCAGAGAGTGCCGTTGCTGGTTCTGAATCCACACGTTTATCATCAGACAGTTGTTTTGTGTATAATTTTATTTATATTATGGACAAGAACAGTCATCTGGTCCAAGCCACCAGTTTGAAAGAGATGATGGCTCTTTCTTTCGATTGATCTGAGCCTTATAAGTAACTTTTTCTTATTTAATTCCAGTTTTTCCAATAATTTTTCATTTGAGAAGTGTGCTGTCATTTCCGAACATCTGGCCACTTTTTACATTCTTCATTCACATCTTTTAATCTGCCAAGGAGTTTCACCTTTGATTTCTTGGCACCTCTTGCACCAGGGAGACTTTTTCCTGTTGACATGTTCATAAATTCTCTTGCATATCCTGTTTTCATTCAGATGAGCCAGATGGCTGTAAAACATCGTTCTGCATTTTCTTATCATTGCATTTCTTTGTTCAATTTTCTTATACAGGTCTTTATTGTACTGTACCTGTGTTCACCATTTTGTTTCGCTGGCTTCAGTAAGTTTTCATAGGATTTTTCTCTCTTTTTTTCTACATTTCTCCTGCCTTACAGATATCAAGATATTTGATTGTGTATAAACATTGTGGTTTTATTAAAGTAATATAGTGATGCAACTTTGCTTGGGAGGAGATAGATCTCTTACTGTACACATCTTTAGTGAACTAAAAGGCCATTTCCATCTTTCTTGGCCTGAATTTAGTAACCTCACTGTCATGTCCATTCTTCTGTATTTCCTAACCATGGTATTTAAATTTATTGACTCTTATACAACTGGGGGTCCTGTCATGGTCATGTAGGGTGGCTTCCCAATGGAGTCCACAGACAATGAATATCTTGATACATTTTTGACAATGAGTGCAGCCAATAACCAAGCTGTTGCTGCTGCTCATGTGTATACTGCACAGTATCCTTAAAGATGCCATCCCAATAAGAATCCTTTTCATCACTTGGAGCAATGCCTTCCTTTGGGAAACCGGTAATCTTTGTACACTAGTAATGGACAGAGGTTGTCCAAGAACCAGACATACTCCACAAAGAGAGTACATGATTCTTGAAACCAGTCACTTATCACCTTCCTGAAGTACCCATGATGTTGGAAGGCAATTCCAAATATCTCACTGACTGTTCATTAAAGTGTTGTACAATGAAGGACTGCATCCATATCATCACACATAAACTCAACACCAACAGCGAGAAGATTGCCTTTGATGAGTACAGTTTTGTGAATGGCTTTTGCACCGAAAGGGAGATAAACATTTTACAAATAACATGATATGGACTGGCAAATCTAGCTTCACTCGCAAAGGTATTTTCAACCTCCACAACAGCCATTATTGGTCAGAAAACAATCCACATTTCGAACATGAACATGGCTTTTAGGCATGCTTTGGCAAAAACCTTTGGGCTGGAATCATGGGAGAAGTGCTCTTGGGCCATTATTTATTGTCAGACAAGTTGAATGCACCCCTGTATTGTGCACTTCTTTGCTTGATGCATTAGCAGACATTCCACTTATTGTTTGGTGACACCTATGGTTTAAGCATGATAATGTATCACCACATTTTGGAATTAATATGCATAACTATTTAAATCATGGGTTTCCAGGGAAATGTATTGGTCACAGAGGTCCAAGGTTCTGGTCTCCATGTTCCCCTGATCTTAATCCACTAGGTTTTTATTTACGGGGACACTTCAAGGAACAAATGTATAGTGCTCCACCCATTGATGTACACGACCTAATAGCTCGAGTGCATGCCACTTCAACAGTGGTGGATGCGTGTGTGTTGTGTAGGATCTGGCAAAGTATGATCCAGCAAGTGACAGTGTTTTTAAATAGAAGGTGACCATTTTGAACATGTTCTCTAAAGTTAACGTTGTTTGTACATGTATGTACCAGCTCTGTGAAGATAAGCCTGGATGTCAAACATAGTGAAAGGAATTATTGCAAGTAGTGTAATGTGCACTCCATTATAGCCTACCTATTGTGTTTTTTGTACTTCACGGGATACTAAAGATGTTACTGTATCCACTATTATTTTCTATTGGTTTTATTTTTGTTACAGATGAAAACAAAGTGCTTGTTTATGCCTGTAAGAAGTTCATTTTATGTCTTAATGTTTAAATAAAGGTAACAATAACAGAAGGAAATATACAATATGCCACATTGTGACAGTGTAAATGAGATACAATTTGATGCTTTAACCAAAGAAGGAGGAAAAAAATGGTGCAAATGCAATTCTTAAGATTGACGAGTCTGCATACCTGTTCCCCACAGCACTGCCTCATCTCATTCAGCTCATGGGACATCTCTGGTAGAAAAGCAGAGTTCATGCTACCTGTTGTTGGCCATGCTGCTCGCAGTTACTGCATTGCCAGAGCCTCATTTTTTTTAAATTGTCTTTCTACTAAACTTATTGGTGGGATTAGGTCTTACTAGATATATTTTGTCTTGAATTTTGGTGAGGAATCACATGTCAACTGCTAACTGTGGCATTTTTTCTTCACTTTACATATTAACAGGGCCTAGTTGCTGTTATTTCATTTTTTGAAAGAATTAGCACATTTGATAGAATGAACATGTGTTTTGGTCGTTGAACCAAGAATAAAAGATAAGTTACTTACAGCAAAGCTTAATGCATATGCCCACGGTGAAGCATCAGTGAAGCAATGTATTAATTCCCATATTCTTTGTCGCATAAGAGCAGCAGGATCTTCCATTTTCTTCTTCAAAGTTCTGTTGTATGACTGTAAAAAAAGAAACACCTTTACATCTACCAGCAGTACAGCAAAGAACAGGTAATTAATGTATGCTTATCTCTTCATTAAATATGGCAAGTACCGTTCTGACAAAATGTTGTTAATTTATGAATAAAGGAGACAACTTACTTTTGCTTTGGGCAAACCCTGCCAATGAGCTAGATTTTGAATACATATGGGAGCGCACACACACACACACACACACACACACACACACACACACACACTTCAGCTCATTAAAGGATTCGTCCAAAAGCTGATTTTATTGTCTCTGTCGATGAGCTCAGCCAGCTCTTCTCTTCTACATTCATAGTACAAATAGTTAACAAATTTGGGAAAAAAAGAAAAGATTTCTTGCATTCAAAATCCAAACATTGTTGTCATTCATGACTTGAGAACTTCATTACAGTATTTAAAGATACACAGTTGTTTTTACTATGCTTTCAGACTGTCTGCATAGATTGTCAATTATTTCTAAGAATGATTCTAGAAAAAGCTTTGCTCTGAGGTAGATGAAAAATAATACATATGTTAAAGGAATCTGTTTGGAAAATATTACCCACGCAGAAGGTGCTGTGGACAGTAACTGTGTCACAGCTGTTGTTTACAGACAAACTATCATCCTATGAGCAAAAAAAAGTCCAGAGTCAAGATAGGAAAATTCTCTGTAGTTGCCAGCGATTCATCCTGATTAAAAACAAATTCTGAAAGCTGCATGTGCAGTCACATCACAAATTTTCCAGCATTTTGGATTCACTACTTTTATGAACTTTGAATTTATCGACAGACCTTTCACATATGTACTTTCATTTTGTGTAATGTGTGATGATTCTGACACGACAAAGAGATGTAAATGAAAGACAGGGAAATAAGTAGCAAATTGTTATGCTACAGGGTGTCTATAATTAAACTTTCACTGCTTGATTCAGTTTAGACTGAGAACTATTTACTGTATGGGCAGGCAACCTTAAAGGAATGGTGTTCAGACTGTGTGTTGCAGGATTTGCAATGTTAGTAGTGTTCATGTCATGATTTGATGTTAGGTGCTGGTAATGGTATGATGGTGCAGGCCTCATACACAAACATCAGTGTGCATTACAGTTGAAGACTGTAAACTTTTGTCTGGACATGAATAGTAGTGCTTTGCCCATAAAGCTGTTTTATCAAAACAACAGCAATAGTGCTGCTGGTCTTCATGAATAATGATGCATTAAAGGAATGTGCAGAGGTCCTCTTTCCACACCAGGGTTCAAGAATGATACAGAAGTTCAAATTAACTGGCAGTTTGGGAATTGCTCCTCTTGGGAGAGGCCTCTGGTCAACTGCGCCACACATTGTTAAGGAAGTTACTGTTGCCATGGCTAAGAATCTGGACACAACGTGTGATCTTCAAACAGTGCATGAGCTGCATGGCAACAGCTGAACATTCTATGGTCCACCATTCAAAAAGTGCTGTAAACAATTGTGAAACAGTGTCCCAAGTGCAGTTCCAGGCTGTTGTGGATGCTGGTGGTCATCACACTAAACAACAATTGCAACCTGGAATGTAAACATGGTACGCAGTTAACAGATTTTACCCCTCTCGTGTGGAAACTAAAATGTGTTTCTTTCCATGGTTTATTCATTATCTCTCTTCTCCATGTCCTTACAAATGTTTCCAGTAAGTTTCACTGCCCTGCGACCACTTGTTTGTCATGGAGACATTTCAAGTAATGAAAGTTTAATTATAACCACCCTGTATAAGTAGAATAATATAATTAAGTGATTCATGGCTAACATTTTGTCTTAATCACAACTTGTTACAGAATCTAGTGGTAAATGCAGGGAGGAAGAATGTCACTATAGTTCAATTCTTTCATCTTGGCGGCTCGCGCATGCCCACCCAGACGCTGGAGATTGCTGCGTTGCCAGTTGCACACGACGCACGCACCAATAGGAGCAGCGCCATAGTATATCATAGTTCGCAAGCTTAGGTGTAGGGGGGGAGCGCGCAGTTCATGAAGTAAAGCCACCACGGCCGCATTAACCCTTTCGCTGCTACAAAGACGTGCTCCCTGCATTCCGCGCTGTGGGCGATTTTGTCACTGCACTGCTCGCCTGTGCAGACACATTGTGTTCCGACTGCTTTGACACTCTTTATCATTCGATTCCACAAAAACTATTTGGCTCAAAAATTAGATTTTTACCTATCTTCTTGACTGATACCTTTCCCCCATAAATGATTTAATTTTGTTTCGATGTTCAACGCAGTTATTATGCAGCATTAAATATAGTAGTAGTTTGCACGAAATTTTGCAGAGTTTGCAGAGGTAAAAGTCCATAGAGTATACTTTCCGTATGGTCGATTTTAGTTGCCACAATGTTGAGAATGAAATGTGGACAAGATACCTATATATTTCATTTAATTTAAGTACCACATAAGTGTCGTATGTAATATTGAGAAATATTCCACCTTTCGCGACTGTAACAAAAGTTTTACTTACACTGGGCACGTTTGGCTTTATTTTAAAGCACTTCAATCAATCAAAAGGAAGTAGACAAAATACATTAAACAAAACTGTGGAATTACAAAAACATTAGGACTTGAATATACCGTCTGTCAGTGAAGTGCTCAGAGCTATGTCAAATATAATTTTGTGTGTGGCACACACAAACAGCATTTATTTGCTAAAACACTGGTGAGCCAACACAAACGTTGAATATTGTGCTACCGCAGCACAAAACTACGAAAGGTGACTTGGCAATGGAGGACACAAAATACAGTCCTCTTATGATGCTTCAAAAGAGAGAAACGCGTCTGGTCTAAATAAGTCGCTTATTACAGTTGCAGAAGAGGGATATATTTCAATACCATTGGTAAAACTGCGAGTGTGGAACAAAAACAAGAAATAGAACATGAATACCATTGTGTATGTGCCATACCTTTCACCGATGGAAGTGCTTTAAAATAAAGCCAAACGCGCCGTGTGTATATAAAACTTTTATTACAGTCGCGAAAGACGGAATATTTCTCAATATTACATACGACACCTATGTGGTACTTAAATTAAATGAGATATTGTTATACAGTAAATATTATGTGAAATTTAGGTATCTTGTCCACATTTCATTCTCAACATTGTGGCAACTAAAATCGACCATACGGAAAGTATACGCTATGGACTTTTACCTCTGCAAACTCTTCAAAATTTCGTGCAATGGTTTACTACATTTAATGCTGCACATCAAAACAAAATTAAGTCATTTATGGGGGGAAGGTACCAGGCAAGAAGACGTGTAAAAATCAAATTTTTTGGCCAAATAGTTTTTGTGAAATCGAATGATATGTGTGTCAAAGCAGTGGGAACACCATGTGTCTGCACAGGCGAGAAGTGCAGTAATGACAAAATCGCGCACAGCGCGGAATGCGGGGAGCACGTGTCTGCAGCAGCGAAAAAGTTAATGAAGAGGCAAAGCACTAGAAATTTCATTAAAACGAATAAAATTCGTGAAGTAAGGCACTCCAACATTGTTTTTAAATAAAGAAAATATTAAGCACCGAACAAGGTTTGAACTCATAACCTTTCACTTGCCAGCCCAACACCTTAACCGTTCCGCTACCTCAGCTCATCGAACAGTATAAGTCCATAACGACTCTAACACCTGACGCAACTACTTATAAACACTGTTGGTATGACTATGAATTACTCACGCTTCGTCGAAGTACAATAGGAAATAAACAATTACCTCTGTTCTTTATTGCGAAAAAGCAGTTCGTGAGATTGAAACAAACACCTTTCCTTGCTATCGCCTGAATTAGGAGTCTTATTGCTTGTTTGGTTTAATTAATTAATAGAATATGAAGCAATTGGTATAAAGAATGCTTTTTCCAAACTTTCTGTAAAAGAAAGTCTGCTATCAAGACATTGCTTTTGTTCTATTACTTTATTTATGAGTGAACGTTTCTAAAACTGAAGACACTCGTCCCTGCTCTGCACTGCTGTCGAGATCTGGCAACGTTGTTCTCTGTTCATTGGCTGACTGTGTTTTGTGACGTCAGATGCGCAGAACGAACCTAAACTCGCCCGCCAAGATATATGACGTGCACTTTAGGAGCAATGGCTAAGACAATGAAAGGTCTGTGTTGAGTCCCTGTTGGTCACATAAAAAGTTCTCGTCTGACTCCAGTGATAAGTTATCCACATTTGATCACAGTTGCATCATATTTTGTTCACTGCAGATACCACAGATGCCCTGTAATGTAAATGAAGTGTCGTAGAAGAAATTAAAAAAAAAACAGTCTCAAACAGGGTAAGGAATGAAACCAGAAAATTAATGATGAAAATAAATTCAATGGATAATAGGAATGGGAAAAACTGACTATTTACAACAGATACCAGCATTTTAGTTATTCATAACAGTTTTTTTGTATTTGGTTGGTCCTGGTTATAAGAGCAAAAAAAAAAAAAAAAAAAAAAAAAAAAAAAAAAAAAATCAGTTAGCCACAGCAGCAGTGTTAAAACTTTTTATTTAAAAAAAACTGTTTTTTAGGGACTAATTTTTATTCATGGAATTTGCATTGATTTGAAACATTGTGTTGTTATAGAAAATGGGAAAAGTGATCAGTGCTATTTTAATAACAATGCTGACAGAAACAAGCAACAGACACATGGCATAAAAACTGTTAGAGCATTACTGAGACAATAATGTTGCTGTTGCCATGTGTCGTGTCTTAAGTTGCACATGTACATGCAGTGTGCAAGAGTTGCGCCTGCCTGGTCTATTCAGCAGTTTCTCGCTGTGGTCACAGGACATCTGCTGTATTGCAGATTGGCACCAACCCTAGTCTGGAAATTTATGTAGTGACGTAGCAATGAAGTACAATCCTTAACTTCCTTTAAAAGATTGAATGGCGATTTGTCTGCCACTTCTATGGAATAATAAGGGGAAGGAAATATGGTAACAGTAATAAATTAAAAACTTGACAACAGTTCATTCATAGTAAACAATAAAAATATAAAGTAGCTAATCTGCTGCCTGTATCCACTTATACACCTTTATCCACTTGTAGCCCCTGAAAACAGACAAGATAACTCAAAAAATAGTTCAGCGCCAGTTTTCACCATTTTGCAATGACTGATCATAATGCCCGAATAGTCGTATGATCCCCAATTACAACATGGTTTATGAACACAGTTACAAAAATTTAGCATCAGTAGGAAAACAACGGTGATTTTCTGTAGTATTCAACCGCTTGCCACTTTTCAAGAAAAGTGGCAAACAGTGGACAGACTAAATTTTCTTTTATTTGTGTATTTCATTTAATATTTTGAGTCTATGTATCTTAAAACTGAGTCAAAAGTTTTCGATATTTGTTCCATTTCTATGTTTTGTTACAGAAAGTAAAAGAAATAAAAAATACTGAAAACTGGTTTATTTTAGAAACTGGTTGTTTTGAGCAGTTTTAACAGTCAGGCTAAACTGGTATGGAAGAAAACTGATATAATCAAAAACTGATTGTTTCATTGATAATTCCCATCCATAATGGATGGAAAGGAAGCAGTTAGAGTAATATGACTGTATGAGATGTATTAATGGTGACAGAATAGCTCAGAAAGTGTGGGCATGGAGACTCAGGAAGTGGAAAAGAGGTAGGCATACAAAGGACTGGAATGTGTAAACAGCAGAAGCAATGCAGGAAAGACAGCTGGCTGCAGATACTTGGGTAGATAAAGAGGCATGAAGATTTGACTGCAGTATACGCTGTAAAACATTGTGTAATATATATAAATACCTGTGCTTCCACGTCTATACAAATATTGTCTTTAAGTGGTGCAGTATCCTCGCAAATATACTCCTTAGATGGATCCAAGTTCATATCATTATTCCCCTGGAGGTTCATACCGTGCACTGGAACTAGAAGGAAACAGATGGCATCACTAAATTAAGTTAGTGTTATTACCACAAATTATTTAACACTCATACAAAATTTAGTAACTACTTTGTAGAAAACAGAATTACTGTCCATAAACTGAACATAACTGTAACAAAACTTTGGGGAACAGATCTGCATTTCAGATGGAATCATTGAGGATCTTTCCAGCTGTCTTTGTTCAGCAACTTTTGGCCTGAGTAATGCTGTTGATATTGGTAATTAAAATGGTCCTGATTTCCCCATGTGACTATCACCTCTTTGGTCCCTCAAAAAAAGCCTCGAAGAATTGAAGATTCCCGTCAGATGAGAATGTGCAGCAGGTAGCTATGGACTTCTTCATGCAGCAGCACACGGTGCTTCACCAAATGGATATCGTCAACATGATGTATCAGCGGGATCACTGTCTCAATACCAATGATGATTTTGCCTTATTCGCATACCAGTTCTGAACTGTGTGACATTCAAATGGGAATTTTTTGATCGCCCCTTGTATTACAACCTCCACGTATCGCTCTCATAGGAACTGTGAAGACGAGAGCAGACAGCATGTACAGAAGCGTTTAAGTAATCGTTCTTCCTGCAATCCATATATGAATGGAGCAGGAAGATATCCTAATAATTGGTCCAATAGAACATATCCTCTGCCATGATCTTCACAGTGGTTTGCAAAGTGTAGATGCAGATACAACCCCGTATTATGATTAGATGACTGAGCTCTACCGTAAGTTTCATAGTAGTTGCAATGCTCTTCATTAGTTAATGTGATGACTTACTCAGTTCACAATTTTTCTTCAATTGCATTGCATGCACGAACAAAAGTATGACTTAAGTCATTCATATTTTCACTTTCAAGTAACGAAATTATCTTGGGTCTCATCAGTTAAGTATACAACCACCTTTCTTTTCTCAATGTGCTTTATGGGTAAAATGTTCTTTGATTAGCCACAATTCTTACATTGAAATATATTAACTGTTTCAGTACTGAAGGAAAGGAACGTTCAGTCTGCAAGCGAAAAGGGCTTAGTGACAATTCAATTAGTTTCCAGAATACTACATACATAAAATACAGCCCCATAACTGGCTATCAGTTAGCTACACAAACATTTTAAGTGTTACATCTGCTGAAGAACACACCATATTGTAAACAGTTTCCTTCCAAGTCTTTGTTGGTACACACGGCCAATGAAATGGCCGTGTACAGGAGCAAGGTAAAACTTCACTTCATGTCCCCTGTTGGTACTGAAAAATGAAATTTTCCTCTGGAGAGTGCTAAGACGTAAATTCTTCAAGCTTTGTTTTAAAACACGAACCAAAAATTGATAACTGCTGTGTGGAATTTGTCTTCGGCAGAATGATATAGGGGCAATGAAACTGATTTATAACCGCTACGTGACGTTTCCAGTGATTAAATCTGGGAAACAGCACAGTTTCTGTTGGTCTGGCAGCAAACACTGTAGTCTCTCTCGTTTTTATTGGAATAAAATTCAAAAATTCATCCGGCGAACAGGGCGGATCCCTTAACAAAAAAAATAAAAAATAAAAAAAAAAATCCACTTGCGTCTAGTAGCTGACGGTGTATTTGGAGTATTGACTTATTCTGATATGTTACAACGAACATTCCAAGGAATGTGGCTGCTATACCCGAATGGGCAATAAGGCACTTTCTTTAATGTAATGCCATTCACTCTCGGTCTTCCCAGTGATGCAATGCGCGCAAGAACAAAATGGTTGGGTTAATGGCAAGCGCGCGAACGGTGCAATAAGCTCGATTCCAGATACCACTGATTATTCAACAATAAAATTTACAACCTTACGGTTTGAAGACATCCGCAGGTTTCAGTATCAGAGAAAGGTTAAGAAACGCAGAGAAACAAACACAGATGTACGCGCTCTTAACGAGTGCTAAGGCACAGTAATTTTACTTGTAATGTCCAGCGCAACTTTTTAAGAACTTTGTGCACTGTGATTCGGACGAAAAATAATCGGAAAAGCAGAGACAAAAAAGAATTGGTAGTCAGTGATTACAAAATGCCAAAAGCTGTTTGAAACTGCGGTTCGCGGTAGGTAATGTACGATGCATAACTACCGCTCATGTTTCTAGTACGGCGGCTAAAACTTAGAATATTTCTTATCGGCAGCAATCCGATCCCCGCCCGGTAACGTGAATCCTTAATTAAAACAGATTCTGAAATTTCTAACAGTAGCGGTACAGCCCTTTCTTTAACTGCGTTTAAAAAGACATTATCATGTCTTTGCTTTACTCACCTGGTGCTGCGGAAGACATACGACTTAATTTTCCTCTTCTTAGACACAGAGACGAGTACTCTGAAGCTGAGATAATGCCTTCTACACCTCAAGCGACCTAGTCAGCCACTACGTGTCCGTCACGAATGCGGAGTGAACCGAATGCGCCGCAAAGCACCTTGGGTGGAGTTTCGATGTAGCTATAATCCCATTGGCTATCAAAAGCGCTTTGTTACTTGCCAGCCAATGAGAAACTTATATCGATGACAATCTGATAGTGTCGGAAAATGAGCTTGGTGCGCGGATTATATCAAAATACTCAGTATTTTATATTTAAAAAAGCTTTCGGATTAATTCACTGTAAATGAACAAACGAAAAATATAACAATTAGTAAAGCTAACTTCAACCCAAAGCTTGATTTGAAAAACGTGTTGAACTGGGTGTGGTCCTGTTGTGTTTCGTAAGCTCTCACCTTTCTTCGACCTTTGAACCACTTTAATATTGGCTTCGAACCACTTTTCGAAATATATATCACTACACTTTAGCATTCTCATTGTGAAAAGGATAAATAAAATGCTTTTCTACTGGCTTAAAGATTGAGTAAACCAACGTTTACATTCTCGTTGGCCTTGAGTGTAATCCGAAAGCTTAGAAAGTTTAATTCTGTTTTGTTGGATTAATTTTCTACCCTATTTCGCAATATACCTGTAAAGAAAATGCTGAAAAAAAAACCAACCGCAAACCAATTCGCTGCAGAGGTACACGCATTTTTTCTAAAAACTAAAGATAATGTCAAGTGGTTTACATTTTAACAAATACCCCTAATGTGACGCAACCGAAAAATAGAGTGGGCGGATATTCTTTGTAGAACTGTGTTCTTGCCTTTAAAGTCGTAAATCTACTGTTTTAAGAAATTATGTTGCTTTTATTATTAAAACAGATTCACAGAAACAGATATATCGCATAGAATTCTAAAATATTACTTTTAACATAGAGAACACACTCATCAGAATAAATTTATGATTGTATTCTGAACATAGAAAAAAGAGGACGAAGTGCTCCACAAGTCATGTTTTAAACATTTTACGTAGGAATTTTTTTGTGTTTTTAAAATATTTTTGACGTTAGGAGAATGCCCCCATGCAATCTGATCATATGACGTATATGACTGGAATAGCCCAAACTATATGTCACCGTGGGGTAATTCAAGCTCACTAAATCCCTTAGCTTCAAAATGAGATATGACATCTGAAATATTTTTTCACATACGCAATTGATATGTACCTCTCAGCGGAATTTGGAGTCAATGTAAATAGCTAAAAGTTTTGTTGACTTATTTTCTATTTCATTGGACATTCCCAATAGGAGCTGTTGGGTTTTACATAATTACACCAGAGTTTATTAGTTGCAAACCAGTCCAAGGCTGTATCAAGAGCTTCTTTTGTTATCTTATTCAGATCTGAGATGCTCCAATGTGTGATAAGTAGCATTACATCACCTGCATAATATACGGCAGAGTGAGCTAAGTCATTTGGGCAAATCATTGGCTGGTACATCGTAGAATAAGGGCCCGAGAATAGATCTTTGTGGAACACCCATGTGCATTTCTATTAAGGAGAAATTTGTTTGTGACTGAGACAAACTGTTTTCTGTTGCCTAAATAAGAATGCATCACAGCTAACATGCTCCCATGCCGCCATAAAACTCCAGCTTCCTTTTTTTAAATTTTTTTTCCCCAATAGTCTTCTGACTGGTTTGGTACGATTTGTATTCACTTCTGTACCAACCTCTTCATTTCAGAGAAGTGCTTGCAACCCACGTCCTCAATTATTTCCTGGTTGTATTTCAATCTCTGTCTTCCTCTACAGTTTTTGCCCTCTACAGTTCCCTCTAGTACCATGGAAGTCATTCCCTGATGTCTTAACAGATGTCCTATCTTCCTGTCCCTTCTCCTTGTCAGTGTTTTCCACATATTCCTTTCCTCTCCGATCCTGTGCAGAACCTCCTCATTCCTTACCTTATCAGTCCACCCAATTTTCAACATTCGTCTGTACCACCACATCTCAAATGCTTCGGTTCTCTTCTGATCCGGTTTTCCCACAGTCCATGTTTCACTACTGTACAGTGCTGTACTCCAGACATACGTTTTCAGAAATTTCTTTGTCAAATTAAGTTCTATGTTTGATACTAGTAGACTTCTCTTGGCCAGGAATGCCCTTTTTGCCATTGCTAGTCTGCTTTTGATGTCCTCCTTGCTCCGTCCGTCATTGGTTATTTTGCTCCCTAGGTACTAAAATTCCCTGACTTCATCTACTTTGTGACCTTTGGTCCTGATAAGTTTCTCGCTGTTCTCGTTTCTGCTACTTCTTATTACTTTCCTCTTTCTTCG
Source organism: Schistocerca americana (assembly GCF_021461395.2). Classification (NCBI taxonomy): domain Eukaryota; kingdom Metazoa; phylum Arthropoda; class Insecta; order Orthoptera; family Acrididae; genus Schistocerca; species Schistocerca americana. The sequence goes on from NC_060127.1 coordinate 84,985,996, forward strand.
ACTTACTCTCAGTCCATATTCTGTACTCATTAGATTGTTCATTGTGTTGAGCAGATCATGTTATTGTTCTTCACTTTCACTCAGGATAGCAATGTCATCAGCAATTCGTATCATTGATATTCTTTCACCTTGACTTTTAATTCGACTCCTGAACCTTTCTTATATTTTCATCATTGATTAGCGACTCCATGGCGTGTTGTGTGCACCACGACCAAATAGTGGATACAATTGAAAGAAAAATCAGCATTGGCTGTATTTTGTTGTTTTAATGTCAACAAAATCGATTTTCGGTCACTTAGTAACCATCCTCAGTGCTGTAATATACAATTAAAACTGGTAGGCACTGGTATCAAGCTATAACCACAAGCATAGAGCGATCACATAAACTCTTAAACTATAACCACAAGTTTAGAGCGATCACATAGTTTAAGAGTTTATGTGATCGCTCTAAGCTTGTGGTTATAGCTTGATACCAGTGCCTACCAATTTTAATTGTATATTACGGCACTGAGGATGGTTACTAAGTGACCGAAAATCGATTTTGCTGACAATAAAACAACAAAATACAGCAAATGTTGATTTTCCTTCCAATTTCCATCATTGCTTCTTTGATGTACGGAGTGAACAGTAATCGGGGCTAGACTACGTATATGTCTTATACCCTTTTTAATCTGAGCACTTCGTTTTTGGTCATCCACTCTTATTATTCCCTCTTGGCTCTTGTACGTACTGTATATTACCTTGTACACACCAACGTGAATAGTCATTTTGTTGCCACTTCCCCCAATGATTTTAGAAATTCTAATGGAATGTTGTCTATCCCTTCTGCCTCATTTGATCTCAAGTCTTGCAAAGCTCATATACATTATGGTTCTGATACTGGGTCCCCTCTTTTTTCTAAATCGACTCCTGTTTTCTATCACATCACACAAATCTTCCACTCTCTCCTGTGCATTTAGCAGTGGAATTCCCATTGCCCTCTCAATGATAGAACACATGCTTTTAATATCACCACATATTGTTTTGAATTTTGTGTATGCTGCATCTGTCCTTGCAACAATCATTTCTTGTTTGACTTCCTCACATTTTTCATGCAGCCATTTCATCTTAGCTTCCCGGCACTTCCTATTCAGTTCATTCCTTAATGACTTGTATTTCTGTATTCCTGAGTTTCCCAGAGCATTTTTGTACTTCCTCCTTCCATTGATCAAATGAAGTATTTCTTCTATTACCCAAGGTTTCTCTGCATTTACCTTCTTTGTACCTATGTTTTCCTTCCCAACTTCTGTGATGGCCCTTTTTAGAGATGTCCATTCCTCTTCAACTTTACTGCCTATTGAGCTATTCCTTATTGCTGTATCTGTAGCCTTAGAGATCTTCAATCGTATCTCGTCATTCCATAGTACTTCTGTATCCCACTTCTTTGTGTATTGATTCTTCCTAATGTCTTAAACTTCAGCCTACTCTTCATCACTATATTGTGATCTGAGTCTATATCTGCTCCTGGGTACTCCTTACAATCCAGTATCTGATTTTGGAATCTTTGTCTGACTGTGATGTACTCTAACTGAAATCTTCCCATATCACCCGGCCTTTCCCAAATATATCTCCTCCTCCTATGATTCATAAACAGAGTATTGGCTATTACTAGCTGAAATTTTACAGAACTCAGTTGGTCTTTCTCCTCTCTCATTCCTTATCCCAAGCCCATATTCTCCTGTAACCCTTTCTGTGACTCCTTCCCCGACAACTGTATTCCAGTCTCCCATGACTATTAGATTTTTGTCTCCCTTTATGTACTGTATTACCCTTTCAATATCCTCATATACTTTCTCTATCTCTTCATCTTCAGCTTGCGACATTGGCATATATACCTGAACTGTCATTGTCGGAGTTGGTTTGCTGTTGATTCTGACAAGAACAACACAATGTCTGAAAAGTTCACAGTAATACTCCCTCTGCCGTACCTTTCTATTCATGAAGAATCCTACTTCCGTTACACCATTTTCTGCTGTTGTTGATATTACCCTATACTCATCTGACCAGAAATCCTTGTCTTCCTTCCACTTCACTTCACTGACCCCTACTATATCTAGATTGAGCCTTTGCATGTCCCTTTTCAGGTTTTCTAGTTTCGCTGCTGCATACAAGCTTCTGAAATTCCATGCCTCGATTCGTAGAACATTATCCTTTTGTTGAGTATTCAATCTTTTTCTCATGGTAACCTCCCCCTTGGCAGTCTCCTCCTGGAGACCCGAATGGGGGACTATTTCGGAATCTTTCACCAAGGGTGAGATCATCATGACACTCTTCAATTACAGGCAACATGACCTGTGGATACAAGTTACGTGGTTTTAATGCAGTGGTTTCCATTGCCATCTGTATCCCCATGCTGTTGATCACTGCTGATTCTTCCGCCTTTGGGGGTAGTTTCCCACCCCAAGGACAAGAGTATGCCCTGAACCTCTGTCCGCTCCTCCACCCTTTTTGACAAGGCCATTGGCAGAGCGGGGGTGACTTATTGTGCCGGAATCAGCCAATGCTGATTATTAATCAAAATTTAAGCAGTGGTGGGATTCGAACCTGGGACTGAGGACGTTTTGATTGCTAATCAGACACTACCCCTAGACCATGGTGCATTGCCTTATTAGTATAACAACATAAATGCAGTCAAATGCTTTGCTTAGGTCACATAATAGCTGTCTTACAGAGCTGTTAAAGTTTGATCCACCATTTCCAAAATGGATACTGATGTGTTCCTCCCCTTGTGAAAGTCAAACTGATTGTTACATAGGAGATTGTGTTTTTCAATGTAGCTGCTTATTTGTGTGCGTTCCAGTTCCTCAAATATCTTTGAAAATATTGGCACAATTGAGACAGCTCTGTAGCTTTGGGGAAGTTGTTTGACCCCTAAAACTGGAATAACGTTTGACACCTTGAGTTATCCTAGAAATACTCCAAATTCTAAATATTTATTAAAAATAAAAGATTATAGTGTAAAGACTGAGTGTATTGTCCTTTTAATGTCGTGATTCAGCAACCAATAGCAGCCCATACTTTCAGAATTTGAAAATTTGGAAACAGTTTTTATACTATCATCAGATGTGATAGTACTGCATTGAAATATGTGTCACCTGGAAACTCAGGTCCATTGTTGATGAACTTGTTGCTTTGATATTGTCTCATATTTCTTTAACCAAGTTTAAAAGGTAGTGATTAAATTCCTCAATATCTAGTGGAACTGCTTGTGTGCATTTTGATGTGTCCCCTAGTTTTATTATTTGTTATGCTGCCTTGCATGTATTGGGACCCTTTTCTATATACTTTCCCAGTGCTAGTATTTTGCCATGAGGTGCTTATCATTGTAGACTTTTTTTGCATTTAAGACAGAACCTGTAAAATGTTCCCTGTCTGTTCTGTCCTTTGGGTGCAGGCATGCTTATACATCTGGTACAGTATGAACATGTTTTCTCTGATTTCTGCAAGCTCTTCAGAAAGCCAGTTCAGCCTTTTATCTTTTTGTCCACTTGGAGACCTAATTTTTTTCTGGAGCACAAGAGTACCATAAATCTGCATGTTTCTTTAAAAAATTAGCAAAGGCCGTTACAGCTCATCTTTTTCCTGGTTGGCAATCATATACAAAGTCCCAGTTTGAACTACCTGGTCTCTCAATAAACATTCTGGTGTACTCTTCCTTTCGTCCGGTTACCAGTACTACTTCTGATTCTTCAATTTTAATTGGTTGCCTCTTATTAAGTGTGAGAAGTAAAGGCTCATGATCAACCAGACCTCCTTCTGCAAGACTGTATCGTCTGACTTATTAAAATTCACTAAAATATTGTCTATGCAGCCATTCTTATATGTAGTACAGTTATTTGTACAATATAAGTCCAATGATCTTAGCATATTCAGAAGTGTCCTTGTGACTTGACCCTCTGTGTTTGCCATTTCTGTGTTAAAATCACCACATATAGCAATTCTTGGTTTATTCTTCAAGATTTTTTAAACTATTACCTCACATTTTTTGGTAAACAGATTTACATCTCCATCTGGATACGTATACGGACTAACTATAACTATATTTCCATTCTCTAGTTTTGCACAACCAAACTCCCCATCCAGTTCTGAACACTGTGTAGATGAATCAATTCTGATAAATTTTTCTTCTTCTTTGACAAAAATTCCAGCCCCACCATTCTTTCTGTTTTCTACGAATTATGTCTGCAACAACATACCCTTGGGAATAAATATATTTTGTGAAACTTCCTGGCAGATCAAAACAGTGTGCCAGACCGAGACTCGAACTCGGGACCTTTGCCTTTCGTGGGGGAGTGCTCTACCAACTGAGCTACCCAAGCACGACTCACGCCCCATCCTCACAGCTTTACTTCCGCCAGTTCCTCATCTCCTACTTTCCAAACTTCACAGAAGCTCTCCTGCGAACCTTGCAGAACTAGCACTCCTTTCTTCCAGTTTAATATCAACGCACATTCCGCTGCAGAGTGAAAATCTCATTCTGGAAATATATTTAATATTTGCTTGATTTTGGATTAACCAGTGGATGCTACACAAATGTTCTAATTCTAAAAGCTTAGTTCTAATCCAAAATATGTTAATTTGTAGAAAAGTGAATAGTTTACCTCTATCTGTATTCCTCTGCTAGCTATTTGTGTCTATACTTGAAGCTGTGGGCTCAGTTAATGTCTTTAATTCTAGTGCACTGTGACAGTATGTGTTCTGATAGTCACATACCCCCTCACTAGGTTTCGGCATTGTTGAAAACATCTCTTCAGAAGGGTCAATGACTAACAGTGGTTACATGATAGGAGGTGTGTTAAATATGCAGCTGCGAGGCACAAATAATTATCAAATTCATCTCCATAATAGTAAAACCACAAAATATCATACTGACTGTCATTAGAAATGCTTCACAAATGCATTTATGCATGACCATAGTTACGTTTCTGCTGATTTTGGTATTAAACTTGGAATTATTGATACAATTTTATAAGACTTGAAGTTAAATTCAAAGCTTTATTGTGGGTGTACAAAATGTGAGATGCTGATATGGAATGTGTGGGCACCACTTTCAGTAGAATTTGTTGAAAATGAAAGATAGCATAGTTTTCTCTGTTTCAGCAGGTGTCTCCTTGAAAGCTAATAAAAAATGATGATAGTAATGAAACAGCTGATGCTATTTTCAGAACACAGTTCACAATTTTGTGATGTGATACAGTATATCATTTTTTGATGCAGACAATGCAGCAGTCAACTATGGAAAAACAACACTCAGTTTTTCAGATTTTTAAATCTTTACATAGTAATGTGATTGAAGCTAAATGTAACTGACATGTTATACAAAATATGGCCAAAAATGCATGCAAAATGGTTAAATTCCGTGTGGTGGTTCTCCTTGCTGCCAGCTCTTGTGCGTTCACTAAGATAGTGGAGAGCTGTTCAAAAGTACTTTCTCTCTCAAAGGGGAAGATGAGGCCATCTCTTCAATATGGACTTTCACAAAAAGAGTTGACAAAAATTATGAGTTGTTACTTCCCTTTTTTATGTGGAGCACATACATTTTTCTACATATTATATAGTACATCAACAATTTTACACCTTTAAAATCAGAAATCACAACATACAGTTATTTTTCATTTTACAGTTCTTGAAGAAAAACCTTGAATCTATATGAAAAGATCTTTTTATGTGAATCAAAATTTGAAGAGTTTGAGCATTTCAGTCCAGGACAACTTTAGGAAATCTACTGCTAATGTTTATCAGAGAAATGTAATCTAGCTAAATAAGTCATCTCATTTATTTCAAGGCCTCAACTTTTAGGAAATTTACTGTCATGATCATGTAACATGAAATGACCCTTGATACCCTTATAAATATTATAAATGAACATATTATAAAAGTAAATGGAGATGAATTATACTACAGATTCACAGCTTTAAGATGTGTCACAGAAACCTTTAAAACTCAGATTTACCAACAAACCAAAAAGGTTTCATTTCTTTTGTAAAACTGCAGCTCCAGACTTATAAAAAAAAGATACCAATATTCCTGTAAGCAACACACGTGTTTTGCCCGACAAAAAATTGTGGACTGATGAGCAAAACAAATTAAAATTTTAATCTGTGGAAAGTGAAGGTCTTGATAAAATAAACTACTAGTGTGCTATAAGCTGCTCAGAGTTATACTAGCATGTTCTACTTGAGAATAAACTTCTAAATGTCATTAAATCAACAACAAATGCTGGAACATCTACAAGTTCCAGCCCCAGCATAATTAATTTTCAACCATGTATAAGGTACTGGTAAATATTGCTGACTCTGAAATATTTTAAGTTTCATGTTTGATTTTTTTAGGTTAGTTTTGGTGTGAGGATAAAAACTGTCAAATGTAAGAATTGCACATTCAGTACCATATATGAAATGCTACCTTTTGTTTATAGAGCCCCAATGTCCAACTTGCAAAAGGTACCAGTGTCTCAACTTTTGGTAAGACAAAGATTGCAGCCCTGTTATGAAAATACTATGTGAGTGAATGACCAAATTGTCACGTTCTAACCTATCTAGATCTCAGGCTACACAACAGATCAGCCCGTCACTACAAACAGTTTTCTTCCATTCATGATCATCGGTTATGCCAATTCACAACCGGACTGTAACATTCCAACCTAACATAGATCTTGGCCTATGCTACAGATCAGTACATCATCACATCCACTTTTCTTTCTTTCACATTTGTTAATTTCCATAAATTTGTGAAGTATTATTGAACATAAATCTCAAGAGGTGCAACTACAGCCTCCATTTAGCATTTCCAATATTCCTTCAGTCTCGACTAACTCTTAGGCTTATCCTCTTTTATCAATAAAAGTTCATCATCGATTTGTATTTCAGTTTTTAGGTTTCATTTTGATGCTTACCAGAAATTAAACTTTTTTTTTTTCTAATACTGAAAATAAAGCTTTTCTGAAACTTTACACAGACCACTAGCAGCTGTCTACATACTGACAAAATCATGATGTGTCTAGTAAAAATATTAGAGTAACACATCATTTAAATTCTTGAACACAAGTATTGTGATAAATTTAAAAGTAATAGCTAGTGACGTATTCCTATCTTTCTTAAAAAAAAAAATGGAATATGCAACTTCCTGCCTGATGTTCAGTGGCAACCTATTATGGACTTTTGAACCAGAGTATAAAATTCCAGTCTGACCCCTAGAGAAAGAGATATGTGTTCTACATGTAGACAATATCTGCTTCTGTTATTGTGTTTGTGAGTTGCTGAGATCACCCTAAATAACTACAAATAACATGAAGGAATATATGTATAAATGTAAAAATCTGTAGGTCGGTGAACAGACTTTTGCAAGATGTTTAGGGTGTCAACTTTACACAAATTATTATTACAGACTTCTGTAGAATGAAAAATTTAGTCAGCCAAGGTGCAATTCCTCAGAACATTGATACTGGTAACCTGAGAAAGCTATGTGAAAGCATAATATATACACTTTCTTGGTGTGGCAGGTAACAAGCACAATTACACGTGTAGTAACCAAGTACTACAAGAAATTGATCCAAGTAGCACACATATGGCTTTATTTATAAACCTGTGAGCAATAATGGAAATAAGCTTCTCATGATTCCACACATAACAAGACAAAAGAATCACACAGAAGGTGGATCTTAGGCAATACACAGAACAATGATATGAACCATACAAACTAAAAGAACATAGTGAACGTAAGTCAGTGCTGCCCTGCTTACACAGGGTGTTACAAAAAGGTTCGGCCAAACTTTCAGGAAACATTCCTCGCACACAAAAAAAGAAAATATGTTATGTGGACATGTGTCCAGAAATGCTTACTTTCCATGTTAGAGATCATTTTATTATTTCTCTTCAAATCACATTAATCATGGAATGGAAACACACAGCAACAGAATGTACCAGCGTGACTTCAAACACTTTGTTACAGGAAATGTTCCTCCGTTAGCGAGGATACACGCATCCACCCTCCGTCGCATGGAATCCCTGATGTGCTGATGCAGCACTGGAGAATGGCGTATTGTATCACAGCCGTCCACAATATGAGCACGAAGAGTCTCTACATTTGGTACCGGGGTTGCATAGATAAGAGCTTTCAAATGCCCCCATAAATGAAAGTCAAGAGGGTTGAGGTCAGGAGAGCGTGGAGGCCATGGAATTGGTCTGCCTCTACCAATCCATCGGTCACCGAATCTGTTGTTGAGAAGCATACGAACACTTCGACTGAAATGTGCAGGAGCTCCATCGTGCATGAACCACATGTTGTGTTGTACTTGTAAAGGCACATGTTCTAGCAGCACAGGTAGAGTATCCCGTATGAAATCATGATAACGTGCTCCATTGAGCGTAGGTGGAAGAACATGGGGCCCAATCAAGACATCATCAACAATGCCTACTGTAGAGCAATGAGTCGAAGGTCAACACAAGCACCGAAGTCAACATTACCTTCCTCCAATTGGGCCAACTGGCGGTGAATCGAGGAAGTACAGTACATACTGATGAAACTAAAATGAGCTCTAACATGGAAATTAAACGTTTCCGGACACATGTCCACATAACATCTTTTCTTTATTTGTGTGTGAAGAATGTTTCCTGAAAGTTTGGCCGTACCTTTTTGCAACACCCTGTATATAGGTGCCAGTTGCCAGTAGATGGCACGGCAGAGACCGCGCCATGTGCATACTTCCTGCAGGCGGCCTCTAGTGGCCAGCTTGCACTGATACAGCTGGCAGTTAATTCGAGAATACACAACTGGCAACAGTGCACTCAGCACCCTCACACACACTAGTAAGAGGATGCAGCACACTTCTCACTTACGTGAAGAGGGTACACTGGCACCGTGACGAGACGCACATCCATCGGATCTGGAGTGGCAGAAGGCAGTGCTGATGGTGCGCACACAACAATGTGCCAGACAGGTACTAGAGTGTAGGGCTGGAATGGACAGAGATGTGGGCACAAAGTTGGAAGGCCTGCACAGAACCCAACAACAGTACCAGGAGGAGGGTGCCATCACCATCGGTAATGAACTGACACTTCCTGCTACGGCTGTAAAGTTGGGCTGCTGTAGTATAACACAAAAAATAAAGGAAAGAATGAAGGAAATTGATTGGAAATTGTCTTTTCACTTGCAATGGAAAAAGAATATTAGTACAACTCTGTGAAGTTGGGCTGATGTATTATAACACAAAAAATAAAGGAAAGAATGAAGGAAAATGATTGGTAATTGTCTTTTCACTTGCAATGGAAAAAGAATATTAGTGCAACTACATTATTATGAAATGATCTGCATATATGGAATTGTGTTATTGTTAATTGACTTTACCTTTGCGTCATTTCTATTTCTGTGTGCATCACTATATATATTTTAATTATATTTCTCATCTTCTGAAAGCTTCTCCGTCTGGTAATTTTATGGAAATATGCATTGAAACTGTGTGCTGGACTGAGACTCGAACTCGGGACTCTGCCAGGAAGTTTCATATCAGTGCACATTCCGCTTCAGAGTGAAAATTTCATTCTACAATCCATACTGGCTGACATGGAGTTTACAATGTTTTTGCAGATACAGCATAGGCTGTAGAACATATTTGATTCTTTTTTTGCCATAGTAACATGCTGAAGATGATTTACTTTACAACTGTGGACATTGGTTGTCCTAGGAGCTCTTACTGAATGGCCTCTTAAAATAGTACAATCAATTTAAATGTTTATTTTACCTTTCTGCCTTGTTTGTTGCCTGCTCATATTGGGCTCTCCAGAATCACTGTCATCTTTCATATTAGTTTTACCCACCTACTAATGTCACTTCAACTCCATTAGGTTGACTAACCTCAAGAACCGTGGAGTGCTTTCCCTACAAAACATACATTTTCAGTCATGATCTGTGGGTGCTTACAATCTCAGCTATTTGGTGCCCTTAGAAAAATGCTCAATCCTGATTAACAAAGAAAGGTAAACAAAAGATTGGCATTTATTAAAATACTGAAAAAGAATACATTAGAAATTGCAGTTGAAAGTGTGTGAGGTACAGTTTATTGCTTGTATGATGGGCCATTAAGTTTTAATTATCATGAAAAATAAAGTTACATAATTAAAGCAAAAACATAAAATACAAAAAATGTAATGTATAAATTATGACTGCTATGCATTCTGTAACTCTAGCTAGTTAGCTGTTTTTGCAAATTGATCACGATTGCATATCTTGTCAACAGTGAGAAATACATCATCAAGTTTGCAAAAATGGTTTCCTTACTGAATATGCTGACCATCTACATGGGTGACTTACATTTGTATTTCATTCAGTTTCATACAAGTTTAAAGTTATTCAGTAATTACACAATACAGAATGGAAATACGTAAAGTAATCAGTTTTCTAACCTCTTCACTGGTGAAACCAGTGTCCTGCACATACTACATGAGGTGAACTAAGCATCTAAGATTAGAAAAATTTACCCTATCAGTATGCACACACAGAAGGTTACACTTTTTTTCATTCTGCCTTTCTTCAATTCTCTACAGTTGTTAATGAAATTACATCTTTGACAAAAATGGCACTGTAAGTATTTCGTCCTTGCTTTTTTATGTTACGCAGCAGTCAATTTTGAGAAAATCAGTCAACGTTTCAGGGAATATTTCTTTGACTATGCAAATTCTTGATTCATCTCTGGCAGCCTCAATTACTAGGTTTACTTCTAAAGCAAAAATAACTTCTTCTGCCTTACCGATATGAGATGATAGGTCATTTATGTGCAACAAGAAGAGGATAGACACACTACGCCATCTCATGCAATGTAACTGACTTCCTTCTGGCACTGAATGCCACAACTAGTGTTAGGTGCAGTCAATGAAGTAAACTTTTTCTCTAAAAGAATATTATTGATTGTGGGACCAAACACCTACCACTGATTCTGCTAGTAACAAGTTGAAACGAAAACTAGCAGTTATGATTTTTTTCTTTTTTTAAGTACATTGTGTACTCTGCAAACTATCCATGTATTCTTGTAAATAAACAACTGCTACAAAACAGATACACTGATACAGAGTACACAAAGGTTGATTCTATGCAGGAATGTACAATAGCATTACATTTTTGAAAGTTCATTTAATAAATATTACTGTCTTAATAAGTAAAACATTGTAACATTTATGACTGATTAAATCTATGTCTAACAAGGCATTATGAACCTGGACTCACTCTAAACTTCCACATGTCACTAAATCTACTCCATTCTTTCAAGTTTCCTAGGGGTCTGACATAATATTTTGCTACTCTGTAGCAGAAATGTATTGGAGAAAAATTTTTGACATAAAAAACCCTCTAAGCGCCAATTCTGTAAGATTTATGGGCTTGGGGTCACACAAAAATCATCAGTCCCACAAATTTTATGGGCCGCTATGTTTAATTTAGTGCAGAACACTGCAACATTACTTTAACAGGTTTTATCAGTGTTAAACATTTTACAGATGTTTAGTAACAAAATGCATTCATATATAGCAAGGCAGTATTGTTTACTGTGTAATAACTTATACCAAAGCTTACCTTTTCATCTTGAGTATTCCTTAAATCACTGCTTCATATGTAATCACACTTTGTCAAGGTAATCAGATGCAGAAATTGCAGATTTGATTAACGATTGTGATATTTTGGATAATGGGTAGATCTCATAACTAATGAGGAAGTATTGAATAGGATTGGGGAGAAGAGAAGTTTGTGGCACAGCTTGACTAAAAGAAGGGATCGATTGGTAGGACATGTATTGAGGCATCAAGGGATCACCAATTTAGTACTGGAGGGCAGCATGGAGGGTAAAAATCATAGAGGGAGACCAAGAGATGAATACACTAAGCAGATTCAGAAGGATGTAGGTTGCAGTAGGTACTGGGAGATGAAGAAGCTTGCACAGGATAGAGTAGCATAGAGAGCTGCATCAAACCAGTCTCAGGACTGAAGACCACAACAACAACAACATTCTGGATAATGTAGAGAATGATGCAGATGATTCTGAATGCAGTGGCGTGTTTGAAGGTGTGTGTTCACTAATTTGTGACAGTGTATCACTACTTGTAACTGTCCAGTAAGCACATTTGTGTCTCGTGCAGTTTCAGAAGCAAGAAAGGGAGTGACAAGTCTTCTCATAAAGACACACACTACCAGTGTGGTTTTTTACTATACTGAGAACATAGTTCCAAAATTTTCCACACTAAAAGACAGTATGATCCTGTGTGAAATTTATATGTTGCGACTAGACAGACAGTAAGATACAATGTAATGCCATAAAATTAGTTAAAAATAAATCGAAGTTTGAGTTTTCTTCTTTGTACAACTTTTCTAAATTGTTAAAAATACCTAACTTATTTCTACAACTGTAACTCAAAGCCATGGAGTCCAATGAAGTTTCTTTACTAAAGCAGGCAAGTGCAACCTTAAAATGGTGCTACATTTGCCACAATCCAGTCAGCAGATTTGATGCAGTGATTTTGTAACTACTGGAAAAATAGCCTGCTTTCTATGGACATCTATAAAATAGGCCTGGCACTGAGAGTGTTAACTACATCAACATTTATGTATGAGCTTTGAATTTCTATTAAACATCAGAAAGCTGTTCAGTTATAATGCAGGGAAGATGATCCCATTTGGACCTTCTTTGCACGTAAACCAGAAAGAGTGCTTTTACACTACTGCTGAAATCTTTTCTTATGTTGTCATTCATTTCAAGTAATGAAAAATTGCAGTGTAATTAAAAGTACTACTGCTTCTACATATTGTGCAGACTCATTTAGGTACTTTTTGTTTAATTCAATGTTGGAAAAGAAATATGGCATGTGGACAGATAACAGCTTCTCATCGGGTCTATTCCAATACCATTTTCACATTTTTATTTTTAAGTGTGCCTTTTATTAAGAAAAATACCTTGCACATGAAAACTCCCTTTCTTCCTTAAAGGCTTTTGGTACCACTAATTTTAATCGTTGTCTTTTTTTACATTACTGCAGAGTACATCGATATCGAGGTTACAGTTTTGACACATACTGGGTATTGCAAATGGCAGCAGTCTGGGTTCGAGTCTCACTGTGGCACATGATTTTAAATTGCTGAGAATTTTTTCTTCTTCAGTCCGTCTCCTACTGTTGATCTACACGCCATAAACACATGCTGCTAATGTAATAACAGAAGTACTTTTTACATAGTTTACAGGTAATTTATGCTCATTTTTGTCAATAAACACCTTAATAGAAAGCTTTCATTCCTGTTTAGAACTTTATTTGGAATCCATGTATGCTGAAAAAATAATTAGGTTATGGGAAAGAAAAACAACTAGAAACATGGTGTATGAACCTTATGTAGTTAATGGAATGTGGAAACTGATCACTGGTATCCAGAATTTTGTTATGACGACTCAGTAATACTGCAAGATGAAAAAAATCTTTATTTCAAAAAGAATCTAATCTTACATGCTTAGTACTACGTAACCATAGTAATATGGAATTACACTCAAATGGTGTATACATTTATTTCACCATATTTCCAGGATTGTAAACAATACCACTAATACAGCATATTCACTTTACAGAAACTTTCATTTCACAAGATTGATGTTACACTCACACTTATGACTGTAATAAATGTTTTCAGTTGTCAAGAAGTGCAGCACACAACTTATCAAATTACTACTCCTCTCCACAAATGACTCCTTGCAAACCTTTTGCCACATTTCCACACTTTTAGATATAAGTAATATTGAATATTCATTAGAGTGAAACTTTTATTATGCAACACTGACGCACTCACACTTATCACAATAATAAATGTTTCCAGTTATAAAGAAATGCAGTGCACGACTTATCGAAAGCAGTGTTCCACTTCTCACATATCTCCTCACAGATCTTGTTAAAACATTGCAGGCTTGTAGGTAATGTCAGTAATATGGAATATTGGTTATGCAGAAACTTTCATTATGCAACATTGATGTTGCACTCACATTTATAACAGTAATAAATGTCTCAGCCATAAAGACGTACAGCACAAAACTTACTGGAAGCAATATTCTCTTCGAACACACATCGTCGGCAGGAAGCCCTTTCTGCAAGATATATGAGTCACCACTTTTGATTTTACATGACTTAATTACCCATTTTTAACACATTTGGTAATAAATTCCTGTCTTTTGCATGATAAATGTTCCTTAATGCAATGACTCGTCAGTGTTATCCTCGGGGTGCAGACTGCTTTCTGTTCATCTTGCAATTTAGGCAGTGGTATTATTTTTGCCTATATTGTTGTTGAATGATGAGTCGTCAGTCTCACATTCTCCGATACTGTAATCTCGGATTTTCTTGTTTTCATACTGGTCATCGTCATCATCATCATCTCTCAGTGGTACATCTGCCACGTACTGCACGATGTACTGCTTGGGGCGATCTTGTTTGAACTTCTCGTTCTCATAATGGCAAGAAGTGTTGTTGAATTCTGAGCCACCTGCTGAGCACTCTCCAGGGTATCTCATGGGACAATGCTTGTGTTTCTCATTCCAGCAGCGGACTGGGTTGTTGTAGGGCAGTACGTTATCCGGCATGCATTGCCCACTGTAGTTCATGTCATAATTCTTGATAAATTTCTCCTGCAAAAAGGTCAGAGGCATAGATTAACATAAATGTGTTAGAATTCAGTGAAGTCAAGGATCATGACATTTATTAATGGTATCACCGCGAAAAAAAAGTTTTTTCCCATGCCAAAATTGTATTAAGTAATGGAGGAACTGATTTGCTACCTCATCATAACTAAGTAGGTGTGTTCGTATCACTAATAAACTACTTTTCTATTTTTATATTATATACACTGTGTGTCACAAAAAAGTGAAGCACCCACAATTCTCTACATGGTCAGAAGTCAACATAACTTCATACACATACATACAATTGGTACCTTTGTAAATGAATAGTGTTGCAGTTTTCTGTGCCAAGTACACAGCCACCAGAGTGGATTAGTGTTTACATTTAATATTGTTACCAGACCTGGTAGGGTATTTAAGGGGCATGATCAATGTCAGATGTTAAGTGGCCACTGCAGAGAGCACGGAGATGCTGCGTACTCATCTGAGACAGCATTGTCAGCATCTGACAGAGCTCAAAAGGTTTCCACTGGCCCAGTGCTCAAATTGTGCAATATACAGATTTTTGTGGCATTCGGATATGACAGTCGTCTGATATTGGCCTCCACGGGAACACGAGAGCATGCATACTCACCGTCAAGGTTCCAATCGACCACGTCTGTCTGGTACAACGGAGACTCAGTGTATTGTGTGCTGAGCACATTGTAGCCCCTTCACATCTGTCTGCACCTACAGTCCATAACTAAGTAATGGACTTCTGGCAATATTCTGTGTCATCCTGCACCACTGGTCAAAGTCTAGCAGCAGCTGCATTACAGACTGGTTGGTTTGGAGAGAAACGGACTAAACCACAGGGTCATCAGTCCCTTTTTCCTCATTGAACTGTTCTCTGATTAAAATCATTTCCCAAAAGAGTCTGGAAAAGTAAAAATGGTGGAAAACTAACTGGGTACCACACTGAAAGAGAAAATGTAAGAAGCAAGCTGAAAGGGGAAAATGTCCACTAAAAGGAAAAAACAGCAGTAGAAGGTATTAAAATAATACAGCAGATGTCCTGGGCTGACTGACTGTAAGAATAAAAAGGATCAGCTAGCCACACTAATATCTCCAGCCTAAAAAGATAAGGCCACAGGAACACTGATAGTGAAAAGACAATCATCAAGTCAAACAAACAGCAAAGTAAGAGCAAGGAAGTTTTAAAATGGGGGGAGGGTGAAGGCCTGGGAGAGGAGGACGGACACCTACCCTTAGATTGAGTGTAATCCCCCCCCCCCCCCCCCCCCCGAAGAAAGTGTACACTAGATCAGTCATTGAGGCATTATCTCTTAACACCATAGGTAGTGTGGTGGGAAGATTATAAGTCCGCCTCAGGGTGGCTAAAATTGTGCAGTACAACAAGATGTGGACCACTGTCAAGTGGGAACCACAGTGACACTGAAGTGTGTCCTCATGACAAGGGGTGACCATGAGTCAGCTAAGTATAGCCGATGTGGAATTGGCAAAGGACAACGGAGACCCTGCAAGTGGCTCACAGAATTCCTGTTCCACATGTAGGCTGCCATCAACACCACAACACAAATGGTTGTGTTAGGAATGCTACCGTGACTGGTAAACATCAACTGCTGATGAATGGTGTCACATCGTGTTCAGGAGTTAATTGCATGAATGATGATGAAATGATGAGGACAACAAAAACACCCAGTCATCTCGAGGCAGGTGAACATCCCTGACCCCTGCCGGAAATCGAACCCGGGACCCCATGATAGGGAAGTGAGAACGCAACCATGAGACCACGAGCTGCGGACAGGTCACAGGTGGTAGTGATTGATGGCAGAATTGTACATCATGGACATCATGTCTTCTCACGTGTTACCTCTCATGTGACAGTATCATGGAGCCATTTTTTAACAGCACGCTGCTCATTCACACACGGCACATTCCTGTATGAACTGTCTGTGTGAAACTGAGGTTCTCCTCTGGCCAGCAAAGTCTGCAGTTCTGGATCCGATACAACACGTATGGGACCAGCTCAGATGTCAATTCTGTCCCAGTGTCAGTATAAAGAATATTAAGGTACAGTTGCAACAGTTATGGGCTAGCTTGCCTAAGGAGATGATACAATGGCTTCATGACACCTTTTCAAACCAAATCAGTACAAGCAACACAGGCCAGAAGGGTTGCAGTAGACTCATACTGCCAAGTTATTCATTAATTTGGCTCAATTTTGCAATTGTATACTCTCTCAACCTGTGAAGTTCCATTTTGTTTCCTCCTTTCCTTCAGAGTGCCACTTTTTTTTCAGGCAGTGTATTTCAGTTTCAGGAGACACAAGTGGTATCACTAGCAGTTTTGATTTGTTAGCAACTCATCATCAGATGATATGTTTGAAAAGAAACAGAAGGGAATGGCAAAATACTAGGAAACTAATTTGCACATCAACTTAACTTCTATATACAACTATACATATTTGAATACATTATTTAGTAACTTCAAACAATGGAGAGTCCATGTTGGAAAATCAACAATATTATGAAAAGGGCAGATTGCTACTCATGATGTAGATGACAAAGTGAATTGCTGACAGACACAATGTAAAGACTATTACACACTGAGCTTTCAGTCAAAGCCTTCTACAGAAAAGAAAACACGCACACCCACACACACACCCACATGAGCAAGCACACATACATTACCACTATTTCCAGCTGCTTCAATCAGAAATAGTATTCATGTGTGAAGAATGCAGTCCATCCTTTTCATAATATTTTTGTTACTCAGTAACTTGTCTGCCTAGGAGACTCTCAATGTACAACTGATTGTGAGAGAAAGTAGAAAGTCTTTTTTTTTTTTTTTTTTTAGAGGTTTCATTTTGAGCAGGCATTAACTAATACACAAGTAATTTTTACTGGTTTAGCTTTGGATGGCCTTCTCTCTTAATCACTTTTATGTTGTGAATATTCTTAATCATTTGCAATTTGAGGGATACTAACTTTATACTACTACGTAGTCAACTGTAGCTTGAGTGTCAGTGATCAGATGGGTTTACACTGTGAGTGCCTCTCCGTGCCTCCTCAGTTGACAGGTTACCATTTAACATTTTCAAGTACGTATGGTCCTGTACAGGCATTAAGTTAATTTTATTCCATTTCCTAGTATTTTACGACGCACTTTTTTCTTTTTAAACACAGAACCTGGTGATGATCTGCTAATCAGTAAAACGAGTAATATTACCACTTGTGTGATCACATGGTGAAATATGCTATCATAACAAATACATGACAGTCACTGTGTTTGTCTGTGGCAGTATGTCCTGACTGTGGAAGTATTTGCCATTGGATGCTAGTAGTGATATTGTCCAACTTTGAACAATGTCCTCATGCAGTGGCAAATTTTATTAAAATCAACCCATCCCTTGTCAGTCAGTCTGTCTTTACTACAGATATGTTCTTGGTAAGGGTAAGGGAATTATCAACAGCAGCAGAACTGGTGTAACAGGAGAAGGATCATTATGTATGGGATCTATACTCTGTGAACCACTGTGAAGTGCATGGCTTAGGGGACATCCCACCAGCAGTTAATATACTTCATAGAAACAGGTTACTGTAGTTGTTTCACTCAACTGCCACATTTTTAACTCTTTTCAAATTTTAGTTTGATGAAAGAATCCCACTGAATGCTTTGGATCATCCAGTAAATCGAGATTCCTCAATAGGGCACAGACAAAAACTAAGTGCCATCTGCCAACAGCCACTGCAAAAATTTTGATAAAACTATGTATTTCATTCCAGATGCAGCAATACAAATTAACACTTGGAAGAACTGTGTATAGCATACCAAGTTAAATGCAGATTGCTTGACAATCTTCCCATTATTTCTCAGCGTGACGATCAATTTCCTCTTCATTGGAGATTTCTCATATACAGCCATAGTGAAGTTCAGGTCAGTTGCAGCATGCTGCATACTCTTGCAACCAGTCATCCACCATTCGAGGGCACAGGCAGCAACAGTCACTGAAAAAAAAAAAAAAAAAAAAAATCAAAAAGCTACACAGTATCATTTCTTCTGGTGGATATGATGTAATATGTGTGATACGTTCAACTGAAAAATCATTTCTTCGAATTAATAGGCTGGTGCAGCTCATATTAATTTTTCATGGGAGTATCAAAAGCAGAAACATGCCAATGATTCACTATAACATCTTACTTGTTCAATCACATTACAACAAGCTCCTGAGTATCCAAGTTACTGCAATGATAAGTGAAAAGCATACATAATCCAGAACACACGTTTCCACCAGAAACTGCTATTTAACAAATTTACAAATCCTGGAACACGACGTACGTGAAAGCCCACTACGTTACACACACCCAAAAGTACCATTTAAGTACAAAATTACCCTTCAAAAAATTACTGTGTTTTGTATTACTACGTTCCAATCAACTTTCAAGAAATAAATGTCTAATTTTTTTTTCTATCTGTTTTTCATTCACTTCCTTTCCAGATGGCAGTTCTCATGTTCTTAATTTGGTCCTACATACTCTAATAATTAATCAATGAATTTCACTGCCTGGATGTGCATGACAATGAACACACTTTGTGGAATATATCTACTTCAATTAGCTACTAAAATCTTAGTTCATAGGCATTGCTGTTTGTTTTCACTATCTACATCCTCACAGGCAGAGATTTGTAACAATGATGTCAGTCAGCAGCAGAGAAGTACAATGTACGTCAATTACATCTTTGGCTGTGCAGTGAGTCCTTGCTGAGATGTCAGTGTATCATTCCGAGCTTCACTGTTTGTAAGTTTATTACAGAAAATGCTGCAGCCCCACATATAATTAATGCAAATTGTACTTCTTTGCTTCTGATCAACATCTCTGGCACCTATGTATCTGTGACCACATGCGCAGTGGCACGGTCCGTGATTTTAGAAGGATGCAGTGAGTGTTGGACATCAGTCTTTTGGCTCACTCTGAATGGCCAAACGATATACAGCTCAAGAAGAAGAAGAAGAAGCTGATTCATGTGACTGTACACTCAAAATTTAATGGAGCAATCGTGCTGTGAAACCATGAAGATTCATGATCCTAAAAGATTTTTTAAAATTTTTATTTCTTAATTAACTTTTTTTTTGGAAATATCTTTGATCTGTGCACTATATTTGTTTCATTCAGAAAATGAGTACTGAAGTGATATTTCACTTATTTTGCAATTAGAATGAGAACTGTAAAATAATTTTCTCAATTTTCTGCTTTACACATTACACTGTTCTTTAATATATACTACATGTTCTGGAGATGAGTCCCTAATTGCAATTTGCTGAAACTTAAGTATAAGAGTTTTCATTTGAACAGAAATATATTGCTATCTGCATAACTGCAGCCATGCTCCAGTGGTCCTGTTTGGTAACTGTTAAGTGGATTTTCTTCTTTTATCACCCACAAAGTAAAAGTTTCGTTGCACATTAGGCATGATACAAAAATATTTCATTTTCAACAAATTCATATTTGTAGAGTGGGAAAGATGATTGACCTAAGTGATGAAACTGGGCAGTTAGTGTTTCTCTTTCATAGTAATCTGCCAATACAGAGCTATGTGACACAAGTGGAAATTTGTCTTCCTCCAAGGGGTGGCACCACCAGAACCAGTGCCCCAGCATAACAGTTTGTGTATAACTTATCTCACTGAATGCAATTTACTGCTCTTAGGTTTGTGTTTTTTGTGAAAAGGACATCCAAGTTTTCAGTTTATCTTAAAATACAGGGATGGGAAAAGAACACTGGAAGAATCAGTGGAAATCCTACAATAATCAAAAACCAAAACAGAAAGTGGCAATACAAGTGCTAAAAAGACCATGCAAACCATTCTAAACTTCATAATGTGGAAAACCTCAAATATGTCATTACTACTGCTCAACTCTCTTTGATTTGACAGTGGCACAACAAAATGTGAGGTGCCACCCAAAATATCTGTGAATTTCACTGTAAAAATCAGAAAACTATATTTACATCCTAACACCTGCTGTAACCATCACATTAGTCACCTTCGGCATGTATACAATGATCCCAGCACTGTTCCCATTTTTGGAAGCACTCCTGGAAGTCTGCAGAGTGAATTGTGTTCAGGACCCATTGTGATTTCACTTGGATTTCTTCAATTGAATCAAAAAGTCATTCAACACAACAGAAGTTGCACGGGGCTAGGTCTGGCAAGTGGGGTAGATGGGGGACTGTTGCCATGTTCTTTCTGGCCAGGAATTCCTTCACAACACGTGAGGCGTGTGTGTGTGAGGGCATTGTCATGTTGCACTAACAGTTTTCTGTTTTCACAACTGTGGCCATTTGTGCCAAATACTTTCCCTTAATCACCTCAAAATCTGGCCAGGTGGAACAAAATCCATAAGAACTAGACATCAAATTTAGAAAAAAAAAGTCAACGTTGACTTCATGCTGCTGCAAACTTGTTGAACTTCGAGGATGGCTCTTTCCACTGTGATGATTGCTGCTTTGTTTCAGGGTCATAACCGTAAGCCAAAGATCAGTCACCTGTTATGACCCGGGTTATGAATTTTCGACACTCCCAATCTCTTTGTTACATCTCAGTGCACCTCTGAATCCTGACATTTTGTTGGTTGATGAGAATGGGAGGGAGAGGCTGCACTGCAATTCATCTTATGTTCAGTTCATTGGCTAAAATTCACTGACAGGTATGAAGCTAAAGTCTGTTACAAATGTTGTGAATTGTCTGCCTTCAGTCTTCATGAATCACATCAAGCACTTTCACGATCATTTGTAGTGTTGATAATTTTGACAGTTGAATGTTTGTTGTCTTCTATTGTTTCTCAGTCTCCCTCTAAGCACTTGAACCACTCAAATGTTCTTGCTTGACTTGGTACACTGTCACAAAATGCAGTAGGTTTCAGCTATAGTTTTCTTCAGCTTGAAACAGAATTTAATGCAAATCCATTGCTCCTTCGTGTTATCCTTTTCACAATTCGCAGAAGTGTTGAATCACATCCTGACACACAATACTACAATTCACAGTTGCAATTTTGTGCCACAGTATCTAAGACGTGCACCTCAAGATATCTGGTGGCGGAACATCATAGTGCTACTGGTTTGACTAGTCCAATGAAATTCTCAGATATTTTGGGTAGCGCGTCATACTTAGAAGCTTACAGGCGTGCTATTAGCCAGGCTTCATGATGAAATAAGGCCATGGTGTTGTTTATTAGAAGATAATTCATTGTGACTTTCTTCAGTGGCAGAAGCAATTTATTTTGAAGTGAGGTATTGCCATTTATCATAAATGACCAGCAGAATTTTTGTCATTGCTTTCTGTTTGTGCTCATGAATGAAACAAAGAAGGTCATTTGACTTAGCTTGATTTTTCAATAAAGAAGGCAAGAAATTTTTTAACAGCATTCTAAGTGCCTAACAGCTTATCTAACGATTGGACTTGGATCACATTGGATGACGCAACATGGACGCAGATCATTGTTGATTTTGATAATATCTAAAGCGGCAGTTTGTTTTTCCTCCAGATTGTTCCTGTACCCGAAAATGTTCACCATTCTCAGCAGTTAAAAAGAAAAAAATTGTTTAAATTCTTACCACCACACAGTGTTTTCTACCTCCTGGAAAATAATGTCTTTGGTGCTTAGATCAGTTAGTGTTTCGACTTACATTTATCAATGATGTTACAGTATTCAGCTGACGGCTGCATCTAGTACAGTCTTAGATCTACACATGGACAAGGGTGTGTAAAAAGTAAGTTCAGAGAACTAGTGTATTACACACTGTTGCTGATGTCATAAGTGATAGTACTCACTTGCCAAAACAGAGACGACGAGTGAATAATGGGATGCCTCAATGCATCTGCCTTCCTTGTTTACTGCAGAAATGATATATGATGCCCATGTCATATATGTTATTGTGAATATTACATACAGGTACACCATGCTGGGATTTGGTAATGCAGATACCTAGGAGGACAGTAACAATATATTAATTATCAACCAAAAATTAATGTTATTTTTTTTAATTAGTAAAGTACACTGGATTATTACTCACTTTTCTTGATATGACTGTGAGGTAAATACTGCTGCAAATAATTGGCGGGATCAAGACAAATGGCCAGCTCATCATAAACCCTGAAAATAATCTCATGCAATTAATACAAACAAAACTGATGAGAAAGGAATATGTATAAAGAACTATAAACATTATTAAAAGTTTATTAATTGAAGTCACCATATACAGGGTGAAAAGTATTTAAACCGACAAACTCTAGGAGGTTGTAGGGGACATCAAAACATATATTTTTCCCTAATGTCATTTTTTCCTATGAGGAGTATTTAAACCGGTAGAGGAAGATTTCTCTGGCGGCAAACTAATTAAACCAACAAACACTTTTCCATTTTTTTTATGACCAAAAGACAACACATTAACACAACACAATTTAAATTACAGTAGATTTTCAAAAATGCCTCCATTGACACATAAACAAAGGCTGCACAGTCGGATCATGTTCTGTCTGACACGGGCAAAAACCCCAGGAGTATCCTGAATTGTTCCTGCAGCTGCTACTATCCGGGCAACCAGATCCTCTTCTAATGCAACAGGAGTTGCATAAACAAGGTTGTGAATCTCTCCCCACACGAGAAAGTCCAGAGGGGACATATCTGGGGATCGAGCAGGCCATGGTACAGGACCACCTCTGCCAATCCACGTTTCTCGCAACCGTCGGTCCAGGAATCGACGCACATCACGACTGAAATGGGCCAGCACCCTATCATGTTGGAACCACATGCATTGACTTTTAGGGAGTGGGACATCTTCCAGCAATTCTGGCAATGCTCTGGTGAGAAAATTGTAATAGTGCCTGCCATTTAATGGCAGATATGGCCCAATTAAACATTCCCCAACAACACCGTGTCACACATTAACGTAGAACCGCACTTGATGAGCGCTAGTAACTGTGGCATGTCGGTTATCCTCACTCCAAACATGCAAATTGTGCATGTTGAAGACTCCATCACTCCCGAACGTTGCTTCATCGGTAAACAACACAGAGGATGAAAATGTAAGATGCATTTCACACTGTTCCAGGTACTACTGCAAAAACTGTGCTCTGGGTGGATAATAAACTGGTTCCAGGTTGTGGACATGCTGTAAGTGAAATGGACGTAACAACTGCTCTGGAAGGACTGTTCTTACATTCGTCTGATTCGTTCCTATGTTACGTGCAATTGCACGAGTGCTGATTGAAGGATACCGCTCCACATGCTGCAAGACAGCTTCGTCAAATTGCAACATTCTTACCGTGCGACGGCGTCCCTGTCCAGGTAATCTGCTAAATAACCCCGTCTCACGGAGACGTTGGTACACAGCAGGAAAAGTCGTATGATGCGGGATACGGCGATTATGATATTGTTGTTGATAAACCCGCTGTGCTACGTAGTACGCACCAACCATATCAGTGTACTCACTCCAGGTGTATCGCTCCATTAGTAAACAGAGACAATGCACTACTACACTGGTGGACAGCATTTGCCTACAACTGAAGAGCGTAATACGCCCTCTAACAACTGAAGAGCGTAATACAACCTCTAACAACTGAAGAGTGTAATACGGCCTCAACCGGTTTAAATAATCCTTATAGGAAAAACAGACATTAGGGAAAAATATTTGTTTTGATGTCCCCTACAACCTCCCAGAGTTTGTCGGTTTAAATACTTTTCACCCTGTATACGTTTCTTACATTCTAGAACAAATTTAGATATAAGATGTATCAGACAATATTCTCAACTGATTAGCTGAGTGAGTAAGTAAACATCTCTCCTAGGATTCTTGGAAAGAATGAAACTGGAGATCAGTTCTTGGATTGCCATCCTAATCTATTCGCTATGTGTATGGACACATTAACACTAGACAGAATGTTCCAAATGTGTGCGAACTTAGAGGATGAGTTGAACAATATAAATGATTCACAAAGGCATCCACATAGTGTCAGCAGCACCCACTCTTGTTCTTCTAACGCCAAATTAAATTTATGAAGATGAACAAATTGGGAACATGGAAGACAAGGTTAATTATCTTACACTGACGACAATGATAGCTATATCAACTTAAGTGTGTATACAAGCAGGAGAAAACCATAAGCCTTTAAGTAATAGGCTAGCTTTTTTATTTGCCAATGATTTTCCTCGGAAGACAACATGCTGCATCATCACTGCCCCGAAATCCTCAATCCATTTATAAACTTATCTGTATACCTTACATGATCATACTTTTGACAATATGCATACATGTGCAACTGAGTCAAATGCTTTGCAGAAGTCAAGATATACTGCATCTACATCACTGCCTTGATCCAAGGCTTTTCAGGATGTCACACGAGAAAAGTAAGAGTTGGATTTCATATGATCAGTGTTTTTGGGATCTGTGCTGGTTGCCATGGAGGTCATTCTATGACCTACACTTTTTTCCAACCTATAAGTGCAGTTTTTTGTTTGAGAGATCTATGGTATAGTACAATTAAAAGAAGGACTAACTCAGCCAATGATTCAGTGTAAAATCTGACAGGCTCTGGAGTATTGTTTAATTTTAATGATTTCAGTTGTTTCTCAACACCACTGATACTAATATCAAATTCAATCTTCTTCAAAGTGCTATGAGAATTTGATTAGTGCAATACTCTTGGATTTTCCTAAGTAAAAGAACATTTGAAAACAGAGTCAGCATTTTTGCCTTTTCACTGCTGCTCTTAGTTTCAATTCCCATCTCATGCATGAGTGTCTGGACATAGTTGTCGGTCTGTGTGGTGGCTGTCGGGAACAGCAGAAGGTGTAACTTGCCCTCCCCCCCCCCCCTACCCCCCACCCAAAAATTATGAGTGCTGATGGGAGAGGAGTGGTGGTGGTGGGGGGTGGGGGGCAGGAAGACAGAATGAGCTGCTTCCTGCAATTCTGGCTCCATTACCCTTAATAATGCATACAGTAGGACATAGCATCTAGGGGCAGCTTAATATTGGCAGCACTCACACACAAATGAATATCTTTCAACTAGTGCCGACTCTCTTCACTTCTCGCAGCACCAGTAAATCATCAATTTACCATGGACAAGTTGTAGTTGTTGAAGGCTTTATGCACAGTCCAGTTGGCAGCCAAATGTTTTTCATTTAACATCTCTCTATTTATAGCCCTATGGTTTTACAACAAAGATTTATGCAGAAATCTCTGTTCCTTTCAAAGTTTATTTACAATGACTGTTTACCATGAAGGGCCATTTCCATCATGAAGTGTACTACTAGGTACATGCTCAGGTAGCATAATAATTAAGCCCATTGCTCCTCTAGGTTTTATTCTATGTCTGGCACAAAAATTTGACAGTCATCACACATTAATTTACACTAATGCTTACATGTAACTAGTGGCAGGATGTAGGTAAAGCACACAATTGGAGCCCAAAGTACTGTCCACCATCAGGCAATTCCACATTTTGTATTTCAGCTTGACAATGCCTAGCACTATGTGGCAAGGAAATCACCAAGTTACCATGGACAAGTTGTAGTTGTTGAAGTCTTTATGCACTGTCCAGTTGGCAGCCAAATCATGTTCAAGCTATGTGCTCATGTGCCCACTTCAGTAAAAACAGATACTGAGTCAGTGACAAGAATGACACCAGCACAGCCCACTGCAGGCAGCTTAGAACCTTCAGTACATGAAGCCTTCTTTAGAGAATGATGGGTACAACTGCTTTCCTGGCCTCCATGTTCACATAACATCGTATCTATAGAACATTGGTTGTCAATTTGTTCTTCATGGTCCTCAAGCAATTACTCTTAGAGTTGGTTGATTTGCACTTGTGGTCAGTTTATCTTAAAAGTGCTTTTGCACTTGATTCTTCTCATAGTGCCAAATTTTTGAGCAGTATAGTTTCTATAAAATGATTTTAATATCCTAGCATGCCATAATTTGCAAGTACATTATTCAGTGTAACACTTAAAAAACTATTCACAAGGGGTAGTCATAAACTTTTAATTATCAACTCAACAAATAAAGTTTTGTAATTAATTTTGTTTGTTTGCAAGTACGTGTCTACAGGTACATTGATATTCTGTGCCACAGTAC
Source organism: Schistocerca americana (assembly GCF_021461395.2). NCBI lineage: Eukaryota > Metazoa > Arthropoda > Insecta > Orthoptera > Acrididae > Schistocerca > Schistocerca americana. The sequence goes on from NC_060127.1 coordinate 85,012,803, forward strand.
TGTAGCTTGCTGCAAGAAGAGCCAAAACAAAATCAGGCAGCAAGCAAAAAATTGATTATTTTTTCTTTTCTTCTTGGTGATAAAAAAAAAAAAATGTGTGTGGACTACACCTTGTACATCTTGCCTAGCTGCACATGTATGGTCTGGAAGCTCATGTACTTCCACAGACCGGGTTCTGGAAAAAATGTTGGTGGAACCTCGCAGTAACAAGACCTAGTCACACATCTCAGTTGTGCTCTGACAAGTGAGTGACATGTGTTAAAAAAGTAAGTGTTGTGTTATTAGTATACATATCTTTGGCACTCAAGTGTGTTTGGAAAACATTTATGTAAATACAAATATTGTAGCAAAAGAAGAATGTGACCTAATAACGTCAAATAAAGGAAATATATTCATACATAAATGCAAGTTTTGTAGTATCCCTTTATGATTTGCAAAATGTAAAGAACATTTGTCTGTTCAATTTATTGCACAGAAAATAGAAGCATATCGATTTTTAGAGATGGAATGTCTACAAACCCAACCAGAAGTTATCTACAGATGGCAATACTTCGGAATCACAGTGATGCTAACAGCTTTGTTAAGTTGCATTTAAAATGGCATGCAAATAACAATTTCAAAAAGATACATACTTTGAAATATTTTATACACAGTACTTATGGCTACAACTGAGATTCTAAAACACTTTCTAGCTCTGATGAGCATAAAGACATTTTTAAGCAAAGTGATGAAAACTACATTGAGCGCATTAGTGATGTTCTCCATAGAAAATGAGAAGATTCAAAGCATACCTGATTTCAGTGAAGTGGCATCTGAATTGTTTGCATCTAACAATACAAAAAATTGATCTCATATAAAAGAATTCACTTTTATTATAGGTTGATTTATTGCAATACTGTTTTGAGCATTATGTGGATATTGGACTCAAAATCTGCTGAATTAATTTACGTATAAAGAGACAGAATAATTTAATGCTTGTACTTACACATGGGAGTGTCAAGTGCGTAATAGAACATGAATCCGTGGAAAACCAGTGCACAAGTGAAAGCAATCTGAAAAGAAGACAAACACCAGAATCAGACGATAAGGCAATGAATGACAAGACTTGACATAATTTTTAGTATGGTACATATTTACATTGCCTAATGCATTTAAGTAAAAGTAAACCAACACAAAGTGTGTTATTGCAACTTATTTAGGAATCTGAGATTCATTAGCATAGCACCATACTTACAATTATTCCGTTGTCATAACTTCAGTGTTTTAGATTGGCTTGTGCGAAGATCCCAGTGTCTTACTCCATTTGTTCATTTCACACAATCTTACCAAATGAAGTGGCTTAAGGCACTGGCTTCGTATTCGGCGTAGGGGTGATTTCAAATCCACTTGCAGCTGTTCTGATCTATGTTTTCCACATCTCCCAAAACTGCTTCACATAAAATGTCAGTATGATTCCTTCAGAAAGTACATAACTGAATTTCTTGCTTATGCTTGTTCAGTCAGAGTCTGTGACCAGTTGACAATGATCTTATCATGAGCCATTAAACCATATACTTACTTCCTTTCTGTAAATATGATAATGTAGGAGAACCATCAGGTGTGTGGACTGGGCTGAGGTATATATTAAGAAGGAGAAGCAGTTGTTGGAAAGTGCATTAATAATTATGTTTCATTATACTACTGTTTCAGGATGGCAGCTTAGTTCCTTCACACAATTTTTCTGAGAATTCCAGGTTTTACCAGATTGAAATTCAAAATTTCCCTGAAACAGTTTTTCTTATATGTGAGAGTGTGTTGTACTTGACAGCTGTCATAGTTGGAAATGAATTTTTTTGAGCTGCCATGTCACTTATTAGTGGGGATTCTAGATTTATGGATTCATCAACAATTCTGTGGATTGTAAGGTCTCGCCAATCCTGGAAATTCCTTTGTCACTCATTGGCAGTCACTACTCTATGTCGTCATGTTGTAACCTAAAGTACATAAGAAGTACTTGGAGGAACATCTTGGAACTGTTGTCACTGGAATGCAATATTAAAAGACTTCGATAGCAATGACACTTCATGTTTCAAGCTGGTTGCATTTTGCACACGGCAAATTACTATACTTTGCATTGAAATTAATAAAACAGAACCAATGCCTAAATATTCTGGAAATCTATAAAACATGTGCTCCCAAACTATTTTTAAGCAATAAAAAAGACACTGTTTCTTTCCTGTTAATGACAAATTCACAGCTGAATGGCAGATTCTCACATGCTCGTTAGTCTCTCTTACTCATAACTGTGTGATGGGAAATGGACCTAGAGACCAAAAACCAACAGACAATAATGAAGATTCAAAAAGTCAGTTCTATGTTTACGGTAAATTTTACCAAACTTTTGACATGTCTCTTGTACCTGAATCAAATGATTTTGATTATGTATGTTATGAGACTAATAAACTACAATTCAACAAGTCAACCTGCACCATGCCTGCAAAGCATACCATACACAAAAAATGGTAGGAAATATTGTGATGATCACAATGAAAATAATGTACTTACTGCACAGAGTGCACTCAAGCAGAGTGCACTGCCAGGTGGCTGTACAGCGTTGACTGGTATATCAACACTCTCAACAACCACAATGTTTTTTGCAGACCCAGTGCGACGCTTTTTGTGCTGACATGAAGCAGGTTTTGGACTTGCAAAGTACTCTACTGTTGGTGGCGGTGGTTCTGTTGGTGTATGCGGCCGAGCGTAAACAAAACTCTCTCCCTAGTACATAAAAAAGAAAAGATAAACTGAAATATGAAACGATATGAGGAATACCTCAATATTATTCTGCTTGTATGAATGCATATTTGAGAATTTTGTCAATGTTGGTTTCTTATCATCTATGGCAAAATGAAATGTAGCCATTCTAATATGTTAAAAATCTGAATAATTTTTGAAATACAGTTACTGTATAAAATAACAACATAATCCTTCAGAAATCTCAGAATACAAATTATTGTCCATCCTGCCCAGGTTTAGCTGAATGTGGTACACTATGTTTTGCTGGCCGGTGTGGCCTAGCGGTTCTAGGCGATTCAGTCTGGAACTGCACGACCCCTACGGTCGCAGGTTCGAATCCTCCCTCGGGCATGGAAGTGAGTGATGTCCTTGGATTAGTTAGTTTTAAGTAGTTCTAAGTTCTAGGGGATGTTAAGTCCCATAATGCTAACAGCCAACCCCACAACAGGCCACAGCAGTCCAAACCCCCCCCCCCCCACCCGCCCTCCTCCCGACCTCTCCACACCGAACCCAGGTTTACTGTGCGTTTCAGCCCCCAGTGGACCCCCCCGGGACCATCTCATACTAGATGTGTGTAACCTCAAATGTTTGCGTGGTAGAAAAATTGTTGTGTACGCATACGTGGAGACAGTATTTGCACAGCAATCACCAACTTAGTGTAACTGAGGCGGAATAAAGGAAACCAAGCCGCATTCACCGAGGTAGATGGAAAACCATCTTAAAAATCATCCACAGGCTGGCCAGCACACTGGACCTCGACACAAGCCTGCCAAGCGGATTCGTGCTGCAGACCGGCACACCTTCCCGCTCGGGAAGCAGCACGTTAAACCACGCAGCTAGTTGGGCGGGCTATGTCACTATAGGTAGTACATCTATACCTATTACAGTTCAGTTAAATTCCAGGAATAAATTTTAGTAACATAGAAAGAGCTGTCAATCAGGCTAAATCCAAACTGAGGTGCTACGTGTCATTTCTTGTTAATATGAAGTATTACCAAACATGAAAGTCATGTTAAATGGTTGCTAAAAATCTTAGGAGCTACCAATGATCAAACCAGAAAACTGTGGATCTACAGTCTTGACATTTATCTGCTGACCCACCAAGCATTGTAACAAAACGGGATACAAGAAAACATTCTTATTTGTTATCTTTCAGCTTGTTAAGCTGTTTACCAGAACAAGACCAAAGGAAAGCTGAAATATTGTGATCATTCCAGCTGATCATACACCCATATAGTTTTTGTTTGCATTCATGTAAGTCTTTTACTAAATGCAGTTAAAACAATCAGCTATGGAGCTAGTGAAGCAGAATTGTCTGTTGCATATGAGGTGCTAAAGGCATCTCCCCTATCATCATGTCTGTTCCAGATCTGGCATTTATCGTTAACATATTAGCACTCCACATCATCCCTGTGAACAACCAAAAAATAATATGAATTCTTAAACCCAGACACAAATGTTTTTCTAGCTTTACTGGGAGTGTAAGCAGTTTGTCTCACTTAAGATTTAGTGAGTAGGATATGCAGAATTGTGTGTTACTGGTTGCACGAAAAGAAACGCATTGGATTCCCAAGCTCCCAGATGTATTTACACATGCTGAAAATCTCAACTGGACTCCCACAGTAGAAAGTATTTTTCCACTAAATGATATGTTTATCATCTCAGCTAATGAAAATGAATAGATTCTTCTAGGTTAAGAGTAATATTCGCATTAATTTTAAGGCTATAATGTCAAGAGGAAGGTCTGATAAAAAAGTCACAAATTATTAACCAAACACTGCAGGAGTGACCAAACAAAAATATAAAAGAAAAACACCAGAATAATGAAATGCTATGACAGTGACACATGCAGCCACTGATAGTGTTATATTAATAATAATGGATAACAAATTAGTAATAATAATAATAAAAATAATAATAATAATACATTTGAGTCTTGCAAATCCTAATGTGGTCTGGCACCATATGAATCTACTACTTGGTGAGAAAACATCACTGGAAAAGAACCAGCATACACACAAATGAGAACTTATGTCAGATCAACTTTTCTGAACACTGGAACTTGAGATTTGACCCCCATTTTTTCCATTAGATGAATACCAACCCTGGTAACAGTAGTAGCAGTTTGAAATGTATTTTTAGTTGCACAGAATGAAAAAGAAGTTGACTACATTCATACAGTGTATATTGTTAACAGATGAATAAAGAGATTGATTGATCGATTGAGCCTTACTTCTGGGATATTGGGTGGTGCCCAAGTTCCAAATGATGCCATTGTAGAATCTGCAACAGAAGGAACGAAATATTACTTTTGTGCTTTGCATTAGTGTTCTGTAAGGTATATCAGCACAATTTGTTTTCCAAAATATTATGAAGCCTTTACCAGAAAGTCTATGGTTGGAGTATCATTGCATAATATAGACTCAGTTACATTCATGCAATGATCACATGGCTGAGAATTAAAAATAATGGAAAGTACAAAGTAGAAATGTATGCACACTATATAATGTGGGAGTGCAGTAAAAAAAGTTTAAAGCAAGACTCATTCATCAGAACTATAACAACAAAGCAAACACAAGATGTGTTTCAGTGACAAAGGCCAATACTGCTGTCTTGGAGAAACAAGAAGTGTCCAGAAAACATTGTCCCTCATATTTCTGTAAAATAACAGAACTCTTACAAATAGGCTCATATTTGACACTAATTACAATGACTAGGTACCAACAATATTCACACTGTCTGATCATACACTGTGTTCGAACGTAAATACAGAATAGGCTGCCGTTGACAGAGCAAATAGTTGCCCAACAACTACTTCTCATATTCATAACTGCTACCGAGCAAGGTGGCGCAGTGGCTAGCACACTGAACTCTCATTTAGGAGGTCGGCAGTTCAATTCCACGTCCGGCCATCCTGATTTAAGTTTTCCGTGATTTCCCTAGATCGTTCCACGCAAATGCTGGGATGGTTCCTTCGAAAGGGCACAGCCGACTTCCTTCCCTAATCCAATGAGGCCGATGACCTCGCTGTCTGGTCTCCTGACCCAAACAATGCAACCCTTATAACTGCTTATTCCAGGATTACCTGGAGAGACATTAGATTCTTTCTCACTGGGAAACTATGTTATTATTGAAAATTAAGTGACTCACGTTACATTATAGTGAGAGATAGAAATGGTGAGACCTGTAACAGACAAATAACTAATAAACAGTGTAACTCTTTCCATTCATTTTCAGTTTCAGAACGACAAAATTTAGTAAAAAGGAAAAAGGTGTGTTGCTTGCGAGGATTTTGCACGACCTGACCATTTCTGGAAGGTCTCTTTGCTGCTATTCTGATAAAGGAAGTTTCACAATGTTTCTTTCCATTATTGTATAACAAATCATCTTTTCGAGAAATCAGCCACTGGCGAGAAGAGTTTTGTACATATGTACATAGAAATAAGTCATACGGCCCGTGGGTTAAGGTGTGGTGCCCGACTCCCCCCCCCCCCCCCCCCCCCCCCATTGTTATGACAGACTTATTTCTAGTGCAGCCCAAGATCTATGTTAAGTAGGAATGAGACAATTTGGTTGTGAATTGCCAAACCCAATGAATATGAAAGCAGAAGAGCTAGTTTTGGTAACAAATTGAAAAATCTGAGGGGGGGGGGGGGGGGGGGGGGGGGGCGGCATCAATACATAACTATTATCGAATAATGTGCAGAGTCCAACCTACAACCACATCCAGATATTTAAAATCCTCACATCTACTGTACAATGTATATTTTTCATATGGAAGAGAGTCCCATTTTAAAATCCAATAGCATATCACAGTCGTGATACAAGAAGAAAATTAGACATTGGTTCTACTTACATAACAACATCGAATGTAACCACACCCAACTTTAAATACTAACTCGTTCCAAATCCTGTATGATATATTCACAACACTGATCGCCAGAGTACGAAATAAATAAATTGCTTGACATTCTCATCCTTGACTGTCTCGCTTACTGCGCTCATATTGCTAACGGCTGTTAATGTTACTCGAATGGAGCGCAAAAACTGTCACCTATCGTAAAACTTCGAACACTGTGATCGCTGTTGCGCAGAGAAGCCGTTTTTTCCTCGAATGAATCACAAGTAAAATACAAAACTGGAAAGGTACTGTTTGCAGGCCCACTGTGATAGAAGCAGAACCGTTATATGTGCTAGACCTCGATTTACATGTAGCGAAATTTGTTATGCACTTTATCTTGAGACACCTCACAACACAAACTGACCAGCATTTCGCTTTCTGTGTTTATATTCGCCTCGCTTCATTGTTGCAACTTGGTCTTACGCGTCACTCTAGCGACCAAGCCCCCTGAACTAGGAAGATCCTTTGCGGAAGACAATCGCAAACTGATACGAAAATTCTGTACTCTGCTAGACGCTAGTGCTTAATTTTTTAGACGGCCATATGTACACATTTCTGTGCTTTCAGTAAATGCTTTACATAAACATAACTTACCGTACCACCGCACTGTGTCCCTCGAGACTGCTTCTTTTTTCGGCACTGTTTACCAAGCTGCAAAACACAGAAAGGAGTTAAATACGGTGTCAAACATTGTTAGGTTTCTACGATCCGAGTAATGTTTTTCAATACGACCCTCAAACACTTTATAAGTCACCTCATATGTTATTTCTGTCACAGTAATGATTCGTGAAAGGAAGCAGACAGTATATATTTTTTAGATATAATTCGTTACATAATAAAGTAATTGCATTCACAACCTTAAAGAGAATGTTGAAAGACATGGTAAGCTGTGAGGTGTACATCCTGTGGCACGAAGATAATTACCTTTTTTTTATGTATGACAGTAAAATAAATTATTATTTCATTGCAGACGCTGAAATACGAATGGATAAAGGAAAAATACATTAACAGCAATTTTCATACGCTGGATTTCTGTATTACATTCTTTACAAGCACGGACATCAGCTACGATACCTACTAACAAATGTAAGTGGATAAGCTTGCAACTGGCATAAGACGTCATGAACTGTAGGAAGTTAAAATTGATCTTCTTTTTTACCCACTGAGAAAAATGAAACAGGTTAAATGGTTGCAGCGTGCAGTGCAGCTAACTTACCAGATATCCGACTGCGAGCTAAAGAGACGTCCTCCGGTATCCCTGAAGATCTGCCGAAGGCATTGATGGGAACAGCGGAAGGGCGCCCTTTTATAGAGTTCTGAATGGAGCTGGTGGGGGGACCACACCTACCAAGCTTGTAGCGTTCTCGAACTAGCTGCATTCTCATTGGCTCGCTGCACAGAACATTGTTCTAGCGACATTTATCGATATACGGCCGAGACTGACAAATTCCGACGGCGCTTTGTGCCAGAACTTTCCCTGTCGACTTGTATCGATATATGCCAGAGACAGGCAGAAGGTCTTTCATGACCATTTACATCTACATACATATTCCGCAAACAACAGTGAAGTGCATGGCTGAGAGTACTTGCCATTACCACGCATTATGTTTTCTGTACATACGACTAAAAAATCATTCTATTTCAATTTCCCAAAAAGCCTTAAAGCCATGGATATGCTAAAGCTAATCGATTCCAGTTGTTATTCTCTGGTACAGGATACAGTGTTTCTGTATTTTGTGACGGGCACAATTTTACATTTTTGAACACTTGAAGAAAATACCAATCTTCACACCATTTTGAAATTTTACGAATATTTGTGCAGGTTTATCCAGACACTTCGCAGTATAAATAACAGCTTCCTCTACAAAAACGCTCAATTTATGTTAATGTCATCTATGACACATCAACATAAAACATAAACAGTAAGGGTCCCAACACTAAGTTTTAGCCTGCAATTACTTCTACTTATGTCGATGTGTGTCCAAGATAACATGATCCATCCTACCTATCAAGAAGTCTACTCACAAATTTAGTGTGGTAGTCATACTGGGGTTGGACAAAAATATACAAACCCAAGAAAGCCAGAGATTCTTAAGGCCTCCCCCCACCCTTTGCTTGCCCCTGCATTTTCGGACTTGTTGTTGTTGTTGTTGATGTTGTTGTCTTCAGTCCAGAGACTGGTTGTATGCAGCTCTCCATGGTACTCTATCCAGTGCAAGCTTCTTTATCTCCGAGTAACTACTGCAAACTACGACCTTTTGAATATGGTTAGTGTATTCATCTCTTGGTGTCCCTCTGCGATTTTTACCCTCCACGCTTTCCTCCAATACTGAACTGGTGATCCCTTGATGCCTCAGAATCGATCGCTTCTTCTGATCAAGTTTTGTCACAAATTCCTTTCCTCCCCAATTCTATTTAGTACCTCCTGATTAGTTACGTGATCTACCCCTCTAATCTTCAACATTCTTCTGTTGCACCACATTTCGAAATCTTCTATTGTCTTCTTGTCTAAACTATTTATCGTCCATGTTTTACTTCCATACATGGCTACACTCCGTACAAACACTTTCAGAAAAGACTTCCAGACACTGACTTTCGGACATTGTCAATCTTTTTCACAATGTCATTCTGCCATGATATCACGTATTACACTTACTCATGCGTCTTTTTGACATAGGTACGTCTTTAAGACCTGAGACACCAGTAAGTGGAACAGAAGTGAAACGTTTAAGCTTGTAATACGGTTTGAATTATGGCTCAAAAATTAAGTTACCCACTCGCAGAGTATATACCCTACCGGTAACTAAAGTCACTTTTCTCGTTCCTTGAGCGTGCGATGTGAGACTGAACAACTGGCACAGCTGAGTACTCCATCGTCGACGGAATCATCTTCGCTTCTGTTGTCATAGGACAACGAGTGATCTACGTGTAAATGTTTTGTTGAAAAAAATTGTATAAATCGCCAGTACGGTTAACTATTTCGTGTGTCCGTAGTACACAAAGGAAAACAGCTGTGGTCCAATACTGAGGAGACGTGCTTTCCGTCATGCCACGACCGTGATTTAAGGGTCAAAACAAGCAATTCTAAAAGCACTTCAATTTATTGCAACGAAAAGTAACAGTTATATGCTGGAGCGCAAACAGTGTAAAATACGACGAAACTGGATACTTTGTGCTTGCAATGAATTGTAGTTGTTTCAGATCCGCAATATCTTAATATCTATTGATCATGCCTTCGACACCGAGCAGAAAAAGGGATTGAGGGAAAACTTAAAAGACGTTACGGACAAAGCAGAAATAATTAATGCAGAGAACAGTGGCTAGAAGAGCGATGCAGAAGGATTTTATGGCAGATGCAAAGGAGTGGGAGTATTGGCTGGGGTGGGGGGGGGGGGGGGGGGGGATGCTATATATATCTTTCCACTTGTAACCACCAATTAATCACTACGTCTGGATTTTAGACTGGCATGTGACGGGGAGTGCTATTTTACTTATTTCTTCAGTATTTATTACAAAGTGTTTTTCTGAGCATTTAGGGTTTGTTAGACCGTCATATGCTGACATTTATATTTATTTCTTTATTATACAGTCGAGGGGCATGAAACGGAAGCAGTGGTTGGTAAGGAAATGAGACAGGGGTGTAGCCTCTCTGCGATGTTATTCAATCTGTATATTGAGCAAGCAGTAAAGGAAACAAAAGAAAAATTCGGAGTAGGTATAAAAATCCATGGAGAAGAAATAAAAACTTTGAGGTTCGCCGATGACATTGTAATTCTGTCAGAGACAGCAAAGGACTTGGAAGAGCAGTTGAATGGAATGGACAGTGTCTTGAAAGGAGGGTATAAGATGAACATCAACGAAAGCAAAACGGGGATAATGGAATGTAGTCTAATTAAGTCGGGTGATGCTGAGGGAATTAGATTAGGAAATGAGACACTTAAAGTAGTAAAGGAGTTTTGCTATTTGCAGAGCAAAATAACTGATGATGATCGAAGTAGAGAGGATATAAAATGAAGACTGGCAATGGCAAGAAAAGCGTTTCCGAAGACGAGAAATTTGTTAACATCGAGTATAGATTTAAGTGTCAGTAAATCGTTTCTGAGAGTATTTGTATGGAGTGTAGCCATGTATGCAAGAGAAATATGGACGATAAATAGTTTGGACAAGAAGAAAATAGAAGCTTTCGAAATGTGGTGCTACAGAAGAATGCTGAAGATTAGATGGGTAGATCACATAACTAATGAGGAGGTATTGAATAGAATTTGGGAGGAGTTTGTGGCACAACTTGACTAGAAGAAGGGATCGGTTGTTAGGACATGTTCTGAGGCATCAAGGGATCACCAATTTGGTATTGGAGGGCAACGAGGAGGATAAAAATCGTAGAGGGAGAGCAAGAGATGAATACACTAAGCAGATTCAGAAGGATGTAGGTTGCAGTAGGTACTGGGAGATGAAGAAGCTCGCACAGGATAGAGTAGCATGGAGAGCTGCATCTACATCTACATCTATACTCCGCGAGCCACCTTACGGTGTGTGGCGGAGGGTACTTATTGTACCACTATCTGATCCCCCCTTCCCTGTTCCATTCACGAATTGTGCGTGGGAAGAACGACTGCTTGTAAGTCTCCGTATTTGCTCTAATTTCTCGGATCTTTTCGTTGTGATCATTACGCGAGATATATGTGGGCGGTAGTAATATGTTGCCCATCTCTTCCCGGAATGTGCTGTCTCGTAATTTCGATAATAAACCTCTCCGTATTGCGTAACGCCTTTCTTGAAGTGTCCGCCACTGGAGCTTGTTCAGCATCTCCGTAACGCTCTCGCGCTGACTAAATGTCCCCATGACGAATCGCGCTGCTTTTCGCTGGATCATGTCTATCTCTTCTATTAATCCAACCTGGTAAGGGTCCCATACTGATGAGCAATACTCAAGAATCGGACGAACAAGCGTTTTGTAAGCTACTTCTTTCGTCGATGAGTCACATTTTCTTAGAATTCTTCCTATGAATCTCAACCTGGCGCCTGCTTTTCCCACTATTTGTTTTATGTGATCATTCCACTTCAGATCGCTCCGGATAGTAACTCCTAAGTATTTTACGGTCGTTACCGCTTCCAATGATTTACCACCTATGGCATAATCGTACTGGAATGGATTTCTGCCCCTATGTATGCGCATTATATTACATGCAAACCAGTCTCAGGACTGAAGACCACAACAACAACAAGAAGGCTTTCATGGGAATCTTGTACCATTCTTCCTGCAAAATAGTGACAAGTTGAGGCGAAGAAGAGGTGGATAGTGATCACGCACCCCTGTCTCCCTTTAGTAGACCACAAAGGCTAAATAATATGGAGATCTGGTGACTGATGACCAGGGGAGACGCGACAATTCATCCTCGTTTTCGCAAAACCAATCCTGGACGATGCAATGTGTGTGAACAGCAGCCCTGTCGACTTGGAACACAGCTTCACCACTGGGGAACCAACATTGCACAGTGGGATGAACCTAATCAGCCAAAATGATCACATAATCGTTGGTTGTAATGTGCCTTGCAGAGTAATCAAGGGACCGATGGAACGTCACGGTTGTTGTTGTTGTTGTGGTCTTCAGTCCTGAGACTGGTTTGATGCAGCTCTCCATGCTACTCTATCCTGTGCAAGCTTCTTCATCCCAGTACCTACTGCAGCCTACATCCTTCTGAATCTGCTTAGTGTACTCATCTCTTGGTCTCCCTCTACGATTTTTACCCTCCACGCTGCCCTCCAGTACTAAATTGGTGATTCCTTGATGCCTCAGAATATGTCCTACCAACCGATCCCTTCTTCTAGACAATTTGTGCCACAAACTCCTCTTCTCTCCAATTCTGTTCGATACCTCCTCATTAGTTATGCGATCTACCCATCTAATCTTCAGCATTCTTCTGTAACACCACAATTCGAAAGCTTCTATTCTCTTCTTGTCCAAACTATTTATCGTCCATGTTTCACTTCCATACATGGCTACACTCCATACAAATACTTTCAGAAACGACTTCCTGACACTTAAATCAATACTCGATGTTAACAAATTTTTCTTCTTTAGAAACGCTTTGCTTGCCATTGCCAGTCTACATTTTATATCTTCTCTACTTCGACCATCATCAGTTATTTTGCTCCCCAAATAGCAAAACTCCTTTACTACTTTAAGTGTCTCATTTCCTAATCTAATTCCCTGAACATCACCCGACTTAATTAGACTACATTCCATTATACTCGTTTTGCTTTTGTTGATGTTCATCTTATACCCTCCTTTCAAGACACTGTCCATTCCGTTCAACTGCTCTTCCAAGTCCTTTGCTGTCTCTGACATAATTACAATGTCATCGGCAAACCTCAAAGTTTTTATTTCTTCTCCATGGATTTTAGTTCCTGCTCCGAATTTTTCTTTTGTTTCCTTTACTGCTTGATCAATATACAGATTGAATGATATCGGTGATAGGCTACAACCCTGTCTCACTCCCTTCCCAACCACTGCTTCCCTTTCATGTCCCTCGACTCTTATAACTGCCATCTGGTTTCTGTACAAATTGTAAATAGCCTTTCGCTCCCTGTATTTTACCCCTGCCACCTTGAGAATTTGAAAGAGAGTGTTCCATTCAACATTGTCAAAAGCTTTCTCTAAGTCTACAAATGCTAGAAATGTAGGTTTGCCTTTCCTTAATCTTTCTTCTAAGATAAGTCGTAGGGTCAGTGTTCCAACATTTCTACGGAATCCAAACTGATCTTCCCCGAGGTCGGCTTCTACCAGTTTTTCCATTCGTCTGTAAAGAATTCGCGTCAGTATTTTGCAGTTGTGACTTATTATACTGATTGTTCTGTAATTCGCACATCTGTTAACACCTGCTTTCTTTGGGATTGGAATTATGGCTGCCCAGATCGTTACCGAACCCCCGCCATGTTTCACCATCGCAGATGAAAGTCGTTTTTTCAGTTTCCTGAGGGTGTCATAGTACACGTCAGAGGTGATAGTTGCACCGTGAGACAGGACATCAAACAGAATAACCACTTCAGAATCCCAGAGGTCGTTGCCATGACTTTACCGACGGAGGGTGCGGCTTTGAACTCTTTCTTCAGACGAGAGATGGCGTGGCACCACTCCATGGACTGGCATTTTGTTTCTGGTTTGAAGTGATGAACCCTTTATTCATCGCCTGTGACAACGTTCGACAAAAAATGGTCACGGTCAGCGTCGTAACGCGCGAACACTGCCGCACAGGTGATCCTTCGTTGCTCTTTATGGTCTTCTGTTACGTGGCGAGAAAGCCAGCAGGCACACACATCTGAGTACCCCAACTGGTGGACGAGTATGTCAGCACCACCAGCAGAGGCGTCCAGCTGTGCAGCGAGGTGTTTGATTGAGATCCATCGATTATGTCGAATGAGAGTGTCCGCACGTTTCAACACATCAGCAGTCACAGCTGTGTGCGGCCGGGCGGCACGCGGGGCATCGGACTAGTTTCTGCGACCTTGTCGTGATGATGACAGAGACCTCTCTCAACGACTCACCGTGGTTTTGTTCACTGCCTGTCTTTTGTAGACATTCTGCAAACGCCTAGGAATATGTGCGATGCTACGGTTCTCCTCCAAAAGAAACTCAATGACAGTTCTCTGCTTGGAACGCAGCTCCGCTACAGACGCCATTTTGAAGGCTACATACACTATGTGATCAAAAGTATCCGGAGACCTGGCTAAAAATTACTTGTTCTTGGCGCCCTCCATCGGTAATGCTGGAATTCAATATTGTGTTGGCCCGCCTTTAGCGATGATGGCAGCTTCCACTCTCGCAGGCATACGTTCAATCAGGTGCTGGATGGTTTCTTGGGGAATGGCAGCCCGTTCTTCAAGGAGTGCTCCACAGAGGAGCGGTATCGATGTCGGTCGGTGCAGGCTAGTCCATTACAGGGATGTTATTGTCGTGTAACCACTCCGTCGCAACTTGTGCATTATGAACAGGTGCTCGATCGTGTTGAAAGATGCAATCACCATCCCCGAATGGCTCTTCAACAGTCGAAAGCAATAAGGTGCTTAAAACAGCAATGTAGACCTCTACTGTGATATTGCCGCGCAAAACAACAAGAGGTGCAAGCCCCTTCCACGAAAAACACGACCACGGCATTCGCCATACCCACACCCTGCCATCGGATCGCCACATTGTGTACCGTGATTGGTCACCCCACAAAACGTTTTTCCTCTGTTCAGTCGACCAATGTTTATGCTCCTTACATCAAGCGAGGTTTCGTTTGGCGCCCGGCGGCAGTGGCCGAGCTGTTCTAGGCGCTTCAGTCCGGAACTGCGCGACCGCTACGGTCGCAGGTTCGAATCCTGCCTCGGGCATGGATTTCTGTGATGTCCTTAGGTTAAAAAAAAAAAAAAAAAGCTCTGAGCATTATCTGACTTAACATCTGAGGTCATCAGTCCCCTAGAACTTAGACCTACTTAAACCTAACTAACCTAAGGACATCACACAACTCCATGCCCGACGCAGGATTCGAACCTGCGATCGTAGCTTTCGCGCGGTTCCACTCAAGCGCCTAGAACCGCTCGGCCACACAGGACGGCTTGTCCTTAGTTTAGTTAGGTTTAAGTAGTTCTAAATTCTAGGGGACTGATGGCCTCCGATGTTAAGAAGTCCCATAGCGCTCAGAGCCACTTGAACCATTTGTCGTTTGGCATTTAGCGGCGTGATGTTTGTCTTATGAGCAGCCGCTCAACCACGAAATCCAAGTTTTCTCACCTCCCGCCTAACTGTCTTAGTACTTGCAGTGGATACTGGTGCAGTTTGGAATTCCTGTGTGATGGTCTGGATAGATGTCTCCCTATTATACATTACGACCCTCTTCAACTGTAGGCGCTCTCTGTCAGTCAACAGACGAGGTCGGCCTGTACGCTTTTGTGCTGTACGTGTCCCTTCACGTTTGCACTTCGCCATCACATCGGAAACAGTGGACCTAGGGATGTTTAGGAGTGTGGAAATCTCGCGTACAGACGTATGACACAAGTGACACCCAATCACCTGACCTCGTCCGAAGTCCGTGAGTTCCGCGGAGCGCCCCATTCTGCTCTGTCACGATGTCTAATGTCTACTGAGGTCGCTGATATGGAGTACGTGGCATTAGGCGGCATCACAATGCACCTAATATGAAAAACGTATGTTTTGGGGGGTGTCCGGATACTTCTGACCACATAGTGTATAATATATCGCCGCTGCCCATCGGAACTTCATGAAACTATAATAGTTGACGCAGGAATATTCCACGATGTTCCGCCACAAATTCCGTATTTATTCAACGGAAATAGACCGTGAAAAAAAAAAAAAAAAAGCATTGCCCCTCGTAGTCAACGGCCTTCTCGTAGAGTTATGAGCAAGTTACATTTGTATGTGCTGAGTATCACTTACCACTAACTGCACCGAGCATCGACCTTCTACACCATTCCCGCATTGCCGAGGAGGAGATTGCCGGCCGGAGTGGTCTAGCGGTTCTAGGCGCTACAGTCTGGAACCCCGCGACCGCTACGGTCGCAGATTCGCATCCTGCCTCGGGCATGGAAGTGTGTGATGCCCTTAGGTTAGTTAGGTTTAAGTAGTTCTCTAAGTTCTAGCGGACTGATGACCTCAGAAGTTAAGTCTCATAGTGGTCAGAGCCATTTGAACCAGTTTTGATGAGGAGATTAGTGTTTATTAGAGACGGAGCGCAAGCTCGGATTAGGGAAGGATGGGGAGGGAAATCGGCCGTGCCCTTTCAAAGGAACCATCCCGGCGTTTGCTTGAAACGATTTAGGGAAATCACGGAAAACCTAAATCAGGATGGCCGGAGACGGGATTGAACCGTCGTCCTCCCGAATGCGAGTCCAGTGTGCTAACCACTGCGCCACCCCTGTCGATACCAGCATTTCGCTACAGTTTTCTAGCGCTGTGACTTCTCTGTATACAACAGTGTCATCCGCGTACATTCTCAGTTGCGGGGTACAGGAGGCGATAACATATATGCACATTGTAGCAAAGAAAGATTAGCTTTTCTGTCTAAAGCAATTTTGTTATCAAATCTATACCTAAATCTCGTGGAGTCACTGCGTGTCATAATAAACCTGTTCAGTCAATTTATTTCAGTATTTTGTTTGATGTATCTGCTCAAGGAAAAAATTGTCGGTTTGATAATTTCTTGTTGCATCCTAACTTCTAAGATGTTCGCCTGTTTAGTATTTTCGGAGCCATATCAACTCCGTTGTATCACCTGTGGGCGCATTTTGAAGCTGGTGAATAAGGTAGCAGGCAAAGGAAGGAGCTTGGCGATGGTTGGTCGGTTTATGCGCTAGTTGTGTTGCGCTTTAACAACTTAAGGTCTCTCGTTAGACGTGGATTTCGAGATTCGAGTCTTTCATGTGGGTGCCATATCAGCAGCAATTGAAAAGAAACATAACTAGCTGCTTGAGGTTATTCTCACCGTTGTTCATTTAGCTGTTATCGCCATAGGTAAGCAATACTGTCATTAACGGCCGTACAGTTGAATACCTCGGACATCAAACGTGTGACATGACATTATTTTGATACTGAAATATTGGGAGTAACCTATTCATTGTAAATTCTATGCCCCACTAAAACTTTTATGTGTAACCAAAAGATAAAGAAACTTGCGGAGAACGTGCCGTTCTCGGAAACTCTTACTAGGAAATAACATAAAAATTCTATAACTCGTTATATGGCCGCTGGGAGCTGCTTTCAGAAGATTTTGAAACAATTGTTTATTTCGTATTAGATAAGATCTGTGGAAAAGTCTGTTTGTGAGCGAGAAAATTCTGAACGTAACCATAATGAGTTATCTCGAACTGAATGACCTGTTGCATGCCAGCCAGCGTAGATTACGAAAACAGCGGTAACGCGGAATACAACTCACGCGTTTTCCGCATGTCATTGGGAAATCCGTGGATGATGTCAGTTACTGCAGGTACATGTCGGTGGGGTAACTAAGATTTTCGGGGGCCCTGAAAATAAATTTTGGCGGTCTTTTGTACGCTCATAAAACTTCTAAAAACAAATATGAAAATAAAAGATAATCACACACCACAATTCAGTTTAAATGTAAAATAAAATCTTCTGTTGACGGTTTCATTAATTTGTCTATCACGTCGTGCATTTTCTCTGACCCTGAAGAACCGGCACGCTACACAACACACTGCATTTAAAGTGGGAGAGCAGCATTGCCAAAATCGTTGAATCATTTTAGTATCAACATAATAATAGTCGCAGCTAAACGATCTTCTAGTCTTAGTCTTAAGTTTGGCCTTTCCAGTCACTCAACCGTGGATTAGTCCTCTATCATTGCTGAAAGGTGGATTTTGCTAATTGTCTTAAATTTGAGAGGAACAATCTGTTGCCGGCCGGAGTGGCCGTGCGGTTAAAGGCGCTACAGTCTGGAACCGAGTGACCGCTACGGTCGCAGGTTCGAATCCTGCTTCGGGCATGGATGTGTGTGATGTCCTTAGGTTAGTTAGGTTTAATTAGTTATAAGTTCTAGGCGACTGATGACCTAAGCAGTTGAGTCGCATAGTGCTCAGAGCCATTTTGAACAATCTGTTGCTGATGAATCGGTATCCGTAATGGACGCTAATGGCCCGTTTCCAAATTGCGAACCGCCAGAATTTACACCTAATTCATTTAGACAGCTGGTATCGTGTCTTTGAGGTTTCCCGAAGACACTGTAATTCTGCCAGAGACAGCAAGGGACAGAAGAGCACTTGAACGGAATGGACAGTGTCTTGAAAGGAGGATTTAAGATGAACATAAACTAAAGCAAAACGAGGATAATGGAATGTAATAGAGTTAAATCAGGTGTTGCTGAGGGAATTAGATTAGGAAATGAGACATTTGAAGTAGTAGACGAGTTTTGCTATTTGGGCAGAAAAATAACTTACGATGGTCGAAGTAGAAAGGATATAAAAAGTAGACTGGCGATGAGAAGGAAGGCGTTTCTGAAGAAGAGAAATTTGTTAACATCGAGTGTAGATTTAAATGTCAGGAAGTAGTTTCTGAAAGTATTTGTATGGATTGTAGTCATGTATGGAAGTGAAACATAGACGATAAATAGCTTAGATAAGAAGAGAATAGAAGTTTTCGAAATATGGTATTACAGAAGATTGCTGAAGATTAGATGGGCACAACATGCGACTAATGAGGATGTACTGAATAGAATTGGGTAGAAGAGAATTTTGTGGCACAAATTGACTAGAAGATGGGATCGTTTGGCAGGACGCATTCTGAGACATCTAGGGATCACCAGTTTAGTTGTTGAGGGAAGTTGGGAGCGGGGGGGGGGGGGGGGGGGGGGGGGGCAAAAATTGTGGGCGGAGACCAAGGGATGAATACAGTAAGGAAAGTCAGAGGGGTGTAGGTTGCAGTAGCTACTCGGAGATGAAGAGCCTCGCACACGATAGAGTAGCACGGCGACCTCATCAAACCAGTCCATGGACTGAGACCACAACAACAACATCGTGTACTCACTGAACTTGCAAACTACTAGAAACTGCTCCTTTGATTTTTACAACTGTATTGACTTCCAGATTCAACTTTTAAAGCTCAGACTTTTCTTCAGTTTCGCTTTCAGTACTAATTGTAGTACACACACTGCTCTCCATAAGTTAAAAAACGCATGCTGCGCACCGAGCGAGATGGCGCAGATGTTAGCGCACTGGACTGGCATTCTGGAGGACGACGGTTCAAACCCGTGGCCGGCCATCTTGACTTAGGTTTTCCGTGATTTCTATAAATCGCTTCAGGCAACTGCCTGGATGAATCCTTTACAAGGCCACGTCTGACTTCATTCCCTATCCTTCCCTAATCCTACGGAACCCGGAACGGATGACCTCGCTGCTTGTTCCCCCCCCCTCCCCATTCCCCCCACCCACTCCCCGGCAAAAACAACAAACCAACCAATCAACATGCTGCGTATTACAACGGAGCGAGTTGAGTGGTATCTTAGTGAATTATTGGTTAGAATACAGAATAGTATGCTCAAATAACAATTAATAGCCAAGTGATACTTATAGTATTGTACAGATAATTATTTTACATATACATTCATACTGGTACATGTTGGTATTGCTCAGTTTTATACAAACTGACTTCATCCGTCCAAGCAGTTCCACTGAACACGATAGGTAGCGACATTAGACGGTACGACTGTGTAGAGGTACGTTGTTTACAGTTGCGTTCAGTTGTACACTGAAGCGCCAAAGAAACTGGTATAGGCATGCGTATTCAAATACAGAAGTATGTAAACAGGCAGAATACTGCACTGCGGTCGGCAAACACCTGTATAAGACAAGGGTCTGGCGCAGTTGTTAGATCAGTTGCTGCTGCTACAATGGCAGGTTATCAAGATGTAAGTGAGTTTGAAGGTGGTGTTACAGTCAGCGCACGGGCGATTGGACACAGCATCTCCGAGGTAGCGATGAAGTGGGGATTTTCCCGTGCGACCGTTTCACGAGTGTACCGTGATCGTCAGGAATCCGGTAAAACATCAAATCTCCGACATCGTTGCGGACGAAAAGATCCTGCGAGAACGGGACGAACGACGACTGAAGAGAGTCGTTCAATATGACAGAAGTGCAACTCTTGCACAGATTGCTGCAGATTTCAGTGCTGGGCTATCAACAATTGTCAGCGTGCTAACCATTCAACGAAACATCATTGATATGGGCTTTCGGAGCCGAAGACCTACTCGTGTACCCTTGATGCCGCACGACTCAAAGTTTTACGCCTCGCCAGGGCTCGTCAACACCGATATTGGACTGTTGATGACTGGAAACATGCTTCCTGGTCGAATGAGCCTCATTTCAAATTGTATCGAGCGGACGGACGTGTACCGGTATGGAGACAACCTCATGAATCCATGGACCCTGTCAGCAGGGGACTGTTCAAGCTGGTGGATGCTCTGTAATGGTGTGGGGGCGTTGCAATTTTAGCAATATTGGACCCCTGATGCGCTTAGATACGACTGTAACAGATAACACGTACGTAAGCATCCTGCCCATTCTGCTTTTCGAGGGACTTTAGCAATTTCAGCAGGACAATACGACACCCCACACGCCCGGAAGTGCTACAGAGTGACTCCAGGAACATTCTTCTGAGTTTAAACACTTCCGCTGGACACCAAACTTCCCAGAAATGAACATTATTGAGCACATCTGGGATACTTTCCAATGTGCTGTTCAGAAGAGATCTCAACCCCCCCCCCCCTTGTACTTCTACGGATTTATGGACAGCTCTGCAGGATTCATGGTTTCAATTCCCTCCAGCACTACTTCAGACACTAGTCGAGTCCATGCCACGTCGTGTTGCTGTACTCCTGCGTGCTCGCGGGGGCCCTACATGATATTACACACGTGTACCAGTTTGTTTCGCTCTTCCTTGTAATTCCGTTGGTATGAAGGTAGGACACGCCTCGAAAGAATGTAGTTCACGCGGCAAAAGTAACTGAAAATGGCTCCAAAGTGCCAGATTGCCGTGGTACAATGTTAAAGATAATCATTCACCAAGTAGACAACACTTTACTATCGCAAAAAAAAATGGATCGAGTGTCACGGATACGGTAAGCGAGTTGGTTGGTTGGCTGGTTGTTTTGGCGGGAGGGGACCAAACAGCTAGATCATCAGTCCAATTGGATTAGGAAAGTGTGGGGAAGGAAGTCGTCCGTGCCCTTTTCTATGGAACCATAGCAGCATTTACCTGAAGCGATTTAGGGAAATAACGGAAAATCCAAATAAGGATGGCCGGACACGGGTTTGAACCGCTGTCATCCCGAATACGAGTCCAGTGTGGTAACCACTGTAGCACCTCGCTCGGTGAATCGGGTTGGCTGTCATTCAAACAGAGTGTTTCATTGTGGCGAGATCTTTTCAAGAAATTTTGATCACCAGCTTTCTCCTCCGAATGTGAAATTACTTTGTTGACTCCCACCTACATACGGAACAATGATCATTGTAATAAAATAAGAGAAATCAAAGCTCGCATGGAAAGGTAGGGTACAGATGTCAATTTTTCCCACATGCTCTTAGAGTGTGGAATTCTGTGAACACAATGCCAAATAATCATATGTGAATTGCAGAGTAATCATGTAGATGCTCTCTCTCCCTCTCTCTCTCTTTCTCTCTCTCTGCGCGATGGAGAGCCGATCCAAGTCTCTCGCTGGCGAGCAGTTTTATTCTGCCAGTGTTTCGTATCGGCGCGCACGAGGCAGGAGAAAAGAGTGCATCGTTGTCAATTATGTAATTTTTAATTAATTGTAAATTGATACCGCAACTGGATAATTTTCGTGGGATCTACCCTTAAGGAAAAAGAGTTCTCTGAGCTGGACCACAGCACTCACTAAACATACCTTTTCTTGCTCCACTATTGACAAAATAGCACTTTCGATGAATGTAACACTTTGGTGTTTGTGTGTTCCACGCTAACCATTCTTTTCTTTTATTTACAGGTAAGTGAGCTGCAGCTGAGCTTTCCAGCTTCGATTCTACCGGGTGAGTACGATGTTCTGTAAAATATGAAAGATATGTTGTTTCGGAACAGACACCGTTACGATTATTTCTACTTCGCTCTGCAATGGAGTGTCCGCTACTTTGGAAAGACCTGACGGCTAGAAACGGTGTGCTGGACCGAGACTCGAACCCGGAACCTCCTGGACAGTTCTCATACCGACTTAGCTACTGAGGCACGCACCGCGCCCCGTCTTCACAGCCTCTTTCTTCATTTTTCCAGGAACGCTAGAGTCCATCGGTGTCGGCAAAGTAGGGGTAGTTTCTCTGAAGCTTGGCAGGTAGGAGGTAGAGATTCTGGCGGAAGGTAAGCTGTGATGGCGGGCTTGGACTGCTTAGTAGGTAAGAGTCATTGAGCGAAAGGCGGTGTTCCGTGTCATAAGTCCGGTCCAACACTCATATTTAATCTGCGAAGAAGTTTTGATGTAAAATTTTGTATTTGTGGGGATCTACAGCCACTAGATGCCTAATAAACGTAAACATGGTCCGAGGTAGGCTGCAGTGCGATGTTTACTTCATTGTACGATTAGCTAATTTCGACTAAGCGTCATTGTCAAGCACATTTATAACAACCGTATTTCATGTCATTTTCAAATCGCTCTTAATTACGGGAGAAAGGTAGCCATTTACCGTCATTTTACGAAAGGACCCACACTACGACAACCTTTTAAGACCGTAATCTGAACTTTGCTCTATGTACAACAACACGGTAGCATTTGTCGTACATAGCGCGAAGTTCAGAATACGATCTTAAAAGGTTGTCGTAGTGTGGATTATTTCGTAAAATGACGGAATATGGCTACTTTTTACTTGTAATTAAGAGTGATTTGAAAATGGCATGAAATGCAGATGTCACAAATGTGTTTGACAATGACGCTTAGCCCAAATTAGTTAATCGCACAATTGAATAAACATCGCATTACAGCTTGCTGCGGGCCGTGTTTACGTTTATGAGTTTTGATGTGGTTGCTTGGTTTTTCTTTAATTTATCCAGATGACAAGCACAGGATTTTCATTCATACAGTGATCGATTTAGACCGTAACCCAAAGTCAGCTTACGATCGATAAGCAAGGTGAGCCAAATTAAGCAAGGCTTAGAAATGAATACTCTATATTCTAAACGACAAGGACGGTGTACCGACCCAGCTGCCTATGTAACAGCTTCCAGGGGAACGATACATTTGATTTTCAGTAATTCATACAATTATTGACCCAGTTTAACAATTCTAAATGCTGTCTTAATCCACCGATATGAGGTACAAGCCTACGTTAAAAGTTTAACAGAACAAGAGTAGTAACACTGTGTATATAAGTTCCGACATCGAAGCTCAAGGCGCGCAAGTTACCCCGACTGTATTCACCCAGTACTTGAGAACAAGAGCACTTAGACACTTCCAACAAACTTAACTCGTAATTTCAAAACTCGTTTTCTCTGCCCCCCCCCCAATAAAATAATGAAACGAAAAAAGATGCAGTCACTTCAGTACCTTGCATGAAGCTTCACTTTTTTTACTTCTTTCTTACTAAATCTATTCCCAATACGTTTTTAAGACAGTACAGGGTTATTACAAATGATTGAAGCGATTTCACAGCTCTACAATAACTTTATCATTTGAGATATTTTCACAATGCTTTGCACACACATACAAAAACTCAAAAAGTTTTTTAGGCATTCACAAATGTTCTATATGTGCCCCTTTAGTGATTCGGCAGACATCAAGCCGATAATCAAGTTCCTCCCACACTCGGCGCAGCATGTCCCCATCAATGAGTTCGAAAGCATCGTTGATGCGAGCTCGCAGTTCTGGCACGTTTCTTGGTAGAGGAGGTTTAAACACTGAATCTTTCACATACCCCCACAGAAAGAAATCGCATGGGGTTAAGTCGGGAGAGCGTAGAGGCTATGACATGAATTGCTGATCATGATCTCCACCACGACCGATCCATCTCCTGTTTAAGAAATCCAGAACATCATGATGGAAGTGCGATGGAGCACCATCCTGTTGAAAGATGAAGTCGGCGCTGTCGGTCTCCAGTTGTGGCATGAGCCAATTTTCCAGCATGTCCAGATACACGTGTCCTGTAACGTTTTTTTCGCAGAAGAAAAAGGGGCCGTAAACTTTAAACCGCGAGGTTGCACAAAACACGTTAACTTTTGGTGAATTGCGAATTTGCTGCACGAATGCGTGAGGATTCTCTACCGCCCAGATTCGCACACTGTGTCTGTTCACTTCACCATTAAGAAAAAATGTTGCTTCATCACTGAAAACAAGTTTCGCACTGAACGCATCCTCTTCCATGAGCTGTTGCAACCGCGCCGAAAATTCAAAGCGTTTGACTTTGTCATCGGGTGTCAGGGCTTGTAGCAATTGTAAACGGTAAGGCTTCTGCTTTAGCCTTTTCCGTAAGATTTTCCAAACCGTCTGCTGTGGTACGTTTAGCTCCCTGCTTGCTTTATTCGTCGACTTCCGCGGGCTACGCGGGCACGCGTTTAACCGTTTCTTCGCTCACTGCAGGCCGGCCCGTTGATTTCCCCTTACAGAGGCATCCAGAAGCTTTAAACTGCGCATACCATCGCCGAATGGAGTTAGCAGTTGGTGGATCTTTGTTGAACTCCGTCCTGAAGTGTCGTTGCACTGTTATGACTGACTGATGTGAGTGCATTTCAAGCACGACATACGCTTTCTCGGCTCCTGTCGATCTCGAGCGCTCTGGCGGCAGAAACCTGAAGTGCGGCTTCAGCCGAACAAAACTTTATGAGTTTTTCTACGTATCTGTAGTGTGTCGTGACCTTACGTCAATGAATGGAGCTACAGTGAATTTATGAAATCGCTTCAATCATTTGTAATAGCCCTGTATGCACATATAACACTGAATGTATTAGGGCAATTCAAAAAGAAACAAGCTGGAGGCTGTAAAATGAAAAACTAATGAAGCGACTGTAATGTCACTGTCTGTGGAAGAATTTATGATCTCTATAAGAGCATTGAAGCTCCAAATTTGCTGCTACAGGGACATGGGTAAACACAAACATGAAAACAAAGGGTGCACGTACATGTGTCGACTATCTACTGACATCAGTTGTGCTAAAAACAGACACATGGGGTCTCAAAAAGAAGATCAAAGTGTTGTAGTGTGTTTTTGTACGAGGGGCACTGCTTGACTTTTACAAGGGTGAAGGTACGCCACAAACACTTCAGGGAAGCACGGATGTCATTGGTTGATGACATACGAGCTGGAATGCCACACCACATTACTATTCCATCGTCCAGCAGGTAGGTGCCCTCGTTATTGATGACCGGCGAGTTATGGTGGCAACCAATGCCCCAGGGGTAGAGCGAGTGTTGGAACTGCAACAGACCTTCAGCGCTCTCTGTTCGCTTGTGTCATTCTTTGGTGAATTCCTGTATCCTACACTACTCCTGCTGTCAGAAAATACACTACCCCTTTTGCTTTTATTTTGGAACCTACAGTCCTCTGCTTTCAGCTCTACTGAGTGCAGTGGATGGTTGATGCAAGAAAATGCTCGCTCTGTCGTCACGTGATTGGGCGGCCACATCCCTCTGTCATCGAGGCTGGGGTCTCAGCGCCCTTCTTCCATAGGCATTGGCATTAGGATGCCCTCAGAGATTTTCATTCTACAGCCTCCAGTTCATTTCTTTTTGAACGACCCTAATACCTGCAAAATTATACTACTGTACGCCCCAGGAGCAGACAACATTACATTGGAACTACTGACGGCCTTGGGAGAGCCAGGACTAACTAAACTCTACCATCTAGTGAGCAAGATGTATGAGACAGGTGAAATACCCTCAGACTTCGAGAAAAACATAATAATTCCAATCTCAAAGAAAGCAGGTGATGACAGATGTGAAAATTACCGAACTATCAGTTTAATAAGTCACGACTGCAAAATACTAATACGAATTCTTTACAGACGAATGGAAAAACTGGTAGAAGCTGACCTCATGGAAGAGCAGTTTGGATTCCGTAGAAATGTTGGAACACGTGAGGCAATACTGACCCTACGACTTATCTTAGAAAATAGATTTTGCAGACTTAGAGAAAGCTTTTGACAATGTTGACTGGAATACTCTCTTTCAAATTCTGAAGGTGGCAGGGGTCAAATACAGGGAGCAAAAGGCTATTTACAATTTGTACAGAAACCAGATGGCAGTTATAAGAGTCAAGGGGCATGAAAGGGAAGCAGTGGTTGGGAACGGAGTGAGACAGGGTTGTAGCCTATCCCCGATGTTATTCAATCTACCGGGTGATCAAAAAGTCAGTATAAATTTGAAAACAGAATAGATCACGGAATAAT
Source organism: Schistocerca americana (assembly GCF_021461395.2). Taxonomy (NCBI): domain Eukaryota; kingdom Metazoa; phylum Arthropoda; class Insecta; order Orthoptera; family Acrididae; genus Schistocerca; species Schistocerca americana. The sequence continues at coordinate 85,039,367 of NC_060127.1, forward strand.
GTAGATAGAGAGGTACAAATTGACACACTTGCTTGGAATGACATGGGGTTTTATTAGAACCAAAATAAAAAAAATACAAAAGTTCAAAAAATATCCGACAGATGGCGCTTCATCTGATCAGAATAGCAATAATTAGCATAACAAAGTAAGACAAAGCAAAGACGATGTTCTTCACAGAAAAATGCTCAATAGGTCCACCATCATTCCTCAACAATAACTGTAGTCGAGGAATAATGTTGTGAGCAGCACTGTAAAGCATGTCCGGAGTTATGGTGAGGCATTGGCGTCGGATGTTGTCTTTCAGCATCCCTAGAGATGTCGGTCGATCCCGATACACTTGCGACTTCAGTTAACCCCAAAGCCAATAATTTTTTTTGTTCTAATAAAACCCCATGTCATTCCAAGCATGTGTGTCAATTTTTACCTCTCTATCTACATTATTCCGTGTTTTATTAAGTTTTCAAATTTAGACTGACATTTTGATCACCCGGTATATATTGAGCAAACAGTAAAGGAAACGAAAGAAGAATTCGGAGTAGAAACTAAAATCCACGGAGAAGAAATAAAAACTTTGAGGTTCGCCGATGACACTGTAATTCTGTCAGAGACAGCAAAGAACTTGGAAAAGCAGTTGAACGGAATGGACAGTGTCTTGAAAGGAGGATATAAGATGAACATCAACAAAAGCAAAACGAGGATAATAGAATGTAGTCGAATTAAATCGGGTGATACTGCGGGAATTAGATTAGGAAATGAGACGCTTCAAGTAGTAAATGAGTTTTGCTGTTTGGGGAGCAAAATAACTGATTATTGGTGAGGTAGAGAGGATATAAAATGCAGACTGGCAATGGCAAGGAAAGCGTTTCTGAAGAAGAGAAATTTGTTAACATCGAGTATAAATTTAAGTGTCAGGAAGTCGTTTCTGAAAGTATTTGTATGGAGTGTAGCCACGTATGGAAGTGAAAGTGGACGATAACTAGTTTGGACAAGAAGAGAATAGAAGCTTTCGAAATGTGGTGCTACAGAAGAATGCTGAAGATTAGATGGGTAGATGACATAACTAATGAGGAGGTATTGAATAGAATTGGGGAGAAGAGAAATTTGTGGCACAACTTGACTAGAAGAAGGGATTGCTTGGTAGGACATACTCTGGGGCATCAAGGGAATACCATTTGGAGGGTAGGGTGGAGGGTAAAAATCGTAGAGGGAGACCAAGAAATGAATACACTAAGCAGATTCAGAGGGATGTAGGTTGCAGTAGGTACTGGAAGATGAAGAAGCTTGCACAGGATAGAGTAGCATGGAGAGCTGCATCAAATCAGTCTCTGGACTGAAGACCACAACAGCAACACGCGATATAGTTCAGGAGATAAGACGTCATAAACTTTGAGATGGGTGAAAAACCGGTTTTTCTTTAAACAGAGTCACTCTGTTGTATACAAGGGAGTTCGATTTTTTAAAGAATCGTGGGTTTGGTTGCTGGTAATATTACAAAATGAGCAGACAAAGTATCGTGCTATCATATAATATACTATTATATACTTTCCGTTGTGTTTTACTAGTATTGTGAGATACATTACGTAGTTTCACACACAGTGCAGTCACAGTAATATGACCACGTATCAGAAGCGTGAATAAGAACATTTTGCAGCGCTTACCGCTGCGAAACGTGCAGGAAGAGCGTCAGTGAGGTTGCGTAAGGTACCGACAGGGATTAACAGCCATGACGACCCCCCAGTGTCGTGGCCAGATGTGCTACGTTTCTCGGTTGCGGATCGGTGGCGCGAACAACCCGATCCAGGCGGCGCCCCAGATTCTCACTTGGGTTCAAATATAGGGAGTTCAGTGGCCAGGAGAGTACGGTAAAATCGTGCTGCTGCTCTTCTAACGACCGACGCGCAGTCTGTGCTGTGTGGCACGTCGCATTGTCCTGCTGGTACAGGGTGGCGCACGAAATGTGTTACCATTTTGTTTTTCAATATAAACTTTATTGTCAATACAATCTGAAAGGTACATATACTACAATGAAGAGCCGTCCATGGAGATTTTTTCTAACTCAGCACATGCTCAATATTGGTTCAAATGGCTCTGAGCACTATGGGACTTAACATCTGAGGTCATCAGTCCCCTAGTACTCGTACTTAGAACTACTTAAACCTAACTAACCTAAGGACATCACACACATCCATGCCCGAGGCAGAATTCGAACCTGCGACCGTAGCGGTCGCGCGGTTCCGGACTGTAGCGCCTAGAATGGCTCGGCCACATCGGCCGGCCATGCTCAATATGTCCATCATTTCGTTTCCTAACTTCCTTCAAACGAACACTGAAGTTAGTTATTACCCTACGGCACATGTCTTTCGTAATTATTTCACTGCAAGCTTGAAGAATAAGTCTTCTGAGCTCCATTAAATCACGTGGACGTTTCGGGAAAATTTTTTCCTTTAGGTACCACCAAAGAAAACAGTCACATGGATTGAGGTCTGGACTATTGGGGGAGGGGGGGGGGGGGCAATTTTGTCCGTCATTGAAGCGACCTGGAAACCTGAGTGAAATGATCCGCGTGTCGAAATGCTCGTGTAAAAACACTAACACAGTGTTTGCAGTATGTGGCCTTGCTCCATCTTGCATGAACCACTGCATGTTGAAGGACAAGGCAGTGGCAAGAAGCTGCGGAATGAAGCTATTGCGAAGCATGCTCAAATAACGCTCGCTGCTCACAGTTTGTTCAAAGAAGTCCGTGACTTGAAATTGCTGCCCACGCTGTAATCCTCGGAGCATAATGTTGTCGTTCATGAAGCACTTGTGTGGTTTTGTTTGTTAACCACACCGTCTAAATGAAAATGCCCCTCGTCCTAAAACCAAACGTTGTTGTGAGTTTTTCCCTATCCTCCGCCCACTGAGCAAACAGTAGTCTCTGCTGCTTTGCGTTCTTCAGTGAGCTTCTGTGCACAGGTCATCTTATATGGGTACATATGGAGGTCACTTTTAACAATGCGTTGAACGGAGCGTCTGGATATTCCCAGTTGCACTGCTGCCTTTCTACACTATTTCCCGAGACTTCTCTGTACAGCAACTCGTACCGCTTATTCTCCGGCGAACAAACAGGCTTAGGCCGAGGTCGCTTCGCTTCCAATACTGTTCCTTCCTGTACAAATTTATCGTACAACCTGTGGATGGTCTTCTTGCAAGGGACCCATCGTGTGTTAAACTGTTATCGAAAACGCCTCTGAGTCACAACAAGGTTTTTCGTTTCGTGAAAAAGTAGCACAATTGCCGATCGTTGCTGTGTCGTCAGTATTCCATTGTCAGCCATTGCTGCTTACTAGTCTCGTAGCGGCAGTATCGTGAATTACACGTCATTTCGTAACTCATTTGTTTTTCCAAGCTCTGCAGGTACTGCTGTAGAGATCCGAGCGGTATATCTAACGTGCGTCGTAAATTGTGAAAGAAACAATTGGTAACACGCCGGCCTGTGTGGCCGTGCGGTTCTAAGCGCTTCAGTCTGGAACCGCGTGACCGCTACGGTCGCAGGTTCGAATCCCGCCTCGGGCATGGATGCGTGTGATGTCCTTAGGTTAGTTAGGTTTAAGTAATTCTAAGTTCTAGGGGACTGATGACCTCAGAAGTTTAGTCCCATAGTGTTCAGAGCCATTTGAACCATTTGTTTACTTCCCTACTTGGCTACAATGCAGACATTTGTTTACTTCCATACTTGGCTACAATGCAGAAAAGGCTTCCTAACTTCTAAGTCTATATTCGATGTTAACAAATTTCTCATATTTACAAACGCTTTTCTTGCCATTGCCAGTCTACATTTTACATCCTCTCTACTTCGGCAGTCAGCAGTTAATCTGATTTGATCCATTTAAATGGTTTTTGAAAGTCTGCGACTGTGAAAACAATAGGTTTCCAGAATGAGATGTTCACTCTGCAGCGGAGTGTGCGCTGATATGAAACTTCCTGGCAGATTAAAACTGTGTGCCCGACCGAGACTCGAACTCCGGACCTTTGCCTTTCGCGGGCAGGTGCTCTACCAACTGAGCTACGGAAGCACGACTCACGCGCCGTACTCACAGCTTTACTTCTTCTAGTACCTCGTCTCCTACCTTCCAAACTTAACAGAAGCTCTCCTGCGAACCTTGCAGAATTAGCACTCCTGAAAGAAAGAATACTGCGGAGACATGGCTTAGCCACAGCCTGGAGGATGTTTCCAGAATGAGATTTTCACTCTGCAGCGGAGTGTGCGCTGATATGAAACTTCCTGGCAGATTAAAACTGTGTGCCCGACCGAGACTCTGCAAGGTTCGCAGGAGAGCCTCTGTAAAGTTTGGAAGGTAGGAGACGAGACACTGGCAGAAGTAAAGCTGTGAGGAGCGGGCGTCAGTCGTGCTTCGGTAGCTTCCCCGCGAAAGGCAAAGGTCCCGAGTTGAGTCTCGATCGGGCACACAGTTTTGATCTGCCAGGAAGTTTCAACAATAGGTTTGTTTATAAATAAATCTTCTGCTACCAGTCACGATTTTTCTTTATTTTACTTTTCGCACGACGCGTTTCGGGAAGTCATTCCCATTTCCAAGTGCGTTTTTTGCGTGTATTAAGCCATTTCTATTGATGTTGTAAGTGTGTGAGAGTCTGCTTCATTTCGTTGAATTTTATTGCAATATATAGGAAGCACTCGATTTTTTAGCTGGATATCGATTCTTTTGGTGAAGGTAGTGGCGAAATTTAGAAGAATTTGTACTTACAGTTTTCTAATGGTCCATTTGTGTAGAGTCTCTCACACACACTAAACATCACACACAACTTGTTGTATACTTTACACATCGAAAATATGTAAAGAAAACAGTTACATAGATCTTCTTACAGGTAGTTCACAGAGGTAACATTATAAGTCAAGTGGACTCTCACAGACTGACAACATCAATACAAATGCCTTAATACACAAAAAAACGCACTTGAAAATGGGAATCATTTCCCGAAACGCGTCGTGAGAAAAGCAGAATAAAGAAAAATCGTGACTGAGTCATTAGTTATTTTACTGCCCAATCAGCAAAATTCATCTTCTACTTTCATTGTCTCATTTTCTAGACTAATTCCCTCAGCATCACCTGATTTAATCCAACTCCATTCCATTATCCTTGTTTTGCTTTTGTTGATGTTCGTCTTACATCCTCCTTTAAAGACACTGTCAATTCTGTTCAACTGTGCTTACAAATTGTTTGCCTTCTCTGGCAGAATTACATTGTTACTGGCAAACCTAAAATTCTTGTTTCACCTCTCCAAACCTTAATTGCTACTCGAAATTTTGCCTTTCTTTCTTTCACTGCTTGCTCAGTTTACAGATTTAATAACGTTGTGGATAGGTTACTACCCTGCTCACTCCCTTCCACGCCGCTCTTACAATGGCCGTCTAGTTTCTGTACAAATTATAAATAGCCTTACGCTTCCTGTATTTTATACCTGTTACCTTCAGAATTTCAAAGAGAATATCAATCAATATTGTCAACAGTTTTCTCGAAGTCTACAAAGGCTATAACTACAGGTGTGCCTTTCCTTAACCTGCCTTCTGAAGTTACGTTGAAGGCTCAGTATTGCCTCGCGTGTTCCTACATTCTTCCGGAATTCAAAATGATCGTCCCCGAGGTCGGCTTCTTCTTGTTGTTCCATTTTTCTGTAAACAGTTCGTGTATGTATTTTGCTTCCACGACTTCTTAAACTTGTCAGCAGCTGCTTTCTTGGGAATTGGAATTATCACAAGCTTCTTGAAATCCGAGTGTATTTCGCCTGTCTCACACATCATGCACACCAGATGCAAGAGTTTTGTCATGGCTGTTAGTAGTTCTGATGAGTGTCGTCTACTCCAGGGACCTTGTTTCGACTTAGGTCTTTCAGTGGCCTTCCTGCAATATCGTAACTCCCAGCTCCTCTTCATGGTGTAAGCAGAATAATTTCTGTGCTGTTTGCCATTGCATATGGGTGCGAGGAAAGATACTACAGCCAGACGAGATTAAAGAGATCTTGAGTTGACAGACTGTTACCTTCGTTTAGCGATTACAGAGCTGATTTGTTGAACGCTGTCAGACAAAGCCCTGTAGTCAGTCGACTGAATTAACACACTGGACTCGCTTTCAGGAGGAGTGTGTTTCCGATCTTCGTGTAGTCTTCCAAACTTAGGTTTTCCCTAGTTTCCGAAATTACATAAAATGACACAGTCGGTACGATACCTTCAATGAGATCAGATTCTTTTCTCTCTAATCTTTTACTTTGAGGCTCTCAGCGTTAACTAAAACTTTTCCATTTCTATTTTGCGAAATAGTTTTGAATTTCACAGTCATTTTTTTCGTTGTATGCGACGTTTGGCTACAGAACGGTTTTAACTTAGCTTTAGGTGATTCTCTTGGGTGCACAGACCTATCGAATGAACGTTAAAGAATATTGATGTATCCAGTGAAATTAGTGTACCGGCATTTTGGTATTACAGCGCCACATGTCAGTCTTCACATCGCTGTAACCGTTTCAGGACGCTTTCAATTTTAGCTTATTTTTCGGATATCTAGTGAGAAGTTTCAATACAAACTTTCACTAGCATTGTGTCTTTTCAAAACCTTTCGAATGCGGTAAAAAGTGCTTATTTCCTAGAATGATATTTTCGCTCTGCAGCGGAGTGTGCGCTGCACAGAGAAAATCTCATTCTGGAAATGTCCCCCAGGCTGTGGCTAAGCCACGTCTCCACAATATCCTTTCTTCCAGGAGTGCTAATTCTGCTATTTTTGCAAGAGAGCTTCTGTAGAGTTTGGAAGGTAGGAGACGGGATACTGGCGGAAGTAAAGCTGCGAGGACAGGGCGTGAGTCGCGCTTCGATAGCTCAGTTGGTAGAGCACTTACTCGCTAAAGGCAAAGGTCGCGAATTCGAGTCTTGGTTCGGCACACAGTTTTGATCTACCAAGAAGTTTCAAATAAGCGCACACTCCGCTGCAGAGCGAAAATTTCATTCTGAGAACCTGGCACTTTTTACCGCATTCGAAACGTTTTGAAAAGACACAATGTTAATTAAAGTTTGCATTGAAACTTCTCACTAGAATATCAGAAAAATAAGCTAAAATTGAAAGCGTCCTGAAACGGTTATAGCGATGTGAAGGCTGCATGCGGTGCTCTAATACCAAAATGCCGGTACACTAATTTCAGTGGATGCATCAATATTCTTTAGGGTTCATTCGATAGGTCTGTGCACTCTAGAGAATCACCTAAAGCTTCCGTAACCGCAAGTTAAAACAGTCCTGTAGCCAAACGTCGCATACAACTAAACAAAAAATGACTGCGAAATTCAAAACTGTTTAGCAAAATAGAAATGGAAAAGTCTTAGTTAACGCTGAGAGCCTCACAGTAAAAGATTAGAGAGAAAAGAATCTGATCTTATTGAAGGTATCGTCCCGACTGTGTTTTTTGATGTGATTTCATCTACCAGGAAGTTTCAAGTATTTAGTTGCTTTAAAAAAGACACATTTGCTTCAATATCTCGGCTGATAAAAAACTGAATCAGAACAGAATCGAACTTTCATCATCTGATTACGCAGATACCTAAATCATTGAGTTAATGTGCAGGAGACTTAATTGAGACAGGTCTAATAAGTAAAAAAATTAATCTGAATTAACAATCATCAGTACGATTTTATTCGATTTTATTACGTTAGCGCAGATAGAAAACTTTATCATCATTCAAAAATTCCTTGGCTGAATAATAACATTTTTGCATAAGGACGGCAAAAGGATAGTATGTAATTTTCTTTTCGGAAAACTTAGATCCAGTTTTGAAGGGTTTTCATTTTTAATTTAGCATAAATTTCCATAGTCATGTACTGAGGCGCCTGGGAGAAGATTTTTAATCTAAGAGATTATCTTTGTTGCTGTTATCGTACGTTATGTTGAAAAGGGTTTGCTATAGATAATTCTAGATTGTTATGTATAAAGATAAGCAGTTCATAAATATAAATATTCGCTGTAGTTAACATGCTGAGACCTCTAAATATTGTTCAGCATGAATTCAGAGGCTTGAGTATTACACATCTATCTAATACTAGTTTTGTAGTAACTACATTCCACTAAAAGAGTATTCCGTATCTTACAACAGATTCAAAGTAGGTGTGATAAACAATTCTTCTAGTTGGTCAAATATTTGAGTGGAGCGAAAAGAAGACACTCTAAGGCACATAAGTTACGAAATGGCTTTTTGCCCGACTTTTCATAGCCAAGCGAAGAGTGGGAAATAGACAAATAGGGTATCGAATTGAGTAGCGTGAGATCTAGCTTTGCAGAGAAAGTTTGAACTGCTTGAAATTAATTAGAACACTTTATGATTTGAGATGAGGCTGAAATATTTCATGAACAGCAGTTACCATATCCCATGCTTTCTGGCCAAAGCTTGAGAAAACTTATAAGAAAATACGGTGATATGTTGTAAATAAAGTAGTGATAAGTTCATCTCTTCAAGGCCGAAGTATTTTGCGTAGCATTGATACAGAAATTGTGAAATTATTTCTTGCAAGCTGAAAAATAAAACAAATACCAAATTATAGCATAAATTGAAACTTTTCTGCTTTCCATTGATCTCTGTGCTCTCAATAACGAAAGAATACCAATTGACATTGAAATATTTCATATTTAACGTTCGAAATTCTGAGAGATTCGAACTTCTGAGAAAATTAGGGGTAAGCTATAGAGAGAGATGGGTAATACACAATATGTGCAAGAGCCAAGAGGGAATAATGGGGGTGGACGACTAAGAACGATGTGCTCGGATCAAAAAGCGTGCAAGAGAGGGATGTAGTCTTTGGTCTCTACTGTTCAATCTGTACATCGAAGAATCAATTATGCAAATAGCAGGAAGCTTCAGGAGGGGAATTACAATTCGCTGATGAGATTGCTGTCCTGAGTGGAAGTGAAGAAGAATTACATGATCTGCCGAATGGAAAGAACAGTCTAATGAGGACAGAATATGAACTGAGAGTGAATCGAAGAAATACGAAAGAAAAGAGATGTAACAGCAATGAGAACAGCGAGAAATTTGACGACGGGACAGATGGTGACGAAATAGATGAAGGTAAGGAATTATTCTACCTAGGAAGCAAAATAAACAATAACGGATGGAGCAAGGAGGACGTCAAAAGCAGTCTATCGCTGAAAACAGGCCATTCCTGGCAAGAGAAGTCTAATAGCATCAAATATAGGCCTTAATGTGAGGAAGAAATTTCTGAGAACGTACGTCTGGAGTACACATTGTATGGTAGTGAAACATGGACTGCGAAAAACCGGAACAGAAAAGAATCGAAGCATTTAAGATGTGTTCCTACAGAAAATGTCGAACATTCGGTGGACTGATAAGGTATAGAGTGAGGTGGTTCTGCGCACAACGGGAGCGGAAAGGAATATGTGGGAAACACAGACAAGGAGAAGAGACAGGATGATAGGACATCTGTTAAGGCATCAGGAAATGATTTCCATGGTACTAGGGGGAGCGCTAGAGGGCAAAAACTGTAGAGGAAGACCCGGCAAATAATTGAGGACGTGAGTTTTAGTCTGAGAAGAATAGGTTGGTACAGGAGAGTAATTCGTGGCGAGCCGTATCAAACCAGTCCGAAGACTGGTGACTCAAAAAAGCTTTCTGAACCAAAATTGAAAAAAAATTGACAAAAAATACGGTCATATGTTTTGGGCAATGATTTGTTAAGAAGTAAGAAAATGAGACTAGAAAACATTTGATGTGCCTCGTTTGCTTTACATGATTTCGAGTGTTGTTCAAACGTGCAACTGTTTCTCTGCTCTGCTTTACACGTTAATTTAAAAAAAATTTCAAAACTTTCAACAATATTTTTGTCAGTTTTTTCAAGTTTGGTTCGGACAGTTTTTTTTTTTAATCATCAGTCTTTTGTCTGGTTCGAGGGGGGGTAGCACGTCAAACGGGCCGACATGGAGCAGGAGAGGCATCGCAGGACATTTTAATTTCCACTGTCTATACTTTTACAAATAAATTCATCAGCAGGAAGGATTCAGGATTCACACCCATTGCAGTGGAAGTTCGAAAACATAACAATATAAATTTTTTTACGTGCGAAATTTCATCATTTTTTCACTTACTAATGGATGCATTTGTTGCTATAGGTACACTTTTTTTCATAAGTTAGAGAGATTCTTCGATGAATTTAGCGCAGCATACATACGATACTCACAGGTGTATGAAACTCTAGAATTTATTTAATTTATGAAAAAACAAATGAACTGTTATATTTTAAACTTCATGTTTAGAAAAAAACACAAATTTTGTAGTTAATTACCTCAATTTTTCCAGAGTTTTTAATAGATTTGGAAAATTCTAGTTTCATACACCTTTAAGTATGGTTTGTATGCTGTGCAAAATTCGTCGAAGAATCTCTGTTACTTATGAAGAAAAGTGTACCTACAGTAAAAAGTGCTGCCATTAGTAAGTGAAAAAAATGAAGAAATTTCACATGTAAAAAAAAATTATGTCGTATGTTTTCGAACTTCCACTGCTAAGAGTGTGAATTCTAAATCCTTCCTGGTCATGCTGACAAAGTTTTATGAATTTATTTGTAAAAGTATAGACAGTGGAAATTAAAATGTTCAGTGGTGCCTCTCCTATTCCAAGTCGGCCCGTTTGACGTCCTACCCCCCTTAATACAACGCACAACGAATTCTCTTCTGTGCCAACCTCTTCATCTCAGAGTAGCACTTGCAACCTGTGTCCTCAGTTATTCGAATCTCTGTCTTCCTCTACAATTTTTGCCCTCTACAGCCCCCTCAAGTACCATGGAACTCATTCCGTGATGTCTTAACGGATTTCTGTACCGTATCAGATGCGTGGGACAGTGTTATCATTGCACCTAAAACTCTGCGTAGTACCGCATGCAAGAAACCTCGTTTCGAAACGTCGAACGATTCGGGAAATAAGCTGGCTGCACGTTCTCGGTGACTCACGCGGTCAGTGCTGTTGTACAGTCAGAGGAGTCGCAGTCTCAGGCGGACGGACGTGGCGCGTGGGTGGCGGGGGCGGGCAGCCCGGCCGTGTCGTCGCGCCGCGTGAATTATTCGCCTTCTCGCCGGCCGGCCGTGGCTGCGTCGTAAATAATGCGTCGGCGAGCGGTCGTTTCGGGCGGAAGCGGACGCCCTTAAAACCGGCCTGCAGCAGGCTCGCAACACGGCCGTCGCTGCGCTAGCACCTCTCTGCTGATTGCGTTCTCGGAATTCCGGCGCCCGTAACACGCGCTCGGCGAGCAGCTTTTGTCTTCTGCGGCGAGCAGCTTTTGTCTTCTGCGACGCCGCCGATAGCGCCTGCAGGCTGCTCGGCGTCAGAAATTCCACAGCCCCGACTCTTCTCTGCCTCTGTTTCCTGGAAGGCACACACGAACAGGCTCTGCGTGGAGTAAGAGCCACTACTAGCCAGAAACTAGTAAACATCCAGCGAATTGTTAGAAAACGAACCGTGACTCCAACCAATGCAAAGTCCAGTTAACGGTCACCACCGTCCTACATCTTTTAAACCTACACTACTGGCCATTAAAATTGCTACACCAAGAAAACGGGTATTCATTGGACAAATATATTATACTAGAACTGACATGCCATTACATTTTCACGCAATTTGGGTGCATAGATCCTGAGAAATCAGTACCCAGAACAACCACCTCTGGCCGTAATAACGGCCTTGATACGCCTGGACATTGAGTCAAACAGAGCTTGGATGGCGTGTACAGGTACAGCTGCCCATGCAGCTTCAACACGATACCACATTTCATCAAGAGTAGTGACTGGCGTATTGTGATGAGCCAGTTGCTCGGCCACCATTGACCAGACATTTTCAGTTGGTGAGAGATCTGAAGAATCTGCTGGCCAGGGCAGCAGTCGAACATTTTCTGTGTCCAGAAAGGCCCGTGCAGGACCTGGAACATGCGGCCGTCCATTATCCTTCTAAAATGTAGGGTTTCGAAGGGATCGAATGAAGGGTAGAGCCACGGGTCGTAACACATCTCAAATGTAACGTCCACTATTCAATGTGCCGTCAATGTGAACAAGAGGTGACCGAGACGTGTCACCAAAGGCACCCCCCTACCATTACGCCGGGTGATGCGCTAGTATGGCGATGGAGAATACACGCTTCCAATGTGCGTTCACCGCGATGTCGCCAAACACGGATGCCCCATCCTGATGCTGTAAACAGAACCTGGATTCATCGGAAAAAATGACGTTTTGCCATTCGTGCACCCAGGTTCGTCGTTGAGTACACCATCGCAGGCGCTTCTGTCTGTGATGCAGCGTCAATGGTAACCGCAGCCATGGTCTCCGAGCTGACAGTCCATGCTGCTGCAAACGTTGTCGAACTTTTCGTGCAGATGGTTGTTGTCTTGCAAACGTCCCCATCTGTTGACTCAGGGATCGAGACGTGGCTGCACGATCCGTTACAGCCATGCGGATAAGATGCCTGTCATCTCGACTGCTAGTGATACGAGGCCGTTGGGATCCAGCACGGCGTTCTGTATTCCCCCCCCCCCCCCCCCCCCCCGAAACCACCGATTCCATATTCTGGTAACAGTCATTGGATCTCGAGCAACGCGAGCAGCAATGTCGCGATACGATAAACCGCAATTGCGATAGGCTACAATCTGACCTTTATCAAAGTTGGAAACGTGATGGTAAACATTTCTCCTCCTTACACGAGGCGTCACAACAATGTTTCACCAATCAACGCCGGTCAACTGCTGTTTGTGTATGAAAAATCGGTTGGAAACTTTCCTCATGTCAGCACGTTGTAGGTGTCGCCACCGGCACCTACCTTGTGTGAACGCTCTGAAAAACTGATCATTTGCGTATCACAGCATCTTCTTGCTGTCGGTTAAATTTCGCTTCTGTAGCACGTCATCTTCTTGGTGTAGCAATTTTAATGGCCAGTAGTGTACTTACCCATTTTATTTTGAGATGCGGTTTTACTATACGAGTTTAGTGTCTATGACAAATTACGGTTTTACGTCGGAGAGATACACTGAGGAACCAAAGACACTTGTACACCTGCCTTGTAGGGGCCGCGCGAGCACGCAGAGGTGCCGCAACACGACGTGGCATGGACTCGACTAATGTCTGAAGTAGCGCTGGAGGCAACTGGCACCATGAATCCTGCAGGGTTGTCCATAAATCCATAAGAGTACGACGGGGTGGAGATCTCTCCTGAACAGCAACTTGCAAGGCATCGCAGATATGCTCAATAGTGTTCATGTCTGGGCAGTTTGGTGGCCAGCGGAAGTGTTTAAACTCGGAAGAGTGTTCCTGGAGTCACTCTGTAGCAATTCTGGACTGTAGAGTGCCGCATTATCCGGCTGGAATTGCCCTAGTCCTTCGGAATGCACAATGGACGTGAATGGATGCATGTGATCAGACAGGATGTTTACGGACGTGTCACCTGTCAGAGTCGTATCTAGACGTACCAGGGGTCCCGTATCACTCCAACTGCACGCGCCGCACACCGTTACAGAGCCTTCACCAGCTTGAACAGTCCCCTGCTGACATGCAGGATCCACATATGCATGACATTGTCTCCATACCCGTACACCTCCATCCTCTCGACGCAATTTGAAACGAGACTCGTCCGACTGGGGAACACGTTCTCAGTCATCAGCAGTCCAGTGTCTGTGTTGACGGGCCCAGGCGAGAAGTAAAGGTGTGTGTCGTGCGGTCATTAAGGGTATACCAGCGGGGCTTCGACTTCGAAAGCGCATATTGATGATGCTTCGTTGATTTTTTTTTTACTTTTTATTACTCAAGGCAAAATTGTTAACTTCTCACCCACATACAAGCGTTCTTTCTACTATTGTAGTGTGCATAATATCTTTCTTTTTGTTTGTGACCGTATCATTCCTAAGCATTTATTGTAATTGTCGAATAACACGTTTGACTTGCCTAATCTTATTTTTAATATGTTCTACACTCTGTCATTTCTCAAGAAGAGTTACAGTTTTACTATTAAAAGATCATCGTCATTTAACCCTCGCGCAACCAAAGCGGGGGACGGGGGGCGAGTGCTCTGTGTGAACCTTTTGAAAATATTGTAATTTAATGAGCTACATTATATTTACCTATTCTGAAAAAAAATGTTGTCTGTAATGAATTCTTCTACCGAATTTCATAAATATTTTTAATTTTTCAGTCAAACTAGCAGAATTCACTTTCCCCAGTGAACGTCATGTTCAGTATCTTGAAGGTGAGGACCGTACTTACACATCAATATCTCTTTGAAAAGTATGTTGTGAGGAAAAGTCAACAACTGTTAAGGAAATACGCATTTTTAAAACTTCTTTTTAGAGTGAGCATAAGGTGACGCCCCAACCCGCTCCCTCTCCTCGGTAGTGCACGTTATTGAAAGTGCCTTATTGAGGCTTAGAGTGTGCTAAAAGATACTTTCATGGTCAGGACATGTGTACGCCTTTAAAAATTATGTTTTTAATGTAAGTCAACAACATTTAACGAATTTTGCATTTTTTCAATTTTTTCATGGAAGCAATGCCCCAATTCTTGGAAAACCTGTTGTCTGAGCCGATAATTCATGAACTTGATGGGTTCAGTAACCAGTAATAATCACAATTTTCAGCACTTTCCTTCTTTGGGATTGTTGCGGTTTTTACGTAGGTTGGAACTTAAATAGTGGCAACACTGCTGTGGAGACATTGTGCAATTGGCACGTTGGGTGAAAGCCTTCAACGAAGGTCGGCGAACTGTGGCAGACATGCATCGGGCAGGTCGTCCTACCGTCTCTGAAGAAGGAGGAGAGGCTTTCTTAGCCGTATCGTAACACTGGATGAGACATGGGCCACATCGTACGAGCCAAAACTGAAACGCCAATCCAACGAATGGCGTCGTTATGGGTCGCCGCGAAAGTCGATAGTGCGTCTGAGCCCCAGTATGGTGAAAGTTACGGTGATTCTCATGTACGACTGTGATGGTGTTACCCTAAAGCATTACGTTCCTCCACGGCAGACCGTCAACGCACAGTATTACTGGTCGTTTCTGGAGCATCACTGCGACCAGTTGGGCGAAAGAAGCGGCGACACTTTCTGCGCAACCCACCCATCATTTTGCACGACAATGCGCGGGCGCATACAGCGCAAGCTGTGGCTGCTCTGTTCGGGAGATGGGACTGGGAAGTACTCTACCATCCACCATTCCCCCCGTACTTAAGTTCTTGTGACTTTGATTTGATTCCGAAGATGAAGCAACCACTTCGTGGCATTCGCTTCAGAACTGTTGCAGAGATTCGGCGGGCAGTAGACAGCTCCATTCGCACGATCAACAGAACAGGCTCTGCTAACGGTATACTACGCCTTCCACATCGCTGGCAACGGGTTCTACACAACGCTGGTGACAACTTTGAAGGGCCGTAACAGGTGCAAACATGTAACTCTTTTGTATCGGTTGTGAATAAATAGTTGTCACTATTTAAGTGTCCGCCCCCGGTAGCTGAGTGGAAAAAAAAAAAAAAAAAAAAAAAAAAAAAAAAAAAAAAAAAAGAAAGTGGTCAGCGCGAGTGGATGACAATCCTAAGGGCCCGGGTTCGATTCCCGGGTGGATCGGAGATTTTCTCCGGTGAGGGACTGGGTGTTGTGTTGTTCTAATCATCATCATTTCCTCCCCATCGACGCGCAAGTTGGCGAAGTGGCGTCAAATCGAAAGACTTGCCCACTGCGAACGGTCTCTCCGACGGGAGACCCTAGTCACACGACATTTGCATTTATTTACTATTTAAGTTCCATCCCTCCTATTCTTCATGCGCTCACAAAGAAAATACTGAAATTCAAGAAGGTGATGTTTTGACGCGTGTGATTTAGCCTGGTTTCTCGTGTAATTCAACTTTTCGTCGTGTACACGCGCAGTAGAAGGCAGAGCCAGTGCCGGCGGCGTATGCTCTCTGTAGGATGCACGCGTGGGAGTGTGGATTAAGAGTAGGCCGGGGTGGCCCGCCTACGCCGTGCGTGAGCGGAGTTACGCTGGAATTGGCGCCAGTCAACGATGGTGCCTGGACGCTTGTAAAAAACAATAAGTAGGGAGATGGCAGACTGGAACGTGAGACCAGATGAGTGGCTCTGTATGTGCTCACTCCAGGAGAAAGATGGTCGTGGCTGTTGTTGTTGTTGTTGTTGTTCCGAACACTGGTTTGCTGCAGGTCACCACGGTAGTGTAACCTGCACAACTCTCTTCATCTTTGCATAACTACCTAGAGTTGTAAAGCTACCGTAGGGTACCTTAGACTGTCTTAAGCATAAACCACGGTAGTTCACCTGGCAATATTGCTCAGCTAAGATCGTAACTGTGTCACCTTTTCGTTAGGTTTGTTGCATACCTATCGGGCTTCACCTCGCTTAGATCCCTTTGCTGACGTATGCGGTCAGTGTGTTATAAGATTCCCCTAGAAACCAGAAGTGGTGAACCGTCTAGAAACTGAGTGAGGATACGTAAAGGGCCGCGTAATGTGCTGGACGTGTTTGTTATCCGCATGTCTGTTACTAAGAGATAAACAATATTTGTACCAAAACTGAAACTGTCACTGTTCTGTTCAAGGTTTATTCGAAAGTTGTTAATCTGTAACGTGCAACAAACGGATGTTGAAAAAAAAGAAAGAAATAAAAGCAGATTTATCCTACAGCGCTAGAAAACGCAACTTCCTCAAAGACAGGCAAATTTTTTTTTAAAAAAAAGGAAAAAAAACGCTGAACAAAGATATATCAAATATCGCTTCAGTACTTCGTTGACGTCATTTAAAATATGTTTCTGTTACTTATAAACAACTTTCGCACTTATAAAAAATAACTAGTGACACTTGCCTTTGATCGTAAGAGGATCGTTCTATTCAGTACAAATAAAAACAATAATTGCCGGCCGTTGTGGTCGAGCGGTTCTAGGCCCTTCAGTCTGGTCCCGCGTAACCGCTACGGTCGCAGGTTCGAATCCTGCCTGGGGCATGGGTGTGTGTGATGTCCTTAGGTTGGTTACGTTTAAGTAGTTCTAAGTTCTAGGGGACTGATGACCTCAGATGTTAAGTTCCATACTGCTCAGAGCCTTTTTAACCATTTTTTTAAACAATAATTGTGTAGATCTTTTGTGTTTGTGCCTGTAAACTTTAGTTGCATCAAAAGTAACTGCTTTCGTTACATAAAAGCGTAGAATTTACTCGATCAACTAATTTTTATATTTATTTCTGAGGACGTAAAATATACGCTGAACTAACACTGAACGGTGTGTGGTTCTAATTATGTGCGAAACAAACAAACAAAAATGAAAAAGAAGTTGTCGATTCCCAGATTCCCTCTCTCAGTTCATTTATGTTTCTTTCTCTACCAGTGCTACCAGTATTACCGGTAGTCCTACCATTTACGTCGCCATTTATGTGCTGTATCAAAATCACTCCACTCCACAATCATTCGAACCTGCTTACCGTAGCGAAACCTTGGTCTCCGACTGTAATCCTCGCCTCTCACCCCCTCCACACACACACACACACACACACACACACACACACACACACACACACACACTTTCACATCCCACACCCCCCACCTCACCCCTATACCAACCTGACAATTTCTTGATACTTCAGCATGTTTCTTCTTTTAATCGAATTGTCACACAAATTTCATTTTTCTCCGATCGGCTCAGTGCCTCCTCACCAGTCAGGCGATCACTTATTTTGAACATTGTTCCGTGACAACGCATTTCAAAAGCTTCTACTCTCTTCTTCTCTCAACTGCTTATCGTCTATAACTGCCTTACATGGCTGCACTCCAGACGAATACCTTCAGAAAAATACAGGGTGGTTGTAGTTAAGCTTCCGCTGCTTAAGAGGGGCCCCATGAAAATCGAGTTTTTGTAGGGCAATGAAATTTCGTGGAAACGTTTCTGAGGAGAGACGGAAGAGAAATAACAAATAAACCACCGAAAGAAACAAGCTTTACTTTCCGTATGACGGGGTAACATTTGTTAACTACGTACCGTGTTTACATTCCAGGGCACACATGTTGCTCATGTTGCTCTTTGTGACGACCACCTGCATCCACTACAGCCTGGAACCGCAAAGGAGATTTGTCTACTGCGACCCGAAACATTTCAAGAGGACCATGGAAAGTTGAGCCGTCGTGACACAGTTCGTGCACTGCTTGAACATCCCACTTTGCATCCAGCGTCCTCAGTCACGGCGGCAGGAACTTCTCCGACAGTTTATGGAGCAATTGGCCATCGGTCTCTCTCAGGAGCTATTTCCAAATCGCCAGCTGATTCTAACTTCCGAATCGTGTTCTTCAATCGCGGCGCGGAAAGAGGATGTCGCCGTATTCCTTTAACGTGCCGATACTCGCGATAAAACTGTTTTACAAGTAAAAAGCCCTACTCACTTCTTGTCTGCCTGCAGCTGTAATGTACACTGACGCTCGTTTCAACCCTACGTCGCACTAGCAGTACCGGCGCCTAACAGCAACTCACCACAGTGATACTGCAAAGAAGTAAGTTTCTTCCGCGCACGTTCTGAACAACATTCCTATAAAGTTTGGTACCCATACAGTAAATACACTCTGTGATCAAAGGTATCTGGACACCCCCAGAGACATACGTTTTTCATATTAGGTGCATTGTGCTGCCACGTACTGCCAGGTACTCCATATCAACGACCTCAGTAGTCATCAGACATCTTGAGAGAGCAGCATGGGGCGGTCCGCGGAAATCACGGACTTATAACGTGGTCAGGTGATTGGGTGTCATTTGTGTCATTCGTCTGTACGCGACACAACATCCCTAGGTCCACTGTTTCCGATGTGATGGTGAAGTGGAAACGTGTAGGGACACGTACAGCACAAAATCTTACAGGCCGACCTCGTCTGTTGACTGACAGAGACCGCCGACAGTTGAAGAGGGTCGTAATGTGTAATAGGCAGCCATCTATCCAACCATCATACAGGAATTCCAAACTGCGTCAGGATCCATTGCAAGTACTATGACAGTTACGAGGGAGGTGAGAAAATTTGTATTTCATGGTCGAGGGCTGCTCACAAGCCTACTTCATCCCTGAGAGCTACCCATTCGTCTTCTACTGTATTTCTTTCCCGCATTCCTGTCAATTGTGCCCTTATGCTGTCCCTGAAACTCTGTAAAACCTCTGGTTTAGTCAATTTATTCAGGTTCCATCTCCTTAAATTCCCACCTTTTTGCAATTTCTTCAGTTTAATCTACAGTTCATAACCAATAGATTGTGGTCAGAGTCCACATCTGCCCCTGGAAATGTCCTACAATTTAAAATCTGGTTCCTAAATCTTTGTCTTACCATTATATAATCTATCTGACACCTTTTAGTAGCTCCAGGATTCTTCCATGTATACAACCATCTTTTATGATGCTTGAACCAAGTGTTAGCTATGATTAAGTTATGCTCTGTGCAAAATTCTACAAGGCGGCTTCCTCTTTCATTTCTTCCCCCCAATCCATATTCACCTACTATGTTTCCTTCTCTCCCTTTTCCTACTGTCGAATTCCTGTCACCCATGACTATTAAATTTTCGTCTCCCTTCACCACCTGAATAATTTCTTTTATCTCATCATACATTTCTTCAATTTCTTCGGCATCTGCAGAGCTAGTTGGCATATAAACTTCTACTACTGTGGTAGGCATGGGCTTCGTGTCTATCTTGGCCACTATAATGCGTTCACTATGCTGTCTGTAGTAGCTTACCCGCACTCCTACTTTTTTATTCATTATTAAAGATACTCCTGCATTACCCCTATTTGATTTTGTATTTATAACCCTGTATTCACCTGACCAGAAGTCTTGTTCCTCCTGCCACCGAACTTCACTAACTCCCACTATATCTAACTTTAACCTATCCATTTCCCTTTTTAAATTTTCTAACCTACCTGCCCGATTAAGGGATCTGACATTCCACGCTCCGATCCGTAGAACGCCAGTTTTCTTTCTCCTGATAACTAAAGTCTAGAGAGAAGAAATACAAATTTTGAGGTTTGCTGAGGACATTGTGATTCTGCCAGAGAAAGCAAGGGATTTGGGAGAGCAGCTGAACGGAATGGACGGTGTCTTGAAAGGAGGATATAAGATGAACAGCGACAAAAGCAAAACGAGGGTAATGAAATGTAGTGGAATGAAAGCGTATGATGACGAGGGCTTTCGGTTAGGAAATGAGACATTTAAAATAGTATATGAGTTTTCCTACTTTGGAAGCAAAGTAACTCATGAATGATAGCCATTTCTTGCTGTTACACACGCATTTAATTCGTTTAATCACAAAAGCACAAGATTTCTACCGCCATTCCACTTGTTGTTATAGCCACATGATGTCCAGTTATTTCGTTTCGTACTTGTGTGGAGATTGGCATGCAGTTTTCAAAGTGTTGTTGACGAGTCAGATGTTTAGCTTTTGTGTGTGTGTGTGTGTGTGTGTGTGTGTGTGTGTGTGTGTGTGTGCGTGTGCGCGAGTCTGAGTGGGGGGAATAGCAAATAGTACCTGAAATGCTAATAGAATAATCGTGCTTCGTTCTTAAATTAGATCAAATGCGTATGTGACAGCAAGAAATGAGAACAGGAAAAGAAATAAATGCTTTGACCCGTCATAAACAAGCGCCGCAAGATCATAGCATCAAAAAAATCGTTAAGTAACAAGGTAAACAACGTGACAGAGATTCGTAGTGTAAAATAGGCAATGAACAGTAAAATAGAAAGTAATGATTTAGAAAGAAAAGTAAACAAAACCTCTCACTGGAGATAGCACATATAGTGTTGAAGCATATTTTTGTGGAATAAGAAAGCTGTATAGTAGTCTTGCATGAGGTGGAATTTCTCTCAAAGTACTGTAAGCAAGCACGCAAAATAACAACAGTTACAACATTCAAAACTGGCTATTAGATGTCTGTTACGTCCCATGGGGTCAACCGTTATTGATTTCGTTTCTGTGGAACATTCGCCATCCATTACATCGTAGTTCGGCTCTATTAGTGAAATATTTGTAGAGACAATAAGATATTTGCGCATGTACTCAATTATGGGGGGAAACCAGTACGTTCTCCTTCATGAACTTGTATTTCTCCAGATTTTTTTGCAGAGTAGACCCTACCCTTCTCATATTAGCTCCATTTTTCAGCCACCAACGTGCACCTCTCTCTATCTCATTATTACAGTAGACCCGTTCAGTTGTCATCACTGATAGTTCAACTAGTTTTAGGCACCTTGTACCACTTTTTTTTTCAGCCAGCTGTCCTTTGGATTCAGATTTGATAGTCCGCTAGTCGCTTGCAGTCCAGACGATTCGCAGAACGCCAAACTTAGCTACTGTCAACGTAGCACCTGCTAGCTGGCAAACCTCATCACTTGTTTGTTGAACGGGAAGCAGAGATTTCAGGCGCTCTCATTTGTGGCTTGCTCCGTGGGACCCTGGAGACCCATAGAGTTCACTCAGGAGATTTACCAGATTTAGATGCCTTTTTTAGAAGAATCAAGAAAAAGTTTTGCGGAAATTTTTTTAAAAGAACGGAACAACAACTAAGCCCAAATTCCACTTATTAATTTGAATAGTCGACACGATGCAGCATCTACAGTTCTATTTATCATCTGGTTGTAAAAGGCCGTGTTGTTTCATTTACGATTCGTAACTACAGGCGAAAGAGGTTTCTCAGCCTGTGTGTCGACAAAAATTAAATATCACAACAAACTTGATAACGAACTTCTACTTTATTTCACAAAGCGTAATATTAAGCATATCGGCGAAAATAGGAACAGCCATCAACCATCATATCAAAATTAAAATTGAAATGTCCTGTTGGATTATGTTATATTAAATTTAAATTGTTTGAGATTTTTTGATTTAATTTTGAAATTAAGTTTTCAAGCAAATTTGCCGTTTTTATCACAGATAATCAGAGTACATAACGTAGCGTTAATAACGTACTGTAGAAACAAACCAGAGTGTAGACGATACAAGTGGGCATTAGAAATGTTTCCACTTACCCAAAAGATTAAGAAACGCTGGCATGATTAATCATGTGTAAGAATCCTCATAGTTATCTGGTAATTTTTATTGCATTTTTTTCAACAGACACTAAAATTTTTGCTTATTTTATGCAGTTATGCATAAATGAATCAAATGAAATAGAAAGGAACAATACTTCTTCTTTGTTAGCAGTTTTAATTTAAAATACATTTTCTTCAGTAATTAGTAATTTCACAAGCCTTAAAGATATAGTGTTTCTTACAACGCTAATGTTAGGACATTAGTAACTAAACTAGACGAAAATAAAATAATGCCCTAGAGAAATAGTCAGATAAATTTCTAGAAGATAGGTTACATGGTGCTTCCACATCTCCGATCTGTCTTTAAAATGCATCGGATTTGCATAACTTAATCTCCTTAACTTGTTTAAATAAGCTTATGCTACCTGGTGGTATATGTATTTCTTCTTCGTTTTCGTAGTTGGACGTTCTGAAGGCTTCGTCCACCTTTACATATATGTAATCTCCTTACTCGGATTCTTTCTCATGAAGCTTTAGCATTAACGCTTGCATTCACCAGTATCGAAACATAGGATGTACCGACGCCTTCTTTCTCAAGAGCTGTTACTACTGATCTCGTTGGAAATGTGTTATAAGCTGTGTGAAACTTTCTTAGTCCCAAACTGTGCGATAATTCAGTCTCGACGAGCTCTCATGTAATTTCAGTCACGTTTTGGAAGTCGCCCATCCCGCTGTATTGATTTCAGTTAACAGTAAAAAGTAATAAATAACTAAGAAACTGATACACTCGAGCTTAAAATTCTTTATATATCTAGTTTCATGAGGAGTTAGACATTCTGTAGAGTAATCTATTAAGAATTCGTACTTACAAATATGTTGGCATATATTGCAGAACTAATGTTACATTAATGATGGAAGCTGAAGAAATGAATTAAAATTTGTACCATGGTTGGGACTTGAACCCGGGCCTCCTTGCTTACTAGGCAGGTACAGTAGCCATTACATCACCACAGCACTATAGCTAACATACCTGCACGGACCCCGTTTCTACAATGCCCTCGCTAACTGGGGTAGTCCGTAGAGTTACGTTAACTATAGTTTTGTCGTGGTGTAATGGTTGGCATGCCTGCCTTTTTCAGCTTCCATTATTATCGTAGATAAAGATGTAAGTCAAACGTCTGAAGGGAAAATTAATTATATCAGATTTATAATGCTACATTATTCATTGGTATATCGTCGGTAGCCAGCACCCACGTTGCATGCCTACACACGCTACGTACACATGGCTGTTGAGACAGAAACGAAACCTAGGTGGACCTCATACCAGGCCCAAGTGCCCAGTTCGAACGCACCCTGCCCTCTGCCTCGTTGTCACACTATCACTTGTTCAACCTGCTTGTCGTCGTTGTCCTCTTTGTCTTCCTCTTTGGTTGTCAGCTGTCGGCGAAAGTTGACCACCACCATCAAGTAGTAGACGTTAATGCCTGTAACAGAACAGAATAGCTCGGATAAGGCCACACAACTTCTTCCTGTATTCTCGATTGATCTGCGTTTAGTTTTTCAAGGCCTATCCACTGTGCCAACTTATAACTAAATCTGAGGGGGGTGCGATGGGGATGTTCCCTTGTTAGATGCACAGATCGAACAGTAGGGGCGAAAGACTATGCCCCTCTCTTACACCCCGTGGTCTGGTGGCTAGCGTTGCTGCCTCTGAATCACGGGATCCCAGGTTCGATTCTCGGCCAGGTTGGAGATTTTCTTTGCCCGGGCACTGCGTGTTTGTGTTGTCCTCATCATTTCATCCTCATCATCATTATTCATGACAGAGGCTCGATTGGACTGAGTAAAAATTATGACTGTGTAAAAATAGGGACTTTGTACGGGCGCTGATGACTGCGCAGTTGAACGCCCCACAAACCAGACATCATCATCGTGATCATCAACGTCATCATCTCTTACACCCCTTTTAATCCGAGCGCTTCGTTCTTGGTCGTCCACTTCTATTATTCCCTCTTGACTAATGTACACATTTGTACATTACCCCTCTCTCCCTATAGCTTTCCCCCTATTTTTCTCAGCCTTTCGAACATATTGCACCACTTTACATAGTCGAACGCTTTCTCCAGGTCGACAAATCCTATGAACGTGTCTTGATTTTTCTTAATCTCTCTTCCATTATCAATGGCAACTTCAGAATTGCCTCTCTGCTGCCTTTATCTTTTCTTGAAGCCAAGCTGATCGCCATCCAACAGCTCCTCAATTTTCTTTTCCAATCTTCTGTGTATTATTCTTGTCAGCATCTTGGATGTGTGAGCTGTTAAACCGATTCAGCGATAATTCTCGCAATCTTCGGAATTGCGTGGATACCCAAGACAAAAGACGAAAATCATACCACTATAGCGTAACCGAATGGATAACGTCCTGATATTGTGTAGATGATATTTTTCCGAAAGTCAGACGGTAAACACCAACGTGAATATTCGTTTTGTTGTCACTTCTCCCAATGTTATCCATCCCTTCTGCCTTACTTGATCTTAAGTCGTCCAATAAATTCTGATTCTGGATGCCCTTTTGTTGTTGTTGTTGTTGAGGTCTTCAGTCCTGAGACTGATTGGATGCAGTTCTCCACGCTACTCTATCCTGTGCAAGCTTCTTCATCTCCCAGTACCTACTGCAACCTACATCCCTCTGAATCTGCTTAGTGTATTTATCTCTTGGTCTCCCTCTACGATTTTTACCCTCCACGCTGCCCTCCAGTACTAAATTGGTGATCCATTGGTGCCTCAGAACATGTCCTACCAATCGATCCCTTCTTTTAGTCAAGTTATGCCACAAACTTCTCTTCCCCCCCAATCCTATTCAATACCTCCTCATTAGTTATGTGATCTACCCATCTAATCTTCAGCATTCTTCTGTAGCACCACAATTCGAAAGCTTCTATTCTCTTCTTGTCCAAACTATTTATCGTCCATGTTTCACTTCCATACATGGCTACACTCCGTACAAATACTTTCAGAAACGATTTCCTGACACTTAAATCTATACTCAATGTTAACAAATTTCTCTTCTTCAGAAACGCTTTCCTTCCCATTGCCAGTCTACATTTTATATCCTCTCTACTTCGACCATCATCAGTTATTTTGTTCCCCAAATAGCAAAACTCATTTACTACTTTAAGTGTCTCATTTCCTAATCTAATTCCCTCAGCATCACCCGACTTAATTCGATTAGATTCCATTATCCTCGTTTTGCTTTTGTTGATGTTCATATTATATCCTCCTTTCAAGACACTGTCCATTCCGTTCAACTGCTCTTCCAAGTCCTTTGCTGTCTCTGGCATAATTACAATGTCATCGGCGAACCTCAAAGTTTTTATTTCTTATCCATGGATTATATTACCTACACCGAATTTTTCTTTTGTTTCCTTCATTGCTTGGTCAACATACAGATTGAATAACATCGGGGAGAGGCTACAACCCTGTCTCACTCCCTTCCCAATCACTGCTTCCCTTTCATGCCCCTCGACTCTTATAACTGCCATCTGGTTTCTGTACAAATTGGAAATAGCCTTTCGCTCTCTGTATTTTACCCCTGCCACCTTCAGAATTTGAAAGAGAGTGTTCCAGTCAACATTGTCAAAAGCTTTCTCTAAGTCTACAAATGCTAGAAACGTAGGTTTGCCTTTCCTTAATCTAGCTTCTAAGATAAGTCGTAGGGTCAGTATTGCCTCACGTGTTCCAATATTTGTACAGAATCCAAACTGATCTTCCCCGAGGTCGGCTTCTACCAGTTTTTCCATTCGTCTGTAAAGAATTCGCGTTAGTATTTTGCTGCCGTGACTTATTAAACTGATAGTTCGGTTATTTTCAGATCTGTCCATACCTGCTTTCTTTGGGATTGGAATTATTATATTCTTCTTGAAGCCTGACGGTATTTCGGCCGTCTCATACATCGTGCTCACCAGATGGTAGAGTTTTGTCAGGACTGGCTCTCCCAAGGCTGTCAGTAGTTCTAATGGAATCTTATCTACTTCCAGGGCCTTGTTTCAGGTCTTTCAGTGCTCTGTCAAACTCTTCACGCAGTATCATATCTCCCATTTCATCTTTATCTACATCCTCTTCCATTTCCATAATATTGCCCTCAAGTACATTGCCCTTGTAGTATCATATCTCCCATTTTATCTTCATCTACATGCTCTTCCATTTCCATAATATTGTCCCCAAGTACATCGCCCTTGTATAGACCCTCTATATAATCCTTCCACTTTTCTACTTTCCCTTCTTTGCTTAGAAGTGGGCTTCCATCTGAGCTCTTGATATTCATACAAGTCGTTCTCTGGATACCCTATCTCTTCTAAATCGACTTTTAATTTCACCGAGGGATATTTTGACTTTCCTACATGCCGAGTCAGTTGTTGTGCTTACCGAGATGTATGGCCATGTTGAGCAGCGTGACGATGGGGATCTGGACGGGGATGACGTGGAACATGAACGTCGCTGTCGCCAAGGTACTCGCCGTGGCCACCATAAGGAGCAGAGCCTCGGCCACGAGCCACGCCGTCACCATGGGCGCCGATTCCTGGCCAGCGAAGGAAGGAACTGATTACACATCTAAACACTATCCCCAATAATAAGCTGCGAGCCTTGCTTCATACCCTGAAACAACCGACACCGACTCAGAGGAAGGCCTCGGCGCTTGTTGGTGACGTCACGTCAGCTAGGCACGGCGAACGCCAGGTCTGTTGCAGGCGTACTCATAATGCTGGCGTCTCCCTCTCTGACAGAGATAAATGTGGAACTATTGCTGGTAGTTGGCCAACACACATTGTTCTGAGAGATTTCTGCAATCAATTAATTGTGCAGTTCATTACACTTCTTAACAAATAGTGTACTCCTGAAGTTAAATTTCCACCTGTTTTAAGGATTGACATACAAAACAACTTCATGGTCCAGCAGCAACAGAATTCGTGCTTCTTTACCTTATTTGTAAATCTGAGGAAATTACGTTTGTACTGGGTTGCTTTTACAAGAAACTGTGAACATATTGGTGCTCTTCTTTGGTTGACTATGGGGTGAGGAGCGCTGAATGTTAATGAAATATCTTGCGATTGTACACGTTGGGGGACGGGATGGGGGACAGAAGAAGAGGCAAAAGAGAGATACTCGTTTTATCAAATAAAACTTTTTTATCTTATAAAGTTTCTCCTTTCAGTTGCAAGAGGGGAATATTTATCTTTTCTAATGTGCATGTTTAAAAAAGTTAAAGCTCAGCAGTATTTTTGATGTATGAAGCTATTTTGTTTCCTGTTTAGAATTCCTTTCGTAGAAAACGACTGTAATCTAATGACTGGCAACAGTTGGACATTTACACATGTAAATTAGTTCACGTTCCAGTGTCGATGTCAAACGAAAATAAATAAACAAATAAAAGAAACGAGTTCATTGTAAGGGGGTTGGGGTAAGTTTCTATAACAAAGTGGATCAAGTAAATATAGTTACTTGAATGTAAAATTTCCGAAGCTTGCAATGGGCCAAAGCATCTTCTCATATTGATCTACGTTTCGACAGGATTCAGTAATACAGAACTATGATATTCATTTGCAGCTTTACGATAGTAAGAAAATCTTTCATCTAAATAAAACTGCAGAATCCAAAACAATACCAAACATTTTGTCCAAAAATAAGAGATTTATAGTGATAAGCACGCCGAGGCGTTTCTGCCTGCAACAGACCTGGCGTTCGCCGTGCCTAGCTGACGTGACGTCACCAACAAGCGCCGAGGCCTTCCTTTGAGTCGGTGTTGAAACAACTCACGTTGAATGATGAGACTAAAGTTATCAGTGAACGTACAGTGATTAACACTCAACTGAGAGGGAAACAAGTCGAAAGTTTACTTATTTACTTTCATATTTATATATCTTTTTTCTGCCAGATAAAATTGGTATAGAGGTGTGACGATCAAAGACCTTTATTTGGTGAATGTGGCTAAAATATCCACAGTAGTAATAATGATAATAATAATAATAATCTGCCCATTTGCCTGTGAAATTGGATCTGAAAATGACCACTCTTACCTTGTAGACGCCCGCCATCAGCAGTGGTGTGGCAGCCATCATGGCAACCCATATGCCGATGTTGAAGTACAGGATTGACTTGTCAACTGCAACACAACATCGAGAAAGATTTAACGCCGGTCCCACTGTCAAGTGCTGTTCAAACATCTGCTCAGTGTTTTAGTTATGCTTATGCAACAGCTCATGCCTCGCCTACCAACAAGGCGGATGGCGCAAGTACACTGATCATAAAAGTCCGGACATCACTGTGTAATCCGGAATTTCCCACGAGATGTCACCAGAGGTGGACCCGCCTTTGTACAAGGAGACGGGGAAGGTTGTGTTGCAAGTAGAGGAGTAGTGACAGCTGAGTGGGTCGGAGAGCACAGTGCCTTCTAACTAGACCAGTCATTGAATGTCACCCGAGTAATAAAGCCATCAGGGGCATTTAAACCGCTCTAAAACTGCCCATATCGGCCGTTGGTGATGTGATTGTGGACACGCGAAGGAAAAAGCACAGATAATCCGAGACTAGGCGGACCTAATGTAGTGACGGAGAGGGGCTATCGAGCATTGCGGAGGGTAGTCAAGCTAGCAGAATGTGCTTACGTAGCGATCTATGATTTTGCGGACAGGGTGGGCAGCAATCTGTGGTTGTTTCCTGATGATGCCGTGGTGTACAGTAAGGCGTCGACTTTGAGTGACTATAGGAAGATACAAGAAGACTCAGACAAAATTTCCAGCTGGTCCTAAATGTGGAAAAATGTAAGTTAATGCGGATATGTAGGAGGGACAAACCTGTAATGTTTGGATACAGTGTTACTTGTAGCCTGCTTCAGCACATGGGACGGGCATGTGAAAACTGTGGTAGGAAAGCAGAATGGTCGACTTCGGTTTATTGGGAGAGTTTTAGGAAAGGTTGGTTCACCTGTAAAGGAGACCTCATATAGGGCGCTGGTGCGACCTATTCTTGAGTATTGGTGAGTGTTTGGGATCCGTAGCTGGTGGGACTGAAGGAAGACATCGAAGCAGCTCCAAGGTGGACTGCTAGATTTCTTACCGGTAGGTTTGAATAACACGGAAGTGTTGCGGAGATGCTTCGCGAACTCAAATGAGAATCCGTGGAGGGAAGGCGACGTTCTTTTGGAGGAACACCGTTGACAAAATTTAGAGAACTGGCATCTGAAGCTGACCGCTGAACGATTCTACTGCCGCCAACATACATTGTGTGTAAGGACTACGAAGATAAGATACGAGAAATTAGGGGTCATCCGGAGGCATATAGACAGTTTTAAAAAAATTTCTTTTTAAAATTCATTTTTGATCGCACCACGTATGCTACAATATCATATGACCATCATCAGACCCAAGGGATCCTTAGAAGATGGTAGGTGGAGCACTACTCTCAGCTGCTGTGATGTCAACCTATATATATATATATATATATATATATATATATATATATATATATATAAATCCCAGGAGGAAAGGTCAGTATTCAGTGACAGGACAGGAACGCTCATTCGAAGCAAAATAGTCTATTAAACATGGTCTCTAAAATGCATACGTAAGAAACTATGAACACTTACACGTCTTCGATACTGTGAAACGAACCTCTTCTAGTGCAAGCTCTTTTCATTCCATATTTTGAAGGAGGTGGTATCGGTTAAAATAAGGAAAAATGTCCAGTGAACATGGGTTTTAAAATGGATATTTTAAGAGGTCCCAGCACTTGTTTAGTAGAAGAGATGTGATCACAGTATCGAACGTGAACAAGTGCTTACAGCTCTTAACGTATGCACTTCAGAGTCTATGTTTTCTAGACCTTTTGTGATTCGAATGAACGTCCTGTTATATCCCAGAATATTGATCATTCCTCCTGAGACACCCTGCATGCTGTACATTTGTCTTGTTTACAGGAGTAAGTCCCTATCCTTCGTTCTGAGAGGAAGTGTTACTATGTGCAGCTCTTTTTCTGATGGGTACTATATACAGAGGAAGAGAGACTGTATCTGCCCCTGTTCTATCCCAAGTCCAACTGTAACTCTCAGCAGCAAGGGTGAAACGTCTCTGTGGAGTCGTTTCGTAAGACGCTTGTCTCACTGGATTCTGCGCACCCTAATCTGTTCACCGTCTCATTGCGTTGTAATTTACTAACTCTCCCAGAAAGACTGAGCAATCAAACTAAGGCTTATTAAATGATAATATGTTTGATTTTTTCGTGTTCCATAGGAAATCATGACTGTATTTATTACATTTTTCCCTTCCATCTACCCTGTGTGTGCGTGAATGTGTCTGAATGAGTGTTTTTACGAGTGGTTTCGGGTTTCTTTTGTGGGGGACGATGAGTTGGTTGTCGTCTGCTAGGAGCAGATGATGTTTGCTTCTCGTTTGGAGGGTAGCACAGGATGACCAACTTACGATCCCAGTACCTGGAAAGAGACGTTTACCCCTTTTAGTCTGGGGTTAGTTTGTCTGTCAGGTTGGTGGCGAAAGCCCACCCCTCTGGCAGCTTCCGTTGCACCGGTAGTTAGGCGAAGCTCGTTCGAGAAAGGACACTCTGCAGCTAGCGTTTGGTGAGTACAGTTCGTAGCTCCTAGAGAGGGTTTCTGCTGATAGGAAGTAGGTCGAATTAGAACTTCCCTATGTTAAATTCATGGCATATTTAAGTACTTAAGCTTAACTGAAGCGTGTGTAGTTATGTACTTTCGGAATGTGGCATAATTATTTTGCTAAAAATCGGCGATGATTGTGGTTGAAATGAAAAGTGTGGAAGTTGCTTTGTTCCTTTCGGACAGTCGTGGGTATGTAGATGGAATCATTGAATTATTGTGTTCCACTTCTTTTTTGTGTGTTTTTCCTTTTTAATTGCACAATTATACGATCGTTTTGCGAATTATTTCGTTAAACTTTTTTATCCAGGCGCCAGTCATGTGTATTCATAGGAAGTGCATCAAATTCAGCAATGAAATATATGTGCTACGTCAAAGATAAACACTGCGTCCTTTATCTTTCTCATTGTTGCCAGTTTTCAAATTAATTTTCTGTTCCGTGATTTTTTAGTTAATCTGTTTGCTTGTGATGAACAAAAATGGGAGGAAAAATCAAAGTAAACGGTGTACTGTCTCAAAATTAAGAAATTATCACATTTAATTAAACAAGTTCATTGATGTACGACATACAATGCTGTTCCTCTTGTTAGTTTCTTTTAAAAAAATTGCATTCTTATAATTAAATTCTTAATTAAATTAAACTGATAATTTCCAGTTCGGTCTTTTCTTAATTGTTAGGAACGGCTTGGGCTGGTGGCGACCCTGTAATTTTTAAATTTATAATCGTCTTTGTGAGATGGCTTAACCAGAAATTGCACACAAGGGTTACATCTCCATTATTCTAGGTACGTAACGTATGTCGAGCCTTGGCTAGGATCTGTTTACAGTTCTACATACATATTTTACAAGAGCTAAGTGTCATCTTGGTCTGAATACAAAGATAGAAAAGTCTTCACATTCGTAAGTTGAAGTCCTTAGCTTCGAGCTACTGTCGAATGATAACTGCTATTCAGTGGCATTCAAATTTCAAACAGTACTTACACTGTCCTCTCAGGTCGAAGTCCAGAACGCCGTTATCCGCGTCGAAAGGCTTATAGTCCCGAATACAGGGCCTGTAACACAGCAACAGTCCAATACACAGTTTGTTAGAAGTTGTAATCCTTACAAAGTGAACGGCGGCTGCGATGAAAGCATTCCTTAAGAACATAGCTGTGCACAAGACTGTTAAGAGGAGGTTTACAATCTTTTGGTTCAAAAAAACTATTTCTTTTAAATTTCATTTTTGGATCGATAAAAGTGTTTAGAATCCACCCCCAAACGGTTTTTCCTAATGCGGAACGGAAATGTTTGTTATTCGCGGTTGAACAAAAAAAATGCACAAGCCTGAAATCGGCCTTTTTCACTCACCAGTTTTTTTTCTTGCGGAGGACAAGTTATTGTACCGGTGCTTGGGAGGAAACACACAAAATTCAAATGAAAGTTTGAACACGTGTGTTTGGAAATTAGCCACCAAGCATTTGCATTCTGGTGCGAATACTGTTGAGGTTGCGACTTTCCTGGCTCGTTTTTCTCGAAATGATGTTTTCTTTTTATCGCGCGATATGGTAACTTCAAATCTACTGAACCGATTGGCACGATTCTTTGTTTCCGACGAAGCTAACTAAATTGTCTAGGAGTTTTATCACTTTTATTCCGATCCATCAACTACAAATATTTTCACTTGGCCGACAAAGTCGACAAATCGATGAAAAAACCCTATTTTTTTTCAGATGGCCGCCATTTTGTTTCCTATGGTCCAAATAACTTAACCGAGGAACAACTCCTAAAGAAACTTATATACTTCGCTAACGTCAACAAATTTGATTTCAGACGTGCCGGCTGATCTGTGACGTACCGCGCGTGGAGATTTACATCGAAATTTTGTTTCGTTCTGACGGCACTTCCGCCTTTGCTCTTCGACATTTTCGGTCGAAAAAATTCCAGTTTGTAGAGGAAATATCAATAAATATTTTGAGTAAATTTGACATTGATATTTATAACACATCCCGAGAAAAAAATTCTCAAAGAACATGTTTTTTCGGGCCAAAGATAGTAAACCTCCCCTTAAGTTAACTTTTCGAGTAACGGATTAATTTTTAAGTTAACTTTGCAAAATGTTAACGCACTTTTTAACTGCGGTTAACTTCGAGTCCGTTAATTGCTAATTAGGCACCTACTATTTATGACAGTAAACGCCGCATCGCCCACGGAAATCATCTTCTGACAAGTTCGGGTTATGTACAGGGGGACAATTATAGAACTATATGAAAAAAAACGTAAATTAGTTGCCAAATAATTCAACATTTAAATGTCACTAAAGATATTTTGATTTAGGTTACATGTTAGATATACCAGCCATCATTGGCGATGACGAGGCGCAGACGAATAGCGAAATTCTGCAGGACCTGCTGACTGTCGGAACATAGATGCTGTCGATGACCCCTGAATGGCTACTTTCAGCTCGGTAATGGTTTTGGGTTTACTGTACACCATGTCTTTAATACAGCCACACAAAAAGAAGTCGCGTGTATTCAGATCTGGAGAATACGGGGGCCAATCGAGGCCCATGCCAGTGACCTCTGGAGACCCCGGAGCCAGAACGGTGTCCCGAAAGTGCTCATCCAGGACATCAAACACTCTAGTGTTTCGATAGGGCCGAGCTCCGTCTTGAATGAACCACGTCTTGTCGAAATCCGGGTCACTTGGGATAATGGGGATGAAATCATATTCAAAAACCTTCACGTTCGGTAGTCATCGTGCTATCAAGCAATTTTTTTTTTTTTTTTTTTTTTTTGGTCATCAGTCTACTGACTGGTTTGATGCGGCCCGCCACGAATTCCTTTCCTGTGCCAACCTCTTCATCTTAGAGTAGCACTTGCAACCTACGTCCTCAATTATTTGCTGGACGTATTCCAATCTCTGTCTTCCTCCACAGTTTTTGCCCTCTACAGCTCCCTCTAGTACCATGGAAGTCATTCCCTCATGTCTTAGCAGATGTCCTATCATCCTGTCCCTTCTCCATATCAGTGTTTTCCACATATGCCTTTCCTCTCCGATTCTGCGTAGAACCTCCTCATTCCTTACCTTATCAGTCCACCTAATTTTCAACATTCGTCTATAGCACCACATCCCAGATGCTTCGATTCTCTCCTGTTCCGGTTTTCCCACAGTCCAAGTTTCACTACCATACAATGCTGTACTCCAGACGTACATCCTCAGAAATTTCTTCCTCAAATTAAGGCCGGTATTTGATATTAGTAGACTTCTCTTGGCCAGAAATGCTTTTGCCATAGCGAGTCTGCTTTTGATGTCCTCCTTGCTCCGTCCGTCATTGGTTATTTTACTGCCTAGGTAGCAGAATTCCTTAACTTCATTGACTTCGTGACCATCAATCCTGATGTTAAGTTTCTCGCTGTTCTCATTTCTACTACTTCTCATTACCTTCGTCTTTCTCCGATTTACTCTCAAACCATACTGTGTACTCATTAGACTGTTCATTCCGTTCAGCAGATCATTTAATTCTTCTTCACTTTCACTCAGGATAGCAATGTCATCAGCGAATCGTATCATTGATATCCTTTCACCTTGTATTTTAATTCCACTCCTGAACCTTTCTTTTATTTCCATCATTGCTTCCTCGATGTACAGATTGAAGAGTAGGGGGCGAAAGGCTACAGCCTTGTCTTACACCCTTCTTAATACGAGCACTTCGTTCCTGATCGTCCACTCTTATTATTCCCTCTTGGTTGTTGTACATATTGTATATGACCCGTCTCTCCCTATAGCTTACCCCTACTTTTTTCAGAATCTCGAACAGCTTGCACCATTTTATATTGTCGAACGCTTTTTCCAGGTCGACAAATCCTATGAAAGTGTCTTGATTTTTCTTTAGCCTTGCTTCCATTATTAGCCGTAACGTCAGAATTGCCTCTCTCGTCCCTTTACTTTTCCTAAAGCCAAACTGATCGTCACCTAGCGCATTCTCAATTTTCTTTTCCATTCTTCTGTATATTATTCTTGTAAGCAGCTTCGATGCATGAGCTGTTAAGCTGATTGTGCGATAATCTCGCACTTGTCAGCTCTTGCCGTCTTCGGAATTGTGTGGATGATGCTTTTCCGAAAGTCAGATGGTTTGTCGCCAGACTCATATATTCTACACACCAACGTGAATAGACGTTTTGTTGCCACTTCCCCCAATTATTTTAGAAATTCTGATGGAATGTTATCTATCCCTTCTGCCTTATTTGACCGTAAGTCCTCCAAAGCTCTTTTAAATTCCGATTCTAATACTGGATCCCCTATCTCTTCTAAATCGACTCCTGTTTCTTCTTCTATCACATCAGACAAATCTTCCCCCTCATAGAGGCTTTCAATGTATTCTTTCCACCTGTCTGCTCTCTCCTCTGCATTTAACAGTGGAATTCCCGTTGCACTCTTACAAGGAATATCGCACCGATTATTCCGTGTTTGAACGGTGCACACCGCACAGAAACGCGTCGAGGGTGAAGACACTTCTCGATCGCGAAATACTGATTCTCAGTCCCCCAAATGCTCCAGTGTTGCTGATTGACGAACTCATCCAAACGAAAGTGGGCTTCGTCGCTAAACCAAACCATGCATGCGCATAGTAATTCCCATCATGCCCCGCGGCAAAACATGTAGTTTGAACTTTCAGAAGTTATGACGATTTTTATTTCATATAGTTGAATAATTGTCATCCTATAAACAAACGAGTGGGAGCGAGAGTATCGGTGCTCGCTGTTTACCGATTTTAAATACTCATACTTGTTAGTGGATTGTCTGTGGAGACTGTATCATGTAATCGGATTCTAGGTACACAACCGATGAGAATCCGAGGGTGCATTTAACTGATTATATTAATTTTGTATGCAGATCGGGAGAACAAATACTTTTCGATTGTAAATTGTGCTTGCCTAAAAAATTAGCAATTGAGTCTCACACTTCGAGCCTTAATAATAAGACACCAACATCTACGGCCCTTTAGTGTTACGCAGGAAGCATTTCGGAAAGTACAGGTCATATTTTGTGGAAATATGATGTGAAGTGTGTTTTGCGAGCACCATCAAAGATCATGCCCTTCTAGATCCCGTAAAGGATGATTTTGGTTTTGCGTAAGGCTGGTGTTTATTGTATTCCTTGCAGCTGTAGCGTGTTATATATTAGTCAGAGTATCAAGTCTGTAGAGGACAGGTGTACTGACAAGGGAAAATCCCCATCACACTCCCTCAGATTTAGTGGTAAGAGGGGCCAGTTAACAGCCTATCAAAAACTGAACACAGACCAAGCATGAAAAGAGGAAGACGGTGTACTGGACTGTGAAAAACAAAAGCAAAATAGAAATAGTGAACTTTCCAAGAACAAGAAGTGCGGTATATATCAGGTAGGAAGGAAAAGGGCGTCGTGGCGAAGTGGTTACGGTATTGGACTGTCATGCTGGCGACCCGTGTTCAAACCTCCCTTGTACCTCTTTTTTGTTTTTTTCGCTATTCGGTTTATTCAAATTTGTGTCTCTGTGGTAGTGTAGCGTCCGTTTGCAACTGTTAAGTGTAAGGTAGGGACCCATAATAACGGTTCATTCTGCAGAACTACTCTATTAGCAGCCGAAAGAAATTGGCTTTCGAATGGGAGCCGCAAACGTTTGGGCGACAAATCAAGCAAATACTACACCAGAAAGCACGTCTGGTGTGTCATACACGGCATTAGTGACGGTACGTGTGTCGCATGCTAGGAATCTCTTTAGCAACGCACCTAATTTGTACGGCTGGTGAATGAGTGATGACTCCTTGCTCGATACAGGTGCTCGTATGAATTTGAACGTGATCACTCCGAAGGAAATGATGAAAACATAATAGTTTGTCAAGCCGCAAGAAATGAACGCATCGGTTTCACAACCTCACAGTCCCTCTGCGCTCTGTCAAAACATATTATTTAGGCGCTTTTGAAGTTGCGTTCCATTTTGGAAGTCTTGACTGTTGAGGTCCTTTGATGTAACATAGTTCAAACCGTTTATTCGTTATTTTCATTCCTGTGAGACGTTTATGTAGTATCTTGCCTTCTCTCACTAGTCATCACATTTATTTGCGACGGTAACGTATTCTTAAAACATGACACATATTCTATAACCATTATATAGTATGACCACTGCCAGGCATACAAACATTTCAATGACCGGACGGAAAAAAGAAAGTGGCACGATGTAGTTTTCAACAAGGCTCGCCCGCTCGACAGTCGAACATCGTCACCACTTGTCTTCCCAGCTGCTCTATATTGGACTTCTTGTTCTTGGACCGTCCGCTGTTTCTACTTTCCTTTTTTTTTCACGCTTGATCTGTGGATTTTGATGGGCTGTCTGTGGGGCCCTCTTAGCAATAAATCTGAGGGAAGGGGGGGGGGGGGGGGGGGGCGGCCGCGGTGGTCTCGCGGTTCTAGGCGCGCAGTCCGGAACCGTGAGACTGCTACGGTCGCAGGTTCGAATCCTGCCTCGGGCATGATTGTGTGTGATGTCCTTAGGCTAGTTAGGTTTAAGTAGTTCTAAGTTCTAGGGGACTGATAACCACAGCAGTTGAGTCCCATAGTGCTCAGAGCCATTTTTTTGGAAGGGGGGGGGGATGATGAGCATAAGCGGCTTACGACAGCTGAGGAAATCCGCCATTGCAGAACATTGTCTTGGCACCGATCATCCTATGGAATATAACAATACAGAGATGATGGCATGCACTTCCAGCTACTGGGATAGTGTTATTAAGGACACTGTGGAGCCGCCCGGCGTGGCCGAGTGCTTCTAGGCGCTACAGTCTGGAACAGTACGACCGCTACGGTCGCAGGTTCGAATCCTGCCTCGGGCATGGATGTGTGTGATGTCCTTAGGTTAGTTAGGTTTAAGCAGTTCCAAGTTCTAGGGGACTGATGACCTCAGAAGTTAAGTCCCATAGTGCTCAGAGCCATTTGAACCATTTGACACTGTTGAAATGGAACTAGCAAGTAACGTTATAAATGGAAATGATGGTTTTTGGTTAAATTGTGCATAGACTCCTGCTCTCTCCCGTGTCAGAAAAGAAAGCTACAGAATTTATGCTTCCTCACCCGTTGGTTATTAATTTGGCTATCGATAACTTCTGACGTCGGTCACCTTTGGTTTGTGGTGGGGCTAGTGTTTACAGCGTGTTTGTGTGTCATCTTTCCGGAGTTACTCTGAAAACAGACGTTTTAAATTCCCTTGCATGGCGCTTACTTCCTGGAATTTTGCCCTGAAACTGGCAGGTTGGGTTCCTCTTGAAATATCGGCAGTTGGCGACGACGTCACCCGCTTGCATTCCCGTAAGTCATGTGGTGTCACCGCCAGACACCACACTTGCTAGGTGGTAGCTTAAATCGGCCGCGGTCCATTTAGTACATGTCGGACCCGCGTGTCGCCACTGTGTGATTGCAGACCGAGCGCCGCCACAAGGCAGGTCTCGAGATACGGACTAGCACTCGCCCCAGTTGTACGACGACTTTGCTAGCGACTACACTGACGAAGCCTTTCTCTCATTTGCCGAGAGACAGTTAGAATAGCCTTCAGCTAAGTCCATGACTACGACCTAGCAAGGCTCCATTAGCCTTACATAGTTTGATAGCTATCGTATGAAATGTCTCATCAAGAATGCTGTATTCACATCAAAGAATAAAAGTTAAGTATTCCAGGAGCTGCATACTTTTCTTATTAGTATTCAATACTTATCCTGTTCCAGAATTCACGCCCGTCTGCGTTAGATAGCGTGCATTTCGGCCTCCTAAATCTACAAGGTGTTGGCACATTTACCAACACATCAAGTCATTTGAACATTGTACACGCCTGGAGAAACTCAGGTCTCACAAATTTTGGCTAGTGCTCGTACAGCGCCAAAAGCATAGCGTTCTGAACCACTGCCGCACTCTGTCGCTACTCACCTCAGGTACGATCTCGTTTCAGGTTGGTATCGGGGGTATGAGACGAATGGCGGGAATCCCCAGAAACCTCCAAACCAGCCACGACGTCCCCAGTGGTTGCGCGGCCAATACGACCTGCCGCCGCCCGCTGCAAGAAAACTGTGCGTCAGAATAAAATACTCAGAAATGCTTTTGCGCCAGCTGCATAACTTGGGGACGCCCGTGGGCTTACATTCAAAGGGATAAGGGTCTGAAAAAGAAAGCTTTGTGGTTATTTTGATGTTTACTGCTAAGACTGGTTGACTGAATCACTGCACACTAGTCTGTCCTGTGTAAGACACGTCGTCTCTGCGAAACTACGGAGTGGCCGAGCGGTTCTAGGCGCTACAGTCTGGAACCGCGCGTCCGCTACGGTCGCAGGTTCGAATCCTGCCTCTGGCACGGATGTGTGTGATGGCCTTAGGTCAGTTAGGTTTAAGTAGTTCTAAGTTCTAGGGGACTGATGACCTCAGAAGTTAAGTCCCATAGGACTCAGAGCCATTTTGCGAAACTACAACAGCCTACATCCGGTCCCCCCTCCCCCTTCCCACGCGCCCATACGCACTGGACACGCACAAACTTACTTTTTTACAGTATTAAACTGATGATTTCTTGATCCTTCAGGACGAAACCGATCAACCGACTGCGTCTTTTAATCTGGTTCTGCCACGAATTTCTTTCACTCAAAAACTGATGTTAGTCTTGACCACTTTATTTATTGATTTTGTACTGCCTTAAGCGTTCTAGCCTTACGCCATTCTCAAAGGCTCAGATATCTGCAACACATTACTAGGTAAAAAGAATCTGAATTTGACGAACATGAACACAAAATATCTGGTCTACATTGCATGATGACATCAGTATCCAAAACATGAATGCAAAACATCTGCTCACATTACCTGATGACATCAAGTAATGTAGACTTCACATCCATGTTTAGGATACTGATGTCATTACAAAGAACAGAAACTTTATATCCATGTTTTGGATGCGAATGTCATCATGTTATGTAGACCAGATACTTTGTATCCGTGTTCTGGATACTGATGTCATCACGCAATGTAAACCGGATACTTCGTATTCACGTTTTGGACGCTAATGAAATCATGCAATACAGACCGGATACTTTGATATTCATGTTTTGGATACTAATGTCGTCAAGTAATATAGACCAGATACTTTGTATCCATCTTTTACATACTGATGTCATTATGTAGAACAGATACTTTGTACCCATGTTTTGCATACTGATGTCATTACATAGAACAGCCCCTTTGTATCCATGTTTTGGATGCTAATGGCTCAAATGACTCTAAGCCCTATGGGACTTAACATCTGAGGTCGTCAGTCCCCTAGACTTAGACTACTTGAATCTAACTAATCTAAAGACATCACACACATCCATGCCCGATGCAGAATTCGAACGTGCGACCGTAGCAGCAGCGCGGTTCCGGACTGAAGCACCTAGAACCGCTCGGTCACAACGGTCGGCTTAGATGCTAATGACATCATGAAATGTAGACCAGACACTTGGTATCCATGTTTCACAAATCTGATGTCATCAAGTAATGTAGACCTGATACTTGCTTGATAAATTCGGTTTCGTTTTACCAAGAACGTGTTGCAGATATTTTGAGCCTTTGAGAATGGTGTAAGGCCGAAACGCGAAAGGCTGTATAAAATTAGTGAGTACTATGGTCAAGACTGATGTCAGTTTTTTAGTGAAAGAAATTTGTGGCACAATTAGAGTAAAAGAATGAAAAGTATCTAGTCTACATTACTTGATAATACCAAGTAACGCTTATATGCTGTATAAATTTATTTGCTCCCCAACCGTTCACCTCCTACCTAACTGTCATACTACTTGCAGTGGATCCTGATGCAGTTCGGAATTCCTGTGTGATGGTCTGAATAGATGTCTGCCTATTACACAATACGACCCTCTTCAACTGTCGGCGGTCTGTGCCAGTCAACAGACGAGGTCGGCCTGTACGTTTTTTTTTTTTTTTTTTTTTTTGTGCTGTACGTGTCCCTTCACGTTTCCATTTCACTATCACATCGGAAACAGTGGACCTAGGGATAATTAGGAGTGTGGAAATCTCTCGTGCTGACGTGTGACACAAGTGACACGGAATCACCTGACCACGTTGGGAGTCCGTGCGGAGTGCCCCATTCTGCTCTCTCACCGTGTCTAATGACTAATGAGGTCTCTGATATGGAGTACCTGGCAGCAGGTAGCAGCACAATGCACCTAATACGAAAAACGTATGTTTTTTGTGGTGTCCGGATACTTTTGATCTCATACTGTAGATACACAGAAACCTATCGTACGTTGTGCGGTGGATGGCGCCTTGTACCACTGCCAGTCATTTCCCTTTCTGTTCTAGTCGCAAACAGAGCGACGGAATAACGACTGTCTGTATGCATCCGTGTGAGCCCTGATTTCTCGAATCTTATCTTCGTGGTCCTTACGCGCATCGTATGCTGGCGGCAGTAGAATCGTTCGGCTGTCAGCTTCAAATGCCGTTCTCTAAGTTTTCTCGATCAGGTTTGCCGAAAAGAAAGACCCGTTCCCTCCAGGAATTCCTATTTGAGTTCCCGATGCATCTCCGTAACACTAACGTCTTGTTCAAACTTACCGCTAACAAATCTAGCACCCTACCACTGAATTGCTACGCTATCTTCCTTCAATCCGACCTGGTACGGATCACAGACACTCGACCAATACTCAAGACTAGGTCGCACTAGCGTCCTATATGAGGCCTCCTTTACAAGGGAGCCACTCTTTCCTCGTATTCTCCCAGTGAACCTGTCCGCAGTTCATGGTCTAGTGGCTAGCGTTGCTGCCTCTGGATTACGGAGTCCCGGGTTCGATTCCCGGCCGGATCGGGGATTTTCTCTGCCCGGGGACTGGGTGTTCGTACTGTCCTCATCATCTCATGATCATCATCATTCGTGATAGTGGCTAGATTAGACTGCGTAAAACACTGGAGTATGGGAAGATTGATACTTTGTACGGGCGCTGATGGCCGCATAGTTGAGCGCCCCGCAAACAAAACGACGTCGTCATAATCATCATCATCATTATCATCATCATCCTAATGAACCGAAGTGCACCATTCGCCTTCCCTGCCACAGATCTCACGTGCTCGTTCCGTGTCGCATCGCTTTGCAACGTTACGCTCAGATATTTAAACGACTTGACCGTGTTGAGCAGGACACCAGTAATACTGTATACAAACTTCACAGGTTTAAACATTACCGGATGGATCATTATACTCGTCTGCATTAAGTTACATTTTTGCACATTTAGAGCTACCCGCGATGATTTTTTTACAAGTTACATGATTCCATTAATTACAGTATAGGTCGCTTATAGTACACACGATCCGATTTTCGCTTCATTTGGGTCATTGTTCTCGACTTTAAAAACGTTAATGCATGTCTTGAAAATGCCTCTTTCCCTCTGCTCTTTCTCTGTCGCAGTAGAAAACCGCACGCGCAAAAATTGATAAATTGTAGTGTGTGCTTCTGCGCTGTCGTTTCCGTATGTGCCTCATTTTTCAAGCAGCGTGCTATGTATCGAAATCTTTGCTAAAAAAAACACTAAAGGTAAGGCAGTATGTAATCATTAGAGGTAGTATATGCCGGATATACACACTGACGGCGACGATTTATTTGCAAATTTCGGAAAGAGGTAACAGCAAGATTTTGATCTTCTGCTTGGGAACCTTACTACGATCTCCGGGCAAGATACTGTTATGCGTAATGCAATTTCTCAGCGACAAGGCTAGCAATAACATCTCTTTAGCTGGT
The DNA here is from genome assembly GCF_021461395.2 of Schistocerca americana. Taxonomy (NCBI): domain Eukaryota; kingdom Metazoa; phylum Arthropoda; class Insecta; order Orthoptera; family Acrididae; genus Schistocerca; species Schistocerca americana. The sequence continues at coordinate 85,081,845 of NC_060127.1, forward strand.
AAATGGCGACCTGCATACCGATTTGAGCTATTTTTTTCGCGTTTCATAACGAAGTATTTCATTGATTATCCCTGAAAAAAGAGAAATACTTTAGGGCGATTCATGATCGTTATGTGACTTTCAACATGTTATTCGTACTTTATGAAAAACGTTGTTTACGTATTGAAAAAAGTTATACGTAGATTAAGATCTTCAGACTCTACAAATTCGAGGATGTCATTGACCTCAGCTTCAAAGACTACATCTACATCTACATCTACATTTATACTCCGTAAGCCACCCAACGGTGTGTGGCGGAGGGCACTTTACGTGCCACTGTCATTACCTCCCTTTCCTGTTCCAGTCGCGTATGGTTCGCGGGAAGAACGACTGTCTGAAAGCCTCCGTGCGCGCTCTAATCTCTCTAATTTTACATTCGTGATCTCCTCGGGAGGTATAAGTAGGGGGAAGCAATATATTCGATACCTCATCCAGAAACGCACCCTCTCGAAACCTGGCGAGCAAGCTACACCGCGATGCAGAGCGCCTCTCTTGCAGAGTCTGCCACTTGAGTTTATTAAACATCTCCGTAACGCTATCACGGTTACCAAATAACCCTGTGACGAAACGCGCCGCTCTTCTTTGGATCTTCTCTGTCTCCTTCGTCAGACCGATCTGGTACGGATCCCACACTGATGAGCAATACTCAAGTATAGGTCGAACGAGTGTTTTGTAAGCCACCTCCTTTGTTGATGGACTACATTTTCTAAGCACTCTCCCAATGAATCTCAACCTGGTACCCGCCTTACCAACAATTAATTTTATATGATCATTCCACTTCAAATCGTTCCGCACGCATACTCCCAGATATTTTACAGAAGTAACTGCTACCAGTGTTTGTTCCGCTATCATATAATCATACAATAAAGGATCCTTCTTTCTATGTATTCGCAATACATTACATTTGTCTATGTTAAGGGTCAGTTGCCACTCCCTGCACCAAGTGCCTATCCGCTGCAGATCTTCCTGCATTTCGCTACAATTTTCTAATGCTGCAACTTCTCTGTATACTACAGCATCATCCGCGAAAAGCCGCATGGAACTTCCGACACTATCTACTAGGTCATTTATATATATTGTGAAAAGCAATGGTCCCATAACACTCCCCTGTGGCGCGCCAGAGGTTACTTTAACGTCTGTAGACGTCTCTCCATTGATAACAACATGCTGTGTTCTGTTTGCTAAAAGCTCTTCAATTCAGCCACACAGCTGGTCTGATATTCCGTAGGCTCTTACTTTGTTTATCAGGCGACAGTGCGGAACTATGTGTTGTTTGTATCCTCACTGCCCTTCGTTGCTAGTTGTTCGTTGAGGAGTTCCACCTATCCCATACTTTTCTTTTGTTCTTGTATCAGGCTTCCCAACTGCTGTTACATTATGTCGCAATAGTGTGAATGTTTGTCTACAGTATCCATGTGGATTTCTCATAAATTTCTAAGCGTCTTCTTCCCTGTTTTCCTGTTTCGGGATGTAAGTGACTGTTTACAATATCTACTTTTATCTTATTTTTAGTACCCGCCAAAGTCGAGTTAATACTTGGCGCTCAGACCATTATATCTCAAATTTTAATTCAAATTATCTATAGAAATGGCGTTCTGTATCTGTAACCGTCTATAAACTTCATCGTGTTTTCTTTGGAGTCACCATACATAACTGTAAATAAATCACCCTAAAGCGTAATCTGAATTTACGGCACAACTGAACACACTGGACGCCAACTGCCTTTCATCTACAGTGCGAGAGACTTCTAACAAGCATGGGAAGCAATGCGTTCTGATGCATACTCTCCATGTTGAACAAATTTCGTATGCACAAATACATACGCATGCTTGCTCTGTTAGAAGTCCAAGTGCACGCACAAAGTTGAATGAAAAAACGCATTCTGTGGACGCACCTTTAGAGCCAGCTTGGGTTGAGTTTGTTGGCGTAGCTTCGGTGGTGTTGGCTGCATAGCTTGAGTTTGTGGGTGTAGCGTCTGTGGTTTCGGCTGCATAGCTTGAGTTTGTTGGCTCACCACCTGTGGTGTTGCCTGCGTAGCTAGAGTTTGCCTGCTCGCCACCTGTGGTGTTTGCTGCGTAGCTAGAGTTTGTCTGCTCGCCATCTGTGGTGTTGGCTGCATAGCTAGAGTTCGCTGGCCCACCGTCCGTGGTATTCGCTGCGTCCTTTCCATATGGTTTGCCACTCTCCTCAGAGGGAGGATATGGGTCATAGCCCCAGAGCCTAAGAATTGCGTCGCTGTAACTCTCTGGAAGGAATAAAAAGGTACTAATTTACTGTCACTCTACATAAATGAAAATACATGTATGCTGTACAGTTGATCTCAATAACTGGAGCAGTTTTAACCAAATTCAAGGGGTTCTCAGGAAGTTTCAGTTATCACCTCAAAGAAATCAAAAGCAGCCATGAATGTTGGTGTTCGTATTCCTCCACACATTCACCTTTCAATACGACACATTTTTTACCTATGATGGTTGACTTGGCGCAGACTTTGGTTGTGGAAGTTTGCATTTGCGCTCTTCAGGAAGCGTACAGCCTCGAAAATAATTTCGTTGTCGTTCTTGAAATGCTTGCTGTGAGATGGTTTTTTCATCAAAGGAAAGAGAAAGAACTCATTGGATGTTATGTCAGTAGAATACAGGCGAGGCAAAATCTGATGGGCCAAAGAAGCAGCATTTGTGACTGTTGGTGACATCTTCCAGACTGTCTGGCCGTGGTCGACGAAACTTTTCGGCTCCTGGCTTTTCGTCCAAACGTGCGCTGGACACCTTCGGAGATGCAGCTGGCGACATTGAGTCTTGCCGATTGACGAGTCGAACATCTGAGAGCGACATGAATACTACGTAAAGTGGGCGTTGTCGAATTTACAGATGATCAGCGAAGATAATTTTGTCAGAGAAAACTTAAATATCAGTTGTCGCCTGCCAAGGATAAAAACTTACCCACAGAATCTGCAAAAGGACATTTCCTCAGTGTTGAGAACGGCTATGAGTGAGGCGCAGTCAAATGGGGGGGGGGGGGGGGGTGCCCCAGGGATCCTTTTTGATAGAAATTATATGTCCTCTAGTATTACAGGCGATTCTAAAATATTTGTGTTTGCTGATGACATTAGCTTGGTAGTAAAGGATGTTGTGCACAACATTGGCACTGTTTCAAATAGTGCTATTCATGACATAAGTTCATGGCTTGTAGAAAATAAATTAACGCTAAACCACAGTAACATTCATTTTTTTTACATTTTCTACGGCACAGTTCAACAAAATCCGACGTTTTAATTTCACAGAACGAGCATATGGTTAGTGAAACTGAACAGTTCAAATTTGCATGTGTTCAGATAGGTAGTAAACTGTCGTGGAAAAGCCCACGTTCAGGATATTCTTCAAAGACTTAATGCTGCCATTTTCTCTATTCGAACGGTATCTGAAGTAAGTGATAGTTCGACACGAAAAGTAATCTACTTTGCTTATTTTCATTCGCTTATGTCGCGTGATATTATATTTTGGAGTAAGTCTTCCCATTCTCAAAGGATATTTTTGGCTCAGAAACGGGTAGTTTGGGCGCTCAGTGGTGTAAATTTGCGAACCTCTTGTCGAACCTTGTTCACTAGTCTGGGTATTATGACATTGGCCTCAATATATCCATTTTTACTGTCGTTTCTTGTTAACAATATAAACTTATTTCCAAGAATTCGCAGCTTTCACTCAGTTAATACCAGGCAAAAATCCAATCCGCATTCGAATCGCACTTCCTTGACTGTTGTGTAGAAAGGTGTGCAGTATATTGCTGCATCCATTTTCAATAAGCTACCACAAATAGCAGCAATCCACGCGCTTTCAAATCGAAACTGATCAGTTTCCTCATGACTCACTCCTATTCTATCGAGGAGTTCCTTGAAAAATTAAGCCGCTTTCTGTGTTATATTGTTGATTGCGTTTACATAAACTTATGACTTGTCTTTTTTGGGTTCATAAACATTTTATTTTATCTGTTATTACTTTGTAATTTCATGTACTGACAGGTTCCATGATCTTACAGATTTTCTCCTCAGTTTGGTCCTGCGGAACTAAACGTGTTAAATAAAAAAATTAAAGAAAGGTTCTCACCCTTTTATCAAACAAATAACTGATCAGATCGGCAAGATTTTACGGAAACGTGACATCAGATAGGTTTTTGGACCAACAAAAAAAATTTGTCAAGCACACCTATCTGAAAGGACAAATGCCCTCTTCTGTGAGAAAGCGGAGTATATAAGATTCTGTGTACGTGTGGAAAGTAGGCCGAGCGGTTCTAGGCGCTTCAGTCTGGAACCGCGCGACCGCTACGGTCGCAGGTTCGAATCCTGCCTCGAGCATGGCTGTGTGTGATGTCCTTAGGTTAGTTAGGTTTACGTAGTTCTAAGTTCGAGGGGACTGATGACCTCAGATGTTAAGTCCCATAGTGCTCGGAGCCACTTGTGGAAGAGTGTACGTTAGAATCACCGAGAAATGTGTGAATACAAGACTGAACATAAAATTATTTCTTAAAAGACATCATAGTCGCCGTTGACTGTATAAAATATTTATTGTTACTGTTGAAATTTCGGCCTTATGGCCATATTCAAGTAACACTGCAAAGTTACTTTCTGTCAGAATATAAAACTATCTGACATCGTCAAAATGCAGCCTTTTTGGCTATGAGGGTCCCACAAGATCTGATCAGTACGACACTTATTACATCGTAATATGTTGTTAAATATACACTGAACTGTCGATGTTACCATCGTTCTAATAGTCTATCACACATACAGATTCAGGTGCACTGACAACATGTGGAGCTAAGTCGCTACGATGGTAACAACGACAGTTCAGTATATATTGAACACCATACTACGATGTAGTAAGTGTCGTACTCATCAGGTCTTGTGGGACTCTCATAGCCAAAAGGCTGCATTTTGACGACGACACGTACTCACGTCAGATACACTCCTGGAAATGGAAAAAAGAACACATTGACACCGGTGTGTCAGACCCACCATACTTGCTCCGGACACTGCGAGAGGGCTGTACAAGCAATGATCACACGCACGGCACAGCGGACACACCAGGAACCGCGGTGTTGGCCGTCGAATGGCGCTAGCTGCGCAGCATTTGTGCACCGCCGCCGTCAGTGTCAGCCAGTTTGCCGTGGCATACGGAGCTCCGTCGCAGTCTTTAACACTGGTAGCATGCCGCGACAGCGTGGACGTGAACCGTATGTGCAGTTGACGGACTTTGAGCGAGGGCGTATAGTGGGCATGCGGGAGGCCGGGTGGACGTACCGCCGAATTGCTCAACACGTGGGGCGTGAGGTCTCCACAGTACATCGATGTTGTCGCCAGTGGTCGGCGGAAGGTGCACGTGCCCGTCGACCTAGAACCGGACCGCAGCGACGCACGGATGCACGCCAAGACCGTAGGATCCTACGCAGTGCCGTAGGGGACCGCACCGCCACTTCCCAGCAAATTAGGGACACTGTTGCTCCTGGGGTATCGGCGAGGACCATTCGCAACCGACTCCATGAAGCTGGGCTACGGTCCCGCACACCGTTAGGCCGTCTTCCGCTCACGCCCCAACATCGTGCAGCCCGCCTCCAGTGGTGTCGCGACAGGCGTGAATGGAGGGACGAATGGAGACGTGTCGTCTTCAGCGATGAGAGTCGCTTCTGCCTTGGTGCCAATGATGGTCGTATGCGTGTTTGGCGCCGTGCAGGTGAGCGCCACAATCAGGACTGCATACGACCGAGGCACACAGGGCCAACACCCGGCATCATGGTGTGGGGAGCGATCTCCTACACTGGCCGTACGCCACTGGTGATCGTCGAGGGGACACTGAATAGTGCACGGTACATCCAAACCGTCTACCATTCCTAGACCGGCAAGGGACCTTGCTGTTCCAACAGGACAATGCACGCCCGCATGTATCCCGTGCCACCCAACGTGCTCTAGAAGGTGTAAGTCAACTACCCTGGCCAGCAAGATCTCCGGATCTGTCCCCCATTGAGCATGTTTGGGACTGGATGAAGCGTCGTCTCACGCGGTCTGCACGTCCAGCACGAACGCTGGTCCAACTGAGGCGCCAGGTGGAAATGGCATGGCAAGCCGTTCCACAGGACTACATCCAGCATCTCTACGATCGTCTCCATGGGAGAATAGCAGCCTGCAATGCTTGGAAAGGTGGATATACACTGTACTAGTGCCGACATTGTGCATGCTCTGTTGCCTGTGTCTATGTGCCTGTGGTTCTGTCAGTGTGATCATGTGATGTATCTGACCCCAGGAATGTGTCAATAAAGTTTCCCCTTCCTGGGACAATGAATTCACGGTGTTCTTATTTCAATTTCCAGGAGTGTAGTTTTATATTCTGACAGAATGTAACTTTGCAGTGTTACTTGAAAATGGACATAAGGCCGAAACTGCAACAGTAACAATAAATATTTTATACAGTCAATGGCGACTATGATGTCTTTTAAGAAATATTATATGACCGTGAATCCCAACCATGAGAAGTTAATAAAAGTATTTGCCGACTAGGGAAACCGGAAAAATCTGCTGTAGCAGAGCATTCTCCTCAGTCAGCAAATGATGTTTTCCAAGACCAAAATTTTGTCTACTGTAATAAACTATTATCCACGACAGTATAGAGAAGCCGAAGAAATGTGTAAGCACAGTGACAATATCAGCAAAAAGGAAGGAGTCATGAAACTCTGTGATGTATGGACAGGGACTCGGTAGATTTTTCTCCTTGACAGCCGACAATGGATAGTTAAGTTTGGCAAAGATTGTCTCTGCTGATCACGTGTAAACTCGACCGCGCCCACTTTGCACAGTATTTATGTCACTCTCCGATATCCGACTCTTTAGCCGACAAGACTCAGCGTGGGCAGGAGCACCTCAGAAAGTGTTCAGCGTAGCTCTGGACGAAACGTTAAGAACTGAGAAGTTTCTTCGACCACGGCCGTACAGCCCGGGAGATTCTCCAGCAACTAAAGCATCCAGCTACGACGGCCTTCATTGTATAGTGTGTTACTGTGTCCTGTGCAAACTGAAGTAGGGAACTGTCGTGTACCAAAAGCTTCCCCACGGACAGATTTCCCCAACACTTTGTCCTCACAGTGTTCGGTAACTTCGTCATGAGGTTTCGGTAGCATGTTCCTGTGACGGTTTGCCTCTTCCAAGCATAATCTGGGGCGTGAGTCGTGCTTGGGTAACTCAGTTGGTAGAGCACTTGCCCGCGAATGGCAAAGGTCCCGAGTTCGAGTCTCGGTCCGGCACACAGTTTTAATCTGCCAGGAAGTTTCATACCAGCGCACACTCCGATACAGAGTGAAAATCTCATTCTGGAAACATCCCCCAGGCTGTGGCTAAGCCATGTCTCCGCAACATCCTTTCTTTCAGGAGTGCTAGTTCTGCAAGTTTCGCAGGAGAGCTTCTGTAAAGTTTGGAAGGTAGGAGACGAGGTACTGGCAGAAGCAAAGCTGTGAGGACGAGGCGTGAGTCGTGCTTGGGTAGCTTAGGTGGTAGAGCACTTGCCCTCGAAAGGGAAAGGTCCCGAGTTGGAGTCTCGGTCCGGCACACAGTTTTAATCTGCCAGGAAGTTTCAATATATAGATTACCTGTTCTAGTAACAAATGTTCTCGTAACTTCAGAATTACATGACACGGTTATGTGCCATGCCTCTCATGCAGCGTCTGCCACTGGAGTTGGATGATCATCTCCGTTGGGCTTTCGCGCCTACCAAACAAATCTGTGAAGGAATGTGCTGCTCTCCTTTGGGATTCTCTGTTTATTCTACACCGAAGAGCCAATGAAACTGGTATACCTGCCTAATATCGTGTAGGTCTCCGCGAGCACGGAGAAGTGCCGCAACACGACTTGGCGTGGAATCGACTAATGTCTGAAATAGTGCTGGAGGGAACTGACACCATGAATCCTGCAGGGCTGTCCATAAATCCGTAACACCATGAGGGCGTGGAGATCTCTTCCGAACAGCACTTTTCAAACCATCCCAGATATGCTCAGTAACGTTCATGGTTCAAAATGGCTCCGAGCACGATGGGACTTAACATCTGAGGTCATCAGTCCCCTAGAACTTAGAACTACTTAAACCTAACTAACCTAAGGACGTCACACACATCCATGCCCGAGGCAGGATTCGAACCTGCGACCGTAGCAGTCTCGCGGTTCCGGACTGAAGCGCCTAGAACCGCACGGCCACCGCGGCCGGCTAACGTTCATGTCTGGGGAGTTTAGTGGCGAGCCGAAGTGTTCCTGGAGCCACTCTGCAGCAATACTGGATGTGTGGGGGGTGATCGCATTGTCCTGCTGGAATTGCCCAAGTCCGTTGGAGTGCACAATGGACATGAATGGATGCAGCTGATCAGACAGGATGTTTACGGACGTGGCCGCTGCCAAAGTTATATCTAGACGTATCTATATCACTCCAACTGCACTCACACATCACACCATTATAGAGCCTCCACCAGCTTCAACAGTCCACTGCTGACATGCAGGGTCCATGGGTTCATGAGTTGTCTTCATAACCATACAAGTCCATCCACTCGATACGAGGGTCACTGCAAAACAAATGCACACTATTTTTTTAAAAATACATCTTTTATTCTACATGTTTGAAAGTGTTACAGTGTGTAGATACGTCCTTTAGGAACAATATTTTCATTTTTCCACATAATGTCCATCCCTCTCAACTGCCTTACGCCATCTTGGAACCAGCGCCTGTATTCCCGCACAGTAAAATTTTGGACCAACCTGTTGGAGCCCATGTTTGGCAGCGTGCACATGGGAGTCATCATCTTCAAACCTTGTCTTCCAGTTTCCCAAAGAGATGATAGTCACATGGAGCCAGGTCGGGACTGTAAGGGGGGTGTTTCAGTGTTGTCCATCCGAGTTTTGTCATCGCTTCCATGGTTTTTTGACTGACTCGTGGCCGTACATTGTCGTGCAACAGCAAAACATCCTGCTTATGCCGATGTGGTCGAACACGACTCAGTCGAGCTTGAAGTTTCTTCAGTGTCGTCACATATGCATCAGAATTTATGGTGATTCCACTTGGCATGATGTCCACAAGCAAGAGTCCTCCGGAATCGAAAAACACCGTAGCTATAACTTTTCCAACAGGAGGGGTGATTTTGAATTTTTTTTCCTTGGGTGAATTTGCGTGATGCCACTCCATTGATTGCCTCTTCGTCTCTGGTGAAAAATGATGGAGCCATGTTTCATTACCTGTCACAATTTTTCCAAGAAATTCATCTCCACCATTCTCATACTGTTCCAAAAGTTCGCTGCATACCGTTTTTCTTGTTTCTTTGTGAGCCACTGTCAACATCCTGAGAACACACCTGTCACAAACCTTTTTTAACGCCAACACTTTCAGTATTCTGCAAACACTTCCTTCCCCTATCCCAACGGAGCGTGACAATTCGTTCACTGTGATGCGTCTGTCAGCAGTCACCAATTCGTTAACTCTCTGCACATTGTCTGGAGTGTGTGCAGTGCGAGGCCTGCCGCTGCGAGGACAATCCTCAATATTGCCGTGCCCGCTTTCATCGCGTAGCCTGCTTGCCCACCGACTAACTGTACTGCGATCGACAGCAGCATCTCCGTACACCTTTTTCAACCTGTTGTGGATGTTTCCCACTGTCTCGTTTTCACAGCACAGGAATTCTATGACAGCACGTTGCTTCTGACGAACGTCAAGTGTAGCAGCCATCTTGAAGACCTGCTGTGCCGGCGCCACTCACGGGAACAGGTTGAACTAAGTTTGAAAACAAGCGGGAAGGATGTAACTACACACTGTAAAACTTTCGCACATGTAGAATGAAAACTATTTTTACAAAAATAGGGTAAATATCTTTTGGAGTGACCCTAGTACAATTTAGAACGAGATTCCTCCGACGAGGCAACATGTTTCCAGTCATCAACGGTCCAATGTCGATGTCGTGGGTCCCAGGCGAGGCGTAAAGCATTGTGTCGTGCAGTCGTTAAGGGTACACAAGTGGACCCTCAGCTCCCAAAGCCCGTATCGATGATATTTCGTTGTATAGGTCGCACGCTGATACTTGTCGATGGCCCAGCATTGAAATCTGCAGCAGTTTACGGAAGGGTTGCACTTCTGTCACGTTGGACGATTATGTTCAGTTGTCCATGATCCCGGTCTTGCAGGATCTTTTTCTGGCCGTAGATATGTCAAAGATTTGATGTTTTACCAGATTCCTAATAGTCATGCTACACTCGTGAAATGGTCGTTCGGGAAAATCCCCACTTCATCGTTACCTCGGAGATGCTGTGTCCCGTCGCTCGTGCCCCAACTATAACTCCACGATAGAACTCACTTAAATCTTGATAACCTGCCATTGCAGCAGCAGTAACCGATCTAGTAACTGCGCCAAAAACTTGTTGTCTTATATAGGCGTTGTAGACCGCAGCACCGTATTTTGCCTGTTTACACATCTGTGTAATCGAATACGCATGCCTATACGAGTTTCTTTGGCGCTTCAGTGTACCAACCGTTGTGATGTGGCGCTCTAGACTTCAGGCGCAGACGGCACCCCGCACATCTTCTAAGTCGTTTGGGTTGCCGCGAGCTCCGTCACTACGGAACAGATGGCGCGGCCAGACCGACAGGTGGCAACGGCAGAGTTACTCCCAGAGCAGGACGCGGCGTTCATGGCAAAGGTGGTTGTCGTTCACATACCACTCTCTTCCTGCCTCTGCAGGGTCAAGTGACTAAATTGGACTTGCATTAATCCCTTACTAAAGGCAGCTATTAAGGCCGGATCGCGAGGTTAGCGGAGCAGTTCCTTTGTACCGAGCAACCAACCAGAAGGTCTCCACTAGGTTCCCCTTTGGACTCCTCCACCATCGTCCGCGACAGCACACCGTCTCCTCCGTCTGGACTTTAAGTGTCATCGGCAATGTGCTAGTTGCGACCTGGTATAATTTCTACAGTTTTTTCTTCACCGAAAAGATAGTGCCAAGACTTTACTTGTGCTTCTATCCTCACCGGACCTTTCGAGGCTGTATGACTATCGATGCTTCTGACTAGTTTGATGCAGCCCGCCACGAGCCTTCTCATCTCAGAGTAGCACTTGCAACCTACATCCTCAATGTTTTGCTGTATGTGTCCCAGTCTTTGTCTTCCTGTAAAATTTTTACACTCTACGGCTCCCTCTAGTATCATGGAAGTTACTCCTTAATCTCATGATCCGATGTGATAACAAATGTATCACCCAGTCCCTTCTTCTTGTCAGTGTTTGCCATATATTCTTTCCCTCGCCGATTCTGCGGTGAACCTGTTCATCACTTATCTTCTCAGTCCACGTAATGTTCAACACTGTTTTGTAGCACCACATGTCAAGTCCTTCGATTCTCTTCTATTCCTATTTTCCCAAGGTCCGTGTTTCGCTACCATACAGTCCTGTCCTCCAAACGTACATTATCCAAAATTTCGTCCTCAAATTATGTCCTATTGTATGTTTAATACTAGTATAATTTTCTTATTCAGGAATGCCCTTCTCGCCAGTGCAACTTTGCTATTTCTGTCCTCCTTGCTCCGTCTGTCATGGCTCTTTTGCTGCTTAGGTAGAAAAATTCCTTAACCTCGTCTTCTCGCTGTTCTTATTTCTGCCGCTTCTCACTACTTTCGTCTTTCATCGATTTACTCTACATCTATATTCTGTAGGGGCAACGGCCTTGCCACAGTGGATACATCTTTTCCCGTCAAATCACCGAAGTTAAGCGGTGTTGGGCGTGGTCGGCACTTGGATGGGTGACCATCTGGCCAGCTATGCGCTGTTGCCATTTTTTCGGGCTGTACTCAGCCTGGTGATGCCAATTGAGGAGCTACTCGACCGAATAGTAGCGGCTCCGGTCAAAGAAAACCATCATAACGACCAGGAGAGCGGTGTGCTGACCACACGCCCCTCCTATCTGCATACTCAGCTGAGGATGACACGGCGGTCGGATGGTCCCGATGGGCCATTCGTGGTCTGAAGACGGAGTGCTTTTATATTCTGTAGTCATTAGACTCTTCACTGCAATCAACATATCCTGCAATTCTGCTTCATTTTTACCGAGGTTGCAATGTCATCAGCAAATCTTCACCGACGAAATAGTGCCAAGACATTACTTTGCGCTTCTATCCTTGCCGGACTTTTCCTAAACTGTTGGACCATCGGTACTTTCCTGTGCTTTACGACTGAAAAATATGTTGAAAGTGTTTTGTTGTCGCTACTTAAACTAGAATATGCACTTTATTTTCATAATCCAAGCACTGAGGGAACTTCTTTGTGTTGGATTTAACTTCATTCAGATTTTAAGATTTGGCTGCTCTTTAAAGAGTGCAGTGATTAATTCCACATGATCAGAAACTCAGTTATTTTTGTTTAGGATTTAGGAACTCTAAGTTTGTTTTTCATTGAAGAACTGTTGTTTGTTTGTTCGTTCGCGAAAGAATTTCGTTTCATTTAGTACTTAAAGCAATTTTGCCTCCATAATACTTTGATGATTTTGTTAACATTGTGTTAGGAAAATAAACTTGTGTTATTGTGACTACCTGCCTCTTTAGTGGATACCTCCGTAGAACCGGATACATTACCTACCTGGTATGGATTCAAGACTGACCAGCAGTATTCACTTTGGTCGAACGAGGGTTTTGTAACATACCACCGATGTGGATGTACTACATTTCCTGAGGATTCTTTCAGTCAGTATCAATTTGGCATTTGCATTACGAACATCGATGGATGTGATTGTCCCCAATGGTTCCTTCAGCTCAAAATTATCGTTTATTTAAGTTCGTTCTTCAGCCTGAATTTCAGATCGTGTGCCAATTGCTTCCATCCTCAATGTTTCCGCATCTTTCGTACTTCCCAAGTGGAGAATTTCTATGCGAGTTACTAAGCTCACGGTTAACCGGTAAACTGCTTAGTCTGTGGACCATCGTGTATAAATTTGGTTTCTTCTGTGTGTGTGTAAATTGTTAGTACGAATTTGTTTGTGAGTGTAATTTGATGACTCCTTCATTTTTACTTATCCTGTATTCCGCCAGCCTGTTGAGATATGATTTATGATGTGGGTACTGTATTATGAATGTCTGGCATTCCTTTGCAATTTTGATTTTTAATTGATGTTACTCTGTAATTTAAACCGTAAATAAATGTTCAGTGGTTTTTCAATTGCGATTATAAGGTTGGTTACTAATGCAACCGACCCACCTTTTCGGGGTGGCTTTTCACAGCCATCTGATTATCAGTGACTATTTTATCTTTAATATTTTATTTCGTGTTGATCTGAGAGTCTTTATTTTGGATTTAACTGACTGCTAAGAGATACCTTTCCAGTGGTTCAGTGTAATCTTAATTCATTTAATTGTTCATCAACTTACAAGTTTAACTTGGTTGAGACTTACTCTGTACAAACGAGCATTATACTCTCTTTTGACCTGATCATTGATTAGGATGTGTTACTTGAAAAACGGGTAGGAATTGTTTACTAGGAACTCTCCAGACCAGCCACAAAACCGGTCCGATATTATATACGCTCGTATTTTATTCGTTCAGTGAAAGTACAGAACAGTGTCGAAACCCTTCTGGAAGGGTTCGTGATCAACTTGAGCGCCGGTATCTTTTTCCTTCTGTGTTTCGTGGACGGAGACAAGTAGCTGAGTTTTACGCGATTCTTCGTCTTTCAGACTTATCCGATACCAATAGTAGCCTCTGCGTCAGAAAACCACTGTGTCATATAATGGTGCATTGTTTTCCTACACTTCCGCCAGCTCAGCATGGATTATTGTTGCAACGAATTACCCCACGATACTCCTACTTTATTACTGGGCTGCGCTACCATTTTTTTTAATTTTACGCCATGTGTCTCCGTTCCATTAGCATTGCTTGTGTGTAATTCCAAACTGCAATTCTATGTCGTGGTGAGTTTCGGCCTTAAGATCCTTGAAGTATAAACAACAGCCGTGTAGGAGACGAAAGTTCTAGCGTCACTTCAGAAGGTGTCTTGGCTGCGAATGTAACAGTAGATGTCTGCCACTCGTCTAAAAATGGCGACGGAACAGTTAGGCAGCATCAATGTTTTTTGTTAAGTTTTGTATTTGTGGGCGAGAATTTGTCGAATGAGATCACAATAGCCTGGGAGTCAGGTACAGGATGACAATAATTGAAGTATACGAAATAAAATCGTCTAACTTCTTAACGGCTTGCGGTAGGACGTTCAAGCTGCGCTGCAGGCCACGGGGCTTTATGGGAATTAGTAAGCGCTGTATGGTTTGGTTTAGCGAAAAAGCCCACTTTCATTTGGATGGGTTCCTCAATAAGCAAAACTGGCGCGTTTGGTGAACTGAAAATCCTCATTTTGCGATCGAGAAGTCTCTTTACCCTCAACTGGTGACTGTGTGGAGTGCAATATACAAATACGGAATAATCGGTGCGATATTCCTTGATGGCACAATGACTAGCGAACGGTACTTGAAGGTTTTGAAAGATGATTTCATCCCAACTATCCAAAGCGACCCTGATTTCGATTACGCTCACGTTGATCATACACAACAACGCTCCTTGCTGGTTAGCTGCAGCGTATTAACTGCAGAGCTGGTTGCCATCTATCGCGCTCTTGAACATATCCGCTCCTGCTCTGGTGAGTCCTACGTCATTAGTAGTGAACCCTTAAGCAGCCTACAAGCCCTCGACCAGTGCTTCCCTGGGCATCCTTTGGTATTGTTAATCCGGCAGTCTCTTTTTATGCTCTCTACAGGAGTGGACGCTCAGTGACCTTCCTTTGGACCCAAGGCCATGTTGGGATACCGAGCAATGAACATGTTGACCGCCTGGCCAAACAGGCAACCGAGCGAGGTGGCGCAGTGGTTAGACACTCGACTCGCATTCGGGAGGACGACGGTTCAATCACGCGTCCGGCCATCCTGATTTAGGTTTTCCGAGATTTCCCTAAATCGCTCCAGGCAAATGCCGGGGTGGTTCCTTTCAAAGGGCACGGCCGACATCCTTCCCCGTCCTTCCCTAATCCGATGAGACCGATGACCTAGCTGTCTGGTCTCCTCCCCCAAAACAACCCAACCCCAACCTCGCTGTCTGGTCTCCTTCCCCAAAACAACCAACCAACCAGCCAAACAGGCTGGTCATTGGCCTCCTGGAGACCGATTTGCGAGCAGTCTTCAGCCGCAACTTCTTCGCGATTTGGGCCACTGAATGACGCAACCTGACCACACGAAACAAGGAGACGACGAATGTTTGGCTGTCATCCATGCGAGCCACTCGCAGGGAATCAGTTGTCCTTTGTCGGCTCCGCATTGGCCACACCCGGATGACGCACAGCTATTTACTGCGCCGTGAGGACCCGCCTCTATGACGCTGTGGGTCGTCTTTGACGGTGGTCCACATTTTGTTGGCCTGTCCCCTTTTAACTGTGCTCAGGCAGACGTTTGCTCTGCCTGATATGCCCCCTGCCCTTTTAACAGATGACACTGCCATGGCAGGCTTAGTTTTGCGTTTTATTCAAGCAGGTGGCTTTTATCATTTGATCTGTTTGTCATTTTTTTGTGTTGAGTCTGGCCTTTGGCCTACGACTTTAATATGGGTTTTTTCGTGTGTTTCTTGGTGTTTAGCTTTGCCTTTTTTGTATCTATGGTCGGCCAACTACTGTCACACTGTGCGATTTTAATTCCTTTTGCCTGGTCTCTCTCTGCGTCTTTCTTGTCCTGTGTCGTCTCTTGTCTTCTCCATTGTTCGTCGAGAATGAGATTTTCACTCTGCAGCGGAGTGTGCGCTGACGTGAAACTTCCTGGCAGATTAAAACTGTGTGCCCGACCGAGACTCGAACTCGGGACCTTTGCCTTTCGCGGGCAAGTGCTCTACCATCTGAGCTACCGAAGCACGACTCACGCCCGGTCTCACAGTTTGGAAGGTATGAGACGAGGTACTGGCAGAAGTAAAGCTGTGAGAACGGGCGTGAGTCGTGCTTCGGTAGCTCAGATGGTAGAGCACTTGCCCGCGAAAGGCAAAGGTCCCGAGTTCGAGTCTCGGTCGGGCACACAGTTTTAATCTGCTAGGAAGTTCCATTGTTCGTTTTTATTCTTTTTGGGTGTTTGAAGTTTTTGGAAAAAGGGACCGATGGCCCTAGCAATCTGCTCCCTTCAATCCCACAAAGCAACCAACCAACCAACCAACCTGATTTCGACAATATGTGGTTCAAACAAGACGGATCTCGACCCCACCGAAGCAGGTGAGTGTTTGATGTCCTGGAGGAGCACTTTGGGGACCGCATTCTGGCGATGGGTACCAGAGGTCACTGGTTGGTCGGCAAATTGAAGATGGTAATGAAATGACATAAAAAAAATTGTACTGCAGGAGTAAACGCAGTTCCAAAGCAAGGCCTACATGATCATTTCGAGAAACATTAAAAAGATTTCAGCTCTGTATTGATTCAGGGGTATTGTGAAAAGATAGAGTGATTTTTTTAACATAATCCACGTTTTTTATTTTCCATAGCCACAGCCCTAACAGAACTCGGACACACTTTGTATAGTCATGTGCTACGATACTTTGCCATGCGGTTTTCACTGTTTACTGGGACTGCAGAAACGCACCTGTTCCACAAAAAAAAAAACAATAAAAAGAAGAAAAAATGTGTTCTTAATTTTTTCTAGGTGATAATTGGACTGAACGAGGGGGCGCAGTGGTTAGCACAACTGGAAATATATTTCAAAGGACGATGGTTCAAGTCCAAATTTAGGTTTCTAAATCGCGCCTGAAGAGTGCCGGCATTGTTCCTTTGAAGATGCGCAGTTGATTTTATTTCCACAACCTTTCGTAATACGAACTTGTGCTCCACCTCTAATGACCCCGCTGTCGACGGAACTTGAAAGCCTTAATGCTTCTTTTTCCCTTCCTTCGAGGTGATAGTTAAAACCGTATGATTACCTGTGATATAATGAACATTATCAAGACTGATAGTTACACTGAGATGACAAAAGTCACGGGGTAGCGACATGCGCGTATATAGATGACGGTAGTACCGCGTACACTAGGTATAAAAGGGCAGTGCTTAAGCCTTTTGACTCAAAAGTTAAATTCAAAAATTTATTAAGAGACAGTTGATTTCTCGTCAAGTCACTTGTATTTACGTGATTCATGTGAAAAGGTTTCCGACGTGATTATGACTCCACGACAGGAACTGACAGTTGGAGCTAGGCCCAAGGGACTTCCTGATTCAGAAATCGTTAAGAAATTCAAAATTCTGAGATCCACAGTGTCAAGGGTGTGCAGAAAATATCAAATTTCAGGCACCAGCTCTCAGCACAGTCAACGCAGTGGCCAAGGCTTTCACTTAACGACCGAGAGCAGCACCGCTTCTGCAGAGTTGTCACAGCTAACAGACAAGTAAAACCGCTCTAAATAACCGCAGAAATCGATATGGGACGCACGACAGTGCGGCGAAATGGGGCGTTAATCGGCTAGGCCAGCAGACTACCGACGTGTCTTTGCTGGCAGCACGACATAGCGTGCGGAACCTCTCCTGGGCTCGTCACCATATCGATTGGGTCCTGGACAACTGGAAAACCGTGGCACGGTCAGACGAGTCACGAGATCAGTTGGTTCGAGTGTGGCGCAGATGCCACAAAGCCATGGACCCAAGTTGTCAACGAGGCACTGTGCAAGCTGGCTCCATAGCGGTATGGGCTGTGTTTACATGGAATGAACTGCGTCCACTGGTGCAACTGCACCGATCATCCACTGGAAACGGTTATGCGGGTCTACTTGGAGACCTTCTGCAGCCATTCATAGGCTTCATGTTCCCAAATAACGATGGACGTTTTGTGAATGAAAATGCTCCGTGTCATCCGGCCACATACGTTCGTGATTGCTTTCAAGAACGTCATGGACAATTCGAGCGAACGATTTGATCGTTCAGATCGCCCGATATGAACCCCCGTCGAACATTTATGGGACGTAATGTAGAGGTCAGTTTGTGCACAAAATCCTGCACTGGGAAAATATTCGCTATTATGGACGGCTATAAAGGAAGCAGAGCTCAATATTTCTGCTGGGAACGTCCAACGACTTGTTGAGTCCATGCCACGAAGTGTTGCTACAGTATGCCGGGAAAAAGGAGGTCCGACGCAGTATTGTGCAGTACCCCATGACTTTCGTCACCTCGGTCTGTGCCTCTCTCTTTTTCAATGCACTAACAGTTTTTTTACCAATAGAATATTATACGTAATTATCTGAACTGAGTGAATGCCAGTAAAATAACAGACGGGATACAGATGGCAATAAATGCAGCGGTGTAAACATGGCAAAGAACACTTGAGTTGTAGATCCAACGACTTGTTGAGTCCATGCCACGAAGTGTTGCTACAGTATGCCGGGAAAAAGGAGGTCCGACGCAGTATTGTGCAGTACCCCATGACTTTCGTCACCTCGGTCTGTGCCTCTCTCTTTTTCAATGCACTAACAGTTTTTTTACCAATAGAATATTATACGTAATTATCTGAACTGAGTGAATGCCAGTAAAATAACAGACGGGATACAGATGGCAATAAATGCAGCGGTGTAAACATGGCAAAGAACACTTGAGTTGTAGATCCAACGACTTGTTGAGTCCATGCCACGAAGTGTTGCTACAGTATGCCGGGAAAAAGGAGGTCCGACGCAGTATTGTGCAGTACCCCATGACTTTCGTCACCTCGGTCTGTGCCTCTCTCTTTTTCAATGCACTAACAGTTTTTTTACCAATAGAATATTATACGTAATTATCTGAACTGAGTGAATGCCAGTAAAATAACAGACGGGATACAGATGGCAATAAATGCAGCGGTGTAAACATGGCAAAGAACACTTGAGTTGTAGATCCAACGACTTGTTGAGTCCATGCCACGAAGTGTTGCTACAGTATGCCGGGAAAAAGGAGGTCCGACGCAGTATTGTGCAGTACCCCATGACTTTCGTCACCTCGGTCTGTGCCTCTCTTTTTTTCAATGCACTAACAGTTTTTTTACCAATAGAATATTATACGTAATTATCTGAACTGAGTGAATGCCAGTAAAATAACAGACGGGATACAGATGGCAATAAATGCAGCGGTGTAAACATGGCAAAGAACACTTACCTCGCCGTGAGTTGTAGATCCCGTTGTCATAGTAGTCATAGTCATAGCTACGGCGCACAGGTGGCGGTACTGTTACTATTACTGTTTCATCTGTGGACATAAAAGATAAGTTAGTTAACCTCTCTCTCTCTCGCTCTGTCGACCACACACACACACACACACACACACACACACACACACACACACACACCAATTGCATTGTTACACCTTTGAATCCCTGAAGGGAAGCGAAGTTTTCAGAGTGAAGCAGTAATGGTAATTCTATACGTGGGAAGTAGTATGGGCTAAAGTTGTGAAAATACGCAGCTCTGGAAGTCACACTTTCTCAGCCAAGTGTTACTAAAGATATGTCTTGTGCACTATACTTTCACTGCAATGATTCCTGTTTTCTGATCTGCTTTACTTCATCCATTTCACCCAGCGCATAGGTCAGTGGCCATGCGTTTGCGGCTGGATGGTCTTGTAGGGAAAACTGGGCGTGCTGTTCAGCCCACAGAACGAGACCGTAGTCGAGGCTGTGATTACCAGCATGAGCGGTCGTCAAACTTTTTTACGAAAGAGCCAAAGCTGAAAGTGTATCGCAATACCTCAGACCGCATGAGAACAGGATTTTGCACTGCCATACGCAACGCGTTCGCATCCCACCAAATGCCGGAAGAAACTCATTAAATCATACCTAACTGGAAGAGTGCAGAAAGTTGAAATAAGCAGTTCAAATAATATGCAAAAAACTGGTGATTTCTCAAACTGGGGAACAATCAAGAATGGGGTGCCGCAAGGTTCGGTCTTAGGTCCTCTGCTGTTCTTAATATACACTCCTGGAAATGGAAAAAAGAACACATTGACACCGGTGTGTCAGACCCAACATACTTGCTCCGGACACTGCGAGAGGGCTGTACAAGCAATGATCACACGCACGGCACAGCGGACACACCAGGAACCGCGGTGTTGGCCGTCGAATGGCGCTAGCTGCGCAGCATTTGTACACCGCCGCCGTCAGTGTCAGCCAGTTTGCCGTGGCATACGGAGCTCCATCGCAGTCTTTAACACTGGTAGCATGCCGCGACAGCGTGGACGTGAACCGTATGTGCAGTTGACGGACTTTGAGCGAGGGCGTATAGTGGGCATGCGGGAGGCCGGGTGGACGTACCGCCGAATTGCTCAACACGTGGGGCGTGAGGTCTCCACAGTACATCGATGTTGTCGCCAGTGGTCGGCGGAAGGTGCACGTGCCCGTCGACCTGGGACCGGACCGCAGCGACGCACGGATGCACGCCAAGACCGTAGGATCCTACGCAGTGCCGTAGGGGACCGCACCGCCACTTCCCAGCAAATTAGGGACACTGTTGCTCCTGGGGTATCGGCGAGGACCATTCGCAACCGTCTCCATGAAGCTGGGCTACGGTCCCGCACACCGTTAGGCCGTCTTCCGCTCACGCCTCAACATCGTGCAGCCCGCCTCCAGTGGTGTCGCGACAGGCGTGAATGGAGGGACGAATGGAGACGTGTCGTCTTCAGCGATGAGAGTCGCTTCTGCCTTGGTGCCAATGATGGTCGTATGCGTGTTTGGCGCCGTGCAGGTGAGCGCCACAATCAGGACTGCATATGACCGAGGCACACAGGGCCAACACCCGGCATCATGGTGTGGGGAGCGATCTCCTACACTGGCCGTACACCACTGGTGATCGTCGAGGGGACACTGAACAGTGCACGGTACATCCAATCCGTCATCGAACCCATCGTTCTACCATTCCTAGACCGGCAAGGGAACTTGCTGTTCCAACAGGACAATGCACGTCCGCATGTATCCCGTGCCACCCAACGTGCTCTAGAAGGTGTAAGTCAACTACCCTGGCCAGCAAGATCTCCGGATCTGTCCCCCATTGAGCATGTTTGGGACTGGATGAAGCGTCGTCTCACGCGGTCTGCACGTCCAGCACGAACGCTGGTCCAACTGAGGCGCCAGGTGGAAATGGCATGGCAAGCCGTTCCACAGGACTACATCCAGCATCTCTACGATCGTCTCCATGGGAGAATAGCAGCCTGCATTGCTGCGAAAGGTGGATGTACACTGTACTAGTGCCGACATTGTGCATTCTCTGTTGCCTGTGTCTATGTGCCTGTGGTTCTGTCAGTGTGATCATGTGATGTATGTGACCCCAGGAATGTGTCAATAAAGTTTCCCCTTCCTGGGACAATGAATTCACGGTGTTCTTATTTCAATTTCCAGGAGTGTATATTAATGACTTGCCATTTTATATTCACGAAGATGCAAAGTTGGTACTCTTTGTCGATGGCACAAGTATAGCTATCACACCCAACAGACAATAATTGATTGATGAAATTGTAAACGATGTTAATTCAGAAAATCATTAAGTGGTTCTCTACAAATGGGCTCTCATCAAACTTTGACAAAACACAGTATATACAGTTCCACACAGTAAATGGTATGACACCATTAATAAATATAGACTTCGATCAGAAATCGGTAGTTAAGATAGAATATTCAAAATTTCTAGGTGTATGCATTGATTAGGGGTTGAACTGGAAAACAAGACACTGAAGATCTTCTGAAACGTTTGAGTTCAGCTACTTATGCTATTAGGGTCATTGCAAATTTTGGCGACATGCATCTTAGTAAATTAGCTTACCACGCCTATTTTCATCCTCTGCTTTTGTATGGCATCATACTCTGGGGTAACTCATCATTGAGTAAAAGAGTGTTCATTGCACAAAAGCGTGTAATCAGAATAATTGCTGGAGCTCATCCAAGATCATCCTGCAGACATTTATTTAAAGAGCTAGGGATCTTCACTGTAGCCTCACAATATATATATATATATATATATATATATATATTCACTTATGAAATTTGTTATCAACAATCTGAACGAATTCAAAAGTAACAGCAGTGTAAATGGCTACAACACTAGGAGAAAGGGTGATCTTCACTACTCAAGGTTAAATCTAACTTTGGCTCAGAAGGGGGTAAATTATGCTGCCACAAAAGTCTTTGGTCACTTACTTAGTAGTATCAAAAATCTGACAGATAACCATACAGCATATAAAGGAAATTAAACGAATTTCTGAATACCAACTCCTTCTACTCATTAGATGAATTTTTGGATATAGTAAGTGGGTAGTTTCCCCCCCCCCCCCAACCCCCCCCCCCAAAAATAAAAGAAATTAAGTGTCATATAATATTCTGTGTAATGTAATATCTTATCTTGACACCTTTTATTAACCTGACACGTTCCACATCATTACTAACTGTCGTATTCATGATCTATGGAACAAGTACTATTCTATTCTATTCTAATGTAATGTAATCTAATCTAAACTCCGTGACGATGTTCCGCCCCATTTCGGATGTCAAGTTGTATGGCTACCTCCGCGGCGGCGTATGGCGCTGTTAAATGACGCTTAGCGCCGAACGCTGAGCCATCGACATACAAACCGTGGATTCGAACGTTGAGCGTGCCGAGTTTCTGACATCATAGCGTGGAAAAAAGGACGTGGGGGAATCTTTCCGAGCATGCAGGGCAATATCTAGCATCGTAGACGCGACTTACAGTCGTGGTAGAGGCGTGCGAAAATTGTAATCACAAAAAATAAAAACGGATTTAGCATAGCTGATTGGTCGCGAAATGAGCGTGTTCAGTTTCTTCGAATGCCTATGGGGGATAATTTCTCTCTCCCAGCACACATATTTGAACACTAATTTTGAAACACTGTTAAACTCAAATGGAGAAAGAGACTAACGAAGCTGAACACGAATTACATGTGCAGACTTATTTTGCGACCAACCAGCTGTGAATGCCATTTTTATTTCTGTGATTACAGTGGTCACACGTCTTTACCATGACCGTAAGTCACGTATCCGATATACAGGGTGTTACAAAAAGGTACGGCCAAACTTTCAGGAAACATTCCTCACACACAAAGAAAGAAAATATGTTATGTGGACATGTGTCCGGAAATGCTTACTTTCCATGTTACAGCTCATTTTATTACTTCTCTTCAAAGCACATTAATCATCGAATGGAACACACAGCAACAGAACACACCAGCGTGACTTCAAACACTGTGTTACAGGAAATGTTCAAAATGTCCTCCGTTAGCGAGGATACATGCATCCACCCTCCGTCGCATGGAATCCCTGATGCGCTGATGCAGCCCTGGAGAATGGCGTATTGTATCACAGCCGTCCACAATATGAGCACGAAGAGTCTCTACATTTGGTACCGGACCTGCGTAGACAAGAGCTTTCAAATACCCCCATAAATGAAAGTCAAGAGGGTTGAGGTCAGGAGAGCGTGGAGGCCATGGAATTGGTCCGCCTCTACCAATCCGTCGATCACCGAATCTGTTGTTGAGAAGCGTACGAACACTTCGACTGAAATGTGCAGGAGCTCCATCGTGCATGAACCACATGTTGTGTCGTACTTGTAAAGGCACATGTTCTAGGAGCACAGGTAGAGTATCCTGTATGAAATCATGATGACGTGCTCCATTGAGCGTAGGTGGAAGAACATGGGGCCCAGTCAAGACATCATCAACAATGCCTGCCCAAACGTTCACAGAAAATCTGTGTTGATGACGTGATTGCACAATTGCGTGCGGATTCTCGTCAGCCCACACATGTTGATTGTGTAAATTTACAATTTGATCACGTTGGAATAAAGCCTCATCCGTAAAGAGAACATTTGCACTGAAATGAGGATTGACAATTGCTGGATGAACCATTCGCAGAAGTGTACCCGTGGAGTCCAATCAGCTGCTGATAGTGCCTGCCCACACTGTACATGGTACGGAAACAACTGGTTCTCCCGTAGCACTCTCCATACAGTGACGTGGTCAACGTTACCTTGTACAGCAGCAACTTCTCTGACGCAGACATTAGGGTTATCGTCAACTGCACGAAGAATTGCCTCGTCCATTGCAGGTGTCCTCGTCGTTCTAGGTCTTCCCCAGTCGCGAGTCATAGGCTGGAATGTTCCGTGCTCCCTAAGACGCCGACCAATTACTTCGAACGTCTTCCTGTCGGGACACTTTCGTTCTGAAAATCTGTCTCGGTACAAACGTACCGCGCCACGGCTATTGCCCCGTGCTAATCCATACATCAAATGGGCATCTGCCGACTCCGCATTTGTAAACATTGCACTGACTGCAAAACCACGTTCGTGATGAACACTAACCTGTTGATGCTACGTACTGATGTGCTTGATGCTAGTACTGTAGAGCAATGAGTCGCATGTCAACACAAGCACCGAAGTCAACATTACCTTCCTTCAATTGAGCCAACTGGCGGTGAATCGAGGAAGTACAGTACATCCTAACGAAACTAAAATGAGCTCTAACATTGAAATTATGCGTTTCCGGACACATGTCCACATAACATCTTTTCTTTATTTGTGTGTGAGGAATGTTTCCTGAAAGTTTGGCCGTGCCTTTTTGTAACACCCTGTATAGTGCCACGCTGGGGGACGCAAGCAACCAACCAACCATAGTACACGGATGTGGTTGGTGCACTATATTCCACTGTATAATTGAATATTGTTGGACGGCCGGAGTGGCAGAGCGGTTCTAGGCGCTACAGTCTGGAACCGCGCGACCGCTGCGGTCGCAGGTTCGAATCCTGCCTCGGGCATGGATGTGTGTGATGTCTTTAGGTTAGTTCGGTTTAAGTAGTTCTAAGTTCTATGGGATTGATGACCTCGTAAGTTAAGTCCCATAGTGCTCAGAGCCAGTTGAACCATTTTTTTAATGTTGTTTTTATTTCGTCTGGTAGTTACTGAATGATCATTTTATGATAGATGATATTTTATAATTAGGTATATTAGTCCGTAAAATGAAGCCAAGTGTACAAAGTATGATTTGAATATGGGTACATATTTTTGTATAAATCTTGCCTCTCTAAACTCCATTAAATATTACCTAAGAGCGTTACCACATAACTAAAATTATTCCTTCCTCCAGAAAAAAATCGCATCTGAAAGGGTTAATACAGCTAACGTAGAAATTTTACTCCTGTCCCTTTCACAGACAGTGCGAGGTGCGAGCCATTTACAGCTGGCAACTGCCGCTGGAAAGCGCAGAGATCGCGTATGCCACTCCGAGGCACACGTATCATATGTATAGGTCGCATCGTTTCTGAGCGTTGAACTGGACACGCTTAACGTTGACTTTCGAAACCACGGTCCGTGCGCTGACGGATGAAGCTATGCGGACATGTGTTGCTATGTCAAAGTTGCTTGTTATGGCCCACTCTGCCATTCTTTTGATTAATTTTTAGAAAAACAATGCAGATTTTACAAATGGAAAAAATTGTACTGCTGGAGTATGGCTGATATAATGGATCTAATCCCACTTTCGGCTCGTAACATTTGTTGAAACTTAGGAGTAGTTTTAAAGTTATCGGATACTTACATCGGACGCACATCTTCTGCGGATTCATGTGTGTTACCAGGAAAGCATAGTAGCCGACCTGGACGCAGCTGCCCACCTGTAACACGTGCAGATAGGTATCAGTGAAAAAAAGCGAAACAAAATGACAGACACCACCCTCTAAAACGTAGTTTAACGCGGTGCCATTCTGGAACAAATGATTCAGGAAATTCTTGATGTATCAGGTTTGCCGCGCGGGATTAGGCGAGCGGTCCTGGGCGCTGCAGTCATGGACTGTGCGGCTGGTCTCGGCGGAGGTTCGAGTCCTCCCTCGGGCATGGGTCTGTGTGTGTTTGTCCTTAGGATAATTTAGGTTAAGTAGTGTGTAAGCTTGGGGACTGATGACCTTGGCAGTTAAGTCCCATACGATTTCACACACATTTGAACATTTTTTTGACGCATCAGGTTTGTATTCAAACTCAAGCATTCAGCGCCTTCTTCCGCTGCCGCGACTGTGTGGTACTTTATTTGGTTGGACGAATTATGCCTCGGTCATACAGCATCTAACGAAATAAACACCGTTGTCAATGTTCTTCCACAGAAAACTAACAACAGGTCTTAAGACACTATCGGACTATTGTGATATTAACTACCCGAAGCCAAACTCATCAAGGACACGGTTCTGCGCATTCCACTTACGAAACAGAGAGGCCAGGAGGAAACTGAGCATAAGCTGGCGAGGTCAACAACCAACACACTGTGGTACTCCAAAATATCTGGGAGTGAAGTTGGACCGTTCCCTCACCTGCAAAGACCACAGCAGTGATATAAAATTGAAATAATGTGCTAGCAGCAATATTATTCGAAAACTGACCGGCAACAACTGGGAAGCACATCTGAATGTCGTCCGCACATCTGCCCTTCGTTTGTGCTTCTCCGCTGCAGAATATGCAGCACCTGTGTGGCAGAACTCCAGTCATGCCAAACAGGTAAATATTGCCCTAAATGAAACAGGACACATTGTCACAGGCTGCCTGCGGGCAAACGGTTGAAAAAATCTACTCTCTCTTGGGCGCAGCACCTCCAGATATCCGAAGGAACTGCAGCTGAAATGGAAAGATAGAAGCAGGAGACAGACACAAAACATACCCTCTTTGGACATAAAGATCAGGCACCTAGACTGAAATCGAGGAAAAGTAGCCTGCAGACAACACAATCAGTTCCAACACTACGTGCCGGCCGCGGTGGTCTCGCGGTTCTAGGCGCGCAGTCCGAAACCGTGCAACTGCTACGGTCGCAGGTTCGAATCCTGCCTCGGGCATGGATGTGTGTGATGTCCTTAGGTTAGTTAGGTTTAAGTAGTTCTAAGTTCTAGGGGACTAATGACCACAGCAGTTGAGTCCCACAGTGCTCAGAGTCATTTGAACCATTTGAACCAACACTACCTGAAACGCGTAGAATACAACTGTGGAGTAGTTCATCATCAGAGGAATATTGGGATGACTCTAAAGAAGAACTTGCTGCAGGTCACCACCTCCCATAGGAGACATGGAGGGTGCTCAATAGTCTCAGTGTAGCCGGTCGTTGTGGCCGAGCGGTTCTAGGCTCTTCAGTCTGGAACCAGGCGACCGCTACGGTCGCAGGTTCGAATCCTACCTCGGGCATGGATGTGTGTGATGTCCTTAGGTTAGTAGGTTTAAGTAGTTCAAAGATCTAGGGAACTGATGACCTCAGATGTTAAGTCCCATAGTGCTCAGAGCCATTTGAACCAAGTCTCAGTGTTAGGTAAACATGAAGAAATAGGGATACATCTCGGAGGACAAGGTGTGTGTTGCGAACCTCAAGACCTCGAGCACCTACTCAGCTGCAGGGAACTGTGGCAGCATCTGTCTTGATGGACGATCTGGTTGTCGTCAATGATAAGGCAGTTCATACAGCGGAATTCTGGACATCACGTGGAAATAAGTATGCGTATGCTCAATGAGATATTCACTCTGCAGCGGAGTGTGTACTGGTATAAAACTTCCTGGAAGATTAAAACTGTGTGCCGGACCGAGAATCGAACTCCGGACCTTTGCCTTTCGCGGGCAAGTGTTCTACCACCTGAGCTATCAGAGCACGAGTCACGACCCGTCGCCACTATTTTACTTCCTCCAGTATCTCGTCTTCTACTTTCCAGACTTTGTGTATCTTCGTTACGAAAGCATCTACAACACTAGCACCAACGATTTACCCGCTTCCAGTTCACTTAGCTCCGACATAAAGCACTCACAAATACGCAGAACAGCGCCCTGACCACGAATGGCACAGCGTATTGACAACACTGCGCAGCTGCCGTTCGTGGTCCAATACAACAATGCAATGTGCAGGCTGGACTGGCATCTGCATTTATGTTCAAGCATGCATTTCTCGTCAACCTTTTGTCCAACTCCTGCGACTTGCAAGCGCCCCACGTTCCCTTACTCTTAAACCTGCTATGGTGAGTATAATTGATTTCCTCTTTATATAGTTTGGTGATCTACACTATGTGATCAAAACTATCCGGACACCTGGCTGAAAATGAGTTAAAAGTTCGTGGCGCCCTCCATCGGTTATGCTGGAATTCAGTATCGTGTTGCCCCACCCTTAGCCTTGATGACAGCTTCCACTCTCGCTGGCATACGAACAATCTGATGCTCGAAGGTTTCTTGGGGAATGGCAGCCCATTCTTCACGGAGTGCTGCACTGAGGAGAGATGTCGATGTCGGTCGGTGAGGCCTGGCACCAAGTCGGCGCTCCATAACATCCCAAAGGTGTTCTGTAGGATTCAGGGCAGGACTCTGTGCAGGCCAGTCCATTACAGGGATTTTATTGTCGTGTAACCACTCCGCCACTAGCCGTGCACTATGAACAGGTGCTCGATCGTGTTGTAAGATGCAATCGTCATCCATGAATTTCTCTTCATCAGTGGGAAGCAAGAAGGTGCTTAAAACATCGGTGTAGCCCTGTGCTGTGATAGTGCCACACGAAACAACCAGGGGCGCGAGAACCCTCAATGAAAAACACGACCGCACCATAACACCACCACCTCCGAATTTTACTGTTGGCACTACACGCGCTGGCAGATGATGTTCACAGGGCTTTCGCCATACCCACACCCTGCCATCGGATCGCTACATTGTGCACCGTGATTCGACATTCCACACAACGTTTTTCCACTGTTCAGTCGTCCAATGTTTACGCTCCTTACACCATGCGAGGCGTCGTTTGGGATTTACCGGCGTGATGTGTAGCTCATGAGCAGCCACTCGACCAGTCCAAGTTTTGTCACCTCCCGCCTAATCGTCATAGTACTTGCAGTGGAACCTGACGCAGTTTGGAATTCTTGTGTGATGGTCTTGATAGATGTCTGCCTATTACACATTACGACTCTCTTCAAATGTCTGCGGTCCTTGTCAGTCAGCAGACGAGGTCGGCCTGTACTCTTTTGTGCTGTACGTGTCCCTTCACGTTTCCACTTCACTATCATATCGGAAACAGTTGAGCTAGGGATACTTAGGAGTGTGGAAATCTCGCGTACAGACGTATGACACAAGTGACACCCAATCACCTGACCACGTTCAAAGTCCGTGAGTTCCGGGAACGCCCCATTCTGCTCTCTCACGATATCTAATGACTACTGAGGTCGTTGATATGGAGTACCTGCCAGTATGTGGCAGCACAAGCACCTAATATAAAAAAGTATGTTTTTGGGGGTGTCCGGATACTTTTGATTTCGTGATATACTTTGGGATCGAACAATGACCAGATCATGTTAATGAAACACTTTTAACTGAAACAATATTTACGAATGAAGAATGCAGCTTCCATTAAGACATAAATAAAAGTACACACTGTCTATTACTTTATGCCACAATTAAACATAGGGAGAAGTCACACGGAAGTGGCACGTTTGACCTCTACTTTTACGGTATTTTCTGCAAAGCATTGTTGGCGTCAGCTATAATATGTACGCTGTAGAACTTCGTTGTATTCTACAATAATCACTTATGTAATGATATTTATACCCTTCCATACTAATATTAATTATGAATAAAAATTAAGCTCCGCCAGAACAGGCCATGAAGTCCCAACGGTACCGACCTTCTACCGTATCATCCTCAAGCTACAAGCGTCACCGGATGTGGATAGGGAGGGGCACGTGGTCAGCACACCGCTCTCCCTTCCGTATGTCAGCTTACGAGACCGGAGCCGCTACTCCTCAATCAAGTACGAGGGCAGTTCAATAAGTAATGCAACACATTTTTTTTTTCTCGGCCAATTTTGGTTGAAAAAACCGGAAATTTCTTGTGGAATATTTTCAAAAATTCCCGCTTCGTCTCGTATAGTTTCATTGACTTCCGACAGGTGGCAGCGCTGTACGGAGCTGTTAAAATGGCGTCTGTAACGGATGTGCGTTGCAAACAACGGGCAGTGATCGAGTTTCTTTTGGCGGAAAACCAGGGCATCTCAGATATTCATAGGCGCTTGCAGAATGTCTACGGTGATCTGGCAGTGGACAAAAGCACGGTGAGTCGTTGGGCAAAGCGTGTGTCATCATCGCTGCAAGGTCAAGCAAGACTGTCTGATCTCCCGCGTGCAGGCCGGCCGTGCACAGCTGTGACTCCTGCAATGGCGGAGCGTGCGAACACACTCGTTCGAGATGATCGACGGATCACCATCAAACAACTCAGTGCTCAACTTGACATCTCTGTTGGTAGTGCTGTCACAATTGTTCACCAGTTGGGATATTCAAAGGTTTGTTCCCGCTGGGTCCCTCGTTGTCTAACCGAACACCATAAAGAGCAAAGGAGAACCATCTGTGCGGAATTGCTTGCTCGTCATGTGGCTGAGGGTGACAATTTCTTGTCAAAGATTGTTACAGGCGATGAAACATGGGTTCATCACTTCGAACCTGAAACAAAACGGCAATCAATGGAGTGGCGCCACACCCACTCCCCTACCAAGAAAAAGTTTAAAGCCATACCCTCATCCGGTAAAGTCATGGTTACAGTCTTCTGGGACGCTGAAGGGGTTATTCTGTTCGATGTCCTTCCCCATGGTCAAACGATCAACTCTGAAGTGTATTGTGCTACTCTTCAGAAATTGAAGAAACGACTTCAGCGTGTTCGTAGGCACAAAAATCTGAACGAACTTCTCCTTCTTCATGACAACGCAAGACCTCACACAAGTCTTCGCACCCGAGAGGAGCTCACAAAACTTCAGTGGACTGTTCTTCCTCATGCACCCTACAGCCCCGATCTCGCACCGTCGGATTTCCATATGTTTGGCCCAATGAAGGAAGCAATCCGTGGGAGGCACTACGCGGATAATGAAGAAGTTATTGATGCAGTACGACGTTGGCTCCGACATCGACCAGTGGAATGGTACCGTGCAGGCATACAGGCCCTCATTTCAAGGTGGCGTAAGGCTGTAGCATTGAATGGAGATTACGTTGTAAAATAGTGTTGTGTAGCTAAAAGATTGGGTAATAACCTGGTGTATTTCAATGCTGAATAAAACAACCCGTGTATCAGAAAAAAAATGTGTTGCATTACTTATTGAACTGCCCTCGTAGTTCCTCAGTTTGCATCACAAGGGTGATGGTCACCAATCCAAGTGCTAGCCCAGCCCGACAGCGCTTAACTTCGGTGATCTGACGGAAACCTGTGTTACCACCGCAGCAAGGCCATTGGCTAATTATGCACAGGCGGCAGCCGGATGAAAACGAGACAGATGAAAAAATAATATGTAAACTGTTCACTATTCTATAAGAAATCGTCAATCGCCAAATAGCTGTTTGTTTTCATAAGTTATTTTATTTAGACGACCAGTTTCGGCATCTCATTAATGCCGTCCTCAGGCCAGAATGCACTCCATGTGTAAACAATCTGCTATATCGATACTTCCGGAAGTGGAGCCATCAACATCTGGATTCCGTGAATTCGTTTTTGGAGTATTTGCTTCGAAGACTTGACAAGTCTTCGAAGTAAACACCCCAAGAAGAAATTCACGGTATTCAGAGTAGCTGCACTTTAACTACAATCACCAGTAAAAACACGTGTACCTGCGTTACCAACCTCTACGCCACGCCCCATCCGGTCTGTCTCGTCTCGTTTCGTTTGAAAGCTCCTTATACTTATCGACTGGGAACCATTTTTTTAACCGATGTAATGGTATCGGTTAGTGTATGCTATACCCAACAGCTCACATTAATTATTGTGACATGTACTATTCCGTATACATTTTTGGTAATGTATAGATCACATGAATACTCTCTTTCAAACTCTATAGGTGGCAGGGGTAAAATACAGGGAGAGAAAGGCTATTTACAATTTGTACAGAAACCAGATGGCAGTTATAAGAGGCGAGGGGCATGAAAGGGAAGCAGTGGTTGGGAAGGGAGTGAGACAGGGTTGTAGCCTACCCCCGATGTTATTCAGTCTGTATATTGCTCAAGCAGTCAAGGAACCAAAAGAAAAATTCGGAGTAGGAATTAAATGCCATGCAGAAGAAACAAAAGCTTTGAGGTTCGCCGATGACACTGTAATTCTGTCAGAGACAGCAAAGGACCTGGAAGAGCAGCTGAACGCAATGGACAGTGTCTTGAAAGGAGCATATAACATGAGCATCATGAAAAGCAAAACGAAGATAATGGAATGTAGTCGAATTAAATCGGGTGATGCTGAGGGAATTAGGTTAGGAAACGAGACGCTTAAAGTAGTAGATGAGTTTTCCTATTTGGGGAGCAAAATAACTGATGATGGTCGAAGTAGTGAGGATATAAAATGTAGACTGGCAATGGCAAGGAAAGCGTTTCCGAAGACGAGAAATTTGTTAACATCGAGTATAGATTTAAGTGTCAGGAAGTCGTTTCTGAAAGTATTTGTATGGGGTGTAGCCATGTATGGAAGTGAAACGTGGACGATAAATAGTTTGGACAAGAAGAGAATAGAAGCTTTCGAAATGTGGAACTACAGAAGTATGCTGAAGGTTAGATGGGTAGACCACATAACTAATGAGGAGGTACTGAATAGGAGAGAAGAGAAATTTGTGACACAACTTGATTAGAAGAAGGGATCGGTTGGTAGAGCATATTCTAAGGCATCAAGGGATCACCAATTTAGTACTGGAGGGCAGCTTGGAGGGCAAAAATCGTAGAGGGAGACCAAGAGATGAATACATTAAGCAGATTCAGAAGGATGTAGGTTGCAATAGGTACTGGGAGAAGAGGAAGCCTTCACAGGATAGAGTAGCACGGAGAGCTGCATCGAACCAGTCTCTAAACTGAAGACCGCAACAACAACAACATAGATTACGTGTTGTCGACTGACCGAAACAAGTTGTTTATACAGGGTGTTACAAAAAGGTACGTCCAAACTTTCAGGAAACATTCCTCACACACAAATAAAGAAAAGATGTTATGTGGACATGTGTCTGGAAACGCTTAATTGCCATGTTAGAACTCATTTTACTTTCGTCAGTATGTACTGTACTTCCTCGATTCACCGCCAGTTGGCCCAATTGAAGGAAGGTAATGTTGACATGCGACTCATTGCTCTACAGTACTAGCATCAAGCACATCAGTACGTAGCATCAACAGGTCAGTGTTCATCACGAACGTGGTTTTGCAGTCAGTGCAATGTTTACAAATGCGGAGTCGGCAGATGCCCATTTGATGTATGGATTAGCACGGGGCAATAGCCGTGGCGCGGTACGTTTGTATCGAGACAGATTTCCAGAACGAAGGTGTCCCGACAGGAAGACGTTCGAAGCAATTGATCGGCGTCTTAGGGAGCACGGAACATTCCAGCCTATGACTCGCGACTGGGGAAGACCTAGAACGACGAGGACACCTGCAATGGACGAGGCAATTCTTCGTGCAGTTGACGATAACCCTAATGTCTGCGTCAGAGAAGTTGCTGCTGTACAAGGTAACGTTGACCACGTCACTGTATGGAGAGTGCTACGGGAGAACCAGTTGTTTCCGTACCATGTACAGTGTGGGCAGGCACTATCAGCAGCTGATTGGACTCCACGGGTACACTTCTGCGAATGGTTCATCCAGCAATTGTCAATCCTCATTTCAGTGCAAATGTTCTCTTTACGGATGAGGCTTTATTCCAACGTGATCAAATTGTAAATTTACACAATCAACATGTGTGGGCTGACGAGAATCCGCAATTGTGCAATCACGTCATCAACACAGATTTTCTGTGAACGTTTGGGCAGGCATTGTTGGTGATGTCTTGATTGGGCCCCATGTTCTTCCACCTACGCTCAATGGAGCACGTCATCATGATTTCATACCGGATACTCTACCTGTGCTGCTAGAACATGTGCCTTTATAAGTACGACACAACATGTGGTTCATGCACGATGGAGCTCCTGCACATTTCAGTCGAAGTGTTGGTACGCTTCTCAACAACAGATTCGGTGACCGATGGATTGGTAGAGGCGGACCAATTCCATGGCCTCCACGCTCTCCTGACCTCAACCCTCTTGACTTTCATTTATGGGGGTATTTGAAAGCTTTTGTCTACGCAGGTCCGGTACCAAATGTAGAGACTCTTCGTGCTCGTATTGTGGACGGCTGTGATACAATACGCCATTCTCCAGGGCTGCATCAGCGCATCAGGGATTCCATGCGACGGAGGGTGGATGCATGTATCCTGGCTAACGGAGGACATTTTGAACATTTCCTGTAAGAAAGTGTTTGAAGTCACGCTGGCACGTTCTGTTGCTGTGTGTTTCCATTCCATGATCAATGTGATTTGAAGAGAAGTAATAAAATGAGCTCTAACATGGAAAGTAAGCGTTTCCGGATACATGTCCACATAACATATTTTCTTTCTTTGTGTGTGAGGAATGTTTCCTGAAAGTTTTGGCCGTACCTTTTTGTAACACCCTGTAAATACATACCTATTACATCATCGCCCGGTGGTTTAGTGATGCCGTCCTTGAAGTACATCAAGTTCTTGCGGCATAGTTTACAAAACCATGGGAACGTGCTTACCAGTAGGAAGACGGCGGCGACGAAGCTGCCCGTCTTGAGAGTGCAGCAGAAGCAGCCCATGGAGAACTTTGGAACGAGGCCCATCGTGCTCGACTGTGCTCCCTGAAACAGGAGACGGGCGATAAGGGACGAGGGTCAGCGTATACCGGTCCGTCGACGACGGGGTCACTAGAGACGGAGTGCAAGCCCGTGTGGAAAAGTTGTCAGCCTTGTCCTTTTCCAAGATATCGTCTCTGCATTTGTGTCATGCGATATAGGGAAACTATCTGTTGTATTCACTAAAAGCACTTCACGTGAAACATATAAATGTAACAGGAAGAGGACCTTCAGCGCCGAGTGTAATTGCTGGTATGAGGTAACTTCTTTGCATATAGCAACTTTACAGCTTTATCACAGAGCCAAATATTTTATTTTATTTATTTATTTAACCTGATCAGATTAGGGCCATCAGGCCCTCTCTTACATCGGACCAGTGTTTCACACATGCAGCATTTCACACATCAGAGTTACATCATGAACATAGTTTAAATGAGAAAATTAGCTTACTCTAGTAACAATATGAATAAAGAGTAGTGACTAAGACCTAATAAAGTAAATGCGGAAGTATTTTTACAACAGTTGCTATACATACAGATTATGATAAAAGCAATAATAATAACAGTAAAACAAAAAATCAAATAATAATGATAAACATGACTAAGACCTAATAAAGTAAATGCTGGCAGTATTTTTACATCAGGTGCTATACATACAGATTATGGTGAAAGCAATAATAATAACAGTAAAAAAAATCAAATAATAATGACAAACATGAGAAAGATTGGCAATAGTAATGAAGGTTTGTGCAGATGTACATTAATATCATGGTGTGTAAAGTAGATGTTTACTAGATAATATTCTTCTCGGGTGTGCAGCCGGATCATGACACAATATTTCCGCGGTCCAACTGGCCGCCATCTTCAGGTGAGAGTTTACTAGTATAGCGAGTTTTGGGGAAGGGAGATTTAAGGAGGGGGAAAGAGGGAAGTAATGAGGTGAAGTGTATTCATGTACAGAGCAAGGCATTACTGTTGCTTAAGTAGATACGTCATTAACTGTTTTTTGAAGCCGGACATGTTTTTAAGTTCTCTAACATAACGAGGGAGGTTATTCCAGAGTCGGGTTCCCGCACTGTAAAGGACTTGGAGAAGGTGACTGAGCGATGCAGTAGAACAGAGAGGACTTTATTATGATGGGAACGTGTGTTTCTGTCACGTTGTTCCGACATAAGCGTTAAGGACGAGGAGAGATATGAGGGACAGTGTACATTTATGAGGCAGTAGATGAGACAGAGTGTATGGAAATCTCTGCGTTTGTCTGTACGCACCCAGGACAATTTTGCATATGCTGGTGAAATGTGAGCAAAAAGTCGAACGTCACAGATATATCGGACGCAGGCATTCATGACCAGTTCAGGCGTGGCGAATTTTCCTGAGAGAGGCCCTGTAGGATAATATCGCTGTAGTCAATGATTGGGAGTATAAGCGTTTGTACTAATTTCTTTTTCAGATCGAAAGGGTGAGTTTTTTTATATTTTTCTAGGACATGAAGGGATGCTGATGCTCTTTTGCACACTGCAGTTACGTGCTCTGTCCAATTTAGATTTTCATCTATTATTACTCCCAAACTCTTTGCTGAGGGAGAGAAGTTAATATTTGTTCCATTTACTATAAGAGATGGTACGGATTCCCAATGTTTTGGGCTTATGAGCTTAGAGTGACCAACAAGTACCGCTTGGGTTAGGCAACAGCTATGGCAAAAGAAGATGAAAACACAGATTAGCAACAATTTACAATTGATACCTCACAACTACGGTCCGTGCGGCTCCCCTCGTTGCAGGTTCGAGTCATGGGTGTGTGTTTCGTCCTTAGCGTAAATTAGCTTAAGTTAGATTAA
This sequence comes from Schistocerca americana, assembly GCF_021461395.2. Classification (NCBI taxonomy): domain Eukaryota; kingdom Metazoa; phylum Arthropoda; class Insecta; order Orthoptera; family Acrididae; genus Schistocerca; species Schistocerca americana. Next base: position 85,118,402 of record NC_060127.1, read on the forward strand.
GTAGTGAGTAGCCTTAGGGACCGATGACCTCAGCAGTTTGGTCCCATAAGACCTTACCACAAATTTCCAAAAAAACAAAGGTTGGGCTAAGTTTTAGGAAAAATCCGTGGAAGATGGGCCCACATATTTCGTTATTTGTCATTTCATTCAATACACTGTATTGCATAACAACAATTATTCTGATCACAAATTAGAAACCTTGTCAGCCGGCCGGTGTGGCCGTGTGGTTCTAGGCGTTTCAGTCTGGAACCGCGTGACCGCTACGGTCGCAGGTTCGAATCCTGCCTCGGGCATGAATGTGTGTGATGTCCTTAGGTTAGTTAGGTTTAATTAGTTCTAAGTTCTAGGCGACTGATGACCTCAGAAGTTAAGTCGCATAGCGCTCAGAGCCATTTGAACCATTTTTAGAAACCTTGTCAAAAATGAATAAGCACACACACAATAATTTAAAGAAATTGAACAGGATCAACTCATTAACAAAAACCTTTAGCAATTTATACCATTAAGAACAGGGCCTAAGACCAGGAATATACATGTCCCCAAATACAAGTAAAAAGTCCCACCAACTAGGTGTGACTGCAAAATAGATCAACAAACTGAGTGTTACCAGTAAAATTAATTGCAAATGACTGCCGCTAAAATTGCAAACAAATCCCAAGCAAGAATAAAACTTTAAACAAATAGAAAATACCAAAAAGATAACAAGTTACGCCAATGACTGTGGCTGTTGGAAAGCCCGTAACAATTTATCAACCTTAATAAAATCCCTTAAGCAAAAAAATACACGCTTCAGTCTGGAACCGCGCGACCGCTACGGTCGCAGGTTCGAATCCTGCCCCGGGCATGGATGTGTGTGATGTCCCTAGGTTAGTTAGGTTTAAGTAGTTCTAAGTTCTAGGGGACTGATGACCTCAGACGTTAAGTCCCATAGAGCTCAGAGCAATTTTTTTAAATAAAATACACAAGATCTGCGACGAAATAATTCAAGATAGAAGAAAATATAGCTCCATAATTCACAGAGCAAAACTTGGTGAACAGCCGACCTGATAAAATTCAGACGTGAATGTAAAAAGAAGTACAGTGGACGAGTGAAGAGATGCTGGGTGGAAAGGAAGAAAACAGTGGTGCGTAAGTTCATTTTCGCTCCAAAGCGACCAGTCTTCTCATTTTAGGCGGTAACCAGTGTTTCGTCCATCTTAGATGGCATTTGAAAAGCGTGCTTGAAGCAACAGAGGCGAGTGTAGTTCAATACCGTGTGTAATAATTTATTACTTGAAGATAGCTTAATAATTGCATTGTTCACATTCCCACTTTCGGCAAGTGATTGCCCTCTTCAGTTGTGAAGAATCCCCTAACAGCTTCATCATGATACGTAAGAATTCCAGTCATGCACTTTGAACATCATGAAGTCGCCTGAAACATGTCATTGAGTCCCAACGTCATGTCATCACATCGTAAAATAGAATGACTGTGTGACATGATCTACATAATGTGTTTACCTTACTGCAAAACTTTTTTCTTTAATGTGCTGCAGTTTGTTGCAAATGGTAACTTAACTCATAATAAAGTTTTGTTTATGGATACACTTCCACATGTCTAAGCGGATTTCTTACTGTATCTAGCACAGTTTCATAGAAATACTTTTCTGTAATCCAGGAAAGACTTTAGACTCCTTAATCATCCATTGATATAGAAGGGCGATGTACTTGAGGACAATATTATGGAAATGGAAGAGGATGTAGATGAGGATGAAATGGGAGATAAGATACTGCGTGAAGAGTTTGACAGAGCAATGAAAGACCTAAGTCGAAACAAGGCCCCGGGAGTAGACAACATTCCATTAGAACTACTGACGGCCTTGGGAGAGCCAGTCCTGACAAAACTCTACCATCTGGTGAGCAAGATGTATGAGACAGGCGAAATACCCTCATACTTCAAGAAGAATATAATAATTCCAATCCCAAAGAAAGCAGGTGTTGACAGATGTGAAAATTACCGAACTATCAGCTTAATAAGTCACAGCTGCAAAATACTAACACGAATTCTTTACAGACGAATGGAAAAACTAGTAGAAGCCAACCTCGGGGAAGATCAGTTTGGATTCCGTAGAAATGTTGGAACACGTGAGGCAATACTGACCTTACGACTTATCATCGTAGAAGAAAGATTAAGGAAAGGCAAACCTACATTTCTAGCATTTGTAGACTTAGAGAAAGCTTTTGACAATGTTGACTGGAATACTCTCTTTCAAATTCTAAAGGTGGCAGGGGTAAAATACAGGGAGCGAAAGGCTATTTACAATTTGTACAGAAAACAGATAGCAGTATTAAGAGTCGAGGGGCATGAAAGGGAAGTAGTGGTTGGGAAAGGAGTGAGACAGGGTTGTAGCCTCTCCCCGATGTTGTTCAATCTTTATATTGAGGAAGCAGTAAAGGAAACAAAAGAAAAATTCGGAGTAGGTATTAAAATCCATGGAGAAGAAATAAAAACTTCGAGGTTCACCGATGACATTCTAATTGTGTCAGAGACAGCAAAGGACTTGGAAGAGCAGTTGAACGGAATGGACAGTGTCTTGAAAGGAGGATATAAGATGAACATCAACAGAAGCAAAACGAGGATAATGGAACGTAGTCGAATTAAATCGGGTGATGCTGAGGGAATTAGATTAGGAAATGAGACACTTAAAGTAGTAAAGGAGTTTTGCTGTTTGGGGAGCAAAATAACTGATGATGGTCGAAGTAGAGAGGATATAAAATGTAGACTGGCAATGGCAAGGAAAGCGTTTCCGAAGACGAGAAATTTGTTAACATCGAGTATAGATTTAAGTGTCAGGAAGTCGTTTCTGAAAGTATTTGTATGGAGTGTAGCCATGTATGGGAATGAAACATGGACCATAAATAGTTTGGACAAGAAGAGAATAGAAGCTTTCGAAATGTGGTGTTACAGAAGAATGCTCAAGATTGGATGGGTAGAACACATAACTAATGAGGAGGTACTGAATAGGATTGGGGAGAAGAGGAGTTTGTGGCACAACTTGACTAGAAGGAGGGATCGGTTGGTAGGACATGTTCTGAGGCATCAAGGGATCACAAATTTAGCATTAGAGGGCAGCGTGGAGGGTAAAAATCGTAGAGGGAGACGAAGAGATGAATACACTAAGCAGATTCAGAAGGATGTAGGTTGCAGTAGGTACTAGGAGATGGAGAAGCTTGCACAGGATAGAGTAGTATGGAGAGCTGCATCAAACCAGTCTCAGGACTGAACACCACAACAACAACAACAACAACAACAACATCCATTGACATATTTTAGACGATTTCGTGATGTTGAAAACGCATAAATGAAATTCTTGTATATCGTGACGAGGCTGTTATGAATTAATTATTCTGAAGATGGTAATTGCTGAAATGTGTAATGTTAACATAGTAATTTTAACCGTTCTTTACCTAATTAAATTGTTATATACACATTTAAAAGGTCGCATACTACCTTTTGGTGGTATGTCAATTCTTAAAAGGTAGCTGAATACTGCAATACATCGAAAAGTGAATATCAAGTGGCTGATGACACTCATGACGATGATGATGATGATGATGATGATGATGATGATGACTATGACGACGAGTCGTTGTAGCCTACCTGTAGCAGTGGGTGAGCAGACAGCGTGCGATGAGAAGTGTCTCTCGCTAAGACTGGAACCGGCTTGCCTAGTTGTCCGACCACACGACATCCTGTGACGCACGCTGCCATCCGCTTCCTGGATCTTGTGACGTACTGTTTATTTCGTCCCTCCTCATCATCATCCTTTGTCTTCTACACCAGCTGCACTACGTTTCTCGACGTGGTTTCATTCGCCAGCGTGCGAAGGTGTCCGTCTGTATTCAGAAATGTCGTAATTAATAGACACCAGTACCCCCACCACCCGTGCGCCCAGCTCGATTGTTTAAGGCAAAGTTCATGAAACGCACGGTATTTAAAAATATGCACCAAATCCACAATTCTGAAGGTACGGCAATGAAATTTTGTACCATACTTAACACAAAATTAGCACATTTACAGTTGAGTTCCTTGGATTATATATATTTAACTTCCAGCTTTAAACATGACTGTTTCTCAGAAACAGTATATTGGCTTCAACATAGAAATCACAAAGCCAACCGGTTGCAAATAACTGATTGGTGAATTGATTCAGGTTTCAACACCTCTAATGATGTCTTCATCAGAATGAAATTTTGAGAAACCGTAAAATTACATTGCGAGAAAGCAATGGTCAGACTTAAGAGCAGATACGCTCAAGTCAAAAAATAGAATAAAACACGTTCCAGACTTTGGCACGTATGCCTAGCTTTGAACAACATGCTAGGCTGCTCTTGACTCCAACTATTGCTTTCCCGCGATGTAATTTTTGCGGTTTCTCGGAACTTCATTCTGATGAAGACATCCTTAAAGGTGTCGAAACCTAAGTCAGTGTACCAAACAGCTATTTTCGACCGGTTGGTTGTATATTGAACTCCTTTTTATGGAATTAAAAAAATTTATCTTCCTAAGATAGTATACGTACCTTTTTTCTCACAAACTTTTCAAGATATTTCTACAATATTTTCTGTATTTCATCTCTTTGCATGTAGTGAGCTTCACACATGAGGTGTAAATATATCGAATAGGAGAATTTTAATATATTTTTAAAAATTATAACTGCGTAATTACTATATAAAACTTACGCACAATTCCAATCACTTTGTCCTATATTTCATCATACACTCAGAATTTCTAAATTTACTGTTAAGACAACATTTATTGCGCTTGCAGAAATAAGTGTACAAAATTTCGTAATTCTAGTCTTCATAGATTATGAGAAAAAAGTACATAAACTTTGCAAACTATAATTTTCAGGAAATGCAATTTTAAACTCAACCAGGCATGGGAAAAGTGTACATAAACTTTAAAAAATATAATTTTCAGGAAATGCAATGTAAAGTTCAACCTAAGGTTTTTTGTTATGTCACTTCTTCAGGTGGCTGCAGATTAATACTCAGGATCCCCTTTCCTTTCAAGGCTGGTTTCTTGTTTTCAGCCTTCTTTCCTTTACCAGGTCTTCAACTAGCTTTTCAGCTGCAGAGACGCGCTGTAAACCTATTTTGCTCGCAATGTCTTGAGTGAAATTTCTTATCTTGAAGCCCATTCTCTCCAATTTCTTCATCCTCCCTACGTCTCATCATTAATCACAAGAAATGCATCTAAAGTTGCAATTTTGACAACTGTAGAAGATGAAAATGTGGTTTTAGGGCATCATTTCCATATGAGTGAACTTACAGACTCATTTGGGTTATGGGATTTGCCATGAACACACCTTTTTAGAAGTTCAGGATCGGCCAGAAATCATTACGTGGGTTTGACAACATCCAGGATGCAATCTGGAAGCGCCTCCTGTGATTGTAGGGGTTCTTACCTGAATGAATCTGTAGATATTTATGCAAGCTAATGTGTCACAGAGATGATGAATGGGATGTTCATCTCTTCACATGATGTGGAGATGTAGCACAAATCGCAATTTTCGTGTCACTTACACTGGATAGGTTCTGTCTGACAGCCTTTACATAATGCACTTGAAGAGTGTCTATCATCATCTTAGGAAGTCTGTTGTGTCCACCAATACCGTTTCCATCTTTCAAACTTGTGTCCTTCATATCACTCACAGATTTCCTCATTGGGAGCCCATTCTCTTCCGGATGTGTCCAATGCAGCCTTCTAGATTACTCCCGTGCAAGTTCGGCTGAAAGTAATCCACAGAATCGTTGTTCACCAAGCCAGTATTAAAGTTTGCTTCAAGAAGTGGGCGTGGCACGAAAATTGGGTGACATTTAATTATTTTTCATGTACTTCGGATGTGATTTCATTAATGAATTTTGGGGAATTTATTGCGCATGAGTTCAACCAATAAACAAAAAAAAGAAAATTGATAAATAACATTTTAGTTCAATTTCATGAACGTCCCTCCTTAAACTATCAAGCTACTATGTACAGAACGGCTACCGGATGGTTATAATTAAAGTTCAACTACTCATAGATGTACACTTTGGGCCGTAACTATCGTATGGCAGCGAAACTTCGTAGTCATTCTGATGTGTAATACTGGAAAAACTATTACCAGTTTTGGCCTCCGGGTGCAAATATTTCGCAATGAATACAAGAAAGACGTATAGAAATGTTTCTGTACGTGATGGTTTAGGAAAGGGATGTGGGCAGAAAAGGTCAAACAAGTGAGAAAGGCATAATGTTGAGTTTATTATGAACCGCAGCTTACACAGTTTGTTCAGTGGATACGTCTGCGAGGTGCAGTACGCCACCAGATTTGCACCTGGTGCCCGAAATTGGAACTAATTTTTTTCCAGCGTATATCTGTTCCACATTAACGTACTGGAATGTCTACCACGTTTCACTGCCATATGATAATTGCAGCCCACACTGGACCTTCGTTAATAGCTGCACTTTAATTATTACCATCCAGTGCAAAAATCTGATTACTGTACAAATGAGATAATGTGTTCAATATTTGGCCTTAACCCTCTGGAGGGGACATTTAACTCCCACCGCCCTTTTGTGAGCTTTTAAAGAATGGAAAAAGTGGATATCCCATTATCATCTTTTGGGTCACTAAAAGTGAAAAAAATGAAAAACAGCATTTTGCGTTTTAATTTACTTATCACTGTTTAAAAACTTCGTTGAAACATCATTTACTACGCAATAAGGAAACGAGCAGATGCAAGTCACAATAATATGTCCTGCAGAAACGACCTTCAAGTGATCTCACGACGAACGGAAACTGATTGTTGTAGCATTTTTCACATACCTGGAACTGCGTCAGTCATACCCAGTTGCGGTAAGACATACTCCCACTGTCTTTGTGAAACCACTAAGTAGGTGGTAATTATGCTTCCCAGAAACCACAAAAAATATTAATCTAGTGGTAAGTATACTTCCCACGCCTCGTGGGGAAATTATTTTGGTGGTAAGCATGTTTCCCAACGCTAGTTAAAACATCATAATACTTTCTACGATTTTAAACGCTGTATTTCACAAGAAACAGAAACCAGAGCTGGTGCAGCAGACGACCACTAGATGCCAGGAGCGTGCAAAAGTCGTACGACGCATTACCACAAATTTGGTTAAGAAATCTCCCATAACCCATGATAGGGTTAAGCAGACGCAAAACTGTTTCTCTTTTATTATCTTTTGCGGCTTTAAACGAGAAGTAGCTTACAAAAGTTTTTCAGATTTTGCTTGGAGTTCGTTCAAAGTTGCTAAGTGCTCTCATTATCAAATACCTGATGAGTTTGGTCGGGATAATTTGCGCTTCGTTTCAAGTTTTTTATGCGTCTGTTTATGACGTCACATCTCCTGAGCAATGTGTTGTAAAATAGTATAATTTTGCAGGTACAGTCAGTGGTATATGTGAATACTGTCTGCAAAACGTTTTACGAACAGAGGTAGTAGTAAAGAAGTAATAAATTAGAAAGTTGTGCCTGTTTCTGAAGTTTCGCTACATCTGCATCGATACTCCCCAAGCAACGGTGTGGTGCGTGGTGGAGGGAACCCTGTACCACTACGTGTCATTTCCCTACTGTTCCACTCGCAAATAGAGCGAGGGAAAAACTACTATCTATATTGCCTCCGTATGAGACCTAGTTTCTCGCATCTTATCTTCGATGTCCTTACGCGCAAATTTTAAGTTGACAAACCAGAATAACTCGAAAAATAAGCTTCACACGAAGAAATGTGTAGAATCCAAAGTTGATTATTTTCGAGTGGGACATCTGCTGGTGCTAAAATTAGTCCGCCACCCCAGCCCCCCGGGGGTGGGTCGGGAGGCAACTTTAAAATTTCAAATAGGAATCAAATGCAGAATCAGATTCTACATAAAAAAAACTACGTACATTTTGTCTTTAACGTTTGTTTTGATTCTTGGTAGTTATCAAGAAAATCCATGTTCTCATTTTTGCGTGGAAGATAAGTTTACAACCCAGAATAACCCGAAAAATAAGTTTCACACGAAAAAATGTGTAGAATCCAAAATTGATTAAAAGTAAAAAATACTTATTTACTTCGTAAATTTTGATTCGCTAAAACTCCCCCCATAGGGTGGGGTTTGACAGAGAGGAATTAGAGTTTTACAAATGTTGAACCAAACATTAATTTTTTCCGCAGATTCGGATAAGTTTTGTTTGTTTCGTGGTCATGAGGCCACACAACTTTTAACTATCAAGCAAATCATCCCAATATGGAGAAATGGTTCAAATGGCTCTTAGCAATATGGGAATTAACTTCTGAGGTCAGTCCCCTAGAACTTAGAACTACTTAAACCTAACTAACCTAAGAACATCACACACATCCATGCCCAAGGCAGGATTCGAACCTGCGACCGTAGCGGTCTCGCGGTTCCAGACTGCACCGCCTAGAACCGCTCGGCCACCCCGGCCGGCTCAATATGGAGAGAGAGGTAGTGTTTTAGTTTTAGCGAATCAAAATTTACGAAGTAAATAACTATTTTTTACTTATCTGTAACCATTTTCCACGCAAAGATGAGAACATGGATTTTCTTGAATTACAGCACCAACTACCAAGAATGGAAACAAATGTTTGAGATAAAACGTACGTAGTTTTTTTTATGTAGAATCTAATTCTGCAATAAAAGATGGGGGTACCGATTTGAAATTTTAAAGTTGCCTCCTGCCCCATCCCCCAGGGGGCTGGGATGGCGGGCTAATTTTAGCACCAGCAGATGTCCCCCTCGAAAATAATCAATTTTGAATTCTACACATTTTTTCGTGTGAATCTTATTTTTCGAGTTATTCTGGTTTGTGAACTTAAAAATTTACACCCTGTATACTGGCGACAGTAGAATCGTTCCGCAGTCGGCTTCAAATGTCGATTCTCTAATTTTTCTGAACAGTGTTTCTCGAAAAGAACGTCGAGAATCTTCGTAACGCGTGTTGTTCGAACTGATGAAAGCTGGTTCTGCCTCGGTGGCAATGATGGCCGTGTGTTGTTTAGGATGAGGCCAGTTAAGGGTCTGTAACAAACCTGTCTGCGTGCTACACACACTGGACCTACACCTGGAGTTGTGGTCTGGGTGCGATTTCGCATGACACGCGTCTGCTACGGTCGCAGGTTCGAATCCTGCCTCGGGCATGGATGTGTGTGATGTCCTTAGGTTAGTTAGGTTTAAGTAGTTCTAAGTTCTAGGGGACTGATGACCTCAGATGTTAAGTCCCATAGTGCTCAGAACCATTTGAACCATTTTTTTTTTAATTTCGCATGACAGCAGGAGCATTCTCATGGCTATCCCCCGCGCCCTGACTGGAAATTTGCACATCAGTCTGCTGATTCGACATGTTGTGCTGTCATTCGTGAATTCAAGGGGGTATTTTCCAACAGGATAACGCTCGCCCACATACCGCTGCTGTAACGCAACATGCTCCACAGAGCATCGACATGTTACCTTCTCCAAGTCGAGCGCATATGGTTCATAATGGGACGACAACTCCGGCGCCATCCACAAACAGCATTAACCGTCGCTGTATTGACTGACAAGGTTGACCAGGCATGGAATTCCATTCCGCAGACCGCCATCCGCCATCTGTACAACACGACGCATGCGCGTGTGCATGCTTGCATTCAACAATGTGGCGGTTACACCGGTTGTCAATGTATCAGCATTTTATATTTGCAATGGCTTATCTCGCGCTTATATTGAGCTGTAATCGAGCAATGTTAATTACTTAAACATGTTACCTAGACGAGCGTATTTCCAAAATTTCGTAACGCTACATTAATTATTTTTTGGTTTTGCCGTTATTTTCCGTCACCCTTACAGTAAAAGTATACCTCTTAATGGGTAGATTACGACAGCGTTTTTATTCTTTGAATTCGGTCACTAATTAGATGACATAATGAAAATCAAATTTTGTTGCCCCTAGAAGCCAGTGGATGTAACTGTGACTGTGCACCGTTTTAACTATTTAGTGAATTAGGTTGTTGACGTCTCTGTTAATCTCGCACACGATAAAGAAACAGTATTCCTTATTTCAGTTCCTGTCAACTCAAATGCTGTATTATCTCTCTTCGTGGCTAACAAAGAATATACAAACAGCTTATCCTTCCGCTCAAGTGTATCTCTGATCAATAGGCCATGAGGTGTCGCCACAGTCGAATACATACAGTCACGACACTTTGTGCTACGGGAGTAGTTGCGATTTGACAACTGGAGAGGGAGACGCAGCAGCACTCCAAACGGTGAGAATGCACAATCACAAGCACCGTAAAGATAATGTTTGTTTTTATCGCTTTTTATGTGATTTTGCGAAATACAAATGTTACTTATTGCCTTCAAATGTTTTTGTAATATCAGAAGAAATGAATGACTGCAAGATAAATGTAGAAAATTTCGAATCTCTCTGATTCAGTGATGTAAACTACAACTTACTCATGAAGAAATATTTGCGAATATGTGTATCATTTAAGTTTATTTTGCTGAAAGCAAGAGAAAATAAACACACATTTCAGGCATGAGACGTACGGGGTGACCAAAAAGTCACTATAAATTTGAAAACTGAATAAATCACGGAATAATGTAGATAGAGAGGTACAAATTGACACACATGCTTGGAATGACATGGGGTTTTATTAGAACCAAAAAAATACAAAAGTTCAAAAAATGTCCGACAGATGGCGCTTCATCTGATCAGAATAGCAATAATTGACGTAACAAAGTAAGACAAAGCGAAGATGATGATCTTAACAGGAAATGCTCAATATGTCCACCATCATTCCTCAACAATAGCTGTAGTCGAGGAATACTGTTGTGAACAGCACTGTAAAGCATGTCCGGAGTTATGGTGAGGCATTGGCGTCGGATGTTGTCTTTCAGCATCCCTAGAGATGTCGGTCGATCACGATATACTTGCGACTTCAGGTAACCCCAAAGCCAATAATCGCACGGACTGAGGTCTGGGGACCTGGGAGACTAGCATGACGAAAGTGGCCGCTGAGCACACGATCATCATCAAACGACGCGCGCGAGATATCTTTCACGCGCCATCTGTCGGACATTTTGTGAACTTGGTTTTTTTTTTTTTGTTCGAATAAAACCCCATGTCATTCCAAGCATGTGAGTCAGTGTTTACCTCTCTATCTACATTATTCCGTGGTTTATTAAGTTTACAAATTTATACTGACTTTTTGATCACCCTGTATATATTTCAGTTGTTGTTTGTTCTTCATGATGATAGACGCTTTCTTTGCCATGCAAAGAAATTTTATAGAATCTAATGATTCGCCCATTTCTTTCACCTCACTCAATATTCTGATATGCAAATAGTTTTTTAAACGTAATTACTTTTGCTTCAAAAGGGAATCTTGCCATTTGTGCCTCAGATATAACAATAGTTGTGGAAATGGTTTCTTCTGTGTCCGGAAGCAGTTTTATTGCTTGTGACGTTTTATCATCACGCCTGTATGGTTTTCCCTTCAGCTTCAAATGTGATGGCTTATTTGGAACGCATAATAATGAAGGTATTATATTCGATACATGTTTTCTACTTTACACATTCACTGATTTGGCTGAAACTGCATCTAACAAACCTCGACATTGTTGGGAAGATATAGAATGTCTTTATGCGAAACATCAGGCTTTCTGGTGTTTACTAGCAATTTTTTGTTGTTAAAGAAAAACGATATTCTTCAGTAAATATCTATACATTATAAGAGAACCGTAAATAAACTGTCCTGTAATGTTCTGTTTCATACCTGTTGGGGTGCTTAGGAAACTGAAGAATGACTAATTTGTCGTCATTTTTTAGTGATTGTCAGTTTTTATGGCACTACACACACTCGCTATTATATAAATTAAGTTACAAATCAATATAAGCCATAGTATGCGCCCTCACTTGATGTATTTAGAAGTGTCGCGTGCTATTGTTGTGGGTAAGAAAAGAAAACTCGCAGTGTTGTGCCTTACGAGGTGCATTCAAGTTCTAAGGCCTCCGATTTTTTTTCTTCTCCGGACTGGAAAGAGATAGAAACATGCGCATTGTTTTAAAATGAGGCCGCGTTCATTGTCAATACGTCCCAGAGATGGCAGCACTGTACGGCAGATGGAATTTTACCGCCAGCGGCGAGAATGAGAACTGTTTTAAATACTTAAAATGGCGACATTTTCCTTACTTCAACAGTGTGCAATCATTCGTTTTCTGAATTTGCGTGGTGTGAAATCAATTGAAATTCATCGACAGTTGAAGGAGACATGTGGTGATGGAGTTATGGATGTGTCGAAAGTGCGTTTGTGGGTGCGACAGTTTAATGAAGGCAGAACATCGTGTGACAACAAAAAGAAAGAACCTCAGGCTCGCACAAGCCGGTCTGATGACATGATCGAGAAAGAGGAGAGAATTGTTTGGGGGATCGCCGAATGACTGTTGAACAGATCGCCTCCAGAGTTGGCATTTCTGTGGGTTCTGTGGACACAATCCTGCATGACGACCTGAAAATGCGAAAAGTGTCATCCAAGTGGGTGCCACGAATGCTGACGGACAACCACATGGCTGCCCGTGTGGCATGTTGCCAAGCAATGTTGATGCGCAACGACAGCAAATGGGACTTTCTTTTCGTCGGTTGTGACAATGGATGAGACATGGATGCCATTTTTCAATCCAGAAACAAAGCGCCAGTCAGCTCAACGGATGCACACAGATTCACCGCCACCAAAAAAATTTCAGATAACCGCCAGTGCTGAAAAAATGATGGTCTCCATGTTCTGGGACAGCGAGGGCGTAATCCTTACCCATTGCATTCCAAAGGGCACTACAGTAACAGGTGCATCCTACGAAAAAGTTTTGCAGAAAAAATTCATTCCTACACTGCAACAAAAACGTCCAGGAAGGGCTGCGCGTGTGCTGTTTCACCAAGACAACGCACCCGCACATCGAGCTAACGTTACACAACAGTTTCTTCGTGATAACAACTTTGAAGTGATTCCTCATGCTCCCTACTCACCTGACCTGGCTCCTAGTGACTTTTGGCTTTTTCCAACAATGAAAGACACTCTCCATGGCCGCACAGTCACCAGCCGTGCTGCTATTGCCTCAGCGATTTTCCAGTGGTCAAAACAGACTCTTAAAGAAGCCTTCGCTGCTGGCATGGAATCATGGCGTCAGCGTTGTGAAAAATGTGTACGTCTGCAGGGCAATTACGTCGAGAAGTAACGCCAGTTTCATCGATTTCGGGTGAGTAGTTAATTAGAAAAAAAATTGGAGGCCTTAGAACTTGAATGCACCTCGTATGTTAGGCTGTGGTGTCGTTCTCATATTTGGTGGCTGTAGACCCCACTGAAAATAAAAAACGGGTCGAGTGCACCCCCCCCCCCCTCCCCCGACCCCGCAGCTCGGGTTAACCCTCTGAGACCCAGTGGCAGTGTTGCCAATCCCAAAATATCCAAGTCGCTAGATTCAATATCAAAAGTCTCTAGAAAGTCACTAAAACTGATTTTGCTAGGGGTGTACTGGGAAATTTCGTGCTTTGAATGATGCAATAAGCCAGTAAGAGGGGGGGGGGGGGGGGGGAGGGTAATAAAATATTAATAAAATTTGTCTCATACGTAATTGCTATATTGTCTTAATTAAATGACACATCACTTGCAACAACATACATATAAAATGGGCTAACGTTTAATTAAATATGTTATCATAACTGACGCAACACATAAATTGTTGTTTCAATCACAGTAGTCAAATATACTAGAAATATACAAGAATATTTGTAACAAAAGAAAACAAGAACTCAAATTAGGTTACAAAATATATACATACCGGTATGTGAGCTATTCTTCGTCGTCACTCAGAAGATCGAATGACTCTTCTGTTTCATGCTCTGACAGAACTGTAGTTGATGTAGGGGGTTGAACGTCGCTCAGAAGATGATGTTGCAGTTCGACTGGTTTTGTCGCAAAAGAGTAACTTTTGTTCGTTCCAATAAGCTCCAATACGTCTGACGGTATGTCAAAAGATGCACAATCTTTATTTTGTTTCTTCAGCTGGTCTCTCAATATGATCAAAGCATTAATCGTCTTTAACGATAATCTGTTACGTTGTTTAGTTTTTATAATGTTCATAGAACTGAATATTCTTTCCACTTCTGCATTTGAATGCAGTAGGCATAGAACAGTCATTGCTAGCTGTGAAATCAAAGAAAAAGGGTTCTCCCTGCGGCATTTTTTATACTGCAAAACCTCACTCCAAAATCGAACAGTGTTAGTAGTGTCATTCCACCTAATCAAGTTGATATTATGCCATTCTTGCAGCATACCGTTTATGAAATCGCCACTAAAACCCAATTATTTTGCTACACCCGCTACAGCATTATTTTTATTCACTTTTAGTGTTTCTACAACATTCAGCATTGCCATTTTTTTCAAGATAGTCACGTTACTTGGCAGTCTTTGTTGAGTTTCTTTTATGAGTTTCAGACTAAACTGAATGCATCTCTTCTTCAAATAAACTTTATTTTCTTCAGACAAACTTGACTCAGACAATTTGTGTTCAAACATAACGCCAAGGTTCGGATTTGCGTACATACCTTCGCTTGGAACTGGTGTTGTCAACAAGTCAACAGGTGGAAAAACTATGTTTTGTCCGAGTGACTTCATGAAAAATACAAGTGTATCTAGTAATTTAGTGGGGTCACTGTCTTATCCTTCAAAAGCTTGTAAAGCATGTTTAATGTAAAACATGTAAAGATGGTTTGAGTCGTCACAGTACATCTTCTACAAAAGATCGGCAGTGTAACAATTGTTTTGAACCATGGCAAGTGAAAAATGTAGCTTTAGTTCTTCCCACTGCTGCAGAATTCTTCGTATTGCTGGTTCAATTGAAAGCCAACGTGTTGCACAGACCTGTTTTCCACAATTTATTGTCTCATAAACCTTTTTATATTTCTTTTGTCTTTTGGGTGAAATGGAGAACCAGTTGTAGGTTTCCCGTACAAGAAACTCTATGTTTCTAGGTATGGTATTCACTGAGGCGTGCGAAACTGCAAGCTGAAGAGAGTGACAAATGCAACGGATCAGTAACAAACGCTTCAAACCATATTCTCTCTTGAGTTGTTCCAAAAGGCCATTGTTTATTCCAACCATTGTGGAAGCATTATCTGTGCCAATTCCTACCATATTAGCGATTGGAAGTTTGAGATCTTTCAAAGAATTCACAAGAACAGCAGCCACATTTCTTGCATCTACAGTTTCTACTACAGCGTGTAGATGATACCTAGCATTTTAGATATTGATTCATCTATTAGTACACTGTATTTTTGGTTACCTATATCTTCAACCAGTGATTGTGTAAAATATGGAGCCAAAACTTCAGTTATAATGTTAGTGCACTTTGTACGATGTAATTGCATGTTTTTAGCGCCCTCATCACCGGAAAACACCTTCTTGCACAGTATTCCTAAATGATCTACAGCTAAAATAGAACAATGTTCAGCAATAAATAAAGAAAGGGCGCCTTCCGCTCTGCTTGCTATTCTAACTGTAGTTTTCGGAACAATTTTCACAGGTAAGGTGGTTTGCGTTCTTTTAATCAATTTTTTGTTTGTGCTTAATAGTTTTCGAATGTTTTCTAATATCACACAATTTAGCATAAAACTCTGTCGCACATACTTGACATCTTGCCTTGGATAAGTCTCCAACGACTGGTTTCAGCCACCCATTGAATTCAGGTTCTGCTTCCCACGCAGCCCGACAATTTTGAGCGTACTGCTTCTTCTTCTGTGGTAAATCCAATATGTAAGCCACCACAACATAAGTTTCACCAATTTATAATCACTGAAAGTACATTAAAACTCAGGCGAACTAGAGGTCATGAAACAAACTACTCACTCGGTAACTCGATATCAGTCCTATTGTTCACTGTTTAAAACGTAATAATGTCTGAGATACCCCCACCGAATTGTTCTTGCGTTACCACTGCGCATGTGGTAATAATTTAACTGCGAGTTAACATTCGAGAAATTAGAGGTTGCTGGACAGAAATGTATTTTATTATACTTAATATTACGTTTTTTTTTTTTGTCAGTTCGAAAAATAAAGGGAGTTCAAAAGTTGAAGAATTATAGATCGAATCGCTATCGATAACAGGCTAGTGGGTAATGAATAATGAATTGTTCTATAGTCAAGGTTTTCTTGCTCTGTAGGCAATTCCCACATTCAGGTTTACTAAATGCTGAACAATGCTACATGAACTGCTAAGAACTTAATTTAACTTAGTACATCTAGAACAAAGTCAGTGTAGTACACATTCTATAGTTAAAATCTTAGTTTTGTAAATGAAAATACTGGCCCAAAGTAGTTTTGATTTGTACTTTAAAAGTCGTCAGTACTCCAAAAGTCGTCAGATAAGCGCTAAATAATTTTTGTCACTAAAAAGTTTTTTTTTTTTGTCGCTAAGACGAAGGCAAAAGTCGCCATTTCTAGCGACAAAGTCGCTAAATTGGCAACACTGCCCAGTGGTTTCTGTCTGAAACCACAATTTCAACAATAGTGCCATTCGCATGAAACTATCCGTTTTATTGCAAGGCAGAGACTTCCAGTGGCACACTGAGGTACTTCTACGAATGTACTGCATTGAAGTAGCTACAGAGTTCAAAGCAACAGTTGAGGTGGGGATTGTGCTATATGATGGTTGGAGATTGTGACATGAGGTACCGTATTTCTTATAGTGGCCGTATTGAGGAGACCATTGACAGTGAAAGTAATTATATTTAATGCTACTGAAACGGTAAATTTGAGTTTGTACCATTGATTTTATGAATATTATGGAAATGAAACCACTGGACCAGTATGTTTAGTTGTGATACAAAATTTATTAAATTTTGGCCCATTTCTGCATATTATTTAGGACTATAGTTAGTTTCAGGCAGTAAGAGTTCATGAAAGTTTCGAAATGCGGAATTTTGCCTAAGAAAACTGCGAATTTGCTTTCAGCTGCATCGCATGAAATGATGGGTTGTTGAAAACTGAATGTCTCAGTGATTCCAAAGTTAAACTATCTCCATAAAACGACTGGGTGTTTACTTTTCGACAGTTTCTTCTTGCATTCGTTGCCTGCTATGATGATTGCTTCCTACGATGATAGAAGGCATGATACGTGTACCCAATTAATCTAATACATTATGTAAAATAAAATGTATGTGGAACCATGGTAGCTACAGAGAAACAGTTTACTTATAAGCGTTCTGTACAGCTTTCATGAGTTTTTCTAAGGTCACTGAATAAAAATGACGGCATTGATGGAGGATAGAGGGATACACAATATGGACAGAATTAGGTCGTGTAGACCTCCGTGTGTGCTACATTAACATGACAAAGTCGTTATGTCTAAAACTAAACAGTTCACATATGAAATTACTAATATTACACAAAAATAGCAATAGAAGAACATCATGCAAATCACGCATCGAACATTGTTTATGTTTCATCCCTCTGCCTTGAATGTGCTGCTTTAAAACAGTGTATTAATATATGGTAGCCGGCCGCAGTGGCCGAGTGGTTCTAGGCACTTCAGTCTGGAACCGCGCGACCGCTACAGTCGCAGGATCGAATCCTGCCTCGGGCAGGGATGTGTGTGATGTCCTTAGGTTAGTTGGGTTTAAGTAGTTCTAAGTTCTAGGGGACTGATGGCCTCAGATGTTAAGTGTCGTAGTGCTCAGAGCCATTTGAAACATTTTTTGAATACATGCTCTTTGAATTTAAATGTATAAGAAAAGAAAGTTTGAACTCGGTGAGCTCAGGGCAGCAAACCGGTAGTTAAAAAGTGACTGCTAACAGAAACCGAATATTCACTACGTCAGTCGTTTCCAGGTCGAGGGTAATTACCCTCTCAGGGGTAATATATGATTTTCCAAGGAATAAAAACAAAGGGGCTCTATTGTTTCATATACATCAATAAAAATGTAAATGTTCATTTGTTCAGAATCGTGTATCTCCGAAAGTTCACCGATTTCTTTGAAATTTGGACACAATGTTACGCTCTAATACGGGTGTGTTTTGGATGCCTCTTTCTTTAATGGATGATACACATTATATACGTAACTCTTTGAAATTTGTTTCGTAACAACGTTTCCTTATTATTAAATTTATGTAAATTAATGTATTATATACAGGGTGTTACAAAAAGGTACGGCCAAACTTTCAGGAAACATTCCTCACACACAAAGAAAGAAAATATGTTATGTGGACACGTATCCGGAAACGCTTACTTTCCATGTTGGAGCTCATTTTATTACTTCTCTTCAAATCACATTAATCATCGATTGGAAACACACAGCAACAGAACGTACCAGCGTGACTTCAGTTTGTTACAGGAAATGTTCAAAATGTCCTCCGTTAGCGAGGATACACGCATCCACCCTTCGTTGCATGGAATCCCTGATGCGCTGATGCAGCCCTGGAGAATGGCGTATTGTATCACAGCCGTCCACAATACGAGCACGAAGAGTCTCTGCATTTGGTACCGGGGTTGCGTAGACAAGAGCTTTCAAATGCCCCCATAAATGAAAGTCAAGAGCGTTGAGGTCAGGAGAGCGTGGAGGCCATGGAATTGGTCCGCCTCTACTAATCCATCGATCACCGAATCTGTTGTTGAGAAGCGTACGAACACTTCAACTGAAATGTGCAGGAGCTCCATCGTGCATGAGCCACATGTTGCGTCGTACTTGTAAAGGCACATGTTCTAGCAGCACAGGTAGAGTATCCCGTATGAAATCATGATAACGTGCTCCATTGAGCGTAGGTGGAAGAACATACTGACGAAACTAAAATGAGCTCTAACATGGAAATTAAGCGTTTCCGGACACATGTCCACATAACATCTTTTCTTTATTTGTGTGTGAGGAATGTTTCCTGAAAGTTTGGCCGTACCTTTTTGTAACACCCTGTATATTTAAAGATAGGTAAATAAAAATACGCACGGTACCAATGGAACGCTGTGTCAAAATTTCAAAGCAATCGGTCAAAAACTTTCGGGATCTACGATTAGAAACATCTGCATTTTGTATATAAGAACAAACATAGATGTTCGTTTCTTCAAAATTTCAAATCTCCGAAGGCTCTTCATGAATAGCTTCGAAATTGTGACTCAACGTTGCATTCGAATACAGAAGTGTTTTTATATATCGACTGGAACGCCGTCTGTTATATACGGATCATATACATCATAAAAGGGGAAACGTTATAAAAAGGTAAATGTTGGTTTGTTCAAGTTCTTGACTGTTTGCTTTTAACAACGTTCAATTCTAATATGAGCTTATATATATAAAGGGAGAACGTTTTTACAAAAAATCTCAAAATATACCTTTCCGATTTACTTGAATTTTTTACACGTTAATGTAATAACACTGTAGACACATATAGAGTACTGTATACACTTTCCAGTGTATTATACAGAGAAAAAGGGGAGGAATTTATGAACTGAGAGAGGTGGCAGGAGGAGATGGACAAAGAAAGGTGAGAAGAAGATTATGACGTATATCCAATTCTCTTACACATTAGAAATTTGTGCTTTGTGTTTTCTTTGTCTTTGCATTTAAGCAGACTGAACTACAGCAAAGTGTGTCGGGATACAGCTAGTTATTCTACGAAAGAAAGGGTTGTTAGAAGTAAATAGTAGCAATATCTCTCATTGAGTCATCAGTTCGTTGTTTAATAAAATGCCTACAAACACTAAATGTCATTTCTCTTTCGTCATTTTAAAAATGAGTGATCAAACGAAGTTCTTTCTCATATCGGAGTTTAGCTATGCGCTTACGTCGATGAGGGTGGGGGGAGGGAGGAGTAGCTAAAATCTGGCTGCACACAGGGGTAATGTTCTCAGAAAGATCGGAAATCACTGCTCCATGAGTAGCAGTGTGATGGTGTTTGGTTTGTGGGGCACTCACCTGCTCCGTCATCAGCGCCCGTACAAAGTCCCAATTTTTACACAGTCTAATTTTGTTTTACCCAATACAATCTAGCCACTGTCACGAATGATGATGAAATTAGGTGCTATTGACAAAGGATTTCAGATCGATTCCGTATTCCTGGATTTCCGGAAGACTTATGACACTGTACCACACAAGCAGCTGGTATTGAAATTGCGTCCTTATGGAATATCGTCTCAGTTATGTGATTGGATTTGTGATTTCCTGTCAGAGAGGTCACACAGTTAGTAGTAATTGACGGAAAGTCATCGAATAAAACACAAGTGATTTCAGGCGTTCCCCAAGGTAGTGTTATAGGCCCTTTGCTGTTCCTTATCTATATAAACAATTTGGGAGACAATCTGAGCAGCCGTCTTCGGTTGTTTGCAGATGACGCTGTCGTTTATCGACTAATAAAGTCATCAGAAAACAAAACAAACTGCAAAACGATTTAGAAAAAATATCTGAATGGTGCGAAAAGTGGCAGTTGACCCTAAGTAACGGAAAGTGTGAGGTCATCCACATGAGCGCTAAAAGGAATTCGTTAAACTTCGGTTACACGATAAATCAGTCTAATCCAAAAGCCGTAAATTCAACTAAATACCTAGGTATTACAATTACGAACAACTTAAATTGGAAGGAACATATAGAAAATGTTGTGGGGAAGGCCGTTTCATTGGCAGGACACTTAGAAAATGTAACAGACCTACTGAGGAGACTGCCTACACTACGCTTGTCCGTCCTCTTTTAGAATACTGCTGGGATCCTTTACAGGTAGGACTGACGGAGTACATCGAAAAAGTACAAAGAAAGGCAGCACGTATCTATTATCGCGAAATATGGGTGAGAGTGTCACAGAAATGATGCAGGATTTGGGCTGGAAATCATTAAAAGAAAGGCGTTTTTCGTTTCGACGGAATCTTCTCACGAAATTCCGATCACCAACTTTCCCCTCCGAGTGCGAAAATATTTTGTTGACACCGACCTACATAGGGCGGAACGATCACCACGATAAAATAAGGGAAATCAGAGCTCGTGCAGAAAGATATAGGTGTTCATTCTTTCCGCGCGCTATACGAGATTAGAATAACAGATAATTGTGGTTGGTTGGTTGGTTGGTTGGTTTGGGGAAGGAGACCAGACAGCGTGGTCATCGGTCTCATCGGATTAGGGAGGGATTGGGAAGGAAGTCGGCCGTGCCCTTTCAGAGGAGCCATCCCGGCATTTGCCTGGAGTGATTTAGGGAAATCACGGAAAACCTAAATCAGGATTGCCGGACGCGGGATTGAACCGTCGTCCTCCCGAATAGATAATTGTGAAGGAGGTTCGATAAACCCTCTGCCAGGGACTTAAATGTGATTTGCAGAGTATCCGTGTAGATGTAGATGTGGAGGACAACACAAACACCCAGTCCCCAGGCAGAGAAAATCCCCAACCCTGCCTGGAATCGAACCCGGGACCCCGTGATCCACTAGACCACGAGCTGCGGACGAGTAGTAGTGTCTCCCGCAATGAACGTTTCACAGTTACTTGTAGAACCATAACTGTTATCCGAGAGTGTTATTTTAAATCAACAGTTTAGAGCCATGACTGATACTCAGCCTAAATTACGTTCAGCTGCTTTTCAAATAACTTCCATTATTAGTCACTTCTTCATTGCCCTGCTAGCAGGATAACTTACCAGAGGAACTCGTGAAAAGAAAATCACCTGTAATATGTAACACCACTTCATGGCCATTATTACGAAAATATATCGCTTTTTCCAAAACTTGAGATCAGACAATGACGTTCCTTTCCTGGGGTGGTGGTTCTTGTTATTGTCTTCAGTCCAAAGGCTGGTTTGATGCAGCTCTCCATGCTGCTCTATCCTGGGCAAGGTTCTTTATCTTCCAGTACCTACTGCAACCTACTTTCTTCTGAATCTGCTTACTGCGTTCATATCTTGGTCTCCCTCTACGATTCCCTCCCCCCTCCCCCTCCTCCTTCCCTATACACTCCACTTCATTACCAACTAAAGACTCCTCAATGCCTCAGCATGTGACCTGTCAAACGATACCTTCTTTTATTCAAGTTGTTCACAAATTACTTTTTCCCCTTTTCGATTCTGTACCAACTCCTTAGTTAAGCTATCTACCCATCTAATCTTCAAATAAGGTTAAAATGGCTCCGAGCACAATGGGACTTAACTTCTGAGGTCATGAGTCCGATAGAACTTGAAACTACGTAAACCTAACTAACCTAAGGACATCACAAACATCCATGCCCGAGCCAGGATTCGAACCTGCGACCGTAGCGGTCGCGCGGTTCCAGACTGTAGCGCCTAGAACCGCTCGCCCACCACGGCCGGCTCTAATCTTCAGCACTCTCCTGTTGACGATGATTTGTTCATCGTCCACTTTTCATTACCGTGTCGCGCGGGATTAGCCGAGCAGTCTCGGGGGCGTCATTCATAGACTGTGCGGCTGATCCCGGTGGAGGTTCGAATACTCCCTCGGGCATGGGTGCGTGTGTTTGTCCTTAGGATAATTTCGGTTAAGCAGTGTGTAATCTCAGGGACTGATGACCTTAGCAGTTAAGTCCCATAAGATTTCTCTCACATTTGAACTTTCTTTTTTCATTTCCGTAAAAGGATACACTGTAGACAAGTACCTTTAGAAAAAAAATATTTTAACATTTACATTTGTATCCGACGTCAAGAAATTCCTCTTTCTCAGAGTTGCTTTTCTTGCTGTAGCCAGTCTGCGCTCTACATCTTCTCTACTTCAGCCATCGTCACTTATTTTGCACAAGTAGCAAAACTCCAAAAAAATGTTCAAATGTGTGTGAAATCGTTTGGGACTTAACTGGTAAGGTCATCAGTCCCTAAGCCCACACGCTAAGGACAAACACACACACCCATGCCCGAGGGAGGACTCGAACGTCCCCCTGGACCAGCCGCACAGTCCATGACTGCAGCGCCCAAGACCGCTCGGCTAATCCCTCTCGGCATCAAAACTCATATTCTACTTTTTGTGTCTCGTTCCCTACTCCTGGGGCAGCAGAGTTGTTTACTCACTACCAGTGATTTAGGAAAACAAGTGCGAAAGGACGTAGCGCATGGCTGTGAAGCTGACTGCAGACGCGTAGCGGCCACAGCAGAGCAGGACGGAAACCCGACGCTTTTTCTATTTACGTATATCAGCAGGATGTTGGTTTCCCAAGGCAGCACCAGACAACAAGCCGCATTTAAAACCTGCTGTGAACGGTATACGACCACTCGAAGGATGTTTAAACAACGCTGTTTTTGTTTTGTATACAGTATGTATTTGATCCATTGGCGGGACGGTGTTTCCGAGCGGTTCTAGGCGCTTCAGTCTGGAACCGCGAATCCTGCCCCGGGCATGGATGCGTGTGATGTCCTTAGGGTAGTTACGTTTAAGTAGTCTAAGTTCTAGGGGACTGATGACCTCAGAAGTTAACTCCCATTGTGCTCAGAGCCATTTGAACCATTTTTTTTATCCAGTTACAATGAAGTCGAAACTTTATGGCAACTTTTTGGAATTAGTATTTATCTAGTGGTCACCAGCAAAACGGCGCAAACGTGTAATCTACTTATAAGAAAATGGCACGATAGCGGCGTAATGGCAATTTTTTACAACGATACTGTTTCTGATAACTCTAAACACGTATTACGGACAATTCATATTTCACAACAAATTTCACTGTCAAGACATTTTGCGTACAGGCGCAGGAGTAGGTACGTTTTGTAGATGGGCCATAAGACAAATATCAAGGCCACTTTTCTCCACATTGGCTACATTACTGGCCATTAAAATTGCTACACCAAGAAGAAATGCAGATGATGAGCGGGTATACATTGGACAAATATATTTTACTAGAACTGACATGTGATTACATTTTCACGCAATTTGGGTGCATAGATGATGAGAAATCAGTACCCAGAACAACCACCTCTGGCCGTAATAACGGTCTTGATACGCCTGGGCATTGAGTCAAACAGAGCTTGGATGGCGTGTATGCGTACAGTTGCCCACGCAGATTCAACATGATGTCACAGTTCTTCAAGAGTAGGGACTGGCGTATTGTGACGAGCCAGTTGCTGGGCCACCATTGACGTTTTCAATTGGTGAGAGATCCGGAGAATATGCTGGCCAGGGCAGCAGCCGAAAATTTCTGTATCCACAAAGGCTCATACTGGACCTGCAACATGCGCTCGTGCATTATCCTGCTGAAATGTAGGGTTTCGCAGGGATCGAATGAAGGATAGAGCCACGGGTCGTAACACATCTGAAATGTAACGTCAACTGTTCAAATTGTCGTCAATGCGAACAAGAGGTGACCGAGGCGTGTAACCAATGGCACCCCATACCATCACGCCGGGTGATACGCCAGTATGGCGATGACAATACACGCTTCCAATGTGCGTTCACCGCTATGTCGCCAAACACGGATGCGATCACCAGGATACTGTAAACGGAACCTGGATTCATCCGAAAAAATGAAGTTTTGCCATTCGTGCACCAAGGTTCGTCGTTGAGTACACCATCACAGGCACTCCTGTCTGTGATGCAGCGTCAAGGGTAACCGCAGCCACGGTCGCCGAGCTGATAGTCCATGCTGGTGCAAACGTCGTCGAACTGTTCGTGCAGATGGTTGTTGTCTTGCAAACGTCCCCATCTGTTGACTCAGTGATCGAGACGTGGCTGCACGATCCGTTACAGCCATGCGGATAAGATGCCTGTCATTTCGACTGCTAGTGATACGAGGCCGATGGGATCCACCCAGCGTTTCGTATTACCCTCCTGAACCCACCTATTCCATATTCTGCTAACAGTCATTGGATCTGTACCAACGCGAGCAGCAATGTCGCGATACGATAAACCGCAATCGCGATAGGCTACAATCCGACCTTTATCAAAGTCGGAAACTTTGCGAGTAGGGTAGTTGTGACCACAAATTCTCACTAGGCAAGTAAAAAAAAATTTGCGTGAGATAAGATTCGAAAAAGAATGTAGTCATTCCAGTTCCAGAGCGAGCAGTTGCTAAGAGGTGTGGATATTACCGAACTACCTGTTACGGCGTAAAGTCAAGCGCCGGCACCCCAGTCTGGAACGATAGAGAGGCGACGACTACGGGAAGACATACAATCGCACCAAAAAGTATTGGCACACGTGCGCATTTATCGTTGCTGGTTACAAACGCCGCACCTTCCGGTACACAGCACATGTACGAGCTGCCTCACATACCAGACACTACAATTCTGCCCACAGTGCCTATCATTAACAAAGAAATGCAGTGTGAAGGTCAAGTGTACAGAGCACAACTTAATCATAGCTAACACTTGGTTCAAGAATCATAAAAGAAGGTTGTATACATGGAAGAAGCCGTTATATACTGACAGGTTTCAGATAGATTATATAATGGTAAGCCAGAGATTTAGGAACCAGGTTTTAAATTGTAAGACATTTCCAGGGGCAGATGTGGACTCTGACCACAGTCTATTGATTATGAACTGTAGATTAAAACTGAAGAAACTGCAAAAAGGTGGGAATTTAAAGAGATGGGACCTGGATAATCTGATTAAACCGGAAGTTGTGCATAGTTTCAGGGAGAGCATTAGGGAACAACTGACAGGAATGGAGGAAAGAAATACAGTAGAAGAAGAATGGGTAGCTTTGAGAGATGAAGTAGTGAAGGCACCAGAGGATCCAGTAGGTAAAAAGACGAGGGCTAGTAGAAATCCTTGGGTAACAGAAGAAATATTGAATTTAATCGATGAAAGGAGAAAATATAAAAATGCAGTAAATGAAGCAGGCAAATATGAATACAAACGTCGCAAAAATGAGATTGACAGGAAGTGCAAAATGGCTAAGCAGGGATGGCTAGAGGACAAATGTAAGGATGTAGAGGCTTATCTAACTAGGGGTAAGATAAATACTGCCTACAGGAAAATTAAAGAGACCTTTGGAGAAAGGAGAACCACTTGCATGAATATCAAGAGCTTTGATGGAAACCCAGTTCTAAGCAAAGAAGGGAAAGCAGAAAGGTGGAAGGAGTAAAAAAAAAAAAAAATGGATCTGAGCACTATGGGACTTAACTGCTGAAGTCATCAGTCCACTAGAACTTAGAACTACTTCAACCTAAGTAACCTAAAGACATCACACATATCCATGCCCGAGGCAGGATTCGAACCTGCGGCCGTAGCGGGCGCGCGGTTCCAGACTGTAGCGCGTAGAATCGCTCGGCCACTACGGCCGGCTGGTGGAAGGAGTATATAGAGGGTCTATACAAGGGCGATGTACTTGAAGACAATATTATGGAAATAGAAGAGGATGCAGAGGAAGATGAAATGGGAGATACGATACTGCGTGAAGAGTTTGACAGAGCACTGAAAGACCTGAGTCGAAACAAGGCCCCGGGAGTAGACAACATTCCATTAGAACTACTGACAGCCGTGGGAGAGCCAGTCCTGACAAAACTCTACCATCTGGTGAGCAAGATGTATGAGACAGGCGAAATACCCTCAGACTTCAAGAAGAATATAATAATTCCAGTCCCAAAGAAAGCAGGTGCTGACAGATGCGAAAATTACCGAACTATAAATTTAATAAGTCACGACAGCAAAATACTAACCCGAATTCTTTACAGGCGAATGGAAAAACTGGTAGAAGCCGACCTCGGGGAAGATCAGTTTGGATTCCGTAGAAATATTGGAACACGTGAGGCAATACTTACTCTACGACTTATCTTAGAAGCTAGATTAAGGAAAGGCAAACCTACATTTCTAGCATTTGTAGACTTAGAGAAAGCTTTTGACATTGTTGACTGGAATACTCTCTTTCAAATTCTGAAGGTGGCAGGGGTAAAACACAGGGAGCGAAAGGCTATTTGCAATTTGTACAGAAACCAGATGGCAGTTATAAGAGTCGAGGGGCATGAAAGGGAAGCAGTGGTTGGGAAGGGAGTGAGACAAGGTTGTAGCCTCTCCCCGATGTTATTCAATCTGTATATTGAGCAAGCAGTAAAGGAAACAAAAGAAAAATTTGGAGTGGGTATTAAAATCCATGGAGAAGAAATAAAAACTTCGAGGTTCGCCGATGACATTGTAATTCTGTCAGAGACAGCAAAGGACTTGGAAGAGCAATTGAACGGAATGGAGAGTGTCTTGAAAGGGCGGTATAAGATGAACATCAACAAAAGCAAAACGAGGATAATGGAATGTAGTCGAATTAAGTCGGGTGATGCTGAGGGAATTAGATTAGGAATTGAGATACTTAAAGTAGTAAATGAGATTTGCTATTTGGGGAGCAAAATAACTGATGATGGTCGAAGTGGAGAGGATATCAAATCTAGACTGGCAATGGCAAGGAAAGCGTTTCTGAAGAAGAGAAATTTGTTAACATCGAGTATAGATTTAAGTGTCAGGAAGTCGTTTCTGAAAGTATTTGTATGGAGCGTAGCCATGTATGGCAGTGAACATGGTCGATAACTAGTTTGGACATGAAGAGAATAGAAGCTTTCGAAATATGGTGCTACAGAAGAATGCTGAAGAATAGATGGGTAGATCACATAACTAATGAGGAGGTATTGAATATGATTGGGGAAAAGTTTGTGGCACAACTTGACTAGAAGAAGGGATCGATTGGTAGGACATGTTCTCAGGCATCAAGGGATCACCAATTTAGTATTGGAGGGCAGCGTGGAGGGTAAAAGTCGTAGAGGGAGACCAAGAGATGAATACACTAAACAGATTCAGAAGGATGTAGGTTGCAGTAGGTACTGGGAGATGAAGAAGCTTGCACAGGATAGAGTAGCATGGAGAGCTGCATCAAACCAGTCTCAGGACTGAAGACCACAACAACAACAACAAGGTCAAACATGTATCTCCTCTGCACACAAAAAGTATTGGCACAGAGCGTGGCTTCTCCGTGTATTGCTGGGTTTTCGGGTACCGAAACGCCATCTGCTGACTCAATAGGCACTGCGTGTTGTTGACGGCCCAGCCGCTAGTGTGTTGCTGTATTGCGCGATAGTGTTCAGCATGGGGCCGAAGAAGAAGCAACGTTCAGCGGCGTTGCGTGAGAGAGTGGTATTACTCCATTCACAAGGGAGAAGCTATCGACAAATCGGAGCAGAGGTGTCTGTTAGCTATGCCACGGTACGAGCCATCATTCATAAATATTAAGAGACTGGAACAACAGTAAATAAGTGTCGTCCTGGACGTCCAGAAGTGCTTACAACCCGAGAGCGTCACCGTATCATCGCACTTGTTCGGAAGGAACCTACAACAAGTGCAGCAGCTATTGCTGAGGTTGTTCAGACAATGTCCGACAAGACGGTTAGTGTTCAAACTATACGAAATGTGTTGAATGAGGCTGACATGCACGGACGTTGTCCCAGGCAAAAGCCATACATATCGGAAATTAACCGGCAGAAACGCCTGCAATTCGCCAAGGACTGCATCAGCAAGCTGATGGAGTTTTGGAACACTGTGATATTTAGCGACGAATCGAAGTTCATTGTGTTCGGATTTGAGGCAAGAAAGTAAGTTTGGCCCGAGCCGAATACGCACCTCGACATCAAACACATGCATCCCACCATCAAACACGGTGAGGGCGGTGTCATGGTCTGGGGCTGTATTGCGGAGTCCGGCGTTGGATCTTTAGCTGTAATCCACTGTACAATGTATCATATGAGATACATCGACGTGTTGCGAGGTAATTTACACGCTAGTGCACACACATTGGGCCTTACTGGGGTGTTTCATTTCCTGCCATACAACTACCCAAAACATACTGCCATGAAAACCTGGGAGTGGTTACTGTACAATGCCCCATTGAGAACCTGTGGGCTCATCTTGACACACAAGTCAGAAAAAGGCGTCCGTCCGGTAAAAACGACCTGGAGAAAGCGCTCCTGGAGGAATGGTCGAAAATTACCCCCGATATCACCAGGAATTTAATACAAAGCATTCCTAGGCGTTTACGTGCTGTTGTAGATGCTAAAGGGATGCACACTAGCTATTAGAAGGTGAACATCAATGAAGAAAACGAACACACTGTGCGATTCATACGCGTGTGCCAATACTTTTTTGGATGCAGAAGAGCGATGTTTATTTTCGTAACACTGTATGTTACTTTACGGACACGTAATTTGGACATACTTGTAACCTATGTAATGTAAGGTGGCACGTGTCTGGCTTCTGTTATATATTTCGTTTAACCTGCAGCCACTAAAATATAACTGTGCCAATACTTTTTGGTGCGATTGTAAGCACCGCGCTCTACTGGCCACAGCCCAGTTGAATAGCAGCTTTAATATTAGGCACTTGTATAGCAGCGATTTTTTCTTCTTCTTCTTTCGGGGTCATCAGTCCTCTGACTTCTTTGATGTGGCCCCCCCACGAATTCTCCTGTGCTAACCTCTTCATTTCAGAGTAGCACTTGCAACCTACGTCCTCTACTATTTGCTGGCTATATTCCAATCTCCGTCTTCCTCTACAGTTTTTGCCCTCTACAGCTCCCTCTAGTACCGTGGAAGTCACTCCCTCGTGCCGTAACAGATGTCCCACCATCCTGTCCATTCTCCTTATCAGTGTTTTCCACATATTCCTTTCCTCTCCAATTCTGCACAGAACCTCCTCATTAAATGATTTGTTTGAATGTTGTCTAGCGATCCGAAAATCATGTTTCCTAGACATCCCATATCTGACGACGAGCAGGGAGGCATAATACTATCCGTTCAACAATAGACGAATCATTTGCATTATAATGGAAAACCTCGTAGGAGTCTACCTCGGACAAGATCAGCTTATGTTGTGGAAAAATGTGGAAACAACGAGGCATTAATACGACTTAACATAATTGATAGATTAACAAAAGCCTAACCTATGTTTATAGTATTTGTGACCTTATAGGAAGACAGTGTTGACTGCAGTACACTGTTTTAAATTTGGAAAATAGCGGAAGGCTATTTACAACTTGTGTAGAAAGCAGACGACAGGTATAAGAGTCGAGAGGCATGAAGGGATGAGAAGTGAGTGAGATAGGGTTGTATCCTGTCCCCGACGTTATTCAATCTGTTCAGTCAGCAAGCAGTAAAGGAAACCAAAGAAATATTTGGAGAAGGAATTTAAAATAACGGACAAGAAATAAAAACTTTGAGGTCTGTCAGAGACAGCAAGGGCCTGAAAGACCAGCTGGATGGAAAGACAGTGTCTTGGAAGGAGGATGACCATTAACGAAAGCCAAACAAGGGTAATTCTTCTTCTTCTTCCGTGTCCGGATGCACCAATTATATCTTCCCTTCCCAGAAATTAGCAACGTAGATTGCTTTGTCATTGACTTTCAAAATATCATCTTTAGTGCATGTCATAGACATATCTGGGCAGATCAGTAGGTGGTCCAAGTCCTGTATTGCTCCGCATTCACACCTATCGCTATCACTGTAACCCCATTTAAATAGGTTTGATTTGGACCCAGTTACTCCAGTGCGCAGCCTGTTTAATTACCTCCAAGTTGTAAAAGGTAGTTGAAATCCTGCAGATCCCTCCTCAAGTAGTTCCATTGTGGAGTGTGGCACCATTTCTTCCCAAAGAGATAGCCGCCTTGCGGCGGGTTTGGTGACGAGCTCTTCAGTAGTTTCAATGAAACTCCTGCGGAATTTCAGCCGGACACGTTGTTTTCGGTGCATATGCATCGGGTGTCGAGGATCATTCTTTTGTTTTGATCTTTCGATCTCGGCGGCTACTTGTCTGCGGATAGTGGGTGGTGATATGCCAATGATGGGGTAAATGATGTCTGTGGGAGTTGGTTTGAGGCATCCTGTGGCAATACGTACAGTTTCGTTTACGGCGACGTCAACTTGCTTAGTGTGAGCAGAGTTCCTCCAAACTGGCGCCGCATATTCCGCTGCTGAGATACTCAGCACCAGACCCGTGGTGCGTAAAACATGTGGTTGAGCTCCCCACGATGAACCTGTCAGCTTCCGCAGTATGTTGTTCCTGGCACAGACCTTTTTTTTAGTGTTGTGACAGTGCTGCTTAAAAGTAAGTGCTCTGTCCAATGTTACTCCCAGGTGTTTTGGGCTGTTTGTATGTTTCAGCTCTTCCCCTTGCCACATGACTCGGAGTTTCCGTTTGGCTTGTTTGTTCCTAAGATGGAAGGTGGATACTTGAGATTTACTAGGGTTTGGTTTGAGATTATTGCCGTCGTAATAGGTAGCAAGTTCTGTTAAGGCTCCTGTGAAATTCTCCTCCACTTGTTCAAAGGTTTTATCCTGTGTGGCCACTGCTGCATCATCAGCATATATGAACATTCGTGTCCGGCGGCTGATGGGAAGATCATTGGTATAGATGTTAAATAATATTGGAGCCAAGACACTGCCCTGTGCAAGTCCATTTTTCTGTGTCCTCCATCGGCTGTTTTTAGATTGTAAGGTTACATAGTAGCGTCTGTTCTGTAGCATACATTGCACGAACATAGAAAGGGTGTAGTCCTTAGTGACATTATACACTTTCTGGGTAAGCAACTTATGGTTAACTGTGTCATATGCAGCACTGAAATCCAGGAATGCGACCCCAGTTACTTCTCCTCTCTGATAGCCGTCTTCGATGTACTGTGTGAGATTAAGAATTTGGCCACAGCATGATTTTCCTGGTCGGAATCCAGCTTGTTCGTTAATGAGGGCTTTGTCCACATAATCAGCTATGCGTTTGAGGACCATTCGCTCCAGCACTTTAAATAAATGACAAAGCAGTGATACAGGCCGGAAATTTTTAGCTTCAGCTGATTCTTTCCCTGGTTTTATATGTAGTCACATTAAATCAGGCGACGCTGAGGGAATTAGATCAGGAAATTTCACTATTTGTGGGGTAAAGTAACTGACTATGGCCCAAGTAGACAGGATATAAAACGTAGGCTGGAAACGCCAAGGAAAGCGCTTCTGAAGAAGTGAAATTTGTTAGCATCGAATATAAATGCAAGTGTTAGAATGTCTTTTATGAAGGTAATTGCCTGGGGTATATCCATGTATCGAATAAAAGTGAGACATGGACGATAAACGATGTCGACAAGATTAGAATAGGAGATTTTGAAATCTGCTGCTACATAAGAAAGGTGAAGACTGGATGGGTAGATCGCGTAACTAATGAAGAGCTACTGAACAGAAAAGCGGAGAAAAAAAATTTGTGGCATACCTTGACTAAAAGGAGGGACTGGTTAATAGGACATATTCTGAGACATCGAAGATTCATCAGTATGTTGTTGTAGGGAAGTGTGTGTGTGTATGTGTGTGTGTGTGTGTGTGTGTGTGTCTACAATGGATAGTTACCAGTTGTCGTTATGTGTTTAACTTTCGTCTTTTCGTTGTGTTGTGTGTGATCGTTCCATTTCAATTCCCTATTTGTTATTACACTCGTTGCTTTAAGTATGCAAATGGGATCTAGTACGTTGTCTCCCAGGCTCCTGGAAACGGAGTCCAGTTCTTTGCATTCCACTTACAAGTGGTAACGGTAAAGCGTACCGACACAAATTTGGCAAGGTGTTCTGCCTCCAGTAGGAGGAAAACAGGAGCCTACACCTCATCCGTCGATGACCACTAGACATGGTACACTGTGGAAGAAACAATAGATAACAGCTGATCTTCACTCCCTCCTGCATAATAACCTAGTCCAATAAACACGGTTTTTAGAGAAATACAGATCACAGCCGCACATGGACATCGCATTTTAGTTCAGTGGCGCCAAGTGAAAATTTCTGCCCGACCGGGATTCTAACCCGGATTTCCCATTTTACGTGAGCTGTTGTATTAAGCGCTTTGGCTATCTACACAGGCTTCAGTTCCAATCCAAATTCTCAGCTTTACCTGTATCAAATGGTTCAAATGGCTCTGAGCACTATGGGACTTAACTTCTGAGGTCACCAGTCCCCTAGAACTCAGAGCTACTTAAACCTAACTAGCCTAAGGACATCACACACATCCATGCTCGAGGCAGGATTCGAACCTGCGACCGTAGCGGTCTCGCGGTGCCAGACTGTAGCGCCTAGAACCGCTCGGCCACTCGACCGGCTTACCTGTATCCCGCAAGAGTATGGACATAGTGTGCATCCGCAATGAAGTTACCATTACGGTCAATGCTCATACATATTTGCGTCGTGTCTGTTCTCCCTGACACGTCCAATAAAACAGACGCCGCATTTCAATAAATGATTATGATATTTGGTTTGTGGGGCGCTCAACTGCGGAGTTATCATCGTCCGTGCAAATTCCCAATCTTTTCACTGTCGCCGCCCGGAGTGGCCGTGCGGTTCTAGGCGCTACAGTCTAGAACCGCGAGACCGCTACGGTCGCAGGTTCGAATCCTGCCTCGGGCATGGATGTGTGTGATGTCCTTAGGTTAGTTAGGTTTAAGTAGTTTAAGTTCTAGGGGACTGATGACCTCTGAAGTTGAGTTCCATGGTGCTCAGCGCCATTTGAACTATTTTTCGCTGTCCAGTCTGACCACTTTCCCGAATGATGATGAAGTGATGAGGACAACATAAACAGCCAGTCCCCGGGCGGAGCAAATTTTTGACGCGGCTGGGAATCGAACACGGTTCAAATGGTTCAAATGGCTCTGAGCACTATGCGACTTAACTTCTGAGGTCATCAGTCGCCTAGAACTTAGAACTAATTAAACCTAACTAACCTAAGGACATCACACACATCCATGCCCGAGGCAGGATTCGAACCTGCGACCGTAGCGGTCACGCGGTTCCAGACCGAAGCGCCTTTAACCGCACGGCCACACCGGCCGGCCAATCGAACACGGGATCCCGTGATCCAGAGTCAGCAACTCTAGCCACTGGACCGCGAGTACGGACAATTACAATAAAGTTCTAACTCCTGCTGCCCTAAGAGACCAATTATAACAACGATCTTTTTAAAACTGCGAAGGAATTCTACGCTTAGTGAGCAATAATAACAAAATATGAATGCCTCTACACAGCTAAAACGCATCAGCAGTCCCAGAAGAAGACCACTGTAACCGTGGCGGAACCTTTGGTTTCTCCAGTACAGTTTCTTCATTATGAGGCGGTACCGTACTCAGGAAACTTTTATATCAACTGTCTCTCGTCGCAGAAACCTGTGCGATTAAAAGCTGTAGATAGATTCCGCAGTGAATGGCAGCTGTAGGATTCGCATTTCATATGTTCACATTTCCCTGACCATTTTTACATCGGATAACACTGCATAAATTAATGACATTACTGCGCAAGTGGTCTTTGTCACTGTGAACTTTTCTGTATGTAGTGAATGCCTGCCCCAAACCCTAAAACATCCACAACCACAACAGTTGTGGGTCAGTGTGTATTTTGGCAACCAGAATTCTAAACAGAAAGAATGTGGGACTGTTTGTGAAAGGAGCATTCCGCCAGTAGCTTTGTGTTTATGTGCGACGCTATTTGTAGAAAGGCTTTCAACACAGTTTATATTCCCGTCTCTGCGCCGCGCGGTCTGGGGCGCCTTGTCACGGTTTGCGGAGCTCCTCCTCCCGTCGGAGGTTCGAGTCCTCCCTCGAGCGTGGATGTCCGTGTGTTGCCCTTAGCGTTAGTTCAAGTTAGATTAAGTAGTGCGTAAGCTTCGGGACCGATGACCTCAGCAGGTTGGTCCCAGAAGACCTTACCACAAATTTCCGATTTTCCCATATCCGCGTAGCACTGCTAGCGAGATATTGTTGCCGAGTGAACCAGCGGCTTCACACCCACATACTAGGCTAGTCATCACACGATGCACGACGCAGGGTAATTTGACTACTACTAGTCATCTCTCTCCCGTTCATCTCGCATAGGGGACAGGGCAAGACGACTGTTTAAAAGCTTCCTAATTTCTTTTACCTTCGAGATCCTTACATGAGATGAACACTGGTGGCAGCAGGATTCCTCAGCAATGTGTCGTAAACGCTATTTCACTTTGTTTGCACGGCCATCTTCCGAAGCAGCTTTTAAAATCAATTATTATTGATTTTTCCGTCTTGAGCTTACTGCAATGAAATTAAGGGGGATTTTACACCAGACGCCTTTGCATTTATTTAGAAAGCATCTTCCGTGGTTATTCTGCAAATCGGATATATATTTTTGCACATTTTTGGTTGTTATAAAATAAGAACAGCGTTTTGTTTATGAAGTTGGAGTGCAACTATTTACGGATTTTTTTACATATTCTCCAAAGCAGTGCTTCTTCCCCTCCCTGATAGAAGCGGTTGATGTCGAAAGACTTCAGTTCACATATACACTTCGCAGTTTTTGCCATTCTGCAGTATTTCTTGTGCCGAATTTTGGTTTTTTTACGCTTCAGCTTTGTAAATCGAACTGAGGTTATGTGTGCTTCTCACTCCGCACAGTATTATAGTTTTTATGTCTGTTCGTTTGTTTTCGTAGAGGTTGCGAGAATTGAAAACCTGTGAAACTACATTTTTAATTTTTTTAATTTATTCATGGATGTATGTGTGTGTGTGTGTGTGTGTGTGTGTGAGAGAGAGGGAGAGAGAGAGAGAGAGAGAGAGAGAGAGAGAGAGAGAGAGAGAGAGAGAGAGAGAGGGGGGGGGGGGAGGCGGAGGGGTGTGTAAACTAGTGAAAGTGTCTTGTGTATTTGGTAGAGATTCAATTAAATTAGCCAGCCGGGGTGACCGAGCGGTTCTAGGCGCTACAGTCTGGAACCGCGGGACCGCTACGGTCGCAGGTTCGACTCCTGCCTCGGGCATGGATGTGTGTGATGTCCTTAGGTTAGTTAGGTTTAAGTAGTTCTAAGTTCTAGGGGACTGATGACTTCAGAAGTCAAGTCCCATAGGGCTCAGAGCCATTTTGTAATTAAATTACACTGTAATAAGCTCAAGACGAAAAAACCAGTGATAACTGGTTTCTCGAGAAGAACGTCTTCTTTCCTCCAGAGGTTCCCATTTGGGTTGATAAACCAAGTGAATTATGAACGCTTTATTCACCTAAAATTCCTAAAACACATGCCATTAACGTCACTGCTGTCTCAGGATTACAAGTGGGACCTGTCAGAATGAAATATAGATTGAAATATGCTCCGTATTCCGATCATATAGCTGTCTTCCGTTATGTAACGACTTAATACATTATTGTTACACAGGGTGAGTCAGGAGGAAAGGTACATGCTCTGAGGGCTGTAGAATTGGTAATTCCGAGAAAAAAAAAACTCTTCAAATGGACGTATCTCCTGTTCTGAATGGTTTTCGATAGACAACACATTTAATGATATCGTTATTTATTTTCCGTATTATTCAAATATGGTCGTTGTTTGAAACGCACCGCAGCAGTGTAAGAGACGAACAATTTGAAACAGGACACTTAGGGTTTGTCAGGTCGGGAAATTACCTCGAACTGGCCTACAAAAACTACCTAAGCTAAGGCAGATGCTCTTTACACGTAACTACTAGTCCTAGAGAGCAAATGCATAGGGCCTTTTTTGTAGGAAATTTAATGTAGTTCAATTTTTTACTGCAACACGTTGAAACCTCCCCTTAGAAAAATTTATGAATTATTGTGCTGATAAACCTCTTTCGTTATTTGATTTTCAAGCAGCTGAACAGAACTGAACGTACTCAGACATTTCTCTCTTTACTTATTTTGATCAACACTAAACTGACACACAATATTTTTAGCGCAACGCAATCTGACTTTCAATAATACCTACAAAAGAATGGCCGCGGCTAACCATAACCTATACCTTTCATGAATCACTTACCTCACAAAAATCTTCGTTACTCGAACTACTGCAATACAGCGAGCGCATATACCGTCCGCTCTCAAAATTCTGCAATCTCTCTCCCCACATCCACCACTGCTGGCGGCTCACCTCCAACTGCACAACACTACGCTCTGTTCACATCCAACTTCCCGACACTACAATAGCAAATATTCCAACAATGAGTCCAACCAGCCACAGACTGCACACAGCACAGCCAGTGATTTTCATACAGAGCGCTACGTGACGTTACGGACATAAAAACCTAAACAGCCTACTTACAACGTTTTCGCTGAAAGGTGCGCTTTTCGAGTTCTTAAAGAAAAACGTACAAAGGTCATATTAAATGTTTTCTATCTCGGAAGCCATTCGGAGTGGGTTTTATGTCCATATGTAGCTTTCTGTTCAGAATCGCTAGTACTAACGCCCCTGAAAGCATGTAACTTCCCTCCCCACCCCATCCTGAATTCTCCTAGAGCAGAAAAATGACTTAAAAGCACAACTGCTCGAATAAAATAACCACCATCTTGTAACCTTTAACAAAATTCGCAGTTTGACTACACCATTATTACGATTGCTACTCAGCATCAAAGTGACAAATCACTTCCAGCTGTAGGTTGAATTTACATTCTTCTTTTTTGATTTACTGCTTTGTACAAATTGAGAAAGAGAAACCACAAAAGAAGGATAAACAAGGCACTTCCTGTGTGGAATTCTAAATGCCAGTGTTCTGTGAGAAGCCTCATTGTTTAGCTGCTGTATCGCTACTTCTCTCAAAAAATGGCTCTTCGATGTCATCTCTGCTCTCATCAGTTGGCGATGTATTGAAATTAATATTGACTATTTATAGCAGAAGCCTGTGTTTAAGTTAGAGGTAACAGGGTGCATTGTAAGGAATTCATACCCATTTTAAAAATGGATGTACTGTGTATGTGTGTGTGTGTTTCTTTGTTCCACGCCCACACCTCCTCCTTGAACCACTGGATCGATTTTAATCAAACTAGGTACACGTTTCCCTTTACAGTCAGGGAACAATCTTTGTGGGGTAAGAACCACCAACCTATGATGAGACGCGTGAAAAATTGCCGCGTTGTATATAACTTCTAAATTTATTGATTCGTTGCCACTATTCGCAATACATTTCGCAGACAGTATCCAAATATGCCACTGAATGTGCCTACACAAATGTGTCATTGCACTGCTCTAGTCATAAACAGTGAGATATATGAAAAAAAATCCGCATTTTGCATGACGTT
Source organism: Schistocerca americana (assembly GCF_021461395.2). Taxonomy (NCBI): domain Eukaryota; kingdom Metazoa; phylum Arthropoda; class Insecta; order Orthoptera; family Acrididae; genus Schistocerca; species Schistocerca americana. Next base: position 85,156,411 of record NC_060127.1, read on the forward strand.
TTAACTTTTTTTTTTTTTTTTTACTGCTAAGACACTCCTACAGTTGACTTTAAGGAAATTCCCGATACCTGGCAGCGCTTTTGACAGCTTTCAACTAGAAAGCGCAGACGATTCTAGGAGAAAACGATAACTATCTATAGAGCTATAAAGAAACATTTCCATACAGACGTTCATAAAATCCCGTTGTAGACAGACGAAGCAGCTGCACCCAATGTACAGAAAATCATGTTTCTTAAGTTGAATATTGTACGGTTACATTTGTACATTATGCATATTTCTTTATACTGGTGTTTCACAATTTCAAACGTATTTTCGCGAATACAAGGAAATGAAATGTTTTCGGTACTTCACTAAACACAGAGTTGCTTCTTATTTTTATTTGTAATAGAAAACGCAAAAAGATAACTCGGGCAATGCCAGGTTTATCATGTAGTAAATCAATAAAATGTCACGTGCGCTGACAGAAATACTGAATGTATAAACAAGTTAGTCGAGAACGAATTAATTAAACACTTGTCTTGTTTGTCAATCTGACATTCAAATCTGTCCAACGTCGCAGCACTGTTCCTACCACAGTGCTGTGATGGGTTGCACATGTGGTACGCCCAAGGCATGCTGTCGGAACTGCGGAATCAAGATGTGAACACACTTATCTCTCATGCATGTGTAGACGTGGGGTGTTTTAGAAGCATCAGTAAATATGCCAGAAGTAGAATGCAGGCATCGATTAAAAAAGTATGAACGTCGAATTCGAGTGAAAATAGAGACAAAGTTGTTTCGTGTAACTGTCTCAGAAAGAAAACTGCTCTATGCAATTAATATTTATCGGACGAGCATTCGTTTTTCCCTGATAATTCTGTTAATGGTTCGAATGGTTCTGAGCACTATGGGACTTAACATCCGAGGTCATCAGTCCCCTAGAACTTAGAACTACTTAAACCTAACTAACCTGAGGACATTTCACACATCCATGGCCGATGCAGGATTCGAACCTGCGACCGTGGCGGTCGCGTGGTTCCAGACTGAAGCGCCTAGAACCTCTCGGCCACACCGGCTGTCTAATTCTGTTAGTTTTGTCATTATGAAAGCTACCTTCACTCATGATATCAACCATTTTTGAAACTCAAAGCGCCATGTTACTTTAAACTTGTGGTTCTATGTGACAGTTTAATTTGTTTTGTCATTTCTCTTGACGAATCATCATAGAAACTAATTTCTTTCCTTTCTAGTAACTGTTTCAGAGTTCGTTACTCGCCTCTATTCATCGACGCATCAGTGCGACATTAATATTTACGCAGCACCATTCCATCACAGATTTTTTATCTAGTATCTTACTTGATATTTGCCGGCCGGAGTGGCCGAGCGGCTCTAGGCGCTACAGTATGGAACCGCGCGACTGCTACGGTCGCAGGTTCGAATCCTGCCTCGGGAATGGACGTGTGTGATGTCCTTAGGTTAGTTAGGTTCAAGTAGTTCTAGGGGACTGATGACCTCAGAAGTTAAGTCCCATAGTGCTCAGAGCCATTTGACCCATTTTATTTGATATTTGTCACTGACAAAAAAGAATCAATGTACTGTTCCTGAAAAACACGCACTGCTTGAAAGATGCACATCCAATCGACAATTTCGAAGATACGGCAATGAAATTTTGTACCATACTTTCATGAAATAAAAACATTTATTACGAAACTCCCTGCGTTATGTATATTTAACTTTTATATGGAATTTAAAATTTTTTTATTTCATTAAATTATGTATGACGCCTTTTCTCAGAAACTGTTAGAGATTTCTACAAGATTTTCTCTGTTTAATCTCTTTGCATATAGTAAGCTTCTATCATGAAGTTTTTTTAATACATCAAATAGCAGAATTTTAATAATTTTTAAATACAATTCCATAAACATAATATAAAATTGATGCGAAATTCCAAGCATTTTCTACTACTTGAAGTGTCAAATTTCCTAATCCAGTTCCCTCACCCTCACCTGATTTAATTCGACTACCTTCCATTATCCTCCTTTTGGTTTTGTTGATGTTCAAGACACTGTCCATTCCGTTCAACTGCTCTTCCAGGTCCTTTGCTGTCGTTGGCAAACCTAAAAGCTTTTATTTCTTCTCAATGGATTTTAATCCCTACCCCAAATTTTGCTTTTGTTTCCTTTACTGCTTGCTCAATATACAGATTGAATAACATCGTAGATGAGCTACGCCACTGTCTCACTCCCTTCTCAACCACTGCTTCCTTTTTGTGCCCCTCGACTTTTATAATTGCCATCTGGTCTCTGTACAAATTGTAAATAGTCTTTCGCTCCCTGTATTTGACCCCTGTCACTTTCAGAATTCGAATGAGAGTATTCCAATCAACATTGCAAAAAGCTTTCTCTAAGTCTACCAACGCTAGAACCGTAGATTTGGCTTTCTTTAATCTATCTTCTCGTAGTGTCAGTATTGTCTCACGTGTTCCAACATTTCTACGGAATCCAAACTGACCTTCCCCGAGGTCGGCTTCTACCAGTTATTCCAGTCGTCTGTAGGAGTTCGTGTTAGTATTTTGCAGCAGTGACTTCTTATATGAGATATCTTTCGGAAATGACAAAACAAATGCTGCACTGCTGTTAACCAACAGGTTTTTTAAACATGCAGGAAAAGTTAAGGATACCGCGAAATTGTTCGATCTTAGTGGGAGATTAATGGGATGACGTAAGTGTTGTTTGGGACTGTTTCCAAGCGTTCTGCCGTATCAAGTGGTCGCCCTTCGCGCTTCTGTGAATATTATCTCTTCAAATGCCGTCTGGACTATTTTAGCCCGAATCGTTGATAAAATGCCAACATCTGTTACGAGTCCGTAGAAGCGTCTTTTGACGCGTTTCAGGGAAAAGCGATATGAGTATTACGCCTCAAAAATATCGTGGAACTACAAGAGAGTGTGTGCAGAACCGAAGAAATTTTGGGAAATGAAGCTGAAGTAGAAGTATGAACTAACAAATGAATGCTACCTTCGGTAGCCAGGTGACGCAATATTTTATTTATTTATTGGCTTTAAGGAAGCGATTATGTAATATGTAGCTACAATACATCTTGTGACCGTCAATTCGCTGAACAAAATCTGTTCACAGAAATACATTTAATTATACGCCCACATCACAATCTCATAAACTATGTATGATGCTTTTGTAAGTTGCTGATTTTTAGCTATTGTGTAACTGCGTGCGTGTATGCGAGCGTGTATGTGTGTGTTAAATATTACGCCAAAGATAGCACATAGGGAAAACTCTAGCGGCTTTTTTGTACTCACAAATAAGTAACATCTTCTATTTTATACTTTCTACGAATGTGAGACTTTCATTGTTTTTGGATATTGGATTGTAATATACTGGTTCGTGCAATATTTTGTTATGGATTTTATTCAGACGCCAGCGTGTACCACTGCCCAGCAGATCACACGCCCGTAAAATTTTGAATGAAATGTCAGGATTAAGTTGTTTGTGAGAGAGCTACAAAGCTGTTTGTCACCGTCATGTCTTTTAGCTGAGAACCGGCAGGTAAACAACAGAAAGCAGAAAAATCGGAATGAAAAGTTGTGTGCAGAAATTCGTAACGTGTTCATCTGTAGTGTGAACTGTTTCCAGGCGGAACAAACAAGTATTTGGACTGAGTGTAAATTTGGCAAAAACGATTAATTTTGATATAATAAACAGTGAAATTTAATTTATTCTTCGTAATATCTGTAGTGCCTGTAATCATGCTGACACTATTGTCCCAGTTCGACTGTGACAGGACTTTGTTTTTATGTTGCAGGTGAGTTTCTAAAGCGCCTTCGCCCGACAAACATTTCGAGCACTGCGCCTTTTCGAGCCCCGTAAGTGTGAAATTTCACTATTTACTCAATCGGTTTTCATTCTGGTGAGATACACCGCACAGGAGCAGAGAAAAAGATTCAATCCGTTATTTTATTGTTCCAGAATATCGCGTCTTGTTATCGTTAATTTCGCTGAAGAAAAAACTACAGCCAGCCTGACTTTTAATGGATGAGTTAGTTCGCCCTAACAAGTTACGGGCACGAGCACATCGTACGTCACCTTGTCTTACGTCAAGTTCAAGTTGAGCATTCTCCTCGATTAATATGATTCGTTGACACTTGTATTTCGATTGTGACCTTGACCGTGCTGTCCCAAAAACCATTATCTGAGCAGATGATAGACGTCTTTTCCAAAACGAGCATATGTCTTTTTTTTTCATTAAGCCAGTGGTTCCCAAACTTTTCTGTGAGTGCTATCAGATATTAGCTAGCTAATACCCCCAGCCCCTCACCCCCCCCCCCCCCCCCCGCCATCATCAACATTAGCCCCTGACTAAACTTTAGAATGAAAAATGGTTCTCTTTGAACAGTTTCACTTTTAAAAGGAGATACAAGTGACACATAGTTTTAGTAAGTGTTTGATTAAACGACGAACTAAAGAGCGAGTGAGACAATTCATACTGCTTAGTTCTAACAACCATTTTTTATGGAATGAGGAATTAATTCTCAGTGCATTGCGATTGCTACGTTCAGCTCCTGTTCAGTAAATAACTCTATCCACGAGAAGGGCAGACGCTGCTACATAACATGTTTCCTCTACAACACTCCTCTTACTAACGACACTTGGTTCGCCCACAACCCGCGCCCCGATGTAAAATCAACCAGATTATAAAGTGTGCATAATACTTAAGCGTACTGTTTGTAAATCGCGTGATTGCCGACTCCAAACATCTGAACTGACAAAATCGGCAAGACTTCAGTGCTTTGTCTACTGCCGCTACTCCTACAACGAGTAGTTTTTTTACCCAATCGTATTGACCAACTAGGATCATGTTAACAACTTCAGTGCCTCTTCTTCCTTTGTTGCTTCAGATATTTTCTCTATGTTTTTGTAGATTTGCTCATTACTTCTTATTTTCAAACCATCTGCAATTTTATTGCACCCATTGTTTTTGTAATAATCCTTCTTTCCAGGACATCTAGTCTGTCCATTTTATAGTTCATCGTCAGGCATTCAGATCCATATAAACATTCTGGTCGTACCACTTAGGTGTAGTGTTTTAGTTTTGTTTTTCTAGATATACATTTCTTGTTGTAAATATTTTTGGTCAAACCATATGCTCTTTACATTTTGTTAAATCTTAAGTCTATTGCAGATTTTTCTAGTCCATTCTGTTGTAGAGTCTCTCCAAGATATTTAAATTTATTTACTCGCTCTATTTTACCTATTTGTTTTTCTATGAATTTTGGCGCATTTTTTATATTTGTCATGAATTTTGTTTTTTCAGCTTAAATTTTGAGACCAGTTCTGTATGCAATTTTTTTCCAAAATGTTTATCTGAATAACTGCCTCCGTGAGGTGTTCTGAAAGTATTGCAAAATCATCCACAAAAGGCTAGCAGTTTACCTTAATTCCACTTATTTTCCTTTCCAGAGTTATTGGTTCAATTTTGTGACTTTTTCGCTCCGAATTCCACATTCTTACAATTTTTTCTATAACACACTTAAACAGTGAAGGTGATAAACCATCACCTTGTCCAACACCAGTTTTTATTTCAAACGGCTGAGATGCTTCTCCCATAAATTTGACTTTACGTAGTGTACCTGTCACTGTTTCACGAATTATATTTGCTGATTTTGATTTAACACCAAATTCTCTAATGACCTTATCTATTGTTTCTTTGTCTATACAATCAAATGCTTTCTTGAAATCAATAAATGACACTATTATTGGTTTGCTGGTTAACATTCATGTAATGGAATGGGACCTAGGATTCTGGGGAGTCCCAACATTTGCGATGAAGGAGAGATGGAATATATTGAAAAGCCTTCCAAGTAGAAGTAGTTATTATTATTAGTTATTATTATTATTATTATTATTATTATTATTACGAGGGGCGTACAATCGGTAATCCAACACATTTTTCTCGGCCAAATTCGGTGGAAAAAATACGGAATTTGTAGTGGGACAATGTGGAATATTTCCGCTTCAGCTTCATGTAGTTCTGATAGATGGCGACACTATTTGTACGTCTCAAAATGGTTGAAATGGCTCTGAGCACTATGGGACTTAATATCGGAAGTCATTAGTCCCTTAGACTTAGAACTACTTAAACCTAACTAACCTAAGGACATCACACACATCCATGCCCGAGGCAGGATTCGAACCTGCGACCGTAGCAGCAGCGCGGTTACGGACTGAAGCGCCTAGAACCGCTCGGCCACAACGGCCGGCTGTAGCCGTCTAAATGGCGTCTAGAAGGGAGGTGCGTTCCAAGCAGAGAGTTTCTTTTAGCGTAAAATCAGAGCGTCGCTGTATTTTCAGAGCACATGCAGAATGTCTACGGAGACCTGACAGTGAACAAAAGCACGGTGAGTCGTTGGGCGTGGCGTCGTGTCGTCGTCGCAACAAGGTCGAGCAAACCTGTCCGATCTCACGCCTGCAGGCTGCCCGCACACAGCTGTGACTCCCGCAACTGTGGTACGTGCGGACACTCTCATTAGAGGTGATCGACGGATCGTAATGAAACACCTCGCTGCACAACTGGACGTCTCTGCTGGTAGTACTGACACACTGGCCCACCAGTTGGGGTACTCAAAGATGTGTGGCCACTTGGCTCCTCGCTGCCTAACAGAAGACCATAAACAGCAATTAAGGGCTATCTGTGTGGAATCAGTACGTAGATAAAGAGCAGGTTATTGATACAGCAAGAAGTTGACTCTGATGACCACCACTAAAGTGGTACCATGCGGGCATACTGGCCCTCCTAGTAAAGTGGCGTAGGAATGAAGATTATAGTGAAAAATGGGGTTTGTAGCCCAAAGAGTGGGGAATAATTTAATGTATGGAAATCCCGAATAAAACTAATCTGCTGACCGAAAACAGTGTTACATTACTTATTGAATGTGCCTCGTACTACTCCGCTACTACTAGTATATTGTCTTCTACTACTATTACTACTACTACTACTACTACTAATACTAACAGTAGTAGTAGTAGTGGTAATTATTATTATTAAAATTTATTGTAGGCCCTGTAGATGCAAATGGCCTTACTGCCTTGGTAACACCGGTTCCCGTCAGATCACCGAAGTTAAGCGCTGTCGCGATGGGCTAGTGCGTAGATGGGTGACCGTCAAGTCTGCCGAGCGCTGTTGGCAAGTGGGTTGCACTCAGCCCTTGTGAGGCAAACTGAGGAGCTATCTGATTGAGAAGTAGCTGCTCCGGTCACGAAAACTGAAAACTGCCGGGAGAGCGGTGTGCTGATCAGTTGCCCCTCCGGTGACGCCTAAGGCCTGGGGATGACACGGCGGCCGGACGGTACTTTTGGGCCTTCAAGGCTTATTCGGGCGGTGTTTGTTTGTTTGTAAGCCCTACAGCAGTTCATGTTGTGTCGTGCTGCGACTTAGTTCGTTTATAGTTGCGAAGTGCATAATGAATAAATTTCTGGTCTATAGCGGCAACTACCTACGGATTCGAGAAAGCATATTCATGACATAGCAAAATAAACCGCAGGCGTCTGTCTGGCTTCACCGGAGAATAAACAAGAAGAAAATGCTGAAAACATATATCGTAATCTTTATTTTATTTTTAATTTTACGAAACAACAGTCTTTATTATACAAATGCACTTAGTATAGCTATAAACAATAAATAAATAAATATATGGGTTTATCTGTTACCCGTTTAGATTAAGTCTATTTCTAAGAAAATCAGTCTTCTTGTGGACATATATTGTCTGTACAAATTCTAATATAAGTGAGACGGTCTGATGCGATTCAATGCCGCGGAGTAAATGATGGTATAAAATTAGCTATGGAACTAATACAATAAACAGACAGCGCCTATCCAGTGACTCTGGCCTATTAAGTGTGAGTGGAAGAAATTTTACTCAATAGCTGCACTCCTTCAGAAGAAAAGAGCGGCGAATCATTACTTTATGAGTGAACGCGACATGGCTTTGAGAGGTGTGCAACCATCCGTGGATTGCAGAAGCCTCCCCAGGAAGCCTACAGCAGACAAGCCTTAACGTGGAATTTGGAGATAAAACTGAAGAGCGCTCTGGCGCTGCTTGGTCCTCCAGAAGTGTTTACCTTCAGTACATGTTACTTGCAGTTAGTATGTTGCGACAACTGGAAAAATATGCCATGCTCTGTAGCCTATATAGTACATTTCTTCTTCGTATTTATTCAATAGTTCCGTGCCATATAGTATTGATGATACGGTTTCTTTTCCCGATGACATTAGGCACACCAGAACTGTTACGTCGCACTTAACATATGCGTGCGTTTGTGACCATCCTAAACACTGGACATCAGCACTGTGAATTACAGGAGATGGTAGATGTCATTGAAAGTAAATGAGAGAGCTATGGAAAGAAAATTAATGCAAGGGAAACAAAAGCAACGGCATTGGGTGGAAATAAAATGGAAAAGATAATGCTGAACGCGTGCAACACTTCAAATAACTAGGAAGCAGAATAGAAACCGGGTAGGACTTGAAGCTCAGAAATTTGAGCCAGAATAACAAGGCTGAAGGAGACAAGATGAAGGCAGTGGTGTTCGCCGATGAGTAAATGATCTCCGGTAACACGGAGGAGGAGAGCAGGAAAAGCAGGGTGCTTGGGAAGAAAAAAAAAAGGGCTCTGAGCACTATGGGACTCAACTGCTGTGGTCATCAGTCCCCTAGAACTTAGAACTACTTAAACCTAACTAACCTAAGGACATCACACACATCCATGCCCGAGGCAGGATTCGAACCTGCGACCGTAGCGGTCGCACGGTTCCGGACTGCGCGCCTAGAACCGCGAGACCACCGCGGCCGGCGCTTGGGAAGAAAATGTGAGATGGTATAGAATGAAATTGAAAGTAAACAAGTGTGAGATCCTGGTTGCAGCTAGAAAGAAAGATAGACCAAGTAGCAGTATAAGGATTGGAAGTGAACAATTGAAGATAGAATGTGTTATGTTCTTGAGAAGCATGATAGAAGAGAGTGGAAGAAATGAGAAAGAGATCAGTGGAAGTGGCAGAGAGACAGTGGCATCCCTCCGACATGTTAGGAGCACAGTTTGGAATAATGGCGTCCCACAAAAAGCAAAGAAGTAATATATAGCATTTACTACATTCCGTTGCTGACCTATGCATCTGAAACGTGGGTAATGAAGAAAGGAGATGTAAGCGGATTAGAGGCAGGTAAAATGAAGTTCCTCAGAAATAGGACAGGAGTAACAAGGAGGAAGAGGACGAGGAATGTAAGATAAGGGGAATAGTGACTTTGGAAACGTTGCAGAGCAGGATAGCAACATGACGGCTAAGATGGTATGAGCATTTAAAGAGAATAGGAAACAATAGGATTCCCAAGAAGGCACATGAAATGCATGTGTAAAGGAAACTACCAAGAGGAAGACCAAGGAATAGAGGGCTGAAAGGTGTGGAGGAGTATGTTAAAAATAAAAGGCAAGACAGGAGCAGGGTGAACAAAGGAGAGAGTGGGAAAACAGGACTAAATCTGGAGGCTTATGTTCCAAACAGACCCAGGTTGGGACTGAAAACTATTCAAGATCATGATGACGATGATACCAACGGCAAAAGAGGAGAGTTTTCAGCTGCAGTATGAACAAAGATTTGAAGGAAACATTGATGACGTACTTTATTGGGTTTTCCTCTTATGTGCTACTGGAAATTGGAACGTGAGGAAGAAAGATAGAGCAAGACTGCCGTCTTGTTGGCGAGGCGGATAATGCAAAAAAATAAGCTGTATGTAAAGGGTAGAATATGGAGGGGCACTGAGAAGCGTAGGAGACCAGAGTTGTTGAGTATGAGAAAAAGAAGGAAAACCAATAGGGGGTCTTCTAAAGACAAGTTTAGAAGCGTATGTGGAGCATAGAGGAGGCGAGGAAGGAAGAGATTTGAGATACTGGACCACGTGCTGGAAGGCAGCGCACGCAGTAGTTTTAAGAAGGAAGAATTGGACCGCCATGACAGGAAACACAAAGAACATAGCAGGAAACTGGTGATGAGGATTTCTTCGTGCGAGCATTCTCAAAAAAATAGGAGTGTTGTACAAGACTCGGGAAACTTTGCTTTCAATGGGACATGATTGTGGAGTTACCGCCACACGTATTTCGTGAGACATTTGTCGGAGAATAATCACCAACCAACATAGAGGTACGAACTAAAAAAAATTTTGAGGGGAAGCGTCTAACCTATAGAACTTGTTTTCATTAGGGGGTATTTTCATACTGCTGCGGTTATTTGATTCGAATTCTGTACAGATATTGTCCAAATTAAACGCGTGTTTTATGAAACAGTTGAGTGACATCTCTTGCGACACAGTGAAACACGAGCATCAGACCTCTCGAACATTTACTTAGTTACGTCCGTAGACAATCGAGTCTACGTTATTTATTGACTAGGAAGGAAAATGACAAAGAACACGAAAAGAGCAGTCTCTAGCGCCATTCACTGCTGACGAAACTGGCGCGTGGCAGCCGTTGGACCCTGCAGGGCTACCGGCAGGTTGGAGCCCTCTTTTCTTTGGCTGCAAACCGCGTTCGGCAGTGTGGCCGGATGTGGCGACTGGAACTTCCTCTGAGCAGGATCCGCCGTGTGGCAGCTCTCTTCAGATGGGTGCAGCCGGCGGCAGCGCGCAGGGCCGAAGCCGCTGCGTCCTCAGCTCGCAGTAGAACTTGCGGACGCACACCAGCGACAACACGTCCACACCTGCACAAAGGAAACCGTCACTACTGTGTGAAGAACGCCCTGCAGAAAATACGCTGGCCTCACCAAAGTCAACACTACGCTACAGCATAATACACTACTGCCCATTAAAATTGCTACACCAAGAAGAATTGCAGATGATAAACGGGTATTCATTGGACAAATACATTATACTAGAACTGACATGGGATTACATTTTCATGCAATTTGGGTGCATAGATCCTGAGAAGTCAGTACCCAGAACAACCACCTCTGGCCGTAATAACGACCTTGATACGCCTGGCCATTGAGTCAAACAGAGCTTGGATGGCGAGTACAGGTACAGCTGCCCATGAAGCTTCAACACGATACCACAGTTCATCAAGAGTGTTGACTGGTGTATTGTGACGAGCCAGTTGCTCGGCCACCATTGACCAGACGTTTTCATTGGGAGAGAGATCTAGAGAATGTGCTGGCCAGGGCAGAAGTCGAACATTTGCTGTATCCAGAAAGGCCCGTACAGGACCTGCAAAATGCGGTCGTGCATTATCCTGCTGAAATGTAGGGTTTCGCAGGGATCCAATGAAGGGTAGGGCCACGAGTCGTAACACATCTGAAATGTAACGTCCACTGTTCAAAGTGCCGTCAATGCGACTAAGAGGTGACCGAGACGTGTAACCAATGGCACCCCATACTATCACGCCGGGTGATACGCCAGTATGGCGATGACGAATACACGCTTCCAATGTGCGTTCACCGCGATGTCGCCAAACACTGGTGCGACCATCGTGATGCTGTAAACAGAACCTGGATTCATCCGAAAAAATGACGTTTTGCCATTCGTGCACCCAGGTTCGTCGTCGAGCACACCATCGCAGGCGCTCCTGTCTGTGATGCAGCGTCAAGGATAACCGCAGCCGTGGTCTCCGAGCTGATAGTCCATGGTGCTGCAATCATCATTGAACTGTTCATGCAGATGGTGGTTGTCTTGCAAACGTCCCCATCTGTTGACTCAGGGATCGAGACGTGGCTGCATGATCCGTTACAGCCATGCGGATAAGCTGCCTGTCATCTCGACTGCTAGTGATACGAGGCCGTTGCGATCCAGCACGGCGTTCCGTATTACCCTCCTGAACCCACCGATTCCATATTCTGCTAACAGTCATCGGATCTCGACCAACGCGAGCAGCAATGTTGCGATACGATAAACCGCAATCGCGATAGGCTACAATCCGACCTTTATCAAAGTCGGAACCGTGATGGTACGCATTTCTCCTCCTTACACGAGGCATCACAACAACGTTTCACCAGGTAACGCCGGTCAACTGAAGTTTGTGCATGAGAAATCGGTTGGAAACTTTTCTCATGTCATCACGTATTAGGTGTCGCCACCGGCGCCAACCTAGTGTGAATGCACTGAAAAGCTAATCATTTGTATATCACAGCATCTTCTTCCTATCGGTTAAATTTTGCGTCTGTAGCACGTCATCTTCGCAGTTTAGCAATTTTAACGACCAGTAGTGTATCTGTAACAATGAAAAAAACTTTTAGAAACGAATGGGAGACTGAGTGGCAGAGAACAAAAAGTGGGGGACATGCAGTTTCCCTACAATCCGCCAACGTCTAACGATTAATTTCCCGCTATTGCCGAACTTTAGACCCGACTTAACAGGCCACAGAAAACTGAAAGCCGAATACACGGAGCTGTCACAGTAATGTGTAAAACCACTTGCAGAGGTAGATGGCAGCACTAGCAGTGGAGGGTATTTGAAGCGTGTCGGGGAACGTGGAAGACAGTGCAGTCTCGTAATGCGGTAACCTAGCTATCCATCTGATTTCCAAAAGGGCAAGGGTGGAAGCATTTCTTTGCGGCCGAGCTGTTCTAGGCGCTTCATTCCGGAACCGCGCTGCTGCTACGGTCGCAGGTTCTAATCCTGCCTTGGACATGGATGTGTGTGATGTCCTTAAGTTAGTTGGGTTTAAGTAGTTCTAGGGGACTGATGACCTCAGCAGTTAAGTCCCATAGTGCTCAGAGCCACTTGAACTATTTGAACCAAAGTCTGACGTCAGTTCCGGCAGAGTTCGCTGCCTGTTCTGTTTTGCCAGTCTGACCAACCTACGACGTTCGACATTTCTAATGGGGGGTGGCCACCCAACCCCACGACGTCTGGACTTGGATTCACCTCGGTTTCGGCACGTGTTGAGGACACTCATCACAGCATTCCCGGAACACCCGACATGTCGGGCAGTTTCCGAAACGACCTTGCCGCGGCTCTGGGCCATCACAATCTGCCCTCTGTCAGACTCAGATAGATGGCTCGCCTTACCCATTCTGCACACGGACAACACGCTCACCGGTACTACATGCACCGTGCATGTGCCTGACTAGCAGTTATTGCTTGCCTGGCGACGAAGCAATCGTCTTCACGGGTTTATATACACTCCTGGAAATTGAAATAAGAACACCGTGAATTCATTGTCCCAGGAAGAGGAAACTTTATTGACACATTCCTGGGGTCAGATACATCACATGATCACACTGACAGAACCACAGGCACATAGACACGGGCAACAGAGCATGCACAATGTCGGCACTAGTACAGTGTATATTCACCTTTCGCAGCAATGCAGGCTGCTATTCTCCCATGGAGACGATCGTAGAGATGCTGGATGTAGTCCTGTGGAACGGCTTGCCATGCCATTTCCACCTGGCGCCTCAGTTGGACCAGCGTTCGTGCTGGACGTGCAGACCGCGTGAGACGACGCTTCATCCAGTCCCAAACATGCTCAATGGGGGACAGATCCGGAGATCTTGCTGGCCAGGGTAGTTGACTTACACCTTCTAGAGCACGTTGGGTGGCACGGGATACATGCGGACGTGCATTGTCCTGTTGGAACAGCAAGTTCCCTTGCCGGTCTAGGAATGGTAGAACGATGGGTTCGGTGACGGTTTGGATGTACCGTGCACTATTCAGTGTCCCCTCGACGATCACCAGTGGTGTACGGTCAGTGTAGGAGATCGCTCCCCACACCATGATGCCGGTTGTTGGCCCTGTGTGCCTCGGTCGTATGCAGTCCTGATTGTGGCGCTCACCTGCACGGCGCCAAACACGCATACGACCATCATTGGCACCAAGGCAGAAGCGACTCTCATCGCTGAAGACGACATGTCTCCATTCGTCCCTCCATTCACGCCTGTCGCGACACCACTGGAGGCGGGCTGCACGATGTTGGGGCGTAAGCGGAAGACGGCCTAACGGTGTGCGGGACCGTAGCCCAGCTTCATGGAGGCGGTTGCGAATGGTCCTCGCCGATACCCCAGGAGCAACAGTGTCCCTAATTTGCTGGGAAGTGGCGGTGCAGTCCCCTACGGCACTGCGTAGGATCCTACGGTCTTGGCGTGCATCCGTGCGTCGCTGCGGTCCGGTCCCAGGTCGACGGGCACGTGCACCTTCCGCCGACCACTGGCGACAACATCGATGTACTGTGGAGACCTCACGCCCCACGTGTTGAGCAATTCGGCGGTACGTCCACCCGGCCTCCCGCATGCCCACTATACGCCCTCGCTCAAAGTCCGTCAACTGCACATACGGTTCACGTCCACGCTGTCGCGGCATGCTACCAGTGTTAAAGACTGCGATGGAGCTCCGTATGCCACGGCAAACTGGCTGACACTGACGGCGGCGGTGTACAAATGCTGCGCAGCTAGCGCCATTCGACGACCAACACCGCGGTTCCTGGCGTGTCCCCTGTGCCGTGCATGTGATCATTGCTTGTACAGCCCTCTCGCAGTGTCCGGAGCAAGTATGGTGGGTCTGACACACCGGTGTCAATGTGTTCTTTTTTCCATTTCCAGGAGTGTAGATAGTGTGTAGGTGTTCATAATGTTCTCGTTGGTCAGAGTAAACATGACAGAATCTTAGAAGGGCTGGGTAGGAGGCGAGAGGGAGGGAAAGAAAAGAAAGATCCCTTCTGGAAGCAATCCACCAAGCTGTGGCTATACCATTAAGAACTTCCATGAAGTTTAGAAAGTAGGACGTGAAGTACAGGCGGAAACAAAACTGGAGAGCAGGTCGTGAGTGGCGCTTGGGTAGCTAAGTCGGCAGAGCACTTGCCCGCGAGAGGAAGAGGCCTCAGGTTCGAGTCGCACTCGCGTCACACGTTAGTAATACGCAAGGAAGTTCCAGTCAGCGAACACTCAGCTGCAGAGTGTAAAGATTCTTCCTGGACTTCCAATAAGTTTGCCGAGGTAACGCTTGAAATATTGCGCTGTTTGACTCGCATGGAAACGACTATCTGTGAACGTAATATTTAGAGCTTCGTTAAGATTTCCGCGATTTGCGAACTACCTTTCATCATTCGATTTTGTTTAGACAGCCATTCGGCCTCCGCTCCGTGGTTTGGCTCCTCGAAAATAGACCGCGCTGGAGCGGGTCTGTTTTCAGCACTCCTGCTGATCCGCGAAGAGCTTATGAAAGTAACGTGGCGTATCGACGAAAGAAATACGGGATATCGCGGCACGCTGGGTGCTCCTTAAATAAGTCGGAGGTTTTTGGCCTTAGCAGCCACACTCGTACCTGGAACTGCCAGAGCGCAGCGCAGCAATATTCAGACGATTCGTGAATGCGCGAGTGGACATTGGTATGAAAGGAGAACGGACCCTGGGGCCAGTAATGCTCATGTGCAGTCGCAACTTGTTACTAGCCACGAACTCTAGAGACCTACATGACGCCATAATTGTTGTTGTTGTGACCTTCAGTTCTGAGACTGCAGCTCTTCATGCTACTGTATTCTGTGCAAGCTTCTTCATCTCCCAGTACCTACTGCAACGTACATCCTTCTCAATCTGTTTAGTGTATTCATCTCTTGGTCTCTTCCAAGTCCTTTGCTGTCTGTGACAGAATTACAACGCCATCGGCGAACCTCAAAGTTTTTATTTCTTCTCCATGGATTTTAATTCCTACTCCGAATTTTTCTTTTGTTTCCTTTACTGCTTGCTCAATATACAGATTGAATAACATCGGGGAGAAGCTACAATGCTGTCTCACTCCCTTCCTAACCACTGCTTCCCTTTCATGCCCCTCCACTCTTATAATTGCCATCTGGTTTCTGTACAAATTGTAAATAGCCTTTCGCTCCCTGTATTTTACCCCTGCCACCTTTAGAATTTGAAAGAGAGTATTCCAGTCAACATTGTCAAAAGCTTCCTCTAAGTCTACAAATGCTAGAAACGTAGGTTTGCCTTTCCTTAATCTTTCTTTTAAGATAATTCGTAAGGTCAGTATTGCCTCACGTGTTTCAATATTTCTACGGAATCTAAACTTATCTTCTCAGAGGTCGGCTTCTACCAGTTTTTCCATTCGTCTGTAAAGAATTTGCGTTAGTATTTTGCAGCCGTGACTTATTAAACTGATAGTTCGGTAATTTTCATAATTGTCAACATCTGCTTTCTTTGGGATTGGAATCATAATAATAATAATAATAATAATGATAATAAAGACAGTATAATATCATTTCGCGCAATCTCAGTTACGGGTATTTCACTTTTCACCAGTTCTGCATATTTTGCCCTGCGAGCGAGTAAATCCTGTTTCTTTCAATAGTTTCCCCGACGCTCAAATTACACACAATATACTCAACCAGCATTTGATAATAAGAGCTTATAACGACTTTGAAAAACTTTAAACTTAATTTCAAAACTTTTTGTCGCTTGCACGCTTAACGTCAGTGTTTAACACGTCAACTCGTTATCTACTTCATACATGGGAGTTGGATTCTTTAAAGAATCGTCGGTTTACTGGTGTATACTGTTGAATGCAAGACGCTACTACACCACTGCCCATCAAAATTGCTACAGTAAGAATTGGAAATAACGAAATTTTATTGTACGTAAACTTATGCAGTATTTATTTTCAACAATTCTTGAGGAAAAATACACTGGTGACGATTTTGCAGCTGTAGTAGATTTTAGGAAATTTACTCGCAATTCCGGGATGTTTCTAACTAGCTAAATTAGGTATGAAGATGCCTCCTGTTGGTGACACATTAAAATTTGTGCCAGACCGGGACTCGAACCCGTGGTCGCCTTAACGACTTCCTCAAATCGTGCTAGTACAGCCAATGTGGTTAAAGCAACTGCTCGCGACAGACAGGAAATTTGAGTTGGATTATGGGTATAGCACAAATTTTCATGTGTCACAAAGAAGTAATATCTGCATACCTAATGCTGATAACGTCAGGAAGATTACGCAATTGCGAAAAAAATTCATATAAGTTAAACAGTACAGTAGAGAGAGCTCATGGTCCAATTTGTGTGTAAATCAGGCAGATTATATGTTCCAGAGACATATCACGCCTCCACTTTATCTGTGATACTGAATACAGGTCGGAACAAGGAATTAAAATTTGTACCAAATACAGGATTCGTACCCAGGTGTCCTTGCGCACTAGCCAGATGAGCTAACCACTGCACCACTCTGACACTGCGACTAACACAACTGCCTGGATTAAACTGGCACATCTCCCTCTCAGCCTTGGTACAAATTTTAATTCATTGCTTCGGTCTGTATTCATTATCGTAAATCTGTATGCGAATTTTGGGATGTACAGAATGTGATATTTAGTGTCCAGAGGTGCCATCTCTCACAGCAACAGTGCTTCTAACCTGGCTAGTCAGTGAGTCTAGTGAGATTGGATGACATACAGGTACCTTATTCCATGGTTCTTCAGCTCCATATAAGAGCCCTTCAATCATAGTAGGTAATGGGAGGCGGCATACCAGTTTCTCAGCAACCCATTGTCAGATGTTGTCATTGGATGAGACACCTGAAGAATGTACTGGGCAGTGCAACAGTCTAATAACTCCTTACATTAGGGCAGACCGTAGGAAAGAAGGAGGTAATTAGAGATGGAGCACAAGCTCGCATTATTCCAAGGTGAGGAACCATCCCGGCATTAATCTGGAGTGATTGTGCCAAATCACGCAGCACCTAATTCCACAAGGGTGGAAGGAGCTCTGAACCGTCGTCCCCTCGAATGTGAGTCAGTGTGGCCTCTTGCTCGGTTTGTGTTACCATGTTAAAACG
Source organism: Schistocerca americana (assembly GCF_021461395.2). Classification (NCBI taxonomy): domain Eukaryota; kingdom Metazoa; phylum Arthropoda; class Insecta; order Orthoptera; family Acrididae; genus Schistocerca; species Schistocerca americana. The sequence goes on from NC_060127.1 coordinate 85,174,211, forward strand.
TATTGTGACAAAGACTTTGAAGATATTGCACAGACACTAGCGTCAACAGTCAAAAATGTAATGGGTGCTGTCCAGGTCACATGCTGTGGAATCAGATGTGATACGTGTTTACTCATTCGCACCCTATACCAATACACCAGGTACAGGCCAGGTATGACAGTGACAGATGCAGTCTGGAAATGGTCGTTCTACTCCACTCATGGATTCATACATTGTGATACTGTACCACAGAACTGCGACTCGTCTGAAAAGACATTTCTGTGTCCAGGGGTTTCGTTCTGCTGCTGGTGCTCCAACGTCGTCGCGCAGTACCCGTGGACACTTGTCTTGCTGCAAACGAACTCATTTCCTGAGTCGAGGTATCTGTTGTGGCTGTACGACCCTGCACGGTCGAGCGAACAATATGACTATCCTCTCATGCGCTAGTCGCGCAGGGCCGTTGAAACCCTGTATGGCGTTGAGTATGGCCTTCCAAAGCTCATTGATTCTGTATGCATATGGCAGTCATGAAATCCTGATCAAGACGAGCAGCTGTGTAGTGGAAGTATTAACTGCAGTGTCATCGAATTCTGACACATTCTGATAGACCAATTTTCTTCTTCTTAGACGAAGCGTAACATGATCAGAAACAAATAACAATTAAATGCCATCTGAAGAGGAACCCGGTGCATAATTTTATATAACGTTCAAAATGCAGTTGGAATCACACCGATTCACTTTGCATGATTGCACTAAAACGCTGTTCGTACTCATATCCAAGCTTGTGTTACATTTCATGCCAGCTGGAATTTTTATGAATGCCACCTTCATGGTGTTTACTCATCCGCACCATATGCCAAAAACACCAAGTACTGGCCAGGTATGAAAGTGACAGATGCAGTCTGGAAACAGTCGTTCTATTTCACTCCTGGATTCATACATTATGATGCTGTACCACAGAACTGCGACTCATCTGAAAAGACATTTCTGTGTCCAGCGTTTTCATTCTGCTGCTGGTGCTCCAACGTCGTCGCACAGTACCCGTGGACACTTGTCTTGCTGCAAACGAACTCATTTCCTGAGTCGAGGTATCTGTTGTGGCTGTACGACCCTGCACGGTCGAGCGAACAATATGACTATCCTCTCATGCGCTAGTCGCGCAGGGCCGTTGAAACCCTGTATGGCGTTGAGTATGGCCTTCCAAAGCTCATTGATTCTGTATGCTCATGGCAGTCGTGGAATCCTGACCAAGACGAGCAGCTGTGTAGTGGAAGTATTAACTGCAGTGTCATCGAATTCTGACGCATTCTGATAGACAAATTTTCTTCTTCTTAGACGAAGCGTAACATGATCAGAAACAAATAACAATTAAATGCCATCTGAAGAGAAACCCGGTGCATAATTTTATATAACATACAAAATGCAGTTGGAATTACACTGATTCACTTTGCATGATTGCACTAAAACGCTGTTCGTACTCATATCCAAGCTTGTGTTACATTTCATGCCAGCTGGAATTTTTATGAATGCCACCTTCATGGTGTTTACTCATCCGCACCCTATACCAAAACACCAAGTACTGGCCAGGTATGAAAGTGACAGATGCAGTCTGGAAACAGTCGTTCTATTTCACTCCCGGATTCATACATCGTGATGCTGTACCACAGAACTGCGACTCATCTGAAAAGACATTTCTGTGTCCAGCGTTTTCATTCTGCTGCTGGTGCTCCAACGTCGTCGCACAGTACCCGTGGACACTTGTCTTGGTGCAAACGAACTCATTTCCTGAGTCGAGGTATCTGTTGTGGCTGTACGACACTGCACGGTCGAGCGAACAATATGACTATCCTCTCATGCGCTAGTCGCGCAGGGCCGTTGAAACCCTGTATGGCGTTGAGTACGGCCTTCCAAAGCTCATTGATTCTGTATGCATATGGCAGTCGTGGAATCCTGATCAAGACGAGCAGCTGTGTAGTGGAAGTATTAACTGCAGCGTCATCGAATTCTGACACATTCTGATAGTCAAATTTTCTTCTTCTTAGACGAAGCGTAACATGATCATAAACAAATAACAATTAAATGCCATCTGAAGAGAAACCCGGTGCATAATTTTATATAACGTACAAAATGCAGTTGGAATTACACTGATTCACTTTGCATAATTGCACTAAAACGCTGTTCATACTCATATCCAAGTGTGTGGTACATTTTGTGCTAGTTGGAATTTTTTTTGCATGGTGTTTTAATGGCCAGTGGTGTAATAACAACCAAAGTAGTTTTGACAAGTTACATCACAGTAGTCTCAGTCAGTGTGGAACAATGTATCACTACTTTTAACAGGCAACACAACTTCCAGGAGAAGAAACTCGAATTTTGGAGACCATTTATAGCTGTTGTGCTCATATATTAAGTCCTGAAACAGTTTTGCTACACCAGTCAAATTTAGCTTTTGCAATCGTCATTTGTCTTACACAAATGGCGTCTGGAAATCAGCTGGTCAGTTTCTTCATTTAGTAAGAACCAAGGCGATTTGTGTTGAATTAAATATTCGAGGTAGACAACTTCATGCTCTGTCTTGTATTTCTACTGCTCCTTGACTGCATAAAAAGTCACTCCATGCATATTATCTGAAAATTTTTAAAAACAAGACGTAACCTCACAATCCAAGTATGTTTGAAACTGTATTGTGCTTTTACATGGGATCGGAAATTCAATGCGGAAGTGGACATTTGGAAGCTGGAATTACAGGAACACCTGGGAACAGTATAGATACATTGGTTTGGCGATTCTGGTTTTGGGAGCCCTGTATTGACATAGTATATGTAGCACTCACCGAGATACAAGATGGCGGACACAGGCAGCACGATTGCAGCGCCGCGCGTGGTGAGTGTGGCAGGCATGGCGAACTCCATGGCCGGCCGGTCTTGGAGGAGCACCACCTCCACACCCACCGCCTGCATCGCTGCCACGCCCACCACCAGCGCACCCCCAAACAGGAACACCTGCAGCACTCGCTCCAGCTCCTGGCAACACCACGCAGCTCACTGACACCATCGCACTCAGTCTCAAAGCTGTACAACACGTGCCGCGTATACGGTTACTCATAAATACCTCCATGGTTACAGAATTGGACTCTACATCTACATCCAAACTTCGCAAGCCATCTAAAGGTGTGTGGCGGAGGGTACCTTGAGTACCTCTATCGGTTCTCCCTTCTTTTCCAGTCTCGTATTGTTCGTGGAAAGAAGGATTGTCAGTATGCCTCTGTGTGGGCTCTAATCTCTCTGATTTTATCCTCATGGTCTCTTCGCGATATATACGTAGGAGGGAGCAATATACTGCTTTACTCTTCGGTGAAGGTATGTTCCCGAAACTTCAACAAAAGCCCGTACCGAGCTACTGAGCGTCTCTCCTGCAGAGTCTTCCACTGGAGTTTATCTATCATCTCCGTAACGTTTTCGCGATTACTAAATGATCCTGTAACGAAGCGCGCTGCTCTCCGATGGATCTTCTCTATCTCTTCTATCAACCCTATCTGGTATGGATCCCACACTGCTGAGCAGTATTCAAGCAGTGGGCGAACAAGCGTACTGTAACCTACTTCCTTTGTTTTCGGATTGCATTTCCTTAGGATTCTTCCAATGAATCTCAGTCTGGCATCTGCTTTACCGACGATTAATTTTATATGGGCATTCCATTTTAAATCACTCCTAATGCGTACTCCCAGATAATTTATGGAATTAACTGCTTCCAGTTGCTGACCTGCTATTTTGTAGCTAAATGATAAGGGATCTATCTTTCTATGTATTCGCAGCACATTACACTTGTCTACATTGAGATTCAATTGCCATTCCCTGCACCATGCGTCAATTCGCTGCAGATCCTCCCGCATTTTAGTACAATTTTCCATTGTTACAACCTCTCTATATACCACGGCATCATCCGCGAAAAGCCTCAATGAACTTTCGATGTCATCCACAAGGTCATTTATGTATATTGTGAATAGCAACGGTCCTATGACACTCCCCTGCGGCACACCTGAAATCACTCTTACTTCGGAAGACTTCTCTCTATTGAAAATGACATGCTGCGTTCTGTTATCTAGGAACTCTTCAATCCAATCACACAATTGGAATGATAGTCCATATGCTCTTACTTTGTTCATTAAACGACTGTGGGGAACTGTATCGAACGCCTTGCGGTAGTCAAGAAACACGGCATCTACCTGTGAACCCGTGTCTATGGCCCTCTGAGTCTCGTGGACGAATAGCGCGTGTTGGGTTTCACACGATCGTCTTTTTCGAAACCCATGCTGATTCCTACAGAGTAGATTTCTAGTCTCCAGAAAAGTCATTATACTCGAACATAATACGTGTTCCTAAATTCTACAACTGATCGACGTTAGAGATATAGGTCTATAGTTCTCCATGGTTACAGAATTGGGCTGTGTCGAAATTACAATACATGCTGAAAATACTCAAACATCAGTGGTTCGAGAATCTCTCCTAGTTTTGTTTCGATATACACTCCTTGGTGTAGTTAACACCAGGTGCATGCATATCAGGACAAGAGAGCAAATCATTCACTCCATATTGTCACACTGAATTAGTTTATGCCTGTAGATAGGTTACCCATTGAACAGATTTCCAAAGTGGAAATGATGTGGCGCCTTCCCAGGCAATTCATGTCAGCAACTTTAATGAAATGCACGCACATATTGATGCATGCCACGTGATAAACAATGCCCATGTTGGGCACCTGTAATGTGCATTAAAAACTTGGAGAGATTCACTATCCATTGCTATCTATTTTCGATGTGTCTTGTAGTTTTTTTGTACTCAGCCTTTGAAACACAGGAAGTACTTACGAATAAACCTGTGTACCTGAGAAAATTGAAATTGTGGCATCAGCTGCAATCGAGCACTGAAATAAATTCAGTGGAGACAAGTGACAATTTTTGTCCGACCGGGAGTCGAACTCTGGTTTCCCGTTTTACTCAAGTGATCGCCTTAACAGCTTTGGCTTCCCGAGCGTGCTTCTTGTTCAAACAAAATTCCCAGTTTGTCACACACAAATTCTGTAGTGCCCCCCCCCCAAAAAAAAACATCACCCTAACTGCTCGCAGCTTCATGCTGATTCCTGCGAGAGATCGGATAAAGGTTGCATCTGCGCTGAATGCTCAGTTGCCGTCAAGGCACATACATTTTTTTCTATGTATAATGCTTTGGACATTTCCAAAAGAACAGGTACCACACAGGCAAAGAAAACCTGTGTTCAGTTGGGCATATAAGTCTAGCACTCTCCTAAAGTAATCTTGTTGTAGTAGTAGACATCAGCCCAAAAGCCGGTCTAATGAGTTTATCTGTCATGAAATACTGTCTGAGGTCTGTCAAGCCATCAGTGTCTAACATCCAATGGCAAGTTATCTGGAAGTCCTCTTACTTAACGCCATGTGTTCCTTTAGCACGAACTATGACTGTGGAACTGAATCGTATACATTTCTGACACCAGTCACCGGACTCAGGTCAAACATAAACAGAATCGCTCGCATATTAAATCACTTCACTCCTGCATTTGCCATCATATGCATATATTTGTGTCGTGGGTGCCCAGAACTGCTACAAGCTACTTGAGGTTTCCGCATGGAAGTCTGTTGGAACCCTTGCTGTTCATGTTGTGTATTAATAACGTTACACACAGTATTAGCAGTAACCTCGCAGATGATGTAGTTGTCTGTAATGAAGTACTGCCTGAAAAAAATCGGCACAAATATTCAGTGAGATTTTGATAAGATTTCAAACTTAGGCAAACTTTTGTAATTTTCTTCAAATGTTCAGAAAGGTAAAATTAACATAGTATCTTGTGAATGCAATACCAACAGGTGTAGCAGTTTGTAGGTATATAAATGGAACGATCCGTACGCTCAGTCATAGGTAGAGCAGATGGCAGACCTTGGTACCTTGGTAAGACACAAGGAAAATGCAGTCACTCTACAATGGAAGTTACTTACAAAACACTCGTGCGACCTATTTTAAAATACTGCTCTCATTTTGGGGATTCATACAAAATAGGTTGAATAGGGGATATTACAAAGAAGGGCTCCAAAAATGGTCACAACTTCGTTTCTCTCAGGAGATCATCATGGAAATGCTGAAAAAACCTGAATTGGAAGATGGTTGGAGATACACCTGCGAAAACTTCGAGTTTTAAGAACTGGTATCAAGTGAAGAAATAGAGATTTTATTCAGCCCCTTTATAACGTTCCCATAGGGCCGTGAAGGAAACATTAATTACAGTGGGCACGGCAGTACATAACCAATTAATTCTTCATGTGCTCTATTCGCGAGTGGAACGATGCAATGCTAAGTACCCTTTGCCATGCACCTCACAGTGTATGTGGACGTAGATGCAACTGTCCACGCTTGCCGGACTCGAGAAAGTCTTTGACGTATGACTACTGCACTCCAAATATGTTGGAACCCGTATAAATCTTGGTCTGCCGCTATTTTTACCAATCACACTTCCCAGCGTCAGTAAATCACATGTTCCTAGCGCCTTATTGAACAGTAAAGCATTTTGTCCTAATAAACTGTACGTAGTGTTCGTCAGACGTTCGAAATATAATGTGTACTTCCCTAATACTTCCATAAGGTTACCATAAAATAGCTTCATCGCTAGGAGTCAACCAGTGAAGGGAATCAGAGAGTCTAACCACGTCACCAGACAGAAAACTAAGCTGCTGCTAGATATCCCGATGCCTGCAAAGGTTGAGGTAGCCCCAGGAAACGATCTGCACTACCCTGTTTAGAGATCAATCAGTCCTCCTAGGACGGGTGTCTCCCATAGCAAGACCAATGTACAGATATCTGGCATCCTTCCATCTGTTCTGCGAGTATGGGATTAAACAAGATCAGGCAAATGGTGTTCATCAGAAGTTCGAAATACCAAATACTCTCCCCATAAACTTGAGTTCCATGACGTCACTATAAAACAGCTTCATCGCTAGACTCAGCAGATGGAACCTTGGGATCTAACCCTGTCACCAGATGGAATCGAGTAAGTTGCCGTGGGTATTCCTATGCCTGCAAATGAAGACCTAGCTCAGGAAACGATCTGCCCTACCCTGTCTGGAAATCACTCAGCCGCCTTAGGGGAGGCGTCCCCGTTGCAAGACCAACATATAAAAATGAGGCATCCTTCCAATTGATGGAGACATGCCCTGCAAGGGCAAAACGACAAGAGATCTGGTACATAGTATTCGTTAGGCGTTCATAAGATACACTCGCCATAAACCTGAATTCAGTAAAGTCACCATAAAATAGCTTCATCTCTAGACTCAGCTGATGGAGGTAATCTTGGGATCTAACCACATCACCAGATGGAATCAAGTAAGCCGGTGCTGGATATTCCTATGCCTGCAAGGGAACAGCTAGATTCAGGAAATGATCTGCTCTGAAAGTTTGGAGATGACTCAATCGTCTTAGGGTAAATGTCCCCTGATGCAAAAATGGGGTATCCTTCCAGCTGAGAGAGACGTGTCCCACAAGTGCAGAATAACACAAGACCTGGTACATAGTGTTCGTCAGGCGTTGAGAATATGAGGTACACTCCCTGTAAAAAGGAGCTTCATTAGGTCACTATAAACTAGCCTCTCCGCTAGACTCAAACATCAGAAGGAACCATGCAGCGTAATCGCATCACCAATGGAGGGCCGGCAGGGGTGGCTGAGCGGTTCTAGGCGCTATAGTCTGGAATCGCGCGACCGCTAAGGTCGCAGGTTCGAATCCTGCCTCGGGAATGGGTGTGTGTGATGTCCTTAGATTAGTTAGGTTTAAGTAGTTCTAAGTTCTAGGGGACTGATGACCTCAGAAGTTAAGTCCCATGTGCTCAGAGCCATTTGAACCAGATGGAGGAATAAACTGCAACCTGATATACCTGTGCATGCAAAGGAAGCTTTAGCCCCAGGAAAAGATCTGCCCTACCCCGTTTGGAGGTAACTCAGTCATCTCAAGGTAGACGTCCCCCGTTGCAAAGCCAACATTCGGAAATGGGGCGTCCTTCCAGCTGACGGAGACGTTTCTACAGAACAATACAAGCTATGTGCCACTTGTTCGTATGACCTCCGCTGGAACCACCTTGCATATCACAGTACTTGTTTGAGGCAAATACAAGGCCATCGGAGTTGCTGCGCTCTGATGATGCTTAACGGACACTGAAATGAATGAGTGCCCACAAAACAGCCACAAGGTTATAGTGTGGAATACAGTAAAGACAGAGGACGAATGATGTGAGTGTTACGGAAGCATATCGTAACATGGCGGGCACCAGGCATTAGCCCAGCTGATTCCAATTAATAACATTTCAGGTAGTCATCATTTTTGTTGTTGTTGGCTTCAGTCCTGAGACTGGTTTGGTGCAGCTCTCCATGCTAATCTATCCTGCGCAAGATTCTTCATCTCCCAGTACCTACTGCAGCCTACATCCTTCTGAATCTGCTTAGTGTATTCATCTCTTGGTCTCCCTCTACGATTTTTACCCTCCATGCTGTCCTCCAGTACTAAATTGGTGACCCCTTGATGCAACAGAATATGTCCTACCAACCGATCCCTTCCAGTCAAGTTGTGCCATAAACTCCTCTTTTCCCCAATTCTATTCAATACCTCCTCATTAGTTATGTGATCTAATCTTCAGCATTCTTCTGTAGCACCACATTTCGAAAGCTTCTATTCTCTTCTTGTCCAAACTATTTATCGTCCATGTTTCACTTCCATGCATGGCTAAACTCCATACAAATACTTTCAGAGACGACTTCCTGACACTTAAATCTATACTCGATGTTAACAAATTTCTTTTCTTCAGAAACGCTTTCCTTGCCATTGCCAGTCTATATTTTATATCCTCTCTACTTCGACCATCATCAGTTATTTTGCTCCCCAAATAGCAAAACTCCTTTACTACTTTAAGTGTCTCATTTCCTAATCTAATTCCCTCAGCATCACCCGACTTTATTCGACTACATTCCATTATTCTCGTTTTGCTTTTGTTGATGTTCATCTTATACCCTCCTTTCAAGACACTGTCCATTCCGTTCAACTGCTCTTTCAAGTCCTTTGCTGTCTCTGACAGAATCACAATGTCATCGGCGAACCTCAAAGTTTTTATTTCTTCTCCATGGATTTTAATACCTACTCCGAACTTTTCTTTTGTTTCCTTTACTGCTTGCTCAATATAATGCGTTCACTATGCTGTTTGTAGTAGCTTACCCGCACTCCTATTTTTTATTCATTATCAAACCGACTCCTGCATTACCCCTATTTGATTTTGTATTTATAACTCTGTATTCACGTGACCAAAAGTCTTGTCCCTCCTTCCACCGAACTTCACTAATTCACACTATATCGAACTTAAACCTATCCATTTCCCTTTTTAAATTTTCTAACCTACATGCCCGATTAAAGGATCTGACATTCCACGCTCCAACCCGTAGAACGCCAGTTTTCTTTCTCCTGATATCCTCTTGAGTAGTCCCCGCCCAGAGATCCTAATGGGGGACTATTTTACCTCCGGAATATTTTATCCAAGAGGACGCCATCATCATTTAATCATACAGTAAAGCTGCATACCCTCGGGAAAAACTATCATGTACTGGCCAAAAATTTGTTTCGTGCAAACGTCCAGTGAATTTCCTTTCTTGATATCAGTGCATCGGTTCCAGTCCCGTTACAAATCTAGCAGTACGCGTCGGAATTGCTTCAATGTCTTCGTTTAACCCGACCACGTATGGATCCCAAACAGAACTCAAGAATAGGTTGCACCAGCGTCTTATACCTAGTCTCCTTTACAGATGAACCACGCTTTCCTAAAATTCTTCCAATTAACCGAAGTTGCCCATTCGCCGTCCCTACTGCAATTTTTACGTGGTCGTTCAATTTCATAAACGACGTGACTACGCCAAGCAGCATACTACTACTGCTGTATTCGAACACGACAGGAACTTGCCCCCCTTCTTGAAGCGGTGTACCGTAGGTCTCTAGAAGAGCGTAGCGTTCGAATGGATTGGAAAACGGCACAGGTCATCCCCGTTTTCAAGAAGGGACGTCGAACAGATGTGCAGAACTATAGACCTATATCTCCAACGTCGATCAGTTGTAGAATTTTGGAACACGTATTATGTTCGAGTATAATAACTTTTCTGGAGACTAGAAATCTACTCTGTAGGAATCAGCATGGGTTTCGAAAAAGACGGTCGTGTGAAACCCAGCTCGCGCTATTCGTCCACGAGGCTCAGAGGGCCATAGACACGGGTTCACAGGTAGATGCCGTGTTTCTTGACTTCCGCAAGGCGTTCGATACAGTTCCCCGCAGTCGTTTAATGAACAAAGTAAGAGAATATGGACTATCATTCCAATTGTGTGATTGGATTGTGGAGTTCCTAGATAACAGAACGCAGCATGTCATTCTCAATGGAGAGAAGTCTTCCGAAGTAAGAGTGATTTCAGGTGTGCCGCAGGGGAGTGTCATAGGACCGTTGCTGTTCACAATGTACATAAATGACCTGATGGATGGCATCGAAAGTTCACTGAGGCTTTTTGCAGATGATGCTGTGGTGTATCGAGATGTTGTAACAATGGAAAATTGTACTGAAATGCAGGAGAATCTGCAGCGAATTGACGCATGGTGCAGGAATGGCAATTCAATCTCAATGTAGACAAGTGTAATGTGCTGCGAATACACAGAAAGATAGAGCCCTTATCATTTAGCTACAAAATAGCAGGTCAGCAACTGGAAGCAGTTAATTCCATAAATTATCTGGGAGTACGCATTAGGAGTGATTTCAAATGGAATGCCCATATAAAATTAATCGTCGGTAAAGCAGGTGCCAGACTGAGATTCATTGGAATAATCCTAAGAAAATGCAATCCGAAAACAAAGGAAGTAGGTTACAGTACGCTTGTTCGCCCATTGCTTGAATACTGCTCAGCAGTGTGGGATCCGTACCAGATAGGGTTGATAGAAGAGATAGAGAAGATCCAACGGAGAGCAGCGCGCTTCGTTACAGGATCATTTAGTAATCGCGAAAGCGTTACGGAGATGATAGATAAACTCCAGTGGAAGACTCTGCAGGAGAGACGCTCAGTAGCTCGGTACGGGCTTTTATTAAAGTTTCGAGAACATACCTTCACCTAGGATTCAAGCAGTATATTGCTCCCTCCTACGCACATCTCGCGAAGAGACCATGAGGATAAAATCAGAGAGATTAGAGCCCACACAGAAGCATACCGACAATCCTTCTTTCCACGAACAATACGAGACCGGAACAGAAGGGAGAACCGATAGAGGTACTCAGGGTACCCTCCGCCACACACCGTCAGGTGGCTTGCGGAGTATGGATGTAGATGTAGATTTTTCTTACTCATCTGCAATAACTTAAATTCTTCTATATTTAGTCCATGCTTATTTCTGTAGAGATTTTCCTTCTCAAGACCGGTCATATTGAGTGTGTATGGAACGTGTCCCTTAATTGTACTACGTATAGGTGTCTGTGGTATTTTGCCAATGGTTTCACATTGGCAAATGTTCTGTGGCTGTCACCACTCACCATCAACGCGGCCACTAGCAGCACGACGGACAGGCTGGTCTTGACAACTCCCAGCGCCACGAACGAAATCGCGATCATCTTAGCTTCTGTTGAAAGAAAGAAACGGAAAGCTCGTTAGTTGAAATGGCTGTATGTCTTCATACATCGTATCCTCGTTTTTATTAAGCAACCATAAATAATTGCTGGTTGAGGGTAAGACGTAGCCTACAGCAAAGTCTTTAGGCTACATCATTCATACCAGCAACGTTAATCATACAGAAAAAATTTCATCGTACACTGATTGGCCAGAACATTATGAGCACCGACCTAATGGGCTGTATGTCAACCTTTGGCACGGATGAAAGCGGAGATGTGTCGTGGCATGGAAGCAGTGAGGCCTTGGTTGGTCGCTGGAGAGAATTGGATTGGATTGATTGGGGGAGGAGACGAGACAGCGAGGTCATCGGTCTCATCGAATTAAGGAAGGATGGGGAAGGAACTCGGCCGTGCCCTTTCAAGGGAACCATCCCAGCATTTGCATGGAGTGATTTAGGGAAATCACGGAAAACCTAAATCAGGATGGTCGGACGCGGGATTGAACCGTCGTCCTCCCGAATGCGAGTCCAGTGTGCTAGCCACTGCGGGAGAGAATTGGCACCACATCTGCACACACAGAAGTTACCTGATTCCCATAAATTCCGGTGATGGGGCGATGAGCTCTGATGCCACATCCAATCACATCCCAGATGTGTTCAATCGGATTCACATCTGCAAAGTTGGAGGGCCTCCAAATAAATTGGAACTCGCCACATTATTCCTCGAACCACTCCGTCACACACTCGGCCTTGTGACAAGGCGCATTATCTTGTTGAAAAATGCCACAAAAAATGGTTCAAATGGCTCTAAGCACTGTGGGACTTAACATGTGAAGTCATCAGTCCCCTAGACTTAGAACTACGTACACCTAACTAACCTAGGGACATCACACACATCTATGCCCGAGGCAGGATTGGGATCTGCGACCGTAGCAGCCGCGTGGTTCCGAAGCGCCTAGAACCGCGGCTGACGAAAAATGCCACAGCCATCCGGAAACATGATCGTCATGAAGGAGTGTACGTGGTCTGCAAGTACTGTACAATACTCCTCGTACGTCATGATGGCATCTATGCACGAGCTCCACTGGACCTAGGAGTGCCTACATGAATGTTCCCCAGAGCATAATGGAGCCGCCACCAGCTTGTCTCTGTCCCGTTGTACAAGTGTCAACGAGCTGTTCCCCCAGAAGACGACGGATACGCGCCCTCCCATCGTCATGATGAAGAAGGTATCGGGATTGATCAAACATTGCAACGCTCTGCCACTGCGCCAACGTTCATTGCCGATGGTCATGTGCCCATTTCAGTCGTAGTTGCCGATGTCGTGGTGTTAACATTGGAACATGCACGGATCGTCAGCTGTGGGGGCCCATCGGCAGGAGTGTTGGGCGCACTGTGTGTTAAGACACATTTGTGCTCTGCCCAGCATTGAAGTCTGATGTTAGTACCGCCACTGTTCGCTGCCTGTCATGTCTTACCAGTCTTCCCAACCTACGACATCCGACATCTGTAATGAGCGGTGCCCGCCCAACCCAACGATGTCTGGATGTTGTTTTGCCACGTGTTGAAGACACTCACCACGGCACTCCTCGAACACCCGATAAATCGTGCAGTTTCCAAAATGGTCGTGCCGAGCCTCCAGGCCATCAAAATCTGCCCTTGGCCAAACTCAGACAGATCGCGCCCTTTTCACTTTCTACACACATACAGCACTGATGCCACACGGATCGTGCATGTGTGTGACTAGCTGTCATTCCTCGCCAGGTGGAGCTGCTATCGCCTGGATGGGGATTACATCGACAGTAGATCGGCCACTGTTCCCTGCCTGTTCTGTTTCACCGGTCTTCCCAGCCTATGACATCCGACATCTGTAATGAAGGGTGCACGCCCAACCCAACGATGTGTGGACGTGGTTCCACTTGGTGTTCCCTCGTGTTGAAGGCACTCACCACGGCACTCCTCGAACACTCGATAAGTCGTGCGGTCTCTGAAATGGTCATGCCTAGCCCCCAAGCCATCACAATCTGCCCTCGGTCAAACTCAGATAGATAGCGCGCTTCCCACTTTCTACACACAGACAGCACATTTACTGATACCACATGGACTGTGCGTGTGTCTGACTAGCTGTCATTCCTCGCCAGGTGAAGCTGCTATCGCCTGGATGGGGATTACATCGATAGTAGATCGGCCTCTTTTCGCTGCCTGTTCTGATTTACCAGTGTTCCCAGCCTACGACATCCGACATCTGTAATGAAGGGCGCCCGCCAAACCCAACGATGTGTGGACGTGGTTCCACTTGGTGTTGCCACGTGTTGAAGACACTCACCATGGCACTCCTCGAACACCCGATAAGTCGTGCGGTTTCCAAAATGGTCGTGCCTAGCCTCCAAAAATGGTTCAAATGGCTCTGAGCACTATGGGACTTAACATCTGAGGTCATCAATCCCCTAGAACTTAGAACTACTTAAACCTAACTAACCTAAGGACATCACACACATCCATGCCCGAGGCAGGATTCGAACTTGCGACCGTAGCGGTCGCGCGGTTCCAGACTGAACCGAGCCTCCAGGTCATCACAATCTGCCCTCGATCAAACTCAGATAGGTCATTCTCTTTCCACTTTCTGCACACAGACAGCACTGATGCCACACGGGCCGTGCGTGTGTCTGACTTACTGTCATTCCTCGCCAGGTGAAGCTGCTGTCGCCCTGATGGAGACTACTGCGATAGTAGAACGGTGGTCATAATGTTCTGGTTGATCAGTGTATGTAGCCACACGAAAAGTAGGTAACGGACCGTACAGATCCCGAGAAGCTGCGATGGCCTCCCTCTCGGACGCGGACAGTCGCTCCAGGCGCCTGCTCAGCAGCCGGAAGATCTTGAAGTCGATGGGGCTGGCTCGGTACTGCAGCCCGGTCTCTTCAGGCTGGACCGCGGTCTGCGCCACCGCCGCCCAAGACAGCCACAGGCGGCCCGCTGCGATCACCAGCACCCCCACCACCTGCGGACGCGACGCACCCATTCTCAGCTGTGTGGCTAAACACGAGGGTCACTCCAAAAGAAACGCACACTATTTTTTAAAAATTCATCTTTTATTCTACATGTTTGAAAGTTTTACAGTGTGTAGATACATCCTTTAGGAACAATACTTTTCATTTCTCCACATAATTTCCATCCCTCTCAAGTGCCTTACGCCATCTCGGTAAAATTCTGGACCAACCTGTTGGAGCCACTGTTTGGCAATCTTTGTCCTGTCCTCCTCGCTCCCTCCCCCCCCCCCCCCCCCTTTGGTTAGTTCCTCGGCCTCGAATTCGGATGGATCTCCGCCGAGGTCCGAAAGATTCCATCCCACCGATGGTGTTCCGTTCCTTTTTCCGCCGAATTTTATAGGAGTTTCGGGAGGCTGTTGTTCTTTACACTGATGGCTCTAAATCTGCTGATCATGTGGGATATGCCTTCACGTCCTCTGTTGGAACGGAAAATCATCTGCTGTCACCTACATGTGGGGTGTTTACTGCGGAATTGATGGCAATTTCCCAGGCCCTTACCTTTATTAAACAGTACAGCCTCCCCCGCATTTTACCTTTGATGTTAGCTGACGATTCCCGGATGGTCGACCTGGTTCTCGGTTTCCTCCGGGAAAGTGGTTTTTACTCTCAGTTCTAAGGTTTTTAATCTCTCTCTGGTGTTGGGGCAGGGCGGTGAGTGTTGGGTTATCTCCCACTGTAAGCCGTGTTTGGAGATTCCCGACTCCCCTCCCTGGACGAGATCCTCTTTTCTCCCCCTTTTACTCTATCATTTTTTAGGATTGGTTAGTCTCCTTTTCCCATACGCACTTCCATATTTTAGCGGTTGCACCTTTTTTTAAGTCGCAGGTGGTCTTGCCTCTGCTGCTTTAGAGGTGGGATATTTCCTGCCTCTAGCATAGCGTTGGGTTCGCTCTCTTGCTGACTTACCTCATTTTGTTTTTACCATTGACAACATGACTGCCTTTTTACATTTTTTAGCCTTTTCCCCTTTTATCGTTCTGACTTTTCTGAGATGTCACGCTATCGGAATCGACCACATTTGAAACAAGGGACTGATGACCTTGCTGTTTGGTCCCTTCAACCCCAACCAACCAACCAACTGTTTGGCAGCGTGCACATGGGAGTCATCATCTTCTAACCTTGATCCACGAAGAGAGTCTTTCAGTTTCACAAAGAGATGATAGTCACATGGAGCCAGGTCAGGACTGTAAAGCGAGTGTTTCAGTGTTGTCAATTCGAGTTCGCTTCCATGGTTTTTTGACTGACATGTGGCCGTGCATTGTCGTGCAACAGCAAAACATCCTGCTTTTGCCGATGTGGTCGAACACGACTCAGTTGAGCTTGAAGTTTCTTCAGTGTCGTCACATACGCATCGGAACTTATGGTGGTTCCACTTGGCATGAGGTCAACATGAAAGAGTCCTCCGGAATCGAAAAAACCGTAGCCATAACTTTTCCAGCAGAAAGTGTGGTTTTGAATTTTTTTCTTCGGTGAATTTCCATGATGCCACTCCATTGATTGCCTCTTCGTCTCTGGTGAAAAATGATGGAGCCATGTTTAATTACCTGTCACAATTTTTCCAAGAAATTCAACTCCACCATTCTCGTACTGTTCCAAAAGTTCGCTTCATACCGTTTTTCTTGTTTCGATGTGAGCCACTGTCAACATCCTGGGAACCCACCTGGCACAAACCTTTTTTAACGCTTTCAGTATTCTGCAAACACTTCCTTCCCCTATCCCAACATAGCGTAACAATTCGTTCACTGTGATGCGTCTGTCAGCAGTCACCAATTCGTTAACTCTCTGCACATTGTCTGGAGTGTGTGCAGTACGAGGCCTGCCGCTGCGAGGACAATCCTTAATATTGCCGTGCCCGCTTTCATTATGTAACCTGCTTGCGCACTATCTGTACTGCGATCGACAGCAGCATCTCCATACACCTTTTTCAACCTGTTGTGGATGTTTCCCACTGTCTCGTTTTCACAGCACAGGAATTCTATGACAGTACGTTGCTTCTGACGAACGTCAAGTGTAGTGGCCATTTTGAAGACATGGTGTGACAGCGCCACTCACGGGAACAGTTTGAACTAAGTTTGAAAACAAGCGGGAAGGATGTATCTACACACTGTAAAACTTTCACACATGCAGAATCGCAGGATTTTTTTCCGCAAGATTTTAATACACCATAGTATTTCCGGCTCTTTCGACTACAAAACCCTATTTTTCGGCATAATCACCGTTCAGTGCAATTATGAGACCTTAATGACAGGGCAAATATGCCCACATGGTACGAGTCCAATGGCCGACTTCACAGTCAATGTCTTGCTGCATCAGTAACCTCCCGACCATGCATGTAGTGCTGCTTATGGAGTGCACCCTTCATTGGGTCAAGGAGATGGAAGATCTTGATGGTCTTCTGTGAAGCAGCGAGGAACCAAGCTGACACACACCTTTGACTACCCCAACTGGAGGACGAGAGTGATGGGACTACCAACAGAGACGTCCAGTTGGGCAGCGAGGTGTTTCATTGTGATCCGTCGACCACTTCGATTAAGACTGTCCGCACAACCCAACACGGCAAGAGTCAGAGAGTGTGACCGCACGCTCCAACACTACAAGAACCACAGCTGTATGTGGTTTGCTGACAACCGACTTCGTTACAGTGATGACAGATGCCTAGCCAAGGACTGACCGTGTTTTTGTTCACTGCCAGATCACAGTCGACATTCTGCAAGCGCCTAAGAATATCTGTGATTGGTTTTGCGTCGAAAGAAACTCAGTGACAGCTCTGAGCTTGGAAGCACCACCGTTACAGACGACATTTTGAAGCCTAGATATGGCGCCGCCATATATCGGAACTTTATGAAACTATAATGGATGAATGATGGTCACGAAGTAGATGAAGTTAAGGAATTCTACTACCTAGGCAGGTAAGGAAACGTATCATGAAAGGTTTCGCTTGGAGTGTAGCCCTATAAGGATGTGAAACTGGAAGAGAAGAGAGAAGACGGCTAGAGGCGCTGGAGATGCGGTGCTATAGAAGGATGATGTAGATCAGCTGGAGAGACAAAGTAACAAATGAAGAGGTGCTTAGAAGAGTACAGGAAACCAGACCTCTGTGGAAACACATCCAAACAAGAAGGGAGAAACTTGTAGGGCACATTCTACGACGCAACAACATCATTAGAACAATAGCAGAAGGAGCTATTGATGGAAGGAATCGGCGGGGCAACCAAAGATATCATACATGCAATAGATCATGAATGACGTTAGATGTAACACAAACGTGGAAATGAAGAGGAAGACAGACAGAAGAAAGGAATGGCGCTCTGCTGCAAACCAACCTTAGGGTTGAACACTAAAAGAAAATAGCAGAAGGCAGCAAAATAGCCAATGACAAACACAGTCCAAGGAGGACATCAAAAGCAGACTAGCACAGGGGGCATTCCTGGCCAAGGGAAGTCTACTTGTATCAAACATAGGCCTTAATGTGAAGAAGAAATTTCTGAGAATGTACGTTTGGAGCACAGCATTGTATGGTAGTGAAACCCGGACCACGGGAAAACCTGAGCAGAAGAGAATCGAAGCATTTAAGGGGTGGTTCTATAGAGGAACGTTGAAAATTAGGAGTACTGGTAAGGTAAGGAATGAGATGGTTCTGTGCAGAATTGGAGAATAAAGAAATATGTGGAAAACAGTGACAGACAGAAGGAACAGGATGACAGGACATCGGTTAAGATATAAGGGAATGACTCCCGTGGTACTACAGGGAGCTGTAGAGGGCAAAAACTGTAGAGAAAGACAGAGTTTGGAATACATCCAGCAAATAATTGAGAACGTAGGTTGCAAGTGCTACTCTGAGATGAACAGGTTGGCACAGGAGAGGAATTCGTGTCTGACCGTATAAAACCAGGCAGAAGACCGATGACAGAAAAATAAAATAAAAAGTGGGGGCGGGGCTGAAGCGGGAGTATTCCACGATGTCCCACAGCAAATTCCCCATTTTTTTCATCCGAAAGTGGCCAAGAAGAAAATGTGTTGCATTACTTACTAAGCGGCCCTTTTAGATACAGGCTACTAGTCTCAAAGCGACTGGAGGTAACCGCACAAGAGTAAATGTACGGATGTTTTAAATAACAGGCCAGTGCCCAAAGTGCCGGTCTAATGCAGGATCCTTGAGCATATTCGAAGCTTCAGTATAGTCCGTATCCTAAAAAGAGAGCAATTTCAATCAGAGGTGAATCAGCATGGATTTAAAAAGCAACGCTCGTGTAAAAGCCACCTCACCCTTTTCGCGCACAATATGCTGTGAGCCATGAATGCATGGCAACAGGCAGGTTCTAAGCCCACTGGACAAAATTAGTCATCTCATCCCCTCCCCCCACTTTGCCTCAAACAGCTCACTGGACACTTTAGACGTCTATGCAACTTGTAAAAGGTGATGATGTGATCCTTGTAATGATTTTAAGGTACTGGAGTTGATTTCAATGGGTAACGATCTCTTCATTTTACATCGCGGTAGCGATAAGTTCGATTTGTCAGTTTTGTTTGAAAAGTTCTGGCAAATTATTACAGAGTTTCTTTTGGAGTATGAATGCATGACTGACCCTGTCAGTCCATAAAGGCATCTGTCAGCAAATTCATTGTCTTGCCTAGTTACAATATACAATAAGAACGTTTCAGAATAATTATTTTACTTTACAAAACAATTTTCTTATCATATTTCTATAACAAATGAACAAAGTCATAAAAGCAACACTTATTATTTTTTGCAGAATTGTATTTATCCGCCATGTTTCAAATAAGCAGAAACGACTCTATATGGAAGTTTGGGTCTAGCGTTAATCGATGCACGGATAGCCAAAACGGTTAAGGCGACCGCTCGCGTAAAGTGTGATTTCCGGGTTCGAGTCCGGGCCCAGAAAAAATTTTCGTTGTCGTTATTCGCTTACACAGCTGATGGTTGTTTGTTCTTGAAACT
The DNA here is from genome assembly GCF_021461395.2 of Schistocerca americana. Classification (NCBI taxonomy): domain Eukaryota; kingdom Metazoa; phylum Arthropoda; class Insecta; order Orthoptera; family Acrididae; genus Schistocerca; species Schistocerca americana. Next base: position 85,193,873 of record NC_060127.1, read on the forward strand.
GCAAATACATTTCATGTACAGGTTGCAATTAAAGTGCAGCTACTTACGGAGGTCCAGTAAGGGCTGTAGTTCTGTGGCAGCGAACCTAGGTAGATACGCTAATGGTTAACGCCGAACCGATTTGCGCTGGAAAAAAGTTAGTTCCAATTTTGGTCACCAGGTGCAAATCTGCCGCTATACAGCATCTCGGCGACGTCTCCGATGTTCATATTGAACAAAATGTGTAAGAAGAGTTTAATAAAAAAATGAATATTATACCTTCTCACTTGCTTGATCTGTGCTGCCCACGGACTGTTCCTAATCTATTACATATGGTAAAATTTCTACACATTTTTCTTGCTTTCATAGCGCCAGATTTGCACCTAGTGACCAGAATTGGAACAAACTTTTTTTTGAAACTTCCTGGCAGATTAAAACTGTGTGCCGGACCGGGACTTGAACTGGGGACCTTTGCCTTTCGCGGGCAAGTGCTCTACCAACTGAGGTACCCAAGCACGACACACGCCCCGTCCTCAGAGCTTTACTTCTGCCAGTACCTCGTCTCCTACCTTCCAAACTTAACAGAAGCTCTCCTGTGAACCTTGCAGAACTAGCACTCCTGAAAGAAAGGATACTGCGGAGACATTGCTTAGCCACAGCCTGGGGGATGTTTCCAGAGCGAGATTTTCACTCTGCAGCGGAGTGTGCGCTGATATGAAACTTCCTGGCAGTTGGTAGAGCACTTGCCCGCGATAGGCAAAGGTCCCGAGTTGGAGTCTCGGTCCGGCACACAGTTTTAATCTGCCAGGAAGTTTCATATCAGCACACACTCCGCTGCAGAGTGAAAGTCTCATTCTGGAAACTTTTTTTCCAGCGTAAATCGGTTCCGCATTAACGCATTAGAATATCTGCGAAGTTTCACTACTGGGCCGTAGTTGTGTCCGGCTCTTCGATAAGCGCGCCAGGCGGAGTGCTTTCCCTACGCGTCTAGTGTTTGCGGTGGCGCTTTCGGTTTGGCGCGCTGTGTGGATCGCTACCGCTCTCTGGCGGGAGGTGGAGCAAGTGTACGGCCGCGTGGTGATCGAGGAGTACGTACTGGGCGGTGACCGAGAGAGGTGGTGGCGCTAGCGGGGCCCTGCTGTTGGGGGGCGTCAACTGCTCGCCACGTGCTTTGGCCGACCTCTTGGCTGTCAGGGGCTGAGTCTGCCTCACCCGCATGTACGTGGCTTACGAAGCTTAGAAGCCGTGGTGCAGGAGATCAACGCGTGGGACCGTATGTCTCCTTATCGGCCGTTGAAACCACTGGCAGCGGTTGGCTCTGACGAGCATAAAGAAGTGCGACGTGTTCCCGGCGCTGGGGTGGAGTCTGAGGAGTTGAGTACTGCCTTTATGTAACAGAGTTTATACACTCCTGGAAATTGAAATAAGAACACCGTGAATTCATTGTCCCAGGAAGGGAAAACTTTATTGACACATTCCTGGGGTCAGATACATCACATGATCACACTGACAGAACCACAGGCACATAGACACAGGCAACAGAGCATGCACAATGTCGGCACTAGTACAGTGTATATCCACCTTTCGCAGCAATGCAGGCTGCTATTCTCCCATGGAGACGATCGTAGAGATGCTGGATGTAGTCCTGTGGAACGGCTTGCCATGCCATTTCCACCTGGCGCCTCAGTTGGACCAGCGTTCGTGCTGGACGTGCAGACCGCGTGAGACGACGCTTCATCCAGTCCCAAACATGCTCAATGGGGGACAGATCCGGAGATCTTGCTGGCCAGGGTAGTTGACTTACACCTTCTAGAGCACGTTGGGTGGCACGGGATACATGCGGACGTGCATTGTCCTGTTGGAACAGCATGTTCCCTTGCCGGTCTAGGAATGGTAGAACGATGGGTTCGATGACGGTTTGGATGTACCGTGCACTATTCAGTGTCCCCTCGACGATCACCAGTGGTGTACGGCAAGTGTAGGAGATCGCTCCCCACACCATGATGCCGGGTGTTGGCCCTGTGTGCCTCGGTCGTATGCAGTCCTGATTGTGGCGCTCATCTGCACGGCACCAAACACGCATACGACCATCATTGGCACCAAGGCAGAAGCGACTCTCATCGCTGAAGACGACACGTCTCCATTCGTCCCTCCATTCACGCCTGTCGCGACACCACTGGAGGCGGGCTGCACGATGTTGGGGCGTGAGCGGAAGACGGCCTAACGGTGTGCCGGGCCGTAGCCCAGCTTCATGGAGACGGTTGCGAATGGTCCTCGCCGATACCCCAGGAGCAACAGTGTCCCTAATTTGCTGGGAAGTGGCGGTGCGGTTCCCTACGGCACTGCGTAGGATCCTACGCTCTTGGCGTGCATCCGTGCGTCGCTGCGGTCCGGTCCCAGGTCGACGGACACGTGCACCTTCCGCCGACCACTGGCGACAACATCGATGTACTGTGGAGACCTCACGCCCCACGTGTTGAGCAATTCGGCGGTACGTCCACCCGGCCTCCCGCATGCCCACTATACGCCCTCGCTCAAAGTCCGTCAACTGCACATACGGTTCACTTCCACGCTGTCGCGGCATGCTACCAGTGTTAAAGACTGCGATGGAGCTCCGTATGCCACGGCAAACTGGCTGACACTGATGGCGACGGTGCACAAATGCTGCGCAGCTAGCGCCATTCGACGGCCAACACCGCGGTTCCTGGTGTGTCCGCTGTGCCGTGCGTGTGATCATTGCTTGTACAGCCCTCTCGCAGTGTCCGGAGCAAGTATGGTGGGTCTGACACACCGGTGTCAATGTGTTCTTTTTTCCATTTCCAGGAGTATATATGAGAAGGTTTTCAAGTTCCAGGGAAGTGTATGAGTTTCTTCACCAGTGGTTTCGTCGGGGTCGTCCCACCACAGTTTTCGTTTGTATGACCGCGGGAATGTGGTAATTGGTTCTTGCTCGGGCCGTTTTCATTCACACCTCGATTGGGTGATTTAGGGTCGGTGTCGCGGGTCTCTGTGGTTCGGAGTCTGTGTAGGCACAGCCTTTGCTACATCTTCTGGTTTTGGGTAACTCGGGGAAATAGCGGCTCGTAATGCAAGTTTTGGGGCTGATCTGCTGCGGCCCTGTAGACCACCAATAACTATTCCGACTATTGTGATCTGGGCCCCTTTAGACGTGTCACTCCCTCACCGAGCTGAGGAAAATTTTTTTTGGGAACTGTCTTTAATGTGAAGGTTTGTATGTTGGCTTATTCACATTTACCTTGTAACAAATATGAGTTATGTAACTGGCGAGAGACAACTATGTTTGCTTAGTACAAGATAGTTACCTAAAGTTTTTTGGAAATTGTTCACTTATTGATATAATAAGTTTAAAATCTTCTTATTGTTAACGTCATACCTGGTAATCTCCTTTTCATAATGAAAATTGTCAAGCTATTTGAAATTGTTTTGAAATTATTTTTTTAAAGAAATGACAGACTTAAAAATTTATTACTCAGAAAGCCTTTTAAAATAAAAGATACCTTATCAATGTGTGTTTTTTCACCAGCACCTCCTGGCCCCTACTTCCAGGATAACATTTTTGGAATAACATGTGTACTTAAGTTGTTGTTTGTGAATCGCCCTAATTGACGTTTCAACTACCATACGATAATTACAGCCCACACTGGACCTCCCTGAGTAGCTACACTTCAATTTCTACCACCCAGTCGCCGATACTTGTTCTATATCTTCATCATGACATACGCACGTTCCTGGTTTCACAAACATAAAGGCACCCTTTCGCGTATCATCCAATGTTAATTCCATGCAAAATTGTGGTTCAAATGGCTCTAAGGGCTATGGAACTTAACATCTGAGGTCATCAGTCCGCTAGGCTTAAAACTACTTAAACCTAACTAACCGAAGGATATCACACACATCCATGCCCGAGGCAGGTTTTGACCCTGCGACCGTAGCAGCAGCGCCGTTCCAGACTGAAGTGCCTAGAACCGCTCGGCCACAGAGGCCGGCCCATGCAAAGTGACTGCGACAATTGAGAGTAGGGGGAGAACATAGCAATCAACATCCTCAAAAGGTCGTCCCACTACAGTACCCTCCTTCAGCTGGATCTGTCGTACCTAAAGAAATTTCTGGATGAGTTTTCTCGTCAAACTGAGTTAGTTATCGATGCCACAGTCTGTGTTAGACTTAGTGGTTACTAAAAAAGAAAAAAGAGAAGAAAAGAAAAGGTTGAAAATGTGGGAAGAAATGGTGAATAAAAAGGGTTTTTTAAAATCGTTAATGTCCGTGAAAAAGGGAATGAATAAAATGCAAATCGGACTTCGTATTACAGTAAAGTTATCGGACTTTTTGTTTCGGAAAAGCTATTGTTGGGGTGGTCCTTGTGGCGTTTCTGAGGAAAAGTCAAACCAATTTCCACTACAAAAATTATTTGAAAGAGAACAGTGAATTACAAAATTTGATTGACAGGGGGAAATGGCGTATATAAGAGTTCATTCTTTACCATGTTAACATGTATTCTCTTGTGCGACGTCCAGGTCTTGTTCTCCAAAAATCTCCAGGCTCATTTCTGCGTGAAAAGTCGTAGCTGCTCCTAAATCTTGCAATAAATTTCATTGTCCAGGAATTACACAAATTAAAACCGTCTTGATATTGAATGCAATGTATTTTACGTTGCTGCTTCCATCCTCCAAATTTCATATAAACTTCCACAATACGTTTTCACATCAATAAGTTTTTTCGTCTTAATCCGACCAAGACTATCTAATAAGTTTTTACGTCTGAATCATACTAAGACTAGCGAATAAGTGAAATTAAGCTTCCGCTCTTAAGAGCGGGTAGAAAACAAAAAGGGTTACAATTTTTGTACCTTCACTTTCTTATATATTTTCTCTGCCGTCGAGCGCTCATACAGCTGCGACGGTATAATTTATATCTGAGGGAACGAGTGTAGCGCGGCGAAATTCAAAGTCCCGCTACAAGACGGCATTTACGTCTTATCTTCTGGGGGTGACAGTCGAGCAGTCACAAGATTGGACATGCAGTTTAGTTTCGGACAGTGGACAGCATGTTATGGATTCTTTGAGCGCAGTTACAGAATATGGTACATGTAGGAAGCGCATTTGTGACTCACCGTGAAGAAAGCTGCGAAGGTGACGACGCCATTCCGATGCCAGCAGCAGAGCGCCATCGTGGGCCTAAGTGCCGCAGCCAAAGCGTCCGGCAGGACACCGCCTGACCTCGTGCGCCTGCAAACACCACAGCGGGATAGTCAGAGGGATGTACGGTGACTCGCTGACAGCCGTCCTTCCACTGTACCATCTACATCTACACCTACATTTATACTCCGCAAGCCACCCAACGGTGTGTGGCGGAGGGCACTTTACGTGCCACTGTCATTACCTCCCTTTCTTGTTCCAGTCGCGTATGGGTCGCGGGAAGAACGACTACTGGAAAGCCTCCGTGCGCGCTCGAATCTCTCTAATTTTACATTCGTCATCTCCTCGGGACGTATAAGAAGAGGGAAGCAATAAATTCGATACCTCGTCCAGAAACGCACCCTCTCGAAACCTGGATGCGATGCAGAGCGCCTCTCTTGCAGAGTCTGCCACTTGAGTTTGCTAAACATCTCCGTAACGCTATCACGCTTACCAAATAACCCTGTGACGAAACGCGCCGCTCTTCTTTGGATCTCCTCTGTCAACCCGATCTGGTACGGATCCCAGACTGATGAGCAATACTCAAGTATAGGTCGAACCAGTGTTTTGTAAGCCACCTCCTTTGTTGATGAACTACATTTTCTAACGACTCTCCCAATGAATCTCAACCTGGTACCCGCCTTACCAACAATTAATTTTGTATGATCATTCCGCTTCAAATCGTTCCGTACGCATACTCCCAGATATTTTGCAGAAGTACTGCTACCAGTGTTTGTTCTGCTATCATATAATCATACAATAAAGGATCCTTCTTTCTATGTAATCGCAATACGTTACATTTGTCTATGTTAAGGGTCAGTTGCCACTCCCTGCACCAAGTGCCTATCCGCTGCAGATCTTCCTGCATTTCGCTACAAATTTCTAATGCTGCAACTTCTCTGTATACTACAGCATCATCCCCGAAAAGCCGCATGAAACTTCCGACACTATCTACTAGATCATTTATATATATAGTGAAAAGCAATGGTCCCATAACACTCCCCTGTGGCACGCCAGAGGTTACTTTAACGTCTGTAGACGTCTCTCCATTGATAACAACATCCTGTGTTCTGTTTGCTAAAAACTCTTCAATCCAGCCACACAGCTGGTCTGATATTCCGTAGGCTCTTACCCTGTTTATCGTGACTGGAAAAGAAAAGGAAGTATCCACTGTGAGCCAAAACGTTCTGACCACTCCCCTCCGCAACTTTGGAACTCGCCTGGTGGTGGCGTTACGGAGACGTGACGCGGTAACAGAAGTATGTAAGTGGAGCATACACGGACGGGGGCAACCCGAGCGAAGATATGGGCTGTAAATGGGGGAATCCATCGAGATAAGCGACACTGACAAAGGGAAGATAATTACGCTACTGGCCATTAAAACTGCTACACCACGAATATGACGTGCTCAGACGCGAAATTTAACAGATAAGAAGAAGATGCTGTGATATGAAAATGGTTAGCTTTTCATAGCATTCACACAAGGTTAGCGCCGGTGGCGACATCTGCACCGTGCTGACTTGAGGAAAGTTTCCAACCGATTTCTCATACACAAACGGCAGTTGACCGGCGTTGCCTGGTGAAACGTTGTTGTGATGCCTCGTGTAAGGAGGAGAAACGCGTACCATCACGTTGCCGACGTTAATAAAGGTCGGATGTGATCGCGATTGCGCTTTATCGTATCGCGACATTGCTGCTCGCGTTGGTCGAGATCCAATGACTGTTAGCAGAATATGGAATCGGTGGGTTCAGGACGGTAATACGGAACGCCCTGCTGGATCCCAACGGCCTCGTATCACTAGCAGTCGAGATGACAGGCATCTTATCCGCATGGCTGTAACGCATCGTGCAGCCACGTCTCGATCCCTGAGTCAACAGATGGGGACGTTTGCAAGACAACCACCATCTGCACGAACAGTTCGACGACGCTTGCAGCAGCATGGACTATCAGCTCGGCGACCGTGGCTGCGGTTACCATTGACGCTGCATCACAGACAGGAGCGCCTGCGATGGAGTACTCAACGACGAACCTGGGTGCAAGAATGGAAAATCGTCATTTTTTCGGATGAATCCAGGTTATGTTTACAGCATCATGATGGTCGTATCCGTGTTTGGCGACATCGCGGTGAACGCACATTGGAAGGGTATATTCGTCATCGCCATACTGGCGTATCACCCGGCGTGATGGTATTGGGTGCCATTGGTTACACGTTTCGGCCACCTCTTGTTCACATTGACGGCGCTTTGAACAGTGAACGTTACATTTCAGATGTGTTACGACCCGTGGCTCTACCCTTCATTCGATCCCTGCGAAACCCTACATTTCAACAGGATAACGCACGACCGCATGTTGCAGGTCCTGTACGGGCCTTTCTGGATACAGAAAATGTTCGACTGCTGCCCTGGCCAGCACATTCTCCAGATCTCTCACCAACTGAATGGTGGCCGAGCAACTGGCTCGTCACAATACGCCAGTCGGTACTCTTGATGAACCGTGGTATCGTGTTGAAGCTACATGGGCAGCTGTACCTGTACACGCCATCCAAGCTCTGTTTGACTCAATGCCCAGGCGTATCAAGGCCGTTATTATGGCCAGAGATGGTTGTTCTGGGTACTGATTTCTCAGGATCTATGCACCCAAATTGCGTGAAAATGTAATCACATGTCAGTTCTAGTATAACTGATTTGTCCAATGAATACCAGTTTATCATCTGCATTTCTTCTTGGTGTAGCAATTTTAATGGCTAGTAGTGTACATGTAAAGGTATTGGCAGTCGCAAAGTGCTATGATTCTCAAGTCTTGTAATATGCACACTGTGAGATATGATGCCTCAACACAGTTTAATACTTGACTTATTGTCTTAAACATTTACCGCAGCATTGTACCTCATAATGAGTAAATTATGACAGCGTTTTAAATTTTCAGATTTGGAAAGTAACTCTATGGAATACTGAAATCAAAATTTTGTTGCGTTCTGAAGCCCTTAGACAGGCTGCATGGGCCGAGCGAGGTGGCGCAGTGACTAGCTCACTGCACTCACTCGGAAGGACGACTGTTCAAACTCGCTTCCGGTCTTCGAGATTCAGACTTTCTGTGATTTCCCTAAATCGCTTAAGGGAAATGCCGGGATGGTTCCATCGAAAGGGCAAAGCCCCTTTCCTCCTCCACCCTTTCCTAATCCGAGATTGTGTTCCGTCTCTAATGACCTAGATGTCGACGGGCCGTTGAACACTTATCTCCTCCTCCTCCTCCTCCACAAGCCACCTGTAACCGGGATCCTGCCCCAGGTTTGTCGTTTACTACTACAGATGCCCTCCCAAACCGCCAGCACAGCAGCAATTTCAAAAGGACTCCACTCGACCACGCAAGCTGGAGACGTGTCGATAATAATTTAACCTCTACGGCCCAGCTACTCTGTCTTACTCTCATAAGAAACATTTTGGACAAAATACGATTCCATGAAAACCTACGATACTACAGACCGGAGTTTCCCAAACTGTGTTCCGCAGAATACTAGTGTTCTGTGGCAAGGGAATAAGTGCTCGACGAAAAATTGTTTATACCACGGCGGTTTTTTTCGACATCTTCACAATAATAATGATTTTTATTATAATTTCTGTGTTATTAATTGTGATTAAAAATTTATGTAGTCAATGAGTGAAATAAGCTAGAATGAAATTTTCACTCTACAGCGGAGTGTGCGCTGATATGAAACTTCCTGGCAGGTCAAAACTGTGTGCCGGACCGAGACTCGAACTCGGACCTTTGCCTTTCGCTGGCAAGTGCTCTACCGACGTTTTTTTTGGACACCCGTTTTAGTTCGTTGTTGATCTATTAACTCAGTTTTTTTTATTACGGAGGGCAGCTGGCTCTCTGACCGAACACGCTGAGCTACCGTGCCGGCGAACCGACTGAGCTACCCAAGCTTTATTTCTGCCAGTACCTCGTCTAGTTGTTCTCATTTTTTTTTTTTTTTAATTTTATCGACTTTCAAAATTAACAAGGTGTTTCATCAAAGTACCAACCTCATCATAATTTTCGTCAGAGGAAAAGTTTGGGAACCTTTGCACTACACTAACTGAATAATAAATGTTCTTGAACTAAGTACACTGTTTACGTCTTCTTACGCCAGTTTTTGTGTATCCTGTTTCACGTAACTACTGCCATTGCATCACGGTTTGACCTCGAACTAATTCCCGAGAATGGCGGATGCGGACATCCTGCTTTGCAACGCGGGGATTTGTCTAGTGTAGCCCGGACATTGACCATGTCACAATGTTGCCACCCTGCTAGACCACGGGTTGCGTGTTTGGATGTGGAAGGAGAAGGCAGGGGTTTGGGAGTCATTGAGGCACCCTGTCGTTCAACAGAATTCTCTGATGAGGACAATGTCTTTCGCGACGGCACTGATATGTAAAACGGTCTCGGTTTTCTTGCAGCGTCAATTCGGGATAAAATCTCGAGCTCTCGACGATAGCCTTCATCGTCAAGTGCAAATGACGATGACGATGTTGACGCGGCAAGAAAACCGAGAATGTTTTAAATACAAAATTATCTGATACAGACTTCTCTCGACACAAGAGGTCCAATTAAGGTCGTCGGTAGTTACGAGGTGCATTCAAGTTGTAAGGCCTCCGATTTTTTTTTCTTATTAACTACTCACCCGAAATCGATGAAACTGGCGTTACTTCTCGACGTAATCGCCCTGCAGACGTACACATTTTTCACAACGCTGACGCCACGATTCCATGGCAGCGGCGAAGGCTTCTTTAGGAGTCTGTTTTGACCACTGGAAAATCGGTGAGGCAATAGCAGCACGGCTGGTGAATGTGCAGCCACGGAGAGTGTCTTTCATTGTTGGAAAAAGCCAAAAGTCACTAGGACCCAGGCCAGGTGAGTAGGGAGCATGAGGAATCACTTCAAAGTTGTTATCACGAAGAAACTGTTGCGTTCAAATGGCTCTGAGCACTATGGGACTTAACATCTGTGGTCATCAGTCCCCTAGAACTTAGAACTACTTAAACCTAACTAACCTATGGACATCACACACATCCATGCCCGAGGCAGAATTCGAACCTGCGACCGTAGCAGTCGCGCGGTTTCGGACTGAGCGCCTAGAACCGCTAGACCACCGCGGCCGGCAAACTGTTGCATAACGTTAGCTCAGTGTGCGGATGTGTTGTCTTGGTGAAACAGCACACGCGCAGCCCTTCCCGGACGTTTTTGTTGCAGTGCAGGAAGGAATTTGTTCTTCAAAACATTTTCGTAGGATGCACCTGTTACCGTAGTGCCCTTTGGAACGGAATGGGTAAGGGTTACGCCCTCGCTGTCCCTGAACATGGACACCATCATTTTTTCAGCACTGGCGGTTACCCGAAATTTTTTTTGGTGGCGGTGAATCTGTGTGCTTCCATTGAGCTGACTGGCGCTTTGTTTCTGGTTGAAAAATGGCATCCACGTCTCATCCATTGTCACAACCGACGAAAAGAAAGTCCCATTCGTGCTGTCGTTGCGCGTCAACATTGCTCGGCAACATGCCACACGGGCAGCCATGTGGTCGTCCGTCAACATTCGTGGCACCCACCTGGATGACACTTTTCGCATTTTCAGGTCGTCATGCAGGACTGTGTGCACAGAACCCAGAGAAATGCCAACTCTGGAGGCGATCTGTTCAACAGTCATTCGGCGATCCCCCAAAACAATTGTCTCCACTTTCTCGATCGTGTCGTCAGACCGGCTTGTGCGAGCCCGAGGTTGTTTCGGTTTGTTGTCACACGATGTTCTGCCTTCATTAAACTGTCGCACCCACGAACGCACTTTCGACACATCCATAACTCCATCACCACATGTCTCCTTCAACTGTCGATGAATTTCAATTGGTTTCACACCACGCAAATTCAGAAAACGAATGATTGCACGCTGTTCAAGTAAGGAAAACGTCGCCATTTTAAGTATTTAAAACAGTTCTCATTCTCGCCGCTGGCGGTAAAATTCCATCTGTCGTACGATGCTGCCATCTCTGGGACGTATTGACAATGAACGCGGCCTCATTTTAAGACAATGTGCATGTTTCTATCTCTTTCCAGTCCGGAGAAAAAAAATCGGAGGCCTTAGAACTTGAATGCACCTCGTACTATGAAACTTGTAGTGTATCATCTCCTAGCCTTAGAGGGCAATATGCAGAGGAGCTATAACCTGATGCCAGAGTATCGGATCAGACCTGCGATTGTATTCAAGACTTTCTTGCAGACAGAACTCTACACGTCGCTCTTAACGGAACTGAATCGACAGATGTAAAGGTAATAGCCATAGTACCACAGAGAAGTGTGACAGGACTGTTGCCATTTACAATATACATAAGTGATCTAGTAGAAAGCGTTAGATGCTCTTTAAGACTATTCGCAGATGATGCAGTTGCTTATACGAAAGTAGGAACGTCAGAAGGAAGTAAGAATTTGCAGAACGACCTGCAGAGAATTGATGAATGGTGCAGACTCTGGCATTTGACCCTCAACGTAAATAAATCTAACATATTGCGCATATGTAGAAAAAAAATCCACTACTGTACAGCTACACTATTGAAACTTCCTGGCAGATTAAAACTATTTGCCGGACCGAGACTCGAACTCAGGACCTTTTCCTTTTGCGGGTAAGTGCACTTGCCCTCCAAAGGCAAAGGTCCCGAGTTCGAGTCTCGGTCCGGCATACAGTTTTAATCTGCCAGGAAGTTTCATATCGGCGCACACTCCACTGTAGAGTGAAAATCTCATTCTGGAAACATCCCCCAGGCTGTGGCTAAGCCATATCTCCGAAATATCCTTTCTTCCAGGAGTGCTAGTTCTGCAAGTTTCGCGGGAGAGCTTCTGTGAAGTTGGGAAAGTAGGAGACCAAGTACTGGCAGAACTGAAATTATGAGGACGGGGTGTGAGTCGTGCTTGGGTAGCTGAGTTGGTAGAGCACTTGCCCGCGAAAGGCAAAGGTTCCGAGTTTGAGTCTCGGTCCGGTACACAGTTTTAAGCTGTCAGGAAGTTTCAGGACAATTATTGCTTACAGTGTTTATAAATTATCTAGTAGAAAGCATCGGATCCTCTTTAATACTGTTCTCAGATGATGTGGTCGTCTATAACAAAATCTACCTATTTCAACCCCATTTTGATAATTCCCTCGCGATTTGTCTTTTTTTGTCTTAGATTGTACACAGAATGTAGATGCGTTACACCTACACAGTTAGAAATGTTATCATGTGGATGTGCAAGCATTCAGCACTCTTCCCGGAAATTTGACGTTTGTTGGCTGTCGCCCTCATTGAGTTTATTTTCAATGAGCAGTGATCCATTTTTGTGGAGTTCTTATTCCACGAGTATTAATTTTTATAATGAGAGAGAGAGAGAGAGAGAGAGAGAGAGAGAGAGAGAGAGAGAGAGACAGAGACAGAGACAGCGAGTGGGCTGTGAATATTATTCACAGAGAACGTGTGTGTGTGTGTGTGTGTGTGTGTGTGTTTGTTTTTTTGTTTTTTTTTTGTTTTAAGAGACGGACTCTCTACACTGTTGCTTTAACAGAGCCCTAGAAAAAGTGGAACACGTAGAAACATAGTGGAATCCGACTAGGAACAAAAAAACAATGCCATCAAAGTCAGTTACCGAATTTTTGCAGATGATACGGCCCTACTAGCCGAGATCTGGGAAGAAGGCAAAGAACAGGTCCTCGAGCTGCAAAAACACGCATAAAAAATTGACCATACGCGAGTAGGATTCACACATTGAGCGTTGCATGCAATTTTCCGGGCTAGTCTGAGGAACTCTTGCGGAGATTTTATTAATTCTTCTCTATCTACATATATAAACTGAAATCTCCTTCTTGCTTCTTTTTCTATTTCCGGGCTAGACTAGCACAAAAATAGAAAAAGGAGATTTCAGTTTAAATATGTAGATAGAGAAGAATTAATAAAATATTTTTTATTTACTTACTAAAAAATGGCTACTACTTACATTTCATCTTTGCATACAGTAATCTACTTCTATTATGCTTTTGATTGATGATGAATGCAGTGTATGCTGTAATGACAAAAAGGTATTTTTTATTTAATCACAGTTTAACGATTTTCAAGTTTTTTAAACTTACTTGCACTATGAAACCTTGCTTCTTCCCAAATTTCATGATTCTAAGTCAACGGGAAGTGCCACATAGGTTTTGATGAGGGAGTTTTCGAGGCTCAAAATATGTGACATAAATTGACGGTATTGACTTAGAAGCGTAAGTGTTTTACACAGAAAAGGGACCGTAGACTTTAGTATGTGATATAAACTTCAGTGTGATATGCGTTCCTGTTCCTGAGAAAAAAAAGTTCAACAGTCGGACAGACAGACTTTAGAAAAGACTAAGCTAATAAAAAACATAAAACAACCACCGAGACATTTTAAAGTTGGAGAACAAAGAACAGAAATTGTCAAAGATTTAAAATATCTTGGAGAATGGATCAGAAGGAATGAAACCCTTCACCGAACAACCAAAAACCTCCGAAACACAGTGAGGGAAAGAAGAACGGCTTTTTATACATCTGTCCTCAGAATGAACTAACAGAAAAAAAGTTTCTTTCTTTCCGCAGCAAAAAGACCTAACCTATTTGCCTTAAGGAGAAGGAGAAAGTGTTAAAAGAACTCCAAATCACAGAAAATTTGCCTACAGATATAACTGCAAAAAAGAATAGTAATAACAACAGCGGTAGTAAATAAATAGCGTGTAATTTAGCAGTATTTGTAAACTGTTAAAGAAAATGTCCCTGTCTGTCATAGTTGGCGCCTAGATGCATTAAATAATAATTTTAAGGAAAGGAACCTGTGGTTAACTACCCAATGCAGTGCCTCTAACCGCGACTTAACGGAAACGAGGAAGACGATCGGATGCGGCCAGGCTGTTTATAAATAAACGCATTGGTCGCCTTGAGGTGCTGAATGCGCAGCGTTTGCCAGACCTTCCTCCAACCGCCGTAGCGCATCGCGCCGCCATAGGTTGCACGTACGATGTGTAGTCATGAAGTTTCATCACCACCTCTAAAAATTAAAGTTATGTAATTAATATGATTGTGAACCAGGGCTGTAGAGGTTCAAATAATAACAATGGCGTGTGACGAGGGCCTCCCGTCGGGTAGACCGCTCGCCTGGTGCAAGTCTTTCGATTTGACGCCACTTCGGCGACCTGCGCGCCGATGGGGATGAAATGGTGATGATTAGGACAACACAGCACCCAGTCCCTGAGCGGAGAAAATCTCCGACCCAGCCTGGAATCGAACCCGGGCCCTTAGGATTGACAGTCCGTCGCGCTGACCACTCAGCTACCGGCGGCGGACAAAGTTCGAATTAGTTGAGGCTTTCGTGGCCACTTGTTGACAAACTGCCTGTTGGTTTCTGTGTATGGTTTCTTGGCCGAGACGCCGGAGCGGGCGATTTTATGCCTCGGAAGACATCCACAAGGACTGTCATACCTTCTCTTCTTCTTCAGTAGCTCTACAGCCGTTGGTGAGCCTTGGCTTCTTCAACAATCTTCCTCCACACTTCTCGGTTATTTGCTGCTCTTTTCCACCCCCGGACTCCCATATTGCTGATATCCATTATTACCTCATCGATCCATCTTCTTCTAGGTCTCCCTTTTCGCCTAACTGAATGGATCATACCTTTCATCATTTTCTTTGGAATTCTATCCTCTGCCATTCTCTCCAAGTGTCCTAGCCATCGTATTCGCTGTGATTTAACAAATTTTACTATGTCCCTGCCTTGTATTAACTCCTGTAATTCAGCATTGTAGCGTATTCTCCAGCCTTCTTCCTCCCTTATTGGCCCATAGATTTTGCGTAGTATTTTCCGCTCAATGCTTCTTAGAGCATTTTTATCGTGTTCTGTCAATGTCCATACCTCTGAGCCGTATGTGATAACTGGGCGGACTAGGGAATTATATATTAGCAGTTTAGTTTTTCTTGTAACAAGGCTACTTTTGAAAAGCTGCATATTTGCAAAGTAAGCTCTGTTTCCTGCTTGTATTCTTTCCCTTATAGCCTTTCCAATACTGTTATCATTTGTTATTAGGGCTCCCAAATAGTTAAAAGAGGACACTCCATTGAAGCATTTCCCATTGATGTTTAGGTTTTTAGGGGTTCTTCTGGCCTCAGATTGTGACATTACCATATATTTTGTTTTGTTTACATTTACTATGAGGCCAATTTTTAAGGCTTCTGTTTCCATTGCCCGGTATGTTTCTAGGAGTGTATTGGTATTTCTTCCTACTATAGCAATGTCATTAGCGTATGCACATATCTGGCTAGTTTTCATAAATATGGTGCCTCTTTTGTTGATTTTATTTACTGCACTATGCAGGGCAATGTTGAATAGGACAGTGGAGAGGCTATCCCCTTGCTTCACACCTTTATTAAAGTCAAAGCTCTCACTTGTTCTGCTAAGGACCTTTACTTTTGCTCTTGTCTCTGTCATTGTCATTCTGATTAGTCTTATTAATTTAGCACATATACCAACTTCTTTCAGTACTCTGTATAGTTCTTGCCGAATTATGCTGTCAAAGGCTTGTTTGAAATCGATGAATAAGAAATGCAGATCTATATCATATTCATAGAACTTTTCCATCATTTGCCTTATCACAAATATTTGATCAGTTGTTCCTCTGCCCGGTCGAAAGCCACACTGATATTCCCCTAGTATGCCTTCTGCACACTTCCGTATCCTTTCGTTTAATATACTTGTGAAGATCTTATAAGCTGTACTTAGGAGTGTTACACCTCTATAGTTTTCACACGCTGTTCTGTCCCCTTTCTTATAAATGGGGACTATTATTCCAATTTTCCAATTATCTGGCATAGTTTCTGTTTCCCATATATCTGATATTAATGTGTGCAGTTCCTTTATTACAGCCTCACCACCAGTTTTTATTAATTCAGCAATTATGCTGTCTTCCCCAGGGGCTCGATTGTTTTTTGACTTTTGCACAGCCTGGGAGACCTCTTGTAGTGTTGGTTTTCTTGCCTCATTGGTTTCATTGTCTACTTCCAGCTCCACTCTTCCCTCCTGTGCAGCTGTCTCTTCATCTTCTAGGCTGGTGCTTAGTGTATCTTTGAAATATTCTGCCCATCTTCCCACTATCTGTTCTTCCTCCCTTATCATTTTCCCATCTTTACTGGAACAGGCCATTGTTTTTGGTTGGAATCTATTCTTCATTTTGCCTATGGCATGATAGAACTTTCTTATTTCACTCTGTTCCTTTAGTTCTTCTAGTTCTTGAAATTTCTTCTTATTCCACTCTCTTTTCTTTCTCTTGCACAGTCTGTTAGCTCTTCTCCTTAATTCTCTATATTGTTCCACATTATTTCTGGTTTCTCTCTGTAGCATTTTTGTTCTTGCCCTGTTCTTTTCCTCTATTGCTGACCTGCAATCTTCATCAAACCACTCCTGGGTTCTTCTGTTCCTTCTTATGCCTATTATTTCCTCTGCAGCATCCTTAATGGCTTTTTCAAACCTGTTCCACCTTCCATCTACTCCTTCTGTGGTCTCTTCATTGCTCAACTTTCTGCTTAGTGTTGCTTGGTATTTTTTTACTTCATCAGGGATGTTCAGTTTGTCTGTATTCCATTTCATCATCTTTCCCATTCTGTTGCCATTTGTTAGTGACAGTTTCTCTCTCAAGACTGATTTTATCAGAAAGTGGTCTGAATCACAGTTTGGTCCTCTGCAGCTCCGTACATCCGTAACTGACGTGGAGTGGCGTGCAATCACTAAAATATGATCAATCTGATTGACTACTCCATTGGCTGCAGACTTCCAAGTTCCCAGATGGATCCTTTTATGTGGAAAGCAGGTACTTTTAATAATCATATTATTCCTTGCTGCGAATTGGCATAATAAGTCTCCATTCTCATTGTTTTCTTCATGTAGTGAATATTTTCCAGAAACTCCATACAGATGTTCATTCCTCCCTATTTTTGCATTAAAATCCCCTATTACTAGCATCAGGTCATATTTAGGTACTGCACCGTATACTTTTTCCAAGTCTTCGTAGAAATGTTCTTTAATTATATCCTCTTTTTCCTCTGTTGGTGCATGTGCATTAACTATTGATATATTCCTAAATCTACCTTTTAGTCTGAGTCTGCACATCCTTTCATTTATGGGTTCAAATTCTAGAAGGCTTTTCCTAACTTCCCTAGTTATTATAAACCCTGTTCCAAGTTGGCCTGTTCTTTCTTCTGGTCCACTATATACCAACGAGTACTCAGGTTTATCTATCTGCCCATTCCCCTGCCATCTTATTTCCTGTAGCCCTACAATATCATATTTGAATTTTAAAATTTCATTAGCTATTTCTTTCATCTTTCCAGGCTGAAGCATTGTCCTCACATTCCATGATGCTACTGTTAGATCCTTTATCCGTTTCCTTTGCCGGGGTCGTGATACATGCTTTCCATCCAGTTTCCGAGGCTTCTGTTGACTGTCATACCACCTGTAGTAGTAATCGCAGGCAGTGGTCCACGTTTGCAAAGATTTGAAATTATGTGTAAAGTTTGTTGCAAGCCGCTAAGTGATGGGAATTCACGTGTAACGGGCTGTGCTTACATTTCAGCCCTCTCCGCCCTTTCGAAACGTGGGTGTTTCGTACCCCCACACTAAAGGTCACCAGATAGTAAGGTATATTTGAACCACGTTTGGTTAAAATTGGTCCACTGGTTCAGGAGGAAGTGTCAAAACTTACTTCTCTCTCTCCCCCTCTCCCTCTTCCTCTCTCTCTCTCTCTCTCTCTCTCTCTCTCTCTCTCTCTAACACACACACACACACACACACACACACACACACACACACACACACACGCACACACACACACACATTCCCTTTTTAATATGCATGGATTAATAAATACGATATACCGAGCATCATTTAGATTCATTGAAGTGTAAGCCAGCCCTGACAAACCTTACCATCTGGTGAGCAAGATGTATGGGACAGGCGAAATACCCTCAGACTTCAAGAAGAATATAATAATTCCAATCCCAAAGAAACCAGGTGTTGACAGATGTGAAAATTACCGAACTATCTGTTTTATAAGTCACAGCTGCAAAATACTAACGCGAATTCTTTACAGACGAATGGAAAAACTGGTAGAAGCTGACCTCGGGGAAGATCAGTTTGGATTCCATAGAAATATTGGAACACGTGAGACAATACTGACCCTACGACTTATCTTTCAAAATAGATTAAGGAAAGGCAAACCTATGTTTCTAGCATCTGTAGACTTAGAGAAAGCTTTTGACTATGTTGACTGGAACACACTCTTTCAAATTCTGAAGGTGGCAGGGGTAGGATACAGGGACCATGAAAGGAAAACAGTGGTTGGGAAAGGAGTGAGAATGGGTTGTAGCCTATCGCCAATGTTATTCAGTCTGTATATAGAGCAAGCAAAAAGGAAACAAAAGAGAAATTCGGAGTAGGAATTCAAATTCAAGGACAAGAAATGAAAACTCTGAAATTCGCCGATGGATAGTGTTTGGAGGGAGGGCATAAGACGAATAACAACAAAAGCAAAACGAGAATAATGTAATGCAATCGAATTAAATCAGTTGATGCTGATGGAATTAGATTAGTAAATAAGACGCTTAAAGTATTAGACGACTTTTGCTATTTGGGGAGCAAAATAACTGATGATGGTCGCAGTAGAGAGGATATAAAATGGCAATGGCAAGGAAAGTCTTTCCGCAGAAAAGAAATTTGTTAACATCGAGTATAGATTTAAACGTCAGGAAGTCATTTCTGAAAGTATTTGTATGGAGTGTAGCCATGTATTGAAGTGAAACAGGGACGATAAATAGTTTCGACAAGAAGATAATAGAAGCTTTCGAAATGTGGTGCTACAGAAGAATGCTGAAGATTAGACGGGTAGATCACATAACCAATGCGAAGGTATCGAACAGAATTGGGGAGAAAAATTTGTGGCACAACTTGACTAGAAGAAGGGATCGGTCGGTAGGACATGTTCTGAGGCATCAAGGGATCACCAATTTAGTACTGGAGGGCAGCGTGGAGGGTAAAAATCGTAGAGGGAGACCAAGAGATGAATACACTAAGCAGATTCAGAAGGATGTAGGTTGCTGTAGGTACTGGGAGATGAAGAAGCTTGCGCAGGATAGAGTAGCATGGAGAGCTGCATCAAACCAGTCTCTGGACTAAAGACCACAACACCAACAAATAAAGTAAAAATTTAAAAAAGAGGGTTCCGCTAAGGGACCGTCCGTTTGACTCCTCGGTTACCGTTTTGTACTGTTTATGCTGCCCCAACCGCTGCCTTGAAACTCTGCTAACAAACACTGAGCAGCTAGAACATGGTGACCACTTGCCTGATAGCCGGTATGTCGACCTTCGGCGCAGATAACGGCGCCAACGCGTCGTGGCATAGAGGCAAAGGGGCCTTGGTAGGTCGCTGGAGAGAGTTGCTCCACATCTGCACACACAAAACACGTCATTCCCGTGAGTTCTTGGGTGCTGGGCGGTGAGCTCTGAAGCCACGTCCGATTACATCCCATATATGTTCGATCGGATTCAGAGCTAGCGATTTGAGAGGCCAGCACGTCGATTGGATCTCGCCACTGTGTTCCTCGAACCACTGTATCACACTTCAGGCCTTGCGACATGGCGCATTATCCTGTTGAAAAATGTCTCTGCCGTCGGGAAACGTGATCGTCATGAAGAGGTGTACTTGGTCTGGCATTAATGTACGCTACTCCGTGACCGTCACGGGGCATTACACGAGCTCCACTGGACCATTAGATGTCCATGTGAACGTTCCGCAGACCATAATGGAGCCACCACCAGCTTGTCTCTGTCCCATAGTACTGCTGTCAAGGAGCTGTTCCCCTGGAGGACAACCGATTTGTGTCCTCCCATTGGCTTGAAGGTATCGGAATTCGTCAGACCGTGCAACGCTCTGCCACTGCGCCAACGTCCAGTGCCGATGATATCCTGCCAATTTCAGCCGTAGTTGCCGATGTCGTCGTGTTAACATTGGCACCGACTGCTGCGGTCGCAGGTTCGAATCCTGGCTCTGGCATAGATGTGTGTGATGTCCTTACGTTAGTTAGGTTTAAGTAGTTCTAAGATCTAGGGGACTGATGACCTCAGATGTTAAGTCCCATAGTGCTCAGAGCCATTTGAACCATCTGAACATTGGCACATGCATGGGTCGAAAGCTGCGGAGGTCCATCGTTAGGAGAGATGGGAGCACAGTGCGTTGAGACACACTTGTACTCCAGCATTAAAGTCTGATGTTTGTTCCGCCACAGTTCCCCACCTGTCCTGTCTTGCCCATCTGCCCAGCCTACGACGTCCAACATCTGCGATAACAGCGGTGGCCACCCAACCCCACAACGTCTGGACGTGGTTTCACCTTGATTACGCCGCGTATTGAAGACAGCCGGCCGCTGTGGTCGATCGGTTCTAGGCGCTTCGGTCCGGAACCGCGCTGGTGCTATGGTCGCAGGTTCTAATCCTGCATCGGGCATGGGTGTGTGTGATGTCCTAGGTTAGTTAGGTGTGAGTAGTTCTAAGTTCTAGGGGACTGATGACCTCAGGTGTTAAGTCCCATAGTGCTCAGAGCCATTTGAACCATTTTTGAAGACACTCACCACAACACTCCTCGAACACTCGACAAGCGCGCAGTTTCCGAAATGCTGGTCCCGAACCTCCAGGCCATCACAATCTACCCTCAGAGATACTCAGATAGATAGTGCGCCTTCCCCATTCTACAGAGGTACAGCACGCTCGCTGGTACTGCATGCACCGTGTATGTCATTCCTCACCGGATGACGCTGCAGTGGCCTGGACGGGTTTATATCGATAGTAAGTCGATAGTCATAATGTTCTGGCTGATCAGTGTAAATGGCTTCTACCTCTCCCGACATGCGCCACAAATGTTATATTTCCTAAACCTTTGGTCAACTGTAGCTCACACTTCTGTCACATTTATTTCCGGCCAAGTACTGCTTATAGAATAAGTTTGGATGCAATAAGGGATGACGAATAGGCGCAATCGCCTTGTGGGTCGAGCGATACTGCACAAGCATGCGGTTAGCTACCTCGGCCATGCTGGTGTAACGTATTTATTTCAAAAAGGAATTAAATACACATTTCCGAGCAGTAGTTTCCTATCTCAAACCGCTGTGTTTAGCGTCCTGACCAGCTCTGTTACAAACTCGGAAGCCCTTTGTTGACTGCCTGTACCATCCTCGTAAGGACACATGGACTGTGTGTGTGTGTGTGTGTGTGTGTGTGTGTGTGTGTTTGGTGTGCGCAGCTGTGTGACCCGTCCGGATTCCGCGAATTAAAGCTGATACGCAGCTAATCAAGTTGCTAGCGGGAGATCGCGACCCGAGAACTGTACACAGTTGGCGCGCAGGCCTGTTTTGTTAGCGTCCATCCTGCTTCAACAAAGACGTGTTATTTACATAGTCCCTAAACAGAGAATTGGTGCTGCACCTGTGTCCTTTCCCAGAATATGCGGTCTTTAAGTGTACTGTCGCTTCGCAGATACGCTGCTAGCTACGAAACTGCAACTGCATGAAGGAGGCATGTAGAGGTCGTGAAACTGGTATAAAATGTGCACTGATATTGAAATAATTGCTGGCCTGTGTGGCCGAGCGGTTCTAGGCGCTTCAGTCTGCGACCCCGCGACCGCTACGGTCGCAGGTTTGAATCCTGGCACGGGCATGGATGTATGCGATGTCCATAGGTTAGTTAGGTTTAAGTAGTTCTAAGTCTAGGGTACCGATGACCTCAGATGTTAAGTCCCATAGTGCTTAGAGGCATTTGAACCTTTTTTTTTAAATATAATTAGCATTTCCGTGAAACCACGCGAGGCAACTATGAGAAATGCCATCTATATTCTGTGTACAAGGAAAAATGTCGGAACAGGTTTCTGATTCAGACATTGAATTTCAGTATTCGATGTTTGTAAGAAACTCTTGATACAGTATGTGATCAGAAGTACCCGGACACCCCCAATAACATAAGTTTTTCATATTAGGAGCGTTGTGCTGCCACCTGCTGCCAGGTACTCCGTATTAGCGACCTCAGTAGTCATTAGACATCGTGAGAGAGCAGTATGGGGCACTACGCAGAACTCACAGACTTCGAACGTGGTCAGGTGTTTGGATGCTACTTGTGTCATACGTCTGTACGCGAAATTTCCACAATCCTAAACATCTCTAGTTGCACTGTTTCCGATGCGATAGTGAAATTGAAACGTGAAGGGACACGTACAGCACAAACGCGTACTGGCTGACCTCGTCTGTTGACCGACAGAGACCGCCGACAGTTGAAGAGGGTCGTAATGTGTAACAGGCAGACATCTATCCAGACCATCACACGAATTCCAGAATGCATCAGGATCCACTGCAAGTACTATGACAGTTAGGCGGGAGGTGAGGAAACTTGGATTTCATGGTCGAGCGGCTGCTCATAAACCACACATCACGCAGGTAAATGCCAAACGACGCGTCGCTTGGTGTAAGGAGCGTAAACATTGGACGATTGAACAGTGGAAAATCGCTGTGTGGAGTGACAAATCACGGTATACAATGTGGCAATCCGATTCCGGGGTGTGGCTATGGCGAACGCCCTGTGAACGTCATCTGCCAACGTGTGTAATGCCAACAGAAAAACCGGCCGGCTATCTCAATAGCGTGAAGCAAGTTCTCGGAGCAGTTATTTTACTCTACAACGGATGTTAGAGTTCCTGTCAAGCACATAATTTTAATCTGTCGGGAACTTTTCATGTTACAAAACGTTGCACAGGCGACTGGCTGTCGAACTGATGTTGCGGTCATTGAGAGCGTGTAGAGTCTACTCATGTACTGCACTGGCATGGAACATAATGGGTAAGTAAGACAGTTATACACTACACTTAGGCGAGCCCGCATCTCGTGGTCGTGCGGTAGCGTTCTCGCTTCCCACGCCCGGGTTGCCGGGTTCGATTCCCGGCGGGGTCAGGGATTTTCTCTACCTCGTGATGGCTGGGTGTTGTGTGATGTCCTTAGGTTAGTTAGGTTTAAGTAGTTCTAAGTTCTAGGGGACTGATGACCATAGATGTTAAGTCCCATAGTGCTCAGAGCCATTTACACTTAGGCGATCCTGCCAAACGCATCCTGTGCCGTAGATAACCTGGCACGTCAAAGCAGACTTTGACTATTTTGAACTCGGTCGGCGTCTGCGCACTCGTTTGCCAGACAGGCAGCATGGAAGCTCTTTGCGGGATCCGCCTTACGTCATCTCCAGTCAGGGGCGTGAGCAACTCGACCCGGGCACTCCGTTCGCAGCCGCAGGCCATTTGCACATCGCTTCTGTTTCCTGTTCTCGTACTGCGTTAGTGAATGAAGCGCTCGTGTCGAAACTCCGGCGCCGGTGTTCCTTTTCCGCTGCTGCTTTCGAAACAAATTCTGTGCTTCCCGTCTGGTCGACGAAACGAGGTTGAGACACTGGACTCGCCTCCAAAGGTCTGGCTGTCAAGATTTACTTTTTCTAAACCACTTCAGGCGACTGTCTAAATGGTTCAAATGGCTCTGAGCACTATGGGACTTAACATCTATGGTCATCAGTCCCGTAGAACTTAGAACTACTTAAACCTAACTAACCTAAGGACATCACACAACACCCAGTCATCACGAGGCAGAGAAAATCCCTGACCCCGCCGGGAATCGAACCCGGGAAACCGGGCGCGGGAAGCGAGAACGCTACCGCACGACCACGAGCTGCGGACGACTGTCTAACAGAAGCTCACTGCCGACTCCATGCTAGTCATTGGCCAGTCCCAGCAAATGCTCCGTCTACGTCTATATTCACTGATGAGCCAGAACTTTCTGGCCACTCCCCCACAGCGAGGCTCAATGACCTCTAGTGAGGAAGACGTACAGGCGGAGCAGAGATGAATGGTGAATCACAATAGCGACGGTACGGGACGCAGATGGGGAAGTGCATTGGCATAAGCGATTGTTATGGCCCGGTCCCTCTAAAACGTCGTATCTGGTCGACTGTTCGGCAGTTGGCGTTGTGAGCGTTTATGGAAAGTGACTGAAGGGCGGGGAAACGGATGGTAGACAAGGTGTTGTACGTTCACGTCTACATCTACATAATCCACCGAATAGTGCTTGGCGGAGGGTACCTTGTACCAGTACTAGCCATTTCCTGTGCTGTTCTACTCATAGAAAACGGCTGTTGACATGCTTCCGTTGTTGTTGCTGTTTGTTGTTGTGGTCTTCAGTCCTGAGACTTGTTTGATGCAGCTCTCCATGCTAATCTATCCTGTGCAAGCTCCTTCATCTCCCAGTACCTACTGCAACCTACATCCTTCTGAATCTGCTTAGTGTATTCATCTCTTGGTCTCCCTCTACGATTTTTACCTTCCTCACTGCCCTCCAATGCTAAATTTGTGATCCCTTGATGCCTCAGGAGATGTCCTACCAACCTATCCCTTCTTCTAGTCAAGTTGTGCCACAAACTTCTCTTCTCCCCAATCCTATTCAATACCTCCTCATTAGTTACGTGATCTACCCACCTAATCTTCAACATTCTTATGTAGCACCACATTTCGAAAGCTTCTATTCTCTTCTTGTCCAAACTATTTATTGTCCATGTTTCACTTCCATACATGGCTACACTCCATACAAAAACTTTCAGGAACGACTTCCTGACACTTAAATCAATACTCGATGTTAACAAATTTCTCTTCTTCAAAAACGCTTTCCTTGCCATTGCCAGTCTACATTTTATATCCTCTCTACTTCGACCATCATCAGTTATTTTGCTTCCCAAATAGCAAAACTCCTTTACTACTTTAATTGTCTCATTTCCTTATCTAACCCCCACAGCATCACCCGACTTAATTCGACTACATTCCATTATCCTCGTTTTGCTTTTGTTGATGTTCATCTTATACCCTCCTTTCAAGACACTGTCCATTCCGTTCAACTGCTCGTCCTAGTCCTTTGCTGTCTCTGACAGAATTATAATGTCATCGGCGAACCTCAAAGTTTATATTTCTTCTCCCTGGATTTTAATACCTACTCCAAATTTTTCTTTTGTTTCCTTTACTGCTTGCTCAATATACAGATTGAATAACATCGGGGAGAGGCTACAACCCTGTCTCACTCCTTTCCCAACCACTGCTTCCCTTTCATGCCCCTCGACTCTTATAACTGCCATCTGGTTTCTGTACAAATTGTAAATAGCCTTTCGCTCCCTGTATTTTATCCCTGCCGCCTTTAGAATTTGAAAGAGAGTATTCCAGTCAACATTGTCAAAAGCTTTCTCTAAGTCTACAAATGTTAGAAACGTAGGTTTGCCTTTCCTTAATCTTTCTTCTAAAATAATTCGTAAGGTATTGCCTCACGTGTTCCAACATTTCTACGGAATCCAAACTGATCTTCCCCGAGGTCGGCTTTTACCAGTTTTTCCATTCGTCTGTAAATAATTCATGTTAGTATTTTGCAGCTGTGACTTATTAAACTGATAGTTCGGCAATTTTCACATCTGTCAACACCTGCTTTCTTTGGGAGTGGAATTATTGTGTTCTTCTTGAAGTCTGAGGGTATTTCGCCTGTCTCGTACATCTTGCTTCCGTAGGAGCCCTAATTTCTGCTGTCTTATCTTCGCGGACCGTACGCGAAATGTACGATGTCGGCAGGAGAATCGTTATGCATCAGCATCTAAGGCTGGTTCCCTAAATTTTCTCAAGAATGTGTCACCTTCCCTCCAGTCATAGGCATTTGAGTTCCTCAAGCATCTCCGTAATACTGGCCTGTTGTTCGAACCTGCCGGTAAGAAATCTAGCAGCCCGCCACTGAATTTCTTCGATGTCCTTCAATTCGACCTCGAGCGGATCCCGAACACTCGAGCAGTACTTAAGAATAGGTCGCACTAGCATCCTGTATGCGGTCTCCTTTACAGTTGAGCCACACCTATCTCCCAATAAACCAAAGTTCAAAATGGTTCAAATGGCTCTGAGCACTATGGGACTTAACGTCTCAGGTCATCAGTCACCTAGAACTTAGAACTACTTACACCTAACTAACCTAAGGACATCACACACATCCATTCCCGAGGCAGGATTGGAACCTGCGACCGTGGCGGTCGCGCGGTTCCAGACTGAAGCGCCTAGAACCGCTCGGCCACAGCGGCCGACTAAACCGAAGTCGACCATTCGCCTCCTCTAACACAATCCTCACATGCTCGTTCCATTTCAGATCGCTTTGCAGCGTTACGCCCAGACATTCTACAGACGTAACTGTGTCAAACAGCACTAATACTAATACTAATACTGTATTCTAGCATTACGGGTTTATTTCTTCTATTCATCCGTATCAACTTTAATTTTTCTACAATTAGAGCTAACTGTCATCCACCAACTACAAATTTTGTTTAAGTCATCTTGTATCCTCCCTCAGTAAAAACTTTGACACCTTTACCATATACTACAGCATCATTGTGAAACCGAATTGGCGTTCCATCCGGACCTCGCGATTTCTTTGTATTCAGCTCTTTCAGTCGTTACTCTATTCACATAATGCATGTTAGTATGTCATCCATACAGGAATCGTCCGCAGCTCGTTGTCTAATGGCTAGCGTTGCTGCCTCTTGATCACGGGGTCCCGGGTTCGATTCCCAGCCGCGTTGGGGATTTCCTCTGCGCGGAGACTTGGTGTTTGTGTTTTCCTCATCATTCGTGACAGTGTCTAGATTGGATTGTGTAAGCAAATTCGACTTTGTAAAAATTGGGGCTTTGTAGGGAGGTGACGAACGCGCAGTTCAGCACCCCACAAACCAAATATCATCATACAGGAATCAGTGCGATTCTCCTGGGTGAAGTACACTCCTGGAAATGGAAAAAAGAACACATTGACACCGGTGTGTCAGACCCACCATACTTGCTCCGGACACTGCGAGAGGGCTGTACAAGCAATGATCACACGCACGGCACAGCGGACACACCAGGAACCGCGGTGTTGGCCGTCGAATGGCGCTAGCTGCGCAGCATTTGTGCACCGCCGCCGTCAGTGTCAGCCAGTTTGCCGTGGCATACGGAGCTCCATCGCAATCTTTAACACTGGTAGCATGCCGCGACAGCGTGGACGTGAACCGTATGTGCAGTTGACGGACTTTGAGCGAGGGCGTATAGTGGGCATGCGGGAGGCCGGGTGGACGTACTGCCGAATTGCTCAACACGTGGGGCGTGAGGTCTCCACAGTACATCGATGTTGTCGCCAGTGGTCGGCGGAAGGTGCACGTGCCCGTCGACCTGGGACCGGACCGCAGCGACGCACGGATGCACGCCAAGACCGTAGGATCCTACGCAGTGCCGTAGGGGACCGCACCGCCACTTCCCAGCAAATTAGGGACACTGTTGCTCCTGGGGTATCGGCGAGGACCATTCGCAACCGTCTCCATGAAGCTGGGCTACGGTCCCGCACACCGTTAGGCCGTCTTCCGCTCACGCCCCAACATCGTGCAGCCCGCCTCCAGTGGTGTCGCGACAGGCGTGAATGGAGGGACGAATGGAGACGTGTCGTCTTCAGCGATGAGAGTCGCTTCTGCCTTGGTGCCAATGATGGTCGTATGCGTGTTTGGCGCCGTGCAGGTGAGCGCCACAATCAGGACTGCATACGACCGAGGCACACAGGGCCAACATCCGGCATCATGGTGTGGGGAGCGATCTCCTACACTGGCCGTACACCACTGGTGATCGTCGAGGGGACACTGAATAGTGCACGGTACATCCAAACCGTCATCGAACCCATCGTTCTACCATTCCTAGACCGGCAAGGGAACTTGCTGTTCCAACAGGACAATGCACGTCCGCATGTATCCCGTGCCACCCAACGTGCTCTAGAAGGTGTAAGTCAACTACCCTGGCCAGAAAGATCTCCGGATCTGTCCCCCATTGAGCATGTTTGGGACTGGATGAAGCGTCGTCTCACGCGGTCTGCACGTCCAGCACGAACGCTGGTCCAACTGAGGCGCCAAGTGGAAATGGCATGGCAAGCCGTTCCACAGGACTACATCCAGCATCTCTACGATCGTCTCCGTGGGAGAATAGCAGCCTGCATTGCTGCGAAAGGTGGATATACACTACTAGTGCCGACATTGTGCATGCTCTGTTGTCTGTGTCTATGTGCCTGTGGTTCTGTCAGTGTGATCATGTGATGTATCTGACCCCAGGAATGTGTCAATAAAGTTTCCCCTTCCTGGGACAGTGAATTCACGGTGTTCTTATTTCAATTTCCAGGAGTGTATTTCACGTCACAGAACCCCGCTCTGTAAACCAGGGTAGACGGTGATGTGTCAGAACAGAGAACAATGCTGGTGCGGGTAGAAGTGCTTTGGCACGCAGCGTTCAGCGCACTTTGTTAAATACGGCACTCCGCAGCAGATGTACGCTATGTGTTTCCATGTAGACGCAGCAACATCGTCTATTGCTTTTTCAGTGGCACGGGAGCATGGATATTGAACTGTGGGTCAGCGGAAACATGTCGCATGGTCGAATGACCCACATTTTGTGTTACAGCCGGTCATGTACGTGTGTAGATACGCAATCATGCAGACGAACAAGAGCTCAAAACATACAACGCGCCATGGACATAGGCCCGTCGGAGCAATATTATGCCTCGGAGGACATTCGCTTGGACTTTCATGCGGCCTGTAGTAGTAATCGCAGGTACCTTAACAGCCTTGATGCACACGAACATTATTACGGACTAGCTGTGTCCCGTCATGCTTGATGTCTCCACGATGGTATGGCATCTTCCAACAGGATAACTACCCGTGTCGCAAAGCCACCGAACTTACCTGATATGAACGTGTTGTAGCATACCTGGGATGCTATCGCACACGAGCTCTCCGCACTAAAACCAGTGCGTTACAAATCACCACCACACTACTGAGGAGCTGCTCATAACAATTTGACTGGTGACTGTATAAGCTCCGGAAACAGATTAGCGATTTTCTTTCCTATTCCAACCGCGTATTGGCTAGAGGGGGGAAATGTTCAGATGTGTGTGAATTCGTAAGGGAAGAAACTGCTGAGGTCATCGCTCCCTAGACTTACGCACTTCTTAAACTAAGAACAACACGCACACCCATGCCCGAGGGAACACTCGAACCTCCGACGGAAGAGGCCGCGCGATCCCTCACATGGCGCCTCAAACCGCCCGGTTGGTCCGCGCGGCTGCTTGACGGGGAGACTGGCTGTCTGTATAGGTCTGCACGCACACTAATCTCTCATCTGATCCTCACGATTCCTATGCGGTACAGCTTATACGACGATGCCAGCAGAACCATCGCACACACTTCTAGAATACCAGTTATCTTTCCTTGCCGGCCGGTGTGGCCGTGCGGTTCTAGGCGCTTCAGTGTGGAACCGCGCGACCGCTACGGTCGCAGGTTCGAATCCTGCCTCGGGCATGGATGTATATGATGTCCTTAGGTTAGTTAGGTTTAAGTAATTCTAAGTTCTAGGGGACTGATGACCTCCAGATATTAAGTCCCATAGTGCTCAGAGCCATTTGAACCATTTTTATGTTTATCCAAAAGGATTGGGTGAGGCTAACATCGCCTATCTTCCAACGAGTACCGTTGCCAATTCGAATGGAATCTTCTTGGGTACAGAATCGTGCCATTTTGAAGCACTGAAACCCCTACAGTGTGTTCGTAAAGTCTGTCCGCAGTGCCGTATGATTGCTAGCCGCGCGTGCCTTGTGCCGCAGTGAATACACCAAAATGAAACTCAGTGAAATACAACTCATTAATGTATTGAATATTCATTTTTACTTACAAATTTTCACATTAAATGTTTCAAGTGTCCCCCCTGTTGTTGAATACACAATTCAATTCGTCTAATAATGTTTCCAACACAAGCTGTAACATTGCTTCTGTAAGAGAAGCAGTGAAAGTTGATATTGCAGTTTTCACTTTATCGATGGATTTTGGATGGTTTTTATAGACAGTTGCTTTCGCTGCACCCCAGAAGAAAACGTCAGGTGCTGTTATGTCAGGCGATCGTGGAGGCGAAAGTCCCTGTGAAATTATGCGATCACCAAAAACATCAGCAAGCAGTGGCATTGAAACGCGAGCTGTATGCGCGGTTGCACCATCTTGTTGAAAATAACCGTTCAATATTTCACTTAACCCAAGTTCTCCTATGAATGGGCACAGAAAATCACTGCAGTATCGTTGTGCGTTTATTGTTTCGTTGAAAAATACGGGACCCACATTTCGACGTCTAGAAATTGCAATTCAAACTCCTATTTTCACAGAATGAAGTGGTTCCTCATGAATACACAATGGATTTGCAGTACTCCACATACGAGAATTTTGCGAGTTTGTGTACTCGGATAAATGAAACCACCCCTTATAAGTGAAAAACGATTGATTAAGAATATCCCTTCCTTTTTTTTTGAACGAAATTTTTGAGCCATTGACAATAATGCAGTCTCTTGCCATGATCAGTATTTTTCAGTTCTTGCATGACTGTCGCTTTGTATGGGAAAAGTTCTAATTTTTTCCTTACAGCTGTGTGGGCCGTTCCGACACTAACATGGATTTCCTGCGCGAGATTTCTTATTGACTTGTTCGGACTCATGGACATTTTATCGGAAACATCGAGTAGTTTATCCACAGACAAAACGCTAGGACGACCACTTCTCCTTGCATCTGTCACTGAATCTGTACTTCGAAATTTGTTAGTCAAATCTCGCACAGTATCGCGATGTGGGAGTGTTGTCTCCGGGAAAACTGAATTAAATGTTTGACGAACTGAAGCAGTGTATTTACCTCCAGCTTTGAACACTTGTTCGAATAAAAACACACATTCTTCAATGGTTAGCATTTGAACAGTGACAAATACGAAACAAACGAACAAAGGAACTAAACTTAAACGCTCACGTCAACACGTAACGACACGCACCAACGATACTACTGACGCTGGCCGAGATTAACGAAACAGTGGAATGTTGGGAGAGTCTACTTGAAGGGAAGTAACCCAGGCAGGCGAACATAATACGGCACGCGCGGCTAACAGTCATTCTGCACTGCGGAGAGACTTTTTGCACACCCCGTATAAAGCCGTAATATTGACCGTCTTTGCGGCGGTTCTCTTCAGGGCGACAAAACCGCTGACAATACGGTGAAAGCGTCAGCTCCTATGTTACCGTTTCACTTCCCCGAGTATCTCTGTTACAATGACGTGCACCTCCAAATGTGGAAAAATGTAAGTTAATCCGGGTGAGTAGGATGAACAAGCGCGTAATCTTCTGATACACCATTAGTAGTGCCCTGCATGACATGTTTTTAACTACCTGGGCGTAGCATTGCAAAGCGATATGAAACTGAACGAGCGCGTGACGATTATCATAGGGTAGGCGACTGGACGACTTCGGTTTATTAGGAGTATTTTGGAGAGTCGTGGTTCACCCCTAAAGGAGACGGCTTGTAGCACCCTAGTGCGACCTATTCTTGAGTACTGCTAGAGTGTTCGGGATCCGCACCAGGACGGGTTAAAGTAAGCCATCGAAGCAATTCAGAGGCGGACTGCTAGTTTTGTTACCGGTAGATTAGAGCAACACGCAAGTGTTACAGAGATGCTTCGTGAATTCAGATCGGAATCCCTGGAGGGAAGACGATCTTCTTTTCGAGGAAAAATTAGAGACCAGCTTTTGAAGCTGATTGCAGGACTATTCTTCTGCCGCAAACATACATTTCGCGCAAGGACCACAAGGATAAAATACGAGAAATTGGGGCTCATTCGGAGACATAGAATCGTAAAATGAAGAACAAACCGCCTTCAGTCACAAGTTGCGTTTATTTGCTGCACCATGCATTTCGAGCCCTGGAGGCTCATCTACAGGGGGTTAATGATTTGCATCATACAATGTTAAACTGCAAACAACTAAAAAAAACCTGATGCAAATCACTAAAATGCACCTGAAGATGAGCCTCCAGGGCTCGAAATGCATAGTGCAGTAAATAAACGCAACTTGTGGCTGGAGACGGTTTGTTCTTCATTTTACGAAAGTAAAACAGTCGCGGACGAAACACTGAAAAACAATGGATAAAATTAAGACATATAGAATGTCGTTTTGTTTCGATTTATTTGCAAATGGAACAAGAAAAGAAACTACTAGTAGTGATACAGGCTACCCTACGCCACGCGCCGTACAGTGGCTCTTGATGCATGCAGGTGCAGGTGTAGATGTAAGTATGGCAGAAGTAATTAGCAGATAAAACGTATATTACTAACACGAAGAAAAGCTTCCATGAAAAGGGGAAATGCGACACTAATTAAGCATTATGATCTATTTTCTGAAAGTGTTTGTGTGGAGCATAATATTATGTGCAGGTGATCGTGATCGATAAATAGAACGCACAGCGCGAGATAGAAGCTTTTGTAATGTGGTAGACCGAGTAACTAATGCCGAACTGAACTGAACTGACGAGAAGAATCTTAAAGAGCACATAGGGTGTTGGGGCACATCGTGACGCATGAAGGAATAGTTAATTCGGCATTGGATCAACGTGTGGTAGGTGAAAATTGTAGCAGGTTCATGTTGATGCAGGTTATACCGAGATGCAAAGACAAAGATACCTGAAAAAATTGTTCAAATGGCTCTGAGCACTATGGGACTTACCTTCTGAGGTCATCAGTCCCCTAGAATGTAGAACTACTTAAACCTAACTAACCTAAGGACATCACACACATCCATGCCCGAGGCAGAATTCGAACCTGCGAACGTAGCGGTCGCGCGGTTCCAGACTGTAACGCCTAGAACCGCTCAGCCACCACGGCCGGCTAAAGAGACCTGGAGAGTTTAGGTTGTGTGGAGAGCTGCGTCAAAGCAATATTTGGACTGCGAACAACAACAACCACAACAACAGCTACAGCAAGAATGTATTTAATGATCTCCGCCAGTACCGAACTGACTAATTTGAGTAAGAAAATTAAGTGACGCTAGTATGGAGCCCTGAGGAACACCAAAAGTCTCAGTCTGGCACACAGTTTTAAAGAGTCACATATTACTAGAATGAAATTTTCACTCTACAGCGCAGTGTGCGCTGATATGAAACTTCCTGGCAGATTAAAACTGTGTGCCGGACCGAGACTTGAACTCGGGATCTTTGCCTTTCGTGGGCAAGTGCATTACAACTGAGCTACCCAAGCACGACTCACTCCCCGTCCTCACAGGTTTTAATTCCTTCAGTACCTCGTCTCCTACCTTCCAAACTTCACAGAAGCACTCCTGCGAACTTGCCCGCGAAAGGCAAAGGTCCCGAGTTCGAGTCTCGGTCCGGGCACAGTTTTAACCTTACAGTCACATATTGTCAGCACAACCCTTAATTCGCAAAGAGCAGTAGAACTGCATGTCGTTCGCATGTGAGTAAATACTTTTGCCACCACACATTTTAATTGTAACTTAATTACCATTGACTGCTGCATTTGGTGTAATTTTGTTTGTACAAGGGTAAAAAGTGGCCCTAGTATGGAACCCTGAGGAACACACAATATCACGGGACGACATGGAGTTCTAAATTGACGCATATAGTCAGCACAGCGCACGATAGGAGAAGCGTAAAAGAAAAGCCAATTTCCAACGCGAACATGTTAAGCGAACGCCGCGATTTGCGAGCACTTACGGCTGTGTCGTGGAAGCGCCGGGCGTCGGCCGTCGCTCTCGCACGACTTCCCGGTTGATAGTGCGGCTCCGTCGGCAGCTGCGGCGTGACTAGGATCGCGCGTCCCGCCACTGCGCATGCGCCAGCTTTCATCAAGCTGACAGCCGGCACACCACGTGTGGCTTTTATCGCGCGTAATCCTAAACTATCGTGTCTGAAGCGAGGGGGCGGGAACATCACCCCGAGCTCCCATCGGTGTAACAGTCTGGCTAACAGTGCGAAAACAACAAATTTAGGGAACATTTTTTTTTTCGTTTGTCACTCTTCTCAGCCATCTACAATGCTATAAGAAGAAACAAAGTACGGTTATAAATACACTACTGACCATTAAAATTGCTGCACCGTGAAGATGAGGTGCTACAGACGCGAAATTTAACCGACAGGAAGAAGATGCTGTGATATTCAAATGATTAGCTTTTCAAAGCATTCACACAAGGTAGGCGCCGGTGGCGACACCTACAACGTGCTGACATGAGGAAAGTTTCCAACCGATTTCTCATCACCGGCGTTGACTGGTGAAACGTTGTTGTGATGCCTTGTGTAAGGAGGAGAAATGCGTACCGTCCCGTTTCCGACTTTGATAAAGGTCGGATTGTAGCCTATCGCGATTGCGGTTTATCGTATCGCGACATTGCTGCTCGCGTCGGTCGAGATCCAATGACTGTTAGCAGAATATGGAATCGGTGGGTTCAGGAGGGTAATACGGAACGCCGTGCTGGATCCCAACGGCCTCGTATCACTAGCAGTCGAGATGACAGGCATCTTATCCGCATGGCTGTAGCGGATCATGCAGCCACGTCTCGATCCCTGAGTCAACAGATGGGGACGTTTGCAAGACAACAACCATCTGCAGTTTGATGACGTTTGCAGCAGCATGGACTATCATCTCGGAGACCACCGCTACGGTTACCCTTGACGCTGCATCACAGACAGGAGCGCCTGCGATGGTGTACTCGACGACGAACCTGGGTGAACGAATGGCAAAACGTCATTTTTTCGGATGATTTACAGCATCATGATGGTCGCATCCGTGTTTGACGACGCACATTGGAAGCGTGTATTCGTCATCGTCGTACTGGCGTATCACTCAGCGTGAAGGTATGGGGTGCCATTAGTTACACGTCTCGATCACCTCTTGTTCGCATTGACGGTAATTTGAACAGATGACGTTACATTTCAGATGTGTTACGACCCGTGACTACCCTTCATTCTATCCCTGCGAAACCCTACATTTCAGCAGGATAATGCACGACCGCATGTTGCAGGTCCTGTACGGGCCTTTCTGGATACAGAAAATGTTCAACTGCTGCCCTGGCCAGCACATACTCTAGATCTTTCACCAATTGAAAATGTCTGGTGAATGGTGGCCGAGCAACTGGGACGTCACAATACGCCAGTCGCCACTCTTGTTGAACTGTGGTATAGTGTTGAAGCTGCATGGGCAGCTGTACCTGTACCTGTACACACCATCCAAGCTCTGTTTGACTCAATGCCCAGGCGTATCGAGGCCGTTATTACGGCCAGAGGTGGTTGTTCTGGGTACTGATTTCTTAGGGTCTATGCACCCAAATTGCGTGAAAATGTCAGTTCTAGCATAGTATATTTGTCCAATGATTACCCGTTTATCATCTGCATTTCTGCTTGGTGTAGCAATTTTAATGGCCAGTAGTGTACTAATGTATATGTCCTTTGAATATGAACGTCCATCTCTAGTCGTTCAAGGTGTCCCGTTTGTTCGGAACATGAGTGTACTGGACTGTAGGAGAACAGAGCTTCCAAAAGAGTGAAGGAGGCAGTATCAGAGGGACAGGAATAAAGAGAAGGAGACACCGGAAGTGGGCGAGAGCCAGCGATAATGAGAGACAGTCTGTGACACTGACGACGAGGAAAAGAGTCATAGTGACAATGAGAAGAGAGCAGCAGTGGAGAGAAATGAATGAGACAGTAGAAGTAATAGGTTGCACGAGGGAGACAGTAACAGTGATAGGAAACAGTAGTAGTAGGACAGTACGAAGGAGAGTGTGGTAGTAGGACAGGACGAAGGTGATATTAGGGCTTGATAACCTTGCAGTCTAGTCCCTTTAATCTACAAACCAACCAATCAATCAACGAGGGAGACCGTGGCTGTGAGATGCGAAGCGATGACAGTTGGAGAGACACGCTGACCAGAAGAATGGGGGAAATCGTTCGCGGAATTCAGGCCTACTTTCTGACGAGATACTACAATTATTTTTGGAGAAAGAAGCGGAGGAAGTATTTTACGTGGCGGAAGCAGATGTTACAAGCGAGTAGTGCCCACAATATCTTGCTGAACGTTTCCTCGTCGGGCGCAATGCGAAGAGGAAGTTGTCATAAAGCAGGAATTAATGCCTTCTTTTCCCCGCGGACTGCCAAGCGCGGTTTCCGCCACAAGTCTTTTAGGTCAGCTGTGGCCACGAAGTGCGCTCAGGCCGTAGAAGCTGCTGTGTTGCAAGCAGAGCTCTAAATCCGCAGAAACTGCAATGGAAGGGAGTGGCTAGTTTGCGGTGTGGCTTTCGTATCGACTTGGATGACGGTTAGTTTGCAGGACTCGTGGGGTGTATTCAAGAGTTTCAGCACCGTTAGTCCTCAGCGAAACTGGGTGTTGCGTTATTTGTTTGCAGCGGTAACGATTAATCACTTCATTGCTAATAGAGGATCAGTGATTTTCGCGTTAGAACCCGAATCCAGGTACAGAAGTAGTGACAAAATGTTGTACCGTATGTATTCGGTATTTTCGAGACACGAACCCCTTACAATGTATTCGTTCATAACTTTTTAGTTCCGGTACTGATCGTCATTACTTATAAAGTCTCTAAGACAATGGTCGTCAATATGTGGCCATAAACAAGTGTTCGTGCGGCCTGCGGTTCTCAGCCGTATTTTGCAATAATATACTTCTAGTAGCTAACAACCGAACCATAAAAAGGTCAAGTAACTTTAAATGCTTGTTAAGAGAGTATTTAAGTTGCTCACTAACAAACACAGATGCTTACGGAGACAGTAATGTTTTAAGCTGTCCTTCATTTTAATAGGCGATGGTGAATTCGGCCGTGAGCTAAGATACTGGCAGAAGTAAAGCTGTGAGGACGGGGCGTGAGTCGTGCATGGGTAGCTCAGTTGGTAGAGCACTATAACACCACGTCCAGACTCACTACAACCTTGATAAGCTGCCATTGTAGCAGCAGTAACCGATCTAACAACTGCGCCAGACACTTGTTCTCTTACACAGCCTTTGCCGCCCGCAGCGCCGTATTCTGGCTGTTTACATATCATTTGAATACGCATGCCTGTACCAGTTTCTTTGGCGCTTCAGTGTAGAAGTGAGAGGGGGAATATTTCATCGTTTGTCTTCCAATGCTAGTAGCGAGCGGCAGCTAGCACAAATCAGTTACTGTAGTATAAATGTCAAATTGAAGTAACATGATTCTTGAACGCGCGTTACAGAGACGGTCATCTTCAACCGCTGTCCGTGTTTTTAGCAAGTAATACGACATCAAATGAGTAAAAGAAAAATGTCATTCACAACATTTAGTAAACAGTTGTGATAGTGTCTCATATTGCAGTTACTGTTATTAATTAATATAACATACTAATTTTTATAGGTTACCTTTTAACAGTGAAATCAATGGGGGGAAGATCTGTAAAGTAGGGAAGGGCGGGAAAAGGGGCCATTGCAGGTTCTTCGCTCTGAGCAGTGCTACTGCCTGCCCAGTAGTAGTCAGACTAGCTCTAATATAGCCTATATCGTCAATGTTGTCAGTGAGTTTGACAGAGGATGCTTGTTTCGTTATTTTTTTCGTAAAATCGTTCATGTTTTTGAGTCGTCTCACTCAGGATAAGTTATTTATATAATTTTTTTTACCTCACTTTTATGTGGAAGAATAAGTTTTTGTAATATCAGTGTTCAAACAACGTCATTTGGCCCACAAATGTAGTTTCACCTTGTGCGTTTCAGTTAGTTTCTTCTGAGGATCATTTGTGCCGACATGGCGTTCTATCATGAAAATTGGCCACTTCCCTAGTCGGGAAGTCTGTCCAAAGTGCTCAACCAAGTAATAGTTTCTTCCAAAAAACACACATACAACAACATGTAAAACTGACTTCTAAACCCTTTTATATGTAAGGTTGTCGTCACTCATTCTATTCTTCTGTGACAGTTTTGAATTAAGTTATGTATAACTGCCTCTGTTCTATTTGGCCTGATACAGAAGCAGGCAGGCAGGCAGAAGTAGGCAAAAAGGAATACAAACGTGTCAAAAGTGAGATCGACAGGAAGTGCAAAATGGCCTAGCAGGCATGGCTAGAGGACAAACGTAAGGATGTAGAGGCTTATCTCACTAGGGGTAAGATAGATATTGCCTACAGAAAATTAAGGAGACCATTGGAGAAAAGAGAACCACTTGTATGAATATCAAGAGCTCAGATGGAAACCCAGTTCTAAGCAAAGAAGGGAAAGCAGAAAGGTGGAAGGAGTATATAGAGGGTCTATACAAGGGGATGTTCTTGAGGACAATATTATGGAAATGGAAGAGGAGGTAGAAGAAGATGAAATGGGAGATATGATACTGCGTGAAGAGTTTGACAGAGCACTGAAAGACCTGAGTCGTAAAAAAGCTCCGGGGGTAGACAACATTCCATTAGAACTAC
Source organism: Schistocerca americana (assembly GCF_021461395.2). Lineage (NCBI taxonomy): Eukaryota > Metazoa > Arthropoda > Insecta > Orthoptera > Acrididae > Schistocerca > Schistocerca americana. The sequence goes on from NC_060127.1 coordinate 85,232,473, forward strand.
TGACACCCTTGGGAGAGCCACTCTTGACAAAACTCTACCATTTGGTGAGAAAGATGTATGAGACAGGCGAAATACCCTCAGACTTCAAGAAGAATATAATAATTCCAATCCCAAAAATAGCAGGTGTTGACAGATGTGAAAATTACCGAACTAGCTGTTTAATAAGTCAACGCCGCAAAATTCTAACACGAATTCTTTACAGACGAATGGAAAAACTGGCAGACGCCGACGTCGGGGAAGATCAGTTTGGATTCCGTAGAAATATTGGGACACGTGAGGTAATACTGACCTTACGACTTATCTTAGAAGAAAGATTAAGGAAAGGCAAACCTACGTTTCTAGCATTTGTAGACTTAGAGAAAGCTTTTGACAATGTTGACTGGAATACTCTCTTTCACATTCTAAAGGTGGCAGGGGTAAAATACAGGGAGCGAAAGGCTATTTACAACTTGTACAGAAACCAGATGGCAGTTATAATAGTCGAGGGGCATGAAAGGGAAGCAGTGGTTGGGAAGGGAGTGAGACAGGGTTGTAGCCTCTCCCCGATGCTATTCAATCTGTATATTGAGCAAGCAGTAAAGGAAACAAAAGAACTATTCGGAGTAGGTATTACCATCCATGGAGAAGAAATAAAAACTTTGAGGTTCGCCGATGACATTGTAATTCTGTCAGAGACAGCAAAGGACTTGGAAGAGCAGTTGAACGGAATGGACAGTGTCTTGAAAGGAGGATATAAGATGAACATCAACAGAAGCAAAACGAAGATAATGGAATGTAGTCGAACAAAGTAGGGTGATGCCGAGGGAATTAGATTAGGAAATGATCCACTTAAAGTAGTAAAGGAGTTTTACTATTTGGGGAGCAAAATAACTGATGATGGTCGAAGTAGAGAAGATATAAAATGTAGACTGGCAATGACAAGGAAAGCGTTTCTGAAGAAGAGAAATTTGTTAACATCGAGTATTGATTTAAGTGTCAGGAAATCGTTTCTGGAAGTATTTGTATGGAGTGTAGCCATGTATGGAAGTGAAATATGGACAATAAATAGTTTGGACAAGAAGAGAATAGAAGCTTTCGAAATGTGGTGCTACAGAAGAACGCTGAAGATTAGATGGGTAGATCACATAACTAATGAGGAGGTATTGAATAGAATTGGGAAGGAGTTTGTGGCACAACTTGACTAGAAGAAGGGATCGGTTGGTAGGATGTGTTCTGAGGCATCAAGGGGTCACCAGTCTGTGTTGGATGGCAGCGTGGAGGGTAAAAATCGTAGAGGGAGACCAAGAGATGAATACACTAGGCAGATTCAGAAGGATGTTGCAATAAGTACTGGGAGATGCAGAAGTTTGCACAGGATAGGGTAGCACGGAGAGCTGCATCAAACCAGTCTCAGGACCGAAGACCACAACAACAACAACAACAACAACAACACAGAAGTCCGATAGAAAATGGCTGCTGCAGCCGCTTGGTATTCTGTCAGATATTGGGGCAGGAAGATGCCTAGAGAACGTGCCCAGAATCATAAAAACCAACACGGGATCCAGTTGGGCTGGCACTGGCAACAATACCCTCTTGCGGACGGAAAATTGACCACTATGCAAAGTATCGGACAAAAAGCATCTAGTTCCAATACATTGTTTTCTTCAATATCTATTTGAGTTGTCACTTTACCCCCAGCCCCCTTCTTATGCGGCCCGAGGTGTTACCCTACTACGTCAATATTGGCTCTTACGCAAAAAAAAAAAAAAAAAAAAAAAAAGTTTGACGCCCACTGCTCTAAGACATGCCGTTAAAACTTAGAAACGGGCTTCCTGGTGTTTGCTGACAAATGAATAGCGCTACAGGTAACCGGTGGAGGGGTGGGGTGGGGAAATTGCAGACCGAACGGTTATTTTGCGGCCGGCCGGTGTGGCCGTGCGGTTAAAGGCGCTTCAGTCTGGAACCGCGTGACCGCTACGGTCGCAGGTTCGAATCCTGCCTCGGGCATGGATGTGTGTGATGTCCTTAGGTTAGTTAGGTTTAAGTAGTTCTAAGTTCTAGGGGACTGATGACCTCAGAAGTTAAGTCGCATAGTGCTCAGAGCCATTTGAACCATTTTTGTTATTTTGCGACGTCAGGTACCGTGGATAAAGTTATCAAAAATAGGACGGGTTTGTACGATTTGTTAAAGTCAAGCACGGAAAATGGGACCCTGTTAGGGCGCACAAATCGACCACTGTAGCTATTCAAGAAAGCAGATACGATTAACAGTGTATTTGTAAGTGCAGACGACATGTGGCCTGAATTCAAAGAAATAGTGTTGACAGCAATTGAGAGATTTATACCACATAAATTAACATACGATGGAACTGTTTCCCCCTGGTACACAAAATACGTCACGACAATGCAGCAGAAACAATGATAAAAACATTACAAATTTAAACGAAAGCAAAATCTCCAAGATAGGCGATCTTTTGCAGAGGCTCGAAATTTAGCGCGGACTTCAATGCGAGATTTTTATAATAGCTTCCAAAACGAAACTTTGTCTCGAAACGTGGCAGAAAATCCAAAGAGGTTCTGGCCGTGTGTAAAGTATGCTAGTGGCAAGACACAGTCGACCATAGCCCTGCCAGAGCAGAGTTAATAAACACAGCCTTCCGAAATTTCTCCACCAAAGAAGACGAAGTAAATATTCCAGAAATCGAATCAAGAACAGCTGCCAACATGAGTAACATAGAAGCAGATATCCTCGGAGTAGTGAAGCAACCAAATCACTTAATAAAAGGAAGTCTTCTGGTCCTGACTGTATACGAATTACGTTCCTTTCAGAGTATGCCGATGCAATAGCTCTGAACTTAACAATCATATACAACAATGCGCTCGACGAAAGATCCGTACCCAAAGACTGGAAAGTTGGACAGCTCACACCAATATTCAAGAAAAATAGTAGGAGTAATCCACAAAATTACAGGTCCGTATCACTAACATGCAGCAGGATTTTGGAACAAGTATTGTGTTCTAACATTATGAATTACCTCTAAGAGAATGATGTATTGACACACAGTCAACACGGATATAGAAAAAATCGTTCTTGTGAAACACAACTAGCTCTTTACTCACACGAAGTGTTGAGTGCTGTTGACAAGGGATTTTAAATGTATTCTGTATTTCTAGATTTCCAGAAGGCTTTTGAGACTGTATCACACAAGCAGCTTGTAGTGAAATTGGGTGCTTATGGGATATCGTGTCAGTTATGTGACTGGATTCCTGATTTCCTGTCAGAGAGGTGACAATTCGTAGTAACTGACGGCAAGTCATCGAGTAAAATGGAAGCGATTTCTGGCGCTCCCCAAGGTTGTGTTACAGGCGCTTTGCTGTTCCTTATCTATATAAACGATTTAAGAGACAATCTGAGCAGCCGTCTTAGGTTGTTTGCAGATGATGCTGTCGTTTACCGACTAGTAAAGTCATCAGAAGGTCAAAACAAATTGCAAAACGATTTGGAAAAGGTATCTGTATAGTGCAAAAATTGGCAATTGAAAACTCTGAACATAGCTGCTAAGGTTCAGTCACCGTGTCAGAATTATATTAGAACAAATAAGCCCTCGGTCACAAATATTAAGTCAAAATTGACCAGGTTTCGATGCTACTATGAACGTCGTCTTCAGAATTAGACTAGCTGTTCTAAAACATATTAGGTATATAATACATTAATAAAATTAAAGTTTGTACTGACTGGAAAAGATGCAGTACTTACAAGTCACATATTGAAAAAGATCTAAGCCGGAGGGGCGACGTCATGAATAGTTGTGAGATGTTGCAACCCTTGTTCACAGTACGAGCAGCCCTTAGCTGCTCGCCATCTTATTTACAACTATTAATGACGTCGCCTTTCCGGCTTAGATTTTTTTTATAAATGTGACTTGTAAGTACTGCGTCTTTTTCCAGTCAGTACAAACTTTAATTTTATTAATGTATTATATACCTAATATGTTTTAGAACAGTTAGTTTAATTCTGAAGACGACGCTCATAGTAGCGTCGAAACCTGGTCAATTTTCACTTAATATTTGTGACCGAGGGCTTATTTGTTCTAATATAATTGGCAATTGAGTCTAAATAACGAAAAGGGTGAGGTGATCAACATGAGTGCTAAGAGGAATTCTTTAAACTTCGGTTACACCATAAATCAGTCAGATCTAAGGGCCGTAAATTCAACTAAATACCCTATTTTCGAGTACTACTGGGCGGTCTGGGATCTTTACCAGATAATATCAACGGAGTACACGTAAGTTCAAATAAGAGCAGCGCGTTTTGTATCATCGGGAAACAGGGGAAAGAGTGTCACTGACATGATGCAGAATTTGGGGTGGTCATCATTAAAACAGAGGTGTTTTTCTTGCTGCGGAATCTTCTCACGAAATTTCAATCATCATCTTGCTCCTCTTAATGTGAAAATATTTTGTTGACGCCAACCTATAGAGGGAGAAACAATCATAATAATAAAATAAGGGAAATCAGAGCTCGCGCGGAAAGATACAGGCTTCATGCGCGTTATTCGATATTGGAATAATAGAGAATTATTATGAAGATGGTTCGATAAAGCCTCTGCCAGCACTAAAATGAGAGTTGCAGAGTATCCATGCAGGCCTAGATGTAATGTATGTACTTGATGGATGGAATCCACGCCTGCCCTTCTTTGACGCCGTGCAGCGACATCGCTTACGGGGATGCCCCGTAGTTCTGGGAGGGACAGGTTGGCGCCTGGACATCTTTCGGTGAGAAGGAGTGAGTGAGCCATCACACGACTAGGACGCGTATGTATGTGAGAAAAGCGGTCGTGGTTAAAGCAATAATTTGGAAGCACAGGGTCGATTTCGTAACGGCGGAGATCTTGCATAATTAAAAGGCCACGTACTGTAAGGAATCGGCAATTGTATAATCATCGGAGCTCGTGATACTCGAGTGAATGTTATCAGAGGAAGTGGGGAGGTGCGACTTGAAATTAAATTGAAATAAATTAACTATGTAGTACAAAAGTGTTCACATGTTGCAACGTCTTCATTATTGTTAGAACATTTTGGAAGGGACTTAATTATAGAACAGTACGGGAGAATAGACAGGGCATGCGTCGTAGGCACGTGTTCAGAACTTTTGTTATAGGCGCGTGTATCTTGAGAATAAGTTCGCCCTCCAAAACTGGCTACTTACGAACGTCCGAGGCCACACCATAGCAAGCTATAATCAAGTATAAATTAACAAGTGATATGGAGTGGATGGGGTGGACGAAATTAAGTCGGAACTCATCAAATACAGTGGAATGACAGGTCTTAAATGGCTACACAGGATAATTGAAATGGCATGGGAGTCGGGACAGGTTCCATCAGACTGGCCGAAAGCAGTAATCACACCAATCTTTAAACATGGAAACAGAAAATATTGTAACAACTACAGAGGTATCTCTTTAATCAGCGTTGTGGGTAAAATCTTCTCAGGTATTGTTGGAAGGAAAGTGCGAGTATTAGTTGAGGACAAATTGGATGAAAATCAGTGTGGGTTTAGGCCTCTTAGAGGTTGTCAGGACCAGATCTTTAGCTTACGACAAATAATGGAGAAGTGTTATGAGTGGAACAGGGAATTGTATCTATGCTTTATAGATCTAGAAAAGGCATATGACCGGGTTCCTAGGAGGAAGTTATTGTCTGTTCTACGAGATTATGGAATAGGAGGCAAACTTTTGCAAGCAATTAAAGGCCTTTACAGAGACAGTCAGGCAGCAGTTAGTTGACGGTAAATTGAGTTCATGGTTCAGAGCAATTTCAGGGCTAAGTCAAGGCTGCAACCTGTCTCCACTGTTGTTCAAATTATTTATGGATCATATATTGAAAACAATAGACTGGCTGAGTGAGATTAAGATATGTGAACACAAAATAAGCAGTCTCGCATATGCGGGTGACTTAGTTGTGATGGCAGATTTGATTGAAAGTTGGCAAAGTAATAGTTCAGAGCTAGATCAGAAATGTAAGGACTATGATATGAAGATTAGCATCTCCAAAACGAAAGTAATGTCAGTGGGAAAGAGATATAAACGGTTTGAATGCCAAAATAGGAGGAACAAAGTTAGAACAGGTGGACGGTTTCAAGTACTTAGGATGCATATTCTCACAGGATGGCAACATAGTGAAAGAACTGGAAGCGAGGTGTAGCAAAGCTAATGCAGTGAGCGCTCAGCTACGATCTACTCTCTTCTGGAAGAGGGAAGTCAGTACCAAGACTAAGTTATCTGTGCACCGTTCAATCTTTCGACCAACTTTGTTGTATGGGAGCGAAAGCTGGGTGGATTCAGGTTACCTTATCAATAAGGTTGAGGTTAAGGATATGAAAGTAGCTAGGATGATTGCAGGTACTAGTAGATGGGAACAATGGCAGGAGGGTGTCAACAACGAGAAAATCAAAGAAAAACTGGGAATGAACTCTATAGATGTAGCGGTCAGGGTGAACAGGCTTAGATGGTGGGGTCATGTTACACGCATGGGAGAAGCAAGATCACCCAAGAGACTAATGGGTTCAGCAGTTAGAGGGTAGGAGGAGTCGGCGTAGACCAAGGAGAAGGTACCTGGATTCGGTTAAGAATGATTTTGAAGTAATTGGCTTAACATCAGAAGAGGCACCAATGTTAGCACTGAATAGGTGATCATGGAGGAATTTTATAAGGGGGACTATGCTCCAGACTGAACGCTGAAAGGCATAATCAGTCTTAAATGATGATGATGATGGAGTGGCGCCTTACAGTGTCGACATGTAAAATGTTACCATTTCGATACCGTATCTCACTTTGAAGGTATCGTGAATTACGATTCATATCGACAGGAATGTCGACCTCATACACGCGTCGCTAAAATGAGTTCGCTTCAACTTGTGCTCGGCGGAAATCAGTCGATTTGATTGTGGCGACAGACTGGTCTATAGCGCGGTCCGAGGTCTAGGTTAGGTTGAAAGGAAATACTTTGTACAAGACAGACATGTAGCGTAGCCTAATGTTTACGTACGTGCCATATTTCATCGGCAGACCTAAAAGCAAAAAGACGGATGGTTTATATTCAAACTCCCGTCGACAACGGATTCGTCAGAGACGAAAAACAGTCTCGGATTAAGGATGGCCGCGGAAGTAAATCGCCCGTCTCCTGCCAAAAGAACCGTACCACCATTTGTCGTGAGTTATTTTAGAGGAATTAGGGGAAACCTAAATAAAGAATGCCGGACGAGGATTTTAACCGCCGTCCTCCCGAATGCTGGTCCAGAGCGCTGACCACTGCGTCACCCCACTCGGTCGGTGGATTGATTTCAAGCGAATGCCAGTTGTACGGTACTCAAGATAGTTGCTCGTTTGCCGTACAGTTTACTAGCGCCATCTATCGCACGCGCGGAACCCATCTGAGAACAAGGAATTCGTGGATTACGAACACTGCCGACTGACCGAGTCGAATAAGAATTTCATGCGGAAAAAAATATGACTATTGACAAAATGTATTTGCTAGTGTATTTCACTAACGATTTACTCCACTGAGAATTAAGCAATTGGAGGAATTCGAAGACCACCGAGTTTGCATGAAACTTTCAGGAAAGAAGACAGTCGAGTAACCATACTAACTGTCTACGTGTACGTGGACATTATTTTATTTATTTATTGCCAGATTATAGACGTGTTACCTGATGTTTAAAACAGGTCGTTCATCTTACAATTTTCGTTTTTCATCTTTTTACAGTTTTCTTTTCTTTTGTTTTATCTACAACATTTACAAAGAATGATACTTTTCAAAATAACAATAATTTAAGGTTGAAATATAAATAAAATTTTGTTGTTTTTTAAGAAGAATATAAAAGAAGATAGGATAGAGGAGAGATTTGTTAGTACCATCACCGAATGTGAATGACGATGAATACCTCGGAATGGTTTCTTCGAGCCGTTGATCGCCAGTCTCTCTCTCTCTCTCTCTCTCTCTCTCTCTCTCACACACACACACACACACACACACACACACACACACTGAAATGGTTATTAGTAGAGAAATAATGTTGCTTATCCTATTTATTACTAATCCTATGTATTAACTACTGTAGGTGCCCATCCATGTGCAGTGTTTGGTATTTTCTTGGCTACATCGCCAGCACTTTTGCTTACTTACTATCACATCTCAGCTTCCTCCTCCTGTTCATCCTCATTGTCACTATTTTCGCTGTCACTGTGGGTATCGCTGTCCATCCTCTGGAGATTGTTGTTACGTTGCACATGGGCATGTCTGTAAAGTCGTGTCCACATGTACTCTTCATGTGTTGTTTTTGAAATAGTGTTTGTCAGTGCGTTTAATTGTGCTCATTGTTCTTCGTCTCTTATTGCTGTGTATATATCTATGTCTGTATCTGTGTAGTCTAAGTGTACATGGACAGGAGAACAAAACCCGACCGAGGTGCTGCCGTGGTTAGCACACTGGACTCGCATTCGGGAGGACCACGTTTCATACCAACGTCCGGCCACCCGGATTTACGTTTCCCTGAATCACTTCAGGCAAGTTCCGGGGTGATTCCTATGAAAAGGCATGGCCGGTGACCTTCTCCATCCTTCCTAATCCGAACTTCTCCTCTGTCTTTAATGATCTCGTTGTCGACGGGACGTTAAAGACTAGTCCCCAGGAGAACAAAGGGCAAGTATATTGCCTACTGAGACAAATGTCGCGCTACATCCTACTGTATCTCCCCAGCGTTTATTCTCCGTCTGTCACTGCGTGCCGGCCGTTGTGGCCGAACGGTTCTAGGCGCTTCAGTCTGGAACCGCGCGACCGCTGCGGTCGCAGGTTCGAATCCTGCCTCGGGCATGGATGTGTGTGATGTCCTTAGGTTAGTTAGGTTTAAGTAGTTCTAGGGGACTGATGACCATAGATGTTAAGTCCCATAGTACTCAGAGCCATTTGAACCATTTTTTGAAATGGAAATCCCGACATCGTCCGCACTCGGGCATCGAAAAGAATTCAGTGGCGGGAACTGAAAATTTGTGCCGTACCGGGACTCAAACCCGGATTTGCCTCTTCGGCTATTCGAATATACTTCCTGTCCAACCCAAATTCCCAACTTGTGGCACACTATTTACGTGGCGCCCGCGTCCCTGTTGGACGGAAAGCGCTCCTTTGATAATACTGCTGCATAAAGCTCAACGTCGTACATTTTTCAAATTGCTCTCCTCTAAAGTGTATTGTGGTCTGCTTCACTTCTGGTTGATGAATGCCGATGTAATGCCAACGAGAACTGGCCGCACTCTGCCGCTATCTCGCCGCCAGGGCCTGGGACGCGTCTCGTCTGGTACATCAGGGGTTCGGGAGTACCAAAGTGACGTCAGCCTCGAATCTGGCAGTCCACGCACAGCCGGCTGATAGGCGAGCGGTGATAGAAGAAACTAGGAAGTCGCTATATACGTATGATGCTGGGGGCGTCCCTAAGCGATAACCACAGTACCAGACGCTTCCGTAGGAATGACGTCACTGCCACCTACAGTGCAACGGGGGTTAAGGGAGCGACGTTCAATGGTCGTCTCAGCAAAGAAAAAGACGTCTCCGGCATGACGAAGAATTTTATATAAGGGAAGTTCAAAAAGAAACGATCCGGAGGCATAATAACAGAAACCAGGTCCTGTGCTGTTGAGACACTTGTCCCACTGTGACACTAGGCGCAGAATGGCTGTCTTTCAAAATTGCCGGGGCTGCCATGTTAACCACTTCCGCACGTACAGCTAGACGTCGTCGTCCGAGGTGAATATGAAAGGTTATGGCTCTGAGCACTATGGGACTTAACATCTGAGGTCATTAGTCGCCTAGAATTTAGAACTACTTAAACCTAACCAACCTAAGGACATCACACACATCCATACCCGAGGCAGGAGCCGAACCTGCGACCATAGCGGTCGTGCGGTTCCAGACTGAAGCGCCTAGAACCGCTCGGCCACATAGACCGGCTGAAAGGTTATGCTGACGATCATCTTTGACCAAGATGACCCCCTTCTGGTTCACTTCCTGCAGCACGGGACAACAGTAAATCCCCAGCATTACTCGCAAACCTTGACCACCCTTCGCCAAGCAATCAAATGAAAACGACCAGGCAATCTCACCCGTGGGGCCATTCTGCTCCACGATAATGCAAAGCTTCATACGGCCAACACAGTCGCGGCACTCCTGAAGAAATTCAAATGGGAGGTTCTCGACCACACTCCATAGAGTCCGGACCTCTCCCCCTGTCATTACACCATTTTTGGCCCCCTTAAAAAGGCTCTGAGGGGCAAACGATTCCTGCAGTTATTTTTTCTGTGTTCTTGTCTGTTAGCACTGACAATTCTATGTAGAGGGCCATGGACACGGGTTCCCAGGTAGATGCCGTGTTTCTTGACTTCCGCAAGGCGTTTGATACAGTTCCCCACAGTCGTTTAATGAACAAAGTAAGAGCATATGGACTATCAGACCAATTGTGTGACTGGATTGAAGAGTTCCTAGATAACGGAACGCACCATTTCATTCTAAATGGAGATAAGTCTTCCGAAGTAAGAGGTATTTCGGGTGTGCCACAGGGGAGTGTCGTAGGACCGTTGCTGTTCCCAATATATATAAATGACCTTGTGGATAACATCGGAAGTTCACTGAGGATTTTTGCGGATGATGCTGTAGTATATCGAGAGGTTGTAACAATGGGAAATTGTACCGAAATGCAGGAGGATCTGCAACGAATTGACGCATGGTGCAGGGAATGGCAATTGAATCTCAATGTAAACAAGTGTAATGTGCTGCGAATACATAGAAAGAAAGGTCCTTTATCATGTAGCTACAATATAGCACGTCAGCTGTACGTGCGGAACTGGTTAACATCGCAGCCCCAGGTATTTTATCAGAGAGCCATTCACCGCATTGTGTCACAGTGGGACAAGTGTCTCAACAGCCAGGGTCAATACTTCTAACGTACAGGTAACGCTTTCTGTAATTATGCCTCTGGCTCTTTTTTTTTTTTTAATGCCCCTTATATTTTAAGCATCCGCAGCTGTTAAAAGGCAAAACTGTGACAACAATATGGTAATTGTGAGTCCGCCTTGATGCAATACACTTTGTTATTTGTTTACTTATTTATTCCCCAAACTAGTTTCAGCGACAGATATCGCCATAGTCAGTGGGCTCTTAAAATGTAGAACAGGAAGAAAATAGCATAGTTATACAGACACTATAAAAGATTATTACATTTTTGCTGTTCGTTTTTTGAAATATAGTTTTCTGTGGATACTTTCATACTATCTTATTTATTGTACGTTATGGAATGTTTTTAAGAATTGTTGTCGCTGTTCTGGCATATTTTCGGTGCTTTTTCTTTTGCCATTTTTCTCAGCGTATATCATGTCACCTGCAGCTGTTTGAGCGGCTTTTAGTAAGCAAATACTACAAGGTGAACTTACGTATGTCAGCGTTAAACACTTAGAAGAACGGCAACAGGAAAAGCACAGGAAATATGCCGCAAACAGCGGCAAGAATTCTTAAAAACATGCTATGACGCACAATAAATAAGGTAGTATGAAAGTATCCTAAGAAAACTCTATTTCAAAAAACGAACAGTAAAAATGTAATAATGGTTTCTTTGTATAACTACGCTATTTTCTGCATGTTTTACATTTAAAGAACCCACTGTGGCCGGCCGGGGTGGCCGAGCGGTTCTAGGGGCTACAGTCTGGAACCGCGCGACCGCTACGGTCGCAGGTTTGAATCCTGACTCACGCATGGATGTATGTGATGTCCTTAGGTTAGTTATGTTTAAGTAGTTCTAAGTTCTAGGGGACTGATGACCTCAGCTGTTAAGTCCCATAGTGACCATACCATTTGAAACACACTGTCGATGGTGATATTTGTCGCTGAAACTAGTTCGGGGAATAAATGAGTAAACAAACGACAACATGTATTGCATCAAATCAGACTCACAGTTCTTATATTGTTGGTTTCCATGCAAACACGGACCAGATGGAAGAGCTCCAAGATAAAGCTATTACTGACAAAACTGTGGTAAATAAATATAATGAAGCGAGTGTATACTTCATTACATGCAATGACTGACGTAAGAAATATATAGGGAAAACTGATCGGTCATTTCGAAAAGATTTCACTAACACCTTAACTTCAATAATCCCCGATCTGCCTTAACAACGCAGACAGGAGTAACCGTGTAGGGCATCATAAGCCATTCAGAAAATTTAAAAATACTTCATAAAAAAGAAAATAAAGCTATATTCTAAGTGTATTAGAACAAGCAGAAATTTTTAGGTAGAAAAAAGGAATAGCGCAGGTCATTACTCTAGATACCTATACTGACGCGTTTTCCAGAGATCTTCAGTCTTAGTTTATATACATAGGATATTACGATTTGATACCAAACCCATGAAATACAAGCTTCAATTAACACAACGAAATCCAATGTGTTGTCTCCTCAGAATTCGATATGAGCACGAAAGTCGATAGACATCTAAAACGTTCGAAACTTGACGTGTGTACGTCTTAATTATTTTACGGACAGGTATCACCGTGGCCAGCCTTAAGTCTCCACAAAAGGAAGGTGTATCGACTGATTTGAAGAGAGAAAGACAGTTAATGAATAACAAGAAAACAAGAATGTGTTGTTCGAAATAAAATATCGAAGATGGCATTAGTAATAAGACTAGACAGAAAAAATACTTACCCAGTGTCCTCGGTACCTAATTTCCTTCCCCAGAAATTTACCTATGAATTTTGTTTCTCCAAAAATTCACCCAAACACATATTTTCGCCAGAATCGCGACAAAGAAAAAATCAGTCTTGAGTCGCTTGGCATACAGGCGCCCGAACGGCAGCGCTTGGGCATTGTAGAAAATAATCCCGCGAAAGAGCCCGTTCTCAAAGAGGGGACGAACACTAACGTGCGACCAAATATCTAGCAAAGAGAAAAAGTAGGAACAGTGCACAGCTCTTCCCCAATACAAAACTCAGACAATGAAGACTATGTAAATACGTAAAGAGCGAGATGCGAAATACCAAGACATGCGAGTCTTCCAGAAAACAAGCGATTAGTAAAGGGGTACAACAGACTACGTCATACCGTTATCGATTGCAGCAGCCAGTAAAACCACTAACCACTACCAACCGAAATACGATCATACATTTGGCTACGCAAGTCGCAGCATTCTTTAGGTTAAATTTAACATTGATGGCTTTCAAGACACAAAGAAAAAGTGAAGCACATCCTTTTCAAAAAATCAAAGCATCATGTCAAATAGCTCATACGTTTTTTTATCAAGAACTTAAAATGAATAAGGAAAAATTACTACTGTGTTTCGTGTGATTCAGTGTTGGGGCCGCTCCTGTTTGTGTATGCGAGGTAGTCAGAAACAGTCTGAAATGCTTTTAAGGATATTGCAGAGTAGGCTGTGCTGAGAAATAATATTGCTAAGAAGGACATTCGATCCGCTCCGTCGTTTCCGAATTAATTAGCGTTGAAGTTAGCTAATTAGGCCGCTGCGGGCGCAGATTCAAGCGGCCCACCTGAGACGGTGCCGACAAACATGTTATTCGTTCGGTTTCTTGAAGGATCGAACCCGAGCCAAAGGCTGGGCAATCTCTTGCGCCACCATTTACGCTGTGGGAACAATTGACACTTATTGTATCTGACGGGCCTCTTGTATCTATGCCTGCAACGACCTGACTGGTTAAATTGCAGTGCTAATTAACTTGGAAACGGCGAAACGCTTCGAATTTTTTGTTAATAATTATTTCTCAGCACAACCTACCCTACAACACCCTTACAAGCTTTTCAGACTCTTTCTGACCACCCAGTATACAGAAAGTCCCAAAAAATGCCGACAAACTTTAGGGACAGGTTTCTTACACCAAAATAAGAAAAAAGTCCAATAAACAGGGCCTTTAGAATGCGTAGCCGAAGAACTTGTTAAGGAGAAGAGATGTGTTTCGCACTAATGTCATAGCCCTTAAAGCATGCATTTTAAACCCGATGTTTACTGCACATTTTTTTCTTGTTTTGCTCAATACTTCTTCCCCACAAAATATTGAAGATGAACAAATGCCCGTAGCCCTTAAGGTATACATTGTAGAGCCCATCTTTAGTAGACATGTTTTACTTATTTCTGTACAAGGAAACTGTCGCTACTGAAGTTCGTCGGTGTTTCCTTGGGATGTCCTGTGTATCTTCTAGAGTCTCTTTCCCGGCTGTAACATTTAGTCGTCCAGCATGTCCGTCTGTGACGCTTTCTTCTTCTTATTTATGTGCATATCTCAAACCGCAGCTAGCACATGACCGATTGCATTTAGCACAAAATGCAATTCCTCTTCACTTTTGGTTACATCTGCTGTATCATCAGTCAATCGTGTTGTGCTATTTTCCTTCCCTTACTAAACAATAGCAGTTATTCACTTATGCTAAATGAATCTAAAGCTACAAAAATTACAGCACCACAATAAACGCCGAAAGACAACCTCATTTGCATTTTGAACATCTTTCTCCACTCCATATCCACAATACACAGTTGTCTCTCACTATATTTATACATGCCATCCGATTGGCGGCGCTGCAGTGGTGAAGTTGCACAAAAACTGTGGGTGTTTTCTGACTCATTTTCTTAGACTCCCGTATAACTTACCTTTAATAGCAAATAAAACGAAAAAGTTTCTTTAAAGTCATTAACGCCACTACACTGTCTTTTTATTTGCAGTGCTACATTTACACGATCATGGGCTCGGCTTCAAAGTGCCATTATCAAGTGTTTTAATGTCATAATGTAGCTAAGATGGCATTCTGTCGTATTTAAAATACACTATTAGACACATTGTCTAAGGGTCAGTGTGTCTAACAGTGTATTTAAAATATGACAGTGTGCCATCTTAGGCACTATAAACATTAAAACACTTGATAATGGCACTTTGAAGCCGAATTCATGATCGTGTAAATGTAACACTGCAAATAAAAAACAGTCTAATGGCGGTACTGACCATAGAGAAATATATTATGACTGTGACCTCACATTATGAAAAAATTAGTAAAACAAAATAGCACCAAAACCTATCACAGTAAAAATAAGAAGGGACCTCAAAATTTATTGCTCAAGGTGTCATCCTCCATTTGCTTCAATCATTCATCCTTCGGTCAGAAAGTCACCGAAATAATTTTGTGCTGTGAAGACTGCCTCGTAGGATCAGTAACATTATACGAGGACTGTTCGGAAAGTAAGATCAGATCGGTCGCGAAATGGAAGGCATTGTGAAAATCAAAAATGTTTTATTTGCAACAGTTAGCTTCAACTTCGAGCTACTTCTGTAAATAGTCGCCACTCCGACTTAGACATCTGTCGTAGCCTTGTACCAACTTTCAAATCTCCTCATCACAGGAGCCACCTGCTTGTTTATTTCCACCAATTCTCTACGCTGTGCCGAAATGTTGTCTTCATAGGTAGCTGTTCATGTGAGCAGAGGTGAAACTCAAAGAGAGCCAGTTACGGTCTGTATTGTGGGTGATCAAACACTTCCCATGGAAAAAGGTGCAAGGAGCATCTTCATTGTCCTTGCAGAATGCGGCCGAGAACTGTCACGATGAACGAAACGTGTGACAGTTACGTTATGTGGGCTGCATGACATTAGGCAAAATCTCTCAGCAGGCACTCATACTTGGCAAAAGCTTCATCGGATCTTCTCTGTTGTTTCCATTTCGTGCTTACTTTTCGAATAGCCTTCGTAATTCGCACCCTGGTAAGAAAAGTGATACAAGTCGAGAAACAGCAATTTTTAAGAAACTTCCAACCAGATTAAAACTGTGTCCCAGACCGAGACTCGAACTCGGGACCTCTGCCTTTCGCGGACAAGTGCTTACTAGATCAGAGACGAGGTACTGACAGAATTGAAACTTGAGTCGTGCTTGGGTAGCTCAGATGGTAGAGCACTTGCGTGCGAAAGGCAAAGGTCCCGAGTTCGAGTCTGTCCGGCACACAGTTTTAATCTGCCATGAAATTTCATAACTGTGCACACTCCGCTGCAGAGTGAAAAATCTCAATTTTTAGTTTGTCACTGAAAAATACACGTGAAGTACCCAAATGTGCACAACCAATATAATGGGATTCAGTGCCAACAATACATACTTAAAATTTAAGGGAAGCTTGTAACATTTCAGTATAAGTATTACAAAATTAATTCTTTAAGTCAAGTTTTCTCAAGTACTGCATTTTTGAGTTGTGTCACTGTTCATGTCGGGGTGCGATATGTGAAGCTATGAAGGATTCAGTGCTGATATGTTTAGGAGCTCAGAGGAATAATGTTGCAGAACCACGTTTTAATTGTAATTTTATTTGCATATTTTACTGGCGACAGGATGATGCTGAAAATACTATACAAGTTCATTTGCATTTTATTACTGTGATACTTGAGGTAATGAGCTGGGTCCTGCAGCTTAATGAAACACAAGTAGACAGGTGTGGACCAGACAGAAGATGCTGGCTGGCAAGCGTGGCTAGGTCAGAGGGCGCTGCAGTGTGCTGGGACGGGCGAGCTGGTGCCGGCATGTCGCAGCTGGTAGTCGAAGCTGCCCACCACCATCAGCGCGTAGATATTGGCCACTGAAACACAAGGTATTCAGGCCATAAGGTGTCATCAGACAGGCCGACGCAGGTGCGGCGATGAAAAGTGCTGGTTCAGTACATAGCACAATATCCTTTCTGGACCCAATGCAAGACTTGTTCCAGATGATTCAACTATTATTTTAGCCGACCAGTTTTTACAAGTACAGGCCAAAAGAGGGGTTAGTTGTTGTTTGCTAACCGTCCTCTGCAGCTGAGTTCACTAACGCACTCAAGTACAGTAAGCCATTTCCACTCCTGGTGGTCGAATATTTTCACTGCCAATGTTGGCCCAACAAGGGGAGAAGTGGTGATGGCGTAAAGTCCCTGATTACCAGTCTGTGCAAGTGTTCTGCATTAAATTCCAGATCACTGCACAAGTCACTATGGAGTGAACGTGTGACACTCTTCATCCATTCTTTGGACGCTAAGTTTGGCTGCCCCCTTGGTGCTCACGGAGAGGAGTACCTGTGTGCTGGCACTAGGTTTCATCCTCTCCCTTCCCTTCATCCATAAAAACTCAAACCCAACACTACACTGAACTACACTACTCTACTCGTCATTGTCATCAACATGATACAGGTACGCACTTGACACTTCACAACAGGTCGGAGGCAGGCAATGACAAACCACTTCCATTGGAACGCCACGTGGGATTAGCCGAGCGGTCTAAGGTGGTGCAGTCATGGACTGTGAGGCTGGTCCCAGCGGAGGTTCGAGTCCTCCCTCGGGCATGGGTGTGTGTGTTTGTCCTTAGGATAATTTAAGTTAAGTAGTGTGTAATCTTAGGGACTGATGGCCTTAGCAGTTAAGTCCCACAAGATTTCACACACATTTTTTCCATTGGAAATTTGTGAAGAGTGGTTATGCTTCTGCTCCCCAGTGCTCATTTCCTGAGTATTGGACTACTTTGACTTTTGAATGTATTTTAAGCCTCTACCCTCACCATAGACCCTTCCTTCGTCTGATCACCATCATCACCACTACCTGCACCACCACTTCCAACACCCCATCCATAGCCAATTCCACACTATCCTTACCATCACCAGTTCCTTTTACCATCATCATATCTTACCAGAACCAACAGCATCTGCCCATCACTATCGTTGCAAGCTCCTTCTACCACCACTACCACATCTGCTTAGCATCAAATCGCTACCATCACACCACTGTCATCACTGCCACCACCAATTCTCAACGCCACCTCTCACCACCACCACCTCTTACCACGACCTCTTAACGCCAAATCCAGAGCAACCATCACGAACTCCTTCTGCCACCACAATAATTTTCAACGGAACCTCCATACAACCACCATCACCACATACAGACACCCGAGATCCACATCTTACCATCACCAACGTCAACAATTAAAATTACTACCACCACCATTAAGAATAACAACAACAACAACAACTACTACTACTACTAATTCTACCAAGTGACTGACTAGAATTTGTTTATTCACTTTTCTTTTCTTAATACTGCAGTTTGTTGCGACAGGCAAATACTTCACACACAGCATTATAGTTTTTAGTGGCAGAGTACGTCATTTAATGTTGCTTGTATGCTTCAGCTGTTGTGTCCTACAGACCCCTAACATTCATAGTCTTTTACTGGTTGTACTGAAATACGTTAATACTGTGTATATCGACATGCCACTAGTGCCATATTTATTTATGATTGCAGAAGGCCATTTTAACATAGTTACTCGATTGTGTAGCGCAGCAGTACATTAATTCAGTAATAATTGAATATGTGACTTGAACAACTATAATGTGTCCACAGTAGATGTTAATTTCAAATTACTGCAGCTGGCCTTTTCCAAATGATGACGAGATGATGGTCATTCCCAGTTGTTGGGAAAATGTGCAGTATTTGCTTCAAATGATTTGGAAGAAAGCATATCATGGTGCATGGACCTGGTAAAATGCTCGATTTCTCCTTACAAGTCGATCATTTGCCACGGAGCGAGATAGCGTAGTCATTATCGTGGTATACTTCCTTTCAGCCCCATCGACGGGACGAGGTTCTCCTCACTCGGCTTCGGATAGGCCACAGCCCTATGACGCACGGCTTCCTGCTCCGGCGAGAGGACCCTCCAATGTGTAGTGCTTGCATCGTCCAGGTCACTGTGCGCCACGTTCTATTGGATTGCGTTTTATTTTCTGACCAGCGGGTCGCGGCTGACTTGCCAGCGGACCTGCCATCTCTTTTAGGCAACACTCGGACGAATGTGGTTAAAGTTTTAAAGTTCTGTGCCCTGTCAAAGGTTTTTCAAAGATTTTAGGGAGAGGATGTTAATTTGCTCACTGTGTGACAAGCTCGCCCATATTTTATGTAAGTGGCCACAATTTCCTGTGACAGTCTTGTTGCTATGTTTCCCCTTTCCTTAGGTTTTACTTTCTTATGTAGCATTTTCCTTCTTTTCCTGCTTTCTTTGAGTGTGTGCTTTAGTTTTCTTAGGTCTGTCCACATTCGTTCCTGTTAATGTGTGTCAGGGCGCTGATGACCTCGATGTTGAGCGCCCATAAGCCCCAACACACCACCACCACTTTGGACTCGCATTCTGGAGGACTGCGGTTCAAATGCCCATCCGGCCATCTAGAATTTTCGGTGATTTCGCTAAATCGTTGCAGGCAAATACTGGGAAGTTTCCTTCTAAAACGGCACGGCCGATTTCCTTCACTATTATTTGGTAATCTGTGCTTGTGCTCTGTCTAATGACAGCTGCAGTTTGCGTGTCTTGATCACACTTTCATGTTTCAACAACCTTACGCGTTTTGATTTTCCGTCATTTTCAAAGGCCGAGTTGTGTCACTCATCTAAAACCATTCATTAGATACAATGTATCACGTCAACATTCTCGATCACGAGACAATTGCAAATCTCATGATCGGGAATGTTGACGTGATACAATGCATCTAATGAACGGTTTCAGGTAACTGACTTAATGCTGACACTGAAAATGACTGAAAGTCGAAACGCATAAGTTTGTTGAAAAATAAAAGTGTAGTCAAAACATAAGAAAAGTTATTAAAAGCTTAATGACAGCGTTGCCGACAGGACGTTAAATCTAGTCTTTCTTCCTTTAATCATTTACTATCATCACAGTCATTATTTCAAGTACTACTGGTGACATGACATCAATACAGCTTAGTCTTGTTATAATAAAATTGCATTAATTCTGAGCGAGGTCTGACCAATGTGCCTTCGCTTTCCTGTTACATACACACACACACACACACACACACACACACACACACACACAGAGAGAGAGAGAGAGAGAGAGAGAGAGAGAGAGAGAGAGAGAGAGAGAGTGCAAAGAAGAAGAAGCTGTTGAATACGTTTTCAGTTTCCTTCTTTATTGCAGTGTTGAAAGGCTATGCTTTTTAGATGTCCAATTTGTGTATTATGTTGTGGGAGATGTGGCCACGTAGTGAGAAAATCGGATCCCCCTTCCGTACCTCGTTTTCCTAGAACGCTTGCTGCAGCCAATAAGGATCACCAGTGTGGGCTATATACACTTCTTCCCCTGACGGCCTGAGTGGTGCAGAAACAGATTTCGTCCACGCTACTGTGAAGACGAGTATACAAGCTTCCGTTATATATATACAGCTCGGACCATGCCCATTGTGTGTTCTCCAACAGCTGGCCCAAAAGTTCTTCACATCACTTCTTCTTTGTCTTTCGTAACCTCTGATACCATTGGAAACTGCCTGATGAGTCATTCAAATTCTCTCTATCAGGTCGCTATACAGAACTCTAATTTCGTAAATCACCAAGAGAATATTGTTCATTGGCGTGATCTTTGACGAGAATGAAATTTACACTGTTCGGTTTTTCATTTCTTCTACTATATATACCGCATTTCGGAATCATCATCGCATACTGCCTTGCGCCATTTTCTTCAGTGTGTGTCTCATCGCTCTTTGTATTGTTCGTATCGTGTCTCTTATTAATGGCCATACTTTGTAATTATGTTCTTGCAGTATCATAATTCATTCAAAGCAGTAAATTTTCACTGACCAAGCGATGAAAGAACACCTGAGGAAACCTTGCCCGTATAATCTCACTTGTATTCAGGTGGTTAAGGATAATTTACACAGATTTTCATAGTAATATTTTACTCGCCTTTTAATTCTATGAAGTCCATCAGGTTCAGTAAGCCATTAAACAGCAGAGACATAATTTGCAGAAACCTGATAATAAAATTTAAAGCTGAAAAGAAGACTACCACGATAATCAAGAAAACAAAAAGGATTTACAGCATTTGTAGAGTAAACAGTACGTTAAAATTCCAGGGCATCAACAACTCCGTGAAATTCCTTTCTAGAATAAAAATAGTGTGCCACAAGGAAGCCTTGGATTTGGGAATTCTGGCGGCTTACCACTCAAATTTTTCATTTCTGCTAAAATATTGTTGAATACATAATGTTCAATACAGATACACCTTTCTGTACAAAAGTTAAAGAAGTATTGTCACGTGCAAATAGATTTTCTGCGGTGAATGTTGCTGAGTGCATGTGGCGTTTCGTTTTGAATGCTTTCAAATAATGAAATTAACCCGGTCCTGACAAAGTATATGTGCAGGGAGAGCAGCCGTGGGCTAATGTTGTAAGAAAATCTCTCTCTCTTTCGTGTACAAACTAAAACATCTTAATACGACGTCCTGTTCTAAATGTATGCAAAAATTCTCGATTGGTTATCTAATGCTGGGAGAGGGAAGGGAAGTGAGAGCAGACATGTTTATTCTTGAGAATGCAAACTTGTAAGATCAAAATGTTCGCACGACAGTCATAAATCAAATACAGTGTTCATAAGAGAACTCGACCTGTTGTAAGTGAAGTATAAGTGTCACGATTAGCCACAGCGCCGGTTGTTGTCTGTCGTCTACGTCCATACTGTGGTATTTCCTGTCATGTGTAGCGGCACTTGTTTTGTCTAAGGCAAACAAAGCTACGCCCTTTTATGAAGTTAGCATTTCCAGCAACAACTTTTGGCGTGTAAGTCAAAAAGAAGAATGTTTTTCAATTTCTGTATTTTCTTTACTACGCAGTCTGTACAAAGTGACTTTGAGATTAACAAACATAACATTTACCATAATAACCAACAAGTGTTCTCGCTACAGTCTCGAGTCGGTCCTCAGACTGAAACGAGAATCTTTCATCTCAGAAGTAACATTGGAGTAGCTGATGTCATAGCACCGAGAAGACGTTGTGATCGAGAACTGCAGTTTTCAGTCCTCTGATAGCCCAAAACTACGGAAGTAGTATTTGAAAGCTGTAGTCCAGTATACCCTCTGCTTGACCCCACGTGTGACATAATAGTGAGTGTTGTATTGGGTTGTTGGGTGTTGCGATTATTCCTGTACATCACGTTCAGGAATACCCCAAATCATTAAACTCCATACTATGACGTCACATTTCTCGTCCTGGTCCACGTCCACGTCTGCGAGCACGTTCCAAATCAGGATGGCCTTGCACAGGATTGAGCGATCTACTTCTCCCACATTCTCCTCTTGATAGAGTTGTCTGTTTATGAAGTACTGAGCGATTGCGCGAAACGAAATTGTAGCATTCCTTTTTTTCTTAATTGCATCCAGACTTTAAAACATTTTGCATCAAAGCGGTCGTCCCACGGGACATGTTTCTTCTATTCACTAGGAAACGAGCTGGTACGTCAGACGGAACGTAACGTATCCTAATCGCGATTTCACAACGGCAGCTCTCTCTAGGGGAAGTTGTCCGCTGTAAAGTGTTTACGGAAAGGGACGCGCATAAAATTGTTGCGTTAGTTCTATTAAAAACGCACATTATCTCCTGCAGCATTGGCAATCTACCCCTGCTCTACAGGCAACCCGCATTTCAGCAGAGTTACGTGGGCAGTCGGCTTGTTAGGTGACAACACTCGAAGGCTTCCACGTTTCGACGGCCACTAGACGGCAACCCCAGCACGGGCACCGAGCGAGGTGGCGCAGTGGTTAGCACACTGGACTCGCATTCTGGAGGACGACGGTTCAATCCCGTCTCCGGCCATCCTGATTTAGGTTTTCCGTGATTTCCCTAAATCGCCTCAGGCAAATGCCGGGATGGTTCCTTTGACAGGGCACGGCCGATTTCCTTCCCCATCCTTCGCTCACCCGAGCTTGCGCTCCGTCTCTAATGACCTCGTTGTCGACGAGACGTTAAACACTAATCTCCTCCTCCTCCTCCAGCACGGGCAGAGGTAGCTGGCCCCAGGGACTTTCTCCTGACGCAGGCTACGTGACTGGAAATAGGACCGGCTCCGTTCTGGGGCCAGGGTCGTGTTTAGGACAGCGCAAAGGCCGTGAGTGACAGTACACTCTAAGTGGGTTTCTAGAGCCAGGCGCCGTGTATAGTCACCTTTTATCAATCTGGAACTCACTTCGGAGCCGCCAGAACGACGATGACGAGTTTCGTGTGAATACTTCTCCGAGTGGACATGAAAGAATTCTGGACTCTGTTTTCAATAGCGATAAAGAGGACGTGACTACGTCTTCGTCATACTGGAACTTTAATATTGTACTGTCGTTTAGAGACTGTAACTTGAATAGAGTTCTGGGCACTTAAACTTGGGACTGTCCTGTCAGGAATTTAAATTTTTTCTGTCCTACTGCTTTCTGTATTTACTAGTTATTAATCTTTCCCAATATTGTTTGTTTCCTTTGTTGAGGCCTTCTGCCATAGTGTTATATTTATGATAATTCTTTCTTGTCACCAGATCCGAATTTAGTTTTGGACTGACATTTTACTAATCCCTTCTGGAGTGTAATTCGGTACATTGTGCGTGAAGACTTTAGCTGTGAACTGCAGCAGTACCTGTTTGGGATTGAGGTCAGAAGATTCTATTTCGTTTGATAGCTAGTTACGTAGTGACCACAACCGGAAATAACTGTGTCTCAGTTTTTTTCTTTCTTTATGAAGGGTGGAGCCCCTCCACGCCCTCCAGACTTGACCATCTCAAAAAATCTACTGTCGCCTACGTATTTGTTAGTTACTAAGGTCGTTATGTGAGTGGTCGATTGGTCATAAATCGATA
This sequence comes from Schistocerca americana, assembly GCF_021461395.2. Lineage (NCBI taxonomy): Eukaryota > Metazoa > Arthropoda > Insecta > Orthoptera > Acrididae > Schistocerca > Schistocerca americana. The sequence goes on from NC_060127.1 coordinate 85,256,172, forward strand.
GCACTGTCTAAGGGTTTTGGTTGGGTTTGTTTGTGTTTAGTGTGGAATACGGCTTCCCTGATTTGCCAGTTGGCCAGTTAGTTTACAGCTGGCAATGCCCGTTAGCTTTGCTGTGCTGCAGGGGCTCTCCAGTATTTGCCATGATGGTGTGTTGGTGCTACCCATAGGTAGTGTTTTTGGACTGTTGAAGTTCCACCTATGGTTGTTTTCCCTGATGCAATAATTTACTAACAGCCGTATAATTTGTAGAAGTTTATTTTATTTTATGAACTTCTCTGTGCTACCAGTTTCGGGATTACATGGATGCCATCTTCAGGTCCCATTCGTCATAGTCGTAAAATCACTATACACAGAAGGAGCCATATAACTGGATCCGTGAATCAATCGTCCTGCAACAGCTCTTGGTGGCATCGATGTAATGCCGAAACTGGTAGCACATAGAAGTTCATAAAACAAAATAAACTTCTACAAATCATACGGCTGTTGGTAAATTATTGCATCACGAAGTTCATGCCAGCCGTCGTCCCACGATCCATAATGATCAACAAAGATATGGTTGTGTTTGTGGATGTGTCTCAGTGAACTTCAGATTTATTTTATACGAGGACCTTCTTTTTTTAACCGCCTGCGGCGGCTACATTATCTCCCTTGACCATATGCTAGCCTTGTTATGACGTCACAAAACTGGAGTAGCTCTACCGGTTCCGCGTGAGGACCGCATCGTGAGAAATGCGCTTCCGGCGGCTGAGAAACTCACCCAGGTAGACGGCGATGGCGAAGGCCGCCACGATGCCGAAGGCGGACCCGAAGAGGGCGAACACCATGAGGTCGGCCACGACGGCGGCCACGAGCGTCGCCGCCAGCACGATGGCGTCCACCACGATCCACGGGATCATCAGGCACACGCACTCCTGCACATAGCACCGCAGTTTAACCTTATATCAGCAGAAAAGTGGCACTTGCAGCAATAATACTGATTCTCCTCAATGGACGCCAATTTCGGACACACGTACTAACTGTATGCAATGATTGCCAAAACTCCGCTGTCCCCAGATTTGTGTGCGACGCCTGTACAGGGTTTTGTAGCGGTGACTCCCATTGAGCTGAGCACAGATGCTGAGGGTGGATGCACGTGGCACAATACTTTGTATAAATGCTACTCTATTTGGTATGATTTTTTTTTTCACTGAGTGCATTTCTAATATCTTCTGTTTCCTTACTCTTTACGCTTGCGTTTAAGGCTCCGCAGTAAATTGGTAGAGCTATTTTCATAAAGAAAAGCGGAGAAGGAACCGAAACAGGAACTTGGCTCAGTCTACTTCCTACCATTCGGAGTAGATGACTGGATTATAGACAACAAACTCTGCATAAACACTCCACAGGATGCCGCTCAGGGGTATAATCGATACAGAAGAACACCCAGTGTCGCCGGAAAGGATCAGCGAACATTTGGTTTCTAGCAAAAGTTGCTCCACATAACTCGATCTATCATCCTTAAACGTTTAACGCAAAGGCTTGGAAAGACCCTCGTATACAGGCTGTTACAAAAAGGTACGGCCAAACTTTCAGGAAACATTCCTCACACACAAAGAAATAAAAATATGTTATGTGGACATGTGTCCGGAAACGCTTACTTTCCATGTTAGAGCTCATTTTATCACTTCTCCTCAAATCACATTAATCATTGAATGGAAACACACAGCAACAGAACGTACCAGCGTGACTTCAAACACTTTGTTACAGGAAATGTTCAAAATGTCCACCATTAGCGAGGATACATGCATCCACCCTCCGTCGCATGGAATCCCTGATGCGCTGATGCAGCCCTGGAGAATGGCGTATTGTATCACAGCCGTCCACAATACGAGCACGAAGAGTCTCTACATTTGGTACCGGGGTTGCGTAGACAAGAGCTTTCAAATGCCCCCATAAATGAAAGTCAAGAGGGTTGAGGTCAGGAGAGCGTGGAGGCCATGGAATTGGTCCGCCTCCACCAATCCATCCGTCACCGAATCTGTTGTTGAGAAGCATACGAACACTTCAACTGAAATGTGCAGTAGCTCCATCGTGCATGAACCACATGTTGCGTCGTACTTGTAAAGGCACATGTTCTAGCAGCACAGGTAGAGTATCCCGTATGAAATCATGATAACGTGCTCCATTGAGCGTAGGTGGAAGAACATACTGACGAAACTAAAATGAGCTCTAACATGGAAATTAAGCGTTTCCGGACACATGTCCACATAACATCTTTTCTTTATTTGTGTGTGAGGAATGTTTCCTGAAAGTTTGGCCGTACCTTTTTGTAACATCCTGTATAGATGCGCGTAATGAAGCTTTTGGAAAATACTCTAATTACAGCTTAATTATGCATTCAGTAATAATCTAAAAGACATGTAAAATAGGTAACAAATATATAAATTAGAGACGGTGAGTTTAACTGAACACTGTATAATCAAAAACGGCAAAATTTGCTAAATACATTTTATGCCGCGTAATTTGGAATGTGCAATTCGACGATACGAGCCCGTCAAGAATTTACTAGGAACTTGACATTTCTAATTTGACTTTTTTTAAACTAACGTCTGGTTTTTCTGAAATTGAGAATTTTAGATATTCAGAAAAAATGGGACTACAAAATTACAGCACGGAATTTTGGAAAGAATGTCACTTATAAGTTCGGTCACTCTAGAACACGATAATTTCAAATGAAAGTAACTTTCGAAGTAATACGTTTTTGGAAAAGATAAAGTTTTTCTTTCAGAGACAGAATGAGACCTTTCAAAGAATTTATGTTAGTTTTAGAACAAACAATTGAGTATATACGCAGTATACTTATCACGGATATAAAGAAACGAGAAAAAAGAAAAGTTTGTGCAAGGGGAGTATAAGAACAAAAAAAACAAATAAGGTACCTAAATTTGATACTACACCATATAACAATTGACCAACATAACACCGCACGTTCCATCGAAAGACAAAAGGCAAAAGGCCCGTACTTGGCTTTCGCGTCACCGACCCCACTGCCTTTCTCTCTCTCTCTCTCTCTCTCTCTCTCTCTCTCTCTCTCTCACACACACACACACACACACACACACACACACACACACACACAGCACCGGAATTACGCACAGACCAGGTAGTCCTACGCGAATTTCGAACATCTTATATACTGTTTTACGTTTTCCACCGCTCTTTCTACGTCGACATATCAGGCAGCCAGTGTGTGATATCTTGTATCACAGGCTACGTAGCCAAAAATTCTTTGTATTATGCGTTGAGTGGTGGGGGAAGGAATTCGTTATGCAGCTACTTAACATGATTAATTGGAGGGGTATCCCGCCGTCTTCAAGATATTGTACGTTTAGTTTTCTTTGGCCAAATTTCTACCTTGCTTTTGATAATCTTTTCTTTTGTTCGGTCTGAAAATCATTATGACATAGGGTGAACATTAATAAAGCCGACAAACTGCAGGGACAGATTACTGACTGGAAATGGAGGGGAAAAGACCCTATGAACGTGTGTCCACAAATGCAGCGTTGTAACGGTAGATGGCGACGACGAATGAAAGTTCCTCTGACCAAGTGCCTTGTGTTCGTTGCGTGTTGCAGAATGGTCCGGTATTCACGTCGGGAACAAGCCAAGATGTTGTTTGTGTATCGTCAAGCAGATGGAAATGGTCGAGAGGCAGCACAGTTGCAACAAAACAAGTACACTCACAGGCACCAACCACATCACACAACATTTAGAGTCATTTTCGGGCGTTTGTGTGATCATCGACCTTCCAGACAGACAAACGAGCAGGGAGGGGCTGGTCTGTGCGTGCACCAGATTTGGAGGACGGGGTTCGAAATGATACTGGGATGAACCCTAGTAGAAGCTTAGAAGCTCCAGGCAAGTGACCCGCCAACGTAGTGTAAGCCAAAGTACGATTACGTGTATTCTGCACTACAACGGGTACTATTCATATCACGTGTAACGAGTGCAAGGATTATCAGCTCTGGATTTCCCTTTGTAGGAAGGATTTTGTCGATGGTTTCTGCACCAGACCATCTAAATTATGTGGTTTCTGTCATCAGTCTTCTAAGCAACCTTTACCAGAACTGGCATCATCCGTCTTGGGTTACAGACACATCACGTGGTCTGAGGAACTTCCATTCATCAGCGTCAATCTACCATGGCAAAGGTGCATTCCTCCATGAGCGAGTCAATAACGCGTTGGTCCACCTCTGTCTCTTATGCAGCACTTATTCGGCTTGGTATCGGTTGATGGAGTTGCTGGATGTCCTTCTGAACTATATCGTACCAAAATACGTCCAATTGGCGTGTTAGACCGTCAAAACACCGAGCTGCCTATAATGCTCCAAACATTTTCGATTGAGGAGAAATCCGGTAACCTTGCTGGTCAAGGTAGGATTTGGCAAGCCAAAATCAAGTAGTAGAAACTCTCGCCATGTGTGGGCGGGCATTATCTTGTTGAAACATAAGCCCAGGATGGTTTTCCATGAAGGGGAACAACGTACCGCTGTGCAACAAGTGTGCCGCGGACGACAATCAAATGAAATGGCACACCAGACCACCACTCTTGGTTGTCAGGTCGTATCGCGGGCGGCACTCCAGATGATATGTCACCGCTGTCTGGGGCGTCTCCAGACACGTCTTCCGCCTGGAATCTGATTGACTGGAGTAGAATTGTTTTCAGTACCGAGTCGCCCTTCGAAATGAGCCCTTATGACCATCACAGACATGTCTGGAGACGCCAAAGACAGTGGCGGTGTACCAACCTGACCGCCACCAGCCACATGGCCCCACAGTCAGGAATGATGGTCTGGGGCGCCATTTATTTTCATAGCAATACCCCTTTGGTTGACATCTGCGGCAGCCCACAGCACGCTGGTACTTCGGCCCAGTTTTGTTACCCATCATGGCAATCCATCCTGGGCTTACATTTGAGCAAGATAATGCCTGCCCACACACCGAGCGTTAGAAACTCTGTATGTGTGGGCAGGCATTATCTTGCTCAAATGTAAGCCCAGGATTGATTGCCATGATGGGTAAAAAAACTGGGCTTGTCTTCGTGCTTGCCAGACTCTAACTTGGGCAGCAACAATTGAGAACATTCGGAGCGTTATGGGCAGGACCCTCCAACCAGATCGGAATTTGGACGATCTAACGCACCAGTGCATGCGGATAATTCCTTCGTGATGTGTCGATTTTTTTGTGTGTTATACTAGTGATAATTAGAGCTTGCAAGAATAATACAGAGACGCCAAGTTAGAGAATTTCAAATGTACCAAAAAGACTTGTACAGGTCTGGACTCTGCCGACTCTGTTCCCTGAGTCCTGCTGTTCTGTTACCACATATCCTTTGGAAGAACCTTCGGTGATCCTCTTAAGAAATCATAGCTACAGAACATCAGCTGGCAATGCAGTTCTGACCGAGCGAAGTGGCGCAGCGGTTAGCACACTGGACTCGCTTTCGGGAGAACGACGGTTCAATCTCGCGTCCGGCCACCTTGATTTAGGTTTTCCGTGATTTTCCTAAATCGCTCCAGGCAAATGCCGGGATGGTTCTCTGAAAGGGCACGGCCGACTTCCTTCCCCGTCCTTCCCTGATCAGATGAGACCGATGACCTCGTTGTCTTATCTCCTCCGTCAAACACCCCAACCCCCAACCCATTGCAATTCTGGGTCGTGCTCAAATAGGCCAATGTTTAAGGAGAATGCTCATGAATAGTGAGAAATCTGAGTTCGACTCCCGCTGAGGCACAAATCCTTGACAGTCATAATCTAATCGCAGTGTGGCTTGGAGTTGCTTACCGTGAGCGCTCCGACCAAAAGGAAGATGGCACACACGCCCTGGATGACACCAATAGCGAGGAAGGCCACGGCTGGGGTGCTGACCGCTGCAACAGAAACCTGCACTGCACTACATGGCTCCCAGCCCATACCGCCATGTCTGCTGTGTTAAACAGTTTATTACACTGATGAAATCTTCTGGGGTTATCAGCCGAATCGTGTCGTCATGCTGTCGCATCGTTGCGACGAGTTTCATATTTATCATCATCATCAGGACAAGTCGCCACCACTCGGCTGGTAATCCAAGAAGACTTTGTCTATGAAATTCTCTGGAAAAATCTGTATTCCACTACAACACATCAATAGCCAAATGCACCAACCTCGGTCAAAAAGCAAGATAACCAAGGTCCCTTGATCACGGTTAAGAGTAAATAGCGTTTAATATGTGTCTCCGGTGCACCGACGTTACCTGACGGTCAGCAAACTGTCGTCAGCCAACACTGTATTTGACTGCGGTTAAATCCATGTATTGCAATGGAAGACGTCCTGTGGACGCAGAGATATTAATACAGATACGAGTTTGCGCCCGGCCGCCTATGTACATAAGTTTGTAGACAATCACTGATGAGTGACGTCATTGTCACTTGCTCTCACATTCGTGAACGAGCAGAACTGTGATTATGCACTACAAGTCTGTGCGTTTAACTTTGGCGAAATGGAACGCGAAAGGACACCACCAAATTTTTCCAAGTACAGGGTGGATATACTTCTCGAATTGGTCAGTGCGATTCCATCAGTTCTTGAAAATAGAGGAACTGACACCTGCAGTACAAATGAAGACGTGTACAGTGTCTTGTTTCTGTCAATATGTTTTAATTCAGTTCGAATACCTATGCCACTTAAATAGTCAACAAATATTAACACATCTGATCGTCATTTTTATGAAAAATGCGCGCCTTGTTATTTCAAACTCCATACTGCATACAGAATCCAGTTCTCGTTGTGAACAAGTATTCTTAATTACCAATCTTTTGCAAGGACTGTTAATCAACATTGTATAGTTAAAAAGCTACAGATTATTTTTTTCCATCTTTGCTTTTTGTGCCTCAAGTAAATGCTCTCATAGAACATGCATTTTGGTTTAAAACTTTAATTCACATGGAATCAAATTCTGGACCCCCACTCAGCGAGCAAGCACGCTACCATAGAGCCACACTGCTTCCCGAAACAAAACCTGTCTCATTTTAGTATCTTGGTTGGATAACTTCAGTCATTTTTCTCGAGACTTCTTAAGAGTTGCATCGAACTGCTTTGGGAGATCAGTTTGGTCATATGTGGAGTCACATTGTAATTCTACTCCCGGTAATTTTGATTCATAAATTAATAAATTTTCTGGGTTTATTTTTTGTATAAGATATGGTATACAATACCTTGAATCTATCTCAGTACATCGACACAGGCAGCCATGTTAAAGACTGTACAATTATAAAACTCTGGTCATCTTGCAAAAAGCGGGCATGAGCCATGGTCAAAATTTAATTGCGGTCTACTCCCTTGTTTAACTTTGATAGAGATTGGTGCACCAGAATTTTGCATTAAACACAGTTACTGTGCGGCTGGTCCCGGCGGAGGTTCAAGTCCTCCGTCGGGCATGAGTGTGTGTATGTGTGTGTGTGTGTGTGTGTGTGTGTGTGTGTGTGTGTGTGTGTGTGTGTGTTTGTCCTTAGGATAATTTAGGTTAAGTAGTGTGTAAACTTAGGGACTGATGACCTTAGCAGTTGAATCCCATAAGAGTCCCCACACACATTTTAACATTTTTTAAACACAGTTACGTGGTTAACTTTTAATCGAGGTTGGTGCGCTCAGCCATATGTTGTCATTATGAAATGAACGGTGGTTAATTCGTGTAGTGTTAGAGTTAGCAGCGACTCACAGCTGGCCGGGTTTGGCTCATCGAGCACCCTGGAGATGACGTCGGTCAGCTCCGCATCGATGAGCTCCACATCTGGTGGCAGCCGGCCTCCTCTGACAGCCGGTGGCGGTCTGGACTCCTGGTGGATCAGGTTGGCTGTCACCACCACCACAGCTGCGCTCATGAGCTGCAACACCACGACCGGATTCTATACTGAGGTATATCAGACACCCATCTAGCATTCAAAATGGCATGCCCATCAGAATGTGTGCGATGGATTTATGCCAACAGAGATAACAGGCACCCTGGATAAAAAAAAAAATAGTCACCCTCAGGAGGAATCATCCTTACACTGTGCATCACCTTCTCCAGCCTTGATTATGGCATGTTTCGGAGGAAAGAGAGTTAAAAAATGTCCTTTGGGTATAACATACCCATCTGTGGTCACTCATTGGTGATTAGACCCCATTGAAGACCACTTTGCAGGTATGTTGATTGGCACATTTCACTGACCGTTCCAAATATTCCCAGACATTTTGTATGGGATGATCAGATGATTTAGCATGCCAATCGAGGAGTGACAAGGTGCTTGAGTGTCCATCAAACAATGATTGTACGCATGCAGCCCTCCAGACACACTCCCAAGATGGGAGTGTGCACAGAATACTCACCGTAAAGATCAGAAATGGCATCTGTTCATCAGTGAGAATGTTGAAATAAACATACTGGTTGACTCTGATGGTAACCAGAATGAGTGAGTCCAAGTCATAGTATCAAAACCAGCTGTAGGAATCAACATGGATTCCGGAAACAGCGATCGTGTGAGACCCAACTCGCTTTATTTGTTCATGAGACCCAGAAAATATTAGATATAGGCTCCCAGATAGATGCCATTTTCCTTGACTTCCGGAAGGCGTTCGATACAGTTCCGCTCTGTCGCCTGATAAACAAAGTAAGAGCTTACGGAATATCAGACCAGTTGTGTGGCTGGATTGAAGAGTTTTCAGCAAACACAACACAGCATGTTGTTCTCAATGGAGAGACTCTACAGACGTTAAAGTAACGTCTGGCGTGCCACAAGGGAGTGTTATGGGACCATTGCTTTTCATCATATATATAAATGACCTAATAGATACTGTCAGAAGTTCCATGCGGCTTCTCGCGGATGATGCTCTAGTATACAGAGAAGTTGCAACATTAGAAAATGGTAGCGAAATGCAGCAAGATCTGCAGAGGATAGACACTTGGTGCAGGGAGTGGCAACTGACAATTAACATAGACAAATGTAATTTATTGCGAATATATAGAAAGAAGTATCCTTTATGGTATGATTATATGATAGCGGAACAAACACTTGTAGCAGTTACTTCTGTAAAATATCTAGGAGTATGTGTGCGGAACGATTTGAAGTGGAATGATCATATAAAATTAATTGTTGGTAAGGCGGATGCCAGGCTGATTGGGAGAGTCCTTAGAAAATATAGTCCACCAACAAAGGAGGTGGCTTACAAAATACTCGTTCGACCTATACTTGAATATTGCTCATCAATGTGGGATCCGTATCATGCCGGGTTGACAGAGGAGATAGAGAAGATCCAAAGAAGAGCGGCGCGTTTCGTCACAGCGTTATTTGGTAAGCGTGATAGCGTTACGGAGATGTTTAGCAAACTCAAGTGGTAGTCTCTGCAAGAGAGGCGCTCTGCATCTCCGTGTAGCTTGCTGTCGAGGTTTCGAGAGGGTGCGTTTCTGAATGAGGTATCGAATATATTGCTTCCCCCTACTTATACCTACCGAGGAGATCACGAATGTAAAATTACAAAGATTCGAGCGCGCACGGGTGCTTTCCGGTAGTCGTTCTTCCCGCGAACCATGCGCGACTGGAACAAGAAAGGGAGGTAATGACAGTGGCATGTAAAGTGCCCTCCGCCGCACACCGTTGGGTGGCTTGCGGTGTATAAAGGTAGATGTAGATTCCCATATAACATACTAAGTTGCCAGTGTGAAGCGAAAGGGGGTTAATCCTTGAAGTGTTGGACGTAGTGATGACTCACAGCTGGCGGGGTTGGCCTCATTGAGCGCCATGGAGGTAATGTTGGTCAGTTCTGTGTCCATGAGCTTCATGTCTGGCGACTCATCTGACCACAACGCAGGGCTCCAGCTCCAGTGAGCTAACAACCAGCATCAGTGCTATTTGGGCGATTGAATTACACTCCTGGAAATTGAAATAAGAACACCGTGAATTCATTGTCCCAGGAAGGGGAAACTTTATTGACACATTCCTGGGGTCAGATACATGATCACACTGACAGAACCACAGGCACATAGACACAGGCAACAGAGCATGCACAATGTCGGCACTAGTACAGTGTATATCCACCTTTCGCAGCAATGCAGGCTGCTATTCTCCCATGGAGACGATCGTAGAGATGCTGGATGTAGTCCTGTGGAACGGCTTGCCATGCCATTTCCACCTGGCGCCTCAGTTGGACCAGCGTTCGTGCTGGACGTGCAGACCGCGTGAGACGACGCTTCATCCAGTCCCAAACATGCTCAATGGGGGACAGATCCGGAGATCTTGCTGGCCAGGGTAGTTGACTTACACCTTCTAGAGCACGTTGGGTGGCACGGGATACATGCGGACGTGCATTGTCCTGCTGGAATAGCAAGTTCCCTTGCCGGTCTAGGAATGGTAGAACGATGGGTTCGATGACGGTTTGGATGTACCGTGCACTATTCAGTGTCCCCTCGACGATCACCAGTGGTGTACGGCCAGTGTAGGAGATCGCTCCCCACACCATGATGCCGGGTGTTGGCCCTGTGTGCCTCGGTCGTATGCAGTCCTGATTGTGGCGCTCACCTGCACGGCGCCAAACACGCATACGACCATCATTGGCACCAAGGCAGAAGCGACTCTCATCGCTGAAGACGACACGTCTCCATTCGTCCCTCCATTCACGCCTGTCGCGACACCACTGGAGGCGGGCTGCACGATGTTGGGGTGTGAGCGGAAGACGGCCTAACGGTGTGCGGGACCGTAGCCCAGCTTCATGGAGACGGTTGCGAATGGTCCTCGCCGATACCCCAGGAGCAACAGTGTCCCTAATTTGCTGGAAGTGGCGGTGCGGTCCCCTACGGCACTGCGTAGGATCCTACGGTCTTGGCGTGCATCCGTGCGTCGCTGCGGTCCGGTCCCAGGTCGACGGGCATGTGCACCTTCCGCCGACCACTGGCGACAACATCGATGTACTGTGGAGACCTCACGCCCCACGTGTTGAGCAATTCGGCGGTACGTCCACCCGGCCTCCCGCATGCCCACTATACGCCCTCGCTCAAAGTCCGTCAACTGCACATACGGTTCACGTCCACGCTGTCGCGGCATGCTACCAGTGTTAAAGACTGCGATGGAGCTCCGTATGCCACGGCAAACTGGCTGACACTGACGGCGGTGGTGCACAAATGCTGCGCAGCTAGCGCCATTCGACGGCCAACACCGCGGTTCCTGGTGTGTCCGCTGTGCCGTGCGTGTGATCATTGCTCGTACAGCCCTCTCGCAGTGTCCGGAGCAAGTATGGTGGGTCTGACACACCGGTGTCAATGTGTTCTTTTTTCCATTTCCAGGAGTGTATATGACACTGTGATCATTGGCCTTTGGCGAGGTACCACACACCAAATGACCACTGTGTGCAATTCCCTTCGTCATGCTCACCCAAAAACTGGTTGCAATCCACTGACAGCAGCAGGTTTGAACCTTACTGCCATTGACAAGGGACACTCATCTCACTCTATTATCGTCTCGGTCCCTGTCTCGTAGTATCTATGTATGACCAGTGCTCTTGCACTGTGTTAAGTGACTGTGGGTGGTAAAAAATTCCTTGCACACAAGATAGACTTTTGGTGTTACAACATCAACAAATTTCGCAGCTTCATTTACGGTGGGCACGATCAAACATGATAGCTCCTTTCTGTCACCTCTCCAACTTGAACCACATTACTGCCCTGGTTGCATACAACCGACTGACATGTATTCACCGTGATGACTTAAAGTCTGCAGTGGAGGGTGATATGACACAAACTTCTACATGTCACACTGTCCACATCCCTATACCATAGTCTTCTGCATTCATCACTTAATGCCCGCAGGCAGGCGCAAGATGATAAGAGCAGGGTCTCGATTCGTTGTAGTCTGGTTCTCGCTGGTGTGGGAATGGAGAGTAGAGCTGCGAGCATTAACTGCCCAATCTATGGGATTAAGGTGTAGGTATATAGAGTGAGACTTATGCAAGTCTATGTTGGTCCAGAAGGTGTGGACGGAATACCAAAGTGGTTAATGCGACCGCTCGTGATAAGCAGGAAATCTGGGGTTGAGTCCCGGTCTGACACAAATTTTCAGATAGTTATTACATCTGTACATAACACAGCTGATGCCAAGACATTCGCATTCAGCGAATGTATGGCGAATTAATTCCGGACTGCTGTCAATCATCAGTAACGTCTGTTCATCCAGACACACAAGTAAAGAGCACAAGACCGCCTGACGGAAGTTCCACACCATCTACAGCACTCCAAAACGACCTTTTTTTCTTCCCGTAATGGGTAGATGAGGGTGGAACTCAACTTTGGAACCGATATTCATTATTTTTTCAATAAAGTAACAAATAAATTACAAAAGTGACTTCAGACCTTTACTGTACATCCTTAAGATTGTATTATGTAATTTTAGGTAAAAAAACTTGCACCCAGAGGACCTAAACAACATCGACGAAACGACGCCTTCGCGGAATGCGAGAGCAGTTGGTGGGAGGTCTGAAAGCTAGAATTTTCAGCCTAGAATAAAATTTCAAAAATATCTTCGAAACTAATGATATTGTGTTACCTAGTGCGTAGGGACATTTAAGAAGATGGGTTTTAAGAAAACGGCGGCATTCTGAAATAAAAGTCAATGTTTCAGACAAAAACTCGTTATAATAACGTGCACCAAAAACTGAAATTAAGGTGAATCACAAAAATCCTGTGTACGGCTGTACAAAAATGCCGACTGACAATTACAAAAAGATATTATGTAACTGTATGTATATTTCATGTGTTATAGATCCTACCAACTTGAAAATAATGTTGTAATGCAGAGAAAAGCTTTTAAAGATTCAGCTTGCGTTTTTTAATATTGCAATGAAACAATTCTTTATTTGGCAATGCCAATTCAGTACATTTTGCCTGTTTTTCGCCGATAACGAAACACTCCTATTATGACAAAATTGTATCGATTAACTGGTTTCCGCTTGGCGATTGAAGTGTTTTTTGGACGATTGGGATTGGTTTTAGATCCTTTTCTATATGTATAAATACGTTTTTTGTCATTTTTGAGCACTCACGTTTTACTTTGTGTAAAAAAAACAAAAAAAACAAAAAAACGAAAAACCAAGTTGATCAGGCATGAGACAGCCACGTCCTTTCAGACCGTTCACCGTAAATGAATCATATTACGAAGAGAAACATTGTTGTGAGTAGTGTTTTAGTTGATACTAAGACCCACTTTAGTATTATTCCAAAGTAACAGGATTCCTATTCCGTCCTTAACTATTACAGTATTACATTGGTTGCATTTGAGTACATGGACGCACCAGACCCCCTATGCAGTAAATTGCGTTTTTAACTTATTTTAGCATTTATGGCACACTTTATGTGAATGAAACATAAAAATAGACTTTCTAAGAAATAATATAAGGCAAAAAAAATTAGGTTCAAAAAATTTCTGCTCTTAAATTGTATTTTGATTTATAGATCTGACACAGGTAAATTTTCCTTGAAACGTTAGAGTCTCATCCTTATCTACGACAATGATGGAAGCCGAAGAAATGAATTAAAATTTGTGCCACGGTCGAGAATTGACACCAAGGTCTCATTGCCTACTAGGCAGGTAGGCTAGGCACAATGGCTAGCGTACCTGTCTAGTAAGCAAGGAGACCTGGGTTCAATTCCCAGCCATGGCACAGATTTTAATTCATTTGTTTCGCTTCCATCTTGGTCATACACTACTGGCCATTAAAATTGCTACACCAAGAAGAAATGCAGGTGATAAATGGGTATTGGACAAATATATTATACTAGAACTGACATGTGATTACATTTTCACGCAATTTGGGTGCATAGATCCTGAGAAAGCAGTACCCAGAACAACCACCCCTGGCCGTAATAACGGCCTTCATACGCCTGGGCATTGAGTCAAACAGAGCTTGGATGGCGTGTACAGGTACAGCTGCCCATGCAGCTTCAACACGATACCACAATTCATCAACAGTAGTGACTGGCGTATTGTGTCGAGCCAGTTGCTCAGCCACCATTGACCAGACGTTTTCAATTGGTGAGAGATCTGGAAAATGTGCTGGCCAGGGCAGCAGTCGAACATTTTCTGTATCCACAAAGGCCCGTACAGTAGCTTCAACATGCAGTCGTGCATTACCCTGCTGAAATGTAGGGTTTCGCGGGGATCGAATGAAGGGTAGAGCCACGGGTCGTAACACATCTGAAATGTAACGTCCACTGTTGAAAGTGACGTCAATGCCAACAAGAGGTGACCGAGACGTGTAACCAATGGCACTCCATACCATCACGCCGGGTGATACGCCAGTATGTCGATGACGAATACACGCTTCCAATGTGCGTTCACCGCGATGTCGCCAAACACGGATACGACCATCATGATGCTGTAAACAGAACCTGGATTCATCCGAAAAAATGACGTTTTGCCATTCGTTCACCCAGGTTCGTCGTTGAGTACATAATCGCAGGCGCTCCTGTCTGTGATGCAGCGTCAAGGGTAACCGCAGCCACGGTCTCCGAGCTGATAGTTCATGCTGCTGCACACGTCGTCCAACTGTTCGTACAGATGGTTGTTGTCTTGCTAACGTCCCCATCTGTTGACTCAGGGATCGAGACGTGGCTGCACGATCCGTTACAGCCATGCGGATAAGATGACTGTCATCTCAACTGCTAGTGATACGAGGCCGTTGGGATCCAGCACGGCATTCCGTATTACCCTCCTGAAGCCACCGATTCCATATTCTGCCTACAGTCATCGGATGTGGACCAACGCGAGAAGCAATGTGGCGATACGATAAACCACAATCGCGATAGGCTACGATCCGACGTTTATCAAAGTCGGAAACGTGATGCTACGCATTTTTCCTCCGTATACGAGGCATCACAACAACGTTTCACATGTCAGCACGTTGTAGGTGTCGCCACCGGCGCCAACCTAGTGTGAATGCTCTGAAAAGCTAATCATTTGCATATCACAGCATCTTCTTCCTGTCGGTTAAATTTCGCTCTGTAGGGCGTCATCTTCGTGGTGTTGCAATTTTAATGTCCAGTAGTGTAATTATTCTGAGCGATGAGCTTAATGTTCCCAGCATCATTTGACCTATTTCGATTATAATCTGTAGCCATTGTTTCACCTTAATGTTCAAACTGATAACACTTGTTCAAGACATTATCAATCCCTATGCACTAATGTCATAAAACAAAATTGTTAAGGCTTTCGTGGCCGCTTGTTGACAAACTGCCTATTGGCTTCTGTCTCGGGTTCTTCGGCCGACGTTCATATAATGATTTCACTGACGTTTCGCCAGCACGAGTGGCTGGCATTGTCAAAGCTTCACTCTCCATTGCCGGTGGTGAGTGTGAGCTTTGACAATGCCAGCCACTCGTGCTGGCGAAACGTCAGTAATGTCATAAACACGAGAAATCGAATACGGAGAAAAGTCGCAGCGGTGAAGACACTAACTAGAGCAGCTCTTCCTTACCAAGAAGAGCACGGAAACGACGACGACGCCCGTCTTGAGGGAACAGCCGCAGCAGCAGTGCTGCAGACACGCCATTGTGGGCCGGACTGCCAGGTCTCGGGTCGCTGAGGAAGAGCGGAGCTACACCAGGCGCCGAGCTGTTGTTGCATCCATTCCTCAGAACGCAGCTACGAGGAAGTGCGGCCGTCGCTACCTGCGTGCAATAAAGAGCTGGCTGTGAGGCGGGCTGCGCTGTGAGTTCGTCACGACAGCCGCCACTTTAGCCTGACAGCGTTGCTAATACATATGTTTTTCGGTAGGACCCCTGTGAGCGTGGGGTTGATTTGCTATTCTGTTATTCTGCGCAACGGATTAATCTGAGCTGTACCCTTTACCTTGTGGCTCCTGCAAGATGCAATTTCCACCCCCACACTACTACAGAAGTCAGACAGACGCTCCTAACGTTCTAAAGAGAAATGCCTGAAAAACTTTCAGCAATAAATATGTTCTGGAGTCGTCCGCTGTAGGGAAATGACACAAAAATTCACAAAATTTCTTACCTAACTATTGGGATACTTCGGTACTGGAGTAGTGCTAGTTAGTGTAAGAAAAACATGAAACTAAGGAAAATTATTATTTATTTTGCAAAAATTCTGAGAAATCACAATAGCACTTTTAGTTATGAATTGAACAAATTATTTCCTGGTTCTTTTCGGAATGTGAAGCTACCTCTCAAGGATATGATTCGCTCATGAAATTTCTATACAAAGTTTAAGATTGTTATTGACTTGGCAGAATGGCTGAGAGGCGCGCCTACTCAACTTGAATAATTGTCCGTTAGAATGTTGCTAGGTACGGTCGAGGCTGCCGCGTGTGAAATGCAGTGAAGTGTACTATTGTGGAGGAAATATGGGGCTCGCAATAGCTGTAGTGCACAATACCGTAAGGTGCGATGACTGCTGTCTGCGCCACTCGCTGCTGACAAATAAGATAACTCTCGTTCTATCTGGATTGACCTTCACCAATCAAACTCTCCCTACGCCTTGATGAAGTCGAGGATTCCTATTCGACCGTAGTCTAACTATTGGCGTGGTACACCGGTCAGATAACCTGTCCACTGCGATGCCACTCAAAAATTCGCTCACAGGCGTTTAACTATAACTCTGTCCGTTCACACTGCACACAGTGAACAACGCTTAATTGCAAGGACTCAATTTGAGTCGCACTTCGATTCGCTCTCGACAGAGGTGCTCTCCCAGTGAAATACTGAGGAGAGACTTGTTCCTCGCTCCTCTCCACCCCAGACATGAAGGGGTATATCTTTTGGTCTCGTCCATTACTCCTTCAGCTCAAGGCGTCAGAAATATCGTCTGCCAATCAGCATTGCTCTTCTAAAACGGGAGAAAGACGTTTCGTTTAAGGCGACCAATCCGGAAATCTGTAGCATCGGCGTTTGGCGTTTGCTGTCTCCCTGTGAAAATCTCTGAAACTGCGTGCTATGTGTAAAGAATGCGTAGGTTGGACGCTCCCACACAATGTAGCGGAATTTGCTTTCAAGCCGAACATGGGGTCGTTGCTCCTTTCACTCGGGCACACGCTGTCTACTCCACGGACGACCGAGATTGACTCGTCCTCTGAAGAGACCGGCCTCCCGGTGTGTGGTCTGCCTCTCTCGAACTAAAAGCTCCTGTGACCCTCGTGTCTGGAATTTATGTGTGTACGCCAGCCTCGAATATTTCAACCCTGGTGCGCACTTGTTATTTGCATATCGTTTACATGAATTCATACAACACTGACTTTATGTTATCGAGTTCGGGTTCGAATGAATCGTCTTGATGTCCGGAATATGATTGTGAGGGCGGAATATGTAAGCAATGAAGTTCAGGAGACCACGACGTCTTACACCCCCCTTAGCGAAACACCATTTTGTTTTTTAACCCAAACGTTTGACTGCAGTTGCAGCATCTTGGTTCATGATGGTTCAAACGGCTCTGAGCAGTACGGGACTTAACATCTGAGGTCTTCAGTCCCCTAGAACTTAGAACTTCTTAAACCTAACTAACCTAAAGACATCGCACACATCCATGCCTGATGCAGGACTCGAACCTGCGACCGTAGCAGCAGCGCGGTTCCAGACTGAAGCTCCTAGAACTGCTCGGCCACAGCGGCCGGCGATAATGGTCATGCCTAATTGTTGGGAAAATGTGCAGTATTTGCTTCAAATGATTTGGTAAAAACCATATCATGGTGCATGGACCTGGTAAAATACTCGAGTTCTCCTTACAAGTCGATCATTTACCACCGAGCGAGATAGCGCAGTCATTATCACACTGGACTCGCATTCTGCAGGACTACGGTTAAAATCCCCATCCGACCATCCAAGCTTAGGTTTCCGCTGATTTCGCTAAATCGTTGCAGGCAAATACCGGTATGAATCCTTCTAAAAGGACACGGCCGATTTCCTTCACTATTTTTTGGTAATCCGAGCTTGGCTCTGTCTTTAACGACAGCTCCAATTTGCATGTCTTGACCACACTTTTATTTTTCAGCAAACTTACGCAATTTGATTTTCCATCATTCCAAGACAGTGTTACCATAATCATCTAAAACCTTTCATTAGATTCATAGTATCACGTTTCGCTTCGAACTGGTGTCCCCCATAAACAGCGAAGGCAAGTCTGGAGAGAGCCGAGCGGCTCTAGGCGCTCCAGTCTGGAACCAGGCTACGGTCGCAGGTTCGAATCCTGCTTCGGGAAAAGATGTGTGTGATGTCCTTAGGTTAGTTAGGTTT